>NC_080590.1:7500-1269166 GCF_029962835.1 Magnolia sinica | reverse complement strand
ATTCATTTAACCTACTTAAGCTTTGTACTCTCCTCATATGTAGTCTAGTGCTCTAAAATTAGTAGGAAAATCCAAAGGATGGGTTAATTTTTCATATTTGGGCCATGCTCTAAAATTTTGAAATGCACGCGTTGAACTTCATTTCCGTACAATCTGCCATCAACTTGCTGAGGAACGGTTGATGAAGACTGTTTTAGTTGGACTCAAATTGCCTAATATAGGACACAACACCGTATGGGTACCGTGTTCATGTGGTAAAATTATGTAGGCCCCTGCCATGAGAATGGGGCTTGGGTCCCACTTAAAACCAGATATTGTTTATACATGTCTTAATGTGCTAAGGTGAACAAATGAAACGAATGACTGACTAAATTTTACTTGTGCTTCAAGGATATCTTTTGAACCACCAATTTCTTTGGTAACACATGAAATGAGTTAAAGTCCTATGTACATCTATGGTTAAGAAAAGTGTAACATTGTAAGGAATTATTTTTATTAAGAAAAGTGTGACATTGCAAGAAATCCACTGAGATAAGAAATGCATCACAATTCAGGTACACTAGACAAATCCAAGGAAGAATTTTAATATGATTGGGATGTGTTCTCATAACTTTAAACATAAAACATAAACTAATAAGGAAACCCAATATTGCTGACCCTCCCAATTTGGAGTGTCGTATAGCTTAGATAGCTACTATCGACTTTAATGTATCTTAGATAGCTAACGTCAATTGTCATTACTGCAGCACATCTAAGAATAGTCGTCAGTCCTGATTTACCAAGTCCATGCGTAGACAACTAATGGTTTTCAATGTAATGTCTCGGCCCACCTAGCAAGTGAATTGGTTTACTTTTCACCTGCGACCCATATTTCAGTGGATTTAGGAAACCACTAAGGTGACCGTAGGGCCCACCAAGATGTATGTGTTTTATATTCACACCACCAATCTATTTTTCTAGTGCATTTTAGGGCATGAGCCCATGCATGAAGCACCTAGAAATCTTAAGTGGACCATACCTTAGGAAATAGTGGTGATTAAAGGCATACCATTAAAAAATTCTTAACTTTGGAAGCCTTAGGCCCCGTTTGTTAAATCTGAAGTCTAAAGCCTGAATTTGAAATCTGAAGCTTGAATCTGAAATCTAAAGCCTGAAAACTTGTTTGGTAACTATGGTTGAAGTCTGAAAATTAAGTACTGAATTTGAAATAATCTATTTATTAACAAACATTTGAAATGTCTGAAATATGTTAATTAGACACATTTGCCCCTATCTATATCTCTTGTTTGGAAATGCTTTACATTATAAAGAAATTATTTTTTATTAAATAAAAATAAAATTATTCTATTTAATTCAAATAAACTATAAAGTACTTAATAGAAATATTCATAAAAATAGATACAAAAATTAATGATTTGCATGTATAAGTGTGGCGGCAATTTCTTCTCGCATATTGAACATAATAGTTTGTTCAAAGTTTCCAAATATTCCTTCCACTTCAGGTATATCATTCTCTAATTCGATATTCATCTCTGAAAGAACATTTTCATCATTGTATTGTTGGAAGAGTGGATCGGAGATGGATTCTTTTCTGATATAGTTGTGTAGTGTCATGCATGCAATAACTATATCTCTTCAAAGATAGAGAGACTGTAATACCTGTCGAAGAGAAATATTTATAATCTTTTATAAAGATGCTGAAAAAATAATTGATGATGCAATGGAGAAGTGAATGAGAATCCTGTTGTATTTTAGAAAAAAATAAACGTGAATTGGTACTACACCAGATGATTTTCCACCAACTTTGATCTCCTTAAAACCGTTCGTACAACTTGAGCTCGATGAGCCCCATATAGGCTTCTAATGCAAGAACTTCGTGTGAAGAAGAGTGGACGCAGATTTCCTGGTAAAGCCTTTCACAGGGAACTTAGGTGGGACCCACCGTAATGTTTGTCAAGAATCCACTCCATCCATCCGTTTTGTGAGCTACCACTCCCTCCATCCATTTTGTGAGCTAATTTTAGGAAATTAGACCAAAATTGAATAGGATCCAAGACTCAAGTGGGCTATATTAAAGGAAAAGGTATTTAGGAAAATTCCTACCATTGAAACCTTCCTGATTCGACAGTAATGTTTACATGCCATCCATACTGTTCATAACGTCATTCCTCCTAGAATGAACTGAAAACACAAATATTAGCATGATTCAAAACTTCAGTGGCCCCACGAATATTTCAACTGTGGACGTTTAGTTATCGCGTTTTCGGCCCACTTGAGCGTTGGATACGGTTCATCTTTGGTCTCATGTCCTAAAATTAACTTACAAAACGGATGGACGGTGAGGATTTCTCACAAACATCCCAGTGGCCACCTACGTTTCCAATGCAGGAACTTCCCGCGAAAGGCTTTCGCAGGAGATTCGTGTCCAAGACGGAAACAGTTTCCGTCTTGGCTACTCCCCCAGCCACCGTGGTTGGTCCTCTGTTAGCCCCTCCATGGTGTATGTGTTTCATCCATTCCGTTCATCCATTTTTACAAATCATTCTAGTGTTTCACCCCAAAAATTAGAGGGATATAAATCTCAGGTGGACCACACCATAGGAAAACAATAATGATTGGTTATGCACCATTAAAATCCTCCTAAGGCCCACTGTACTGTTTATTTGACATCCAATCTTTTTATTAGGTCATACATGCCCAGATGAAGGGAAAAAACAAAGATCAGCTTGATCCAAAACTTTTATGGCCCCCAAAAGGTTTTTAATGGTTGACGCTCATTTAACATTGTTTCTGTAATGTGGCCCACTTGAGATTTTTATATACCTCATTTTTTGTCTCATACCATAAAATGATCTGGAAAAATAGATGGATAGCATGGATGAAACACATACATCATGGTAGGGCCCACAGAGCACCGACCACCAGCCATTGGCCGGTGGCAGTAGGAGTAGCCAATCCGCTCCCGTCTTCTGTCCACGACGAGGGACGCGGATTTCGCAGGAGGTTCCTGCGCTGGAAACCTAGGTGGGGCCCAACGTGATGTTTTTGAGAAATCCACCCTGGCCATCCGTTTTCCGAGATATTTTTAGGATAATAGGCCAAAAATGAGCCGTAAATAATACTCAAGTGGACCTAAAATGTGAGTATTGAACGTACACAGTTGAAATATTTGTGGGCCACAAAAGTTTTGAATCAGGCTAATATTTGTGTTTTCAGTTCATCCAAGTAGGAATGACATTATTAACAGTATGAATTTCATGTAAACATCACTTTCTACCCCAGAAAGTTTTCAACGGTAGGAATTTTCCTACCCACCTTTTACTCTAGTGCGCCCCACTTGAGTCTTGGATCCTTCTCAGTTTTGGTCTCAAGTCTTAAAATGAGCTCAGAAAACGGATGTATGGGGTGGATTTCTTAAAAATATCACGTTGGGCCCACCCAATTTTCCAACGCAGGAACTTCCTGCGAAAGGCTTTCGGAGGAAATCCGCGTCCGGCGCGGAGTTGTACAAGGACGCGGATTGCGTGCTGCCCCCGCCCGTCCCTAGCTCTGAACGGGCAGTTCTGTGGGCATTGATGTATCTGTACATCCAAACCATCAATCCCTTTTCTCAGATTATTTTAAGGCATGAACACAAAAATGATGCAGACCCAATGCTCAAGTGGACCACACCAAAAATAACAGCAGGATAATGATTTTCACCGTTAAAAAATTCATGTATACATCCATCGTTGAAACCTTTCTAAGGGCCACTGTGATGTTTTTTTTACCATCCAACCTATTCATTAGGGCTCTCAAGAAGTTTTTAACGGTGGACGTTCAATCCCCACCTTATGGTCCAATTAATCATTGGACCTGCTTCTTTTATTGGATCACACCTTAAATTATTTAAAAAAGTTGATGGGCAGTGTAGATCAAACACATAAATCATGGTGGGGCATAAAGAAGTTTTACAGGTTAAAGGTTGATTTTCTATTGCACAAACAATTTAAAAGAAAAAATTTCCGTAATAACTTAAAAAATAGTACTTTTGGAAGCAAAAAATTTTTCTTTAATAAAAAATAACGGAGCTCATTCTGCATTCACCATTAAGCCAGACTCCTATCACGGAAAGAATTCAGTGAAAAACCACTTAGCGCTTTCCGTCTTCCGCGCGCGTTAATAACGTATTAATAAACACCACTAAACACGAAAAATTTTCCCCATTCCTTGTTAAGCGTAAAAATTCAGCGTTAATAAACACAGCCAGGATTATGCACGTAACGTGATAGACAATTCATATAATTTTATGTGTGACCTAATCAACATATTGAATGACACATGAGGTTTTTAATGATAAGCATTCAATTGCCATTGTTTCATGGGGTGTGGCCGACTTGAGATTTTATGTGCTTCATTTATGGGCACATGTCTGAAAATGAGTGGGAAAAATGAATGGATAGCATGGATATAAAATATATACAAACGGTGGGTCCCACAACCACATATCCACCAGCTGAATCCACAGAATCCCTATCTTTTCACCTTAGGCTTGTTTTTTTTTTTTTTTTTTTACACACGCACTCACACCTCACCCACACCCAAACAGTCACGCCACAATGTAATTTCACCGCAATGGGCCCAGATGACTTGGTCGTTCATGACTGCAGGTCCCTCCATAGACATACCCTAACCTACCCGAAGGATAACCCCGGTCTCCTATCATGTGGGCCTCACATCTATCTTGAACGATGACCATTGATCTTTTTTTCCCGTCATCCATTTTTTTTTTAAAAAAATACTAGTATGACCCCACTTGATAAATCGATACCCTGAATCGGTCAGCTGAACATCCAGATGAACGTCTGAATGTTTGACACGTGTTCTTCAAAGCCCTTTCAGATTCTACCTTACACGTAGCTCTTCACTCTTGAGCTGATAAAATCAAATAAAATTAAATTAAAAATAAAATAAAATCCGAAAATGACTTCGGAGTCATGAATCGCGAGGTAATCGCTTATTTCAGATATTTTTGCAGTCCACGCGGCCAGAATAATCTACAACACCTGTTTTATGCAGCGCTTATGACACCCAAGCTACATAGGGTCCACATATTTTATATGTCAATCCACTCCGTCCATCAGGTGGGAATCCTTATTTGAACCGTATATACAATATTAATATGTAAGAAAAACTTATATGGGCCACAACACTGAGAACTAAAGCTCTCAAGTTCAAGTGGTGTGGACCCATCTGAGTTTTTCATGTCTGATTTTTGTATCCTTAGGTAATCCTGGTGACTTTTACCTGATTAACGATTTTGATGAAAGATACACACCATGGTCACTCACCTACACAAACCTATGGTTGCCATCACATCCCCATTGTTTCCTGTGGTTTGGCCCACCTGAGTTGTGAATATGAATGATTTTTTGTTACAGATCCTATAATCAAATATTAAACCACATGGACGGAATGGATTCTACATATAAGACATGGTGGGGTCCGCAGAGCTTGGGTGTTTTACGCGCTGCATAAACCTCGTTTTGCAGAAGATTGACTCGGATCGGCGTACAAACTAAAACGTACAAGTAAAATCCATGAGAGAAATCGAGTACTATGGTAGCGTGTGATGATCCATATGCCTCCGAATTTGTATTGTATACGTGGCAACGTGTGACTCAGGTTGGGTAGTCGAAATAGGGAAACGGATTGGCTACTCCCCCGTGCCACCAGCCCCGGGGCTGTTAGTCGGTGCCCTGTGGGCCCCATCATAATGTATGTGTTTCATCCATTCCGTTCATCCATTTTTACAGATTATTTTAGGGCATTATGCCAAAAATGAGAGGGATATAAATCTCAGTTGGACCACACCATAGGAAAATAATAGTGATTGGATATCCACCATTACAATCCTCCTAAGGCCCACTGTATTGTTTATTTTAGGGCTTATATTTGTGTGGCCTCTTCATCCAGGTCTTTTTGAACTTATCAATAGGTTGGATGGCAAATAATCATTCTGGTGCCCCCACGAAGTTTTTTATGGTGGGGATTCAATCACTACTGTTTCCGGTGGTAGGGTCCAGCTAAGATTTGCATCAGACTCATTTTTGGGATCATAATCTTTCGAAATGAATAGACGGTGTGGATGTAAGGCATATAAATCACGGTAGGCCCACACTTATAAATCCACCCAAACCACGCCCAAAACTATTAGGACGCCGTTTGGCTGGTGACCCAGCAGTTTGGCTGGTGACCCAACATCAGCCATTCATTGTCAAAGCTTCGTGGAACCCACCATATTGTATGTATTTTATCTGCACTCTCTAATTATGTTTTCAGCTTATTTAATGAATGAGCTGAGAACTCAGGTGGTACAAAAGTTTTGGATTAAGCTACTATTTGAGTTTTACCTTCATCTAGATACATGTGACCTTAATAATAGATTGGATGGAAAATAAATATCATATTGAGCGTTGGATAGTTTTTAATGATGGGCATTCACTCAATACTATTTTGTTTGGTCCACCAGAGATTTATGAGGGAATTGATAAAACACATACACCATGGTGGGCCAATGGAGCTTTGACATCAGCTAGTTGGCTGATGCCGGGTCACCAGCCAAATGGTGCGCAAGCTATTTATGAATGTAAGATTACAAGGAAAAACATTCCATGATAGAAACAAGTGTCCATTGATCATACTTATGGCAGGGATGACGACTGTCCAATAAATCAGGTTTTGTTGCCAAAAATTTAGCACGGTAAGCTGCCCTTTCTTTGCTGCCTGAGAGCCTATTTCATTAAACATGACTTTTAGGGTACGGACATTACTTATTTGATGAAAATGTCCTTATCTATTAGAATAAGTAGTTGAAGAAAGTAGAGATATTTTCATCTTTTTAAGCTCATTCATACCAATAGAGGCCTACCTTGATGCTTAAGATTTTTTTTCGAGCCTAATATTAAAAGGTGAGTAATACATTGGGCCTATACGATGCAAAATCTCTTTTGTTGCTATATATATATATATATATATATATATATATATATATATATATATATATATATATATGTCCTATCTATAGTGTCATTGTTATGGCTGTTTCTGTTTTTCTCAGGGGTGTTGATGTCCCAAGAATGGTATACACCCTTGCCTTAACGGGGCTAAAAAGGGCAATTGAAAAGATTGACAGATAAGAAGTTTGAAATTGATCAATTTTTTAAAAAAAATTAAAACACTTCCTTCAACCATGGTGCCTTACATCCACTCTCTTCATCCGTAGCCAAATCTTCGGTGGACCACACCATAGGAAATAGTGATGATTGATCGTTAAAATTTTTATCAAGATGATATTTATATGATCCCTTCATCTAGGTTTTTTTTTTTAATTTTTTTAATTTATTATTATTATTATTATTATTTTAATACCTTATTTACAGGTTGTATGACAAAAAAAGCCCCGAGAAGTTTTTAATGGTATGTAATGAATAACTAATGTTTCCAACGCCACGTGGTACACCTAAAATTTGGATCTTCTTCATTTTTACCAGTATGGTATAAAATGAGCTCAAAAAAATTGGATAAACGGCATGAATGTAAGTCACATAAATTACGGTGGGCCCCACAGTTAAGGATTCACGAAAGCTACGCCATATATTTCCAACCCCCGGAACAGCCGTTGGGCCATGTTTAGGGGACCAAGACCTGGCCCTGCTGGACATCCGGCCCGTTGCCACCCTTAGTATTTATTTACTCGTATTTGTGCCACGTGTGAAGTAGCAACGCTAGTGTATGGGGAATCGGCTTGCGTACTGAGTTACTAAGTACGCTCTTATCGTACTAAGTAAACTTTGTTGGGCCCATCGTGAATGCATGTAGTTTATCCACGCCGTCCATCCGTTTTTCCAGATCATTTTAGGGGTTGAGACAAAAATTTAAATATATCAAAAGCTCAACTGGACCATACCACAGGAAACAGTGGAAGTATTGATTTCCACCATTGAAACATTCCTAAGGCCCACAGTGGTGTTTTACCATTTTATAAGATTATACAGACATAGATGAAGGGAAAAAACAAATATAAGATTGGTCTAAAACTTCTGTGGCCCCTAAGAACTTTTCAACGGTAGATGTTCAATTCACACGGTTCCATGTGGTGTGTTCCGCTTGACTTTTTGATATCATTCATTTTTTGGATGTACTCGTAAAATTATCTATTAAAATGGATGGACCGAACGGATGAAATTCATGAATGACAGTAGGCCCCACAGGGTTTACTCAGTAAGCTAGGCGTACAGAGTTACTCAGTACGCAATCCGCTTCCAGTGTGTGGCTGGGAACCCTTGGTGAGCTGGAGTTTACCCGAAAAAAATAAAATAAAAAATCCAAAAATGCTTTGAGATGTAGCACCTTCCCAAGAAAAGACGAGCGCTTGTTTAATAAGGACCAAAGGTCGTTCTTAAGTCTTAACCATCCAAATTTTCTAATGAAAGCCAATCCTACAAGATCAACGAATATATTGATGGTGACCCCACTTGATGAATGCCTTGGATCTTAGTCCACATTTTAAGAACCAATGGATAGATCCAAGCCATCCAAGCCGCAGCCTACTAAGCCAGCATGTTAGTAGACTGGCAAGTTGTTCGCATTTAATAAGAAAAGCCCATGGATCAGACCGTTGAGATCTCTAATCAATTCAAACCGTCGATCATGTCCACCACAGTGTGGAGTCCATACGATGACTGATCCCAATCACCTTTACAAGGCCAAGCGACTGGAGATTTTAGGGGGGCGTATGGACTGTAAGTTACTGAATCCTTTGGTTGTCTTCATTTCTACTTATCCAGTACGCTGTTTGGTAAATAATATACTTATCATTTAAAATCAGAATAATATGTTTGGTTCCCACCACCATAAGTATCAAGTCTGTTTGGTCCCCATTACATCCATCATCCATCACATGGGGATAACCTTTGATGTGGATTGTTCGTTGTGTTGGCCCCACCTTTGATGTGGGGAGTCCATCATGTGGGGTCCACCTTGTACGTAAGCCATTCATAATTAGGAGCTGACCTTTAATGTATACCGTTCATTAGGTAGGGCCCACCTTTTATGTTCGTCATCCATGATGTGAGGCCCAAAATCAATGTTATTGTCCATCACATGAGGTCCATCTTCAATATCCACCGCCCATCATGTGAAGCCCACCTTTGATGTGGATTGTCCATCATGTGGGACCACCTCTGATGTGGGTTTGGATATGGGCCACTCATCATTAAGCCAACCTTAACCTTTGATGTGTATTATTCATTACATGAGGCCCACCTTTATTAATTGCCCATTATATGGAGCCCACCTTTGATGTGGACCGTCCATAATTTGGGCTCCACCTTCAATGTGGGTTGCCCATCACTCTGGGCTCCCCTTGGATGTGGGTCATTTATCATTAGGGTCAACCTTTGATGTGAATCGTCCATCGTATGGGCCTTACATTTAAAGTGAGTCATCTATCATACCAACTCACTTTGGATATGGGCTATCTATCATTATGGGCCAATTTTTTATGTTGACCATCCATTACGTGGGTTCACATTAAAATGGGATCATTAACCATGTGGGGCCCACATTCAATGCGGACTGTCCATTGTGTGAGCCCCACTTTTGATATGGATTGTCCATCATGTGGGGCCCCGATGATGTATCATTTTGGATATAAAAACCATGATTACAACCGCACACATTGGGGATATAATAGAGGAAACCACCTATCTTCCGTATATACTTACTCTCTGAGTCCGTGTGCGAACTCAAAGAGTAGAGAGCTTCTATTATGAGAATATCAGAGACACATCAGAGCTGACGTCTGAAATAATCCAGAGTCGATTTAAGGCGTAAAACTAAGCTTGGAGTTGTATAGGCGAAGAATAATCATCCGACGTGACAACTATTATGCTCCGAGGTCCCGAACGGTACGAACCGAGGCTGAGTTGGTCCACCTGGAGGTCAAAGTGGAATCCCGGAATGATCCGAGGCTGAAGCTGTCGGCTCGGAACGGTCTGATGCCGAGGTGCTCAGTAACTCGGATCCATTAATGAGGAAGGCCGAGAAGCATCCCACTATCACACGATTGGCGACGGTTATTCAACCACCTACGTCTGCACGACCATGTAATGACTGGATAATTGAAACACTCATCATGCCCTAAGATGCACCGAGTTATGCAGACATGCTCACCTTAGGCGATAAGGTATAAATAGTATCTTGTAGGAAGCAAACGGGTACAGAATATTCTACACTCTCCCTCTACAAATAGACTTAGACCCAGATTCCTTTAACCTAACTTAGGCATCGGAAGGTCCCTTGCTTGAGCCAGGGTCTCCTTTGCTCACCACTATTTCGCAGGTCCAAGATTTGAGAGTAGATCGGAGTTCTCGCATCCGAGTGGAGAGTTGTCAAGATTTTAGCAGCAACAATGGCTACAATCTTTATATTTTAAAAACAATCGAGGCATCCATTATATTGTAGATTAGATATGGATAACTATCATATGGAGCCCACCTTTGATGTGGACCGCTCATCATCGTGTAAGCCAAACCTCCATAGTGGGTTGTTCATCATACAAGGCTCGTCTTGGATGTGGAACATCATCGTCAGGGACCCAACTTGATGTAGTTTATCCATTATGAGGGGCCCACCATCAATGCTAATTGTCCTTTATGTGGGAGCCCTCGGTGTCCACTACCCATCACCCATCACATGGAGTCCACATTTGATGTGTCAATATTGTGGGCCTTACCTTCGAAGTGGATTGTCCATCATGTGGGACCCACTTCTAATATCCACAATTCATCATGTGGGGCGCACCTTCTATGTGGATCATCCATCATGTGGCCCACTTTGGATATAGGTTATCATCATGTGAGACCTTGGATGTGGACTGTCCATTAGGTGGGGCCCACTTGATGTGGATCGTCCATTATAAGGGGCTACATTTTGATGTGGATCGTCCATCATGTGAAACATATTCTATCCATTATGTGAGCCCACGTTGATGTGGACCATTCATTATGTGGGCCACCATCTTCAATATAGGCTGTTCATCCATCGGGCCAACCTTTGGTGTCAATCAACTATCATGTGTGCTCACCTTCAATGACCACGATGAAGATGCAAAACACCAAAGGTTGGCCCGCATTCCTTGATGAAGATGCAAAACAAATATCATATTGATCCAAAACTTCCGTTACCCCTGCTGCTTTTTGCAGTGTGGTCCACTTGATCTTTGGACCTGTCTTTTTTCGGAGCAATCCTTACAACGAGCTTGCCAGATGGATGGACGGTTTGGATATAAGACATACCTAATGATGAGATCCACACAATTGGTGACGTCAACACAGCAGTCAGTTTGGTGGTGTGGTACGCCAGCTAATCCGCTTCCGCTAGGAGTCGGCTCGGACTCAGTCAACCCAATCTGATTAGACAGCACGAGTTGCCTAGAGTCACACCTGACTCAGGCAAGTTGTGACTCAACTCGAGACTGGACGAGTTGGCTTGAGTTACCGAGTTTTATATCCATGGTAATTGTTGGGGACAAAAGGCACGTTCGGAGACTCGGACTTAATACCTCGGGTCACCAAAGGAGGTGTCAGATCCGAGGCATGGTTCACCAAACCGAGACAGAAGTTGAGTCAGTTCGGACAACACATCAGCGATCCGGGCATGCATCGGGCCGATCTTCTTGCCGGATCAGCCAGCGCAAGATAAAGCCTCATCCCGGATATCTTGGGAGAAGATCCCTGACCCCGAAGCTCACAGGATCGAATGAAGGCTGGAGATGGGCACGATCCTATCTCCGCGATACCAGGAGAGAATCCCGCGCATGATATCGGGAGGAGAATCCTCGTACGATTGAATGCTCCAGCAGCTATAAAAGAGGAACCTCCATCATCTTGGGAGGTAGGCAAAAAATTCTATCTCAAAACCCCTCAATACGCTTAGACCCAGAATCCAGGCCTGACTTTGGCATCGGAGGGTCCCCTGCTTAAGCCAGGGTCTCCTTTGTCCTCTTTTTGTGCAGGTACACGAAGGTCTAAGAGGGCGAACCAGATATTCGCATCAACAGTTTGGCGCCGTCTGTGGGAACCGTACAAAAAAGCCATCTCATATTTCTATATTGAATTCCATGGTGATGACTAGAAGGACGGTCCCAGAAGAAGAGATCGCGATTACAGGGCCAGCGGGTCCAGTCGCGGTCCCCGCAGCCCAGAACCCACCTAACAACCGCCAACGAGGAGCGACCAGAACAAGCAACAATCAGCGGGGTCGCAACGATGGGCGGTTGGACCAGGAGGTTCAAGAAATCCGGTCTGATATGAATATGATGAAGCAGATGCTGGAACGAATGTATCAGCAGCAAATGCAGCCACTCCCGCATCCTCAAGGGGAGACAGCGCACGTACCGACTGTGGCGGTTGATCCTCAACCTTCCGCGCCGTAATCTTTCCGGCCGAGCCAACCCCAACGCGAATCAGAACCATCTCCAGCGCAATCGGCCAACGCTTCCCTGCCCCCGACCGATCTTCGACACGAGATAGAGCGGAGAAGGCGCAACCGCCCTTCCATGGAAGGCACAGCGGAGAGCAGTGAACCTTGGAAGGCTGATATTCAAAATTTTAAAAGAGAAGTGCGGGAAGAAATGGCGAAAGAGATGGCAGACATAAAGCATGGCCGAAATATGTACTCGGCCAGATCCGAAGCAAAGGCGTCCCCCTTTGTGGACTCGGTAATGAAGGCTCGGTTGCCTGAGAGGTTTCGCTTACCTCAAATCACTCCTTTCACTGGCAAGACTGACCCGACGGAGCACATCGAATGCTTCAGAACCTATATGGAGCTCCACGATGCCTCGGATGCAGTGATGTGTCGGGCCTTTTCTCTTACATTGACCGATGTAGCTCGACTATGGTTCAAACAGTTAAAACCAAAGTCCATCAGCTCATTCGTTGAGCTGAGCGACGCCTTCCTCACAAATTTCATCGGCGGAAAAAAGAAATTGAAGCCCCCTGCACATCTGAACAACATAGTTCAAAAGCAGGGAGAGCTATTGAAAGATTATATCAAGCGTTTCAATTTCGAATCCCTTCAGGTTCGAAAACATTCAGAAGAAACGGCTCTCAATGCGCTCATGCAAGGAGTTAGAGATAAGTCATTCCTGGTATCTCTAGACAAAACTCCGCCTGATACTCTGGCAGAATTTATGGCACGGTCAGATAAGTATGCAAACGCCGAAGAAACGCGAATTCTGGGTGAAACCAAACTTTGGTCAAAGAGTCGGCCAAAAAGGAAGCCGACTCGGCCGGAGGAAGGAAACGCAAGGATGATCAAGCGCATGATGAGCGAAGGTCAGGCAAACGGCCAGATCGAAGATTTTCCATATATACCCCCCTGAACAAGACTCAGGAACAGGTATTGATGGAAATCAAAAGCGAAGGCTTTGTCAACTGGCCCAGTAAGCTCAGGAGTAATCCTAATCGGCGGGACAAGGATAAATACTGCCATTATCACCGAGATCACGGGCATAACACAAGTGATTGGCGACACCTAAAGGAAGAGATCGAACGACTCATAAGGGACGACCGACTCAAAGAGCATGTGGTTAAAGCTGGGGTAGCTGAGGGACGTCCGACCGAGAGTCAGCCTATGGAAGAAATCCGGACAATTATCGGCGGCCCGCGAGGTGGAGGCGACTCAAACAATGCTCGAAGGAATCACGCGAGGAAGCTCAGTCAGCCTAAGTCCGAGCTTATGATTATAGATCGGCCACCAAAGGAGAAGAAAAGGGAAAGATATTGCATCTCGTTTACAGAGGAAGATGCCCGAGGTATCTATCACCCCCACGATGACGCATTGATTGTCATCCTGACTATCGCTAACCGAAAAGTGTTCCGGATACTCGTCGATACGGGGTCATCTGCAGACGTGTTATTTACACAGGCGTTCGACAAAATGGGGATCGAACGATCCATGCTACGCCCAGTTCGGACCCCGTTGATCGGTTTTTCCGGAGGACAGGTACTGCCCGAAGGGATTGTCTCGTTACCACTCACTGCTGGTAGTGCCCCACATCAGACGACGATGATGGTTGAATTTTTGGTCGTCGATCAACCCTCAGTATACAACGCAATACTTGGCCGACCTTCATTGAGTCTCCTCCAGGCCGTGGTATCCACATACCATCTTTCACTAAAATTCCCGACTGAGTCGGGAGTAGGAATTGTCAAAGGAGACCAGCAAGATGCGAGGCGTTGTTACATGATAGCTGTAAAGGGAACCGCCGACAAAAGTCCGATCAACATATCAACGATCGAATCATTGGACCCCCGGGGCGAGAATCATGAACGAGGGCAACCGGCCGAAGATCTTATCTCAGTCCCCTTGGTCGAAACAGATGGATCCAAGACGGTACGAATTGGCTCGTCCTTATAGTCCCCCTTGAAAGAAAAGCTGATAGCCCTGCTTCGTAGGTACGCCGACGTATTTGCCTGGTGTCATGAAGATATGCCCGGGATCGACCCCTCTGTGATGACTCACCGACTCAACATCGATCCGTCGTATCGACCGATCCGACAGAAGCGACGACCGCTCGGCCCTGAACGATACGCCATCATTGAAGAAGAAGTCAATAAACTCCTCCAGGCTAATTTCATAGAAGAAATATACTATCCAGAATGGGTCGCGAATGTCGTGCTTGTAAAGAAATCCAACGGGAAGTGACGAGTCTGTATTGACTATACTGACTTAAATAAAGCCTGCTTGAAGGATAGCTTTCCGCTTCCGAGGATAGACCAGCTAGTAGATAGTACCGCCGGACATGAGCTCCTTAGCCTCATGGATGCTTATTCAGGGTATAATCAAATTGCAATGCATAAAACAGATAAATCAAAAACTACCTTTGTCACCGACAAAGGCCTTTATTGTTACCGAGTGATGCCATTTGGTCTGAAGAATGCCGGCGCAACTTATCAAAGATTAGTTAACAAAATCTTTGCTCGGCTTATTGGCCGAACCATGGAGGTATACATTGACGACATGCTCGTCAAAAGTATACACGCGGCAGATCATGTGAATGATTTGGAAGAGATGTTTCTCATCCTACGGAAGTTTCGGATGAAGCTGAATCCAAGTAAATGTGCTTTTGGGGTGAGCTCTGGGAAATTCCTCAGTTTCTTGGTTAGTCAGCGAGGGATAGAGGCAAACCCTGAGAAGATAAAAGCTTTGATTGATATGGAATCCCCTAAAACCATTAAGGACATCCAAAGGTTGACTGAACGAGTCGCAGCACTTAATCGGTTCCTGTCCAGAGCCACGGATAAATGTCTCCCTTTCTTCAAACAGTTGAAAGGAAGACAAATAATGGGTTGGACGGAAGAATGTGAAGCGGCATTCCAACAATTAAAATCATGTCTCGGTTCTCCACCTTTCTTATCAAAACCCGAATCAGGGGAATCCCTGCTCCTTTACCTAGCAGTATCCGAGGCAGCGGTTAGTTCGGCTTTGATAAGAGAATCCAAAGGAAAGCAACTGCCGGTCTATTACGTCAGCAAAGCGTTATTGCCAGCAGAAACAAGATACCCAAGCTTGGAAAAAGTGGCCTTGGCTTTAATAACTTCCTCTCGCCGACTCAGGCCGTATTTCCATGCCCATACCATCATCGTAATGACCGATCTTCCGCTTCGCCAGGTATTGCAAAAACCAGAAGCTTCGGGCCGACTCACGAAGTGGGCTATCGAATTGAGTGAGTTTGACATTCAATACAGACCGAAGGTAGCAGTCAAAGGGCAAGCCGTAGCTGATTTCATTGCCGAAGGAACACCACCAACCGAACTCCCGGTCAACGATATGCCAAAGGATGTTGCGGTTCCAGCAACGACCCCCGACCCTACCCTGCCCTATTCCCTTGAAACTGTTTGTCGACGGTTCTTCCAACTCGAAGGCAAGTGGGGTCGGGGTTGTGCTGGAGACACACGATCATACCTATATACAGTATGCCTTACGACTTGGATTCCAAGCGTCGAACAATACGGCAGAATATGAAGCATTGTTACTCGGCCTCCGACTCGCCGCTAGCATGGAAGTCACGCACCTAAATATTTTCAGCGATTCTCAGTTGGTTGTTAATCAAGTTACTGGTATATACCAGACACGGAAAGAACAGTTAAGAGCATACATGAAGAAAGCGAAAGAACTTATCAGTGGATTTCAACTCTGTCGTGTCACTCGGATCCCTCGAACAGAAAACGGCAAAGCCGATTTATTAGCAAAGCTCGCCTCCGCCGATGAAGATGATATACCCAGGTCCGTCCCTGTCGAATACGTCGATAAGCCGAGTATAAATGAACCAATTAGCGAGGCCATCAATACAATCGACTCGGAACCATCCTGGACCGATCCAATCCGCCAATACCTCGACAAGGAAAAGCTGCCTGAAGATCGTGCCGAGGCTCGACGAGTTAAGATCCGGGCCTCCCGTTACACCATACTCAACGGAACCCTTTATAAGAAAGGGTACTACGCCCCGCTGCTGCGGTGTCTCAAACCCAGTGAGGCGAACTATGTATTACGTGAAATCCATGAAGGAATCTGAGGAAACCACTCTGGAGGGCGATCTCTCGCCCACAAGGTCCTACGACAGGGATATTACTGGCCCACTATCCAACACGACGCTCGCAAGCTCGTCCAAAAATGCGACAAATGTCAACGGTTCGCGGCAATTTCGAGGTAATTCCGAGGGATATTACTGGCCCACTATCCAACACGACGCTCACAGTGGGGGGTCGACATCATAGGTCCACTCCCTATGGGAAAAGGTCAGACCAAGTTTGCTGTGGTAGCAGTGGATTATTTTACGAAATGGGCCGAGGCAGAGCCATTAGCTAAAATAACCGAGCAGAAGATCACCGAGTTTGTGTGGAAAAACATTATCTGCCGATTCGGAGTACCCCGTACCATTATTACAGACAATGGAAGGCAATTTGATAATAGAAGCTTTCGCGAGATGTGCGACAACCTCGGAATCAGAAACGTCTATTCTTCGCCTCATCATCCTCAAACTAACGGACAAGTAGAAGCGGTTAACAAGATTATCAAGCAACATTTACGGACCAAGCTTGACCGGGCCAAAGGAGCATGGGCCGAAGAGCTCCCAAAAATTCTCTGGGCTTACCGAACTACAGCTCGAACCGCCACAGGAGAAACTCCCTTTTCACTCGCGTATGGCTCGGAAGCCGTCACTCCCGTTGAAATCGGATTACCTTCGGCTCGAGTCACTTCGTTCAATACGGAAGAAAATGAAGAACTCCTTGCACTCGGGCTCGACCTTCTGGACAAACAAAGGGAAGTGGCGCGACTGCGCACGGAGGCACGACAACGACAAGTGGCTCGGTTCTACAATACCCGAGTTAAGATCAGGAGGTTTCGAATGGGAGATATGGTTCTCCGAAAAGTATTTTCCAATACCAAGGAATTTGGATCGGGTACGTTGGGACCCAATTAGGAAGGACCCTATATCGTCTCGGGCACCATCCGACCAAGAACGTATCGGCTAGAAGATCTAAACGGAAAATCATTGCCTCATCCTTGGAACGCTGACCACCTTAAAATTTACTATCCTTAGCTCGGTACTCAATGTTTAAAGACTCTGAAACTAAGAAAGATTGAAGCCAAGTCAAATGAATAAAACAAAGTGTTTTCTTTCATTCATCAACCGCATGCGAGTACAACATGTGAATACATCGATTTAAAAAAAAAACAACACAAGGGGCCCTGGTTACTGTCCTCCGGTAGGAACGGTACCCGAAGCATTCTCGCATGTACCGGCCTCATCCCCAGCAGTGACTTCAGCGGCGGCGTCCGGATTCTCAGATTCTGAGGCTCCTCCTCCCTCGATTTCTGAGAGATCAAGGTCAAGAAAAGATTTCTTTATGTCTTTGACACATTCCAGATATCCGCTTTGGAACAAGCGATCCCTCTCATCCTCGAACTCCGCTGACTCAAGGAAAGCTTGGACGGCTTGGTCCCTAGCCTTCTCAGCCTCCCGAGTCTTCTCGTTGGCCTGCTAAATATGCTCCGCCGCCTCAAGCT
Source organism: Magnolia sinica (assembly GCF_029962835.1). Lineage (NCBI taxonomy): Eukaryota > Viridiplantae > Streptophyta > Magnoliopsida > Magnoliales > Magnoliaceae > Magnolia > Magnolia sinica. Next base: position 1,251,049 of record NC_080590.1, on the reverse strand, counting down.
TAGCCCGAGCCAAGTCATCTGCACAAGAAGCATGGGCTGCGAGAACTCGTCGGTTCTCTTCTTCAGCTCTGGAAAGGAGAGCCGACACCCGAGCGACCTCGGCCTGCGCTTCATCAAGGGCTCTCTTAGAGAAAGCCGCCTCTGCTTTCGCGTCTTCGGCAGCTTTCCGGGCAAGGGCCGCCTCGCCTATCAGAACGCCGACCCGAGTTTCGGCTTCCTCGCGTCGCCCTTCGGCCTCCGACAGAAGAGCCTGCAGCCGATGAGTCGAAGATAACTCTTTGCTGGCCTTAATCAAGCAGGGAGCGAGTTCAAAAAGCACCCTTGCTGCATGGCCGACGGTTTGCGATGAAGGAGCGTTGTAGAGGCTGATGAACTCTTTTTCGCCCCCATGGGCTAAGGCCCAGGGAACCATCCCCGACACCACCTTCTGCAGGACGGACGGCCCTTCTTGGTTCGTTTCCTCCCCTCTGGAGGATGCAGTCCTCGTCTCTTCTTCCCCTCTGGAAGACGCAGCCCTAGCCTCTTCCTCCTGTCTCGGAACATCCGTCGCAACGTGTCCCGAGTCGGGTGCCGCCTGAGGTTCCGAGGCTGCGGCCACCGTCATTTCCACCATTTTTTCCGGGTCAGAAATTACGACGACAGTAGGGGCAGAAGAACTCGCAGGCTCCTTCTCCTTCCGCACCACTCTTTGCCTCTTCGGCGGCCGAGGCTCCGACAGAAGAACTGATCGCGGAGGAGCCTTTAACTTCGTAACCGCCCTAAGAGGAGGACGAGCTCCAGTCATTTCCGAGGGAGCCGGTTCGGGAGCAATCCTGAGATTGGGTCGAGCTTCGGGCAAATCTAAAAATAATTTAAAAAAAAACGAAGTAAGTCAGGGAAAATTCAGAAGATGCATGAAGATACATTCTCAATTACCTGTGACGGCCGAATCTAGACCTGCGAGATGAAGACGCTCCGGCTGTAAAAGCACCTTCCAGGACCTATCTGCTGGATCCAACGCCCTCAACTCTTTGATCCGAGCTGAAGCACTGGAGCCGAGCTTTGGCCGCTTCTTCGGAATATCTGCCAGACACAAGCCCGTCAGACTCAGAATATTACAAAAATAAAGAAGGGCAAGGGAGAAGACCCAAGTCACCTGCTCTCTGGAACGCCCGAGGAACACGAGCCTCGCAGGACCCGGACTCAGCCGTCTCCCAGCGACCACAGGCCCAAAACCAACGTTCTCTCCAATGTTTGTTGGAAGTGGGAGGGTCAGTTATTAGGGAGCCGCCTCCGCCCCGCCAAGCAGCGAAGACATAAAAGCCGGGGTAGTTCGGGTTCACGCGCACTTGGTACAAGTGGAGAAACTCGTCGACTGTTAGCAGTGGCTGTTCCATCTCAGCCCACAACACCGCACACCCGAATAAGTTCCTCCACCCATTCGAAACTATTTGCCCCGGGGCAATCTGAATACGAGATAAAACTCCCCGGATAATGGCCTGAAGGGGCAGACGCAAGCCGCATTGCATTGAGACTTGGTAGATAGCGACCTCTAGCAAGAGGATGATCCGGCAAGTCATTCGGACGGGGGAGATAAGTGATAACCGATTCGGGGATGTGATACCCGATTCGGATTCTGTCTAAATCCGCCTCAGTCAAAACTGAAGGAACCGGGCCGCTTAGATCATCCCCCGATCCTTCTCCTTCAGACTCGGCGTGTGCCGACTCATCAACAGGAACCGACCCAGAGGTTCCCTCGGCAATCAACATTTCCTCTTCTTCCTCCTCTTCTTCCTCCATGCCCCTTGGAAAATTAGGCCTTCCCGGGCGGGTTAATAAAGACGACCCACCACGAGAAGGATCAACGGAAGCAGGGCGCTCCGCCGGAGCTTCAGTAACCCTCTCAGAAAGAAAAGCAGCGTTCGCATCAACTGCTATCTCTGTCAGTAAGGAGGGCGATTCCGCAACATTCCAAAAACGTTGCGCTTCGCCCTCATCTCCGGAAACTCCCTCCTGGGGACTTCGAGGACCTCTAGCCGCCATTATCACTAAATAAAGAGGAAGGAGAGACTCACCGGAGGAAGAAAGGAAAACGGAAATGGCGAAAGGAGGCGCTGGCAGTTAAGAGAGAGGAAAGGAAGAAGACGCAAGACCGAAAAGGCTCCAAAGGAAATGCAAAGCGGGAATGGCAATAGAAGTTCGAAATGCGGGACTCCCACCATTTTATAGAATTGCCATATGGCGGAAGCAATTAATGGGGAAATGATTCGACGCCTGCATCGATTCCCCCACTCGACACGTGGCGCACGTCGAATGACGACAATAATGCCCTTGCTACGTGTCCAACCCTCATTGGCGGGGTGTGCGATTTGACGGCTGTCGGCGCATGCGATGTCAGAAACTGAACCGTCTCTCGTCAAAGGCGACACAGAATGCATTAAATGACTACTTACTGTCTCGGACTAAGTTATGAACCGACTCAAAACTCGCTACTCCTAAGTGTCATATGAAACACACGGAGTAAGGGGGCTTACTGTTGGGGACAAAAGGTACGTTCGGAGACTCGGACTTAATACCTCGGGTCACCAAAGGATGTGTCAGATCCGAGGCATGGTTCACTAAACCGAGACAGAAGTTGAGTCGATTCGGACGACACATCAGCGATCCGGGCATGCATCGGGCCGATCTTCTTACCGGATCAGCCAGCGCAAGATAAAGCCTCATCCCAGATATCTTGGGAGAAGATCCCTGACCCCGAAGCTCAAGGGATCGAATGAAGACTGGAGATGGGCACGATCCTATCTCTGCGATACCAGGAGAGAATCCCGCGCATGATATCGGGAGGAGAATCCTCGTACGATTGAATGCTCCAGCAGCTATAAAAGAGGAACCTCCATCGTCTTGGGAGGTAGGCAAAAAATTCTATATCAAAACCCCTCAATACGCTTAGACCTAGAATCCAGGCCTGACTTTGGCATCGGAGGGTCCCCTGCTTAAGCCAGGGTCTCCTTTGTCCTCTTTTTGTGCAGGTACACGAAGGTCTAAGAGGGCGAACCAGATATTCGCATCAACAGTAATCAATAGAGTAAAATTAGAATTCATTCTCACAGCATTTAGAGAGTATCATCACACAGTTAATAGGTTCTCATATTACAAAAGCCATTCACATATTTACAAATACCTCTTCTATATCCAACAATCTCACAATTCTCTAACCATTCCTTATTATTCTCCTTCCTTGTCTATATTTAGCAGAGAAGAGAAACTCAGCTAACTCGGACTGTTTGAGCAATTGGAGACGGCTTCCTATAACCTCCCGTCCGAGTCTCCCTCCTACCTTTGGCACTGACCCCATTCCTGCCCGGTTTCTGAGCCACGGGCCATGCACCAGTGCTAACCGCAATGTCTTTTAGATGTTGCACAGCTTGTAGACTCTCGATGATGCCCAACATCAATGGCCGGTCTTTTGGGTTAGAGCTCACACATTGCAATGCCAGGGATGCGACCTCTCGTGACCCCTTGACTGAGTACTGACCCATGAGTCTTGGGTCCATGATGTAACGTAATTTTCGGCTACTCGCTAGGTATGGTTTTGCCCAATCTACTAGATTTTGTTCGCTCTTAGGCCTTCCTTTGTCCAACGATCTTCTACCCGTCAGCAATTCGAGAAGAACCACCCCAAAGCTATAGATGTCGCTCTTAATTGTTAAGTGTCCTGTGGAATGTTAAGACGGAAATATCATTGATTAACATAAGCCCATCTGGCCCCTTCATTTGTAGGGCCTGAAATTCTGCCCAGTGATGTGACCACCTGATAGATGGCCAGACCAGGCCTTAATAGATGAGTGTGAAGAAATTGAACCTGGTGGGCTAATGACCTATTAATCCGTTGGGCATAAAAACAGAGTAAAATCTGTTCTGTGGACCATTAAAACTAATTGGATCAGCCCCATTTTAATTAAATCTAATCTCTAAGCAGTTTACCTGTCATAACATACTCAGGAGCTGCATAGCCATGGGTTCCCATCACACGAGTTGTCACATGTGTGTCTTCCCCCTCCGGGCCCATCTTCGCTAGGCCAAAATCTGAAAGCTTAGCGGTAAAATCCTAGAAGAAAAGATCGAGTAATTAAATCAGGACCCTCAATCGTAATACAATATAGATATGATCATCAATGCCTTAGATTTGAGAAGACTCAGATGTGCATTTAAGTAGAAAACTAAGTGGAATATGAAATTACTCACAGAGTCTAGCAAGACATTGGATGTCTTGAAATCGCGGTATATGACGGGCGTCTCAGCACTGTGTAAGAAAGCGAGGCCCTTGGCCGCTCCAATCGCAATCTTCAACCGTGTACTCCATGCCAATGTTGATGAAATCCCTACAGTTAGATACCGTCCAGACATGATTAGTAAGATTGAGATTATATGAAGATGGATGGATTCATTACTGTTGATTTGAACAGCTAAGCTTACTCTTAAATAGATGATTCTCTAAGCTGCCACGTGGCATGAACTCATAGACTAGAAGTCGATCTTCTTCCTCACAGCAATAACCAATCAATTTCACCAAATGTGGGTGTCTGAGCTGCCCCAGGAATATCACCTCAGCCTGAGAGAGAGAGAGAGAAAATTAGAAAAACAAATCAATCTTGTATTATATTTAGTTTTAAAATTCATTCCCGTTGTAATTAGAAATTGATTTGAATAAGGTTCTACATGGCCCACCATATGTCCTAGACCGTTCGCTTGTCGATGTTGATCAAAATCTTGGAAATGAAGTTTGAATTGGTTTTACAATTTTGAAAGATTCTGGGGACATTCTCCATATAATCTGGGCCCACCAGATCAACAATCTCGATCAATTCTCCTAAGGCTCAGTTCCCTATAATTCGTTAATCATGGTCAGTGAGCAGAGGGTGTGCTATGGTTGGCTAGGAAGCAAGACAGCCTGCGCCCATCAGTTGCAATGCTGTAATTTAGGTGGGTGTGAGTCTGATCCCAGGTTCGACCCTGGTTCTATCCAAGGTTACTAAAGAAAACAAAAAACTGGACTCGACCTGCCTGAGTTGACTCAACTTGACCAGATTTCATCTGAGCGGAGAAAAACATGATCCGATCTTGACTCAGTTGAAACTCAAGAAAAACTCAGCAAAATTCAGACAAAAAGCTTGATAAAACTCAGCACACCACACACACACACACACACACATATATAATTTACGTAGTAAAATATTCTTAGTTTCCAAGTCAACTGATTAGGTTTTGAAATCAAGTTGAATTTTATTGTTTTTAAACAATCAATCTAGCTAATTAGTGAATGTGTCGGTGGATGGGGCCTACATGTAAGCACAGTTGGATAATCTGAACCATCAATTTGGTGGACTCCTCTTTGATGGCCTGGTCCGAAAGCCAATCGACTGGTGTAATTTAATCGCGGCGGCGGTTTCGCAGGGAAATAAATAATGGCTCATGATCAGCTGGAAAGTTAAGCTGTCCAATTGGAATAACTTCTATACATGGCCCATCCACCTAACTTTGTTTAGTCCAAAAAATCACTATCTTCTCTGAAAATATATTTCCTTAATAACAATTACTAGTCGCTATTTAAAAACAGAAAAGAAAACTCGAAAAAAGAAATTGTTTTTACCAGCCATTCACGGTGTCCCTGAAGACCTTCGATATCAAGAAGCTTAACGGCGACGGGCTGAGCCTTCAATCCCTGCCGCAATTTATCGTCGATGTATCCTTTATGCACCGTTCCGAACCCTCCTTCCCCTAACAAGAAATTACTTGAGAAATTCTGAGTTATTGCACGTAATTCGCTCAACTGAAACACATGCAAGCCCATGCCAGACCCGAATGATTGGGTCAGATCTTCATTGAATCGCGTTGAAGATGAACGGCTCAGATCGGAGAACGATAGTCGGCGGAAAGACGGGTGCTCGGCGACCTTTTTAGAGAATTCGGACCGTGTCGGCCTGCAACGGCTGATTTTGCCTAGGACGGTCTGGTCTTCAACGGAACAGCAGTTCGCCGTGAAGGGTCTCCAAGGTTTCGACATTGCCGGAAAATTGGAAAGGAGGAGAGAGAGAGAGAGGAGAGGTAATGCATGGATTTGCTGCACTGACTATCTGAAGCATTTCATAACATTCTCCTTCCTAACTGCTCCAACCACTCTCCTACAATTTGTTATTTTGCTTGTTTTGTATACTTGCATTATTTATATCTTCCTTGCTTTGTTTTGTATCAGATGTCTACGGCTTCCTGATTGGATCAAGAAGCACCTACAAAATGGTACATGCGTGCACGTGTGGGATGACTGGTGTGTACTTTTGGGAAATGGTTTGGCTGATGATCCAACACCAGCCCAGCCAGCTAGCAGGTGTGAAAGGTCTGTGGGCCCCATCATATCGTATGTGTTTTATCCACACGGTCCATCCATTTTTCCAGCTCATTTTAAGGCACGAGCCCAAAAATGAGAGAGATCTGAGGTTCAAATGCACCACACGACAGGAAATAGTGGGGATTGAATGCTTACATTGAAAACTTGTTGGGGCCACAGAAGTTTTGAATTAAGCTGGTATTTTTGATCTCCGTTCATCCATTCTGTGTGACCTTACGAACATCATTTTGAGCCTTAGAAATTTCAATGGTGGATATCATTTTCTACATTGTTTCTCGTGGTGTGGTTTATTTGAGCTCTGGGTCTACATCATTGTTTATGATCATGTCTAAAATGAACTGGAAAAATGGATATACAGCATGGATGAAGCGTATACATCATGGTGGGGCCTACATAGCTTTTACACAAACTAGCTGATTGTTGCAATCCGCGTGGGTGTTGGTGCTGGGATCACCAGCCCAACCGCATCGTGCGTTTTTAAAGGAAGCACATTAGGTGGTGACCCGAACACCATCCAGCTCGGTGGTGTTAGCTTTGTGGGCCGTATGTGTTTCATCCATGTTGTTAATCTATTTTTCACCTCATTTTAAGTCATGCACCCAAAATGAAGTAGATCAAAACCCCAAGTAAACCATAAAAGTTTTGGATAAGCTGATATATTTGTTTTTCCTTTATGTAAGTTTGCCCGGCCTTCTCAAGTAATAAATAGCAAATAAAATATTAGTAACCTAGGAAAGTTTCATGGTGTGTGTCATTATCTCTAGTGTTGCTTGTAGTGTATGGTTTATTTAAGCTTAGGATCTGCTTCATTTTTTGGCTACCTTAAAATGATATCGCAAAACGGATTCTGATTATGGAGTCCGGGTCTTATCCACGTGGCATAGACGCATTATCAATCCAGGCCCTCCAATTTGTGAAGCTTGTTTTAGATGGAGCATAGCGTGGAAATTAAATTGATTAGCAATATCTAAACTGGTATGATGACTTTGGGTGGTCCACTATGTAGACAATCTTAGGTTATTAGTGGCCTTTGAACATTTGGCACCGAAAAATGAAAAGCGATGATGGATTTAAGGTGTGATTTTGAAACATATGCCACGAGTGATTGGCCCACCAGATGGACAGCCCTGATTGATACATTTCTGTTCTTAGGATTTTATCCAATCATCCTCTAAGAGAATGCAAGGGTCGTGCAAAACATGAAGTTCGTCCGTGTTTGATTATCCGGCAATTCCTAGTTTTAAAATGGATGACTGTAATTATCATTTAATCATTATTTTCATTGTCTATATTTACTTACGGATCACTTCAAGAACATTCGTAATGTTTCCTTACGGGTCACTTCAACAACATATGATGAACGGTGGAAATGAAAAGTAACCAATGCTCCAAAACTCATGAAATAAATTGTCAACCAATCAGGGTCATTGATCAATTTAATCCGTTGGATTTGGTGCAACGACTTTTCTGTGGTGAATATCGCAATTCAGACGTACGGCTTGATCTTAGCTAACATAAGACAGGCACGTGTACAATTTCTTAGTGCCAGAGTATCAGATTATGCGATCTGATGAGAAAGTCTTTAAGGATAGACTTGATTTTTCAATACAACAAATGGGACCCTCATCGTGTATTCTAGACCGTTGGTTTTGGTGCATCTTACCGTGGATGAACTCTGCCTCGACATTCACCTCGATGGTATAATCCTAACCCTTGTACTGGTGACCAACTGATAGGCGGTTGAGAAGAGAGATAGATGATGGTGGGCGTTAAAAATAAAAAGAATAGGGCCTTCCAATCTGGGATATTTTGGTAGGGGTGGCAATGGTCCATCACATGATAGGTCCAAACCCAGTCCCACCCAACCACAAGTTATCAGGCCGTGGGTGATAGGCCCAAGGCCCGCTCACCGGCCTAGCCAATATCTCCAAACCCGGTCCAAAGCAGTGACGGGCTTATCGGTTCGGTGGTCTACCTGGCCCATTGCCACCATAAATATCTTTGGTTTGGTTACGGAATGTGGGTCCCACTTGCCTTAGGCAGAACTCAAAAATCAGATGATGCTGTCCATAGCCTCTCGTATGTGATGACAGCAGCTGTTTTGGGAACATTACAGGGGAGCAGTTGGTGTGGGGAGAATGATGCCTACGATTCCATCCTACTCCACTAACACTATGGAATTTCTGCTTTTCTCACTGTCAGCCTATCTTCATTAGAAGAACCCTAGATTTCATTAAATACCTTATCTAATAAGGTTTTGCTAATCCCACACGTGCAGACGTCTCAGACTTATGTGAGATCTAAACCGTCCATTTAGTGGGCCCGGATGCGTGGATGTCCTGGCCCAAAAATCAGGCCAGTCCAGTTTCTGAGTTATGCACTCGTCCATGCTCTGACCGTCTGGCTAGGATGCAGATCAGGTACTGACTTACCTGACAGCCTTCCCTCTGACCACCATCGACCTCTCTTTGACCGGAGCGGATCTGGTGCGTCCGGGCATCACCAACACGACATGGGGCCCACCTTAATGCATCTATTGTATATCCATGTCGTCCCTCTGTTTCACCAGCTTATTTTAGGGCATGAGAACAAAAATAAAGTAGATCCAAATCTCAGGAGCACCACACCACAGGAAACAGTGGTGATTGACCATTAAAAACTTCTTGTGGGGCCACAAAAGTTTTGGATCAAACTGATTTTTATTTTTTTAATTTTCAATTCATTCGTGTCTCCGTGAACTTATCAACAGGTTGGATGACAATTAGACATTACAGTGAGCATTATGGTGGACCCCAGGAAGTATCAAATGATTAAAATGAGCTGGAAAAATGGATGGACGGTGCGGATCATACGTCAATGTGGGCCCTAAGGTTGCGGATTAGGTGTGATACGAGGTCGGGCTCACCAAAGGCAGGTTCAGTACCCAATCCGTGTCCATGTGGTCACATTAGGGACCAAAATCAAATTGTCAATAGCCGCGATGTGGGGAACCATGGCAGGAGACGCCTTGATCTGTGACCTTCGGATGGGCAGTCAGTGTAAAAGACGTCAACGGTGTACACTCAAGGGTAAAGGATCTACTAATCTTATCGGTTGGATGAATTTTTTTTGGCAGTAGATGGACGGTCGGATCCACCGAACGTACAGCCAACGTGTACGCAGACAATCACAAATCACGATGAACCAGAAAACCCAAAAGCTTCAAGAAGGGCACCATGGGTTGCAAGAACAACATCAGGTTGGTTGTACGCATGCCGTGTTTTATAACCGTGTATTTTTTTTAAAAAAAAAAAGAAAAACAAGAAGAGGGTAGTTTCATGAATGCTATTTGCAACCGTTCATCTGCCAAGGCCGAAAAACCACACGTGTTGGAGATCCTGGCCGTTTATCACGCAAGCCCCATGGTGAATGTTCCCAATCCCAGTGCCAACTTGGCATATGCTTTGGACATCCTGCCTGTTCATCTGGCAAGCACCTCTGTAAATGCTCCCAACCCAAAAGCACGATGCCTATTTGATACTCGCAAGGGAGATCCTGGCTGTTCATTAGAATAGCCACTGTATACATCTGCGACCCTAAGAAGTTGGGTAATTCCGCTCTTCAGATGGGTCTTCATGGCCTAATGATTCAAACCGTTGATATATTAGGACCCCACTAAAAATGTAAGCACATTTCCTGTAACAAAATCTCTTTGGGGTCCACCCAGATGTCTTAGCGACATCCACTCCAACTATCAATTTCGCCGTCTCATGTTAGTGAGATCTGAGACTTAAATGGACCACACCACAGAAAGAGTGAGGATGCGGTTGCCCACCATTGAAACATTCCTGGAGGCCATCATGATGTTTAATTTCCATCCAACCCGTTCACATGGTAAGTCCCACAAGGATGAACGGGAAACACAAATATCAACCCGATCTAAAATTCCGGAAGGTTTCAATGGAGCTTTCTCATCCCCACTATTTCCTACAGTATGATACAATTGAGCTTTAAATGTCCCTGATTTTCAGGTTCACATTCTAACATGAGCTGATACAGGGGATTTACGGAGTGGATGTAACACGGACATCATGGTGAGAGCCACATAGCCTTTAATTGCATGTACTCCGTATGTAACAAGCACAAAAGGAATTTATCGTTTATTCTCGAAGAACCGCGCCAGCGTGCGCTGCGAGGGAGCGGATTACGTGAGACCCGGACTCACCCAAGACGGTGCAGCCCTTACCGTGCGGCACACCTTGATGTATTTATTCTATATCCACACCTTCCATCCGTTTTTCGAGGTCATTTCAGAGCATTATCCAAAAAATGTGGAATATCCGAACCTTAGGTGGACCATACTATAGGAAATAGTAGTGATTGAACACCTTACCATTCAAAACTTCTTAGGGCTCACCTTAAAGTTTCTGTAGTGTTTATTTGCCATCCACTTTATTGATAAGGTTAAGTAAGCCTAAATGATGGGAAAAGCAAATATCAGCTTGTTCCAAAACTTTTAGCCCATTAATAGTTAATCACCACTGTTTCCAATGCTACGCTCTATTTGGTAATTGGATCTGCCGTGTGAATACGGAATACATACATCCACAGGTAAGGGCTGCACCGGCTTTGGTGTGGCCTGGTCATCTGGTCTCGCCTAATCCAAATCAAACGGATGAACCTCACATCTGGTTGAAAGGGATAAGCAACGGCCGGGCTTACCTGATGAACGCACCTAATTACGCAAGCGCTCGCCATGTTGGCATGTGCGAGGCGCATTTGGAGGGAAGCGGATTGCATAGGTGAGTAACTCACTACACTTAGGGCTGTTTGGCCGGGTAGATTGGATGGGATTGGAAGGGAATGGAAGGGATTGGAAGATAGATCCTGAGATTGGCCCGGCGTGCCAAGCGGACACGGGATCGTGATCCCAGGATATAGCAATCCCATGGATATTTTAAGACAATCCATTGACATCACCATCATTATCTTTAAATCCCATCAAATCCACCCTAATCCCTTCAAAAATGCCTGGGACAATCCCATGGATTTTAAGACAATCCACTGGCATCACCATCATTACCTTTAAATTCCATCTAATCCAACCTAATCCCTTCAAAATTGCTTGGGACGTGTTTGGTTAGAGGGATTGAAAGGGACTGGAAGGTTTAATCTTGGGATTGGCCGAGGGGGGGGAGGGGGGGGGCGCAAACAAACCCGATATAGCAATCCCAAGTTACAACAATGCATAGATCTTGCAATAATCCACTGATGCAGCTATCATTACTATTTTATCATATAATTTCAAGGCTTAAAATAAAAAATAAAGCATAAACAATATTCAATCGGACCACACCTCAGGAAACACTTGAATTGAATGCCTGCTGTTGAAACATTCATTGGGGGTACAGTTTTGGGTTAAGCTTATATTTGTGCTTATATTTGTGTTTTCCCTTCATTCATGTCTTTATGAACTTATTTACAGTTAGATGACAAATAAATATCACCGTGGTACCTAGCAAGGTTTCAACGGTGGAAATAATTATCTTCACTGTTTTCTGTGGTATGATCCACTTATATTTAGATATGCTTCAATTTTGAGCTCAACCTATTAAAATAGATGAAAAAACGGTTGAACGGCGGGGATAGACAGCATACATTTGAGGTGGGCCCAACTGAGTTTACTCAGTACGATAAGAGCGTACCGAGTAACTCGGAACGCAACTCGGTACGCAATCCGATTTCCTTTCGGAGGGCCCCAGTAAGTATTCGCGGAGCACATCGAGATTCATCTTTATAAAGGCGACGAGCAAAACGACACCGTTTCGATTGCTACTCGGCCGGCCTACTTGACGTACGGAGAAGATTCTACAACTTCTGTTGTACACAGTGGGTACAACACTCGAGATCCGTGGAGCCCACTCTGTTGTGTGTGTCAATCCACTCCGCCCATAATATTCGCTCCTCAATATTATCCATTGAAACTGAAAATTCACCTGATCTACAACTCAGGTGGACTGAGTCACATGGAACAATAGAGAAGGAACAAAATTCGTAGGTTTGTGTGTGGGATCCACTATGGTGTATATATTCATCCATCATGTACATCATGTGCATCTCACCAGGATAATTCCAAAATCTATCCTGATTTTAATCTCCAGATAGGAAAACACCTAACCACTTAATTGTAAAGTATTCCACATGGGCAAACCATATGACCCTCCAATCGGGCTAATTTTTAGATTTTACTATGGTTATAATAGTAAGAAGAATCTGATAGACAGCACGGATTTGAATTCAAAACATGGTTGGACTCACAGAGCTCAGATGTGTTACTCGCTACGTACAGCAGATGTTGTAGAGCATTCCGGTCCCTACTCGACTTCCCGCAACTCTCCACGTGGCATCGTACAGACGAGACGATGGAGATACGTCCATAACATCCAGCCGTCCACGTCCAACGCAGATCCGTCCAGCCACGTGTCGTCTCTAGATTCATTGGATTCGCTGCTGGCCCAAACTTCTGTCCCGAACCGGGGGAAGCGGGTTGGCTGGTGTACTACACAGCCGCTATATAGATGCTGTAGGTACGTGTCGTGCGAAGACGAGCACTGACACTCCTCGAGCTGCGAGTTGTACGAACGGTTCAAAGGAGATCAAAGTTACATGGCGCCACAGGGAGGTATTTATTATATCTACACCGTTCATCTATTTTTATAGATCATTTTAGAGCAGTAGTCAAAAAATGAACCATATCCAAAGCTCATATGGACCACACCACAAATAGTAGCGGAGATAATGATTTTCACCGTTAAACAATTCGAGGGCCCACCATAATGTTTATTTTCCATCCAATCTGTTTATAAGGTCACAAAGACCTAAATTAATAGGAAAAACAAATTTCATATCGATCGAAAACTTCTGTGATCCCAAAAAGGGTTTCAATGCTAGAAGTTCAATCTTCCACTGCTTTTTTCATTGTGGTCCAATTGATTGTTAGATCTTTCTTATTTTTCGTTTCAAGCCTTAAGACGAGATCACCAAATGTATGGACGGTTTGGATATAACACATACCACATGATCAGACCCACAGAGCTTGCTGACGTCAATACAGCAGCTTATATAGCGGGTGTGATGTACACTAGACAATCCGCTTCCCAAACCGGTCACCCAAATCTTCGGTTGTGTCAGTAGCTTCGTATCCTACCAGCAATGGTGGGTTCTGCTGCGCCCTCCCTTCGACCCTCCTTTTTCCCAAACTGCCCGTCAACGACCCTTTCCCCTCCTTTGCAGTTACGACCCTCCTTCCCTCTCTTATACCTCCCTCTTCCCAAACTACCCCTACAAAAAACCTCAAAATTCTACTTATCCTCTACCGCCTCTCCCTCCCTCCATCGCCGATCTAACTCAACTCGCCCCGCCCTTGAATCAGACGCTCCTCATCCTACCCACAAGGTGATGCTCCATCTTCCAACTGGGGGCCATAGTTCGGTTAATCCCGACCGTTGGTCCATCACGTCCCGCCGTGGATGGACTCACCCTCGAAAATCTCCTCGATGAGATGATCTTTAGCCTTTCGATTTGGGTCCTGTGTGTAGACGGTTACATAGAGACTTAGAAATGCTGTCCATATCCAAACGAAAATTGGCCGGTACCGGTTGCCGGGATCTTCCAATGTGAGAGGATTTCGGGGAACGGTCTATCCGACTTGAGACTCAACTGACCAATGGTCCAGATTACCGATCTGTGGGACCCACTTGTTCGAACTGAAATGGGCTGCATATCATACAGTGAATCACAATTGCATTTTCTCATTGCATTTTTTAGGGATTGAAGAAGGAGAAGACCTTGGTTGAATGGGATTCCTTAACGGCGAAATTCGCTGGGGCTTCAAACATTCCATTCCTGTTACTCCAGCTCCCTCAGATCACTCTCAATGCCCAAAATCTCATGGCGGGAAACAAAACCGCTCTCTTAGCTGTTCCATGGCTCGTGCGTAATTTCCTGTCTTTTTCCTCCTCTTTTTCAATATTTTCTGAAGGCATATAAGAACAGTGATGGAATGTGCGGTCTGGATCGCTCTCAGGGTATGCTGACCGGCTTGTTGGGGAACCTTTCACTGCTTTCGTACTTTGCTAAGAAGAAGGAGATGGAAGCCATTCTCGTCCAGACATTGGGAGTTGTGTCTATATATGTTGTAATAGTGCAGCTCGCTATGGCGGAAGCCATGCCTATTCCACAGTTCACGGCAGCCTCTGTTGTCGTGGCTTCCGGCCTTGTCCTGAATTTCCTGAACTATTTTAACTTGCTTGATGCCAGGATCTGGCGGTTTTGGGAAGATTTTATTACTGTCGGTGGCCTCTCTATTCTTCCTCAGGTGAATTTATAATGTCCTTTCATTGGGGATTTCATCAGTGGCAATTTCGTTAAAAAAAATTTATAGATTTTTTTTTTTTTTGAAATTTTTGTTGCATTGCAGGTTATGTGGTCGACCTTTGTTCCTTTCATTCCTAACAGCATTTTTCCAGGGACAATTGCTTTTATTGTGGCAGTTGTTGTTGTCGGTATGGTAAGCCTGGTTCTCTAGCTTTGATGTTTTATTCGATTATGATATCATATGTCGGGTCGCATTTAGAAGCACTATTGAATTGAAATGCAATTACGAATCTAATAAAGTGGGAACACCAACTTTCTGTTTCTTTTGCCATTCATAATTCATATATTTCAATTTGGGCTTAACAGAAAAACGATTTGGCTCCAGACACTAGGAAATATCATTAATTCATAGATTGCACTACTGAATGTTCGCAATTCAATTGACCATCCAAACACAGCCTAGATTATGTTGGGATCAAGTCTCATGGGCCATTGGTTGGGTTGTTAAATTCGAACATTGACATCATGGTTTCATTCCTAAGCCCACAAAAGAGAAGAAGATCATTTACGTAGTAACGGTGTATTTGGTTGCAATTTCATGATATTTGGTGCAACTAAATGCTCCTAAAGCATATTCTATGGAGTAATTCATGGAGCATTTCCAAAATTGAATCTGCAATTCTCTTGTTTGGTGTTTCTTTTGTGTCATTTGGCTGTGTAGACTGTTCTTCAGCTTTACACTTGACCAACATGTAGCAAACCCTCTGCTGTAGCATCTATATAGAAGTTCAGAAGGATATAAGGGTAGCAACTCTTAACTTGCAGATTATTAGTGAGTGAAAGATGTATTTGATGGGGAGATGCAAGACTCTCCCCTCTATGTGAATCAATTAGGAAATCAACAAACACAAGGGCTACAAGCAAAAGTATGCAAGCCAATATACATAAACACAACACTTGCTTGAGGAATTTAACAAAGGAAATAAGGAGACGAGCAAGAGAAGAGGGAAAACCTCTTAATCAAAGAGGGAAACACCATGGGGCTGCCGATCAAATCAACTATGCAAGAATGAGATTATGAGCGTTCTCAAGCCAACACTTGCTTGAGGATCACCTTCTTATGTATAAAAGAACTTTTCACTCAAGAAGATAAAGCAAGATCTCTAACTCTCTCAAAGGAATGATTAACTCTCTACACTTGGGTTTTCAGTTTCTAAGGCCACGCTCTCTTTCTTTACACCTTTCTCTTTGCACATTCCATAAAGGGGAAATGATAAGAATGAATGGTACATATGAGATATACTCACCCCCCACACATGTAAAAGAACTTTTTTTTTTTTTAAATGAAAGATATATGTAAAAGAACTTTTTAATCAATAAGAGAAAGCATTTCCCACTCTCTCAAAGGAATGAAGAACTCTCTACAGTCTATACTTGAGTTTTCAGGTTCTAGGGCTCTCTTTCTTTCTCTACACCTTTCTCTCTGTACATCTTATAAAGGAGAAAATAAGAATGAAGGGTACGTATGAGATACACTCACCCCCACATACATGTAAAGGCACATATGTGTGAACGCTACTCAAGACTTGGTCAAATACACCACTCCAGACAAATAAAGTAGGCCATAAACATGAGGATGGACCATCATACCCAATAGTATTCTTTTTATTGAGACAAATGACATACAAACAACTTGAACTTAATCAAGAGAAATGACCTTCTTATGTTGCACAGATGGGAAAAAGGACCAGTTATGATATAATGAGTCATGTTCAAGAAAAGGGTTTATTTTTTGCCTCATCCCCTAATTGCTATCTCAATTGTTCGGTCAGCTGTATGAGAATCAAAGAATTTATGTAATTGGGTTTGACAATTGAACTCTCTCTCTCTCTCTCTCTCTCTCTCTCTCTCTTAGTCTCTTCATCTTTTTTGATTGATACAACCCACCTTTTTTAAATCAACTGAAATTTCTATTTTCTCTATGAGCACAATCCATATTGAGTGTGGTTCTTTTCACAGCAGTCATCCTTTCTTTTTCTTTTTTCTCTGTGCATCTTTAAAGTAATAGGCATTTTGATTCCAGCAATCCTCATTAATTGTGCAGTCACTAAGACTTGCAGGCACGAGCTGGGCAACTTTCAGAGAAAGGCATCAAATTTGTTGGATCAATATCTGGGTGGACTGCCACACTACTTTTCATGTGGATGCCAATTGCGCAAATGGTATGTGTGAAATATGAATGCACCTGGACTTAGAAAATGTGAACTGCTATATCATATTTAATATCGACCTTATACCAAGAATTGTATTTATGTTCAGTGGACTAGTTTTCTCAATCCTGATAACATCAAAGGCTTGTCGGCTTTCTCAATGTTGCTGGCTATGATCGGAAACGGGCTTATGATCCCACGTGCGCTTTTTATTCGTGATCTGATGTGGTATTTCCTCTTTTCCTTGTGCTCTCTCTCTCTCTTACCCCCCCCCCCCCCCCCCCCCACACACACACACACATTCTATTGCAGGCCACTGAAAGAGTAAGATTAAACCTCTTATTTTTAGCATTTGGTCCTTCAATTTTTTTGGTTCCTTCGGTATTATGAAAGACTTCTTGGATCCAAAGACTAACAGAAAGAAAGAAATATGCATTTGAATAGTTTGGAAATCAAGATAAGCACCCCCTGTTTTTTTTTGGTAGGAAAGACTGCAGCTTTTAGAGGTTGGGCAAAACAATCATGGTTAATTTTGTGAGTAGAAGTCAGTGATCAGGTTTCTTACAATGGGTCATTTGGATGTGAGGATATCTCACTTAATACATCTATGTACATGTCCAGAAAATTGAATGTCGGTGTCCAAGCAGGAGGCAGGAATGTCTATCATGGCTACTTTTGTGAACTTTAGAAGTCAGTGATCAGGTATCTTACTATTAGTCGTTTGGATGTGCTGATTTCTCACTTAAAACATCTATCTCCGTGTCCAATCGCATTTGGATGATAGAGTTGTCCATTTGGACAGGGCAGTCCAAAATAAATTGGATATTGTTGTGTCCAAGGGGGAGGCAGGAATGTATTTGGCCAGGACAAAGACTTCTCCAAAAAGAGAAAAAGCTTTCTACTCTACATCTTTATTGCTGCAACTGGACTCCAACAGATGCAACCCAACATCACATGGGGCTCGAATCTTGCACATGCCATAGGTTGCCTCTTCATATATACTCCTGTTGCACATTCTTTAGGAAAAGGACATCCAGGAGGTGTCATCAAAATGAAAAACAGCAACATCCATAAACACTCACCCAAACACCATAGTATCCATGTCTTATATGAGAATGGCGACCTAAGTGTTTTGCACAGTTTCCCAAATTTGATGAGACTGTATGTTCAGAAATGATTGTGTGGAGATATTCGCATCCTTAGTAGTGGGGGAACCTCCGAAATGGTTATAGTCAATTCAATCTCTTAATGATATTAGTGTCCAAAATTTCTTGGCTTCATTGAACGTTTAACTTCCACTTTTTGCAGACCCATTTTTGGTATTGGCTTGGGCATTCTAACTATAATTGCATATGAATGGACATTTCCATTCATTCTCCTTTTTCTTTTTACCTGAACCATTAGAAGCTTTTCAACTAAAAGTTATTCTACTAGTTTTGCAAGCATGGTCGATAAGAAAATACTTTGGTATTGCACATTACCAAAATAAATCTTGTTTTTATTGAAGAAAGAAATAAGAAATAAGAAATAAGAAAAGAAAGAAAAAAAACTTTGATATTGAAATACTTGCACATTCTCAAAATAAATCTTATATGCAAAATACAAAAGATATCTTTTATTTATTGAAAAAAAAAAAAAAAAAACTCCAATATTGAAATACTCCACATCATTAGGTTTTGAAGGAGCCTTTATACCGTGAAGCAGACTCTCCTTACTGCTTCACCTTGGCACTTCAAACTCGTCAGAATGATTACTTGCTAGAATAAAGATCCAATGGACTTCATTTATACATGGATCTCTACCAACCATTCCCATGACAATATCTTCCAAGTTCTATAATGAACTTCTTTTTAATTTCTTTGAACTTGCACGAAGTGAAGTCCAATTAAAGAATCTATTTAGTGAGGTATCTCCATTTACATTAAGAAGGTTTGTCATTTAACCGAAATTTGAAAATGCAGGTTTACTGGTTCATCTTGGGCATCTTTTCTATATGGATGGGGGAACCTCATATGCATGTACTGGTAAGCTATCTCTTGTTTATAAAGCTATATCTGCAAAAACCCATCACACCAGATTCCTTTGAGCTCTGGCATTGTAATGAACTCATCGACACCTTGCATTGTCCTACCAGTTTCAACAACATTAGCAGAGAATTCTTTCTGTTGGCAACCATCAGCTTGTACACATGGACAGGTTATTATTCTATTCTTATATTTCATTGCAAGTTTTTGGAAATCTCCCTGATTTTGGAAATCTCCCTGATTTTGGAAATCTCTCTAGTTATCTAGTTTTCTGTAAATTTTGCATTATTACCATGGAAGCGTAGCCAGAATCTGCATCCTTAAGAAAATTGGTACACCATTATTGGAGTTTCAGATTGATGTGACAAGGGTTTGAGAAACACTGGGGTCGAGTGGGGTGGCCTGTGGGATGCGGGGGCACACTCGGGGTGTCAATTCAAGCTTTTAGAGCAAGTGGTTAGTTGTCCTGCATCAGTTTAATAAATGAGAATTTTGAAGGCTTGCATAACATGAGAAATCTGTGGTGATATGGAGGTTTCGGGCAACTCGTCTTGGCTTGATGATTCTGTTCCTGACCTTCCATTTTTCTGCTAGTCTCTGATGATACCAATTACAAGTCAATGTTACCCAGATACTGATGCTGATAAAAATGCAATATGTGAAGGGAGATACATCTCTCCACTTGTCACAGATCCAAGATACAAATATGGATATGGATATTGTACCCCATTTGTAACAATACATTCATATTTAGTTTTATGATGAAATATGTGACCGATTATATGCACTTTACTAAAAATGTTTTTCCTCCCTAATTTAACATTCTTAATATAATAAACTATTGATGATTACAATTTTACATCACATGTGCATATATCATGACAAGGATGTAAGAAAATTGACAAATTTTCAAATATAACAAATTAAATACAATAGGGTTCAGTTAAACATTTCGTACTAATATCCTAGAGTATCCATTACCAGTATTAGTATCCTACTGTACTGGACATGGTAGGCTGAGCATATGTAAGTATTTAAGGTATGCAAAACATAAGTACTTTACACCAGATGCTATACTAAAAGTGTCCATCATATGTACCCTGGTTCATCTTACAGTTCAATTTTTTGGTACAGGCCACGATAAATTTGAATTGGTAGTGCTTAGTTGGATATGTTTGTTTTCCTAATCTTACGACCATGCATTGGCCTTTGTTATGGTCATAGTGAAAAAGAACAAAGGAAAGAAAAACCGATTATTGTCTTAGCAATTCTTAAATCAACACTTCTAGGTTGAGAGATGACATGGGGAAGTGTCTTTGATTGTTAAAAGAAAAGTGCTGCAGGTGTCTATGATTGGCCCCACACAATGGGACTCTCCCATAAGTAAGCCAAACAAACTGATGTTATGTGGGTGGTCCTATTGTACAGGGTCATTCTGAGAAGGCTGTATAGTTATTTGTTTATTTATTTATAGCTTGTTGTCTCTCCGGAACATGTCACGTTTAGTTTAATGACAACTAAGGATTGTTGGAAAAAATATATGTATATTAGGCCATGGGGAAGTATTTGTAATTGGATTGTTACCTTCTCTAACAGGAATTGCTTTATGGAGAGACTCCAAAGCCTATGGATACAGTTCACCACTGTCATCTTTGAAGGAGTTATTTTTGGGCCCTGACTTCACCTGAGTATTTCTGATATCATGACCCTATTCCACTGGGCCAATTGATTGATGGATCTTGTTTTTGTGCGGTGCTGACGGAGAAAATTCATTCAATTCTAATGCTACAGGATGATGCTCAACCTAGCTTTCAGATATTAGTCATTGTATTGCTCCCAGGAAAGGTGCACAAAGCCAACTGACCACAAAGATTCAATCCCAAATAAGATTCTTCAATGGGAATTATTTACTCATTTCCCATAGTTAAAATTGTAGTACGAAGCACTGCGCTGTTAATAAAACTGTGTAATGCTGAATTATTTCAATTATTACTATTCATTTCCACAGATAACTTGGATTGAATTGTAAGGTGTCTCTATATATTTCTTACATATGCAGCTTTCAGTGGCAGATGGTTATGTCCATGGAGTTAATGGTGTGTGTTTGAGCAATTATTTGATTTTTCTGGAGGAACCATTCACATTCAGTTGTCTCATGTCACCAGCTAAAAGGCTCATAGGCATCGGGTAATCCAGTGGCCTTTAAATGTATAAATTAGTATCTATCTTGAAATGTAGGTTTCTCTCCCTTCTTCTCTACATGGATTCCAATAGCTAGATCTGGTAAAAAATGGATTCCTAATAATCCCTCATATCTCTTTATCCCTCTTCTCTACATGAGCATTGCAAGTGCCATACCCATTTGTATTGCATGACAACTCAATGTATTTGTTGGATATTTTGTGGCCTACTCAAGTTTATATTTGCCTCATTTTTTATCTGATGTTTTAACATGAGCTCGGCGCAATAAATGTACAGAATGGATGTCCAAAGCCATCATGGTGGCCCCCATAACGTTTGTTGCACAGGCTCCCTAGTACTATGTTATTGGTGCAGGCTAAACTCAAAGAGGAGATGGGGGGAGTGGGCTAGTGGCATGAATGAGTTAAAAACAACAAAAATGTCCTCCGATGAAGGACCAAACATGGGAGCAGCTTAGGTGTGGCCCTTACCAAGGTGCCCACCTTGATGTATGTCACACTGTCCATCCATTTTCGAGATCATTTTAGGGCATGATCCCAAAAATGAAGTGGATCCAAATCTCAGGTGGACCATACCATAGGAAATACTGGTGATTGACCATTAAAAACTTTTTGTGGACCACAAAAGCTTTGAATCAAGCTGATATTTGTTTTGTTTTGTTTTTTTGTTTTTTTTTTTTTTTTCCCATTAATCTAGGTTTGTGTGACCTTATCATTAGGATGACAAATAAACATCATGGCAACATTACGTCGGTCCCTAGGAAGTTTTTAATGGTGGGACTTTCAATCACCACTGTTTCCTATAGTTTGGTCCACCTGAGATTTGCATCTGCTTCATTTTTTGACTTGTACCCTAATATTATTTGGAAAAGTGGTGGACGCCGTGGATATAGAATGCATTCATCAAGGTGGGCCCCACGGTAACGGCCACACTGTCTTGGGTGAGGCCGTGGCCGCACCTAATCCCCTCCTGCCAAACACACCCCATCTTCCTTTTCAAAATCAAAAGTTTGTCCCTCCCTGCGACTAATTGCACAGGTAAGATTGGCCAAATGCTATTCATGTTATATATAACAGAAAATTTCTACAACAAAAATACCACAAAGGAGTAGGTAATAATTGAACCATTTATCCTTTATTGAAGAGCTGTTTTGGGATTTAAATCTTAAGACTAACCCATAAGCTTTATATTGGATCTGGCCTCCATAAGCCAAAATATACTTACATAATAATACATTCTTTTTTTTCTGTAAGCTGACATACAGTATTGTATATGGATTTTACTATACTTACCGTTTCTTAAATTTCAGCAAATCAACCACCCTAGTTGGATACATGCATGTAAATACATACCGCACAAATCACGGGCCCCATTGTGAATTTACCATATCCCAAGAGTCACTGATTGGGCAATCCTAACCACCCAATGGTTGCCCATCAAAGGAAGGTCTGGATTTAAGCACTCGTATGCCATGTCCAAGGATGATTGATGCAAACAGGAGTTTTTTCCCCGATGATATTAATGCAAGACTGAGAGTGACAGAGTAGAGCAGAGTTGAACCCCAGCAACCTTCTTTGCTGAGATTAAGAAGACATTCTTCACTTGAACTTTTCTTCATCGCTTGTCGGACTGTCGAGCATGGAAGCATCCATCCTAGCAGAGACCTGCTTCGCCCACTTCACCACCTTCTCAGCCTCCCGATTGACCTTCTCCTCCTCCTTCCACGCTTTCCTCAGTCTCCGCCGCTGCTCTTTCAGCGAGAATGCACTCAAATCTGATAACATCTCATCATCCTTTCCCCAAAATCCATCATCAAGATCAAAACCCGCCATTCCATCTTCCTTGCTCTTCTTTTTGTGGACCTTTTTGGGAGAACGCCAAAAGCAGCAGGTCAGTCGAGGCGGGGAAGAAGGTTCAGCAGACGAACAGGATGAAATCGAAGGTGAAAAAGTAGACCCAGTTCCTGATTTTGGATTTAGACCCTTTACATCTTCGGATTTCACAGGAATAGATGGAAAAGGGCTGCTTCCACATCGATCCAAGCTATCTAATTCGCTTTTCGGAGAAGGAAGTTCAGTGTCTTTGTGGGGAGACGAAGTGTCTTTGTGGGGAGACGAAGTGGGGGATTTTGTTGGTTGATTTTGGCATTTGGGTATCTTGGATTTCTCTGGACTGAGAGAGGGAGGATGGGTTTTGAGATTGGGAACAGATGCCGGAAATGATTTGAGCCTGTGGAATCTGGTTTCAAGGTGAGTAGGAAGAGCAGTATCTGAGGAATGGGGGGAATTGAGAGCTGCAATCTGTTCAAGAACAGAGAGATCTATGGCTTGGGATATTATGTTTTCAATAGCAGAATCGTCGCTTTCTGGAGAAGAGAGAGATGAGAAATCAGCCATGGCAGAAAGACGAGCAGAGAGAGAGAGGGAGAGAGAGTTGGCACTTGATTAGGCTCCAACGGCTACTTCATTCATTTATCCTGTAGAGATTTTTGACCGTTTTGATTATCAATGCTTTACGACTCCTTTTTCACTTTCGGCTCGACGTGAAATCCGGGACAACACCTGTTTTAGCCCGCGTATAAAACGTCCAACTCTTTGGGGTCCACCATGTTAAAATCCATTCCGTCCATCAGCTGCGCTCCTCGAATACAGGCCACTGAACCAAACATCAACCTGAACCAGAAATTACGTGGACCACAATGGGGATGCAACGCCACCTCTAGGTTCTTCTGTGAGGCCGTCATGGTGTGTATCTTTAATCAAACCCGTTCATCAGGTGTGACTCATCAGGATGAATGAGAGATACAAAAATCAGCCTGATCCAAAATTCAGGCGGGACACAGCGTTTGAAGTTAGAGGTTTTCGGTGCAGTTATACGTTACTCCTACTGGTGTGGCCCATCTGAATTTTTGTATTTAAGGTGAAATTTAAGGGTTACCACCCGATGGACGGAGCGGATTTCACATATACGTGGCCCCGAAGACCTTGGACGTTTTACAGTCTACATAAAACAGGTGCTGCAGACGAATCCGGTCCCTTTCGGCTCCACCGAAGAAATCTTCCTCGATGTGAGAAAGACAAGGAGGTGATATAGCGATTCGCGCGCGTCGAGGCATTGAACAGAAAATTTGTAGCACACGTGCAAACGTGCTACACTAGTGAGAGATCTGGTCCATGTACCGTGTTGGGATTGAATGAGCATTCCCTGCTCCAAAATTCCTGCTTATTCCCTTGTCAGATCTGACACACTTTTTAGAAATACGCAGCTGGTGATATTCTAACTGTCCATTAACATCAATGGCCAATATGATGAATGGTTCGGATTTATTTATGGGCTCGGATATTTTGGGCGGCTGTCCCACCAAATGGGCGGCTCGCACTCGACTCACCACTTCAATCTCTCCTCCCGAATAGCACTATTCTGTAATAATACATCTTCGCTTACAACACCTGTATTACTTTTACGTATCTTTTTTATGGAATGCCAGCACAAATCGATTAATTTCAAGAGGCCAATGCCCCGTAATTACAATAAACGGGCAGAACAGTCAAAACTATTTGAGACTAACATGTGAAATCCACTCCGTCCACGTGCAAAAGATATATGGACCACATTAATGAGAAAAAAAATTTAAAACTGCGCCTAGAACTGTCCTGTAACCCGTCTAAAATTTGGATCATACTGATTTTTGTATCTTCCCTTCATCCTTGTGATTCACACGTGATGAACGGCATTGATGAAAGATACCACGGTGGTCCCACACACAAACCTATAGTTGGCATCCCGTCTCTATTGTTCCCTGTGGTGTGTCCCACCTTATTTTTGGATCTTGCTATTTTTGGGCTACATTGCTTGTATCCAGAAGAGAACCTGATGGACGGAGTGGATCTGGTATATACAATGTAGTGAGCCCGAGAGAACTAGGGTATTCTAAGTACCTGGTAAAACAGGTGTTATGGACGATTTAGGTCCCTCCCTCTAGACGCTAAAACATAAGTGCCTGTGTGGGACGTAGAGCTGGGCAGAATTTGACCTGATTTGGTGAATCTGACCGAATCTGAAATGAACCGAAGGCCTGGATAGATGCAGATCGAGTAGGACTACTCAGATCCGATCGTACAATGGATTGAGTTCGGATCGTGGTTAATCCGGACCGATCTGATCCAAAATCTGAACGAACCTTAGCCTTTCTTTCTCTACCCGAAGGAGACGCCGCACTCACCCATCTCTCCTCCTTTCTTTCTCTCTTTCTCTCCCGATTTCCCTCCTCTCTTTCCTTCTCTCCTCCTCTCTCCATCTTTCTCTCCTCCTTTCTCTCCCTCTCTCTACCTAGACTCAATTCGATCCAACTCAATTTGGTTTCCAGAACGAGTCGGACTTGGTTCAGGTCAGGCAAGTAAGGATTCGAATCGGATCGAGTCAGCCTTGCTGGACTCGGTCCCAGATCGAATCAAGTTTGGGTCAGGTTCTTGAAAAATCAAATCAATGCCCACCTCTAGTGGGACGTGCGTAGGTCTGCCAATGGGCCAGGCTAAGTAGATCTCAGCCCGGATTTTGAATTGTTTTGGGCTGGGTCGTCAGGCTGAAGCTATTCAATATCCAGATTTGCCATTCCCGAGCCCGGCCCATTGACAACCCTAGACGTGCGTCGAAGATCCGCTGATCTGCGCTTTCACCAAGTGGGGATGATACATCCCTGGTCAAAACATGGGCCATCGAATGGATCCAATCTCGGACACCATGGAAATGGTATGCGTGTACTCATCTCAAACCGTCCAAATTGTGAACCAAACTTTAGATGGGGCTGATACATAAAGACAGACCGATTGGACGGTCCTAATTTCAGATCACTGGACATCTGTTTGTTGAAGCTGGTTCATTGGCTACATTCCAATTTAACCGTCCATTTCTTAGCCACCATGAAGAATTACGGAAAGTCTGTTCAACATATTCACAGGAGGCGCGATTTGAATAGTTTGGATTGGGGTACATGTATGTCACATGTATTGTATCTGTGTGCATGCGTATGAAGATTCACACTCTGTTAATGCATCGGATATGGAACCCTTATCTTTCTTTCAAGAATATTTGACGGACGATTCAAACTGTCCAGGATCATGGACCGTAGCCCAAACAAAAAAAAAGTCTTATTCGGAGATCTTAGCCATCTGATATTAGCAGTATGATGCAACCGTTGGACATTTTTATTTCAACTGTTCATTTGAGGGTCAGGATCGTCCTATTGGTGTAGTTATGGCAATTAGACTCGGACTAACGGCTATTTCCTTGTCATCTGTTCATTTGAAGGTTAGGATTGTCTCTTAAGTGCAACTTTTGGAATGTAGTCCAGACACGTCGGGTTTGGACGGTCTGGATTGTCGCTTGGATCATTGGCCTGTATACCCTGAAACATGATCTTAACTCTTTTATGCCAGTTATTGTCCTTGGTGGGCCCTTCATATTAATGGTCTAAATCTTATGGTGGGCCCATCACATGCATCCATACATGCCAAGGGAGCATGTGTAGGTTACATCATGGTCGTACATCAGTGGGCCCTACCATGTAGATGACCATGCCTTACAAAGATGGACGGTCCATGCGTGTTCACGCATGAATGTCCCCATGAATTGAAATGACCGATTACTCATCAATAAACACATATCAACGGGCCTGGATCTTGCATTGTTTGAATAACGCCCACGGAACTGGGCCTAATTTAGAAGCTAGATTGGCTTGGGCCGGGGCAACCCCAGTGTCAGCCCTGGAGGGTAGTGCACATCCAACCAACGGAATTTCCCCACCCACCTTTTCCTTTAGCGCGGCCCACTTGAGTCTTGGATCCTGCTCAATTTTCGCATCGTCTCCTGAAATGATCTCATAAAACAGATGGACAGGGTGGATTTCTCACAAACATCAGGGTGGTCCCCACCTAGATTTCAAGCACGGGAAATCCGTCGTCCTTCTGAATTGGCTACTGAGGTGACATTACCAAGTGAACTTGTGGGCCCACCATCATATGTGTTGGATCTAGAGTGTTCGTCCATTCTGAGACATCATTTTAGGGCATCACACAAAGAATGAGGCAGTTCCAAAAGTTCAAATGGACCCCACTCCAAAAAAACAGCCGGGATTGAATGACTACCATTAAAAACTTCCTTGGAGCTACAGAAGTTTTCGATCAAGCTTATATTTTTGTTTTTCCATGTTTGTGTTAACTTATGAACAGCTTGGATCTCAAATAAACATCATGATGGGCCTAAGAATGTTTCAATGGTGGGCATCACAATACTCACTGTTTTATGTGGTGGGTCTACTTAAGTTTTGGATCTGCCTTAGTGTTTGGCACGTGTCCTAAAATCATTTCTTTAAGTAGATGGACGGTGTCGATACAACACATACATCATGGTGGGTCCACAGAACTTGGTGACGTTACTTAGTAGCCAAATTGTGGCCCACAACATTAATTAATGTTTCTAATTATTTCCATATTCATGCAAAGGTTTACTACCGTACATCCGGACCCATTGTTTTCATTGGATCATAGCCGTTGGATATAGGGCCATGTTTCAGTTTTCCAAACAAGGATGGGGTTCGTGGGGATTAACCCCAATAACCAGAACAAAACTCACTTTGTAATATTTCAACCCTTTGATTGTTTAACTCTTTGGCCATTGATCAAAAGTTTAGAAATCCTTCA
Organism: Magnolia sinica; assembly: GCF_029962835.1. Lineage (NCBI taxonomy): Eukaryota > Viridiplantae > Streptophyta > Magnoliopsida > Magnoliales > Magnoliaceae > Magnolia > Magnolia sinica. The sequence continues at coordinate 1,223,175 of NC_080590.1, read as the reverse complement.
GTCCAAATACCTCCAAAAATATAACCATCAGCTCTTTATCTCATCAAATCAATGGTTTGGATCACTGAACACGAACACGACCACAGATCCAATGGCCATAAACGTCGTGTAAAAAACCAACAAGGTTACGTTAGAAGCTTTGCTAAACGCAAACACATGTGCAATAAATCTTAGGTACACGCCACACATGTGCCAGCATGGCACATAGGTGTGAGATCCAATCCATCCATCAAGTTGGTCTGACCTTGTACATGTTTTCCGAAAAATAAATCTCTCCTAGTAGACCTAATAATGGAAACAAATAGATAGCTTGGAAAACTTCACCCAAGTTTTCAGAGCCGTACCTTTGTTTTGGTAATTGTGGCCCACATTACCAAGATCTCAACTAAATTTTTGGGCTACAACATTAATACGGTAATTCTGTCATAATGGATGGATTGGATCTCGGACCCATAATTCCATTCTGGTACACGTACGAGTGCAATGAACTTTATTGCACACGCGTGTGCGCTTAGCAAAGCGCCTCAAGCAAACTTCCTTTTTGAATACCACAGGATCACATCCATGCGAGTAGCGCGCGCGTCAATGGCCTGGACAGGATGATCGAGGCAGAACAGAATAAAAGGCAAGATACAGAGAAGCTCGGGCTCATGCTTGACGGCTTTCATTAGATCTCTGTCGGACCTAAGTGTTGTGGTCCACTCGTCACTTCCATAAGCTGGTCCCTGGCCTGAGTTTTAGGCTCCATGGTCTAGCATTCTATCGGGCACAAATGATAAACGGTCAAAAACTCAGGCTTACAATGGCTCACCCATCAAAAGATTCATTAGAAATTGCCAACTCACGGTTACAAATTTGGTAATCGAAGAAATAAAATTTCTAATCATTCTCCATATATAGATTCTCAACCCTTCATCTTTGAAAGACTTTAAAGAAATAATTAATTAGGTTTGCTAAGAGCTCACGCGTGTGGAGCCACGCCCAGACATAAGCAGCACATGTTCCAAAGATGTAACTTTTGTGCAAGAATCTGGCCTTTCACTCTGGTGGGTCACCTTATTTATATATTCTCTTCCAAGAACCAGTAGATTTCGCTCATCAGTTTGGCCAGATGATCAGCTACCATCCGTCTGTTCTGTAAATTCTCACCCAACTGATCGAAGTCAGATGGCTTGAACTCGACGCCAGAATATCTAAAAATTGGGACCCACCTGATGGAATGCTCGCATCATGCACACGTGTAGCATATCACCATGCATGCCTGCCTGTCGTTGGGAAGGGGTCCACATGCATTTGGGATTAGCGAATTGAATGAGAAAAACTTTGATACTCGGGCGAAGCGTGACGGATGACACGCGGGCACTTAGAAATTACATACGTGGCATAAAAATAATTTTAAATTGAACTGTCAAGATTATAGATGAATCGCATACGAAAAATCATGCTTGTCATATCGGTTGACTATCCGATAGTGGACATTTATCCACAAGTTATAAATGAAAATATCCAACGGTCATACTTCAACATACATAAAAAAAAAAAAAAGTGTCCACTAATCAAAGGTTATGAGATCTCAAATAATATGATTTTGAGATTTTATTTAGCTACAGAGGAATTCACAAGGTAGTCGGTTTAATTTGAGCTAATGCATGACTTGTTTACAATTTCAAACTGACTGCGTATGAAGCTGCATACGCTGCCAGAGTATTAAATAACGCCATTACAAGGAAAGATTCGTTGCTGGAAGATTTCGCAGCCGTGAAAGTGGATACGCATCTCACCGTATTAACCAAAGAGATTTGCTGGAATACATCCCGACATACTACAATACGACACATGGTGACCATATCAGTTGGATCTGAGGCCGTTTTCGGTGATCTAAACCGTTTAAAAGATTGGAAACTCCAGATTTGAATATTTAAGAACTTTTTTATTTGATTTTTTTCATATAAAGAATACAGATCGCTACCTTGACCGTTTCTCAGTGGGCCATTGATATAAATGTCTAAGAATTTACTAATCTTAAATATTTTCAATTAAGCCAATTAGAGGGTCGTATTTCATCTGATCAACGGCTTGCATCACAAAGAAGGCCCCAGATCCAACGGATATAGTACCGACGTATTGTTTTGTTACAATACATCAGGATGCATTTGAGCAAACTTCTTTAAAAAACTCCATAAATCTTTTTCAAATCTAGTCATTCCATTCTCTATAAAAAGATATGCACCCAAACACTCCTCTCATTCACATCTCCTCTTTTCTTGTGTTGTTTTTTATTTACTTCTATCACATATATATAAGCATGGCTGTCGTCCATGCTTTCATCCTCGTCTCTTTAACCACCTTCTCCCTTCATTTCTTTCAAAATTCTTTCGTCGAAGCCGGCAGAGGCGGTTTCAGTGTCGATCTAATTCATCGAGATTCTCCTCAGAGTCCCTTCTACAACCCGTCCGATACCCTCTCAGACCGTGTATCGAAAGCAATCCGCCGTTCAAGTTCTCGGGTCGACTACTTCCGTTCTCTGTTGAAATCTTCTACCTCCATTAACACCACCTCCATCCAATCAGAGGTGCTCCCCAACGGTGGAGAGTATCTCATGTCGCTTTCCATCGGCACCCCTCCAGTCAAGCTCCTCGCCATCGCAGACACTGGAAGTGATCTTATCTGGACACAGTGCAAGCCCTGCGAACAATGCTATCATCAAACCACCCCCCTCTTCGATCCGTCTAAATCTTCTACTTACCGTGACCTCTCTTGCGAATCGAATACATGTGCAGCTCTTCCGCAAGCTTCATGCAGTGATAGTAGGAAGTGTGAGTACTCTTACAGCTATGGAGATAAGTCATATACTAATGGACTTCTTGCGGTAGAAACCCTCACGTTTGCCTCCAGTTCCAGAGCTAGATCCAGCATCAAAATTCCAAAGATCTCATTTGGGTGTGGCCACAACAATGATGGGACTTTCAATAGCCATGGAGCTGGATTGGTTGGACTCGGAGGTGGCCAGCTTTCTCTCATCTCTCAGTTGGGTTCTTCAATTAATGGGAAGTTCTCCTACTGCTTAGTGCCGCTACAGAAGACCACCTCCAGCAGCCAAATGATTTTTGGCGATAGTGCAACCGTCTCTATCTCTGGTGTCGTATCCACACCTTTGATTCCTAAGGAGCCAGATACATTTTACTATCTAAACTTGGAAGCTATCAGTATTGGGACGAAGAAGGTGGAGTTTCCGTCGGTGGATGAAGGCAACATCATCATCGACTCTGGCACGACTCTTACGTACCTTGAGACTAGTATTTTTAATAAATTGGAATCGGCATTGAAGGGAGTGATCACTCTTCCGCCGGCTGAGGACCCAACTAGGACGTTGGATGTTTGCTACCAGTTGGGATCTGATGCTGAATTACCTAATATGAAGTTCAGCTTCACCGGCGCCGACCTTGTCCTTCCTCCATTGAACACGTTCATTCAAGTTTCTGACGATGTGGTTTGTCTGGCTATTGTTGCTTCGGATAGCTTTTCCATCTTTGGCAACATAGCGCAGCAGAACATTGAGGTTGGATATGATCTTGTTGGGAAGACGGTCTCCTTCGCTAAAACTGACTGCACCAAGCATTAGGGTTTTTCAACAAGCTTTTTTTTTTTCCTCATATTATAAGAGAATATCTTGGATTGAATTCTTGGGTTTTTATTGAAGTGAATGAATGTTTGGTTTTTTCTATCGTTTGAATTATGTTTAGTATGAGATTTGAAAATTTTGGTCTTATGTGAATGATTATCTCTCAAGGATTGAGCGCTGAAGTATCCTTTGTTTATGGTAGAACTGATGAGTGCGGATAGTCTGTGCTGAAAGCACTGGAAATTCCAGTGCTGGCGCTTCTCATTCGTCCATGTCATTTTCCATGACTGCAGCTACAAAACACACGGAATTTCACGGACGCGGGTTTCCGGCGATAGCCTTCCGCACGAAGTTCCTGCGCCTGGGATGCTAGGTGGGGCCTACTGTGGTGTTAGGGAGAAATCCACCCCGTCCATCCGTTTTGCGTGATCATTTTATGACATGACCAAAAATTCTGCGGATCCAAAATTCAGTGTTCTACCTGAGAGAGTGGGGATTCAATGTGACAACCGTTGAAACATTCATGCTGCCAAAAAAATTGCCGTATTAGGGCTGAAAGTCAGGCGGGTTGGGCCGGGTTGGTGCTCAACCCTAACCCAACCCAAGGTTCCTATACCTCAATCCTAACCCAACCCAACCCAATCTCAAGTTGGGAATTCTCAACCCAAGCCCAACCCAAGGGGTCTCGGTCAGGTTGATCGGGTGTATACCTACTAATATTTTTATTATTACATTAGTTTATTATATTTTAATATAAGACTTATTTTTTGTATCTATAATTTTATTAATTATATATATATATATATGTGATTATTCATCATAAAGAACTTCTTTTTTTTCTTAAAAAAAACAAGCTAAAATATAGGACAACTACTCCTTTAAAAGTCATGTAGCATAGCACACAATCTATTTGGGAGAGAGAAATCCGGCATATCTTGTTGGCTTGAGTCCTTGGAAATGACGTGGGCAAATGAGACCCGACATCACTAGTGTGTCTTCGACACAAACGATCCACACTCAATTATAATTTATAAGTAACTAATATATTGATCGGGTTCGGGTTGGGTCGGACAACCCGAGACCTCAACCCCAGCCCAACCCAAGTTTTATCTAGTTGGTGTTTGTATAGCCCAAGCTTGAGATCGTACCCGATATATCATGCCCGAGCCCAACCCAATGTCGGGTTGGTCACGGCTCGGTCGGGTTGAACCCGCCCAACTTTCAGCCCTACTTCGTATCAAGCAAAGTTTTTATGATTTTACTTCATCCAAGTGGGAATGATCGGGTTCGGGTTGGGTCGGGCAACCTGAGACCTCAACCTGAGCCCAACCCAAGTTTATCGGGTTGGTGTTTGTATAGCCCAAGCTTGAGATCGGACCCGATATATCCTGCCCGAAACCAACCTAATGTCAGGTCGGTCACAACTCGGCCGGGTTGAACCCGCCCAACTTTCAGCCCTACTTCGTATCAAGCAAAGTTTTTATGATTTTACTTCATCCAAGTGGGAATGACCTTATAAATGGTTTTGATGGTATGTAAACATCACGGTGGAGCTCATTAAAGTTTCAATGGTAAGAAACTCTTTCCCCGGTTTTCCCTCTCATATGGCCCACTTGAGTTTTAGATTTGCATTATTTTTTATCACATGATCTACAATGATCTTGAAAAATAGATGGACGTGGTGGATTTCTCACAAACATCACGGTGGGTCCCACCTAGCATCCCAGCCTAGGAACATCCTGGGAAAGGCTTTAGCAGAAAACCGCGTCCGAATTTCACAACCTTCCGGCGCTTCTCATTGGTTCATGTTAATTTCCACTCTCCAGGCTCACCATGATTTTTTTATTAGAACCACACCGTCTATCAAATTTTCCAGATACTTTTAGATCATGAGCTCAAAAATGAGTTACATCCAAAGCTCAAGTGGATCTGTTTGAAATGGCAAACTTTTGATTTTCTCCAATGCAAATCCATGACTTTGAGAAGTCCATTCATTTACTAAAGTTCACATTTTCATTTCCATTTTCGCAAATTAGAAATGTCTAAACATTGTTATTTTTGGACCATTGACCAAATGCTATTGGAAGCATGAAATGAACGGTTTTGATTTGATCCAAGTGGGACATGCATTTAAAATGTCATGGAGGCCCGGATAATGTCTCCACACATGCTGCACCTTTTGACATGCGTATCCAGTTTTATGAGAGGAAAACTTTGATAATCTGGAAGAGTATCATTGATGATACACATGTATTTAGAAATTACTTAAAAATTCATATTAAGGATATGGGAAAGTATAATCAAATTGTTACAATCGTTGAGACACATATATATATATATATATGGGAAAAGGTACTATGCGCTCGACCTCACGATAAGCTCCCGTGAGGTCGAGCTGTGTGGGCCCCACCGTGATGTGTGTTGACCATCAACACCGTGCATTTGATGGGTCCCCTTTAAATTATGGGATATCCCAAAAATCAGCCGTATACGGAACTCAGGTGGGCCATACCATCTAAAATCATGTGAAGACACTGTTAAAACATACAAAAGCACTTGGTGGGGCCCACTTGAAATTTGCATGCATCTGAAACTTGGTCCGAACCCTTATCCAAGTGGGACACACATAATGGATGGGCTGGATTTGCAAACCACATCTCGGTGGGCCCAAAAAATGATTATGAATGTTTTAATGGTGCACGACCCCTCTCCACTTCTGTATGTGGTGTGGCCCACACAAGTCACGGATTGACTTGATTTTTGAGACCTAGGCCCACGATGGAATGGTGCATCTGACTGATGGGGTAGATGTTTGAAACGCATCACGGTGGGGCCCACACAGCTCGACCTCATGGGACGGACACATGAGGTCGAGCGCATAATTTTCATATATTCATATATATATATATATATATATATATATATTATAGACAAATACTTAAGCTTGTTTGATTATGCATTAGTGTACATATAATGAAGGGATGAAAATGAAAAATATCCAATCCTAATATTTCAATGAATCCGTGGTTAGCATTGCACAACTAACCTGATTTTAGGGGTAGAACTTAGGCTCTGTTTGTTAAATCTAAAGCCTAAAAAGCGAATCTAAAATATGAAGCCTAAATATGAAATCTAAAGCCTAAATCTGAAATCTGAAGTAAAAAAAAGTTGTTTGATAATTATGGCTAAAGTCTAAAAATTAAGTACTGAATCTGAAAGAAATTGTTTATTAACAAACATCTTAAACATCTGAAATATGTTAATTTGACACATTTGTCCTTATCTCTCCTTTGGAAATGTTTTACATTATAAAGAAATTATTTTTTATTAAATAAAAATAAAATCATTCTATTTAATTCAAATAAACTTAAATACTTAATAAAAAACTAAAATATCATCATAAGACCCTTAACTCCTCTTAGCAGGAAGATTGTCACTATGTGTTGTATAGGATTGAACACTAGCAGTAACAAAACCTTCAAATAAGCCCCACCTTATATTTATTTGCTATTCAAACCGTTTATAAGGTCATTTCCAATTGTATGAGGTGAAAACATATTCATCCAAACCTTCTGTAGCCTATTTAAGTTTATTTTCCATCCAATATGTTCATAAGGTCATAAATACTTGTATGAAGAGGGAAAAAAAATCATACTGATCCAAAACTTCTGTGACCCGAAAAAAGGTTTCAATGGTAAAAGTTCAATCCCCTATTGCTTTTTGTAGCTTATTTTTCGTCTCAAGTTTTAATACGAGCTCGCCAAATGGATGAATGGTTTGGATATAACACATACCTCATGATGGGAACCACAGAACTTACGTCAATATAGCAGCTACATAGCTGGTGTGAGGTACACCAACCAATCCACATCTTACTTGGACGCGGATTAGCTACTGATGGGTTGAATAGCGCTACCAAAGTGACGTCATCAGTTTACATGGGCCCACTATGATGTATGTGGGCCCACTATAATGTATATGCTTTATCTACACCGTCCATCTATTTGAAAATTTAATTTTAGAGCATGAATTAAAAAACAAGGCATATCCAAATATGTAGTTGACCCCACCATAAAAAACACTGGCGAGATTGATGCCTACCGTTAAAACCTTCCTAAGGCTCACTTCGATTTTTATTTGAAATCCAACCTATTCACAAGTTAACATGGACATAACAGAAGGGAAAAAACAAATAACAGCTTGATCAAAAACTTTTGTAGTAGTTGAAACACTAATTGATAAGAGTTTTGCACCAGCACTTATATGTTGCCGCTTTTCAAGTGCTTTTCATCTACTCTTTATTTTCATTACTCTTAGTTAGAGCTGGGCATCGGACCGAGTCGGATCGGATTCGGTCCAACCCGACCCTAATCGAAGTCTGCATAGCTTGACCCGAACTCGAACAGATCCGGTACCGGATTTGAGTCATCTAACTCAAACAGATCCGAATCCCTAGTAGTCTGAACCAATCCGATTCCGACTCGGTCAGAAAAACTTAGTCGGATCCGATTGGGCGAGGTTCGATCGTCCATTTTTTCAATGGTGTGGAAATTTAGCGTCAACCACTCAAATGATCTGAAAAAACTGATGGACGGTGTGGATAAACTAAAAAAAGATTTAAAACGGTCCCAAGTAGTTTACCAAATGGAATAAAAAATCTCACCGCAAAAGCTTCCTGAAGAAGCTTTACTTCATGACGGCAAGCAGATTGCCTAGTCTGTACAGTAAGCGTACTGAGTAAACTCAGTGGGCCCTAGTGACATTCATGCATTGTATCCACTCCGTCTATCTCTTTTGAAACGTAATTTGAGGGCATTATCCCAAAGTACAAACCTCAAATGGACCACACCACCAGAAACAGTGTGAATTGAACATCGACCGTTGAAAAATTCCATGAGGCCAAAGAAGTTCTAGATCAATCTGTTATTTGTGTTTTTCCTTCATCCATGTCTTTGTGATCTTATGAACAGGTTGGATGACAAATAAACATCATTGAGGGCCTTAAAAATTTTCAAAACGGTTGAAATCAATACTTCCACTTTTTCTAGTGGTATGGTGCACTTGAGCTTTGTATATACATCAATTTTGGGTTGAACCCATAAAATAATCTGGAAAAACGAATGGACGGCGTGGATGAACTACATGCATTCGCGGTGGGCCCAACCGAGTTTACTCAGTACGATAAGAGCGTACGAGTAACTCAGTACGCAAGTACTGCCTATGTTCTTAGCTCACGCTAGCTATATAATAGCTTTGGGTACGTGTTGTGCGAAGACGAGCACTGACGGTCATTGAGCTCCGTGTTGTACGAACGGTTCAAAGGAGATCAAAGTTACATGGCCCCACAGTGATGTATTTATTATATCTATACCGTTCATCTATTTTTAGAGATCATTTTAGGGCATTATCCAAAAAAATGAATCAGATCCAAAGATCATCTGGACCACACCATAAATAGCAGCAGAGATGATGATTTTCACCGTTAAACAATTTGTAGGCCCACCATAATGTTTATTTTCCATCCAATCTATTCATAAGGTCACAAAGACCTGAATGAAGTGGAAAAACAAATTTCATGTTGATCCAGAACTTCTGTGAACCCAACAAGGGTTTCAGTGGTAGACGTTCAAACCCCTGCGGCTTTCCGTAGTGTGGTCCACTTAATAGTTCATCTATCTTATTTTTGTCTTAAGCCTTAATAAAATATTGCCAAATGGATGGACGGTTTGGATATAACACATACCTCGTGATTAGACCCACAGAACTTGCTAACGCCCGCTTTCGTCTCTGAATCTGACCGTCACGCGTCTCTGAATCTGACCGTCACGCTTGTAAACACCGTATGCAAATCTTCTTCTTCTTCGACCAATCCCTGCTGCGTCGTTCTTTCTCTCTCTCTTCCGTAAACAGCTATCCACCGTATAGCAGTGTATATCTCTTCGACAGAGAATTCTCTGAAACTCAACTGCAGAAAAAAAGGTATTTAATCTACCGTAGGATATGTAAGTAGTTTTTTTCTTGCCTTAATCTTCAAGAGAAAGGGAGAGAGAGAGATAAACAGAGATAAAGCGAGATAGAGAAAGATAGAGTTTGGGGCTCAAGTGTATATTGAGCGGGTTTTTTTTGGCGCCAAATGAAAAGCCAAAGATACGGAGATATTTTGTAAAATAGAGGGCTATTGACATTCCGGGTCGGGTCGGGTCGGGTCGGGTCGGATCATTTCGGTCCGGATTTTCGGATCGGTTCTGTCCGGATACACCACTATCCGAATTCGACCCGAAAAATGATCGGATCTGGATGGACATACTCGATCAGGGCCGATCTAGGCCGTCGGTTCTGTTCGGAACGGTACGTGGTGAGGTCGACTGGAGCTTTGGATTTGGTACTCATTCTTTGGATCTTTACCTAAAATTATATTTCCAAATGAGTGGACGGTGTGGATACAAAACATGCATCATGATGGGGCCCACATAACTTGGTGACTTAACTTCGGTAGCGAGTCGAATCTTACTACTCAACCTATCAGTATCCAATCTGCGTCCGTGGAAACAGATCGGCTACTCCCCTGCCACCAGCCAATGGCTAATGGTCGGTGCTATGTGGGCCCTACCATGATGTATGTGTTTCGTCCATGCCATCCATCTATGTTTCTAGATCATTTTAAATATGAGACAAAAAATGAGGTATATCCCAATCTCAAGTGGACCATATTATAGGAAAAAAGTATTGAATGAATGTTGACCATTAAAAACTTTTTGGGGGCTATAAAAGTTTTGGATCAAGTTGATCTTTGTTTTTTTCATTCATCTAGGTCTATATGACCTAATCAACAAATTAGATGTCAAATAAACAGTACATTGGGTCTTGGGAGAATTTTAATGGTAGATATCCAATCACTATTGTTTTCCTGTGGTATCGTTCACTTGAGATTTGTATTCTTCTCATTTTTGGTATTAACCCCTAAAATGATCTTTAAAAATGGATAAATCACAAATATCATGGTGGGGCATAAAGAAGTTTCACAGGTTAAAAGTTATTTTGTATTGCACAAACAATTTAAAAAGAAAAAATTGCCGTTGTAACTTGAAAAAGGATAATTTTGGAAACAAAGTTTTTTGTTTAATGAAAAATTCATTGAGCGCATTCCGCATAAGGCAGACATTTATCACCGAAAGAATTCAGTAGAAAACTATCTTTCCTTCTTCCGCAACAGCGACGCATTAACAAACACCACTAACCACACAACATTTTCCCAATTCCATGTTAAGTGCAAAAATTCAGCATTAACAAACAAGCCCTCGGTGAGACATGTATCCACAAGTTAGTAGGTTTAATTAAGTTACTGTATGCCACGTGTACATTCGCTGAGTACCGTGTATCAAGCGTCATCCGTTGCCGGAGTAGCCCAGACTCTCTGCTAATGTTATAAAGTATTGGCATTTACGGAAGCAACATCATAAATCAACTTTATTAGGACAATGTAAAAGAGATTATATGGCACACGACATCCATTAAAATTTCTAATTATTGCAAAATTCATTCAAAGGTTGGCTATGGTACATCCGGACCCTATGGTTGTTATTGGATTATAGCCGTTGGATATGGGGCCAACTGCTTATATGAGGGCCTTCACTGGATGGGGTCCATGGGATAAACCCTTTGATTGTTTATAACTCTTTTACTTTGAACGTGGGCCATTGATCGAAAGTTTAAGATTTCCATAAGACTTTCAAGGCATCACCAGCAGCTCTTTATCTCGTCGTATCAATGGTTTGGATCACCACGGGTGTGTAATAAAGCTCATGTACATGCAGCAGATGTGTCGACAGCACTTCGATCTTTATTTATCACATTAATACGAGTAGGCCAGGTGGACACGTTAATGGCCTGGGCCAGGGTGAACGAGGCAGGCCAGATGTCGAGGCAAGATCTAAAGAGGCTCGGGCCCATGTTTGAGGACTTTCATTAGATCTCGGTCGGACCCATGTGTTCCGGTCCACTCATCTCTTCCACAAGCTGGTATTTGGCCTGAGATTAGGCTCCATATGGTCCGGAATAGTATCGGGTCCAAATGATAAACGGCGAAAACCTCGGGCTTACAAAGGCCCACCCTAACAATATATTTATTTAAGCTTGAAATTTGAAATCGCCAACTCAGTGCGGCTACAATTTTGGTATTTAAAAAAAGAAAAATCTAATCATCCCCCATATATAGATTCTCAGCCCTTCATCTTTGGAAACTTTAAAGAAGTAGGTTGGCTACGAGCTCACGCATGGTCAACGATAACGGTTCTGACGTCAGCATAAAAAAGGACAAATATTCTCTATAGACAAGGAAATTTTTTGAGACGTGATCTTCTGTGGGCCCTATCATGATGTGAGTGTAAGATCCACACCGTCTATCCATTTTTCCAGATTGGTCTAGGACATGAACCCGAAAAACAGGCAGATACATAACTATGTGGCCCGCAGGATCACGACGTTTATTTGACATCCAAACTGTTTTTGAAGTCGCACAGAACTCTGTGGCCCGCAGAAGTTTTCAACAATTACCACTTTTTACTTTTTTGTGGTTCACTTGGGCTTTGAATCTGCTTAGTTTTTGGGCTCATGGTTTAAAATGATCTAGAAATATGGATGGATGGTGTCGATCTAACACATAGATCATGGCGGGGCACAAACGAACGTTACACGCATTTAAACATATCTTTGTCATCGAATGCGTTTCTTCGCAATAACCTCGAAGGAGGGAAAGCTAAGGGGGCTGACCGTGATGTTTGTGAGAAATCCACTCCATCCATCCGTTTTTTCCAGATCGTGATAGGACAAGGGCCCAAAAATGATGTGGATCCAAAACTAAAGTGGGCCGTACAACAGGAAACAGTGAGGATTGAACGTCCACCTTTGAAACATTCGTGGGGCCACAAAAGTTTTGGATCAGGATAATAGTAATTTTTATTTTTCATTTCATCCTAGCTGAAATGATCTTATTAACGGTAAGGATGGCAGAAAAACAACACGGTGGACCCTAGGGAGGTTTCATCTTTAGGCATTTCCCAACCCACTTTTTCCTCAAGTGCGGCCCACTTGAGTCATGGATCTGCTTATATTTTGGGCTCATTCCCAAATATGATCTGGAAAAATCTGATGAACGTGGTGGATTTCTCACAAACATCACGTGGGCCCACTTAGCTTGCCGTTGCTCTACGTTAATGCGAAACGCATTCTCTCTCAATCCAGCGGAGGTTTCGGAGGGAAACGACGTCCATTGCGTTGGGAAGTAAGAAATTACGGACCTGTTTAGAGAGTTGAACTTCTACGGCACCATCTAAGCTGTTTCTTCCAATCCCTATAAATACAGCCAACCATACCCTTCTATCCTTCACAACTCCTCCTTTACTGTGTTGTCTTCTTTTCTCTTCTCTTCTGTTGCATATAATCATGGATACCGTTCATGCTCTCATCCTCCTCTCTTTCATCACCTTCCTTCATCTCTCTCAGAATCTTTTAGTTGAAGCCGCCAATGGTGGTTTCAGCGTCGATCTCATTCACCGCGATTCCCCTCAGAGTCCCTTCTACAACCCATCTGACACCATCTACGACCGCCTGTCGAAAACACTCCGCCGTTCGAGCTCTCGTATCAATTACTTCCGTTCTCTCTCCAAGTCATCTTCCTCTTTTAACACCACCTTCATTCGATCGGAGGTGATCCCCAATGGTGGAGAATATCTCATGTCGCTCTCCATCGGTACACCTCCAGTCAAGCTCCTCGCTATCGCTGACACTGGAAGTGATCTTATCTGGACACAGTGCAAGCCCTGCGAACAATGCTATCGTCAAACCACCCCTCTCTTCGATCCGTCCGAATCTTCTACTTACCGCGACCTCTCTTGCGAATCAAATCCATGCACAGCTCTTCCGCAAGCTTCATGCAGTGATAGTAGGAAGTGTGAGTACTCTTACAGCTATGGAGATAAGTCATACACTAATGGAGTTCTTGCAGTAGAAACACTCACCTTTGCCTCCAGTGCCAGAGCTAGATCGAGTGTTAAAATTCCCAAAATCTCATTTGGGTGTGGCCACAACAATGATGGGACTTTCGATAGCCATGGAGCTGGATTGATTGGACTTGGAGGCGGCCCACTTTCTCTCATCTCTCAATTGGGTTCTTCCATTGATGGGAAGTTCTCCTACTGCTTAGTGCCGCTACAGAAGACCACCTCCAGCAGCCAAATGGATTTTGGCGATAGTGCAACCGTCTCCACCCCTGGTGTCGTATCTACACCTTTGATTCCTAAGGACCCAGATACATTTTACTATCTAAACTTGGAATCTATCTCTGTTGGTGAGGAGAAGGTGGAGCTTCCATCGTTGGAAGAGGGTAACATCATCATCGACTCCGGCACGACTCTTACATTCCTTGAGACCAACACTTTCAGTCAATTGGAATCGGCATTGAGGGCAGTGATTAATCTTCCTCCGGCCGAGGACCCAACTGGGACTTTGCAGGTTTGCTACCAGTTGGGCTCTGATGCTGAACTACCTGAGCTGAAGTTCAGCTTCACCGACGCTGTTATCATCCTTCCTCCCTTGAACACTTTCATTCAAGTTTCTGATGATGTTGTTTGTCTGGCGATTATTGCTTCGGACAGCTTTTCCATCTTTGGCAACATAGCTCAACAGAACTTCAAGGTTGGATATGATCTTGTTGGGAAAAAGGTCTCCTTCGCTCAAACTGACTGCACCAAGAGTTAGGGTTTTGCAATGAGCTTTTTTTCGTATTATAAGATAATATGTTGGATTGAATTCTTGGATTTTAGTGAAGTGAATCTATCATTTGGTTTATGTTTTATGACGTTGTAATTCCATTTAATGAAATTAGTATGAGATTTGAAAACTTCTGTCTTATGTGAATGGTTATCCTTCACGGATTTAGTATTCAACTATAGCTTGTTTATGGTAGCATTGAGAAGATGAACCGTTCAAATCAGACCATCCGTTTGGCTAATATGGTTTATATTTTAAGCTTAACGGTATTTTCCTTGTGAAGATGGCGGAAGCGGATTGGCTGGTGTACCACACATCAGCTATATAGCTGATGTATTGAGGTCAGCAAGTTCTGTGGGTCCCATCATGAGGTATTTGTTATATCCAAACTGTCCATCCATTTTGCGAGTTCGTCTTAATGCTTGAGCCAAAAGCTAAGACAGATATAACGATGAAGTGGACCACACTGAAAAAAGAAGTGGGGGATTGAACGTATACCATTGAAACCCTTTTGGGATTCACAGAAGTTTTGGATCAATATGAAATTTGTTTTTCCTGTTAGTCTAGGTATTTGTGATCTTATGAACAGATTAGATGGAAACTAAACATTATGGTGGGCCTACAAAATTTTTAACGGTGAAAATCATTATCTCTGCTGCTATTTGTGGTGTGGTCCACTTGATCTTTGCATATTATTCATTTTTTTTATACTACTCTAGAATGATTTCTAAAATTGGATGAACGGTGTGGATATAATAAATACATCATTGTGGGCCCATGTAACATTGATATCCTTTGAACCGTTCGTGCAACTTCGCCTGGAGGAAGCGGATTGGCTTTTTTACCACACACCTAATTGGTGTGGTTACGTGTCGTGCGAAGCCGAGCGCTGACTCTCCTTGAGCTCTGAGTCATACGAGCAATTAAAAGGAGATCAAAGTTACATCGGCCTCACAATGATATATTTATCATATCTATACCGTTCATCCATTTTAAAGGTCATTTTAGATCTTTGTCCCGAAAATGAGTAATTTCCAAGCTTGATGTGGACCACACCACAAATAGAAGTGGGACAATGATTCTCACTGTTAAAACATTCGTAGGGCCCACCGTAACGTTTACTTTTCATCCAGTATATTCCTAAGGTTACACAGACCTTCACCACGATAAAAATGAAATCATAGTAATCCTAAATTTCTGTGACCCCAGAAGGGTTTCAATGGCAGACGTTCAATCTTTCACTGCCCTTTACTGTGTGGTCCACTTGATTTTTGGATCCGTCTTATTTTTTGGCACAAGCCTTACGACGAGATCACTACGTGGATGGACGGTTTGGATATAACTCATACCTCATGATGGGACCCACAGAACTTGGTGACGTCAACACACTAGCTAGGTTGCTGGTGTGTGGTACACCAGCCAATCCGCTTCCCATATTACAGTGGGACACATTCCAAACATAGCATCCGAATTGTTTGTTATTTGTGACGTGGCCCACTACCGGGATGGTTTGAATCATTTTGGGAGTTCCATGTGGAAAATTCAAAACTGCATATATACCATGATTATATGTGCACTTTTCGTTTCAAATCTTTTGGAGGATTTCACGGAATAGTGAACAACGACGAGCTTTGTCTTCACAGTCAGTGCTCACACAGTCACACGTGGGGATGTGAGATACGTGTGAGTGATCTGAGGTGATGATCATGTGGGACGTTTGTAGGTGGTCTGTTCTAAAGATAGGCTGGTCCCTCCAGGTGATTTCATTGGCCTCACAAATCACAAGGCTCGGGTTTTGGCCCACCACGTGATGATCCATACCGTTCACCTAGAAACTCTTGTGGTATATGGTCAATCTGTAAAGAGTCTCTGATCATAGATTATCGTGCTCGTGCCAAAGTCAGTTAGAATTGCTTTTTCTGGACCATTGTTTTTAAGTCAATTTCTGCGGATGAACAGATTTACGATGAGTGATCGTTTTCTTCCTGTACGAACCATACACGTTTTGTGTGGAATTAGAGGGTGGTTGGTTCCATTCCCCGATTGCTTCTTAAATGATGATCTGAACCGTTCATGGAGTACTGCCATCTATGCTACAGATGGCATAAATATAGTATCATTGCTTCGGTATGGTAATATTTAGAATATGAACGGTTCAGATCAATCTAAGGATCTCCAACGCAAGGTTTTCAGTTTTGACAAGTGGGGCCCAAGATTTGGCAATGCATGCCATTGGTCCGTTCAACCCACCACCATAGATATGCGTCGAAACTCGTAATTAACATTGTTTTAGATTCACGTTGAATTTAATGTTCCAGGCTCCGAATTTTAATGGCTCACCTCATCAAAAGATTCGGTTAACCTCGAAAAATGGAGATGGCCCTAAGTGTATCATCACTCACGGCTACAAAATTTGCTATTCAAAGATGGAAAATTTCCACCTATTATCCTTGTACGTACCGTACTAGATCGCACCTGCATATTTGCCATGTCTATCAACACGTGTCAATATCTCACGTGTGTGTGAGATCTGACCTTACCACAAGGTGGGTCACACTAGATCTCGTGGCCCAATTGTCAAGTGATTTGGTACTTCAGATGGACCACAGCGTTTACAACCAATAGATCGACTGAACTTCAGGTCAGAGGATATCCACACTGGCCCATCTGATGGAAAGGTGGGACCTTGCTCACGTGCGTCATAGGCAGTGTTCACGTGCGATTGGGTTAGCTAAACAAATACAATAAAGAGGCATGCTAATTCCCCACGTGTGATAGCCCTTCACATCACATGCGTGCCCATTTGCCGCGCACGGTTTGGCTAGTGACCTAACACCAGCCAGCTAGATGGTGTCAAAGCTCTTTGGGCCCACCGTGATGTATCTGTTCTATCAACACCGCCCTTCCAATTTTTTGAAGGATATCATTTTAGGGCATGAAATGAGGTAAATTCATATCTCAGGTGGCCCACACCACAGAAAACAGTGGATCCTTCCATTTTGCCAATCATTTTAGGGCATGAGCCCATAAATGAGGTAGATTCGTATCTCAGGTGTACCACATCACATAAAACAATGGTAATTGAATGCTCATTGTTGAAACTTTAATTGAGGGTCATAAAAGTTTTGAATCAAGTTGATATTTGTGTTTTTTTTGACCTTATCAATAAATTAGATGGCAAATAAACATTTGGTTGAACTCTGTAAAGATTTTAATGTGGACATTCCATCAATACTATTTTTATTTTCTATTTTCTTGTGATGTGGATGTGGTCCACCTGAGATCTGTCTGTATCTTAATTTTACACTTATGCCCTAAAAATGATATAAAAAATGGGCTTATCGACCACATTTTTGGATATTACAGATGCATCATGGTGGGGCCACAAAGCTTTGACACTAGCTAGCCGGCTGGCGTAGGGGCCACTGGCCAAACTGCGTCCCTATTTGCCTAAATGTGACGAGTGAGTGAGATTTCAGCTTTTCCACCAGGTGAACTGTGCGGACTAAAAACGTAGGCCACCCAGGGGAGCGGCTTTGGTGGATTCCTGATTGTGGGGGCCACCTTATGTATGTGCCTTACATTCACACTGTTCATTTATTTTGACAGCTAATTTTAAGGCAAAATCTAAAAAATTAAGCAGATCTAAATCTCAAGCAGATCATACAATAGGAAACAGTGATGATTGACTATTAAAAACTTCATGTGACCTTATCAACAGGTTGGGTGGCAAATAGACATTCCAGTGGCCCCCAAGAAGTTTAAATGGTGGGTATTCAACTACCACTATTTATTTTGGTATAGTCCACTTGAGCTTTGGATCTGCTTAATTTTTTGGATCATTTCCTAAAATGAGGTCTCATCAAAATGGTTCGATAGAATGGATGTAAGGCACATACATGACGATGGCCCCACAATCAAGATTCCACCAAATTCATGCGCAGCCACTCCACTCCTCGCATGGGCCATACCATATTAAAACAAATGAATGGCCACAAAAATAATAATAATAATAATAGAGACCATCCATTTTCTTTTTTTCATTGTAACTATTTGAGGACTGAAACTGCTGGATTTTTCAGGCAGAACATTTAGGCATAATTTTCTATATATGTTCAGAGCTTAGATCTTGCACACTTGTTTTATATCTGTACGTGTGACTTTGTATGCATGTGTATGGGTCTTCGCGCAGGTGTGTAATCAACAAACCCGTGAGAGAGTATTTTATTCATATATCATGTCATGATAACCAAAACGTACTCCTTCCATTCCATGTAAACACTATTGTAAAACATGATTTGGGAAAGAAGAGGCTTGTATGCTTAGAGCCGCACACAACCAGTATTTATACATGAATGGGGAGGATCTACAGAGATTACAAAGAAGAGATTAGGATCTACAGAGATTACAGAGAAGATTACATGATTATAGAGGAGAGATTTCTGCTGCAGATGAGCTGGCTGGACGCGTTCCTTCAACAAACATGGGCTCCTTCGCATTCCCTCTCTCCTCGTCTCCTTGTGATGTATTCACTTCATGGCTGCTCTCCTTCTCCCTTTAGCTATTTTCTTTCATCTACCTAACGAGTCTCTCGTAGAAGCAGGTAAAAACTGCTCCAACATCCATCTTGTCCACCATGATTCTGATTGAGATTCGAACATCATAATAAACTCAGATCAACCCTAAGTATATCTCATTCTGAATCTCAACTAGTCTCATGTTAGACAAGATGGATGCTAAAGTAATTTTCGCTAGCTTCTATAAGAGAGACTTGTTAGGTAAATGAAAGAAGATAGCTAAAGGGAGGATGAGAGCATGGACAATAGCCATGGAGTTAATACATCATAAGGAGATTGGGTACAAGCGGTTCAATTCCTACACGATAGAGATTAGGTATATTAACCGCGAGTATGATTACTGTGTATATTACATGGTACTTAAAGAGGAGTATACATTCTATTGATACTTTACGTTGATGATATATTAATTGCTACAAAGGACAAGAATGAAACACACTTGCTTAAGTCTCCATGTTAAGCTCGTACAACAAAGATAGAATAATTAAATAAAGTAAAATAACTAAGTAATAAAGCAATTAACAACAAAACACATATTTTACGTGAAGAACCTTGCAGAAAAAGTCACAACACAAAAACAACGATAAAGATCAACTATAATAAAAACCTTAGAGTTTATATACTTATCCTGTTCAATTACAGAAGCACCCGATCCCTCTTTACAATGCACAACCCATTGAGAAAAAACCTTTCAAAGTCTTTCCAAGTGTTTAGAAGCCCCCTCACATCGCAAACCCTTTTCCTTAGAAAGAAAACACTCATATTAACAAGCTTTAATAATGATCATACTTAAATACCCTAATTTGCACAAATCTACGTAACATGTTGATTGGATCGAATGGAACCTTTGGTTGGACCGAACCAATTCCAATAGCACTTTTCGCTTAAATTATAAATGTATGCAAAAAAATTCTTACACACACACACACACACACACACACAATTTTGAACCAAAAAAGTAGAAATTATCACAACATGCAACTTGAGAGTTCACCAATTTTCAGTTGAACCAAATCAGACTTTAGTTGAGCCGAACTAGGACATCTCTGCATGATAAATTGGCATAATCCAAGGCATTCTCTATAACAATTCCCCTTAGCCTTTGTCCTGGAACTTGGTGGACACCCTCTCTAACCGCATTTTAAAAGGGTCCACCGTAGAAGGTCCCCAGGTTGACTACTTCTTTTCTAAACTAAATCATTCTCTCGTCGTTTCCACCATGTCCATCGGATCGAGGGTGATCCACAGCTGTGGGGAGTATTTGTTTGCAGAGTATCTCATGGAGCTGTCCATCGAGATGCTTGCATTCAAGTTCCTCGCAATCGCCAACACTGGAAGTAATCTTATATGGATCTAGTGTCAGCCCTACGATGGATACTTTAAACAAAAGGACCCCCTCTTCGATCTCGCTAAATCTTCCACCTATGGAAACCTCTTATGCAAATTGAATACATGCCAAGATCTTCATCCGGACTTTTCTTGTAGCAAGAGTAAGAAGTGTGAGTACACTTAAACTAATGGCGGCTTGCAGCAGAGATACTTACATTCAACTCTGCCAAGAGATCAAGCGTTTAAATTCCAAAGATCTAATTTGGATGTCAACCCAATCACAATAGAATTTTCCATAACTAAGAGGCTGGACTAGTGGGCCTCGGATACAGTCCTCTTTCACTCCTCTCTCAAATGGGTTCTTCAGTTGATGCGATGTTCTTCTACTGCTTAGTGCCCTTTGAGATGACCACATAGAACCACACGCACAAGGATTTGAATCGGCATTGAAGGATGTAATTGATTTTCCGTTAACCAAGGCTTGGCTATTGAGAACATGTAACTTTGCTGCAAGGTCGGTTGTGATATAGATATCCTTGACTTGATGGCTTCGTCGATACCAAACTGGTTCGTCTTGTTGGGAGAACTGTGGAAGCACATGGAGATGAATCAAGGATAGCTATCCAAAAGCACCAGGCAAAAGGGAGAAGAACACAACGATTTAACATGAAAGAACTCTTTCGAGAAAAAACCACGACACAAAGCGACAAATGATCACTATGAAATTAGAATTATGAAGCGTAGAGCTTACCCGATTCGAACAACCTTGAATCTCATCTTTGCTACACTTTTTGAAATCTTTGGACGATTTGAAAACCCTAACACAATTACATACCCTCCCAATTTTGATTGCACTCCAATATATAACCTTTGGAGGAAACCCAATTAGAAAAGGAAATAAATCCCGCAAAATTACAACTTTGCGAAAATCTGCACTAATCGGTTTGATGGCATCGAACATCCTCCAATGTCATCGAAACTTATCCTTCGATGACATCAAAACTTATCATTCAATGACATCAAAGCCTGATCGATGACATCGAACTAACACCCAAACTGACTAGAGACAAAACCCGATTTTTGGAAATATCTCGATTGCATCGAGATATGTTCGATTTCATCAAAGGTGCAATTGAACACCCTTCGATGACATCGAAAAAATGCCCAGATAGGTCATCGACCAATTGTAGAAAATCCGAAAAAACTCAATGGGATTCAGCGTTGTTCGACAGTCTGTTGATGGCATTAATAGGCCTAGTAACATATTCAATTTAAGACATTTATTACAACACATCTTCCAGTTGACACATTCATTTGAATGTGGGATGGTGCTGTTTATCTTACCATGGCTCCTTAGAATTTGCATCTTACGATTTTTGGCAACATAGAGCTTAGTGGAACTTCCATGGTTGGATATGACCTTGTTGGGAAGGTCTCTTAATTTTGCTGCAGCTGACTTCACTAGCCATTAGGGTTTTGCAATGAGATTTATGTTCCAACTGAATGTTGGATTGTCGTGGGTGTCATTGAACTTAGGGTTCGGTCTGGGATCGTTTACTACCAGTTATGGCAAGTGCAACTAAAATACAGTGAGAGAGCTAGATAGGATACTAGTTATATATATATATATATATATATATATATATATATATATATATATATATATATATATATATATATATATATATATATAAGATCCCACTTGTTGCAATCTGATTGGACTGCATCATCACACAATTAATGCATTTAATGCACTAGTACTGAGATGACGTGGACCAATCAAGATGTAGGAAGACAGTATTCTCTGACTTGTGACAATAAGATGATTCAAATTCAAAAAGAAAAAAAATACAGGTTATCTACATATAAATAAATTTAAAAAAAAAAAAAAAAAAAAAACTGACTTAAAAAAAGTTGCTAGTTAGAGAAAGAAAGCAAGAAAAAGTACATGGTCCAATTTTAAAAAAAGAGAAAAAAAGGTGCTAGCTAAGAATGTGAATTACCTTGTATCACAGGTGAATCCTATGTAGCCTTATTATGGTTGAACGAAAGAGTACCACAAGCCATTTGTGTGCAGAGCTGCAAAGCAGGCACCAATTGCTTGTAACTATGGATCAAAGGAATCCCCTTATTCCTCTACAAGGCTGCTCAATGACGCACTGCAAGCACCTATCTAATGCAGGCTGCCGTGAAAAAAAAGAAAAAGAAAAAAAGAAAGAAGAAAAGCTTTCCAATATGGGTCCACATCTAACATGCGCGTGCGCGCTGTGCTTTTTCAATGGGTCAACCTTAATTAAAGGCAATTCATGTATGTGAAACGCAGATGTTTCCAAGAAGCATTAATGACCTTTTTCACCCTTATAGCCGTGAGCCCTCCGCATGAGGGTAATAGGAGATTTTTGTGAGTTATAGAAAGGGAAGGTGCGGGCTAGCTGTCGTAAGAGTGTCTCATAATGCCCTACCCAATAACAATTCAATATCACCATTTGTCTTTTGTTTTTATTTAGGAAAGCGGCACATATGGCTACTGTTGTTGCATTAGTGTGAATTTTGATTGCATTAGTGTGAATTTTGAACTATGTGCCATCCTCGTTAGGGCCCCACTACGAACGGTCTTGGTTGAACTTCCCCTTTGCCTCCTACTTGGGGAGGTAGGAGATTAGGTGCGGCCTCATATGTAGGGTTCGCTTTGATGCATGTATTCTATATTATTTTAGAGGATCTTTTTAGCTTTTCAGGGCATAAGCCAAAAATGAAGCAGATCAAAATAACAGTACTTATTAAATGCCCCGTCGTTAAAAGCTCCTGAAGGCCTACCTTAATATTTACATAATGCTTGTTCACCATCTAACTTGATAATAAGGTCATATAAACCTGGATGAAAGGGTAAAAATAAATATAATAATTAATCACCTCTGTTTCCTAAGGTATTGTTAACCTAAGATTTCTATCAACTTTATTTTTGGCTGAAAACAGAGAGAATCGGATGGATGGATGACATAGATATATATACAATAAATGCATCAAGGTGGGCTCCATAGTAAGAGCCGCACGTCTTGGGTGAGACCATGGCCACACCTAATCCGTTCCTCGAGTCCAACGGAAGCGAATTTCCTGCGAAGGCTTCTAGAAGTTCCTGCGCTAGGAGCTTAGGTGGGCCCTGTCCATGCGTTTTTTGAGATCATTTTAGAACTCAATATCAAAAGTGAGAAGGATCTAAGCTCAGGTGAGTAAAGAAATTCCTGCTGTTGAAACCTCCCTGGGTCAACAGTGATGTTTATATGGCATCCATACTGTTTATAACGTCATTCCTAATGGGATGAGCTGAAAACACGAATATTAGCCTGATTTAAAACTTCTATGGCCCCACAAATATTTCAACTGTGTACATTCAATCCGCATGTTTGCGGCCTACTTTAGTATCGGGTCCAGCTCATTTTTGGCCAAAGGCCCTAAAATGATATTAAAAAACGGCTGGACGTTGTGGATTTCTCACAAACATAATGGTGTGCCCACCTATGTTCCAAGCGCCGGAACTTCCTGGGAAAGGCTTCCGCGGGAGATCCGCTTCCCACGTCCAACACTGGATCACTCCACCGCAGCCAATGAAAATATTCGGAGTTGGGACATTTTAAATAAGGGGAGAATCTTCCAAGGGATTTGTCATTTCTTGATTTATTAGAGACATTCAAGTTTCTTTAAGACCGTGGGATGCTGGTGAACTCGAGTGCATGGCACGTGTGAGAGAGAGATCCAAGATACTCATCAGGTGTAGCTAAAGAAATATAATGGAAGCAGCAACCACTTTTTTTGCCGCCCGACGTGTCATATGTGTAGAACATCAGTTCCTGAAAATGGTGGGCCACACCAGGATATCAATTGGTACTGAAATCAGAGCCATCTACTTATTACTGGGTTGCACTAGCACACTAAGCTGTATAATCTGTGAATCATTTTGAAGTTGTATTACTTGAGCAGTTGGGTTGATTTTTGTTGGGAAAAAAATTGGACAAGTTGATCGAGTCGGCTTATGGAATAGACCAATTCTACTGACGTAGCATGAGCCCATCGGGCACCGAGCCTAAACAAGACTCATATATGTCCAGAGGGCGAAGCCTCTAAGGAGATCAATGCAACCTTAAGGACACTCAAAGAGCCCTTCAGTGACCATGTACTACTGACCTAGCCCTTAGATTGATTATAGGTCAATTATAGATCGACCATATCCCAAATTGACTTACCCCATAGGTTGGCAATAAGTTGGTAATGGGTCAATTATGGATCGACCATACCTCAGCCGATGAGCCTTCTAACTCAAACGATGCTCCTGACTTGATTGACGATCGAGAATAGTAAATGCTGATCTATCGGGCGAAGCAATACCAATTGTTTCTAGCAAAGCACCCGCCTTAAGATCCGACCTAGAGACAGCTATGAACTTCGGATGAATGTCTTTCGTCATCTCCAAAAGATAATAGTAGGTCCCAAGACTCGCGGAGAACTATAATCTTGGGATTATCTTGGATCAAGATAAATCATCAAAGTATCAAGAAAGGATCCCCATCTCATAGGACCCTTTCTCTTATAAATAGAAGAGATGCTAAATGTGAAAGGTACACAAATTCTCTCACTCAAACCTCCTAAACACCGTTAGACTCAGATTCTAGGCTTGATTTTGGCATCAGATGATCCCTTGCTTTAGCCAAATTCTCCTTAATCTTTTTCCTGTGCATGTACTTGAAAGTAGTGAAAGGAATGAGCCAAATTTTACGTCAACAATTTTTATACTGGACTACGGTCATGATATGGCCGACCTTCCGGGTAGATATCATATTCCACCCGAACACTTGTTAGCTATAAATAACTGATGACAATCAACAAGGACAGGAATTGCAATCCATCAAAAGCTTAGCAGACCACGACTCGAGGGAAAGTGAGAGAAACGGATTAACAATCACGTCCTGATTAATGTCCTCATCCTTCACACGCGCGCCTCCCCGTCCATGTCAGTGAGGAGCCACTGTTTTTAATTTTGTCTTCCACAGCTGTCAACACACGCCACATCATCATCGCCCGTGCATAAGTCGTGCTCGCTTGTTGCATCATCGCCCGTACATAAGTCGGTCGCACGTGCGGAATGTGGCACTCTCACGTGAGAAATTCCCTTCACTCCGATTGGTGGAAGCAATGACCTTTTGATACACTCCTGCCCCTCTTTCTTCACGCTTCTTCTCTCCCAAATCATTCGTCAGCTCTTTTTCTCCCTGCATTAGACACTCAAATCTCATCAATCGAAGGCGAATTTTTTTTTTTGTTTTCTTTTTCTTTCTTTTCTTCTCCTTTCACATACATTTCTTTGTAACTGCCCGTAGATCGAATCGTGGTACGCATGCTTCTTTTCTCAATCTGAATTTCCTCTTTTTCTCTGTATTTTTCTGCAGTTCATCAGTGAAATATCATGAAAATGCTAAAAGTGCTGTCATGTTTAGTATTCTTTCTACTTTAATTTAGTATCTAGCACTGATTACGCCGCACATTGGTCTAAATTGTCTGTAAATGCATGAAATCTGTTTATTGAAGCCCTTGAAGTGAAGATTCTGCAGTTTCGAGGTGGAATTTTGGGGAAAATTTTGGAAAAGGTGACAACCGATCATTCTTAGGGCTTTTTCTCCTTGAATTTCAGTTTTTTAGATAGAATCGCTCGGAAAATTTCAAAATAAGGATGGAATGCTCATTTATGAAATTTGAGTGATGGGGTTAGAAACCTGTGCTGTTTATCGGGTTGGACAGAACTCAGGAAGTGAAATTTGTTGAGAATGAGGCAGTGAGATGTGTGTATTAATCAGCCATGACTTTGGACGACATGGTTCACTCACTTACATAAGTTCATAAGTGACTAATAAATGAATAAGTACTTAAAATGATCGTCTTTACTGAAATATAGAACCTGCTGTGTGGAAAAGAAGCTCCCGACTCTGAACTATGGCCATTGAATTTGGAGGATTTTAAGATGTAATTGAGATAAACAGACAGGTATTTATGTTGCAGTGAAGTTGTGAGGCTATCATGTGATGGTGTGGACTGAAAAAGTGCCATTCTTTCCTTTATTTTTGCTATCCATATAAAAACCACTCTCCCCATGCAACTTTACATTTGGTACACATGCCAACCTGATTCATTTCTGGGACATCCGATCTGTGCACAATGTGAGCCTAGCTGCGAAGATTATTTGGAGCAAAAGCTGGGCCAGTCCAATCATTGGGTGGGCCACACCTGTATGATGAATGCACGCGCGGATGGCATTTTTCTTTTGTCCATTCTTTTGATACAGGGGTGGCTATCTGATGACTGGATTGGCCTGACTTTTTGCAGTTTGCATCAGATCGGCATCACATGAGGTCCACCTAATTCACTACTCAGATGTTAATTCACTACTCAGATGTCCCATGAATGTGCCATGTTGGAATGCTTCATGAGCATGAGTGTGCTGATGATCGGTGACACAAATTGCAACATTGCATGCCTCTCTTGCGTTCTTTTTTATTAAGATGCATCTGAGATGTGAATCCATGAGCCCATCATTTGGTTCTTAAGAATTTGGTTGACATCTTTTTCATCTAACAATTGCACGTCGAAGATTTGAAAATTTTCAGTTATGTGCATTTACTTTGATTATGCTTCTAATGTGGCTGGTCATTTGCTTGTTTCTTGCAGACAACTAGTGTTTTCTTTCTCATCCTGCTGCTGGTTGACATCTCTCAGCAGATAACAATATGTTCAAGAGTAACATTTCTGGAGTTTGGTCCATCAGATGATTTACAATAATTTTAATATGCTTGGTGTGCATCACAATGGTCTTCTTCCCGATGAAAGATCAAATGCAAATGCTTCTTTCCTTTCTGCTGGTGTATGTTCTGATGAATAGAAATGCTGCTCTCAGTCCTGATGGTATGGCAAGATATTTATGCAATTCATAAAATTTTAGTATGATATTTTTCTTTGTTTGGTGGACTTTTCTGAAGCCTAACCTTTTGGTTTCTAGGAGAGGTGCTTTTGAGTTTTAAGATGGCAATCATTAGTTCAGATGGTGTCCTTCTGCAATGGAGACAGGAGGATCCGGACCCTTGTGGCTGGAAAGGAGTGACTTGTGACAACCAAACCAAGAGCGTGATTTACCTGTGAGTTTAAAATAACCTCACGATTGAGTTCAGAGCTTATGTGTCAAGGATCTACATTAGAACTGCCCAGTTTGACAGGGTTAACGACTAATGCAAGTTTTACTCAATTGTGAATGCTTGATGTGTTCAATATATTGTACAGAGTATTTTTGGAGCCTTTTACTTTTTACTGTATGTATGGGACCCATTCTTCCAGGAAGAGTAAAGTTATGGAAAATGAAAAGCAGGAAGTAGTGTTTCCTCTTGATGGTTGTGAGGGATACCGTAACTGGTTGCTTTTAGAAAGTTCTAGTGAATTGTTTGAAATGCAAGTTTGTCTACAATGCAAATGTCCTTTGTGGAGATTCTTTTTGAAGATGAAATATCTGGCTAATCACAGGGAGCTCATACGGGAAATTTGGGCATTGGTTTGACAGTTGTGGACCATTTGAGTAATGAATATACAATATTGTGGTTCTCCATAGGCCTTTCTTATGCTTTGACACAACATCTAATCTAGCTTGTGAATAAGTTCTATAGCTTCTTTTCCTTTTCCCTTTTATATTTGGAAGGAGAATTTTCCCTCTGATAGATCTAATGCTGAATTTACAGATGATAACTTATCTTTCAGGAGTCTTTCTTTTCACAAATTGAGTGGATCCATATCACCTGACATTGGGAAGTTAAAGCACCTGAAGCTTCTGTATGTATTTCCTGACAAGGTTTCTTAGGGTCTTTTGGTTCTAAATAATTTTGCATGATTGCTTTGACAGAATCTGCTTCTGATAATTCTGTGTACGGTTTTTGTGTCAAAGAGCCCTTCATGACAACAACTTCTATGGAACAATTCCTTCGGAGTTAGGCAACTGCTCAGAGTTACGAGCTTTGTAAGTGTTGATACTAGTATTCTAGCAACAGAATTATGCTTCAGTTAGTTTCTGATAAGCATGTGATCCCTGTCGTCCAATTAGCATGTTTGAAAGTTTTCGTATTTGATTCCTATCACAATCACATAGACAAACACACAGACACACATCTGCCCACACACACCCACACACAAACTAACAAACACACGTGTGCAACAACCATGCAGGCACACACACATACAAAGAAATGCATGCATGCATGCATCATAATGTATATGTGGAGTCCAACTGGTTGGACCATGAGTTTTTGTCCACACACTGGATAACTTCCAACCTGTCCAATACATTGGCCCCACCACAAGGATCACCTTGTGCAAAAATCAGCCCCATCCGTTCATCAGGTGGGCCACATCATAGAAAGTAATGTCTAGCTGAATAACAAACTGCACGTAGATGTGGGTAATTTTTTTCACAAGGTGATTGTTGTGATTGTACCAACCTATAGGACAAGGTGGATGTTGATTGTCGCAGACTCGCATGCACCTGACAGGTTGGAATTTGTCTGCTGCGTGGATGGTAGCTTATGGTCAAAGCCATCCATCCATTTGGTGGGTCCAACCATGTAGATGTTGTCACCCAAAAACAAAAGTGGTCCATTGCTTTTGGCTATCTCTTGCTAGCTTTTTACTTTGGCCCATTGGGCAATTTAATGAAATTCCGTTGCTTGCTTAAAAAAAATAAAATAAATAAATAAATAAAAATAAAAAAGGAGAAAAAGAAGAAGAAGAAACTTGTCCCTGTTGTTTGTAGGACACGACTTCAGAAACAAGTGAATGCATTACAGTTCCAGAACCTTCCCTAGTTTTTCTCAGCAATACAATTGTTTCTTAAACCATGACCCATCTAACAGTGGATCAACCTGATTCTTGAGGCAGGGCATCAACATAGTGGTACTCTGAACGGATTGGATCTCGTATGTATGCACATGTGTGGCATGTACTCAACTTGTGTGCATGTGCTTATGTGCGTGTGTGCATGAGGATCTGTTTCTTTTACCTTGCTGTAGGAACATGAACTAACACATCTTGTTTTGCAGATACTTGCAGGGTAATTATTTAAGTGGTTTCATTCCTGCAGAGTTGGGAAACCTTTCAAACCTTGATATCCTGTGAGTTATTTTTCTTAGCAGTTATCCAATTTTGCATTCGAAAGGCTTCTCAGTCAGGTGACATGCTGAAATACTGAAAGCTAAGAGCTAGAGAGTTGCATGTTATTGATTTGAACTTCTGCTTTCCATTCTAAAATTACTTCTGCCAAATAAATTTAAAATTGCATCATCACCATCATAATCGATTCATCATAGTGTTCTCTCTTTCATTTGGGGCAGCTTTATAAATCCTATCAGTTAAAATAAGTCATTCGTCTTGACATAAATGCATTCATTTGTTCTTCATTCGACTTTTGCGCAATCTACGTCCAGGGATAACATTTTTAATCATTTACAACTTCACTTTTCTTTTAGTTGTATTTTTATTGTTGTGTCATTGATGTGTTTCAACTTTCACCTGGTTCTGATGGAACTGGTTCATGCCCTGCCTATTCAGCGTGTGGTTAGAATTTTTATTAGTTTCTAATGCGTTTTGGGACATGTTATTCAGTTCCTGGCTATTTCTATGTAGCAAATTTTGTGGAAAGCGAAGGACTTGCATTTATTTTTTACGTTCCATGCTTATTCCTCAGGGATATCTCCAGCAATTCTCTAAGTGGAGCGATACCTCCATCACTTGAGGGGTTGGCAAAACTTTCAGCATTGTGAGTGGCTGCCTACTTACACTTAGCATGTTAATTGTTAACTATATGTATCAAACAAAGAATTACTCTGATTTCCAGCTAAAAGATTGGATTTGTCTATGTTTCTTTGAAGCAATGCATCATTCAACTTTTTGGTCGGAAAGATACCATCTGAGGGCGCTCTTGCAAAATTTACAGGAGATTCGTGAGTACTATTTTCTACATACTATTTTTATGCATAGTAAGCATTAGGTCATCTAGAGGCTTATTTATTTTATGACTGAAAAATAACATGTCAGCTGCTATCTCTGATTGTGCTACAGTTACTTGTTTGCCAAATTCTTATGGATTTGCAACTATCAAATTGCAGTTCAAGATGCAGTTGCTTAGAAATTTAATGGTGATGGTTGCATCTAACATGATCCAAGTTCCTACTCTTCTTCTCTCATTTTTACAAGTTTGAAGACATCTTTCTCCCCATTCTATTGTAAAGATCATCATAAGCCTTTAATTCAGCCTCACTGTTTTCTTAGCAATCTTTTTGGCATTTCTATATTTTTCTATATTTTTATTGTTTATAATCCCTTGTTAGGCTTTGAAACAAGAATGTTTCTCATTAATAGCTTTTGTACATTGTCATTCCACCACCAAGTTTCCTTATATGATTGGCTTTTCCCTCTAGACCCCTTCTACCATCATTTTTTTTAAATATCATTGTTATCTCCTTTTAAATTCCACCACATAGTTTTTGGATACCTATTAATTTCATTTTTCCCCCTCCCATCTCTTAATGTAAACATCCATAACCATTAACCTACGTTGTGTTGTCAAGCTCTGTCAAACTCTCTCCAAGTATCACCTTTCAATCCTTACATATTGATCGTTTCTTCTTTCTAAGTAAGAAGAAATCTATTTGGCTTGTATATGATCCATTTTTTAAAGTTATTAGATGTTCAACTCTCTTTTGAAAGTGTGTTTGCTAGAGCTAGATTGTATGGCATAGCAAAATCAAGGATAGCTTCCCTCATTTCATTTTCTTCTCCCAAAACCATATCCCGCATGTACCTTCTCATATCCGCTACTTTCTTTTCCTACACGATTATGTAAGTCTCCTCCTACAAATATTCTCACGCCATTCGGAATTTCTTGGATTAGCCCATTTATATCCTTCCAGAATATTCTCTTGATTCTATCCTCTAACCCTACCTACAACACATATGCACTAATGACATTGATTATCTCATCTCCGAACACAAGTGTTATTAATAAATCCTATTACGTACTCTCTTAACATTTATAACTTTATCCTTTAATTCTTTATGTAAGGGCCGTGAATAATTTAATAATATTAATTAAAAAAAATATTTTTATATCTTATCTTTATTATTATTTATTTATTTTAAATCTACCTTATCTCTTATTCTATCTAAATCTTTAACTCGTTTAGTTTAAATATACCTCTAAACCCTCCCCGCATCTCTCAAGATAAAAAGAGTTCTAGTCAAACTTAAATATTAACAAAAAGGCTACCTGCGACAACAGAGAAAGGGAGAAAGAAAACTTTGGAGTGCTTACATCGGGTATGTATATCGTCCTCATTCTAGTATTTTTATATATCTAATATAATTTGATTCGGTGAATGCAATGAACGGTGTGGATTGGTCACACGTTCATTGTATTGGATTATGGGTGAAGGCCCTTTAAAGGTGAGGTGAACCTAAAATTATGTAATTGTAGTTGGTGTGCATCTGATCAAATTAGATTTGGTCTGTACGGATCATATGATCCCTAAGACCAAAATATACAAGGGCCCTAATATTCAGATCAATCTAACCATCAGATGGGCCACATTAGTTAGACCTAGAAGTTTTTGATAAAGGAATCTTAGATATTTTGCGCGAGTGTTGCTATCACTTGGCGTAGAAGGTCAAGATGGGCCATTGGTGAATGTGTGGTTAGATCCACACCACTCCTCAAATGCATAGAGGTAAAACATGACAAGACCTCAAGAATCTGAATGATCTGACCATCCGATGGACCACCCCGATTAAGTAATTATCATTCAATTTTAAAATCTTATAAAGGAGAAAAAAATAGAATAGAAATTTGAATTATTTAATTATTTTGGATCTGGCCACATAGGATGTTAATCAAAGGTGGGCCCCACCATGTAATACAAATAAATGAATAATAATACCGTTGATATAATTGATAGGACCTCGACATTCAAATCAACCTAATTACATTGCAGAGTCAATACTACCAAACTCAGGTGAGTGACCCAACTTGTCTCATAATTCATTAAAAATAAAATAAATCATTGTGATTGTTTGATTGATTTACTGGTTTGAATATTTTGATATGATAATTGTACGATAAATTTATATATGAATATTTTAATCGAGACAACTATGCTAAATATGAAAAATATGCATTTATATATCATCCCTCATTCATTGCATTGCATAATGCATGGTCGATCCTAGGAGCCCTCCCTGGAAGAAATGTCGATCCTGGTAGAACGTTACCAGATGCGGGCTATGTCCAAGCCTACCGAAAGGTGGAAGCCTACCCAACGGGTGGATGCGGGTTGACGACCTCCAACCCAAGCAGATGGACGATCACCCCATCTGATGCATTCATACCCCATTTTACATTCATATCTTTGTACATGTATTTATGCATTATTTTAATTGCTATGATTATGAACCATGCTGGGTTATATCACTAAGCCTGGCCAGCTTACATTTTTTATTGATGGAAAAACCATACAGAGGAGCCATTAGCAGATGACGTGGCGCAAGAACCGGAAGGATCTACTGTACCTGAACACGACCCACCTGAAACATGGCCATACTTATCTGAGGATGAAGTGGCTGCATTAGAAAATTTTTGATTATATGTTTTATTTTGTTAGCACAGCTTAATTAACGAATAATGCATATTGGTATTTATTTTGAGACTTTAAGGAATTATTTAGCTTTATTTCTTTGGACCAATATTAGCATGGAATAAATATCATTATAGTATAATGGTATAATAAATGAATGATTTTAAAGTTTATTTTATTTTAAGTGTTATCAAGATTTATAAATGCTTAGTTGATTGGTGTTATGTATTATGTATGTGTGATTGAGATTATGGTGGACTTTATATTGAATGTAAATATCACATGCGATTAAACTGATTAAAGAATTAAGTTAGTATACTTTGTGTATAAGTTACGAAACAAAACTCGGGTCTGAGGGTGCACACTCTGTACCCGAAATTTGGGGCGTGACACTTTATCTACCACTACCCCTACCCCATTTCCGTAATTTGGTGTTTCCCTGATGTGGGGCCTACCTTGATGTATGTATTCTATATCCTCACCGTCCATTCGTTTTTCCAAATCATTTTGGGGGCATGGACCCAAACATTAAGCAAATACAAATCTCAAATGGACCAAAACACATGAAATAGTGGTGTTTGACCATTAAAAAGTTTTTGAGAGCCATACAAATTTTGGATCAAGATTATATTTGTTCTTCCCCTAATCCAGGTCTTTGTGACCTTATCAAAAGGTTGGACGGCATGGATATACAATACATGCATCAAGGTGGGCTCCACTATCAGGGTTGCACCATGTTTGGTGAGGCCAGGGTCGCACCTACTCTGCTACCTAGACTTGGTCGAAAGCTAGGTGGGGCCCACCATGGGCGTTTGTGAAAAATCTACATTGTCCATCCATTTTTCCAAATTATTTTAGTGCATGATCCGAAAAATGAGGCAAATGCAATGTTCAAGTGGACCACACAAGATAGATCTATTTCATGGTCTAAAGATTGACCTTGTTGAAACCTTCCTATATACCTCACTTGCAATTCAGATATGCGTCATTTTTTGAGCTCAGGGCCTAAGATGGGCTTACGAAACAGATGGATGGCATCGATCACTTGTATCAGTAAAGGTGGGCCCCATAAACTCTCACGAATGCTTGCCCCGAACAATGGGGGTATAATTGTGAATATGAATGGCGGCATGAGCAAAATGGAGTTTTCCAGGCCTTATCGGCGCGTTTCCGTCTCCAGTAGTTAGTCAAAGTAAAAAAAGGCTGGTTCTTAACCGTCGTTTTAAAAGGCAGGCAAGTTTTGATGGGTATTTTGAACTCAGGTGTATATTTGAAAACGGCTCTAAAGGCAGGCATGTTTTCATAAATAACTCAAAATTAATTTTATTAAAGAAATCAAACGGATAACACAACTTTATTAATAGAACATCAAACATCTTATGTTGTTTATATATTAACATGATGCACATCTATGCAGCTTTGGTGGAAACCGTGACTTGTGTGGGAAGCAAATGAAAATATCTTGCAGGGATGATATTCCCGGACCTTCGAATTCTCCACCTCCACAATCAGGTAAATCGGGTATATAGTAAACAGGGATCAACATTGATGGCTTCACTGCTCTTGTTAATAACAGTAAAACTGTAAATATCGCAACTCCTAATAGCTGTTTAGAGTGGATTATTTCTAATTTTGGTACACTAGGGTTTCCAGCAATCATATAGAAAACAAATATTGTGATTTTTATATGAATATATCATCTGCAGTTTCAAAAGACGCTTTGAGACATGGTTAATTGTGTTGGTACTGTAAAGCTTTGGGGTATGGCTGTGATAATTTGGAGATTGGAAGAAATAACAATGGGAATTTTGGAAACAAGACTACTGCAAATGGCTATTGATTTAGTAAGTAATTCTTAACAATACAAAAAGGCTAAAGCCCTAGAGAAGGCATGGGCTCCTCTAAACTGTCAGTGACTTCCAATAGCGATGTTTCTAAATCTTATGACTTGGTTAATTAACATTCGAAGTGCTCTATGAGTATGAATTTCACAAGAACTCTAATAAGCAGGGGACTAAATCCATTTAATATTAAATTTAAGGTTCATAAGCACAACTATGTGATAAACAGCAACTTGACCCAAAAGTTGTTATTTCTGATGCTTTGTATATGTTTATGATACTCTGTATTTGTATTAATAATAGCTAAACCAGGAATACAAAACTCAAGACCAAACAGCAGATAAGGCTAAAGTACAATTAGCAATGGAATTGATAGACGCAACCTAGAACATTTCATCCAATTTTTCCTTTTCCTTCTGAACATCTCATCCTGTGCCCTACACTGATTCCTAAAACATCTATCATTCCTTATGCCCAAATGGGCCCAAAGACCAGCAAGGAGGAAAGGCTTCCATAGCTTCCTTTAATATCGACATATCAACACCACCCCCATGCCAAGCAAGAAGCAAGTCCTCAATTGATCACCCAATAGTACTGAAATAGGCTGAGTAATCAAACCTAGACTTCCTTGGCACAGGTTCAATGCAGAAATAGATGGCAATAGATTCTGCATCCTACATATAGATTATACAGACATTGGAAAAGATCATGTGCCTTTTCTGTAAGCCACCCACTCTGAGGACCAGCTCCTTGTTGGCCAGGCAAACGCTAAAACCTTCGGAAACACCTTGTTAGCAGACCAAATAAACTTGGTTGGAGCTTTCAATGTCCTCTAAACAAAAGTGTGGATACCCTGTAGAAGGATCTGAAAACCTTTTAGGCTTCTCCCATTTACCACACCCAAGATCACTTCTAAATTCTAATAACTGAGACATTGAATATAATACAAATTATTTTATAAAAAAATATTAGATATAATACTATGATCCCTTAAATAGGAGTTTATTAATAGTTTATGATCACTTAGATTGATTTGGTGATACTAATTTTATCTCAATTTCCGTAAACATTGTGCATCAGAAAATCAAGGTGGAAAGAAAAAGTCTGGAAAGAACTCCACTAGGCTTCTAATAAGTGCCTTCGCAACTGTGGGTGCTTTACTTCTGGTAGCACTAATGTGCTTCTGGGGCTGCTTTCTTTATAAGAAGTTCGGCAAAAGTGACAGCCAAGGACTTGCAATGGATGTCAGTGGAGGTATTTTTTTTTGGTTCTTTTCCCGTTAGGCATTCATTGGACAAATGTTCCTTATTCATACCAATCTTACACGGGCTTATTGTTTCAGGTGCATCCATTGTGATGTTTCATGGAGACTTGCCCTACTCTACAAAGGATATCATTAAAAAACTCGAGACTTTGAGTGAAGAACATATCATAGGATCTGGGGGCTTTGGAACAGTATACAGGCTTGCAATGGATGATGGGAATGTCTTTGCATTGAAAAGAATCATGAAGACAAATGAAGGGTTGGATCGCTTTTTTGAAAGGGAGCTGGAAATTCTTGGGAGCATAAAACATCGATATCTGGTGAATTTACGTGGATATTGCAATTCTCCTTCTTCTAAGTTGTTAATCTATGATTTCTTACCAGGCGGAAGCCTGGATGAAGTACTGCATGGTGAGTGTTTTTCCTTTTATCACTGTTTTTCTTATTTTTCCAGAATCTCTTTTTCTTTAAATAACATTCTTTCTTTAACAATCAAAGGTTTGCCATCCCACCCGTACCCTCACTCATCTCACTCATAAAAACCATTTGTCTCTAGATGGTAAAAAGAGGCTTTCAAATAATTTTGCAGAGCATCCCTTGTTTTCATACATTTATTGCCTGACAACTGACAGTTGAGCAACCTGAGTTTTTGCCAGATGATCTGAACTGTTCCATCTTATACACTATGTTTGGAATCTGATACATGGCTACACAAGCGCCAGGTTGGCACATGCCCGAGTGTGGACAGGTGCATGTGGGTCTAGGCTACCTCTAATAACAATCGGTACTTTTTCCTGGACGTGTTGGAATTTGTTCTATCTGAGATTTTAACCGAAGACAAATCAGTTCTATGTGCTAGATTGGTTCTAGTTTAGGCCTTCATTCAGATATAGAATTGCACAACTGCATGCAATGCCAATGCAGCAACATCATAGCTTTCAAATGTTGCTGTGCTTTATGAATCTCTAGCGTGGTGCAGCAATCAAAGCAAAACGCTCACTCTGTCCGATGCCACTTTCTGGGGCCCATCTATTTCCTTCTTTTTTTTTTCAAATCGTCCTATTAGCTCTAGTCATCCCAAACAGGTATCTTCCAAATTGGGAATATTAATGAAGCCCCGTCCTTTATTAGCCCATTCATTTCATAATGTGAATGAGAGTCCAGTTATTCTGAATCCTATTCATCTAGAACAGAAGGTAGAAAGATTGAAGCTGCCGTTTAGTTTAAGCATGTTGTCAGGCTTCCATCCATGTACTAAGGAAATTAGTGAGAATTTTCTCAGTCTTTTTCCTACTTGATTATGCTCCCATGTCGCGGCTCGCATGAGATGAATAGAATATTGACTATGGCTTAACCTTGTGTAGCTTTTGTGCATGACACCAGGAGCATGAATACATCAGTTGTTTGGGATACAACTGGGCCAGCATGATATGTATACATTTTTTTTTTAATCAATATGGGACTTGCTAGATATAGTAACTGGATGTCATTATATCTTTTATTTTCTTAGGATACATAAAAGAATATTGCTAGTTGTACCAAGCTTTATTATCCTGTTAATAATGTAAAACATTGTTCCATTGTATAGAGAGATCTGAGCAACTGGATTGGGATGCACGTGTAAATATCATCCTGGGAGCTGCAAAAGGACTGGCATACTTGCATCATGATTGTTCCCCACGAATCATACATCGTGACATAAAATCAAGCAACATATTACTTGATGGAAACTTCGAAGCCCGTGTATCTGATTTCGGACTTGCAAAACTGTTGGAGGATGAAGAATCACATATCACAACCATTGTCGCTGGAACATTTGGTTATCTGGCTCCAGGTATGCTGTGTGAGATGTAACAGAGCTCAGAATTTCTCTCAGAAATTTTGTATGGGTTCCTTGTGTGTCTCTAAATTTATTTATTTTTAGTATTATTGCAATTGTTTCCCAAAACAAATTTCTATTTTTTTCTGTCTTATGTTTCACTCCACATAAAGGCACGGGTGCTGAAAGTTAAAATATCCATTGATCCCTGGACATTCTCAGCATAAAACATGTAAGAGCTTTAATATATTGTGTACTTAGTATTCTTTGTTGACAACTATATCTGCAGAGTACATGCAAAGTGGCCGAGCAACAGAAAAGACTGATGTATATAGTTTTGGAGTTTTGGTGCTTGAAGTACTAAGTGGAAAGCGACCCACTGATTCATTGTTCATTGAGAAAGGCTTTAACATTGTTGGCTGGGTATGTCCCCTTTCCCATATAGATTATGGTCCTGAAGATAGATTTTGTCAGTAGCACTGTTGGTGCGATAGGGTGTGTTTAATTCAGATTCCCCGTGTTTAATCCCCCCCCCCCCCTCTCATGAATTTTGGAATGCATGACTTGAACTCATGGATTCTTTTTAGCTCATCCTATTGCATTGTGGGTTAAGAAACTTCCTATCAACCAAACGAATTGGAAATGAGTGGAGGGGGACCTTGCTCAAGTTCAGTTGTTCTGAAGTAGTTTTATGAAGATGCTGAAAGAATATTATCTTATTTATAAAAAAATCAAATTGAGTAAGACCGATTTTACTTGTTTATTTTCTTATCTTGAATGGCTTAATATATTCTCACTATTGATTCATCCTTGTTGTGAATTGTGCTTTCTTGCTCGACCTTTTTTTTTTTTTTTTTTTAATATATATATATATATATACACCTGCATTATGCAAGTCCCCCTGTTTCCTTGCAGTTGAATTTCCTTGTAGTGGAGAACAGACAGAGAGAAATGGTTGATCTGCACTGTGAAGGAGTGCAAGTTGAGAGCCTGGACGCTTTGCTTTCAGTTGCTATCCAGTGCATATCATCTAGCCCGGAGGACCGGCCCACGATGCACAGGGTGGTTCAAGTACTGGAATCCGAGGTTATGACTCCATGCCCAAGTGATTTCTATGATTCGAACTCGGAGTAAAGATCAGAAGAAGCTGCTCGTGTGTGTGTTGTGTAGTTGTGATTCCCATGAGAACGAAGAAAATGGTGCCAAGCTGCGGGAGGTCCATGCTCTGTCACTCTCATCTTTTCATTCTTTAATTCTTTTTTGCTGATCCTGATCACCAAGATGCCTGATTTTGTTGTCATTTACATGGAAATTATTTCTGAGTATTTACTGCCATTCGAGGGAGATTGGGAATGTAAATGTTGATACTCTCTACTTGTAGTCCCTACCTGCACGTGGGTGTTTGCATTGTACTTGTGTGCTTGTGTGCGCACACTTGCTCTGCCTGAGGGGAATTTACCTTTTCTTTTTTAAATTTCATTTTCATTTTTCATTTTTCATTTTTGTCTCCACACTAGTGCACATTGCAGATATTAGTGGTCGTCTCTGCCCGCCACTGTATGTGTCAGGGCTCTTGTCACCCATGCAATTTCTATGTAAGGGCCTGTTTGGTTTTCCAATTAAAACAGTAAATGGGTGTAAATGGGTAATGATTATTTACTCTTGTAATTGTGTGACGACATCACTTACATTTGACTGTTATGATTTTGCTACATTTTTTGTTTCACCCGGACTTCACTGTGAAGTGGTAGCTTTATAATGAGAAATTGTAATGATTACAATATACTTTACCTACTTCCTTTACCAGTGTATTTTGACTCTTGATTTACTAATTCCAGTTTAAACAAACACCTGGAAATGATAATGATGGCCCATTTACTTTGCATTTAATGGAAAATTGAAAAGCCAAACAGGCATTAAAATGTAAATTTACAACCTATTGCAATAAACAGTTGAGGGAATGTAGCTCTCTTGCAACCCCTAAGCTGTTAATACTGGAACCCTGGCGAGATTTTAGAAGTCTTTTTTGCGTCTATCAGGTGCAAGGTCTGGTTGTGCCATTCATTTCCAGCCAGAAATTCTATGCAGGTGTTCACGGATTTCATGTGGTTTAGATCATTCATCTGGTTAATTCTGGAACCATCCGACGTTGAAAACACTGCTAAAAATCGTACTGATCTCAAGATATGGCCCACACATGACACTTTTATGTCGGAGTTGGTAATGTGCCACTACCACGACACAGTAGTCATTGTGTCTTGCCTCCGGCATTTTGGTTAGGCAGTGGCCCTTACATTTAGGGGGCGTTTGGATTGTAAGTTACTTAAATAAGCTACTTATGCCTTAAGTAGCTTATCTTGATTTTTACTTATTAAACTGAAGTGATTTAGTAACTTTAAATAAATAAACCAAACTTACTTATCTTTAGTATGTTACTTATCTACTGCCTGTAAGTAGAAAAAGTAACTTATTTGGTGGTATCCAAACGGGCCCTTACCAA
Organism: Magnolia sinica; assembly: GCF_029962835.1. NCBI lineage: Eukaryota > Viridiplantae > Streptophyta > Magnoliopsida > Magnoliales > Magnoliaceae > Magnolia > Magnolia sinica. The sequence goes on along the minus strand of NC_080590.1, from coordinate 1,182,752 downwards.
AAAGATGATAGCTTTATTTTTTATTTTATTTTTATTTTTTAAAAATGCAAAGGAAAAAGAGACGTAGAAAATGTTTATTTTTTTTTATCTATATATTTTTGGTTAGCTTTTTTAGTACACACCCACTGTCAGTACACACTCCACTGAATCTGATCCATTTGTATAGAATGTGGGCGTGGATGAGAGAGTAACGGTAGTTCGGTCTGAGGCACTGAGCATGGAGCGTTGAACTGAGACTTCCATACTGACGTCGACTTCAAAAAATTATATGGGAATATCGAGTTATTCGAATGTCTGAGGAAGAAATTCATGTGCAAGATTGGTGGTTCATATTAAGTGGAAATGGATGGCCAAACTGATGACCCGATCAATTTGATTTTTTGGTTCACATATACAGTTGGTCTTACCCCCTAAACGGCGAAGATTTCGTGTATATGTGCCACACTGGCAGTCGTGCAAATCAAGCGGTCACCTGTTGCCAATGTATCCACTTGTTGAAAGGGACCACTTGAATGAACTTTTTTTTTTTTTTTTTACCGGATTAATTTCTGCTTGGCTTAATCAATGGCCAAAATTCTTCCAACATGTCGCTATGATCATCTGATGGCCACCTCGTGGTGGAATGAAGTGGGGTGCAATAGATGAACATTGGAATTAGACGGGTCACATCTTGCCCTGATTATGGATTTTTTTTTTTAAAAAAAAAAAAATTGGTGGCCAGGGATGGCGATGGGTTGGATGGAACTGGCCGAGTTTAATGTGTTTTGAGTTGGGCTTGGGTCAGGAAAGGGCCTATTTAAGTAAACCGCTAGGCTTGGGTTGACCTTGGCCGGACCCACACACTAATGTAGTGTGCTCTGGGTGCGCTCGAACATATGTCCATAACACAATGGGATTAATTCCTCACAATGACAAACTGGAATTCAGGAAGAGTTTTTTTTTTTTTTAATTGAAATATCCCAAATGGCCTCATCTTTTTCTTCTTTTTTTCCCCTATAAGAAAGTCGAGAATTGTGATGTCCACATGGTATGTGTTGACATCTATCCCGTCCAATAGATGTACTTCCACCTTGATGATAGTACCAAATAAAAATCAGCCCAATCGAATCATTATATTGGCCACAGGTGAAATTGGATTTTTTTTGGTCTGCAGTACATTGTTTTTCTTTTACAGTGTGGCCCATTCGATCATGAGATCGGCTTGAGTTTTTGTTATTCTAACCATCATGCTTGGATCCATCTACTGGACGGGTTGGATGTCATACATGCAACACGTTAGCTCCACAATATCTCAAAGAAAACTCTCTTTAGATAGTAAACAATATTTTGGGCTGGACAATTTTAGCCCGTCACAGACCTGGGCCGAGTTTGGGTCTACCGTCTACATGAAACAATGTGGGCTGACCCTAGCCCAAACCCGGCCGGGGCTGCCATCCAACAGCCTATATTTTAGCCGCTTCATGGGACTTTTATGTCTTTGGTAAGCCCACACGTGTGTGCAATACAGCTAACGTGCACACCACATGTGTCTCAACATAACATGTAGGTCTCATATCTAATCTATCCATCATAAGGGCACCACTATATTGATACCCTAACCCAAGAATGAGATTGATCCACTGGGTCAGGTGGGCCACCGTTTGCAAAACAAATGCAAGCTGTGAAAAACCCTAGAACGTGCACCTGTTTCCAACAGTGGAGCCCCACCTGCTGAGTGGACTGGATATATTTTGGTAGAACATGTACAAGGTCGGACCCACCTGATGGATGGATTGGATGAGGGCCGTGTGGTGTTTACATGAGCTGTCTTGCCCAAGCGCTTGGGCTTCTTCCACGCTCTCCGATGACGCACTCCAAAACCAACTCGGATTGCGTAGCGTAGAACACAGCAGTAGTGTGTATGCGTGGCAGAACTGTGTGGGCCCCACCATGATGTATCTGTTTTATCCATGCCGTCCATTCCTCCAAAGGCGAGCATATAAGCTTTAGACTAATTGAAGAATGGCTTTAAGACTCGAATTGTTCGATAGCAGGAGTCACCCCTGAGTTGAGTGAGTCTAGTTAATACACCCCCTGACTCGGGTGAGTCACAACTCGACTCGAGACGGACGGTGCAGGTCAGATTTCATTTTCTACGGCGTACGCCCATATTGCATATTTGCATTTGACCGCGTTATGTAGCTTCATCCCTCTATTTCTTCCTCTCTCTCTCTCTATACACACATCCACACGCGTGAGAATTGTTTACACACAACTGGTCGTTCGTACAACTAGTTGTCATGTAAGACCCACCATGTTGTTGGTACGACATCTCGCTTTTTTCTTTTATTTTTTTTCACTGTCATTTTACACTTCAGTGTTAGCCACCCCCACCAAGGGATCGATACCAACACCTCTGTGTTAAAACGAGGTATCTTTCACTCAGTCTACCACTTGCCCTGTAGATTTGGGTGTTAATAGTACTACCATGAGAATAGTCCACCCAAAAGTTTTAAAGGATCTAACTACCATGGAATAGGCGGCTAAGATAGGCAATATATCGATTCATTCATATATTATGATATATTTTCGGGTCATGGAAAACCCGAGGATATTATGCATATCCTCTGGTGGAGGATCGAGTAGCATAGGACAGATACGCATGACACGGTCGCTGCCAACACCCGCAACGTCCTTGGGTTCTCCTCGAAGCTGACTTTGGTTCTTATCGAATTTTGCTTTTTTCACACGCATGTACACTTGGACACGTGCGCCACGTGTACTATATCTGAGGCGCTCATCGGAGGGGGGGAATGGGAAACCTTGTTGAGGAAATATCCAATAATCAGGTGGTCCTCTTGAAGAAATGGTTCATGTTCTACAATTCAAGTTGCCAGTAGCTTCTCGCCCATCTGATGAGCGTCTCAGATCAGATCTAGTAAACGTGGCGCGTGTTGGCACCTGCGTTTTGAGTAAAGGTCCATGCGAAACTAGCCAAAAGTCCTAAGTACGGCTTTAACAGTCAGCATAGGACTTGGAAAACCAAACAGAAGTGATAGGTCGGATAATCTGAGTCGTGGGTTGTCAAAAGTCAGACCATATACAGCGGGGTCTATTAGATGGACCGTCCCGATTCATAGATCCCCATTGCATTATAATGATCGAAGTTGAGGGTCTGTCAGGAGCATCCGTGGCCAAGTAACTGACACGTGGAAGTTGATCTGGTGGATCCAGACCGTCCATTTACTGGTACTTGTCATGAAGGAAGGGCAACCAAACAGACGGATTCAAATGACGGTTAGGATCGTCCTTTAGGTGCGATCTTCAGCTAAAGGCCATGCAATGAGAAGAAAAACTAGATGAATTGTTGAATTACTGCATGTCAGTTCCTTACAGGTGGGCCTTATCATAACAACCAACTTGGAGAAGGAAAGTCTTCCTGACCGGTTTTTACGTGATTGGCTTCTCTGACAGACTGATCCAACACTCAAGTGGACCACAATACATAGAAAAATGTGAGAGGGAATGCCCACCGTTGATTCCCACAGGGGCCAACAGAAATTTTGAAACAGCCTGAATACCAGCTTGACTGTTCATCTAAAGCCACGTGAAGGGTCTGAATAGCCTGATTTTATATATACAACACTGTAACACTGTAGGCCCTCCACCCAAATCCCACCTGCCCTGGTAAATTCAATAAATGATGGTAACCACCTGTCTTGTCCTTGAAATTCCCACAACTTAGAATTAGCTTTTAACGGTCCATTTCACAAATGGTATAAAGCATCTGGGGATAAGAACCTACGCTCAAAGCCAACCATTAATTGGATGGATAATATTTCTTCATCCATAGAGATAAGATCCATCCACAACGTGTGAGGAAAGTAAATGGATCTTCACATGCAAAAGTGGCTCGTGCAAGGTCCAGCAGGTGGTCGGCGGTCCGTGTGTCTTGGCACGTATGGGCAGGTGGTCCCAATATTTATACGTGCATAAGCACAAAATCAGCTGGTTGCCCCGGTGTGCAAGGGGTATGTTCAAGTAGATTACGCTTATGCATAATTCAGTTTGGGCCTGTTAGAATCCATCACACCATTATTCGAACTGTCCAATGGTTTTGGTCTACTCTTTTATGGCCTGACTTAAAAGAAGAAAAAAATTCAATGGTAAAATAATTTAAACTTTCAAGTTGGTGGGTGTATATGTATATATGATCTAACAGTGTTAGATCTAATGACTTAGATGATACCTGACAGTGAAATTTCAATAAAAAAACCAATGGAAGATCTCTCTAGCTGTCTTGATAGCTGAATATGATCAAATTTTAAAGAGTTATAAGTAACCCAATAATGATAAGTTCAACTGACTACTGTCATGATCCAAATATACCACGTATCTCATTCACATGGCAAAGCTAATTATATATCATAATAGTCTCATGGCTGAAAATGAGTAACAACCAAACATGGTCATATTAACTTGTCACATTTTCCCCCAACAGTAAGCCCCCTTACTCCTTGTGTCAATCGCAGTGACGCTGAGGAGTAACAAATCTCTTTCTAGCTCGGTTTGCACTAGAGACCATGGTTATGATGGAGCATTTAATACTCTTTAGGTCGTCCTTAACGTACATCGGTTCGTTGCTCGAGGTCGCATGTGCGGACAGTCGTCGAAACGCTTTGCCCGCTTATGAACGTCGGACGCGTGGCGAGAGCATTACTTGCGTCACTTGGTGTGCGCCACGTGTAGGGTGGGGGAGTCGAAATAGACGCCGTTTCAACTCTTCCTTAAATGCCATTACCACGTGGCAGGGTTATAAAAGGAGGAGTGGGATTCATTTTTCCATTTTCGCGCATCCTTCTTCTTTTTTCCTTTTTCTCCTCCTCTCTCCCTTTCTCCCTTGCCCGTCTTCATTATCCTCGCGTTTCGCCATTTTCTCCACTGTCTCCATCTTCCTTTTTCCTTTTGCTTCCCCGTCTGTGTATTTTTCGCCTCTCTGGTGAGTTTTCTCTCCCTCCCTTTCCTTTTTAATCTTAATGGCAATGCATTCTTCAAGTCCCTGGGAGGGAATTTTCGGTGATGAGGACGAAACGAGACATCTTTATAATGCCTTGGAATCGCCCTCATTGCTGACGGAGATGGCGATTGGTGCCGATGAAGCTTTTCAGTTTTTCGAAAGAATTTCTGAGGAGCGTCTCTGGTGACTGCCCCAGACAGACCTAACCCTTATTTTCCTGGGGATGAACTGGAAGAAGAGGATAATGAGTTTGAGGAAACCACGAAGTCGGTTCCTCTTAGGAGATTGGCACGGGCCGTTGAATCGGCAGACGAATAAGGGGAGGCTGCCAAGGGAAGGGATGCTGGAGATGAGCAGAAGGATCCGGTCCCCTCGGTTTTAACTGAGGCAGACTTAGACAGAATTCAAGTCGGGTACCATATCCCCGACTCAGTTATTTTCATCTTCCCCTCCCAAGTGAATTACCCGACCATCCTCCTCCTGAGATGGTTGCGATTTTCCAAGTCGCTATGCAATATGGCTTACATCTGCCCCTTCAACCCGTTGCTTGGGATTTCCTTTCCCGACTCTGAATTGCTCCTGGGCAGATAGTTTCGAACGAGTGGAGGAACTTTTTCAGATGTTTAGTGTTGTGGGTTGAGGCAGAGCAACCCCCACTGACTATTGACGAGTTCTTCTATCTGTACCAAGTACGACCAAACCCTCAGTAGCCCGGCTGAGACTTTTTTAGCGCTTGGCAGAATAAGGGTGGCTCTTTAATAACCGACCCTCCTACGTGCCTCCAACAAGCACTAGAGAGAGAGGTGGTTCTGAGTGTGCGGCCGCTGGGAGACTGCCGAGCCTAGGCTTTTTGAATCTCGCGTTCTTCGAGCGTTCTCTGAAGCAGGTGACTCGGCGTGTCATTTCCTTGTCTTTTCTTGCTATGATATTTCTGAGTTTGACTGTATGTATTCTGCAGAGACTCCTAAGAAAAGACCGAAGCTAAAAGCCAACGCTCTAACTCGGATCAAGGATTTGAGGGCGATAAGTCCAGAGGATCGGTCTTGGAAGAATCTTCTTCAGCTAGAGCGTCTTCTTCTCTCGGGCCTAGACTCGACCGTGACAGGTATCCTCTGATTATTCTGACACATTTTCCTTGAATTTTATTCTAACCTTGTGCTTTGTCTGATACAGAGATGACTGAAGCTCGGCTCCTTTTGAAACCAGCTTCCAAGATGAAGGCTCCTCCGAGGTCGGCGTTTCTATCGGAAACGCGGCCTTTGAAGAAGCCAAAGATAGCTCCAAAGGTTAGGGAGCCATCTGCCCCAGCTGTTGTCATACTCTCTGACACAGAGGAGAGGGCGAAAGAGGTGGACGCGGTTCCTGCCGAGTCTCAAGTGGCTCCTGAGCCAGGGCCCGTTGCAGAGCGGATCTCAGAACTGAGAGGGGAGACCTCTAGGTCAGAGTTAGAGCAATGTAATGCTAAAGCAAGATGTAACTCAATATCACAAACATACTAATAAATGAACACATTTAGTGTTCTTTTATTCATCTTAACTCAGTTTACATGCTTGTCGTCTTTGAGTCTTCCCAGTGTTTAACTAATCCGAGCTAAGGGTAGTAGATTTTTAGATGCTCGGCATTCCACAGATGAGGCAGCAATCACCCGGTTAGGTCTTCCAACTGGTACGTTCCTGGTCGGATGATGCTTGAGACAACATAGGGTCCTTTTCAATTAGGTCCCAGTGTGCCCGCACTAACTTCCTTGGTATTGAGGAATGTTTTTTGGAGGACCATGTCCCCTACTCGAAAACGCCTGACCTTGACTTGGGCATTGTAGAATCGAGCCACCTGTTGCTGCCGAGTTACCATTCGTAGCCGAGCTTTTTCCCTTTATTCGTCTACGAGATCAAGTCCGAGGGCTAAGAGCTCTTCATTATCTTCTTCATTAAACGAATTGACTCAGGTTGAAGGTAACCCGATCTCGACTGGAGTGACAGCTTTCGAGCCATAAGCAAGGGAGAAAGGAGTCTCTCCTTTAGCTGTTCGGGACGTGGTTCGGTAGGCTCATAATATTTTCGAGAGTTCTTCAGCCCATGCTCCTTTGGCTCGGTCGAGCTTGGTTCGGAGATGCTGTTTGTTGATCTTATTGACCGCCTCAACCTGTCCATTCGTTTGAGGATGATGGGGCGATGAATATACATTTCTGATCCCGAGATTATCACACATTTCTTGATAGCTCCTATTATCAAACTGCTTCCCGTTGTCAGAAATAATAGCCCGGGGTATCCCGATCCGCCTGACAATATTTTTCCAAACAAAATCCGTGATCTTCTGTTCGATTATCTTCGCTAATGGCTCTGCCTCGTCCCACTTTATAAAGTAGTCCACTGCTACGACAGCAAACTTGGTATGGCCTTTTCCCATAGGAAGCGGCCCAATAATGTCAATTCCCCATTGCGCAAAGGGCCAAGGACCGGTTATAGAAATCAGCTCCTCCAGGGGTTGCCTCGGAATGGCCGCGAACCATTGGCATTTGTTACATCTTTGGACGAACTTACGAGTGTCATGCTGGATGGTCGGCCAGTAATATCCTTGACGTAAGACCTTGTGTGCGAGCGATGGCCCTCCTGAGTGGTTTCCACATATCCCCTCGTAGATCTCTCGCAGTACGTAATCGGCTTCGTCGGGATTTAAGCATCGTAGTAACGGAGCATAACAACCCTTTTTATATAACATCCCGTTAAGTATGGTATAGCGGGAAGCTCAGATCTTTAATCGTCGAGCATCGGCATGATCTTCGGGCAACTCTCCATTGTCGAGATATCGGACAATCGGATCAAGCCAGGTAGGTTCCGAATCAATTGTGTGTACGGTTGGATTAACCGGGCCAGTGATACTCGGCTTAGCAATGTATTCGATTGGAACAGACCTGGGTATATCGTCTTCGTCGACAGAGGCAAGCTTTGCTAGTAGATTGGCTTTAGCATTTTCCATCCGAGGGATCCGAGTGACAACACAAAGCAGAAAGCTGCCGATCAATTCTTTGGCTTTCTCCATGTATGCTTTCAGTTGTTCTTTTCGTGTTTGGTACATGCTGGTAACTTGATTGACAACTAGTTGTGAATCGTTGAAGACGTTGAGATGCGTAACGCCCAAACTGGCCGCAAGTCGGAGGCCGAGCAATAAAGCTTCATATTCTGTTGTATTGTTCGAGGCTTGAAATCCAAGTCTTAAGGCATACTGTATGTAGGTTTGATCGAAAGTTTTCAAGACGACTCCTGCCCCGCTTGCCTTAGAGTTGGAGGAGCCATCGACATACAGCTTCAAGGGGATTGGGACGGGTTCTGACTGGGAGAAGCGATCCTCGATTTATCAGTAGGCTTGGTAGCACGCTTAGTCATTAGATCGGCTTGTGGTCTCACTTCAGCAATGAAGTTGGCCACGGCTTGCCCTTTGATTGCTATTCTCGGCTTGTACTGAATGTCAAATTGGCTGAGTTCAATCGCCCACTTCGTAAGTCCACCGAATGCTTCCGGTTTCTGTAGAATCAGACGCAGTGGTAGGTCGGTCATAACGACAATGGTATGAGCTTGAAAGTATGGCCGAAGTAGTCGCGACGAGACTACCAGGACTAAGGCCACTTTTTTCAGGAGTGGATACCTTGTCTCTGCTGGTAATAGTATTTTGCTGACGTAATAGACCGGTAGTTGCTTTCCTTCGTGCTCCCATATCAGAGCCGAGCTAGCCGCTGCCTCAGACACTGCGAGATACAACAGGAAAGTTTCCCCTAGTTCGGGTTTCGATAAGAGAGGTAGAGATCCGAGATAAGATTTCAATTGCTGGAACGCAGCTTCGCACTCTTCCGTCTAATCCACCGTTTGTCGTCCCTTCAGTTGTTTGAAGAATGAGAGACATTTATCGGTAGCTCGGAAAAGGAAGCGGTTGAGTGTGGCTACTCGTTCGGTCAACCTTTGTATGTCTTTGATTATTTTCGGAGACTCCATATCAAGCAATGCCTTGATTTTCTCTGTATTTTCCTCGATCCCTCGCTGGCTGATCAGGAATCCGAGGAACTTTCCCGAGCTCACGTCAAAGGCACACTTGCTTGAATTCAACTTCATTTGGAACTTGCATAAGATCAGGAACATTTCTTCTAAGTCGGCTATATGGTTGGCTGCGTGTATACTTTTGACGAGCATGTCGTCAATGTATACTTTCATGGTTTAGCCGATTTGCAGAGCAAATATTTTGTTCACTAATCTTTGATAAGTTGCCCCATCGTTTTTCAAACCCAACGGCATCACTCGGTAACAATAAAAACCTTTGTCAGTAATAAATGTGGTCTTAGATTTATCAGATCGATGCATTACAATTTGATTGTATCCTGAATAAGCATCCATAAAATTAAGAAGTTCGTGCCCCGCAGTGCTATCCACCAACTGATCAATCCTTGGAAGAAGAAAACTGTCATTTGGGCAGACTTTGTTTAGGTCGGTATAGTCAATACAGACTCGTCATTTTCCATTAGCTTTCTTCATAAGTATGACATTAGCTACCCAGTTTGGGTAGTATATCTCTTCTATGAATTTGGCCTTGAGGAGCTTGCTGACCTCTTTTTCAATGATAGCGTACCTTTCAGGGCTGAGCGGGCGTCGCTTCTGTCAAATCGGCCGGTAGGTTGGATCGATGTTGAGTCGGTGAGTCATTACTGAAGGGTCGACCCCTAGCATATCCTCATGACTCCATGTAAATACATCAGCGTATCGTCGGAGCAGGACTATCAGGTCGTCTTTCATGGGAGATCGCAAGGATGAGCCAATTTGCACCGTTTTGGAGTCATCTGTCTCGACCAAAGGTACCGAGATAAGGTCTTCCACCGGTTGTCCACGTTCATCAGTTTTGACCCGAGGATCCAGTGACTCGATCATGGATATCTCGGCCAGAGCTTTTACGGCTGTTGCATAACAACGTCTTGCGTCTTACTGCTCTCCTTTGACGACTCCTACTCCCGACTCAGTCGAAAATTTCATGGAGAGGTGGTATGTAGATACCACTGCTTGGAGGAGACTCAGAGAAGGTCGGCCAAAGATAGTGGTGTAAACAGACTACTAATCAACTATCAGAAAGTCGACCATTACTGTCACTTGATGTAGAGGGTTTCCAGTTGTAAGTGGCAGTAAAATGATTCCTTCTAAGAATGTCTGTCCTCCTGAGAATCCGATCAATGGGGTACGAACCGGCCGTAATGCCGATCGTTCAACACCCATTTTGTCGAACGCTTGAGTGAGCAGCACGTCAGCAGACGATCCTGTATCGACGAGTATGTGGAACACCCTACGGTTCGCGATGGTGAGACCGATGGCCAATGCATCATCGTAGGGGTGATGAATACCCCAAGCATCTTCATTAGTGAATGAAATGCAGTATTTTTCCTTCTTCTTTTCTTTAGAAGGCCAAGCTATGATTATGATCTCGGATTCGGGTCGACTGATGCTCCTGTCATGATTTTTCTGAGCATTGTTTGAGTCGCCTCCGTCTCGGGGACCACCGACGATAGTTCGGATTTCCTCCGTGGGTCAGTTGTCACCCGGATGTTTCCCGGTTCTTTCAACGTATTCTCTGAGTCGACCATCTCGGATGAGCCTTTCGATCTCTTCTTTCAAATGAAAACAATCATTTGTATTATGCCTATAATCGCGATGATAGTGGTAATACTTATTCTTACTTCGTTGATTGTGATTGCTTCGAAGTTTGTCTGGCCAGTTCACGAATCTTTTAGCCTTAATTTCCATCAACACTTGCTCTTGGGGTTTATTGTGTGTAGAAAATTTTTGATCAGGTCGCTTACCCGACTTGCACTCTTCGCGCGTTTGGTCGTCCTTGCGCTTCTTCCCTCCGACCGAGTCAACTTCTTTTTTAGCTGACTCTTTGGCTGGGGCTTTTGCGTTTTGGGCGGCCTCGAGCATAATTCGCGTTTTCTCGGCATCCACGTACTTATCCGATCGAGTCATAACTCGGCCAGAGTCATAGGTGGATTCTTATCCAGGGATGCTAGAAACGGTTTATCCCTAACGCCTTGCATGATTGAATTGAGTGTTGTCTCCTTTGAATGTTTTCGAACTTGGAGCGACTCAAAATTGAAACGCTTGATGTAGTCTTTCAGTAACTCTCCCTCCTTCTGAACTATGTTGTTTAGATGCGTAGGGGGCTTCAACTTCTTCTTTCCACTAATGAAGTTGGTGAGGAACGCATCACTGAGCTCCGCAAACGAGCTAATGGACTTTGGTTTCAGCTGTTTGAACCAAAGTCGAGTTACGTCGGCTAAGGTGAGGGAGAAAGCTCGACACATCACTGCATCCGAGGCATTGTGCAATTCCATGTATGTTCGAAAGCATTCGATATGTTCAGTTGGGTCAGTTTTACTAGTGAAAGGTGTAATCTGTGGAAGACGAAACCGTTCCGGTAGCCAAACCTGCATTACTTATTCCACAAATTGGGATGCCTTTGTTTCGGGCCTGTTTTGATGTGCATCTCGACTCTACTTCATGTCCGCAATCTCTTCTCGAACTTCTTTCCCGAAGTCCTAGAGGTCGGCTTTCTGCCATCCCTTCAACTGGAGGCCGGCTGCGCCTCCACCGATCTATCTCGTGTCGGAGATCAGTGGGGGGCAGCACGGTAGTCGTGGAATGAGCGGGCGCTGGCTCGGACGGACCGTGGGGCTAACTTTGCTGAGGGACTGATCGCGTAGCGATAGGCTCAGGGTTGATAGGCTCAGGGTTGGCTACTTGTCGTGGGACGTTTGTTGTCTGACCATAAGGCTGAACTTGCTGCCGATGTATTTGCTCCAACATTTGTTTCATAACGTTTATGTCGAATCTGAGTTCCTGGACTTCTTTATCCAATCGCTCATTGCCTCGGTTCCGCTAGGTATTTCTTGTCGCAGCAGAGGCCGCTGGACGAGCAGCAGAATCTCAGCGGTTGTCGGGTTGATTCTGAATTCCTTGGGCTACGCTCCCACCTGGCGGTCCAGTGACAGCGGCCTCATTTGGCTCTTCTTGGACCGTTCTTCTAGTTATCACCATTATAACGCGTTCACAGTTTCTGGGTAGAGCGGGAAAAATGACTTTTTGTACAGAATCCTACATACGGCGCCAAACTATTGATGCAAAAATCTGGTCCACCCTCTTTAGACCTTCGAGTACCTGCATAGGAAGAAGACAAAGGAGACCCTGGCTAGAGCAAGGGACCCTCCGATGCCAAAGTCAGGCTAGGAATCTGGGTCTTATAATATTGAGGGGGTTTGGGAGAGAGTTTTTGCGTACCTTTATCTTGGAGATGTCCTCCTTTTATAGGATTAGGAGGTCCCACCGTGTAGGGATTCTCTTCCAAATATCTCGGAGATTTGATTTGATTACAATCTGTTTACGGATGCTTTCCGATCCCGAGATTTTCGGAGTCAGGAATCCTTTTATAAGATTTTCAGGATGGTGTTTATACTTACACTGTCTCTTCCTCGTTCGGCTCGGCCTTAACCGACTCTAATGAAAGATGAGTCTAGGTTGGCTGCAAGGAAAAGACTTTTTGCCTTCTGTCAGACGAAATAGAGTTGGCTCATGGTCGATGTCCTTCATCAATCCGATAGCCGACACTATAACCGGACCAATATGACTCGATTTTATAGTCGGTCAAGTGACTTCTAGCGTTCGGATCTTAATTGGCCCTTTTTGACATTGTTGTCTCGTTAATTGAGTCAACTTTTGCGTCTCATATATTTTGCCTATGGCTCTTGACTCTTTAAATTTCGGTCGGATTTCATTTCCTACAAATCCGAGCTAAGTTCTCCTTTAGGCTTTGTCTTGTCTCAGTCCGACCTGTTGCCTCAGGCTCTCGGGCCGTGTCAGTAGAGTTGGTCCATTCTATAACCGGGTCTCCGAACTTGTCACATTTTCCCCCAACAGATACCAAGACCTCTGTGTTGAAACGAGGTACCTTTCACTTAGCAGTCTACCACTTGAGCTATAGATATGGGTGTTAATAGTCCCACCATGGAGAATAGTCCACCCAAAAGTTTTACAGGATCGAACTACCAGGTATGCCACACACAAATATTATGTATAACCACCTAAAAGCCTCTAGTTAATAGTCCAATCAACCTGATTTTTGGGCCATCTCTCATGGTGGGACAATCTTCCTAGATAGGTACACCTAACTCTAAGATAATCATGATTTTTATAGTCTCAATGGTTAAAATGAGACAGCATACCTGATGGACAGATTGGACGTCATGAAAGTTTCACTCTCACTGGTAAGTTAGTGACACACCTCTTTCTGAAGTGTAGGGAGGAATCCCATGTATGTGAAAGAATGTATGCCCTCCCTCGGGGGGCACTAACTCGGATAGTTTTTAATTGTAGCTGCCACCTTTTCTTGAACCGAATAAAATCTGCTTTATGAATCTAGACTTCTACCTGTACGGACACTTTAACCATAAAATTAAAATACTTTTGTCTAAGACCCTTTTTCCGTATCTAAAAAAACCTTCTTTCTTAACATAAATAATAATAATAAAAAAAACACATAAAAGATAAGCGTCTACGGTGCTAATTTTTTCGCCCTCATGTCTTGGTATCATGTACATCGCCTTCTATGAAAACTAGGACCACCCACTCAATGGGTGAATCACACCTGTGCGTCAACCATACCGACGGATGCTTATTTATTAAAACAATGTCCCAATGCAATGAGTGAATCATCAAGACTTTCGCATAAGTGATCTTCATGACTCGGTGCATCTTTTGCACGGACCAGACATTCAACATGCACCGCATATCAGCAGAAAAAAAACAAGGGCTGTACGTGAAATTTCACATACACCTGCTGCGTCTGTTCGTTTCTCTGTGTAGTAGTGACTACAAAGAGATAAATAGGCAAAAGGTATGCTCCAGCTGGGAGAGATCCCATCTCTGACTTATGGGAAACGGATTCGCTACTCCCCCTAACACCAGCCCCGGAGCTGGTTGTCAGTGCTCTGTGTGCTCCACCATGATGTATGTGTTTCATCCATTCCGTTCATCCATTTTTAAATATCATTTTAAGTCTTCATATCAAAAAATGATAGGGATATAAATCTCAGGTGGACCACACCACAAGAAAACAATAGTGATTGGATATCCATCATTTAAATCCTCCTAAGGCCCACTGTACTGTTTATCTGACATCCAATCCGTTGATTAGCTCATAAAGACCCAGATTAAGGGAAAAAAAAAAAAGATCAACTTGATCCAATACTTTTATGGCCCCCAAAAAGTTTTTAATGGTCGAAGTTCATTCAACACTGTTTCCTGTAATGTGGTCCATTTGAGGCCGGGATATACCTAATTTTTTGAGCATTGGCATAAATTTATCTAGAAAAATAAATGGACGGAATGGATGAAACACATACATAATGATGGGGCTCACAGAGCACCGACCACCCGCCATTGGCTGGAGGCAGGGGGAGTAGCCAATCCGTTTCCGACTTATGAAGGTTCCTCTCCCCGACGCCCATTATATTGTCTACTCTATCCCGATCCAACGATCCAAACCGTTGAGTCGGTGGCCCCGTGGTGGATGGACCACATTCTAGAAGTGTTTCTGATGAGAAAATTCTGACCCGTCCGTTGGTGGCCATGGAATAGACAGCTAAGATAGGCAATATATCGATTCATTCATATATTATGATACATTTTCGGGTCATGGAAAACCCGAGGATATTATGCATATCCTCCGGTGGAGGATCGAGTAGCATAGGGCAGATACGTATGACACGGTCGCTGCCAACACCTGCAACGTCCTTGGGTATTCCTCGAAGCTGACTTTGGTTCTTATCGAATTTTGCTATTTTCACACGCATGTACACTTGGACACGTGTGCCACGCGTACTATATCTGAGGCGCTCATAGGAGGGGGGGAATGGGAAACCTTGTTGAGGAAATATCCAATAATCGGGTTGGAAAACGTCAGACCATATACAGCGGGGACGGTCCCGATTCATAGATCCCCATTGCATTGTAATGATCGAAGGTGCGTACCTCTCCTCTCCTTTCCCTTAGGTCTGTCAGGAGCATCCGTGGCCAAGTAACTGACACGTGGAAGTTGATCTGGTGGATCCAGACCGTCCATCTACTGGTACTTGTCATGAAGGAAGGGCAACCAAACAGATGGATTCAAATGACGGTTAGGATCGTCCGTTAGGTGCGATCATCAGCTAAAGGCCATGCACTGAGAAGAAAAACGAGATGAATTGTTGAATTACTGCATGTCAGTTCCTTACAGGTGGGCCTTATCATAACAACCAACTTGCAGAAGGAAAGTCTTCCTGACCGGTTTTTACGTGATTGGCTTCTCTGACAGACTGATCCAACACTCAAGTGGGCCACAATACATAGAAAAATGTGAGAGGGAATGCCCACCGTTGATTCCCACAGGGGCCAACTGAAATTTTGAAACAGCCTGAATACCAGCTTGACTGTTCATCTAAAGCCACGTGAAGGGTCTGAATAGCCTGATTTTATATATACAACACTGTAACACTGTAGGCCCTCCACCCAAATCCCACCTGCCCTGGTAAATTCAATAAATGATGGTAACCACCTGTCTTGTCCTTGAAATTCCCACAACTTAGATTTAGCTTTTAACGGTCCATTTCACAAATGGTATAAAGCATCTGGGGATAAGAAGCTACGCTCAAAGCCAACCATTAATTGGATGGATAATATTTCTTCATCAATAGAGATAAGATCCATCCACAACGTGTGAGGAAAGTAAATGGATCTTCACATGCAAAAGTGGCTTGTGCAAGGTCCAGCAGGTGGTCGGCGGTCCGTGTGTCTTGGCACATATGGTCAGGTGGTCCCAATATTTATTACGTGCATATAGGCACAAAATCAGCTGGTTGCCCCGGTGTGCAAGGGGTATTTGTTCAAGTAGATTACGCTTATGCATAATTCAGTTTGGACCTGTTGGAATCCATCACACCATTATTCCAACTGTCCAATGGTTTTGGTCTACTCTTTTATGGCCTGACTTAAAAGAAGAAAAAAATTCAATGGTAAAATAATTTAAACTTTCAAGTTGGTGGGTGTATATGTATATATGATCTAACAGTGTTAGATCTAATGACTTAGATGATACCTGACAGTGAAATTTCAATAAAAAAACCAATGGAAGATCTCTCTAGCTGTCTTGATAGCTGAATATGATCAAATTTTAAAGAGTTATAAGTAACCCAATAATGATAAGTTCAACTGACTACTGTCATGATCCAAATATACCACGTATCTCATTCACATGGCAAAGCTAATTATATATCATAATAGTCTCATGGCTGAAAATGAGTAACAACCAAACATGGTCATATTAAGTGGCAAATTCAGCCGCTGCCCTATAGCATGCACAATAGAATTTCTTAGGGCTAAAATCACTTAAAGAGCAAAGTAACACAGTTGCTAAGTTAAGTTTTATAGCACACTATATATATATATATATATATATATATATATATATATATATATATATATATATGGAGAAAGAGATAATGATCTCCAATACACGACTTCACAAGAAGAATTCTCATCTACCTCATATGAGCCGGATGTGTGGGCAACCAATGACCAGCCAAGATAAACAATTAACACATGTGGCATTGTCTAACAAGCTATAATCATCTACCAGCCTAGACGGTTATTTCTATATTAGTGAATATGAAGAGTGGCTATAAAGATCTTTCTTCAACTACTGCCTTAAAAATTTTATAAGTAGGAGAGATTAAAGAGCAACGAGCCTATGCCAATCCAGCACAAATCAACTCTATAACATAACGCTACTCATCTTATTTTTTCTTAGATTATGAGTGGTGTAATCCAACCCGTATATGTTACCATGTTAGACTAAGTTTAACATAGGAGCAGTGTAATCTCATTTGTGTACGTAGATACACTGGACCAACTTAGCTCATGGGTAATGTAATTCATTTCCATTTACACTAAGTGATGGATCACAAGAAAGATCATTTTCTTTTCTTTTTGATAGTGTAAATCTCTTCACATATGTCCAAGTCATTAAATCAAAGAAGACTCACCTCTAAGACCTTGTCATCTATGCCACAGACGCTTGATTATTGAGAAATTTCTTTGTAAGTTTTATTTTTATTTCATTTAATATAATTCAGTTCATTCTACTCTCATATTGTATGAACTAGTTTCTCTCCTAAAATATTTTAAAAAAATAAATCATTTTAACTAAAAGGTAATAAGAGCTCATTAGAATGATGAATTATTTGCTTTGTAAGTTGTCTACTTTCATTCACAAGTGGTTGAATAGATGACTAAACTACTTCAGTTCTCAATAATAGGTGACAGTTGACAATCTCTTTGTTTATCTTAGTGTCATTCAGTTTAACTTGAGCTATAATAGGCTTTGGCACGCGAGACTTCACATACATACCAACTACTTAATGATGTGAACCAATCACAATACAGGAAATTTGAAAATCCCAAGGATCCCGATTCCATAAACTTACATATGTGCTGGACCTTACCATTGGGGACTACCATGATTAAAATAAGATTGTGTGGGCAACTATTTTTTTTTTTTTTTTTCAAAACCAAGTCACACAAGCAATGAAGGTTCGCTATCGAAGTCCTATGTCTGCCCTTGTAGAATGGCAATAGATAACTTCCAATATTGGTGACCCTTTATCATGGTTGGATGGTTTAAGATGGAAACCGAAAGCCGACATCACACTCATCGTGATCACCTCCTAAAGAGTTAAACCAGGTGACATTAGACTGTGTTAAGGCTCACCGAATTTCACTTCCACAGCATGATAATTGATTAATTGCATAATAAAATGCTAAGACCGTTTTGCCGGTCCTTAAGCCATAGTCATCCATGTACACTTAGCTCCTCTGATCCAACGGTTGGTGGTGATTGTAGTTGGGCCCACATGGGCCCCACAGTTTAATTTGCGCTTTAATATGGTAACAAGTCCTACGTATAGTAGGTCGGGAAAATTGCCATGATGATGTGTACCTAGATGAGTGGACGTGGCTGATTTGTTTAGGTGATCCTCGTGATGTGGCCCACCAATTAGACGGGTTGGATGTCAGACTCATCTGCTGGGTGGATGTTAACTTATGGTACAAGCGGTTGGACTTGAGTCATTTTCTGTAATCACAGAGAGGAGAGGTGCATGGGGATCTTTCCATCCACCTAGTTGCATTTGGACTTATTGACGTCCATATAGCATATCTGGAATGTCCATTAGGTTCAATCCACTCTTCTTCACCACCATGTGAAAATCTTAGCAATTGGGTCATCCTAATTAAACATCATTGATTCGACCTATCTTCTCCAAATGATATTGGCCTTCCTTTTCTGCACGGTTTGGATCATCCGATGAGTATGACTTCGGCTAGCTTTCCTTGGAAATAACTATGCGAGACTATATCTTCCAGCTGTGGGGCCTACCGCTTGGAATAGAGAGATAGTGTATACATTTACTTGTTGCGCCCCACGTAAGTTTTGGAATAGCTTTCATATGGATGGGTCCCTTAATCTTGGTGGGGCACCTTAAGAATGGGTTGGATGAGGTGTAACCACATTCCTTTGGCATGGCCCACCTGATTTATGGATCAGGTTGGATGTGATCTTAGCCGAAATGGATGGATTAGATGGCATTCACACATCCGTACTGGCATGACACAACTTGAACGTGTGGCAATTACCACCCGTTCATTGGACTCGTATTTGATAATTCCCCTGCGTACTTGGAGTTACATATACGTTAAAAAGTATTATGTAGTGAAATTATCTTTCATGACCACCGAACCGTGATAGATTGAAAATGACAATACTACCGTCATCAATAATCTCTGGGCCCCACACATCATGTGCAGCTGCCTACTAGGAAAACAAATGATCATGGTCCCCTTTCTACCCTTCCACATCTATATAAGACGTTGCTTGCACTAACCCTCTTCACACCATTCACTCCTCTTCAGCCAAACCAATCTCATGGCCTCCCAAACCATCTCATCCTTCAGTTTCTCTACACATGTATGGCCCGACCCCGCCAATGTCTTCCAGATCCGGTCCTATTGCCAGCCCTCAAACTACCGTGGTAACCATGCCAATTTCCGTAGGGTTGGCACAGATCCCACATTCCACACTACTCCTGAGGGCCACACCAAAAACGCTGGTACAATTAAGAACAAGAAGCCACCGTCCGTTTGGCTAGGCAAGCCGCGGCCGAGTCTGGTACGGAACTTGAGTCGACTCGGATCAAGGGTCCTGAAATCACCGGCGTCTTACTTTACGAAAAAGGCTAAAGCATTTTACGATAGAATTTTCGGTGGCCGCGGCAGCAACGTCGGCTCCGCTGGATATCGAAAAGAGGTCATGTGTGTCGAACCTTATTTCTCAATCCCTGTGGTGCCGGTCACAACATCGGCACCGTTCATTTGACTGTTATGTACTAAAATTATGGCATGGCCTATATGTGCTAGCTTTGTGTGTGCTACATAATCTTCAACGGGGAGATATTATTATTATTATGTAATCTAGCTTTTGCTTGTATATCGATCACTAATGCCATGCAAAAGAATTATGTAATCTTAGTGTAATGTTTATATAGTTTTTTGATCTTGCCTCTTCTCTCTTTTCATTATTTTATGCAAACCAAAATCTATCTTTTATACATAACGTGATTAGTTTTTAGACACTTTTACCCTTGCAATTAGTAGGATGAGTGGTGTTGACAAGGTAATTAACCAGGTGCATTTTTGTCTTTTCAATTTAACCCGCTTCCTTTGTTTATCATCAAGAGCAAGCGGTGCACAAAATATATGTGAGGCCCATTATCAATTATATGATATATCTGTTGCATCGACTTATGTTAGTATGTTATCTATTAACAGTTCAGATCTAAAGTGCGAGCCGACTATAGCACGTGTGAAAAAGTGCATGTGGGTTGGCCTACAAGAAGTCGGTGCTTTGGGGACAATTACGTACCTCTAAATTCATTCTCTCTCAAATCCTTGGTGCCAAACGCCCTCACTCTCCTCAAATACTCTCAAATACGAGATGCCGAATAATGTTTATCTTGTTTCCTGCAAGATGGAAAGCTTTAAATATTTGTGGAGTATTAGAAGATATTTCAAAAGATTTTTAAAATATTATTTTGAGAATTAAAAAATGTGCCGACATTCAATCAATAGCTCAGATTTCAGCTGTAAAAAGCAAGCAATGGGCTTCCCAAGTAGTTAAGTGATTTATAAACTGACAAGTAAACATGCAAATTGTTTCATTGTCTCAGGTACATAGGGTGCACCCAGGTGATTTTAGACTCATGAAAAAGTAGAATCATCAATCTGGACCATCCATCACATCGAGCTTAGTCTTCACGGGCATCTATATAAAAATCAAACCGATGGGATGAGGTTGGTGATCATCCTCTTGTTAGCTTCCTTTTTTTAATTAAACCGTCAATTTTCCAATCCACATTAGGTATATATATGTATATCTGTGATTACTTTGATCACAGTCACTTCTCAAAGGCAGGCAATCAAAGATGGGCATTATCAATCGGATGGTTCATGTTGATGAAAAAAAACTTTTTGTTGAAATGATCCTGACCGGCCATTCCAGCCATCGATCATATTACAAAGACCTCTTATCTGCGTGAATTTTGTTGGAGGAAGCCTATTAAGAGTGGTGTGGATGTAATGGACGGTTTAGATCACTAGATGGACTGTCCACGTGCCTATAAGCACTGGGATGTATTTTTAAGGGACATTAATTCCCTGCGGTGTGTGTGGCTGACTTTCTCAAGAGATTTTCAGATTTTGACGTTTTCTCGTAGTATTATAAATAAAATCCCGCTGAAAATAAAATATATTAATAAATATTTATTATAAGTTACTAAAAATGGGCAGAGAAGTATAAACTGAATTATTTCAACTTCTCAATAATTTTTTTCATAAAAATAAAAAAAACAAAAAATAAAAATAAAACTGCCAAGATTTTGCGAAATCTCAGAATTTTAGTGTAATAATAGGTTTAATCAAAATTCCACACAATATGGCCAGCTCCATCCTAAAATCTCGAGATTTTCAAGATCTTACCTATATTTGTCACAATAATTATAACTGAAATTCTATTTTAAGTGGCACCCAAACGAACCCTTATGTGAACTTAATTTCCCAATATCGGCTATAAAAATAAAAGAAATAGTAAGATAAAAATATATAGTAACCTCTATAATAAAAAACTATATTGTTTCCCCTTAAAACACTTTTATACTTGGCATGCTTATGCATTCATATGAATATATGATATGATAAAACAAAGTCATTAGAGTAGAATTAAGTAACGAGATAGCTAAGCAATTTTCAGAACTTTCTTTCAGTAACTTTTGTCAAAAGTGCTTTTAAGACGCTAATTGTCGCTTTCTAAGTAGAGCTCTACCTTATCTAGGTTTCACCGACTGTACCCGGTCATCTCCCAGGCACACGGCAGCCTGTATTTCCCTTTATCCAGTACTCTCTCTCTCTCTCTCTCTCTCTCTCTCTCTCTCTCTCTCTCTCTCTCCTTAATTTTGTTCATTTCAATAACAAGACTATTATAAGACTTTTAGCATTAGATTGTGATGCAGATTTTACTTTTCTTTATTTATTTATTTTTAATCTGGATCCGAATTCCAACATTATAAATATATGAAATCAATGTGCGCATGATAAGAATGAGTTCCACCTATGAATGGCCTGGATCCTTTACAAGTGGATGGTTGTAGTGAGCATGCAAAATGCTTCCTCAGCTAACACAAAGGGGTACTATTAGCATTCCCAATTCCCATGGCCATGATCATAGCATCCTGACCCTAGCTCACAACATATATGGTGGGGCCCACCTTATGTTCAGCTTGGATCATTCAGAAGTGTTAAATGTCTTTTTGTAAGTCACTACAGATCCTTTTACTGACGAAATAATTCGTCGGTACTTCATCTTTTTTCGTACGAAATATGTTGATGGAAATAACGTCGCGATAAGACCGTGGCTAAAGGCTTTTCCCGACGAAATATTACTTTGTCAACAATGGCAACACAATTATCGACGAAAAAGTTCGTCGGCAAAACATGTTAATTGTGGTAAGAAAAAACATATTTCGTCAGTAAACACAGCTTATACCGACAAAATATTTCACCGGTAAAACTGTGCATTAAAAGGAAATTTGACAATAAATAATAAATCAAGAAAGGTTAATTAAGTGCAAAAGTAGAGTTTCCCCTATTAAAAATAGAGCCTCCCATGTTATTGCGAAATTCAATATGCTCTTATTGTATTGAGTAAACTCCATCGACCTTGAATATATTTGGTCAATCCACTCCGTCCATCTATTTTTTTTTCCATCTAATTTAAGGGGTTGAGCACAAAATTGAAGCACATCCAAAGATCAAGTGGATTATACCATGGGAAATAGTGGGTATAATGATTTCCACCATTGAAACCTTGTTAGGCTCTACAATGATGTTTATTTGTCATCCAACATGAGATCATACAGATATCATACAAATATGGATGAAGGGAAAACACAAATATAAGCTTGATTCAAAACTTCTATGGCGTGGAAGAATTTTTTAATGGTAGACGTTCAATTCACATTGTTTCCTGTGGTGTGGTCCATTTAAACATTAGAGTTGATGAAAAAAGTCAGTTGATCCTTCTTCACTTCGAGGAAAGACATTGAGGTGCCGGTTAAGGCTGAGGACCCTTCGATGCCTAAGTCAGGATAGGTCTGTAGAAAGTGTAGAAGAATCTGAATAGATGTAGTACCTTTTATGGTAAAGAAGGCCTTTATTTATAGCCTTTGGTATCAGATATGTATATGGCAATGCTTCTTGGATGATGATTGCGTATTATGAAGATATCTTCTTCCGGACATGATACTATCATATCTTAATATACTATAAGTGTATTTGAATTCCGAGGTGATGGTTTATCCGTGAGGCTAAGGTCGAGTTAGGCCGAAGTTGGCAACCGAGGCCGAGGTCATTATTCGATGTCGACCTCCAAAGTTGGTAATAAAGGCCGAGGTCGATATCCGATGTCGACCTCCGAGGGGGATGCTATTTTTTGGCTCTCAAACAATCCTTAGTCTTCAAATCTGTATATCTAGTCAGTCCATTTTTACCCATAACAATTGGTTATGCTTAATTTTGGGCTCAAGCCCTAAAATTATCTAATAAAATGTATAGACGGAGATGATAAAATAAATTAATCATTGTGGACCTCACAGAGTTTACTCAGTATGGTAAGCATAGTGGGTTACTCGGTACGCAATCCGCTTCCCAATGGACCGGCCATCATATGGTCCATATGCATTACATGAGGTTGTTTAGTATGCTGAGGGAGTGGAAGACGACGTCTTGATGTAGAGTGGGTCGTCGATAAATTCATGGCCAAGATGGACCAAAAGAGGCCTAATCACAAGCGGAAGTGATCTGAACAATTAAGACTTTAAATTGGGCATATCTCGCAAAGCGGAATGAGTTATTCAACGTACCATATATGATTTTGGGTAGGACGAGCTACTTTACCCACCCAACCCTGCATAACGTTTATGTCGAATCTGAGTTCCTGGACTTCTTTATCCAATCGCTCATTGCCTCGGTTCCGCTAGGTATTTCTTGTCGCAGCAGAGGCCGCTGGACGAGCAGCAGAATCTCAGCGGTTGTCGGGTTGATTCTGAATTCCTTGGGCTACGCTCCCACCTGGCGGTCCAGTGACAGCGGCCTCATTTGGCTCTTCTTGGACCGTTCTTCTAGTTATCACCATTATAACGCGTTCACAGTTTCTGGGTAGAGCGGGAAAAATGACTTTTTGTACAGAATCCTACATACGGCGCCAAACTATTGATGCAAAAATCTGGTCCACCCTCTTTAGACCTTTGAGTACCTGCACAGGAAGAAGGCAAAAGAGACCCTGACTAGAGCAGGGGACCCTCCAATGCCAAAGTCAGGTTAGGAATCTGGGTCTTATAGTATTAAGGGGGTTTGGAAGAGAGTTTTTACGTACCTTTATCTTGGAGATGTCCCCCTTTTATAGGATTAGGAGGTCCCACTGTGCAGGGATTCTCTTCCAAATATCTTGGAGATTTGATTTGATTACAATCTGTTTACGGATGTTTCCCGATCCTTAGATTTTCTGGGTCGGGAATCATTTTACAAGATTTTCGGGATGGTGTTTATACTTACACCGCCTCTTCCTTGCTCAGTTCAACCTTAACCGACTCTAATGAAAGATGAGTCTATGCTGGTTGCAAGGAAAAGACTTTTTGCCTTCTATTAGACGAAATAGAGTCGGCTCATGGCCAATGTCCTTCCTCAATCCGATAGCCGACACTATAACCGGACCAATATGACTCGGTTTTATGGTCGATCAAGTGACTTCTAGCGTTCGGATCTTAATCGACCCTTTTTTACGTTGATGCCTCGTTAATTGAGTCAACTTTATACGTCTTATATATTTTGCCTATGGCTCTTGACTCTTTAAGTTTCGGTTGGATTTCATTCATACAAATCCAAGCTAAGTGTCTCCTTTAGGCTTCGTCTTATCTTGG
The DNA here is from genome assembly GCF_029962835.1 of Magnolia sinica. Taxonomy (NCBI): domain Eukaryota; kingdom Viridiplantae; phylum Streptophyta; class Magnoliopsida; order Magnoliales; family Magnoliaceae; genus Magnolia; species Magnolia sinica. The sequence goes on along the minus strand of NC_080590.1, from coordinate 1,158,117 downwards.
TCCGATCTGTTGCCTCGGGCTCTCAGGCTATGTCAGTAGAGTTAGTCCATTTTATAATCAGGTATCCAGACTTGTCACATTTTTCCCCAACAGATACCAAGACCTCTGTGTTGAAACGAGGTACCTTTCACTTAGCAGTCTACCACTTGAGCTATAGATATGGGTGTTAATAGTCCCACCATGGAGAATAGTCCACCCAAAAGTTTTACAGGATCGAACTACCAGGTATGCCACACACAAATATTATGTATAACCACCTAAAAGCCTCTAGTTAATAGTCCAATCAACCTGATTTTTGGGCCATCTCTCATGGTGGGACAATCTTCCTAGATAGGTACACCTAACTCTAAGATAATCATGATTTTTATAGTCTCAATGGTTAAAATGAGACAGCATACCTGATGGACAGATTGGACGTCATGAAAGTTTCACTCTCACTGGTAAGTTAGTGACACACCTCTTTCTGAAGTGTAGGGAGGAATCCCATGTATGTGAAAGAATGTATGCCCTCCCTCGGGGGGCACTAACTCGGATAGTTTTTAATTGTAGCTGCCACCTTTTCTTGAACCGAATAAAATCTGCTTTATGAATCTAGACTTCTACCTGTACGGACACTTTAACCATAAAATTAAAATACTTTTGTCTAAGACCCTTTTTCCGTATCTAAAAAAACCTTCTTTCTTAACATAAATAATAATAATAAAAAAAACACATAAAAGATAAGCGTCTACGGTGCTAATTTTTTCGCCCTCATGTCTTGGTATCATGTACATCGCCTTCTATGAAAACTAGGACCACCCACTCAATGGGTGAATCACACCTGTGCGTCAACCATACCGACGGATGCTTATTTATTAAAACAATGTCCCAATGCAATGAGTGAATCATCAAGACTTTCGCATAAGTGATCTTCATGACTCGGTGCATCTTTTGCACGGACCAGACATTCAACATGCACCGCATATCAGCAGAAAAAAAACAAGGGCTGTACGTGAAATTTCACATACACCTGCTGCGTCTGTTCGTTTCTCTGTGTAGTAGTGACTACAAAGAGATAAATAGGCAAAAGGTATGCTCCAGCTGGGAGAGATCCCATCTCTGACTTATGGGAAACGGATTCGCTACTCCCCCTAACACCAGCCCCGGAGCTGGTTGTCAGTGCTCTGTGTGCTCCACCATGATGTATGTGTTTCATCCATTCCGTTCATCCATTTTTAAATATCATTTTAAGTCTTCATATCAAAAAATGATAGGGATATAAATCTCAGGTGGACCACACCACAAGAAAACAATAGTGATTGGATATCCATCATTTAAATCCTCCTAAGGCCCACTGTACTGTTTATCTGACATCCAATCCGTTGATTAGCTCATAAAGACCCAGATTAAGGGAAAAAAAAAAAAGATCAACTTGATCCAATACTTTTATGGCCCCCAAAAAGTTTTTAATGGTCGAAGTTCATTCAACACTGTTTCCTGTAATGTGGTCCATTTGAGGCCGGGATATACCTAATTTTTTGAGCATTGGCATAAATTTATCTAGAAAAATAAATGGACGGAATGGATGAAACACATACATAATGATGGGGCTCACAGAGCACCGACCACCCGCCATTGGCTGGAGGCAGGGGGAGTAGCCAATCCGTTTCCGACTTATGAAGGTTCCTCTCCCCGACGCCCATTATATTGTCTACTCTATCCCGATCCAACGATCCAAACCGTTGAGTCGGTGGCCCCGTGGTGGATGGACCACATTCTAGAAGTGTTTCTGATGAGAAAATTCTGACCCGTCCGTTGGTGGCCATGGAATAGACAGCTAAGATAGGCAATATATCGATTCATTCATATATTATGATACATTTTCGGGTCATGGAAAACCCGAGGATATTATGCATATCCTCCGGTGGAGGATCGAGTAGCATAGGGCAGATACGTATGACACGGTCGCTGCCAACACCTGCAACGTCCTTGGGTATTCCTCGAAGCTGACTTTGGTTCTTATCGAATTTTGCTATTTTCACACGCATGTACACTTGGACACGTGTGCCACGCGTACTATATCTGAGGCGCTCATAGGAGGGGGGGAATGGGAAACCTTGTTGAGGAAATATCCAATAATCGGGTTGGAAAACGTCAGACCATATACAGCGGGGACGGTCCCGATTCATAGATCCCCATTGCATTGTAATGATCGAAGGTGCGTACCTCTCCTCTCCTTTCCCTTAGGTCTGTCAGGAGCATCCGTGGCCAAGTAACTGACACGTGGAAGTTGATCTGGTGGATCCAGACCGTCCATCTACTGGTACTTGTCATGAAGGAAGGGCAACCAAACAGATGGATTCAAATGACGGTTAGGATCGTCCGTTAGGTGCGATCATCAGCTAAAGGCCATGCACTGAGAAGAAAAACGAGATGAATTGTTGAATTACTGCATGTCAGTTCCTTACAGGTGGGCCTTATCATAACAACCAACTTGCAGAAGGAAAGTCTTCCTGACCGGTTTTTACGTGATTGGCTTCTCTGACAGACTGATCCAACACTCAAGTGGGCCACAATACATAGAAAAATGTGAGAGGGAATGCCCACCGTTGATTCCCACAGGGGCCAACTGAAATTTTGAAACAGCCTGAATACCAGCTTGACTGTTCATCTAAAGCCACGTGAAGGGTCTGAATAGCCTGATTTTATATATACAACACTGTAACACTGTAGGCCCTCCACCCAAATCCCACCTGCCCTGGTAAATTCAATAAATGATGGTAACCACCTGTCTTGTCCTTGAAATTCCCACAACTTAGATTTAGCTTTTAACGGTCCATTTCACAAATGGTATAAAGCATCTGGGGATAAGAAGCTACGCTCAAAGCCAACCATTAATTGGATGGATAATATTTCTTCATCAATAGAGATAAGATCCATCCACAACGTGTGAGGAAAGTAAATGGATCTTCACATGCAAAAGTGGCTTGTGCAAGGTCCAGCAGGTGGTCGGCGGTCCGTGTGTCTTGGCACATATGGTCAGGTGGTCCCAATATTTATTACGTGCATATAGGCACAAAATCAGCTGGTTGCCCCGGTGTGCAAGGGGTATTTGTTCAAGTAGATTACGCTTATGCATAATTCAGTTTGGACCTGTTGGAATCCATCACACCATTATTCCAACTGTCCAATGGTTTTGGTCTACTCTTTTATGGCCTGACTTAAAAGAAGAAAAAAATTCAATGGTAAAATAATTGAAACTTTCAAGTTGGTGGGTGTATATGTATGCATGATCTAACTGTGTTAGATCTAATGACTTGGATGATACCTGTCAGTGAAATTTCAATAAAAAACCAATGGAAGATCTCTCCAGCTGTCTTGATAGCTGAATATGATCAAATTTTAAAGAGTTATAAGTAACCCAATAAGGATAAGTTCAACTGACTACTGTCATGATCGAAATATGCCACGTATCTCATTCACATGGCGAGGCTAATTATATATCATAATAGTCTCATGGCTGAAAATGAGTAACAACCAAACATGGTCATATTAAGTGGCAAATTCAGCCGCTGCCCTATAGCATGCACAGTAGAATTTCTTAGGGCTAAAATCACTTAAAGAGCAAAGTAACACAGTTGCTAAGTTAAGTTTTATAACGCACTACAGATATTCATATATATATATATATATATGGAGAAAGAGATAATGATCTCCAATACATGACTTCACAAGAAGAATTTTCATCTACATCATATGAGCAGGATGTGTGGGCAACCAATGATCAGCCAAGATAAACGATTAACACATGTGGCATCGTCTAACAAGCTATAACCATCTACCAGCCTAGACGGTTATTTCTATATCAATAAATATGAAGAGTGGCTATAAAGATCTTTCTTCAACTACTGCCTTAAAAATTTTATAAGTAGGAGAGATTAAAGAGCAATGAGCCTATGCCAATCCAATACAAATCAACTCTATAACATAATGCTACTTATCTTATTTTATCTTAGATTATAAGTGGTGTAATCCAACCCGTACACGTTACCATGTTAGACTAAGTTTAACATAGGAGCAGTGTAATCCCATTTGTCTACGTAGATATATTGGACCAACTTAGCTCATGGGTAATGTAATTCATTTCCATTTACACTAAGCGATGGATCACAAGAATGATCATTTTCCTTTCTTTTCAATAGTATAATTCTCTTCACATATGTCCAAGTCATTAAATCAAAGAAGACTCACCTCGAAGACCTCGTCATCTATGCCGCAGACACTTGATTATTGAGAAATCTCTTTGTAAGTTTTATTTTTATTTCATTTAATATAATTCAGTTCATTTTACTCTCATATTGTATGAACTAGTTTCTCTCCTATAATATTTTAAAAAATTAAATCATTTTAACTAAAAGGTAATAAGAACTCATTAGAATGATGAACTATTTGCTTTGTAAGTTGTCTACTTTTATTCACAAGTGGTTGAATAGATGACTAAACTACTTCAGTTCTCAATAATAGAAGACAGTTGACAATCTCTTTGTTTATCTTAGTGTCATTCAATTTAATTAACTGGAGCTATAATAGGCTTTGGCATGCCAGACTACACATACCTACCAACTACTTAATGATGTCACAATACAGGAAATTAGAAAATCCAAAGGATCCCGATTCCATAAACTTACATATGTGCTGGAACTTACCATTGGTGACTACCATGATTAAAATAAGATTGTGTGGGCAACTATTTTTTTTTTTTCCAAAACCAAGTCACACAAGCAATGAAGGTTCGCTATCGAAGTCCTATATCTGCCCTTGTACAATGGCAATAGATAACTTCCAATATTGGTGACCCTTTATCATGGTTGGATGGTTTAAGATGGAAACCGAAAGCCGACATCACACTCATCGTGATCACCTCCTAAAGAGTTAAACCAGGTGACATTAGACGGTGTTAAGGCTCACCAAATTTCACTTCCACAGCATGATAATTGATTAATTGCATAATAAAATGCTAAGACCGTTTTGCGTGTCCTTAAGCCATAGTCATCCATGTACACTCAGCTCCTCTGATCCAACGGTTGGTGGTGATTGTAGTTGGGCCCACATGGGCCCACAGTTTAATTTGCGCTTTAATATGGTAACAAGTCCTACATATAGTAGGTCGGGAAAATTGCCATGATCATGTGTACCTAGATGAGTGGACGTGGCTGATTTGTTTAGGTGATCCTCGTGATGTGGCCCACCAATTAGACGGGTTGGATGTCAGACTCATCTGCTGGGTGGATGTTAACTTATGGTACAAGCGGTTGGACTTGAGTCATTTTCTTTAATCACGGAGAGGAGAGGTGCATGGGGATCTTTCCATCCACCTAGTTGCATTTGGACTTATTGACGTCCATATAGCATATCTGGAATGTCCATTAGGTTCAATCCACTCTTCTTCACCACCATGTGAAAATCTTAGCAATTGGGTCATCCTAATTAAACATCATTGATTCGACCTATCTTCTCCAAATGATATTGGCCTTCCTTTTCTGCACGGTTTGGATCATCCGATGAGTATGACTTCGGCTAGCTTTCCTTGGAAATAACTATGCGGACTATATCTTCCAGCTGTGGGGCCTACCACTTGGAATATAGCGATAGTGTATACATCTACTTGTTGCGCCCCACCTAAGTTTTGGAATAGCTTTCATATGGATGGGTCCCTTAATCTTGGTGGGGCACCTTAAGAATGGGTTGGATGAGGTGTAACCACATTCCTTTGGCGTGGCTCACCTGATTTATGGATCAGGTTGGATGTGATCTTAGCCGAAATGGATGGGTTAGATGGCATTCACACATCCGTACTAGCATGACACAACTTGAACGTATGGCAATTACCACCCGTTCATTGGGACTCGTATTTGATAATTCCCCTGCGTACTTGGAGTTACATCTACGTTAAATGTAGTATGTAGTGAAATTATCTTTCATGACCACCGAACCGTGATAGATTGAAAATGACAATACTACCGTCATCAATAATCTCTGGGCCCCACACATCATGTGCAGCTGCCTACTAGGAAAACAAATGATCATGGTCCCCTTTCTACCCTTCCACATCTATATAAGACGTTGCTTGCACTAACCCTCTTCACACCATTCACTCCTCGTCAGCCAAACCAATCTCATGGCCTCCCAAACCATCTCATCCTTCAGTTTCTCTACACATGTATGGCCCGACCCCTCCAATGTCTTCCAGATCCGGTCCTATTGCCAGCCCTCAAACTACCGTGGTAACCATCCCAATTTCCGTAGGGTTGGCACAGATCCCACATTCCACACTACTCCTGAGGGCCACACCAAAAACGCTGGTACAATTAAGAACAAGAAGCCACCGTCCGTTTGGCTAGGCAAGCCGCGGGCGAGTCTGGTACGGAACTTGAGTCGACTCGGATCAAGGGTCCTGAAATCACCGGCGTCTTACTTTACGAAAAAGGCTAAAGCATTTTACGATAGAATTTTCGGTGGCCGCGGCAGCAACGTCGGCTCCGCTGGATATCGAAAAGAGGTCATGTGTGTCGAACCTTATTTCTCAATCCCTGTGGTGCCGGTCACAACATCGGCACCGTTCATTTGACTGTTATGTAATGCTAGCTTTGTGTGTGCTACATAATCTTCAACGGGGAGATATTATTATTATTATGTAATCTAGCTTTTGCTTGTATATCGATCACTAATGCCATGCAAAAGAATTATGTAATCTTAGTGTAATGTTTCTATAGTTTTTTGATCTTGCCTCTTCTCTCTTTTCATTGTTTTATGCAAACCAAAATCTATCTTTTATACATAACGTGATTAGTTTTTAGACACTTTTACCCTTGCAATTAGTAGGATGAGTGGTGTTGACAAGCTAATTAACCAGGTGCATTTTTGTCTTTTCAATTTAACCCGCTTCCTTTGTTTATCATCAAGAGCAAGCGGTACATAAAATATATGTGAGGCCCATTATCAATTATATGATATATCTGTTGCATCGACTTATGTGTTAGTATATATGTTATCTATTAACAGTTCAGATCTAAATTAAGCACGAGCAGACTATAGCACGTGAAAAAGTGCATGTGGGTTGGCCTACAAGAAGTCGGTGCTTTGGGTACTCTAAATTCATTTTCTCTCAAATCCTTGGTGCCAAACGCCCTCACTCTCCTCAAATACTCTCAAATACGAGATGCCGAATAATGTTTATCTTGTTTCCTGCAAGATGGAAAGCTTTAAATATTTGTGGAGTATTAGAAGATATTTCAAAAGATTTTAAAATTATTATTTTGGGAATTAAAAAATGCGCCGACATTCAATCAATAGCTCAGATTTCACCTGTAAAAAGCAGCAATGGGCTTCCCAAGTAGTTAAGTGATTTATAAACTGACAAGTAAACATGCAAATTGTTTCATTGTCTCAGGTACATAGGGTGCACCCAGGTGATTTCAGACTCATGAAAAAGTAGAATCATCAATCTGGACCATCCATCACATCGAGCTTAGTCTTCACGGGCATCTATATAAAAATCAAACCGATGGGATGAGGTTGGTGATCATCCTCTTGTTAGCTTCCTTTTTTTAATTAAACCGTCAATTTTCCAATCCACATTAGGTATATATATGTATATCTGTGATTACTTTGATCACAGTCACTTCTCAAAGGCAGGCAATCAAAGATGGGCATTATCAATCGGATGGTTCATTTTGATGACAAAAACTTTTTGTTGAAATGATCCTGACCGGCCATTCCAGCCATCGATCATATTACAAAGACCTCTTATCTGCGTGAATTTTGTTGGAGGAAGCCTATTAAGAGTGGTGTGGATGTAATGGACGGTTTAGATCACTAGACGGACTGTCCATGTGCCTATAAGCACTGGGATGTATTTTTAAGGGACATTAATTCCCTGCGGTGTATGTGGCTGACTTTCTCAAGAGATTTTCAGATTTTGACGTTTTCTCGTAGTATTATCAATAAAATCCCGCTGAAAATAAAATATATTAATAAATATTTATTATAAGTTACTAAAAATGGGCAGAGAAGTATAAACTGAATTATTTCAACTTCTCAATAATTTTTTTCATAAAAATAAAAAACAAAAAACAAAAATAAAACTGTCTAGATTTTGCGAAATCTCAGAATTTTAGTGTAATAATAGGTTTAATCAAAATTCCACACAATATGGCCAGCTCCATCCTAAAATCTCGAGATTTTCAAGATCTTGCCTATATTTTTCACAATAATTATAACTGAAATTCTATTTTAAGTGGCACCCAAACGAACCCTTATGTGAACTTAATTTCCCAATATCGGCTATAAAAATAAAAGAAATAATAAGATAAAAATATATCATTAACCTCTATAATAAAAAATTATATTGTTTCCCCTTAAAACACTTTTATACTTGGCATGCTTATGCATGAGCTTATGCATTCATATGAATATATGATATGATAAAACAAAGTCATTAGAGTAGAATTAAGTAACGAGATAGCTAAGCAATTTTCAGAACTTTCTTTCAGTAACTTTTGTCAAAAGCGCTTTTAAGACGCTAATTGTCGCTTTCTAAGTAGAGCTCGACCTTATCTAGGTTTCGCCGACTGTACCCGGTCATCTCCCAGGCACACGGCAGCCTGTATTTCCCTTTATCCAGTACTCTCTCTCCATCTTTTTTGTTTACCTTAATTTTGTTAATTTCAATAACAAGGCTATTATAAGACTTTAAGCATTAGATTGTGATGCAGATTTTACTTTTATTTATTTATTTATTTTTAATCTGGACGAATTCCAACATTATAAATATATGAAATCAATGTGCGCATGATAATTAAGAATGAGTTCCACCTATGAATGGCCTGGATCCTTTACAAGCGGATAGTTGTAGTGAGCATGCAAAATGCTTCCTCAGTTAACACAAAGGGGTACTATTAGCATTCCCAATTCCCATGGCCATGATCATAGCATCCTGACCCTAGCTCACAACATGTATGGTGGGGCCCACCTTATGTTCAGCTTGGATCATTCAGAAGTGTTAAATGTCTTTTTGTATGTCACTACAGAAAATTGCCCTTTTACTGACGAAATAATTCGACGGTATTCATCTTTTTTCGACAGTAATTATTATTACCGACAAAATATGTCATCGGAAATAACGTCGCAATAAGACCGTGGCTAAAGACTTTTCTTGACGAAATATTACTTCATCAGCAATGGTAACACAATTACCGACGAAAAAATTCATTGGCAAAACATGTTAACTTTGGTAAGAAAAAACATATTTCGTCGGTAAACACAGCTTATACCGACGAAATATTTCGTTGGTAAAACTATGCATTAAAAGGAAATTTGACAATAATGAATAAATCAAGGAAGTTTAATTAAGTCTAAAAGTAGAGTTTCCCATGTTAAAAATAAAGCCTCCCATGTTATTGCGAAATTCAGTATGCTCTTATTGTACTGAGTAAACTCTATTCGGCCCACCATGAATATATTTGGTCAATCCACTCCGTCCATCCATTTTTTTGCATCTAATTTAAGGGGTTGAGCACAAAATTGAAGCATATCCAAAGATCAAGTGGATCATACTACAGGAAATAGTGGGTATAATGATTTCCATCGTTGAAACCTTGTTAGGCTTTACAGTGATGTTTATTTGTCATCCAACATGTTCATAAGATCATAAAGATATCGTACAAATATGGATGAAGGGAAAACACAAATATAAGCTTGATTCAAAACTTCTGTGGCGTGGAAGAATTTTTTAACGGTAGACGTTCGATTCACACTGTTTCCTGTGGTGTGGTCTATTTAAATGTTGGAGTTGATGTAAAAATCCGGTTGATTCTTCCTCACTTCAAGGAAAGACATTGGGGTGTTGGTTAAGGCCGAGGACCCTTCGATGCCTAAGTCAGGATAGGTCTGTAGAAAGTGTAGAAGAATCGGAATAGATGTAGTACCTTTTATGGTAAAGAAGGCCTTTATTTATAGCCTTTGGTATCAGATATGTATATGGCAATGCCTCTTGGATGGTGATTGCGTATTAGGAAGATATCTTCTTCCGGGTATGATACCATCACATCTTAATATACTGTAAGTGTATTTGAATTCTTAGGTGATGGTCTATCCGTGAGGCCGAGGTTGAGTTACGCCGAAGTTGGTAACCGAGGCCGAGGTCAGTATCCGATGTCGACCTCCAAAGTTGGTAACAAAGGCCGAGGTCGATATCCGATGTCGACCTCCGAGGGTGATGTTATTTTTTGGCTCTCAAACAATCCATAGTCTTCAAATCTGTATATCTAGTCAGTCCATTTTTACCCATAACAATTGGTTATGCTTAATTTTGGGCTCAAGCCCTAAAATTATCTGATAAAATGTATGGACGGAGATGATAAAATGAATTAATCATTGTGGACCTCACAGAGTTTACTCAGTACGGTAAGCGTAGTGGGTTACTCAGTATGCAATCCGCTTCCCAATGGACCGGCCATCATATGGTCCATATACATTACATGAGGTTGTTTAGTATGTTGAGGGAGTGGAAGATGACCTCTTGATGTAGAGCGGGTCGTCGATAATTTCATGGCCAAGATGGACCAAAAGAGGCCTGATCGCAAGCGGAAGTGATCCGAACAATTAGGACTTTAAATTGGACATATCTCGCAAAGTAGAATGAGTTATTCAACGTACCATATATGATTTTAAGTAGGATGAGCTACTTTAGCCACCCAACCCTGCTATGTCAGGTTGGGCATGTTGAATTTGCGAAATACTATTAGATAGACTGTCGAATTCCTGTTTTAATTTCATTTTTACTATTTATAATAAGTTTTAGTTTGAGTATAACTCTTCATCCGTTGGGCTTTAAGAGTTGCGCCGAACATGAAAAGTGCTTAGAATAATTAGGGGAATGTCATGATTCGGCCAAATAGGATAATTATTACTTTTGGCCAAAAACCATGCGCACTAGTAGAGATCATGACCCTCTATAAATAGTAAGTTTGCTATTTAATTATAATAAGTCATGAATTTTAGGTGTTTTAGTTGTAGTTTGATTCTAAAACTTCTCCCATGGCTTAATATCCCTATTTAAAGGGTTGTAAACTCGTTTATTTCAATCATCAATCAAATTACGAATTTTTTAGAAATTATTTCTAATTTATTGTTTCTTTTCTTGTGGATTCGAGAAATCTCTGTGAGGAGTTTAGAGAAACTCCGTAGATTCAGAGTAGTTATCCTAGAGGAAGACGGTGCCCGACCTCTACACGTCCTTCCCTACATCACGTCTCTCTCACCCTCGTACACTTCTCCCATAGAGGGACCTCTCTCTCTCTTACATTTCTAGATGCATATGAAGGAAGTTACATTAGGTTTTGACACATGCTCCCTTTTATATTATCTATACAAGGAGAACAGGTTGAGAGAAGTATATAATACTTTTTTCTTAGAGTATTCTTTGGTGAGAACAATTGAAGATTGAGAGAAATAAATTTTATATTTATGATTTTATTTTATTTTAATTAAGAAGAAAGATTTCTGTTATTTGATATATACATAATATCGAATTATATAAATATTTGTGCCTCTTACCTAAGTAATGTTTTTATTAATTTTACGATTTTACTTTGCTTACATAAATCATGTGCAAGGGTTTTTTTTAAAAATAAAATGGACTATCAAACTTATATAGATGGTCCATGTTACAGCAAAACACTTATTGTTAAATGTTCTTTTGAATGTAGATTATCCATGTTATGGGTAAAAATAGACTGGCCAAGGAGAAGAGGCCAGTTCAGACATTTGTGCTCATCGCGTGATCAACTAGCTTTAGTCATGACTAAAGAGCTCCTCAATGGCCAGAAATAATATTTTGTTATACTTTACTGTACGAGGCCGCTCCTCCACGGCCCCTTCATTGAACGATAAGATGAAGAGAATGGTCATCCTCGATTTCGCATTTATTCTACTAAGAAAGGGAGTTCAGTCTCAGTGCTCGTATACGACGTCTAAGGGCAGGTTGGAAAGTCAGTGATCTACTCGATGTAGAGGAAAAACTCGACCATGCCTCACTAGATAATCCAGGTCGGCAAACTGCTTCTTGGGACGGCTATGTAAGCCACCTCGGTTGCTCGACATCGGCCTCCTATTATGTGTTTATTTTGATTCTGACCTCATAAATCTTATCGAAGAGATCTATCCAAGATCTTTGCCGAAGATCTCAGAAGATAATCGTGACACCAAGATATTTGCCGAAGATCTGTCCGAAATCTTTGTCGAAGATTTCGAAAGATAATAAAACACGCTCGGGATAGGATTCCATTTAGAATATACACCTACTAAATAGGAATATTACCATTTACGTCACCGCATCTTTCAGTTATAAATAAGAGCATCCCCAATGGTGAAAGGTACATACGAATCACACCCAAAAACCTTAAATTCTATTAGACTTTAGCATTGAAGAGTTTCCCTGCAACTGTTGCAGCCAAGGTCTCCATCTCTATTTTCTCTTACATCTATCAAGTAATCTAAAGAAAACGTACAGATTTCTGCATCAACAATCCACATCCTTATATATTCACCATCCATTATTAGCATGCCAAGGATTGACAGCCAGAATGGGAATGAGCGGTGTGTTTCTCACCATACTGCTCATCCACCTCAGCGACCATTAGATGGATGGTCCAAAATCACCAACCGTGTACAACCACATCTATGATGGAGCCTCAACGAACCATGAAATATTCATCACTCGACTTGCTAGCGTATCCGTAGTTTCCAGAGGCCTAAAATCACGTGCAAGTGCATGTGATGTGACTCAGAAAAGGAGTTGAGATGGACAAGAGAAGTGCCACATTCTGTTTCGAGTGTAAGCACCTCTTATTTAAGTTGCCTTTTTTAATGTATTTTAGTTTTCATATGGCCCACCTTCAACCGTGGTAGTACGACCATCATTAATATATATAATAACTCATGGCACCTTGGCTCATCCCAAGCGTCCATGTCTAACCAATTTCTTGAATAAACATCTTGTTACAGAATTTAATTTGAAGTAAACATTTCAAATTAATTAGGTGTCTGTTTTCAGCAGCTTAGCTAATTTGGATTGACACTATACCGTAGCTTAAGGCAGTGTTTGACTTGTGTGGACCCCACCGTGATTTGTACGTGAAATGTGAAATCCACGCCGACTATTAGGGACATTGGCTTTTTTGGCTAGGGCCCAAAATTAAATCTGATCCATGATTCAAATGGACCGTGTGTGGCCACCTGAGTAATAAAATAGCCTAGTTTTTGGCATGTCCCTTCATCCATGCAAGATGAACCAGACAAATAGACTACATTCATATACACAACATGGTGGGACCCATACAAAAACAATGATGGGTGTACCCTCCCCAACTACCACTCTTGGTGTGGCCCACCTAAATCATGGATTGGGTGGGCCCCTTGCCTAAAAAAAAGCCAAACATTCGAGATAGATGGCTTGGATTTCAATTCAACATCACGATGGGCCCACACCGTCAACGGTCAACACCATTAATTATGGTAGTGGTAACACTTCAGGACACCAACAACGGTGGACATCCCTCTCCCAACTGTTTCCCTGTAGTGTCACTTACCCAAGTCATGGATCGACCTACTTTTTCGGGCAGACTAAAAAGCAAGATGGACGGTGTAGATTTTATATGCACATCATAATGGACCACACTGCTTAACAATACTTGTCATGGGCTGCACCTGAATATTTTCCAAGAATCCCAAGCTCATGGTAAATGCCCTTCATGAGATTTGAAATGATGAGCCAAACTTACAATGAATTAACTCTGATATGTTTATAAGGGTCCATTTTCTTCACTTCATGAATTAGGCGACTGGCCGGTTTGGATCTTTCACGTGTACCCATTTATAATATTTGTGCGTGCACATACCCTTACATATAAGGGTTTATTCATGAGAAATCAACTAGGGCTTATTTGGTTTTCCAATTTCCTATGGATTGCAAAGTTAATAAGCTACAATTATCATTTCTAAATATTTGTTTAAACAAGAATCATAATTCATAAATGTAGAATCAAATACACTCATAAACAGAGTAGGGAAAGTTAATTATAATAATTACATTCTTACGCTATAAAATTATCATTTTTACTCTGATTTCAAAGTAAACAAAATGATATAACAAAATCATCATTACAATCAAACTTAAGTTTCAACTCACAATTACAAGAGCAAATAATCATTACTTATGTATAGTCAGTTATTGACTGTTGTAATTGAAAACCAAACATCCCTTAAGATAAAGTGAATATTTATATTCAATAATCATCTATGAAGTGAATTAATTATCTTAATTGCTTTGATTTTATTAACCCATTAGGGTAACAATCACTTGATTGATACATGTACCAATTTGACATGGATTTAAAATACCACATTCATTAAGTCATGTGATGAAGCATTCAACTTGTCTTGGAGTCCTTATAAGGAAAAAACAAAAAACAAGAAAAGAAAATAATATTTTCATACGTGTTGATCTATTCCTCATCTCTTTCTAGACAAGTGGTCAGTTCCAGGTCATCCTTTTGAAATCAATTTACAAAAAAAAATAAAAAAGACACATCTCTATCATTTGTGAATTTCCAGGTTTAGCATTGGTGTGAGATATCTTCCTCTAGAAAAGAGTGAAAATCAAAGAAATAGTCTTTAACCTTTTTTTAAAAAAAAATTATTGGTAGAGATAGATCACTGGTAAGAGGTAGGGGAGTACACAAACCAAGTTAGCTCGGTTATCTCGCTTGACTCGACTCGGAAAAGCTTGATTTGACTCGGTTCTAAGATGAGTTCGAGCCGAGTTGGGCTGATTTTTTGAGCTCGAAAAAAATTCGAACCAAGTTCGAGCTTGCTTGAGCTCGACTCAACTCGGATCGAACCCCAACTCGAATCGAACTCAGATCGAAGACCAGTTACTTTGATATTGATGTTGCTCACCAAGTATTTAATGAAATAACTCAATGAAGTGTTGGCCAGTGGCAAGGAAGGTATGTATATGAAACAAATACCATTTTTCTTGATTTTGATGTTACCTATAAGGTGTTTGATGAAATGCTTGTAAACAACTGTTGTTGTTCTACATACAGTGAGAAACTATAAATGCATAGCATGTGTTTGTGAAAATGCTATAAAGGCTCGATTTCGGCTTGAACTGGCCCAAGGTGCTGACCGAACCGAGCCGAGTTGACCAGTCAAGCTCGAGGACCAGGCCGAGCCAAGTTGGAGTTGGGGTTAGCTAGTGGTTGAGCTGAGTCCAGCTCGACTTGGTTCAACTCAGTGTACACCCCTAGTAAGAGGATCCTAAAACCTAATCCTCGTCAAAGAAATATGATTTCTAATATATAATTATAATTAATTTAAATGAGAATTAAGGCCCCCAAATGGTCCTTGAAGTTTAAATGTGTCCTATATAAGAGTTTCATGAGTCATGGTCCGTTTACAGTGGGACACAACATCAAATAGTTTATTGGACCAGGGCCCATTTGCCAGAATTTTTAAACGACTGTGCAATGTACAAATGTTAAAATCTGTTGTCCACCTTTGCAACGCGGCACAAGTAGGCTGGATGGTATAATCTTGACCTTTCAACTAGTGGGCCACAATAAATATAAGAATAGTGAACATTTCAACTGAAAGAAGCTTTTGAAAGCTACCCCAGTCGAGTTTGAAATGAGTTAATCTAAATCAGCGCAACCTTTACCAGACGCAACTCCCAACTGAATTCGAGTCGACTCAGTCGAGTTAGCTGGGTCTTATTAGACGAGTCGGGCATGTTCTTATAACGTGCTCATAGGGTTGAGTATCTTTAATCCAAGCTGTCAACATTAGCACCAGAAGGAACACGTGGCGAGATTAGGGCCATTCAAATGGTGGCCCATTGTGAATTTGCCCTATCCAGAAAATGAGGCTAGCCCACTCATCAGGTTGTCCACATCTACACGTTGACCATTCATTCTTCACACACGTGTCACATATGAGTTATACCAATTTCTGAATAGGGAACAGTTCTCAGATGGCCCACCTAATGAATGGCCTGGATTTTACAGACGTGGCCACTTTGACATGTCTAGAGTGAAGATATATACTTGTTGAACCGTCGCATTAATGGGGTCTTTTCAACCGACGTGATTGAATATGGGCATGCGTGACAGCTAGTAGCTTTCCGTTTCGTGGGGCAATGAATATGGTATGGTCGGTTAAATCTAGACCGTCCGACTGGTCAACACTACAATTAATGAATCTAAACCGTTCGTTTGATAAAATAATGAATGGGCGATGGTCTAAAATTTGGGTTGTTTGAACAACCGTAACTCCTTAATCCGTCGGAGACAAATCCACACAAACTGGTTTACATTCAGTGGGACCCACTTGTTGAGTTATCCGATGATTGGAGCCGTCCACGTTGTGGAATCTAATGCTAAATTTACGTTGGACGGATGATTGTAACCACTGTAGATGGATTCAGAACAATGAAAAGGAAATTTTAAATGGCTCCCATTCATGTCTAAAATCAAAGGTTAGGATCATCAGTGAATCATGATCATAGAAGGATGGCTTATTTAAGGTAGTAACGAGAAAATGGACGGCACAGACCATCTGGGCCCACATGGGCGCGATGCACGCTGGATCCTGACTCTGGTTAGATTGTAGGGACAGTTCAATCAAAGCACATTTTTTGTTATTGGCCAATCAGTGGTTGAGCCCACATGATTCCTAGTTCTGATCGTGCCACGCTATCTGATCCATCGATCATCTGGGGACACAAAATCCACTGTATCCATAGCCACTGGATCAGCTTCCTTGGAGAATTCTAGCATCTGATTAATCGACTCGTCCCTTCTCCAATGTGGGCATTGGAAGGGCACAAATGGACGGCTACTATCTTCAGAGACGGACCACACCAATGAACGGTCCATGTTAACGAATCAGAGAACCAGGTGCATGTGAAGTGATAATTAACCTTGCGTGGGAGTGGTAATTTGAGCGGTCGATCGAACTGATCTGATATTTGTGGGCCTCATGTGGATGGCACTTCCATGTGGACCGGAATAGTCTACAACACCTATTTTTAGCAGATGCAGAGGACACCTGGGTTCTTTTGGGCCCACCATATTTTATATGTAAATCCACTACGTCCATAATGTCATAACCCTTATTTGAACTGTACATACAAAAAATCATCCTGATAGAAATTTCTGTTCTTCCACACCACTGAGAGCAAAGTAAAATTGCTCCTAAAACCATTAGGTTCACAAGGTGTGGCCGGAACCCGGAAGGATATTTCGATCGGGCTGATTTTTATATTTTTACTTCAACCTGATCACGAGGTATACCTGATTAATGAGTTGGATGAAAAATACACACCATGGTGGTCTCACACACAAACTTATGGTCAGCATCCCATCCCCGCTGGCCATTGCTGCTAGTGGTGTGGCCCACCTAAGTTCTTTATATAAAATAAAAAAATAAAAATCTTAGATCAATATTTGCCCCAAGTCCGGAAATCAATTATAAAATTCGATGGACGGAGTGGATTTCCCTTCATCCAGGTATGTGTGACCTTATCAACACAATCCTAGAAAGTTTTTAATGTGGTGTGGTTCACCTGAGACTTGGATTAGCTTCATCTCTTGAACTTATCCTCTGAAATGAGCTAGATATACAACGCATACATCAAGAAGGACCACAGTTGCAGTGACTATACTGACTCTTGGGCTGTAGCCATTAGGGGTGGCCATGTGTGCCTGGAAAATGGGACGTGGACGTGGGCTGTGGACATGCTCAGTCCAGCGCCTGTGAAAACTACCACATGGTATATCATGCCTACATATTACGTGAGGCCCGGTTAATCACTTAAGTGGGTGAGGCCCTGCCCGTGGGGCTTACCTTGATGTATTTGTTGTATGTCCATATAGCCCATCAGTTTTTCTAGCAAAGTTTAGGGCATGGTCTCAAAAATGAAACAGATAAAAATTTCAAGTGGACCACACAATATACAAAATAGTGATCATTAAATGCTCATCATTAAAAACTTCTTGAGCCATAAAAGTTTTGGATCAAGCTGATATTTGTATTTTTCCCTTTATCCATGTTCACCTAATCTTGCCAATGGGTTGGATGGCAAATAAGCATGCCACAAGCATTATGGTGGGTGCTAGGAATTTTTAGCAGTGGGTGTTCAATGACCAGTATTTTGCATGGTTTGGGCCGCTTGATATTTGGACCTGCTTCATTTTTAGACCATGCCCTTAATGGGCTGAAAAAAAATGTGCATATACAGCAAATATATTAAGGTGAAAATAATCTGATAAAAAATGTGGATATACAACAAATATGTTAAGATTTTCCACTATCCAAGGTTCACACACTAAGTTGTTACCCAGGCGGCTGATCCATAAGGTGGATGGATCCCTCATTGTTATGCCCACCATGATGTGTCTGCCTTACATCCATGCTATTCATCCATTTAGAAAGTTTATTTCCTTAAATGATGCCAAAAATGAAGCCAGTCTAAATATCATGTGGCCACACCACAAGAAAGTGGTTATTGAATATCCATCGTTAAAAACTTCTTTAGGGTGAACTGAATGTTTATTTTTCATCCAACCTATTGATGAGGTTATGAAGTTACGGATGAAGGAACCACACAAATATCAGCTTGATCTAATGCTTTCATAGGTCAAATGCACAATGCAAAAAATAGTGAATTTCAGACGGACAAGAATCGTCGCAAAACCAAATTAACGACGGATTTAATCCGTCGCTGTTTGCGTGCCACAACTTAACGGGTATGGCATCCGTCGCAAATTTGTGACGGATTTAGTCCATGCCCGTCGCAAAAATAATAAACGTCGGTAAATATTATATGCTTTTGCGACGGACACGATCCGTCGCTGATACTACGAGAAGCGACGATCCTCAAATCCGTCGTTTTCTGACCTGTTCAGACATTAGCGACGGACCGCAATCCATCGCAAAATATTAATTTGCGACGAATTAAAACCGTCGTAAATTTCATTTTAGCGACGGCTTATCACCGTCGCTAAATCCCGCCACAACCTTTCGTTAGTTCCTTGCGACGGACATTTAATATTAGCGACGGATATAATCCGCCTTTAACCTAAGCTTTTTTCCGACGGACATTTTCCGTTAGCGACTGATATAATCCGTATTATTCCAAGCTTTTTTGCGACGAATATAGTCCGTCTGTAATATAGCATTTTGCGACGGACGATGTCCATCGCAAATTTACTATTTTGATGTAATGACAACGGTCGATCACTACTTTTTTCAATGGTATGGTTTAGGTCTACTTAAATTTTTTATCATTCCCTAAAATAAGTTGTCAAGATGAATGAACCACATAAATATAATGAATATACATCAACGTAGGCACCATAATAAAGGATTCATCGAGATCCACGGGACATCTTTTGACCACACAGGTACTGTTAGGTGAAAAACAAAAAAAGGCAATTTTGACCTCTTGATACGTGAATAACCACGCTTTTATCTTATTCTGTCCCCTTTCATTTCAACAGGTTTATACCGGGTTTTAAATGTGTTTGCTTTCCTTTGCGTACGTGTCCTACATGTCATTGTTGCATACGTGGCATAATTGGACTACATCCAAACCATCCATCCGTTTGCCTGGCTCATGGAAGAAGGTGACACAAGTATAACATGGTCTACACAATCCATGGCCCATTTAGTGGGGAGGTTGTGATCGTGGGGCAATTGTGTTCTTTTCAAAAAATCTGAGCTGTCTACCATTTTCCTCATGAATTTAGGAGTTTGATCCAAAAGAATATCCATATCCGAAGCTCAGCTGGGTCACACTGCAATTAACAGTACACATTGAATCAAGGCCTTTCAAACCATCATGAGGCCACAAAATTTTATCAGGGACAAAAATCAGTGATTATGTTTATCCCACTGGGAATGTCATTCTGAATAGTTGAGAATGACATTTCAACAGTTTGAATGGCCTACAAATATCAAAACTGGACCGTTGATGGCTTTGACTGTGGTAAGGCACATAACTGCTTTTTCCTGTCGTGGGATTTACCTTTGCGTTGGATCAGCTTGGATTTTAGGCACACGCTCTAGATGGCAAAAACGATGGATGGTTCGGATTTACCATAGGTATTAGGGAAGTGGAGAAGTCAAAGACACGGTGTCCTGATAGATGGTATTCTTCATAGTGGCGGGCTTACTGTGCTCTTGAGCAGTCTGTCATTTAGTCATACGATTTTAGGGTCAGGGCCGCACTGTATTGGGTGAGGCCGGGGCTGCACCTCAAAATCTTGTGTGTCGATGCGATGCGACGTGTTGCACGATACACATTTATAGGAGATCCAGGCTGGCCTATGCCGTTCAAGACTCGTTTTTATTTCCAAAATCGCTTGCGCCACTTTTACTGACGTGGATGGAACAACTTCACGTGGCTAAGATCCTCCCCGTCCATCAGGTTCTTCACCCTGTGTTTGGTGTGGGGTCCCAAAATCACACCAATCAAGTATTTTTCTCGGCTACACCTGGGGAAAGAGTTGAGATGAGAAGTCTCGCCATTAAAATTGTCCAGATCGTTTTGAGGTCCACATGTGTATATATGCCATCCAATCCACTCATTTGTCGAAACACACTAGAATGAATGTACTCTCCGGAAGTTATTTTATTCCAGGATTCAAGTGGCCCATACCACGTGAATTTAGATGTTTGCGCCATGATTTTACACATTTACATTTAGCGTGGCCACTTTAAGTCGTTAATTAGAATGAATTCGGAGGATTCATGGTGAAAATGTGTATTTGGAACCGTTGGACGGGGTGGATCTGATGCATGCAGAGTCCCACATAGTACTCAGCGAAAGTCAAGCCCTCTTGCGGCCATACCCAAGAATCCCATTTAATTTTCTACCCTACACGTTATAATATCTGGAGTGTTCGTTGAGCAGGCCTGACGTGGATGGACCACCATGCATGATAAATGACCTCATATATACGGCAATCCAGATCATTCGTCAGTTGGGCTGACCATGTATGGGCCACAGTCTGAAAAACCACGTACACCCTTGCAGGGCTCCCCCAATATGGCTTTTCTATTCGATTTTTAAAAGATGGCTTACTTACCTCGTTCCAAGAGAATACCCTTCCTTTCTCTTTTTCTTTTTCCTTTTTTTTTGACCTCTTAAAGATTTTTTTTAGTTTTTTAAAGGATCAAAATACCTTTATTTTTTTAAAAGGAATTTCTGCTCACTTTTGCCTGTGGTAGAAGTTTTAAAACTCCACCCTATACATGAGGTTGCCATGGCATAATGATTGGGTTCACTTGAAGACGGATCCAGTATACTCATTCTGTAATGACCCAGAATTTTGGTACACGTGCGTACACATACATGTATGTACAATTGCCTTCATTGGAGTATACACACATAGACCCATGCATACATCCACGCACCCATGCACATGCATTTATCGGCTCATGTAAATTGTGACCGTTGATGTGTGTGATCGTTTTGCTTAGTGTGAACTATTAATTAATGTCATTAATGATTACATGATTTTGGTAGAATATATTTAAGTTTATTTATAATGCACTCTCTCAATTCATATACTTAAGACCACGTGTTTAATTATTAACTAATCCAAATCTAGCCAACATCAACTATTGACTGTGCACGGAGATTAATCTGATCTTAACCACTAGATTGTTGTTAAAAAATAAAATAAAAATCGAGAACAACCCATTTTTTTGTGGGAACCAACCCCACCGTCCGCTTGTGTGTGGCTCACCTGTGTTTCAGATCAGCCTCATTTTTTTTGCCTTATATCTTTTCTTGGCCAGACTGAGATGATGGACGGATTAGATTTAAATTATTGTTAGTGGGACCCACTATATCTTAAAAAATAAAAATAAAATAAAAAAATAAAAGTTATATGTTCCGCATGACAAAACCACTTTTTCCACTTTCCTTCCATTTTGTACGGTAATGGCCGCCGAACCTCCCACTAAATGAAACCGTTCCATAATTCTCACTCCTCCATTCCATTACGCATCCATTTATAAAAAAGAGAGAGAGAAAGAATTGAAAGAATCAATCAAATAAAAAAAAATTAGAGTGGGAGAGAGAGAGAGCGCTGTAAATCAAGAGAGAGAGATTAAAGCGAGGCCGGATCGTCAGACTTTAAGGTAGGTGATCTTAACCTGAAATTTACCATTTTCAATTTTATTATATCTATTTAATCCAAATTTTCGTAGAAATATTATTGTTAGTTAATTTAATTTTATTTTTTTTATGTAGGGAATCTACGCATTTAGGAATTTCTATTTTATTCTATTTTAAATATTTAATACTAAAATAATTTATACATAAATAAAATAAAATAAAATAAATTTATAGAATAAAATAAATAGTTTATTTAAGATTAATTTATTAATTCTTAAATGTTTTGTTAAGAAAAAAAATAATAATAAAAATTTTAAATTAAATTTCAAATAAATTATAATATCCTACAATATTTTACAGTACAAATAGAATATATAATTAATTATTTAAAGTATTGATGATTCATTATGCAGAATTGTGAATATAAGTGATGTAAGATTGATAAGTATATATAAGCAAATATGATTATGAAAATAAAAATAAAAATATATAATAATAATAATAACAAATTATAAATTGTATAATTGTAATATGTAATCAGTATTAATATGACATATAATAAGATATATAATAAAATAAAATAAAATAAAATAAAAAGGTTTATAAGATTATTAAGGTATAGTAAAATATAAATATTATGTTTCATAATAATATAGTAGTAATACAATATAATTGTAGGTTAAAAAAAAAAAATAATGACAAAATATATAACATAATTAAAGTAAATATGTGTAAGATAACATTATATTATATAATTAATACATAAGTATTTAATATTATTTATAAGATTATGTTATAAGTAACAAAATAGAAAAGTTTTATTTGATAATATATAAAAGTTGTAATAAATATAATTTATTATCTTTTTTTTTTAAAAAATTATGTAAATGATGATATTAACAATTTAACATAAAAGTAATATAATAATTATATTAAATGTATCAAACAAAAGTAAATTTATTAATTTAGATAGTCAATTATAAAACAAGGTTAATTATACTGAAATAATGTTGTAACAAATAATTTATATAATAATAATAGTATCCAAAGTCCAAACTAATATCTTCCTTAACCTTATTCAATTTAGATTTAAAAATAAATAATAATAAAATTCTGAATTTAGATTTAAATAGTTAGATAAAAATAATAATAATAATAAATTTTAAATTATTAAATAATAATTTAATTACATTATTAATGTTATATTATATAAATCAGTGTGATAATTTTTGTTCTGTAAAAATTAAAATCCAAATTTTAATTCTAAAATTTGAAGAGTTAATTAAATTAAATTTAAATGAACTTAAGTTTAAGAAAATTTTTAAAATTTTGGAATTGAAACTAAATTGATTAGATTTCTATATTTTGGAATTTTAGTGATTAATGTATATTTAAAACTTTATTAAATTAAAATTTTAATAAAGTATAATATTAGATTTTTAACTTTAAAAAAAAAATCTTTTCCTTGTAGTTCAAATTTTTTATTTAAATTAAAATTTAAATAATTTATCGATTAAACCTAAATATACATTCACAATGAATTATCAAAGAGAAATTAAAATTTGTTATAAAATAATCAAGTTATTTTAATATATGTGTGTGTATTTGTCAAGTTTATGTGATAAATAAAATAAAAATTTTAATTTTATAATTTAGTGAATAAAAATAATAAATATTTTGATGCTAATATTTAACATTATTTAAGTAAAAAATAATAATTTAATTAAAGTTAGAATTTAAATAAAATTTCTTGTACATTATTTCAGTGTAATTCCTAAATTAAATAATAGTAAAAATAATATTTTATTTAAGTATTTAAATTATTAAAGTTTTAATAAAATGATATCTAAAATTATTAATTAGAAATAAAAATTTATATTGTTGATATTTTAGATGGTAAAACAGTAATTTATCTTACATACCATATCAGCCCAACAACACGAACAGTAGAAAACCTTGATTGGAAACAGCTATGGTTAAATAGACTAACCTGAAATCCAAACCATTCATTAAATAGACCACTTAGGTGTTATTTTCTTTTGATAGATGGTGTCCTGAAACTCGACTTCTCACGCATCCAGCGAGTGTAGACAGCAAGTTAATGCTATGTGTTGCGTCAGTGGGAGAAACTCGTTGAGAGCGTAAGCGTGGGTCAGGTCTAGCATGCGACACTAAGTAAGTCGTGGGCGTATGGTTTAGTCCAGAAATCGACGATCCAAATATCAGGTGGGTGATTCTCCTCCATTTATAAACTTTCTGATTTTATTTATTTTAGAAAATTTATTTATTTAACATAATGACTTCAAATTAATATTGTCAAATTCCTTTATACGTAATATCTACTTTTCTAAATTTTAGCATTTACTGAATCTGATTAACTTGTAGAGTTAGATTTTAATCTAACTTTTATTTCTGAAATTTGATGTTGAGATTTAGACCTTAAATCTGTGTTAGAGTAATTGATTTAAATTAATTGGTTTAAAATAATATTAATTAATTTGATTTTAGCTTGATGTTTCAGTAAATTTTAGGAATTTAATTTTTACGGCATCGAATTTCTGCACATTTGTATAGAACTTGTATTGTTGTATCGAGATTTAAATAATTAAATTATTTCGCTACTGATTTTGGAATAATTCATGACATGCATTCATCTCTACTGATTATGGAATTATGGAAAAAGAAAGAAAAATGAGGAAATGATTGTGGTATTAGCAAGTAGGGCAATCGTGTCCCTTGGGTGAAAGACCCTAAAGCCAGCAAGTAGGGCAATCGTATCCCTTGGGTGAGAGACCCTAAAGTTAGCAAGTAGGGCAATCGTGTCCCTTGGGTGAAAGACCCTAGAACCCGTTGGATCCTTCGGAGTCTCCTTTGTGTACGGCGTATGAGTACAATTGTGTGCGCGGACATACGTCAGAGGTACAACTGGAGCAGTAGTCTGACTAGCTAACGTATAAATGAGTCCCTCACCATGAGGTACTGGTGTGTGGCCGTTAATGCAACGTGGTCATACACCTAGGTACGGTGTTGTAAGATGTGGTGATTATTTAATTTTATTCTTGAATTCATGATAGTGTGGCATTCAGTACGTATTTATGATTCCAGCATCGCATTCATGTCATATGAAATATTTAATATTTTGATTCATGTTTTGAAATTTCAAAAAGTACTTTTATTATTTATTCGTTTGATATAAATTTAGAAATTTCATATTTGGTTGGATAAGATCCCACGAGCGGTTGTGCTCATACCCAAAATAACAGTGTTTCAGGTCTTGGAGTTTAGTCGAGGCGAAGCAGAGTGAGGATCTAACCATCGACTTAGTGGTAGCCATATCTGTATTTGTATTTTAAAAAATAATAATAATAAATTGTATAGCAGGAACTTAGAAGTGAGTTGAGGCTATAATAGTTAAAGATTGTATTTGATGAATATTGTTTATTGTAATGAGTTTTAATTAAGTGTGGTTGTGAATGTTTAAAATTGAATCATGTCCTGAGATTCGGAGTCGGGTCTGGCCAACTCGGGTACCGAATTTTGGGGCGTGACACATTCTCTTGGTGAACCACTAATTCAATGGAAATTTAATAACTTTTCAGCTTGATATAAGCTCCTTGTGGCCCAAATAAAAGATAATAATAATCGTTCACTCATAGCTATTTTCTTATAATTTGTTCCACATAATCTAGGAATATGGCTCATTCTTTGGATCATAACCTTTTATAAATTGCCGAATTCCAATGGATTTGGCACATACTTGATGGTGAGCCCTATAGACAACATGCTCATAATGTTAAGGATTAGAATATAGGTCTTCATGAGTTAAGGGGTAGAGATTGTCATGTATTAAAGGTTGTGGGAGCCATCGTGGGATATATGTCGAATCGACTTTGTCCATTCTCGTCGTAATTTCATTAAAAGTTATGATTCAAAGAATGAACTACATCTACCAATTAGGTGGACCACATTACAAGAAATTAATTGGCAATAAATGATTATTGTTATCAATTATTAGATTTTGCGAAACCATAAAATGGTTAGCTATGAAGGAAATGAACAGATTGGAACTATCTTGCAGTTGGCCCGATGGCCAAATGGTGGCCACAATATATACCTTAGGGCCTGTTTGCCCAGGCAGATGGGATGGAATTGGAAGGGATTGGAAGATAGATCCCGGGTTTGGCCAGGCGTGCCAAACAAACACGGGATCCTAGTCCCGGATATAGCAATCCCTTGGATCTTAAGACAATCTACTGGCATCACCATCATTACCTTTAAATCCCATCAAATCCACCCTAATCCCTTCAAAATTGTCTGGGACATAGGGATTGGAAGGTTTAATCCTGGGATTGGCCGGACGTGCCAAACGGACCGGATATAGGAATCCCATAGATCTTGCACTAATCCACTGACGCAGCTATCATTACCTTGAAATCCATGCAATCCACTCTAATACCATCCAATCCCATCCAATCTGCCCGGCCAACCAATTCCATGGGATTAGGTGGGATGGAATGGATTTTAAGGTAATGATGGTGGTGTCAGTGTTTGTCCCTTGATCCCATGGGTTTGCGATAGCCCATGGGATATACAGCAGCTTGTTTGGACCGTCCCAAATGGATGGGTTTGCATCTACACTGCTTCTTGTGGTGTGCCCCACTCACTGTTTTATATTTGCCTTAATACAGATTTATTGCTAAATGTAGGCCCGTGAAAATAATGGACGGAGTGGATATCTCATTGATATCTTGGTGGACCCTTCATAGAGGTGAAAAATCACATCCTAGGATTGGCAGAATCCATGTTAGCTAAAGGACAGTGTTTACGAGGTGAGGTACATCCCGCCATCCCAAACGGGGGATGGGATGAGATCTAGCAAGATAACCCTCCTAATCCTAGGATAGCCCACATCCCGCGCCCGGCCAAACACGCCCTTAAGGATCAAAGCCATGAAGCTTCTCCCACATTCAACGTCCGTATAGATGCTGGGCTCCAACCGGAAACATTTTATTTTTAAGTAGTTATCAGAAGACAAAACGGAAAGGAATTAAAAAAAAAAGGCTTCGCAAGGGGAGGTCAAACATGTAAAAAACCCATAACTTGGCCATTATGATAAAAATCCCTTTATCTGCGTCAGATATTTAAAGATAGTACTGTAGATTTTTATCAAAGTGTGAATTTCGGACCTCATTTACAATAAAACATGACTCACCATACATTTATGGCTAAAAATGTTATAATAGTGATTGATGGGCCATCAAAACCAAAATGTACAAACTGTAATGACTGTAATAATTGCCTCGACTTCGATTTGGTAGTGACTCCTACAGTACTGATGTCAGTACTAGAAAGGCTATGTGGGCCCACCATGATTTTTGTGTTTTATTAGTCCATTTCATCAATCACTTCGATCACTTTAAGGCATGAGCTAAAAAATGAGGCGGATCCAAAGCCCAAAGCAGTGGGGATAAGGATGCCCGCTGTTGGAGCCTCCCAGGGTCCACGGCAATGTTTAGTTGCCATCCAACCTGTTCATAAAAACACAAAAAAAAAAAAATCAGCTTCGTCCAAAACTTTTTTGGTCCTCCGGAAGTTTCTAATGGTGGGTGTTTAATCCCATAAAAGGGATGAATGGTGTGGATAAAACACATACATCATGGTGGGGGCCATGGAGCTTTTCGAGCACCCTGTGGGGACTGGAGAGGTCAGTACCGAATCCAAGTCCCCAGTTGCCTAGCGAAACTAACGTCTCCACCACCTGAATGATCTCACACCCATTTTCCCTTTAAGAATTAAAAATAAATAAATAAAGATGGTTGGGATCATGCCAATTAAATAGATTTGGCAAGATTCATCCTCACCATCCGATCAATGGCTAATAAAATAGATTTGAGATCAATTGTACTGTCAATGTGCAAATCAATGTCTAGGTCTGGGGTTTGAGCCCAGCTTATTAAATAAATAAATAAAGATCACTTATGCTAAAAGATTCAATCATTGATCTGGATCATTAGTCTTTTGCAGCCCACCTTTAATTCCCTAACCCTCTCAAGAACTACATTGATCAAATGATTCTAAACATTTGATTAATGGTTAGGAAATGAAAACCCATATTATTTTTATGGGAACAGATCCTTGTCATTGCTCTAGACCGACCATCATGTGTGGGGCTGTCAGCAGGTTGGTTGGGGTCATTTCCTAGAGTTCGGGTCTAATCAGATTTGGGTCTTGTTGGTCCAGTCTCATTTTTAAGGAATTCAATTGGATTTTGGATACCCATCATGTCTTTTGACACAGTTTCTATTTGGATTCAGGTTGGGCCCACATCAAATAATGGCATTCACATGGTCAAGATGTTTGAATGGATGGGTAAGATCACACGTGTGTCAGTGTGACACATGCAAGGTGTTGTGGGTCACAAACCTCAATCATGCTAGATTAATTTAGACCCAACCCGACCAGATTTAGTCGAGTCCAGACCCAACTAGAGCCATTTTCAACCAGGTCCAAATTGGCAGGCCCCAACCCACCGTGAGAAAAAAAAAAAAAAAAAAAGAAGAAGCCATGGGAAGCGGATTGCCTGCTGCACCGGCCACTGGGATATCCTTGTGGCACGATGTGGCTCAAGCTCTGTGGGGCCCACCAAGATGTATACGTTTTATCCATGCCATTCATCTGTTTTGCCAGATCATTTTAGGGCACAGATCCTAATATCAAGTGGATATGACAGCACAGAAAACAGCAGCAATTGAATGCCCACCGTTGAAAACTTTTTGGAGGCTAATGTGATTTTTTAGTTGCCATCCAACCGATTCATAAGGTCACACAGACCTGGATAAAGAGATTATTATTAAGGAAAAAAAAAAAAAAAAACATGAGCTTAATCCAAAAGTCCTGTGGCTCCCGAAAATTTTTTAACGGTGGGTGTTCAATTCCCACTAGTTTCTATGGTATAGTCCACTTGAACTTTGTATCTGCATCATTTTTTATTTTTTTTGGCTTATACCCAAAAATGAACCGGCAAAATAGAGGAATGGTATAGATAGGGGTGTGGTCCTTCAATCTCCATCGCTTCATATGTGGGTGTGGCTCACTTGAGCTTTGGACATGTCTAAAATTAGCTAGCAAAATGAATGGACCAATCGATATAACACATACATCACGGTAGGCCCTACAGAACTTACCGCTGCAGGCAAACTCCGAACCACTTGTGGGGGATAAGTTGCCACGTACCGTTCAGTAAAAACTGTCATAAACTAACACCTTATATATCTAATAGTCCAAAAGAAACCACGACCATTAGCAGGGTCCCCAAGAAAATTAATAGTACCCAGGTGCATGAGGTGGGCCACGAAAACAGTGCAACAGTCTCATGAAGTGGGCCTAAGAAAACTGTACAACAGGTGCATGAGGTGGGCCCAGGAAGAAAGATGATCACCATCCATCCGAAAGAGACAGAATGATGTCCTTTTAGTCTGCTTTTTCGTTTCGTATGAAATCTCATGCATCTGGAATCTACGCCAAATAACCAATAGGATCTCTGTAGCATCGCTTTTTTTCCTTTCTTTTTTTTCTCGTATCCAAGCCATCCATCGGGTGGACCTCATCTTATACATGTTACTACATAATAATAAAAATGTTCCATTCAATAGGTGATGCATGATATTAGAAATAATCTGACGCGTTAGAAAACTTTTGACTGATTTTTCACAATGGTATATTTATTCAGTTAATAGTGGACCACCTGACAATTGGACCGTCCTTATTCTTCGGATAGGGAATCTAGATAGTGGTACCCATGTGATGGATGACTTGGATACTGCACGTGTCTTCCATGCTGGCATATGTGGTGGGTGTGCATTAGCTGGGCTGTGCCCTTCTTGAATCAGGGAAATTCGTTTCAAACGAGTATTAAACGGCGTTATGAAGATTGAAGCGTGGCAAGTAACTGGGCCCTCATTGAAATGGAAAAGAAAATTGAACATTCAGTGCGGCCATCTCGTTCCCACCATGTAGAATATCTGAACCATTCCAAAGGTGGGCCACACCGTGATGATCACCTGGTTTAAAAATCAGGCCAGATCTCTAACGTAAAAATCATTGAACAGGTCGGATATTCTATATTTGTGGGAGTTGTTGACCCAGAGCATGTGATCATAAATCCATTACACTCATGAGGAATGGATTTTACCTACTAAACATTGTGCATGGTAATTCGTGGGTGGTAACTATCATGTGTACGCTACATCCATGGAAGTATGTCGTATATAAATGAGTGGTTCGAGTATACCTACACGTAGCCCCACTATTAATCGGCTAAAAAGTAGGGTGCGGCTTGGGTATTACCCTCGCCAAGACCTAGCTACCTAGGGATGGACGGTCCGTCAGGGGCTCTGTGGGTCCACCATGATGTATATGTTTTATCCATGCCGTCCATCTACTGTGACACATCATTTTTGGGCATGAAAAGGAGGTAGATTGAAGGCTCAAGTAGACCACACCACAAAATTGAATTCCTATAGTTGAAAACTTCTTAAGGCTCACCATAATGTTTATTTTCTATCAAATTTATTCATAAGGTCACATATACTTATACGGAGGGGAAACATATATATTAGTTTAATCTAAAAATTTTGTTAATGAAATTTTCAATGATTAACTTTCAATTCAAATTGCTAAAAAGTATATTTTTGTCAACTATGATAATAGAGTGAAAAGTGATATACCGTATGACTGATTTAACAAAAAATCATCTAAACAGTCACTGGTAGTCTTCCCAAATTCCACCAAATTTTCAATTAATTGCCATGTGAAAAGAAAAAAAAAAAAGAAAAAAAAAAATTTCTGAAACTTATGATACCGCAATTAGTTGTGACTCATGGCTTATTGAGCTCCAAATTATAAAAAATAAAAAAAATAAAAAAAATAATAAAAAAAAAACATATACACTTTTATTAATTGGCAACGAATTGAAATTTCATATTATTTTTCCTAAAACTAAGATGTTGCACCAAATTTCATGAAATTTTATAATTAATCAATCTAATTTGGCATAATAAAAAAATCATGATATTCGGTGCAACCAATTGCACCCATAAATTTTTAAAAAAAATAAAAAAATTTAAAAAAAATAAAAACATAAGTAAAAATAATGTTATTATCATAATGAGAAAATTAAATAAACCAGTTCACTTGTTGACCAAACACTAGCAATTAATATTGTAATTTATTTTAGAAGATTACTTACAATTGTCGCGAAATACCTTAGCTAATGTCAAACTTATATCTTCTTGATACGACTTAGTACGAGACATTTGAGCATAGCGAAACTGTAGAAATATTGATAACATCGCATTTTCTTCACTAGCATCGGATATTCAGCGATTTACAAGTATCGAATTATGTGATAATATGGGGTCCTCCAATGAAAAAAAGACGTCCAATTCCCTATCAGACAATTGGGCCAGGAATTGAGAAATACGGTTCCAAATGCTGTACTTCATGTACATGTCCGGCACCATCCAAGCCGCAGCTACGTGACAGTACATGAACTGCTTTTGCCTTCCTCAGGAGGTAAGATACAAGAGACTTAACGCCTCGCGAACCCAATCGTGTCGAACTCCTCGCCTTTCCAAGCTGGACCAACGGTCCATTTTCTTTAACCTTGGTACTCTCCGGATGCCGAGCCACAACAGCAGAAGCTCGAGCTTTGTGTGCATGGGGAGGATAGTAGTTTGAATCTGGATGGTAAGGTAGAGGGAGGGTGATCACCACATTGTAGGAAGTTGTGGGGTCAGCCAATCCAAGGGTGATGATTGGGTAGGATGTGGGGGCCATGGCAGGAGGTCAGGTATGGAGGAGAGACTGAGAGATTGTGAATGGTGGGGAGGGTGGTCGAGAGGAAGAGCTGCTTATATAGAGGGGAGGGTAGTGGAGGGGTAGAAAGGACAGTTGAGGGTTATCAGGATTTTGTTTGTTAGTAGTCAGGAAAGCACGTGATGGGTGGGACCCAGATGTTGATGAGGGTAGTTTTGTCATTTTCAGATGGTGGACATTTTGGCCGTTGAGGAAGGCAAGAAATGGAGAGTCGTGATTGGCTATTTCGTAGGGTCAGGGGCATTTTCGGAGTTAATTGAAAAAGCAACGACCACAAGTTCATGAGCGTTCCCATTAGAGAAATACTTTTATACTCTGGCAGAGTATGATGAATGATATGCAGGCACTTAGAAATTACGAAAAAATGGAGTATAAGTTTAGATGTGTCATGAACTCATAATTATATTCATTTGATTGTGTGGCGATTAGATTGGTGGATATTTACTGGACAGTTAAAATGAAAATGTCCAACGGTCTTATTTCCATGAACCAAGTGTCCAAGAATCAGAGCTTAGAATTATTCAGTGAAACTCATCTTAACATTGTGAACAGAAGAAAGTGGTCTGCACAATTTAGTTGGTTTTATTTGAGTTAATATATTTCAAGTGTATACGTTCCAAGTGGCCGCGTATCAAGCGTCATACGCAGCCTGAGTATATTATATATAACTCCTCTTGGGATTTTTCTTTTCTTCTTTTTCACAACCGCCTTCGAGTTCAAGGCAGTTACAGTACCTAACCCGTCCACTCCCAGCGACCTCAAGAAGAATCCTGTGGCAGACAGCCATTCGTGTATGATACGATTGATGTAGGATTAATCCAGTTCGTTCATCCGATGGGCCCATCAATATATGCACGATGGTCCACATATCCAGTAAAGCTGGGAGATATGGATGAAAAAAGCAGACTGAAAAAACGATTGATGAAATGTCCACATTTTATACATAAATAGAGTGTCATTCTCTATACAATGGTATATTCACAGTGGCCCAGCCTGATGAATGGCCCTGATCTTAAACACTCAAATAGACACATTCGCACAAGTGGAGGGAGTAGGATTCATACTCACATAAGATAAGCATCCAATCACCAGGTGGGCAGAGCATAAACACAATGTACACATTCAAATATCTCCAAATTCATGTGTAGCCCACCTGATGATTTGATTGGTTGAAAAATAAGCTTGGAAAGTTAAATGAAGTGAGGGGAGCTGAAAATAAGATTCATATTTTTAGTGAAAATAAATTAAAATTTTCAAATAATTTGATCATTGAAAATCATTAAAAAAATCAAATTCCAATGATAAGGGTTGAAAATAAGTTTAATCAGATGGCTCATTTTCAAAACTAGTCTTAAGAAGACCATTGATTAAGCACTTGAAAGAAATGGAGGCATGGTTTGGTAAAATCAGATTCATAAAGAAATCTGCAGTAAAAATCCTAAAAATCTAAAACCATTGTTTTGTTTTGCATGAAAATGATGGTGAATAGGGATGAGAAACAAGTGGGATTACATAATGACTTGTGGACCACCCAAAGTGACATACCTGGAAGATGTGTGGCTGTCCATGTCATGGACCTTGTACATTTGTGATTAATCGATACGGCAGCCCATAATAAGTCAAGAGGCCTGACAACATCAAAGTCTCTACCACATTCTAATTGAAATCTCTGTTCAATAGAGACCTAAAACTCATTTCATCTCAAATCATTTTAATCAACATAAACAATAAATTACAGATCTCTGATAATATATAATTACTCAAGCTTCTTTGAGCACAGAGGTGTAACCATGCATAATCATAATGACTATTTTTTCCAGCGTTGTAACCCACTGGATTAAAAACCCAGAAGAAAAAAAACAAACAAACAAAAAGAGAGAGAGTGAGAAGTGATGTTTAAGTAGCAAGCAGAAGTCACTTATTCATTAGTCTATAGTCACCTTATCTCTTTCACCACTACAAATAATTCCAGTGACCGTCCACTAGATATCAAGATTTTTCCTTGCATGTTAGAAAACATAATGTCAAGGGAGAGTAGGGTTTTTTTTTTTTCTTTTCTTTTCTTTTCTTTTCTTTTTCTTGAAGAAAACATCACATACAAAAACGTTTATTTCCCCTTCGATTCCTCATCTAATCCATCATAAAACTTATTACAATCATAAATATAATAAAAATTAAATTTGGTTAATCAAACATGCCATCGTCACCAACCAAATTAAAAGGGAAATTTTATAGGATGGCTATAAAACCAATCATACTTTGTGAGACAAGATGTTAAGTAGTGAAGGAACAAAACACGTTCATAGCATAAGTGTAACCCAAAAGTGGATAAGTGTAACCCAAAAGTGGATGTTGAGATGAATGAGTGGCAAGACAGCAAATGATAAAATAAGAAATGACGGCATTCAAATATATATATCACCAAAGGGTAATTAGACGAGGGACAATAAATTTAGATAATTTGGCAATATGTAATAGTAACCATGAATTGTGCTAGCTAGAAGTAGTGAGTTGTAGGAGTTACAAGGTTCAAAAACTGCAAGAGGAATGCCGAAAAGGCAGTAGATGTACGGGTCTCTTTGCCGGGTGTTCTGCCCGTGGCTTTAGGCAGTATTCACATTTGGCATATGCACCCTGAAGGAATAAATAAATAACTTAAATGACTTATAGTATAATTAGAGTATGGTCCTTAATAGAGTAGAATAATGGAAAAAGGATTCATATAGATGACCATAATTACTGGCTTGGGATAAGACTCAGATGATGATGACGATGATGAAATATGACATCTTTTGAAAAGCAATTGCATGGAGTCTAAGAATTCTAATTCCTAATATTAACAAAACAAAAAATAAATAAATAAAATACTAAAACATTTATTAATATGTTTTTTTAAGGCTGAGGTCCTAACATGAGAGGTGAAGGTTTCTATCAAGGGCTCGTCTAAGTTGACAGAATCATATCACCAGTATCTCTCCACATCTAAAGATTCTCAGCAGGAATATAGCAGCAGTTTACAATTCAAATATCCAAAAGTCCACATGGAAAAATGGGGTGTTAAGACTGAGATTACATTGAGCTTTGCTTAGTTCCAGGCCTATACGAGGCATACCATATCTACACTCAAATGAGCATGCTAGCAAGGCAGAAATACAGTATCCAAGCCATCCATCAGGGGTCTGATTGTGAAGATGTTCTCTACAGAAATCAAGTTGGTCCAGTTAGAAGGTGGGCCAAAATATTGGTAATGATTAGACGGGCTAGGGAGCATCAGCTAAGTTTTTTTTTTTTTTTTTATACCGTTGTTCCACAAGCTGTGACCCACCCTAGTGGTGGACTGATCTGATCCTTTAGTCTAGAAAGTTGTACCCTTATGATGGATGGATTGGATCTTGCACCAATATGCCATGCTGGCACTAGTATGACGTGTACTCAGAAGCTACATTGTACGCACGTGTGAGCTTAGCTAGCTTGAGATATAAACATGTACTTACTCTCTGGTGGCCTTGGCTCACACGGATCTTCTCCCAAAATTTTAATTGGCACCCATTTTTTCATCTGTGATCTAACCAACCAAAATATAGGTTTTGATTTTTACGATTGTTTTTCTCATAAAAAGAAAGAGATGTTTGCACGGAGGTTTTAATTTCTACACACGGATTTTAATTTTCGTTGGATTTTAATTTTCTTTACTTGAAGGAGTTCATCACATTTCATGATGGGATTTCCTCCCAGGCTCAATTGGTCGTGAGCCTCACTCGACCGGTCGAGGGTGATGGTTGACTAGTCAAGCCCTGACTCGACTTAAAGTCCAGCGATTTAGGTTTATTTTTCCCGTGGTGCTCAACCAGTCGAGGAGGTGCTCGACCGGTCGAGAACACTGCTCGACTAGTCGAGGTTACGTAGATTCAATCCAGATTTTGCGTGGACTACGGAAATTATAAGCAGTTTCGCAAGGAATGCAAAAGGAAATTTCCTAAACTATAAATAAAGGTGCCTAAAGCTTTTCTAAAAAATACAAAAGGGTTTCCTAAAGCTTTGCAAAGGTTTGTCAAAGGGTTTAGGGCTATCAAAAGTGTGTATGTGTATGTGTGTGTGTGTGTGAGAGAGAGAGAGAGAGAGAGAGAGAGAGAGAGAGAAATTAAAAGAGAGAGAGGAAGCTTATGGAAGGGAGTCGACGTCTCAGCGCTTTTACGTCTTCATGATCGGTGAGATTTCTCCGTTTTCTTTTTATTCTCTTATTGTTTATCCACTCCTGCGTGAGCGAAGAAGATTTAATCCAAGTAATGTGTACTTGTAATCGGTTGTAACGTTCTACTTAATAATGGATTGTTGATATGGACGAGGTCTCGTGGTTTGTACCTCTTTGAGTTTTTTCCACGTAAAATCTCTTATGTCATGTGGATTATACTTTGATTGTTTTCATTGCTTTATTATCTCATAATTCTGGTGTTTTGAGAGAATAGATCTTAAGGTTTTGTGCAAGGCCCCTAACATTTCAGTCAACACTAATTGCGTATCAGAGATTTCGTTGAGAGGAATAAATAATCTTGATAACTTGTAACTTATAAAAACCATGACCTCTAATTCGTAAAATCATTTATTTTTTCTTTTTTATATTGGCAACCAAACAGGCCAGGCTTTTGATATTAATTCCCCGCGAATTCATTTCCTTGCATGGCTCGACCACTAGTCACATCCAATCAGATGGGAAGTAAAGGCATGCTACACATCCATGACAAGTAAAAAATACGGTACAAATCCTAAATGGTAAAAAACAGAAAGAAAAAGAAAAGGACAAAAAAATTTAAATTAAAATTTTTTTTAAAAAAAAATCATACTATCAATCCAAGACCAATCATCGTGTGGAGCCACCTTAGATTACAATCTGCTCAGAATAACTTTGGGCGATCCTAACCATCCAATCAATGGCCAGTAACATGAAAGGTCTAAAAGTGGCTTCAATGGTTAATTTGGACTGTCCATTGTGTAAGCCCCACCTCAGTTTGGTCACTCTCTCAAAATATACTGAAATCAAACGACTTTAAAATGAATGATCTATGCCAATTGTTAAAAACAAGGCCTAATCACTGACATAGATTGCCCAAACTATAAAACCCACCTTGTCTGTATCTCCCAATACTCAATTTGATTGGACGGTCATCATCAATTTGATAGATCTTGAATAGAACAGGTCCAAAAATTATATATAGATCATCCAACGTGTGCGCATCTTAAATTGCGGAATCTCTCAAAGGATCATTCTTATGGCCAATCAAAACCATTCAATAAATGACCCACAAAGCTAAAGGTCCATTGACCGTACCATCCTATGGACCCTGCATTTGATCGCTCATGGGCCAGATTACATTAAGAAGTCTTTCCCAACCAAATTGGCCAATGAAGAATTGCATCTTCGTTTTCTTTTCTTTTCTTTTCGTGAATTGATCAAAGGAATCTCTATCCACGATGGCACACCAATCTAAACCATCCAAATCCGGGTCCCTATTTTGAACCCTGTTTAGATGATTTTAGCACTCTGATTTTTCCCTGTGAATTTGGACTGACCATTTTCTTTTTCCATTCATCCATATGATGGTCGGCCGGACAGTTGGACCGCCTAATCACTGTGACTTTCTACCATGGACAAGTTGTAGCTTATACGGTCGAGCCGTGTTCTGTCTTTCACTGTTGGATGATAATTTTCAAAAATACGCTGCTCAGATGATAGCTTCTATTGAAAAGGAAACCCGCGAAACCTACGAAGAAAGAGATTAAAAGATGAGCAAACATCGGCTTGCCTGGTGTGACCTTAGTGGTGTGTTGCCGTTAGTCCCACTGTAATGAATGTGTTATATCCAAACCGTCCATCCAATTTCCAAGTTTATTTGATGGCACGATATTAAAAATGAGGCATATCCAAAACTCAGGCGGACCACATCACAGGAAGCATTGGGGATTGAATTTTTACCATTGGAAACTTCTAGGGCCCATAGAAGTTTCGGATCAAGCTGATATTTGTTTTTTCTCTTCATCCACATTTGGGTGACCTTATCAACCGGTCGAATTACAAATCAACATCATGGTAGTGCTTAGGAAGGTTTTAAAGGTGGGTGTCATTGTGCCCCATTGCATTATGTGGTGAGATCCACTTGAGCTTTGGATCTTTATAATTTTCAGGCTCATGATCTAAAATAATCTCTCCAAGCAAATTAACGGTGTGGATATAGTTCATAGATTATGGTGGAGCCCACAGAATTGGTGACGTCAATGCACTAACTAAGTCGGTGGTGCAACACACCGCGAAAGCTGCTTAAGTAGGGGAGTGGAATAGGTGTGTTGTCGGGTAACACCTTTGTTACCCTTACCGTGTGGGGCCTACTTTGATGAGTTTCTGTATATCTACGTCCTCCATCCTTTTTATTATATTATCTTAAGACGTGACCCCAAAACTTAAGCAGATCCAAATGTTAGGTGGACCACACCACTAAAAACAGTGGTGAATAACCATTAAAAGCTTTTTATGGGCAACAAAAGTTTTGGATTAAGCTGATCTTTACATTTTCCCTTCATCCAGATCTGTTTGACCTCATCAACGGGTTTGATGGGAACTAAATAGTACAATGGACATTACTATAAGGCCCAGGAAGTTTTAATGGTAGGCGTTCAATCACCACTGTTTTTTATAATATGGTCTACCTGAGATTTAAGTCTTCTTCATTTTTTGGACTCATGCCAGAAAATGATCTTGAACAATAGATGGACAGCATGGATATAAAATAAATGGATTAAGTTGAAACCTTCCTGGCTCCAACTTATGTTTACATGACATCCGTTTATAAGATCATATCCATTAGGATGAACCGAAAACACAAAGATAGCCTGATACAAAATTTTCGTAGACATATGAATGTTTGAACTTTGATAGTTCATTCTCTGATATTTCCTCTTGTATGGCCCACTTGAGTCTTGGATCCCGATCATTTTTTGTCACATAAACTAAAATAATGTCACAAAAAGGATGGAGAGGGCGGATTTATCACCAACATCACGGTGGTCCCACCTAGTTCCCAACACAGGAACTTACTGCCAAAGGTTTTCCAGGAAATCCACCCCCCGTCTACCATGTGCAACAACCTCGGTGTTGTTGTGTTGCCATCGTGCACCCCACCATGATGTAAGTATTATATTCACACCATCCATCCATTTGGAGAGATTATTTGATGGCACTAGCATGAACATAAGGCAAATCCAAAGCTCAAGTGGACCATAACACATAAAGCAATGGGGATTGAGTGTCTACCATTGAAAATATTTAAAACTTCTTAGGGGCCACAAAAGTTTTGGATCAAGATGATATTTATTTAGTCATTTCATCCAGGTCTGTGTGACAGTATGAAAAATAAACATCATGGTGCGCTCTAGGAAGTTTTCAACAGTAGGCATCATTTTCCACATTGCCCTCTGTGGTGTGATTCATTTGAGAGTTTGATCTGCCTAATTTTTTAGCTCAAGATTTAAAATGATGTCTCTAAAATGACAGACAGTGTGTATATCATACGGAATCGAGAATTTTCCCAATAAAAAGTAAATGGGTAATGCCGGTTCCGCCGGCTTTGCTTTTGTTTACATCGCACATGCATACAGTATAATTTTTTTCAAATTTTATTATCCAATGGTGGAAGACGGGACACGAGTTGACCGTATGTTAGGGTTGTATGTGCTCAGCCACAGTACCATTCCCACACGCACACACACACACACACACACACACTATATATATATATATATATATATATATATATATATATATATATATATATATATATATATATATATATATATAGTTTGTTGCCTCCAACCCCAATATTATTCCTTTTTTTTTTCCCAAATGCTTCTGAATAACTAATACAACTGTTGTAAAATATGCCCTTTCTCGCATTTGATTTGGTCTGGTAAGAATCATTGGACCCACCCATATGAGATCCAAACCATCATCCAGTCAATTCCACCACAGCCCAAAATCATCTCTATTGGATAATCCCAGCCATCCAATCAGACTGATTGATTGCAGCCATTGCTCGTATCTTTTTTACTCTACATTCGCAAGCAATCAATTAGATGGTTGGAATATCATCGATTATGGTAACTTTCAAGAGAATGCCTAACCAAGGCGTGGAGAGTGGATGAACAGAAGAGACAAAATATAAATGCCATAAGGATGGGCTAGTCACCCACTTCTGATGGTTGGTTTCACAAGAGGCTCCTGGTCATTTAAATTAGTAAAAGAATAGGGTTACATGAACAAAATCTCCTCTGTTTTTTTCAAGGATTAGATGAACAAGATCATGAAGCAGTTTCCATTTTCATTTGACTCTAAAACTGTAGTCAACCTCTATTAAGGACGACATAAAAATGTGTTCATCTCATTTGATTTAATCGTAATTATATATCAGAGAGCAACTTTTTTGGTAGGGATTAAAAATATAGCCAACAATTTATATTAGCTATGATCTCAAATACATAACTGATATCAACTAAACAGGGCCTAAGATTTTTCTACACTTTTTTTTTTTTCCTAGAATTCCCTCATTTATACAAGGGAAAGTAACAAGTTTCCATGGGCTGTTTGGACGCACCCTCCAAAGGGGTATTTTAAGGCCAAAGCACTGTATTGATCGTAACGGCTGCCAAAGTTGTGAATTTGGATGCACTCCAAAAACCCCCATCTCATTTTCCGCTTGAAAAAATAGGTGCTAAAGTGCCAGCTCGGCAAAAACCAATTGCCACCTCTACCAAAAAAGCAAGCACAGCGCCCCTCTTTTGAAAACACCCTTTTGAGGAAATGCGTCCAGGCAGGCCGAATATAGTCTGTGACTGCATCATTGTTTGGAGTATCCCTCGTATTATCCGTATCTCCAGCTTGGTAACACTGGCAGCAATACTGATAACACTGGCACTATTAGAAATTCCATGTATTGGTGATGTCTCACTATGCCAATGTATCGACATAACTAATCATTTTGACTATGTAAATTCCAAGTGTGGCTTGGATCGCCAATGCATCGCTAATATTTTCAACAGTGTAAACTCCAGGTATCGCTTGTATCACCAGTGTATTGGCAATATTTCAATAAGCCAATATATTGATCAAAAAATTATTTATTATAAAAAAATCATTTCAAACTTTTTTTTTATGGGCACATGGTTGTATGGAGTAGTTAAATTGTCAACAATTACGATATTATTGTTATCCCAACATGAGTGCTATTGACACCATAATTTTTTGTTTCCTTTCCAATTGTCAATGATTTCTCGACAAAATATCGTGTTGTCAATATTCTAAATATTCTGAAATATCTATGGATGTTTGGATGGAAGGTTGGATGGTTGGATGGATAGATGTGGTTGATGGGATGGTTGGACTGATTTCTCACCACAACACATGCTTTTATACGCACATTAAATGGCAACTTATTATGTATGTATTCTTTTTACAATTTTTAAATTCTAAATATGCAAATATGCGTATTTGAGCATTTTCTCAATTTTCACAATAATAATAATAATAATAATAATAATAATAAACATTTAAAAATAAAATTAAAAAAAACAAACAAACAAAAAAAAACTCCACAGTTCTCCCCAATGTTTCCACCCATTTTCAGAAATCAGCGATATCAATACTATTTCCATATCCCCAGCCAGCGAAATTTGTAGCAATACTGATACTTCGACCATTGGACCATATACAAAAGTCAGCAATCAGGCTATCCATTAAACCGTTTCATCCAAGGGCTTCTTCAACTCACATTTATATCACCAGTTCAAACTACAACTACCAAAATCTCTCTCGTCACTTGCTCCCGCAGCATCTCCCCTTATATTTCAGCATAAAGCTAATCAGATTATAACCCGAATTACCTTTCCTGTTTTCTTTTCTTTTTTGTAAACTTTAAAACTCTTAATTTAACCAAGATCAGCTACAACAAATGTAAATGGGTTAGAGATTACCCATGGGAGTTCATGGCCTGATGACTTCAAAGTCGGCGCCAATGGGCAAATGATCACTTGGGTGGTCGTAGTTTGGCAATCCACCAACAACATCAGGAGATTCCGGTCCTGGAAGTTCAAGGAAACTGATTGGCTTCAGGCTGCCAGAATCTGAAAAGAATATGTAATCAAGAGTTCCAGTGAAATCAGGAGTGCAGTTTGTGAATGGTGGCTCTCCTCCAATAAATGCATGGAGGCTGCACAACGGCATCGGTCTTTCTTCATCAGAGTCTGTAGGAGAGATTGTTGAAGAGCTTCTGGATACAAGGTACTGGTAGACCTGAAAGCAGAGTCCATCCAACTCTTAAAAATGATCATGGAATCTCGATATTTCTAATGGAAAAGATTGTTTGTCACAACCACTAACAGTCCTGTGTCCAACACCCAAAAACAGTGACATGGCACTCGCACTACACATTTGGACTGTTCATTAGGTGGTACCTACAGTTGATGGCCATAGGTCCAAAAATACACTGATTGCATAACCCTAATCCAAACAGAGACTCATGATGAAATCTGGAAGTGTTACAAGAAGCATGTATGGTTGTGACAGTTGGATCGAAAAATAAAATACAGTTACGATGAGGTTCAGGGATATTCTAGTCATTCTTAAATTTTTATTGAAACATATGGTTAGGATTAGAAGTAGAGGACAGTTAATATATTTCTTTTGCTTCAAGAAAAAGCTAAATATGAGAAGTCGAATGAAAAAAAAAAAAAAAAGTATGCAAATAGAGATTCTCTTCCTTCTGAGAGTGATTCCGGAACCTTTTTGCTGTGATACTATGCTCGTACAAGGTGTGGTGCTTTGTATCTGATAAGTGTGATGCTAATCATTATTGGACGATGTGATGTTAGCCAACTTGGCAGCTTAAGACCTGGATCAGGAAATCTATTCGTTTGAACCACTGAGATTGAGATTTTGGGCTGGTCATGACCATCCAAGGGCCGTCATCCCAGATCAACTCTAACCCATTGAATGCAAGCC
This sequence comes from Magnolia sinica, assembly GCF_029962835.1. Classification (NCBI taxonomy): domain Eukaryota; kingdom Viridiplantae; phylum Streptophyta; class Magnoliopsida; order Magnoliales; family Magnoliaceae; genus Magnolia; species Magnolia sinica. The sequence continues at coordinate 1,114,972 of NC_080590.1, read as the reverse complement.
ATCAATTTGTTTTTTGTCTTCGCCTCTTTTAGCACCTACTTGTAGGCCACTGATCAGATGGTTAAGATCACCCAAGCTGTGTGGTTTCCCATGTATGACCCTCCGTTATAGGGCCCACCCGATGAACAATTTCATGTCTACTGTTTGGATGATAGACCAAGAGGTTTACATTTGTGGCAGACAGGAATCAGCTTTAAATAGTGCCAGGAAGAGTAAACGACAAAAAAAAAACCGCTGATAGCATAATTCAAGAGAACTTTTTTTTTTTTTGAAAGATGATAATTCAACAGAACTTCCATCCAATAAATTAGGAGACAAAAAATATGCGATAAATTTTCAACAACTATACTACAATAAAGTATTTTCCATATTTATTACAAATAACAGATACGCAAGAATGAAAACGATCGCTAAAAAGAAATAAGATTGGGGCAAAACAAACCGTATCTTCAGGGGTAGAATTGAAATCACCAGCAACAATCACTGAGGGTGTACAATTGAATTTGTTTGAAACCATTGCCTTAAATTGAGATAGGCGTTGTAGAAGATATTTAACTTGTGCAAGCTTGACATCAGCCCATTCTGGATCCCTACAACATCCAAACTTATCCTTATTTCAAGATGCAACAAAAAAGGCAATTAAACAAAAAACAAAAAGGTCAAAACAAGAAAAAGATGCAACAAAAGCACAAAATAGAAGATTTGAAAATGACAAGGAGAAAGGGGGCCAAGAAAAGAGTACATGCATAAACAGTAGGGGTGGCAATGGGCCGGGTTTGGGCCAGGCCCAGCCTGACACTTAAGACCCAAGGCCTGAGCCCAAAAAAGTCTGGGCCTGGACCCAAACTGACCGGGCCTGAAAATTGATAAAAACCCCTATTTCCCACCTGAATGTTCCTAATCTATCCATTGATCAAGTGATCCACATGTGCACAATGAAATAGACATTTTAGAGGAATGAAACCAAATATCTACATTCGAGATGGAAGGGTTGCCTAACCGAGGATTGGAATGGCATAACTATAGGATATATACACATGTATATATATAATTGAGTCTGGCCAGGATGGGTCGAGATAAAGTGACTTGAGCTAAGCCCGACACAGAAATTGATCAGGCCATGCATGCAAGGCCCAAGCTAGTAGGTCCAAGCGCAGCCAAAAGACGGGTTGGGCAGGCTACCAGGCCCACTACCACCCTTAATAAATAACCAGTCATCACAAGAAAGGTCAAGACTATTTACTTATTTTTTTATAGCCACGAAAGATCAAGAATGTAGCTTGTTCTTTTTTTCGTTTTCTTTTCTTTTTTTTAGAAAGGTGCATATAGCTTTTTCTTATATTGCTATTATTTCAAATTTTCAAATAATGGCCTGGGTATCTTGCGGCATTTTGGAAGGAAAGAACAATTAAAGAGATGAGAGGCTGTACATTTAAATTGCTAAGCCACCTACCAATAAATGTGTGTGTTTGCCACAATTACTAGATGGTGAGGACCATTAAGCTTGAATGCAGCCATTATACCCACACAGTCGCGTTTCAATCTTACACGAGGATCATTAGGATCTCCGCGATCATTCAAATCATCCTTTTGAGGTAAGCCTGAAAACAGAAAAAATTACCCAATTGAGCCATCAGAAAATAGTCAGAAAGCCAATCCTACTCCAACTGGAAGCCATCAATTGAAAGCCGCACCAAACTGCATAAAATTCCTTCTATGCAGTTTATTCAAGAAAAAGGACTGCTCAGAAACTGATTGGTAAAGAACATGTAAGATTCAGATTTTGAGATGATCTATAGAAGTGAGCACAACCAGAAAGTTGGCTGTGCATATCACAGACCAACACAAATACTCATCACTTTGTTTCTGCCCCATGCCTACTGTAAGTAAAGTGTTAAAGAGAATCTATAATTTGCTTCTACTGAAGGAATAGCTACTGCACTCCCTTCAAATGTCCCGGGGGGGGGGGGGGGGTGGGGGGTAGCGCAGTATGTGAAATAAAGTCAGCTCGGCAAATCAAGAATTCCAGAAATTTTAATGTTTTAACCATACAATATGAAAGAAAATACAGGATACTAAAAAACGTTCAAGGTACACCAGTGCATGTGGCCAACACATGATCTCCCTCCCTCCCTCTTGTTTACAGAGAGGATTTGGGTGGGAAAACTGGTTCCCACTACATTTGTTCCTCATACACTGACCCACCAAAATTGGTTCCTAACGTATTTGTATAGTAGTGAATGTATATTGATCTCAATATCAGCCACACACTTTTATTTATTTTCAAAATTAAATTTAATTTTTTGTAAAAATTTATAGGACTGATTTAGTTCAACTAATTAATAAATCCAATGTACTAATAAATTATATTACATCATGAAAATATTAGTGGTTTTTATATTTATTATTTAAATATTTAATTTAAAAATAATTAAACTTTGTAAAAATGTTTGAGAAAATATTAATAACTATCCCTAGTATTTTTTTGCCAAATGTAGTCGCACAGGAAGAAAACGTCTAGAAAAGGAAAGAAGCCTGACATTGATTGCCAATACAGGACCCCACTTACCGACAACCAACACACTTCCGAGTGTAACTATTGTGGGCATGTGTCAAAGAGCATTGAGGTGTCCCATTTGAAGGAACACCTAGCAGGGAGTATTAGAATGATGTGAACTACACATGTTCTGAAGGAGGTGAGAGCACAGGAGCTGTTGCGAAAAGGGGTGAGATTGAGAGATGAGCACTCTAAGCATGGAGGGAGTTTAGGGAGGAATTAGTGCGTTTGATGCAAGGTCTTGGGGCAGTAGAAGAGGAGAACAACAATGACCATGAGTATAGACGTGCTATTGGGGAGTCCTTACGGGAAGAGTGAGATTCAAAGCAGACTAGGCAGTGCGAAGCAAGTAAGCCCACTTTCAAGGGGCCTTATGCAGAAGGTTGGTGGCGACAGTGGAGCCGGGGGGGGGGGGGGGGGGGGGGGGGTTGGAGGGGAGGTTGGGGGCTAGGTATGCGCTGCATTAGTAGTGTAAGAGTGCCGCATGCACCCTCGGATCTAGCAATGTATAAGGAAGAGTGGAGAAGTAGAAGTGGTTGAAGATGCATTTTATCATGGGCTCATATGGTGGACTCAGGGCTTTTGGAAAAGTTTACCATTTTCATCATAAATAATGGGTCAAAAACATCAATTTGTATAGGAGAAGCATCTAGATATATACCATTTGTGAAAAATAATAAATGAAAAGAAAATAGAACATTGGTAGGAAGAATAATAATAAGTTGCACATGTACAAAAGATGATCACGTGCACGTGGATTGCAGAATGTCAGGAATTGAAACATACCTATAGATGTAGCCTTTCTATTTTCTATATCTACCGGGTCACTAGGTTTATTCCCACATTCTGTTTCATCTTCAACAGATTTTACAAGATCATTGTATTGTATCAACTCCTCCAACATCAATTCTGCACTGAAAAAGATGGCAACCAATGAGTTAAACAAAATTAATACAAAATACCTAAAATAATACTTAGTTGTTTTTCTTCTTCTTCTTTTTTTTTAGTCTTTTTTTTTTTTTTTCTTTTTTGAAAGATAACGAGAACTTTCATTGATGAAGCGCTGAGGAAAATAATATTTAGTTTCACCAAAGAAGTTTGGAAACTTGTCAAATCTGCTTGCAAATGGCATAAGAAAGCCTACATCGGCTTCCCAGCAAGTCAAGTCAGAAATTTTTGAAAGATTTCAAGAAAGCTCACCCTAATTGCCTAAATTAATGCTGAATGTCTTAGTCTCATGCTCTGTTATGCATAAGAAACCAAGTAGATCTTCAACCTCCACTACTTTAAGACTGTCTTAGGACTAGCTTTTCTTGAACCTCCCAAACCTGTACCTTCCACCTCATGATTTTTGCGAAATTATTGTCTACCACGTAACGTGTATTGTGATTTGTGACTCTTCATTTTGTTTCCTTTTTACCATTTAAAAGAAACAATCAACTGAGGAAATCAACACCTTGACTCGTCTAGTTGACTCGAATCAAGCCATGCATAGGTTGAGACCCAGAGTCTTCGCTGTATGGTTTATACAAAAAAGTGGGAATTACATACCCTGACCAGATGTCAAGTATCTCAAATAGAAACCCAGCTCACATGTGCCAGCCAGCCAACCCAAAATACAAGTGGATCCACATAATTCTACATAGGTGGGACCTCTGTTGTATATTTTAAATAGGAAGACAAGGTTATATACCTATTGGGTTTGTAAAAGATGCCGCAGCCATCACGTTTCTGTCCACTTCTCTGAATATAAATACTCGAATACCCTTGGCTCTCCATTTTACCCTTATAAAAGGTATCATATTCATCTAACTCCTGGAATGATACACAATATTTTTCAAATTCAGAAACAGTGGAGCATTGAAGCCATCTTGAAGGTATACAATAGAAGGGAATTCAAGCTGCAAATTAGTCAAAATGCAAGTTCCAAAAATCAAGGGAGTGTTTTAATGCACTATGGAACTGAATTTCATTTATAAAAATAATAAAGTGGAAACGACCAAATTGTAGTTACCTTCCATTTTGAGGGTCTGACCTCCGAATCACAATTATATTACTCGCAAGTTGGACATAAAGGGTTATGCATTCTAAATGCTATAAAACATCATTAGCCTCTGTCATTTTCTCTTGGTTAAACTGAGTGATTGCAACTCAATTTCCTTGTGCATCCAAATAAAACCCAAAAGTTCTGAATATAATTTTTGTTATAAGAATCATGCTTTCAGCACAAAGGATTGAAATGCTCAGCTAAAAGCCATGCAGATGGAGAAAACAAATTACAGATAACCAGGACCAACTCATAAAAATTGTTCCAGCAAACCTCTCATTCACATCCAAGATCCTGCAAGATAAGACAAATATAGATAATGATCCTATAACACCAAAAGGTAGTGCATCCGGCAACTAGTGTCACCAATTTTAACTTCAGCCACAAGCCATTTACTTAAATAATAAGGCTCAATTTTATATGCAGTGGATCTGCATTGGCATGAAACTACGATCAAAAGAGTATAAGTAAAAAAGAATGGTGAATCAATCACTAACCACTGTTTTGCATACATTACAACACTAACAGACGACACAAGTAATGTAGAATACGATCGACTTGAGATCAACAAGAAAAAAATCAAAGCAAACAAAATGATATCAAATACAATGTAATAGTAGCCCAAAACCAGAGCATATTCTGATTGCAAACAGGAGAGAATCTGTTCGGAAAAAACTGTCTTTGATCAGCATATACTGCAGTTAGCTTCTAAAAATCAATACGTTGGATAATCAAGTGGCAATATAATATTTAAATGCATATTTCAAACATGATCTCTTCTTTGTTGATCAACAGGAAAGAAATGGGCATGATTTGAAACTCTTTATCACAAACTTGTAGCGAATTACAGTAGGGACTGTCGACTTGAAATTCAATGTGGTATGATATTCCCACAAACCACGGCTTAGATCTGCTAAAAGATTTTCATTCAAGCATTCACTGAGAATTAACCACTGTTTCCATTTAAAAGTTATCCTAGTGTCTAAGAAAAGAGTTTAAATCCATTTGAATGGACAATGAATTCTGTAGACCTGACTTGAGCAATAGCAGTACAGATCGTCTTGTAGATCACAAACTTGTAGCGAATTACAGTAGGGAAATCAGCAATATAATATTTAAATGCTTATTTCAAACATGACCTCTTCTTTGTTGATCAACAGGAAAGAAATGAGCATGATTTGAAACTCTTTATCACAAACTTGTAGCGAATTACAGGAGGGACTGTCGACTTGAAGTTCAATGTGGTATGATATTCCCACCACCCACGGCTTAGATTTGCTAAAAGATTTTCATTCAAGCATTCACTGAGAATTAACCACTGTTTCCATTTAAAAGTTATCCTACTGTCTAAGAAAAGAGTCTAAATCCATATGAATGGACAATGAATTCTGTAGACCTGAACTGAGCAATAGCAGTACAGATTGTCTTGTAGATCAATTCAAAGCATTTCTTCATTAAAAGGGGTCTTCCCAATTCAAACAATCTGACATTGATTTATGGATAATCAATAATTGCTTACATTCACTACTGTTTCATCACATGATTCCTAGGCTTATTTTCCTAGTCTTCGACAATCCACATCAAATCCACAAGCTAGATTTCTTTTCCCGTCTAAATTTACAAAACTGGCTAAAGTTTTCAGGTGTCGGGAGAACAGAGACAATCCCATTAACAGTAAAAACTAGGAAGTAATGTGGACCTGTATGCAGAGGAAATCAGCATCAAGGCTATTAAGAACCGTCAAGATTGATTGGGACCGAGCTTTCCACCTGTGACATGACAAATAAAAAACTCAAAATTTACCAAAAATGTGGCAGTAACCGCTTGCTGTAAGGGCAAAGAAAAAGGCAGCTAGTCCCACAAGCATTGGCCAAAAGACAAAAGTTTATTTCCCAAGTATTAACACTATTAAGTACCCATACTCCTCAAGGTGGTAATGGATTGACAGAATAGGATTTAGTTTTATATCTAGTGCACCTGCCTTATCTTTATTAAGTATTAACACTATTAACACCATCTGATATAACCCAACTAGGTTTGGGTGATCGGCCATCACCGTGGGTTTGCTCCCTACGGGTGTGGGTTCGACTCCCCTCCTCGGCATTACCCGATACACGTGGTTGTGGATGATTGCCTGTATCCACATGGAATAGTCTCACCTCAAAAGGGGCGGGGACACGCTGTGTCTTCAACAAAAAAAACAAAAAAAAATAAAAAAATACACAATCTGATATAGGCAGTAATGGATTGTAGGAATGTGGATGGAAAAAAAATCGTGGATGAAATTGCACACCTCTGTGACACATTTAAAAGATTGGTTTAGGGTTTTCCTTTTTTCTTTTTTCTTTTTTTTATTTATTTTGGGAAAGGTGGATTGGTTAGGGCTTTCACCCTCGGCCAGAGGAAGTTTTCTCCCTAAGGTCACAGGCATTTTCTCTATTCAATCACTCCTAGCTATATGGCATCAACAAAACCATGTATGCTTGTAAGGGGGGGAAAAAACAACCTAGATTTCATCCAAACCACTAATCTCAAATAGATATTGATCCTTGATTATCCTAAAAAACAAATCTAGTGTGGCATTACTGTAGCATGGTAATGTAGCGTATCCTGTAGCACTTGGCAATATGCTACAGTGAAAATCCTCTTAGAAACCATGAAACCCTAAAAAGCTATACAGTATCCTCTTTTAGGACTTGGGGGCATGTGTAATACACTTGGCGCCCACCAAATAGGGCATAGGACCCACATATTGGGCCTTTGGGACCCAAATCTTCATCCAATGCTTCTTGCAATTGTCCCAACTTGCATTGTCTTAACAGGAACAACTTGCCAACAAGCAAAACAGAAGGATAACTACTATCCTTTCATCTTACTAGGGAATTCTCATCTATATTGTCAAAACCATTGATGGTTTAGGATCCAAAATATGTAAGAAACAATAACAGAAATTTCTATGTCATACTTTTTGAAAACTATGATAGAAGCATTATGTCCTGATTCTGCAATTGTCAGAGTATCCACCAGGTACATACTCATCCCAATTACCACATGAAAAATCATACCGACACATTAATGGTCTTTTTGTGCACAAAAACCCATATGGATTGTGAACCATTTGAAGGAGAAACATCGACAAGTTTCATTGACCATGCTCATACTATTGTATTGGTATATTTTCAATTAGGAATGAGCTCTTAAGAAAATCAAAAATCACGGAGAGGGAGGAAGGGAGAGCGTCGTTAAGTGGATGATTTACCAGAAAGACATGGAGTGGTTGAGGCTCTCTATGATTTCGATTCGCTTAAGCCCCCATTCCCTTTTTTTTTCTTTCTTTTTTTTTCTGAAGATTAGGTGGGAATTTTCTTAAAGGCTCACCAGCAACAGCTGGCAAGAAAAGAATAAAAAGGGGCACAATTTTATTAAGAGCCCATTACTAACTGAAAATATACTCATACAATGCTATGGGCATGGTAAATTAAAATAATAAAAAGAAGAAGAAGAAGAAGACAAACCCCTCCCTCCCTCTCTAGATTTTGAAAATATACTAATAAAATGCTATGGGCAAGGTACACCAGTGCCAAACCAAATGAACAGCTACAAAGATATAAGTTAGCAAATATAGAGATGACTATTTGTGAGATCCATGTCACGGTTAATTACTTCATTATCATGTTGCTCTTTTTCCTATTCCCCTCGGATATTTCACCAAATTATAATACCATGGCTACACTAAAATATACAGGATTCCGAAGATTTACTTGAGGCAAGGTGATGGAGAATGTGGAAACAGAGAGCTCTTCACGTACACCTGAATAACAAAGTGCAAACCTTGAATATCAGAAACAGGCAGTGGATAAATAATAGATATTTAACCTTTGTATCCTTTTCTTCTCTTTTTATAAAATTTTGTCAATTATCCAAAAAAAAAAAAAAAGAAAAGAAAAGAAAAGAAAAGAAAAGAAAAAGAAAGAAAAAAAGATATTTAACCTTTAGAAAAGTTTATTGTACATCGGAAGGTCGAACTTATTTACAATGAAATATCAAATTTTCTAGAATCAATGCTTGATAGATGTACTTCTAAAAGCATCGGATAAGCCTATGGTGCTTGAAAGAAAACCGTTGCTTTTTTTTTTTCAAGAGCTTGAAAGAAAAAGAATGTTTAACCAATTATTCAATAATACCGAATTTGTGACAAGATGAAAGGCATGCAGAGGAAGCAGTAACAATCATGGTCTTTCTGACAACATGGAAAAGTAGCCTGTAACTTTTTCCACTGTACTTAATAAAATTTCAGTCATCTTTCAAAGCAAAAAAGAGTTCCCAGATATTTTACAAGTTATCTAGTAAAATGGTGTATCATTGATTCATTCTGAATGAATCCAGATTTATGACCCAACTTGCTTAAGATGGACCAGGTTTGTATTCTTCCATCAAGTGCCAAATGCAGGAGGCACCAATCTCTTAAAGGGTCAAATCTTCCTTGCACTGTCCATCTATTGAGTATACAAGTGATCCTTTGATTTCTTCAACAATGAAATCTATCTTCCTACCAGTGTTCAACGCTCTCTCCATGAAACTCCCAATTCAAGGCCACGCATTCAACGCACGCGGTCAGCAACAAGTGTTGGTACCCACATTACCACCCACCATAAAAGATGGTTGGTGGGAAACTAGCGAGTATTTCAAATTATGAATTTTCAGATGCTGATTTTGTAATTCGCGCTAATGTCCCACCTTCCAAAATTATTCAATGCTGATTTTGGAAAGAAATCTTTAAAATTACTGGTAAAAAATTCTTTAAAAAATGTGAGGATCCAAAATATGTAATCTTTTTTTTTTGGACATGTATTTGATAGTGTAATGGGTCATTGTTTAGTAAGAATGTTGTTTGTCAAGCAGTGTCAGCTTGATAAAAGTCAACAAAAATAAACCCTGGTTGAACAAAAATCAAGCATGCTTTGGTGAATTAGGGTTCATTACATATCATCATCATCAAACCCTGATCCCACTAATTGGGATTGGTGATTACAGCAACAATGATGATGATGACGATGATATGTAATGGGCCCTGATCCACCAAATCATGTTTGATTAGTGTTCGATTAGGGCACTTTAGATCAAGATGCAACAAAAAATATGGAAAAATGAATGAAAAAAAAAAAAGTGACAGTTTACCCCTTCTTCCGATATTACCCGAAATGGTCCATTTCACAACGGTTCACTGAATCCTGCTCAAAATGTTGCATTTTGATCCTCAAAACAGGCATAGATCTAGTTTGCATTAGTTCCCAAGCTTCCTTCATGGTTGAAATGAATAGAGAAGTGGAAAAACAAGAGAAATTTTGAAAATAAAACATTCATAATGAGCCTTTTATGGCTATAATGTTCCTGTAAAGAAGCGATCGTGGCAAGAACGGCATACCTGAGCTAAAATGTTGTATGAAACAACACGGAATGCGGAGCCTGCAAGGTGACAATTTGACAATTTTAAAAGTTGGGGTTGGGAATTAGACAGTTATCATATCATATAAGAAATTCAAAGCGGATTTCATTAAATGAGACAGGCAGACAGCAAACACATACTGTTGGAATTATCGGTTTTAGTAATACTTCCTCTATCTTCCAAAGAGATGAATTTGGGACACAAGGGTTGGACAGCGCCGCTCATCTTGCTCACGCAATTCCTGTTTTTTTATATAATAAATAAATAAATAAAACAACTATCAATCAGAAGCACCATTTCTGAAGTTCTTCTTCTTTAAAGAATCGGTTAGAAGTGATTCTTTTTTCAAGAGCATTATCTCAAACATGCAATTACATTGGTTTTTCTCTCCCATTTGGTGGTGTGTGTGTGTGTGTGTGTGTGTGAGAGAGAGAGAGAGAGAGAGAGAGAGAGAGAGAGAGAGCTACCTTTGTGGGGCGGAAACTGAGAGGCGGGGAAGCAGTTTCAATCCCTTCACGAACATGCCTTCATTTGGGTGGGGAGTTTGAGATTGGGGTGAGCACGGTTTTAAGACTCGGTGACTCGGACCGACTCGTTTGGCCCTGAGTCAAGTCGTAGCCCAGGGTGACTCGAGGGTGACTCGTCTGAGTTGGGCTAAGTTAGGCCCAGTTCTCAAATCCGCAGTGTTGAGTGCAAAACGGGCGGGATTGGTCCTATCGAAGTTCCAGCCAAGCCCAAACCCAAACTCAACAAGACCCAACACGAATTCCAAATTGAGAAGCCCAACCTGAAATCCTCTGTACTCAACCCAACCCAACCTTCCCCCTCCAAATTACATATGAAGTCCTCTCTACTCAACCCAACCGACTTGAATTTGTTCGACCCGAAACCTACGTAAATTCAAATTGGATTGCCATTTTTGCAACCCCAACCCAACTGGTGGACCTTGACAACCTCATCTAGTCGGGTCGGGCTGACCTGAACCCAAACCAAGGTAGGTTTTTCGTGGGCCGGAGAGTATGAAAGGAAATGCACTGCTAAGTTTTCTTGGACATTCGTTCGTCTCATATACTATCTACCACCTGATGGACGGCATGGTTATGTCCCACGTGTGCCAGCATGGCAAATGTTGAACAAGTAAACGAGCTTCAGTTATTGACACACGTGGGAGTACCTCCTGCCCTTCATCATTGTCAAGGCAAAGCGCTTGTAATAATATTAATAGTAACTTGAGCTGGTTTACTATTTGGCCTGTTTGGTTTTTCAGTGGTAGAGACTAGAGATGAGTAATGATTACTCTACTAATTGTATGGTGACATCATCTATGCAATGATGAATTTATCAAAATCATTATAAAAATGATAGTTTTATAATGAAAAATATAATTATTATAATTTTCTTTACTTGTTTGCTTTATAAATTTATTTTACTCTTAATTTATGAGCTTTAATTCTTGTTTAACCAAACACTTTGAAATAATAATGATAACTCAATTACTTTGCATTATACAGGAAATCGAACATCAAACGTTAGGGTTTAGCCCTGGGTTAGGTCAATAAACCTGACCCACTCCTAAGCCCGGTTCAGGCCATGTCAGGTTGATCATCTAATTAAGCTCAGCCAGAAAATTAGCCCATTTCATTAAACGGGTCAGTCTCAAGTTTAGTTCTAAAGACCCGGCTCACTCCTGTAAGATATTAATGGCTAGCCTAAGAGACCCGAATTGACTCATAGGCTGTACCATCTTTAGTTTGGATACATGGGCTGCTTGAAGGGAAGGCTGCCAAGAAGGTGGACCCATCTCAAGCAAAATCATAATTTTGAACAGGTCTATAACTGGAACAATTCAAAATTCCGGCTAAAGCCAATACCTGCCGCAACAGCCTTCCTTTTAACTATACACCAAAAAAAAAAAAAGACTCTCTTATCAAATAAACTCTTTTTTCCCTTAAGAGCTCATAAATAGCTTATGATTAACTTCCATTAAAGTTTATCATTCAAAAATTTAGACGACCATTAAATTTAACCATTTAAAATGATATTTTTATCCTTGATTTTGCAAATATAAAATAAATTAGTATTTTATGGATGACTTAGATCTATTATTCAGATGTTCGTGATCAAACATGGTCCACAGTTGCACAATTTCAATCATGGGATTGTGTTAGGCCCTACATAACAAGGGGCTTGGGTCTCACCCAACACAATGAAACCTTAAGAAAAAAAATAGACATTTATATCATCTATGAAGTTAAATGCAAAAGTACCATTTCAAGTGGTTAATGGTCATCTTTGAATGTCAAAGGTTACACTTAATGGCCAATTCCAACCGCATGATATTTTATGACCATATATGAAAAGAGATAGATCATTTGACAATAAAAGCATGATGCGTCCAAAACTCTACTTTCTTAGATCATAGTAAGTGTTTCATTTATTTAGTACATTTTTTCTTTAACTAAAAAATTAGAGAGCTATGTCGAACGATAAAACAAATAATAGTTTTCATTCTTAAACATTGGCCAGATTGGGTTAGTCGAGTTGGACCCAATGACAATTAAATGGGCTGAGCTTGGTTAATTTTAAATGGGTTAAATTAAGCCATAGAGTAATGGATGGTTGGTTAGGCTAAGGTTAGATTTTTTGGCCATTTTGCAAATGGCCAATCTAAGGTTTTCAACTTGTCCAAACTCAACCCATGCCGAGCCCATTGCCATCCTTAGTATTTACTATCCACTAATAACTATGGTTCGTCCGCACCTTGCACGCATCTTGCACAAGTCTGAGAATTTTAGTCCGAACCCAAGTGATGAGGCATTGCCTGAAGGGCTGACCTAACCCATTTGAAGTCAGTAAGCCAAGGCTGCATCGCCGGATCCGAACATGATCCAGTGCAGCCCATCAATCGAACCAGTTAGGGTCCAATCCAAGTCCAACCAGATTACTTAAATGGGTCTCTTTTTTTCTTTTTCTTTTCCAAAGAATGCCTCATTTTCTAGCCTGAACCCAACCCGACACATGTAGTATGGCCCAAAATTAGTTTTGAGAGTAGGTTGGACCAGCCAACCCAGCCCAATACACATACAGGTGAGCCTCACTATGAAGGTAACCGGGTCCCAATCAAACACTTCCAACTTTTTACTGTTGAAATATACGTTTGAACGTGGACCCTTTATCACATTCTCCAATTTTCTCCTCAAATCTAGTGGCTTTAGAATGTCCAACTTTCCTTATATCAGGACCTGAAAATAAGATATTAAAAGGTATTTATTACAAATTAATAAATGAATTTACAATATTAAATTTTAGTAAAAATGAAATTATTTAAATTTGTTAGATATTTATTTCGTAAAAATCCTAAAATTTATAAAACATGAGAAGTTAAAATTGCCGAGATTTTGAAAATCTCAATGATATTCTCGCAACAATATCAGTTAACGAATTTTTCATGAGAATATAGCAATATTTTCAAAATCTCAGGGATATTTGTAACACTGCTTCAAGCGGGAAAAGTCACGTGTGGAGCAGACCAGGATATCTAAAAAGGGTACTTTTGAATGGCTAGACACATGCAGATTAGGTGTAGAAGTCGATGTCTGCTACAGTTGTAGACTGAGGCAGTACCCAATCTGTGCTCCTGTGTGCGTTTTCAAATCTCAACTGATACACGTGTATGGTATAGATACATCAATCTATGCCTTTCAAGCAGTGGGCTCATTTTGTTTGGGAAAAATAATCTGATGCAGAGGCTGTATTTGTATTTTTTAATATACCCATATCTTTTCCACCAATGTGTCATATGAATAAATATTGGAGGTGGGATGTGGGACGACAATCATCTCATTTGATGATTCTTGGGATGTACGGTGAGCATGAGGAGGCCCAACACATTCACGGTTTGGATTGTATGTCTATATTACGTGTGGTCCCAAATATCTGGGGCATACAATAAGTACCAAACACTTCAAATGTACGTGATCATTTCTCTTAAATAATAAGCAAAAGCTAGCATTAGTGGCACGTCATTGGGCAAGTTACTAATGGGGAATGAGTTAATCATTTTCTATTAGGAGGCCAATGGACAACAGTCCTCTACAGCACAGTCCTCTACAGCACCTCGTTTACTTAACAACTTTGAAACCTCCTAAGCTCCAATTGTACTCTTAAAATCATTGTACCGATGCCTTAAAAAACCAATCAATTCACAGCTCAAGTGGGACACACTAAGAGAAATAATGGGGAAGATGCCAACCATAGGTTTATTGTATTCGATGTAAGATACAGAGTTTGCCAATGATATTGATAGACTGTTCGATGTTACTTTCGATGGCATCAAACAATACTTGATCCCATTAAGAATTTTCGGATTTTCTCTTGTTGGTCGCTGGACTAACTGGGATATTTCTTGATGCCATTGATGAGTGTTCAATGACATCGAAGATTAGTTTGATGTTATTGAATATGACTCGATATAATTGGACAAAATCGGATTTTTATGTTTTATCTCTGGATAGTTTAGGTGTTAGTTCGATGCTATCAACATAGCTTTGATGCCATCGAATGAAAATTTTCAATGACATCGAAGTGTGTTCGATGACATTGATCAGATCGCACATATTCATGCAGAGTTGCGATTTTATGAGATTTGTTTTCGATTTTGCTTAGAATCTTTCTATATACTATATATATGGGTGTAAGTAGGATTGTGAGATAATTCTAAGGTTTCTAATTCATTCGAAAGGATTTTAAGGGTGTAGCAAAGGTTAATTTAAAGTTGTTCAAATCAGGTAAGCTTTCTTCCTTTTTAAATTCTGTTTTCATAGTGATCAATATTGCAGTGCCATGATTTTTTCCTAAAAGAATTTGTTCATGTTAAATCGTTGTATTATTTTTGTGTTTGCTTGTTACGATTGTATTACTCTTATAAATTTATCTTTGTGTGCTTCTGTAGTCCCCTAACAAGATTAGTGTGTGGGGTCACCGTGCATGACATGCATCTTTCATCAAACCTGTGAGTTAAGTGCAGAACAGCCTCATCTAAAACTGTGGACCAAACATCATGAACTCACGAGATTTTGGTGCAATTGAACATTGCTCTCACTGGAGTTATTTATTTTTATTTTTTAAAATCAGGCCAATCTTTTGTAATGTACAATTCAAATAAGAGGTCCCACTTCATGGATAGAGTGGTTTTACATATACAATATAATAGGCCCACAGAGTTTGGGTGTTCTCGGCAGCTGATAACAGGTGTTGCAGATGGGATAATATTGCAGAAATGATTGTCATCCTTCCCATCAGCCTTCTAAAGTCCATCCAGTCGGTCCATCAGAGCCATTGTGGTCGCCCAATCGCATTCGTAGGCACGCCACATGATCACAAGCATGTTGCGTGGTCATCACACAACATGCCACATGGCACAAATCCAACATCATGAATGTGATATATGGATGCCCACTATTCTTGGAAACCATCTGCCTCTATAAATCCAGCTATGCAGTGGGGCACTGGGTTAAGAGTCCATTTAAAGAGAAGGCCCCACAAGAAAACAACCGGCGGTCCAATATTGATTAATGCACGTAAAAGAGTAGGCAATGTCACACGCAGTAAAGAGCTGGTCACGGGCTACATATTCTCTTTCTGGTAAGTAAACATTATCTCGTGTACATTAAATCCAGACGTTGATCATTGGTTCCAAAGTCAGAGATGTTGTTCAGGGTCTCCTTCAATGTCCATCTCTTTTATAGTAACCCTGTGGTAGTGAGCTGTCAGAACACCCAAGCTCCATTGGACCCGCAGTGTCATCCACTCCGTCCATCAGGTGTACCTCTTCATTCAACCATATGTCTTAAAACTCAGACCTATCTATAACCACTGTGAGCCACAACATATAAAATTATGCCTGAGACATCTAAATCACTCTGTATATCCTGTTTGAGTTTTAGGTCATGTGAGTGTTTCTTCATCCTAGTAATGAATAAAGGGTTGGATTACACAAAAAATCTATAGTGGCCCCACACAAAACATGAAACATTTCCATCGTGTATTCCCATCCCCATTTTTACCAGAGGAGCCACGTGATTCAGCTGTGAATGGTACTCTTGTTTGACTGCAGGGACTTATATCCAGGGCCACACTTGATGGATGGAGTGGATGCCACACAAACAATAAGGTGGGCTTGTATCAGTCTTTTTTGTCGGTATTTATCATTAAATAAATTATTTAAATTTGACTATTAATTAAATGAAATGAAACTTTTATTAAATTTCTAAAAGAAATTTTTTTATTTCTTTTACACCTCATGCATATACAAAAAGATCAATAATTTAGATGGC
The DNA here is from genome assembly GCF_029962835.1 of Magnolia sinica. Lineage (NCBI taxonomy): Eukaryota > Viridiplantae > Streptophyta > Magnoliopsida > Magnoliales > Magnoliaceae > Magnolia > Magnolia sinica. The sequence continues at coordinate 1,098,587 of NC_080590.1, read as the reverse complement.
ATGCCCAATATAGCCCGTGGTCGGAAGATTTGTGGGTCCATAAATATGCCAGTGACAAATCCATTCCGTCCATCCATTTTGCAAGACCACAATAAGACAGAATTCTAAAAAATCAGTTACATTCAGTACGCAGGTGGACCACACCACATGAAAAAGTTACAACAGAAGCGTCCATCATTGAAACCTTCCTGGAATCTATCATTATGTTTATCTTCCATCCAAACCGTTTCATAGGGTTATTACCACTCAGATAAACTGTAAGCACAAATATCACACTGATACTAAACTTCCGTGGCCTCCACAAATTTTCCAATGGTAGGCATTCGAACCCCCCTTTTTCGTTTGGTGTGGTCCACCTAAAACTTGGGTCTCTATAATTTTTGAATTCCTGTCTTATTGTAGTCTTGCGAAACTTATGGACAGAGTGGATTTGTCAGGGTCATCTCTGTGGACCCCACGTAGCTTCCGACGGAGTGGATTTGTCTCGGTCATATCTTGTTAGCGGTGAATGATACCTTCAACGGTCAACTTTTGGCCCGAAGTGTTTTTTTATCATATAAGGAAAATGGGTTATTTATGGTAGAGCAGAGAGGGAGAGTGGAATACGATAGGATCTCTGCCAAAAGGCTACCTAAACAGTGGCTTGGTACGTCGATCACTTAATGGCCAGTTATTTCATATTCTGGCAACGGTTGACAATCATATATTTAAAATTCGTATATGTGGCGTAAATTAACTCAGATTCGACCGTCCAGTCTGTGGGACCCATTGTAATTGAGTTAATATCTAAAACTGAGATTGATTGAGTGATCCTAAATTCTGATGAATGAGCACTCAGTTTGTTGAATCAGGACCATTGACTGCTACTCATTTTGACCATCCATTAGACACCAACCAATCGATCATTCAGTTTTCGGTTTGCAGCTGTCTATCCGGAACCATTATCTCAGGGCAATTTCTTAGTTCTCGTGTATCAGATATCAGTCTCAGCCAGAGTATCAAAGCTTCTCTTTTGTTTAATCATTAATGCTGGTGGTTGATGGTTCATATGAATGCACTTAGAAACTGTGCACGTGCACTGCAGTAAATTAGGGGAGCGGATTAGAAACTGACAAGGTCAGTATCCAAATGGCTACTGAAGTGACGTCACCAAGCTCTGTGGGCCCCACCATGATGCATGTGTTATATCCATACCGTCCATCCATTTGGAGAGATCGTTTTATGGCATGATAAAAATAATGAGATAGATCTAAAGTTCAAGTGGACCCCACCATAGAAAAAAGTGGGGACAGTGACATCCACCGTTCAAAACTTCTTAGCGGCCACAGAAGTTTCTGATCAAGCTTATATTTTTGTTTTCACTTCATCTATCTCTATGTTAAATTATGAATAGGTAGGATCTAAAAAATACATCATGGTGGGCCCTATAAATGTTTCAACGGTGGTTGTGACTGATCCCACAGTTTACTGTGGTGGGTCCACTTGAACTTTAGATCTATATCATTCTTTTTCAAATACCATAAAACGATCTCTACAGATGGTTGGACGGTATGGATACAACACATGCATCATGGTGAGGTCCACAGAGCTTGGTGACGTCACTTCAGAAGCAATTTGGCTACTGACCTTGTCAGTAACTAATCCGCGCCCGTAAATAAGTGAGTTAAACTCATCTCCTGATTGGAAGACTAGAGTGCGGATCAAGGGTTGATTATTCTACTTGAAACCGTCCATTTGAACGGTCTGGATCATGCACATATGGCTGTTAGGTAGGATCAACTGGGATGATATTTCATCAACGAGGCATCTTCCTGGCACCGACTAAATGAGCGGTCTGGATCATGCACACATTGGTAGCACATCCCTCACATGAATAAGTTGAATCGCATACTATCTCACGAATGCCACCTGTAGACACGCATATGCAAACGCAAAACCAATACGGCAATCTATGTAATATCTGAGCCATTGATTAGGTGGAGCCCACGTCGATGTGTCTAGAAAGTACTTACAAAATATTTATAGTATCTAGAAAGGTATGGCTAACGTTAACATTCACTTTTTGACTGAAATAGCAAGTGGACCGGTCGGATTTTTTTTAGATAGATAACTACGCCACATTCCTATATGATAAACAGATCAGATATTCCACATGTGCAAGTATTTGGCACGTGTGGTGCTTAGGTTTGGACTTTTGGAGATGCGAGTTGGCTGGTAGTACTGGCAATGCGAGTTTGCTGGCAATCCGCGTTCGCAATGCAGCGTCCTTTTTTCTTTCCGCGTTGATATGATGGGTGTCGTAGACTTCATATCCGAGCAGAACGTGAAGCGCAAGCGATTCGCGCGAGGATCCATTCAAATAATGAATCTCGCTACAAGTGGCAATACGTCCAACATGAGCGAGATCGAAGCCGATCGTTACGTTGGCCAGACCATTCCCTAGGAAAATTAACGGTTGGAATGAAATGAGTGAACTGGACAAGGTTTTAGGAGAGAACATGCTCGCATAATAGAGAGCCCCACCTGTTAATGGACTGGATCTGACACACGTATGAAAAAATGCCACTCGTGGGGCAGTGCATCCCTTCTCCCGCAAATCCCTTGCATTTCTCTGAGAATCGCTATAAAGAGTTGCTGGTTCCAGGTGCGACGCACGTGGTTGCAGCTTTCAGTCATCCACTACCGTCAGGTGTTAGGCTGGATTGATCGGAACCGGATTGGCTGGTGTACCACACATCAGCTATACACACCAGCTATATAGCTGGTGTAGATACGTGTCGTGCGAAGAAGAGCGCCGACGATCCTCGAGCTCCGAGTTGTACGAACGGTTCAAATGAGATCAAAGTTACGTGGGTCTCAAAATGATGTATTTATTATATCCACACTGTTCATCCATTTTTGGAGATCATTTTAAAGAATTAGCCAAAAACTTAATGATATCCAAAGCTCAAATGGACCACACCAAAAATAGCATCAGGATAATGATTTTCACCGTTAAAAAATTCGTAGGGCCACATAACATTTATTTTCCATCCAATCCGTTCATGGCGTCACAAATACTTGCATGAAGAAGAAAAACAAATTTTATACCAATCCGAAACTTCTCTGACCCCCACAAGGATTTCAATGGTAGACGTTCAATCCCCACAGCTTCTTGCAGTGCTGTCCATTTGATCTTTAGGTATACCTTTTTTCTCGAGCTCGTTCTCAAGCCTCAAGACGAGCTCGAAAAATTAACAGACGGTTTGGCTGTAACACATGCCTCATGATCTCATGATGTGACCCACGGAACTTGCTAACGTGAATACACCAGTTATACAGCTGGTGTGTGGTACACCAGCAAATCCGCTTCCGTATTGATCAAGGTGTGGCCCACTTCCTACCACCCTCTCATTTTTTTTCATTTACTGTAAGGTGCATTTTCAACACGGCCAAAATGGAAATGAAACATCAGTCGTGCTGTCTTGTAACTAATCACACGAAGTCTAGAACGCCGCGGGGCCTCTTTTCACCGTTGAATAGCACGCATGTTTGAGATCTTGGCCACTCATCAGCGGGTGGGTGTGGTTTTTTTTTTTTTTTTTCAAAACCCTCGGTGGAACCCAACCTGCCTGGGTTGCAACCCTAGGATAGGCCAATGACAAAAATTATAAAGATCAGATGAATTTGTGTGATCAACAACCTTTGAACATGGGCTGTTGCTCCTCTTAGGGCACATTTGATGGGGGAGGGATATGATTATTTTACGATGATTACTCTTATAAAAATAATTTTAATATTTATCTGTAGCATAGTCTCTTGATAAAATAGGTGATTTTTTTTTTTTTAATTTTATTTTTAAATAAGTACTTGTATTATGTGTCTGTATGGGCTTGGATGCAAAACCATGGACCCGCGTTTGCTTCTTAGATTATGATATGAGTTGTAATATTTTGGATTATTCGGTATAAAGATTGAAAAGTAAAGTTTTAACAGCTCATATTCAAACTCAAAGAGTTAAATGGCAAGGAGGTGGTGAAATTATAGACAGTGCAGATCACCATCTAAGAAGCAAAACATGTCCAACCCCATCATTTACAGTACATTACCTGAATTATGGGGCACCTTATATCCTATCAAAACCTGTTGTGGGCAGCTCAAGCAAGCAGGGGGCCACCATATTTTCAGGAGAGAACCATTATTATTTGAAGAGTATATACAAAAGATCAGCCAAATAAAAACTCTGGTGGGCCACAAACGTAAATATGGAAGGTTTTAAAGCTGTCCCTATCCCAAATGCCCCATTTGGAATGAGCAACCTCTGATTTTTGAGATACGGGGTGAAACAAAAAGATCACACATCAAGGTGGGCCTCATATATCATGTTGTAGAAGAAGTTTACTGTACGTATGCGAAGGATGCAGGGGCCTCTCGTACCGCGTGCCAAACCGGCCCTTAGTTTCTCCCGTCCACCAATGGATCAGATCTTTTTATTTCTAGGAAATTCAACAAACATGAGTTTCGGTGGGACCATGAGGTGGGCCATAACGTTTTTCTAGATTGTCCATTTCTGTGTATTTCCCTCGCCCCCATCGTGGTTGAGTCGCATGATTTTGTAGCCAAATCATCTAGACGGTGGGTCCCACCTTATACACAACCCGAGTATGCTAGGTGTACTCCTCCTCTCTTTTTTTGGTTCACAAGCTTTTTATTCGTGCATTGAATATAGACGCTCAAGGAGAATACAGCGACGGTGGGCGTTCAATTGCCAAGGGGACCAAGAACGGTTACCAGGTTCTATTAGTCCGGGAGTTTAGAGATCTGGGCCATTCGTCAGGTAACAAAGGGCCCTGTGAAAATGCCATGGCCTAAAACGAATGTTTGTTTGCTGATCAGGCACGTCAAGACACCACGAATAAATGGGCGGTTAGCAAAAGGTACACTAGTCCAGATTCAACGTACACGTGTGTTGATAAGTGTACTGTCCTATTTTTTTTTTATGGCATATTCGCATGGCACGACCTAATGGATGGCCCGGATCTCTAATACGTGTTTCCATCTGACGCCGAAGCAACTCATCCGAGCTGTCATGTGGGCCGCACGCTCCTTTTAAAACGGCCCTTTGTCTTCTTTAAGCAAAACCCTTTTCTCTTCGCCTGTTTTCACGTGAAGTGAGTAGTTTGTGCGGTGAACGCCGGCGTAAGTGCATTCCTACTCGACCAGATAGAGTGCTAGATATTTGAAACACATGTATGTCAATCCGAACCGTACAATTTGTGGGACCACTTTGGATAAAATAATGACAAAAATTACACAGATCAGACGATCTCAAGCATATAGTTTTTCTTGTTAAAATTTAGACAACCAACCATCCATTCCATAGCCACGAGGTGGACGATTCGGATCATTTGGTCAGTATCATTTTCCGACTATGCTTCATTCGCACGGATCCAATCATCTAAAATGGTTCATGTGTAAGCCACACGTACGGTGGACGAGTCAACACCGTTTATGAAAGGGCATTGAACTATCACCGCATTAAAATTTCTCTCCCAGGCTATGGTGTTTGTCGCTTATTCGTTCTGATTCATTTTCTTGCGAGTAGCCAACCTGTACAAGATCTGTACTCACCTTCCGATGGCCTCTAAGGTAGATGGGCCATATGCAGAAATCATATAGATTAAAAAGCTTTTGGGGACCGTCACTCCTTTTACAATCCATTTTTCCTAGAGATTCTTCATCGAAGGGTCAGCATTGTCCAATCAGTATGAAATTTAGGATTTGACCCATCCAAGGTATGGCCCACCTGATGATCGGTTTGGATCTTTGAAAAGTCGGTCTCTATTAAGAAAATAAAATCAACTTGAGCGAAACATCATCCTGTTTCAATCCTCGGGCCAATGCATTGTACACTAGCGTCCTGGTTTTAAGTTCAGAAAAGCGGTGCCCATTTTGGCGGCGATCCAAACCGTTGATATCATGACCCCCACCGTAAATGGTCCACGTACCAAAAATCTCAAAGAAGTAAGAACTGTAAACCTTTTAACAAGCAGCCAACAAAGGAGCAGTTGAAAAAGAAAATACAGCAATGGTTCTCATTCGACCAACAAAAAGGACTAGAATTTTCATAGGTAGGAACTTCCAATCCAGGGCATTTTTGGTGAGTGGACCATCTGTTGTGAGCCCCATCACATCAACGTATTAGATCGCTAAATCATAGCTCCATTTGTACAAAATGAAAGCCCGAGCATTGTAGACGTCTCCCTCCTCGGTAAAAATACGATCACGTCGCTTAAAAATGATCCCGCTTAACTCCGTATGAATGGCCTGGCCTTTGTTTTTTTTCAAAAATGGTGGCCCACTTATTAGGGACATCTGATATTTTAAGTAAAGGACACATCTTTCTTTGACTTTTTAGAATATCCAACCTCCGCTAACAGACATCCTCGTAGCTCATCCTCCTGAGGATTAGTTTAATGGACCAATCCATACTTGTCTACGTGGATTTTACGAAAAGATGATCTGAACCGTCCAAATGATGCAGAATGAAGTCAAAATCTAACCCTTTAAATATCATTACATTTGAATATCCAATCTCCGTTGGCCTGAAACAAATATCAGAAACAGAACATTCCAACTATCTATTTCTACCTGAAATAATCGCGTGCCCTAAAATCTTTCATCCGTTCTAAATTTTGTATGGTCTACAATCCATTATAGGACCCACCAGATAGACGTATCGGATCACTATAGCATGCATTCACTTGGGTCCTTAATGATGTAAAAATACGGACCACGCAACCTCCTCTTTTTACTATCGCATACATGCATGATACCGCAACTAGCGGTACCGGACCATTTTTTTCCACCAAAATACCACTTCTGTAGAAAATCAGTACCATTTAAACGGTAGTATCCACTACAAATATCAATTGAAAGAAAATTCAGTCTGGTTCGTTCATCATGTAGGCCACACAGTTTGAATCAACTTATACTGACGGTTTGAATCAACATACAGTTTGGACCCACATATTGAGTGAATCAGCCTGGCTTTCTAGGAAGGGTGATCTTTGTACTGGGGAAATCGTTTTCATGGTACTGATCTCCTAAATAAGTTCCTTTTATGGCGGGAGAGATGTTACGGTACCACAAGTTGTGGTACCGTTGCGTGCAGGGAAGCAGTGACAGCTGCAAACACAACGAAAAACAGCAGTTAGGTTCTCAGATTCTCCACGCGCGACGCCCACTCCGCGTGGCGGCCCTCTACCATACCAACTAGACGCGAGTTCCCTCTCACCCCTGTCGGCGGTAACTCAAATCTCTGTGGGGTACACCTATATGTAAGTGTTAAATCCACTCCATCCATCAGTTTCTCCATATTATTTTAATATTATATCCCAAAAATGAGGCATATCAAATACTCAAATGGGCCACACCATAAGAAACAGTGGGAATGGACCCGCCTACCATTGAAACCTTAATAGGGCTCACCGTGATGCTTACATGCCATCCAATCCATTCATCAGGTGAATACAAAATGCAAATATCAACCTGATCCAAAAAATCTGCTGGCCCATGAAGTTTTCAATTGCGGGCATTCATTCCACACTGTTTCTTGTGTTAGGGCCCACTTGATTTCGGATCTGCTTCATATTTGGGTTTTCATCTAACCAGAGAACAAAAAAACTGATGGACGGAGTGGATTTCATAAATATATCTTGGTGGGCCCCACAGAGCATTGGTCGGTAGCGTAATCACGAGTTACACCACCAATGGCACTGCACGTACCAACCTAGCAAACGTGTCAATTATCTAATCTGCTATCAAAAGCCCATGAAAGGACGCAACCAGCAACACGTGGTGCTCAGCTCTGGCACGCGTGAGCTGCGATAGCCAGCAAAGTACACTCGCGCGACTGCACTCCATGCATCTATCTGCAGCATGACGACCGTCGTCTAAGAGACTCTCATTCAAGAGATGAAAAGAGGATTGCCGACGACTGCTTCTAGATTTTCAATTAGTATCTGAGAATCTGCGATAATCACTAATGATAATTAATTAGTAGCTGATTTAAATTAAAAAAAAGAAAGCTCTGAAACCAAAGCATATCAGTGTCGGGTGTGGGCTTCTCCAGCTGGGAAGCGCAAAGGATATCAAAGTAACATGGCTCTACAGTGATTTATTTATTATATCTACACCGTTCATATATTTTTAGAGATCATTTTAGAGCATTTTACAAAAAATGAATCATATCCAATGATTATCTGGACCACACCACAAATAGCAGCAGAGATAATGATTTTCACCATTAAAAAATTAGTAGGGCCTACCGTAACGTTTATTTTCCATCCAATCTGTTCATAAGGTCACAAAGACATGAATTAAGAGGAAAAAACAATTTTCATATTAATCCAAAACTTCTATGACCCCAAAAAGGGTTTCAATGGTAGACGTCCAATCCCCCACTGCTTTTTGCAGTGTGGTCCACTTGGTAGTTACATCTGTCTTATTTTTTTTTTCAAACTTTAAGACGAGCTCGTTAAATGGATGGACGGTTTGGATATAACACATACCTCATGATCAGACCCACGGAACTTGCTGGCGTCAATACAGCAGCTTTATAGCTGGTGTGAGGTACACCAGCCAATCCGCTTCCCCTCTAGCTGGCGAGCTGTCGGGTCCGCTTATTTTAATATCTCCTGGTCCTAACATGTAATAGAAAGTTGTTTTTACTTTTCACTTCTCCTCTTTTATTGCCTTTTTTTATTTTTTATTTTTAACTTTGATTGTACTGTTTTTACTGTTATTAGATAGATATAAGCTGGAAGTAGCTTGTCAGATCTTTCGGTGTGGAAAGGAGACGAGCTGAACCGGGTCTGGAATTGGATCCGGTTCGACAGAGTATCTTCCTTCATTTCCTTCTTTTTTTTTTTCAGGTTCGTTTTGGAGAATCTATGGTTTTGGTGGTTTATTTTTGGTTTTTGATTGATTCTTGAAATGTGGGTTCTTTTCTTTCTTTTCAAGGATATTGGTGGGAGTAATGATTTTTTTTTTTTTTTATTCTGTGGATGTTTTATGGCGGAAAAACTGTGAAAGAAATGTATAGAGAAAATGGCTTTTATCTGTTGGATGCTTTAGTTCTAAGGGAGTTGGGGTTGAATGATTTCATGCCATTTTATTGACAAAGGCATGCGTGTGCTATGAGAATTATGGGATTTGAGGGTGTTATTATTGTGTATCTGAAAGGGAGATATTTCGTGGGTAGGACATCAAATTACGAAAGATTTGGTAGAATGTACTTGAATTTCAGCTTCATTGATGATTTCGTGAAGTGACGGAAAAAAGGGGACTAATATGTTGAAAACTAAAATGATTTGTTGTTGTTGTTTGTTCTGCTAATGCTTGGACTGCATTTCTGGAAAATGGATGCCATGTTTCTTGTAATTGCGGAAGTTTCTTCGAGAAGAAAACCAGGAGCTTGGATGAATTAGCCTAAATCCGGTGGTTCTAGAGAATAGAAAAGATGTTTTCCATCCATAGTCCATCCATGATGTGATGAAACACCTGGTTGCAATTGCAAGAATCTGGTTTGAATAATAAAATCTGGCTTTTGTCTAACAGTTACAATTCAGCTGTAGAAAGCCGTGGCATATAGCCCATCAAGTCCTTTTTAAAAATAAAAATAAAAATTCATGATAAATGGAGTATATCTTGAATGTATTTTTGTCTTCCAACTATTCAATGGTAATTATTCAAATTTCCTCTGTTTATGTGAATGCATTGCCACTGCTACATATCTCAACGAATTTGGATATAAACATGAAAAGGTATACATAGTATTCTACTAGTTTTGATGCTCTATCTTATCTTGCAGAATGGTATATGCAAGATTATGCAGGAGGTTAATTTTTCTAGCCTGCATACTGAGCTCTCTGAGAGCAGATGCATTCCCTGTAGGGATTACATATGTTCAAAATGCTGTCGCAAAAGGAGCAGGTGTGATTTTTCATATCTTACGATTCTTATCCATTCGGATCTTATTGGTTCTCAAAGCATGAAAACTGATCTCTGAATTTATTTATTTTCTTCTTCAATCAGTTTTATAGTTTGATTACCTCATGTTTGAACTTGGAAATATCATGCAGTTTGCTTGGATGGAAGCCCGCCGGCTTATCATCTTGATAGGGGTTCTGGTTCAGGAATCAACAACTGGCTAGTTCACATTGAGGTACATCCTTTGTTTCAAAATGTCTTATCTTTTTGTATGTGGGAGATAGACTCTAAAAATCTTATGCTCATAAATCCTATTGAGACAATGGAGGGAGAATTTCTAGAATGGATGAAAAAACAAAAAGAATATCAATCTTGTTGGATCAATGGCCATGAAGCCCTCTTGATCATGACCCTTTGTGGTGGAGAACCAGGTAATCCCCACAATAGTTTGCTAATCGAGATGTTTAAAACTGGTTGTACTGCTATTAATATCACAAACTAATATTTATTTTCTGAAGCCAGTTTTCAACCGTTCAAATCAGCATTTCCAAATCATGATGGGGGCGTTTCTTTCTAGGGTATTGAAAATCGACAGTTAAGATGGTGGATTGGAGTCTATAAAAGGGGAATAGAAACCCCATTGCAATAAAGTGAAGAAAATATAAGAAAAGTCCAAGAAAACCCTTACAGTCTAGAAGAACTTACCACCAAAGCAATTCCCAATCTCATGACACTTCTCCTCATTTTTGGATACCGATTGATGGTCCATATCATGGAACATTCAAATCCAATGCCTGCTTTCATTTACTTTCAAGTGTAATTAACACCTTACCCCATTGGCCTGTTTCAGCACCAATCACCCTATCAAACCCATATCAGCATTTCTGTGCACTTGTAGAGTTTGTATTTCATACCTTAAGGCCTGTTTGGATGCACCCTCAGAAGGGGTGTTCGCGGCCTAAACGCCACTTTGATCCTAATGGCAGTTGATATTGTGCATTTTGATGTACTTTGCAAACCCCACCTCATCTCCTGATCAACAAAATAGGCGCTAAAGCATCGACCCACAAAAACTAATTTTGCCGGATCAACTAAAAAAGCAGGCTGGAATCCCCCTTTTTTGGAAAACTTATTTTCAGGTAGGCTCTGACTTATGGTAAATGGGATTGTAATCATGAATTGTCAAATCCTTGAAAGTAAGAGATATATGAAAACATGGAATCTTTTGACGCATCTAAACACCTAAGTTGTTGAGTGCCAATTAGAATTATGACGGCTTCACAATTGATACCTTGGTTGTTTTGGCCATTAATGGATAGTACATAATCTTCCGTTCTTCTTGAACCATTTGGTCATCTGAGTCAATTGAACACCTCAGAAAGTTTCTATTCACTACACCGCCATATTAACCAAAAACACAATGTTTCTAGTTGTTTTTGTTTGTACTGAAAATTGATTTGAATTTCTTATGTATTTCATCAGTCTATGGAGGTCTATTTAATTCACTTATTCAGTAGGTGCAGATGTTGCATGATTAAAATCATGTTCCTTTTTCTCTTCTTAGGGAGGAGGATGGTGCAACAACGTTACGACTTGCCTTGCACGAAAAGACAACCGTTTGGGTTCCTCCAAGAAGATGGTAACGGAACTTGCATTTTCTGGGATTCTAAGCAACAAGCAGCAATTTAATCCAGGTAAGACTTTTATCATCGTTTATTTTGATTGGTTATGTATTTGATGGCAATTATTTTGAACATGTTTTCAAACAATCATCCTCCCTCTGCTTTGTACCTGGCCTAAGCCAATGAATGTCTAAATATGCCATACAATGCTCAGCCTGAGAGTTTCTAGGATACCTTGATTTTCAGTTTAAAAAAGTGAGGCAATGATCTGGTGATCGAAACCATTGATATGATTGGCTACACTTTGGACGGCCCATGCACCCAAAATCTCCCACATGGAAATATCTAACCTTTGAAGTGGTGACCCGAAACTATATAGTTGGGACAAGCATACAACAATGGTCCACATTCAACCAAAAGAAGGTCGAAGATTCCATGTCAAGATCTTCCAATCTGGGGGGATTTTTGGTGCATAGACCATTCAAGGTTGGAACCTTGGATCACTGAAACATGGGTCCTACAGAAAACCTTCCCATACCATATAAACTCTCGTGGTGAGCACCGTATGATACTTCATGGATTCTGAAAATAGTTGTCAGAAAAAAAAAAGGGTAGACATGCCTAATGCACTTTAAATGTAGTCCTGTGCTTGAAAATTTGTCTTTTTCTTTTTTATGTTACAGAATCTGTTGTTTATATCCGTCCACTCTTGGACTAGAATTTTTAATCTAGTAATAGTTTTACTCATATTTTCTTAGAATCAACAACTAACATTTTCCTTGAAAAACCATCATATCTGTACCGCAATACCCAGACTTCTACAGCTGGAACAGGGTCAAGGTCCGCTACTGTGATGGATCATCATTTACTGGAGACGTGGAGGCAGTAGATCCCGTGAGTTCTTGATGTTTGTACACTTTTTCCAATTCAAAATAAGTTAAAAATGTTAATTACATGCATTGATGTTATCTTTGAAACTCAAGGACTATTATAAATTCCACTATGCTTTCTATGTTTGTGCGTCTAATCAGGCTACTGGTCTTTACTTTCGAGGAGCAAGAGTTTGGCTTGCAGTCATTGAGGATCTATTAGCGAAAGGGTTGAAAAGTGCAGAAAATGTACGGCCCTTGAAAAACACATTATTCCTTATTCATCAAGAAACCTTGACCTTATTATAACTTGAGAAAATGGTTACAGGCTCTTTTGTCGGGCTGTTCGGCTGGCGGTTTGACATCCATTCTTCATTGTGACAGCTTTCGTGCTCTTGTACCAATGAGTGCCAAAGTAAAATGCCTCTCAGATGCCGGTTATTTCATCAACACGTAAGATTGTAGTCCATACTCTGTTCTTGGAACTTGTTAGGGTTTGAATAACCCTTTCTCTGATACCATGTAGTTTGGGAGAAAATGTGAGATTAGAGTACAATTTCTCTCAAACCATAATCTTATTATTAGGGAAAAGAATCGTAATCCACGGCACCACCTAAACATATACAACACCATGCCCATAAAGCCCATATTATAATATAGCACCCGAACAGAACTCAATACACCTTACCATTAAGATTAACACTAGTCCCTTCTAAAGCCATGGAAAGAAGAATTTCAAGTTTATTGTGTTATTTTTATCACTAACATCGATAATGCACATGACAGGAAGGATATTTCTGGAACACAACACATTCAAGCCTTCTACGATGATGTGGTGAATGTGCATGTACGTTTTTGTATTCTTGCTGAAATAAGTCATTCAAACCTCAGATATCCATGCTATTATTTTGGGTCCTTCTCATGAAGTTTATTTTCAAGCTCAAGTCCAGTTGAAGATACATCAAAGAACTGCACTCTATTTCCTCTCCCCAAGTTAATTAATGGTCTTGCATTATAGATATCCTTGAATTTCAATACTATCCATATTTCTACATCTTGTACAGGGATCAGCGAAGAATTTGCCAGTATCTTGTACGTCTCAAATGAAACCGAGTATGGTAAGTCTCTCTTCTTCTTTTTCAATACCATTCTCCCACATTTTTCCATCACCTTACTATGTGCTAAAATGGTTTAATATGAATGCAGTGTTTCTTCCCACAATACATGGCGCAACAAATCCGCACGCCACTTTTTATATTAAATGCAGCATATGATTCATGGCAGGTAGTCATTTTTATTAAGTGGGACTTTCCTTAATTTATTTTCTATGGATCAATATCGGTAGTCATTTTTCTCAAGTGGGACTTTCATTAATTTATTTTCTATGGATCAATATCCTTCTGTCTTCAAATACATAGAATGAAAACTTTTTGTCGAACAAATGCTAAGATGGTTCATATCATTTGAGAGACACTTAGTCAGCCATAGAATCACTGCATAAAATTGATATTTTTCTTCTGAAAAAATGCAATTAGTGAGAAGGGTTGGTACCTTACGATCTATATGAAGGCAACACTGAAAGTCTTACATACCTCATCCACAAGACCTCCCTATCGATAAATCCTTGCTGTTTGGTGCTTCTTTCATGTACTCTCTTCCACAAGGCAGTGATGAATTCTCCCGTTCTGCACTTGGTTGACTTGGATGGCTTCTTGACTCTTTACAGTCATCATCATCATCATAAGCCTTATCCCAATTAATTGGGGTCATCAGCTACTGAATCCTGTTCTGGCATTCCACTCTATCAAGGGCCATACCTTCAGTAATCCTTTACAGTAATAGTAAAGAAAATTCATGATCTATCTATACATTTTGTCGATGTTTACCATAAGTTGAATGAATTATTTCTTAGTCTAACTTCAAATTCTAATGAATTTCTAGATAAAGAACATTTTAGCACCTGGTGTTGCTGATCCTCATGGCACTTGGCATTCCTGCAAGCTTGATATAAAGCAGTGTTCTTCCAGTCAACTTGAAACAATGCAAGGTCTACTCTATACCACTTAAAAGAATTGCTATCTAACTGTGAATGCTTCATGCATGGCCAAATATTCAACTGAGAAGGCTTTTTCCTGATTTTTGATGGAAAAATGCGATTTGAATCATAGGAATTCGTTGTGTTTTTATTTATTTATTTATATTTATATTTTATTTTTTTGTGTGATGATGATGCTATTTGCATGAGAAATCCTGATTGAGATTAATGTATTATGGAGGTATATTTGCTGCTTCCGGATACCATGTCAAACAACCAATTGCTCTAAAAGCTCGAGCTGTTAGAGGATGGTGTGTCAATGTATATCAAGGGACTTTAACATTTCATGTTCCTAAACCTTCCATGGATCTCCATTTCCATAGGCTGCAGCTCACTGAAATGAACCATGATGTTCTCTTTCTTCATGGGAGGAAGACTTCTTTAGATGCAGTTTTATTGCGACTGTCTTTTCCTTCCAAAAACCCTTATTGCTTTCCTTATGGATCTGTAGTTTTGAATGAACTTACCGTTGTGAGCTTCCTTCACTTGAAGAGTTGATTCAACATGCCATGGTAATGGTTCGACTTGAATTTTCTTGTGCAATTTTAACCTATGTATAAACATTCACTTTTTCATAAACCCATGGAAGACGCTCTTAAATCAAGATTTGTATCAGTTCAAATGATGAATTGATGAAATGTCTTTTACCCCTCATCAATGGCAAAATATAAGAATTATACAAATGAAACATGACAGAATGATCTACCACGCGTGTTATTTAATTGATTAAACTGAATTTATGTTTTCTAGGCTGCATCACAACGAATGAATTCAACCGCTTAATTTAGTTAAAAATAAATTACAAAGATTAGTGATGTTTTCCAGTATCCGTAACAAGTAACCTGCAAATTTCTGTTGTGTTTCTTTGAAGTCCAACTTGAAAGTAGCAAAGTTGCAATTTGAGACCTTCACCGTGAGTGCCAAGGAAATTACGGTTTGATCAGTTCATCTGTTTTTTATTAATAATTGCAATTCAACTTGATAGTGCATCCAAATACACCCTAGTCATAAACTTCAATGATGTTTGAATTGGTTCTTGGGCTAGAATTTTCAATTGAATGGAAGTGCGAAACTCATTTCAATAAAGAAGAAATCACCAAAGTGGGGCTAGCCCCTGAAATGCAAATATGACCATTTCCAGTCCAACTTGGAAATGTGAGGGCTTACAATTGCAATTTGGTCAGTTGGTATTATGAATTAATGGTGACAACCCCACTTTGGCTATGTCATGTACAAATACAATGAATTGAAATTCTTCTTTTTTTCTTTTGCAGTTAGCATGAGTTCATCTTTTTCTTGCTAATGAATTCGGGTAGCACTGTTACAGGTTTCCGTTTGGAGTTTTTAAGTGCCCTGACAGGACTTGGGACCTCCTCCTCAAGAGGCATGTTCATAAACTCATGTTACGCCCATTGCCAATCCGAGATGCAGGAGACATGGTTAAGAGACGACTCTCCTGTGCTCGGCAACATGGTAAGCTATACACCTTCCCTGTGAATTTGTCATTTCTCAGTGTCAATTCAAAACGGAGTTACCGAGTATGGATTTGAAAGCCATGAAAACAGCACCTGTCATGTTTTTGACATTTTAATAACACGTAGGGTGCATTTGGTTGCACCAAATATCATGAAATTTGGAGCAACCAAACGCACCCGTGATAGTTGCAAGACATAAGATTTCCTAGCTTCACAATGCCTTACATGTCTTGTCTACGTCCTTTTCTTTTTTTACTTTCTTTGGAAAACAAGTGTGCATTTCGACAATTGTACCAAAACGATAAGTTCAAATCTGTTCTTAATCAGGCTAGTTTGCAATCATCTCAAAATTACAGTTCTAATTACACAGAAATGGATGTTTGACGTCTGATTCTAATCAGCACCATTCTTGAAATGTCTGTTTTGCAGACAATCGCAAAGGCAGTTGGAGACTGGTATTTCGACCGGAGTCCCTTCCAGAAGATCGACTGCCCCTACCCTTGTGACAAGTCATGTCACAACCGCATTTTCGATCCGCAAGAACATCCGGGTGCATAGCAAACCATTACTTGAGTATATTTATATTCATGCATGCATCATCATAATTATTTTTATTATTGCTAAACAAGCTCTCAAATAAAAGCTCATTAGTAATAAATGGTTTGTAGTCATCTTGAAATAAACCAAGGCCACAAAATCAGTGGTTCTTGCTATATTATTGTTCTAATAATAGAATATTATTTCATTTCATATAACAAATTCAAGCTTCTTTTTTCTTCTTGTCCAATCACTTGAGAATTGTTTCCTCTGTAGAGTGACTGGTTCCATCTGACCCCAATTTTAAAAGGCCAAAATTGCACCAGTTGGATGGCTAGGATCATCCAACCCCACCAGTTTGTCAATGTACCATACAGATTCATCTACTACAGTGTGCATTGATGCAAGCTACCAAAATTGTTATAATCATCCAAATGGAGTGATGATTTTGGCCATGACCAATTCACTGTAGGCCCACTTGATCATGCTAGTGTAATGTGGGTGGGCCCATCACGACATGCCCCATCGCGTCTTGTGTAATGTACATCATATATGCTATAGCCTTCATGTATTGATCAAGTGAAGCCCACCATCAAATTTCAACTGAGACATTTTATTATTAAGGTTGTTTGGTGTAGAGCCAGCAATGGCCTTGATTGGCCCATCAAACTTCTGGACATGAGCCTGAACTTCAAGCCCAACAGAAGTCAGAAGGTCACCGGCTATGTATAACAGAATTTCTGCTTAGGCCCATTCCAAACCCAAATCCATGACCGTTTGTGGCTGCCTTGGGCTGGGTTTGGTGTAACTTTCAGGCCTATAGGCCATACTCAGAACTGAATTTCAGGCCTGTGGTTCACGACATGTACACCAATCCCTGACCGTCTATTGTTGATATGGATGAGTATGGCAGATCACAAGCGAGTTACACTGGCAAAATCAAATATAAAAAAATGATACTCTGGCGTAGTGATGGATGATACGCAGGCACTTATAAATTACTTAGAAACTGCTTACGTGGAATACAAGTTATTGGAATTAAAGTTTTCAAATTAGGAACCAAGTTTAGATGAATCGTGAACCAAAAATCAACCTAATTTTATTATAACTATCAGATTGGTGGACATTTATTGGACGGTTGGGAATGTAAAACATCCAATGGTCCTATTTCAACAAACAAGTGTCCTGTGTCCATATGATTTAATAATACCGAGTTTGAGACAGTGAGTTCTATGATGTAGTCGGTTTAAGATTAGTTAATATCTTAATCTCGTATAGTTTCTCAGTGCCTGAGTATCAGGTGTCATGTGCGGATGGAATATCAAATAATTCCCTCAAAATCAAATGGTTATTTGAGATTTCTGGTTTGGGCCCCACCGATGATTGGATGGGCTGATGTGATGCCCATAACCCTTTGGAGGCGAATTGCTTGTGCCACCCACCCACAGGAAGTTCCTGTGGTCGGAAGCTATGTGGAGCCCACAGAGATGCGATGATAAATCCATTCCGTCCATCACTTTCTCAAGTTCACAACAGGACATGAATCTATAAAATCAGGCAGATCCAAAACTTAGGTGGACCACACCACACTAAAAAGTGGGGATTGAACGCACACCATTGGAAAAATCAAGCTCATGAGTTTGACGGCTCGGATTGACGTACATATATGCCAAATGGGCCTTGGATGACTCACCATCCTTTGGTCAGCGGCCGGCGACTGGAATGCTCTACTACAACACCTGTTTTACTCAGGTGTCATCCTATTAGATTACATAACTACCACTGTGATGTAGGTCCCACATCAACTATCCAGTCCGTTCATTAGTTTCATCATCTCAATTTAGAACTTGAGGTCAAAAATAAGGTTGATCAAAAACCCAAATGGGCCACACCACAAAGAAAACAGTGGGGTGGAAACGGTCACCACAGAAATGTTCTTGGCCCCACCGTGATGTTCAAATGCCATCAAACCCGTTGATCCAAAAGGATGAAAGTGAAAGAATAATTATTAATTTGATCCAAAAGTTCGGTGGGCCCAAGAAGGTCTGAATGGTAGGTGTCACAATACCTGCGGTTTGTTTTGGTAGTAAAAATGAATTTTTAGATGAAAAATTTATTAAAAAAGAAAGGTGGTTTACTCTTTTAACGTATTTCACTGATATAGAGCTCCGGACGCGGATTTCCTGGAAAGCCTTTCCAAGCAAGTTCCTGCGCTGTAAACCTAGGTGGGGCCCACCGTGATTTTTGTGAGAAATCCACTCCGTCCATCCGTTTTTTGAGATCATTTTAAGATGTAGGACCAAAATTGAAAAAGATCCAAGACTCAAGTGTGCCGTGCTAAAAGAAAAGGTAGTTAGGGAAATTCCTACCGTTGGAACTTACCTGCGGTTGACAGTGATATTTACATGACATTCATACCGTTCATAAGTTCATTCCTACTGGGATGAACCGAAAACACAAATATTAGCATAATTCAAAACATCTATGCCCCACGAATATTTCAACTGTGGACGTTCAATTGTCACATTTTCGGCAGTAAATCTTGCTTTTTTTTGACCGCATGTCTTAAAATGAACTCAAAAAATGGATGGACGGGATGGATTTTTTACAAACATCACAGTGGACCCGACAGGGATTCCCAGCGCAGGAATTTCCGGCCAAAGGCTTTCGAAATCTGTCCGTGACTACAGGAGATTTTGGGTAACCCATATTTGCTACACTCGCACACACCGAAAAGCCAAGATAAACCGAGTCAATCTAGCCGTTCAATCGAAAATTTGAATTTCGGAATGCAAATACAAACTTAAATACTCTCTCATCTTCCATTTTCAAAAAACAGCAAGTATTATCTCTGGACCATGACACCCTGTTGGACCCCACATGCAGCATTGATTTGCAACTTGCAAGTGGGTTGATGGGTGGGTCTCACAAAGGTCTACCGTATTCATATATGGGCTGTTGAGTTATGAGCCAGCAAATCTCTCCTGCAAATAATAATTAGGAGAAACAAAGGTTTGCTAAGCGCACGCTCGTGTGCAATATGAATTTCATGGACCCGCCACCATGGCACATACGTGCAATATCCAATCAATCCATCAGTTGATCCAACCTTCCATGTTTTCCAGAAATATATCGGTCTACCCAGAAGTGGATGGATTAAAAATGATGGAGATACAAAGGTCAAGTGGGCCGCACGAAAGGAAACTGTGGTCAGGAAATGCCTACCGTTGAAATCTCCCAGGGTCCACCGTGATATTCATATGCTATCCGTACCGTTCATAAGGTCATTCCTACTGGGATAAACCGAAAACAAAAAAACATTAGACCGATCTAAAACTTCTGTGGCCCCACGAATATTTCAACGGTGGATGTTCAATCTTCACTCTTTCATGTTGGGCTCATTTTTGGGCCCATGTCCTAACCTCATCCGGCGAAACGGATGGACAGGGTGGATTTCTCAAAAATATCACGGTGGGGCCCACCTAGCTTTTCATCGCTGGAAGTTCGTGCTAAAGGTGGGTCCCACCGTGATGTTTGTGTTAAATACATAGGACTATTTGATGGTTTGGTATGAACACAGCCTCGTGTCCTCGACTTCACTTCTCTACGGTCTGCATGGCGACGTGGGGACCGAAAAGACATGCCAATGTGGTGGGGCCCACCACTACACTAAGCGATTTCACATCATAATATTGTACGTGGCCCACATCTTTGCACAACCATGGATTAGTAATCGGTGTCCTACTCATGGCTCAGCAGTACACTGAGTTTCAACACTGGAGTGTGTGGGTGTATAAAAAAAATAAAAATAAATAATTTTGTCCCACCTTGGATGGACTGTGTGGCAAAAGTCAGCTTGAGTGGGCCATCTGATGAAGTGAGGATCCATGTTCAACTAGAAAGGGTGGAGATTTTTGGGCCATTCTCCACCTAAGTAGGGACCCGACAGATCAACGGCTAGGATTATCAAACCATGGGATCCACTTGCAGAAACAAATTACTGCGGATGCGGATTCGACGAGAACTTCCTGCAATGGAAGGCTAGGTGGGGCCACCTAGTATTGTTCTAACCAATGGATTGGATCTTATACCTTTCATGTCATTGTGGCAAATGTGTGGCGTCTACGAGCTTTATTGCACGCGCGTGTGGGCTTAGCAAAGATCAGGAGAGATTATACAGAAGTAACGGACGCGGATTGCGTACTGAGTAAACTCTGTGGGATCCACCATGATTTACATATTTTATCCACTCCGTCCATCCATTTTAAGAGATAAATTTATGGCTGTAGAACAAAAAATAAGTATATCCAAATCTCAAGTGGACCTCACCACGGGAAACAGTGTGAATTGAAATTCTACCGTCGAAAGTTTCTTGGGGGCCACGGAAGTTTTGCATCAATCTGTTATTTCTGTTTTCCCTTAATCCATGTGTTTTTTATCTTATGAACAGGTTGGATGACAAACAAACATCACTGTAGGTTTCAACGGTGGAATTCATTGTTCCCACTGTTTCCTGTGGTGTGGTCCACTTGAGCTTTGAGCATGTTTCAATTTTCGGATCAACCACTAAAATGAGGTGGAAAAACGGATGGACGGCGTGGATAATCCACACACATTCAAATTAGGCCCAAATGAGTTTATTCAGTCGGCGTGGACAATCCGACTTCAGAGAATCAGAAGTAACCGATTCTGGTTTTAAGTGGTAATTAAATGAGAAAAACTTTGTTACTCTGGCAGACTGTGATGTATGATACGCAGGCACTTAGAAATTTCACATGTAGAGACAGTTATTAAAGTTTACGATTCCTAGTATGGATGTATCATAAACAGAAAATTAAGTTTATTATCTTTCTTTTGTACTGATGGACATTATTTAGACAGTTAAAAATGAGAAAATAAAAAATAAAAAATCTAACGATCCAATATCTACAAACGATTGTCCACGAATCAAAGGATAGGATTGTTCAACCAATCTAATCTTGGGATTATGACTTGGTTACAGTAGTCTACACATCTTAATCGGTTTAATTTGATTTAATACATGTCATGTCATGTAGACAATTTCTAAGTGCATGCATATCAAGCATCATACACAGCTGGAGTATTGTGTAGATACATTAATTAAAATTAAAAATCCATTTATCACCAAATCGAGTCCAACGGGTTGGGCCACAAGGTACATTCCACCAAGAAAATGACTTCCACATTTTATGTACATGTGAAATCAAATCCTTCCAATAGATTGGACCCCACCATGATATTAGTTAAGAAAAAAATCAGACCCATGTGCTAAACAGGTGGGCAAGAAAATAGAAAAAATTTCCATAATATGAGTAGATATGGATAATTTTTACATGATATGATCATAGTGATGAGACCCACCTACTAGACGGATTGGATTTTGCACAAACATGAAAATTTGGAAATTATTCACTGGTTGGGCCGTAACTTATAGTCTAACCGGTTAGACTAGGTATGGTCCACACCGGATGACTTCAAACCCTTTAAGTGGATATGAGATCCAAGCCTTCCAATAGTTAGGCGTTAACATGAGGAATATCCATTATGATAATGATCCATATCTAATGATAAGGTGGACCACACCATGAAAATAATTTCTACCCATTGATAAATAGAAAAACAGGTGTGGTCTACCAAATGAGTGGAAATTATAGATTTTTATCAAATCGATCCCTATGACGCTGCCAACCTATTGGACTAGTTGGATGACTGAAGTACATGAAAGATTTGAAGTTATCCACTGGCTGGACCGTAACTTATAGTCCAGCTGGCTGGACTTGAGAGCTTCTCCTATTAACAAAATCTATAAATTACAAACTTCTTTGTATTCTCCTTCCAACTCGGTAATTGAGATTATTCTTCAGGTATGTCAATCGCTTCTTTTTTTAAATTAAATTTTAGGATTTATTTTTTTTTACCGAAAAGTTCTTTTTAAAAAAATAAATCTTTTTTAACAAACAATCCCTCGACTTTTTGAAATTCCTGAAGTTGGTTTTTTTAGTGGTGAAATGATCAAATTGCCTACTCTACATTTTTTCAGGCTGATCCAATATCAGGTGAGCCACACGTGAATTCGGAAGTTTTTGGGCGGTGTAAATTGATTTTTGTTGTGTGGCCCACCTGATAATTTGGTCAGCCTGATGTTTGCTCATGTGATGGTCGTGGTGGGGCGCACCTGATGGGATGGTTGGATCTCATACACGCACCATGCGTCCACTGACCACTGTAGTTCTATAGAAAAAAAAAAAAAAGTATAGCTGAGCCGACTTTGGTCATTGGATCTCAAGAAAGGACGTGGATCATCGTCCTAACTCCTGACTCGGTCCTGGCCGGAGCTCTACGGGACCTACCGTGATGCATGTGTTTTATCCACACCGTCCATCCATATTTTTCGATCATTTTAAGGTATGATTCCAAAAAGGAAACGGATTCAAAGCTCAAGTAGGCTCCACCACAGAAGCATTTATTTGCCATCCAACCTGTTCATAAGTTTTAGATCAGGCTTATATATTTGCTTTCCATTCGTCCCGTTCCGTGTGGGCGTGGTTTGGATGGATTCCATCCTACCTAGGTGGGTGGAATCTCTGTGGTTCTGATGTGATACATGTACTTTACGTACATCCACATAGTCCATCCATTTTGGCAACTCATTTTAGGGCAGATGAAATGTAAGTATATCCAAATCTTAAGTGGACCATACCACATAAAACATTCATGATTGAATCCTATATCCAAATCTTAAGTGGACCATACCACACAAAACATTCATGATTGAATCCCCTCCGTTAAAAAGTTCATGGGGCCACTAAATGTTTATTTGCCATGCAACCTGTTGATAAGGTCACAAAGACGTCAACTAAGAAATCACAAAAATAACAGCTTAATCCAAAACTTTCATGGCAGATGAGAAGTTTTTATTAGTTGATTACCACTGTTTCTTGTATCAGGGTCTACCTAAGATTTGGTTCTATTTTATTTTTCTGATCATGCCCTAAAATGAGTTTTAAAAATAAATGAGCAATGAGAAAATAAGGCACATACATCAAGGTGAGACCCGTGGTCAGGAATCCCACCCACACTAGGCCAGTTCCATGTAACCCTAGGAATAGGTTGGATGACAAATAGGAAATTTTCAACAGCGGATGTAATTACATCCCACTGTTTCTTGTGGTGTGGTCCACTTGCCCTTTGGATTTGTTTCAACTTTGGCTCATGCCGGGAGGCCTGAGGTGATATGGCTACGGTTGAGTACACAATAGTTTTATTTCTGGGTGTGGCCAGGCCTCGCCCAACGGTACGTAGAGAAATTGACGGACAGAGTGTATGCCACGTAGACATCATGGTGGGCTCCATAATTTTTTCGGAAATTTATTGCTCTCTAGCCATGATAGCCGCAAAACGAATGATGGGTGTGATTCTCTGAATTTTCTTCCACTCACCAACAGAAGGCAAAAGTTTAAGTAGGACCATTTTACGTGGGGGCCACCGTAGGGTGTGTATGCCATCCAATCTCGATTCAGTCCATGCTCCTCGTAGTATAAAGGAATTAACGAAAAATTACACTAGTCTAACACATTAGTAGGCCACATTAAGGTACTCATGCGTACGATTAATGGTTTGGTCCATTCATCTTGTGGGGCCGACCTTTAATAACAATTGCTTTTGAAAGTCTCTTTGATTGAAGGCTCCTTACCTTCAGGTTAATAGCCAAATAAAGGAACGGGGTCCATATTAATTAGAACAGAGTTCTGACCAGTGATCTTAGCTGTCCATCAGGTGGGCCTTATTTTTGATAGCCACTCTCTTTCAAAGTCAGTTTGATTTGATGGTTAGGCCTAGGAAAACGAACAGTCCACATTAATTATAATTAGAGGTGTACACGAACCTAGCTCGCTCGACTCGACTCGGTTCGAAGATGAGTTCGAGCCGAGTCCAGCTGATTTTTTGAGCTCGAAAATGAGTTTGAGCTACCCCAACTCGACTCGGAACAAACTAGTTCGGTGACTCAGTTACTTTGATATTGATGTTGCTTACCAAGTGTTTGATGAAATGACTCAACGAGTGCGGATGGTGGCAAGGAATGTATATATATGAAACAAATACCATTCTTTTCTTGATTTTTATGTTGCCTAGAAAGTGTTTGATAAAATGCCTACAAAACCATTTCTGCCATTTTACTAAAACAGTGGGATTTTGAACAAGCAGTCCAGTTGTTTGTGAAAATGCTGCACAGACCAACTCGGCTCGATCTTGGCTCGAACTCGGCTTGAACTGGCATGAGTTACTGACCGAACCGAGCTAAGATGGCCAGTCAGGCTCGAGGACCGAGCTGAGGTCAGCGAGTGGCCACGCCGAATCAAGTTGAGGCCAGCTCGACTCGATGTATACCCCTAATTATAATTAGAGTTGGGCATCGAGTCAAGTCGAACCAAGTTAGGTCTAACTCGACTCGATTCGGTTTTGAAATAGGCCTAACCCGAACTCGATACCGAGTCCAGCATGCCTGACTCGATCTGAGTCCGATCTGGCCTGGACTGATCCGGACCAAGTCCGATCTGGTCAAAAGTACAGAGTCGGATTGAGAGATAAGGGAGGGAGAGAACAAGAGAGTGGAGAGGAGAGAGAGGAGGACGAGGAGGAGAGTGATGGTGGTGGGTGGTTGCCGGGCTTGGAAGATGAGGAGGATAAGGGAGGGAGAGAGAGATTTTGGGATCGGGTTGGGGTAGGGTGCGGCAGGTAGGGTTAGACAGTAGGGTTTCGGATCGAGTCGGGTCTAACCGGATCGAGTTTCGGGTTGAGTCGGGTTAAGTTACTAGGTAACTCGAACTCGACTCGGTTTGAGATCGGATTGGGCGAAGCCTACTCAGTTCGGACCGACTCACTCATTCGGTTCAGGTCAAGTCAGATCAAAATGAGTCGGATGAGTCGAGTTAGCCGGATCGAGTCGTCCGATGCCCTCCTCTAATTATAATAGAGATCCAGTCATTAATTTGAGTCATTCATGTAGTGGGATCTACTTTTGATTATCATCATGTTGTAGTATTTCATAAATTTTTTTTTTCTAAACAATGGGGGTCCACACAACATTTTAAGAAAAATAAATAAAATAGATAGCACCCCTCAAACAATGTGTATGTAAAATTAGATTTGTAGCTAAGTCCAAGAAGTTCTACACTTGGGGGCTGTTTGGCACTAAGGATTTGAGGGGATATCAAATCAATGGTTGCTAGGCAGGTTGGATTAGAGGGGACTTCAAATTCAAGAGATTTTAAATCCTCACTTTTTGGGAATCTAACCATCCCTCCATTTTGCTTAAGTTTCCAAAATCCTCTCATTTTCTATTGATTTTTAAAGGTAGAGAGTCACATGTGTACCATATGTGCCACCATGCTACTAATCGATTGGGCATGTGGACCACTAATGATTTCCCAAAACAATCAGATTGATATTCTGCATCACTAAAATTACTTAAATAGAATGATCTGGGCAGTCCAAACATTGTCCATGTAAATTAACGGTTAAAAATCATTGGTTAGTTGCTCAATTGTGATCATATGCTTGTGGCCCATATACTGAGGCTTGAAATTTCATCATTTTTGTGCCAAAGTATATAATTCAATGGGGTTAGTATAATCATTATGTCAAATTATATATATATGTTCAATTTTATTTAATTAAATTCAAATTTCTCTAAATATGCTACATAATTTAAATACATAGCTAGTTTTGGATTAGAGGGGATCCTGAATCGAGGGTCCCAAACACAACCAGAGTATTCCAATTTCAGGGTATTTCAAATCTAAGGGATTTTCAATCTGAATATTCTGAATTCACGGTGCCAAACGAGGCAACAATTAGCTACAGTTGGCTTTTCTATGAGGTTTTGTATTTTGTCTTTCCAACACTGTTAAATCCATTAGTTATGACTTTGAGAATGTAAACCAAAATATCTCTACCTCATTGCAATCAACTGCATAATGAACATTAAAAAGGATACTATATCAGCTACAAGATTAGTTTTCTTGCACAACACTATGGATGAAATTGATCTGCTACGGGTAGATAAGTGGTCTCATAGCACATGTGATTCAAACCGTGCATCGTGGTTGATCTAAGACTCGTTATACATGTGATCATCATGTTAGATCTCATTGATCATCTTATGATCCATCCCTACTTTAAATTTATTCTTGTAAGATCAAGTTTGATATCATGCCGAGATCTTGTCTTACCAAGGTGGAGATACCTCTCATACATTCATACACCTCATCATGTACTACTCATGCTGTGTACACTTGCACAATGTTTACACATTCCTAGCGGCAAAGCCTTTAGAAGATGCAAACCGCCATGATGAATGGATACCATAAAAAGTAAGCTATTTCATGACTTAGTTGGGCCATAGCAGCCATAGCACGAATAGAAAGATTTTAGGTGTGAATTCTACATGGTGTGGCTCACATGAGTTTTGGATCAAGTAAATTTTTGGTCTCTAAGAAACACATGAAAGAGATCACATGATGGAGGGATTGAATGTTATGCAAAAATCAAAGTGAGCCCAATACACCAAGTTGTAGAGTAAGCTTTTTCTACAATTGAATATATTTTAAGATGGCCACACACACACACTCTCTTCAAGAAAAAAAAAAGTATAAGAGGATATACAATGCTTTATTATATTTTTCTTTCAAGAAAGATAATTTACAAAATATTTTTATTTTTTATTTTTTATTCTATATTCTTAGAGAATCTTTAATTTTTAGAACATTTGATTTTTAAAGTGGGAATCAATATATACACCAATATTCTTCATAAATACACAATCTTAATATACTTTTAGTAACATGTGTTTAAATGTGTACTATTAGATTACGAACTAAGTTTGAAATGAATGTGTTACACAACATATTGTTCAGTACCGAAATTGTTACGTATTGCCCTGCATTAGGCTGTTTCAGGCCGATACAAGGCAATACATCCATATCGTTTACAAGAAACAACGATATGTATTAATTTTGAACAAATATTTCAAACTTTGATTTCTACATTGACAAATTGGAGGGTTTTTTTTTTTTTTGTTTTTTAAAGGAACTAATATATGCACTCGATATTTTTAAAAGAAATACATTTATATTATACTTTGGTAAGAAATGCTCTAGTGCTCTTAGAGCAATATAAGTTGTTGTGCCATTAATTGTATTTGTTCAATTGGACAGTCTAATTAATTAATTTGAACTACCTAGCCACTCTAAGACGCATTTTATGGACTACTACACAATTTTTACTAATTAAATAATCTAATCGATCATTGATTTGGCTTTATTTTTTCTAGTAATCGTTTTCCAAGCCATGGATGCAATGACTATGACTACCTAACAAAAACGATTCTTTAAAATCATTAGCAATCCATGAAGGGTCCTAACAAATAGATGAATCATGTTTTGATTGCACCTATATTTGTATAAATAATCTTGACCATCCACATTAAAGTCCATTGATCTAATGGTAAATATTTATTAGAATGGTGTAATGTTTGAATGGTAGGCTATAAAATGATATTTTGTATGTGTACTTCATTTTTTAGAACTTGAATTTTTTTAAATTTTTCTTTATATTAATTGGGTGAAGTTTTAGTGTAATTGATGTTTTAATTGTTACTTTTATTTTGTTGATGTTTTTACACTTGATAAACATTTAGTTTTTGAGAAAAAAAAATTAAGTGTATTATTTGATCTTTGGTGGAAGAAAAAATATTTAATTAATTTAAATAATTTTCATAAACTATTTTTTGATGTTTTAATTGAAAACAAGTTGAGTAGAAGTACATTGAATTTTCGTAAACTCGTATCACGGGTAGTGATTATACTTTTTGAATATTTTGTAGTAATAAATTTATTAAGAAGTACATCGAATTAAAAAAATATATATTTAGTAAAATGCAGTTGTATTTTAGTTTCATCAATGATTTAATGAAGTGAGAAAAATGGACAATAATATTTTAAAAATAAGTTATCTATGATGTTGTTTATTATACAAATATTTAAATATTGTTACTTGTTACCGTTTTTATTAACTGTAGAGTTTTCTCTAATAAATATAAAAAACTGACAGTTTTAAGAGAAATAAAAATTTATAAATTGATAAAATTTTAAGAGAATTAATAAATCTCAAAGAATAAAATACTATAAGATTCTGTTCTGATGAATAGTTAAGAAGGGATATGATAAATTTAATCATCCATCTTTGATAGGATAAATTCTCTAAAATACGAATATATTTTAAGAAGATATTTAATTTTTCATAATTCTATAATAGAAAGCTTTAAAAAATTGTAAAAAAATTTCAGAAAAGTAATGTATTTTTAGATTATTTATTGTATATAATGATTGAATAGAACTACATCGTCTCTGTTTTTATGAATAGATTAAAAGACATGCCCATTAGATTTAAATTTAGGCGCATCTACTCTTATTTTAATATTGAGTCTAAATGTACAGGATGACAAATCACAGAGCATGCAGGAGGCTAAATTTTCTCTTATGTGTGTTAATAACACTTCAAACAGATGCATTATATGTGGGGATTACATATGTCGAAGACGCCGTTAAAAAGGGAGCAGGTCTTATTCTTCACTTTTACTAACTCTATTCCATTTAGAGTCATTTTCATTCTAAAAGTTTTGGGTCTCTTTTCCATATATGAAAACTAGACATCAATAATTACTTTTTTTATCTTGTTTTTCATCTTTTTTATGTTTGTTATTTGAAATGTAATGCAGTTTGCTTGGACGGGAGCCCACCAGCTTATCATTTTGATAAGGGCTTCGGCTCGGGGATAAATAGTTGGTTAGTTCACTTAGAGGTAAGTATTTTACTTTCAAATATGTATTTATTAATTGATATTTTTACTTATTTCATGTATATAAAATGCCTAATTCATATGTTCAGGGAGGAGGCTGGTGCCACAATGTTACAAATTGTATCCGTCGTAGTACCACCAAATTGGGTTCATCTAAGAAAATGCAAAAACAAATCCCATTTTCAGCAATTCTTAACAACAATGAAAAATTTAATCCTGGTAAAATTGATTACACAAATGTGCATTTTGCTTACCATTCAAATAGTTACATTATTAATTTTTATTTTATTAAAAAATTATTATTTGTATAATCACATTATTTCTTTAGAATCATAAATCTTATATTAGTTCACCCACACTTATTTAAAATATCAACAGATTTTTTCATGATTGCATTTTTCAGATTTCTATAACTGGAATAGAGTTAAGATTCGTTATTGTGATGGATCGTCATTTACCGGAGACGTAGAAAGAGTAGATCCTGTAAGTTTTTCATGCTTATATACTATTGATATTATATTTTTATTAGGCTCAAATTTATAAACTTATTATTAGCATAAATTTTATGTGTGTCTTGTCAGAATACCAATCTTCACTATCGAGGAGCGAGGGTCTGGTTTGCCGTCATGGAAGATCTATTAAAAAAAGGAATGAAGAATGCAGAAAGTGTATACTCCTTAAGATATATATTCATATGGATTCATATAAAAACTTGCATTAACAACTTGAAAATTGGTTGTAGGCACTTTTATCGGGTTGTTCAGCTGGTGGGTTGGCTGCTATACTTCATTGCGATAATTTTCATGCCCTCCTACCAATAGGTGCCAAAGTAAAATGCCTTTCAGATGCGGGTTATTTTGTCAATGTGTAAGATCATAGCTAACTTATCCCTTAAAAAATTATAAGAAAAAATTTATAAAAAAAATTGATTTTGTTACGTACATTACTAATAATGATAGTGCACATGACAGGAAAGATATCTCAGGGAAAGAATACATACAAACCTATTTTAATGAAATTGTGACTTTACATGTATGCTTCTTCTTCCTTTTTCCTTTTCTTTTATATTTTTTTTATTCTAAAATAGCAATTCAGACCCATGATATATAATTTGTTATTTTGTATCTTTTTATATTATTATCTTTAAAATTTTAATGCCTTTAAAGATACACACTATTACTATTTCCCATCAACTTAATTAATAACAATGCTTTATTCTTATCAAGTAATTTTCATATCTATGTTTATATTTAAATCTTATGTAGGAATCAACAAAGAATTTACCATCTTCTTGCACATCAAAAATAAAGCCTAATATGGTAAGTGTCTCTCTTTCTCTCACTCTCTCTATCTCTCTCACATAAACCTATTAGATACTAAGTGGAATGTGAATGCAGTGTTTCTTTCCACAGTACATAGTGCAACAAATCCGCACACCGATTTTTATTTTAAATGCAGCATATGATTCATGGCAGGTAATCTTTTTTTTCTTGAATGGATCTTAATCTTTTAATGCATTAGTCATAAATTTTTAAATATTTCAAAAGAATATTCTAAATTATTATGATAATCTACTTGAAAGAAGTGACAACCTTTTAATTTAACATGAAAAATTTGTTTTGCTTGCTAAACTAAATGATGGAAGTAAAACATGGGTTTTACTTTTTATCTAGTGTTTCTAAACAAATGAGTATTAAGCTTCACCTATAGTTATTGACTTAAACATTTAATGTATTTTTCAGATAAAGAATGTCTTAGTACCTGCTGATGTTGATCCTACTAACGCATGGTATAATTGTAAGATCGATATAAAATCATGCTCTTCTACTCAACTTACAAAAATACAAGGTAACTACTCTTTAGATAATCTATATGGCCCTTAAGGACTTTGTTTATACTTATGAATTCTTCTCCAATTTATTTTCAATCTTCAATTATAATTTATTTTTAAATTTTTTAAGGAAAAAATACTCGTAGAATTTGAACGATTTTTTATTTATTTTCTGAATCTATTTCTTTCTCATTTGCTATAATAAAGATGCAAATTATATGTGTGAAAGAGATGTTTGAAATCAGAATGCCATTAGCCCAATGTAATTATGTGTATACAAAATGCATATTTATGTGCATGATAATGAAGATGATTATGAATTTGATTTGCATCATTAATAACGACTATTTATGTTTGATTGTTTAGTCAGAATTAAATCCTAAAACATTTCTCTTTGCATCTATACAATATATTTTGGGTTCACGATAACAGTGCTAGCTTGCTATGTGAATGCGCATTGCTTCATATCATTCTTCTTCTTTAAATTTAATTAGCAAGTGCATTTTCTTTTTCTTAGTTAATGAAGTAAGATATCATCATAACAGTTTTTAGGACGGAGTTTCTAACTGCAATGGTAGGACTGAGAACCTCTTTAGCAAATGGCATGTTTATAAATTCATGTTACGCTCACTGCCAAAGCGAGGCACAGAAGGCATGGTTCGGTGCTACTTCTCGAGTACTTGCAAATACAGTAAGTCTATAATTTTATTTTATTTTTATAATTTTTCATCTATAATATACTCGGATCTTTAACTTGAATGAGTGGGACCTATGATTCAATTTTCTATTGTATTTGGATCATGGCTACAGATATTTTTGATAGAAAATTTTTAATATAAACAATTGCTTGGAAATAGTGAACAAGAAGAGAAATACCTAACGGTCCACATTTAATAAAAAATCAGCAACATCTTTATTCTATTTTACAAGCATTGTCTTTCTATTTTTGTATCCAACAAACCAATATGGTCCCGAACGTTGAACCATAAGTCCCAGTTATTAAAAGAAAAATAAAAATATACAAAATATTATATTTTAATAATTGTTTCAAATTTATTAATTCCATCAATGCTCACTTTAAAGAATACATCATTATATTAATTTCATATGGAATAACGCTATTTATAAGAAATCTTATTTTGCAGACAATTGCAAAGGCAGTTGGAAACTGGTTTTATGATTTGTCTCCATTCCAGAAGATCGACTGCCCTTATCCATGCGACTCATCATGTTGAAGTGTCGTCTCCAAAATGCAAAAGTTTTAGAAGAGTAGAAGACTTTTCCCAACAACTATTTCATTTTATGCATCATGTTTATCAAAAGAAAAGCAAGGTCTATGAAAAAGAATAATAAAATTAAGAATTTAATTTGTTGCAAATTTTGTGTGTGTGTGTGTGTGTGTATATGTGTATGTGTGTGTGTGTGTGTGTGTGTGTGTGTGTATATATATTAAAAATATGCTTTTAAAATTGTACATTAGCGCAACTGTGCTAAACTCTGACTAGCTTAGCTCAGCTCGGCCCGTTCAACCACAGGGCTTGGCTCGAGTTCAACTTAGCTTGATTATTGAGCTGATCTAGTCAACTCAATTTGGTTTGATAATCAAATTGAGTCGAGCTCGGGCCAAGTTCGAGCCAACTCGCTGGGTCACAGACTTGGCTCAAATTTTAGGATTTTTTATTTTGCAGATTTTGGTTTGGAGTTTTGTCCTATTGAAGAATTTTGGGGTATTTAGAGAATTTGGAGTTTTGGCTCGAGTTGCTGCTGCGTGCAAGTCTGGTGTGCCGTGTTTAGGTAGGGTTGTTGTGGACAAGAGGGTAGTAGAGAGAGAGAGAGAGAGAGAGAGAGAGAGAGAGAGAGAGAGAGAGAGAGAGAACAAAGGTAAATTGGAGTCGGGTGTGGTGAGCGAGCTAGGCAGCGTACGGGTCAGCTGGGCGGGTGTAGGTAGAGAGAGGAAGATGAGATTCAAATAATAGGAGGGGGGAGAGGAGGAGAGGAAGAGAGGAGGGCACTTGGTCGAGCGTGTAGGGTAAATGAGAGAGAGAGGAGGAGAGAAGGGCATTTGTCACTAGACTCATAAGGTTACAAGCTTAAAAGTTAAGCGCTTTTTTTTTTTGTATTTATAGTACATTTATACTTAGTCGAACCGAATCGGGCCAAACCAAACTGAGCTAGCATACAGCTCGAGCTCGGCTCGATTTCAAAACGAGGTGGTATTTCTAGCTCGGCTGAGGTTAAATAGGATGTTTGAGCCAAACTAAGTCGAGGTAAATCTGTCGAATGGAGCTGCGGGCTTCATTTGTGTTCAACTCTACTTCTAATCATGAAATGAGTAACACATACAATCAACAATTTAAATCATTTAAAACAACTTAATAAATAATTGATTTTATTTTTTCATTATTCTTCCTGACATTTTTTTGTAATGAAAACTTACCTCTACTTCTATAAATGGGGGAATAAAGAGGATCAATCCCTATTTTATCATAATCTTTTCTTTTATGACTTTGAATCAAATCAGTATTTCGAGAGTTGAGAAATGTTGGACATCAGTCAGAAATATGTGAAGAAAAACAATAGAGGCACACCAACCAGTGATCCGACAATTATGCCTTTGAAATCCTCAATAGCCGGGCTCAATAAGATGACAGGCTCTTAGAAAGGGCTCAAACCTAGTCCAATTAATAAAGGGCCTGAAGTTTAAAGGTGAGCCCAGCTCTTAGGCTTAGTAGGCCAAACCAAAGCTAACTAGGCCTGGTCCATTGGCAACCCATGTCAACCTAGGTCAAGGTTTTCCAACATTGTCTATCAAGGCCTGAAACAAGCTGGAAAACATGCTACATGTCTCGCTATATGTAAAACAAGCTGCATTTGACCAAAAGAGGAGCTCAACATTTTGGAAAATGAGATGTATGTGGTACTTCAACCTATGGTGTTTTTGGTCATTTCGATTCTATCACATTAGTACAAGTCTCTTCGTATATGCATTTGAATGTAAGCCCACCAGTGTTATCGAGCAAGTGTAACATAAGGTCGGGTAGATCACTTCATACATTTTTATTTTATTTTTTTTTGGGTTAGCTTGTTAGTACACACCCATGTTAGTACACACACTCCATGTTAGCCACCCCCACTAGGGATCGATGCCAAGACCTCAAGTGTTGAAACGAGGTATCTCCATTCAGTCTGCCAGTTGAGCTATGGATTTGGGTGTGATCACTTCATACATTTGTTGCTTTGCCACTTGTTACAATGTCATTTTAAAAATAAGGGCAAGTTTAGGAGAGTGGATTTGAAATCCTTACCATCGTGTTTAGCACCCTAGATTAAGAATCATCTTTAATCTAAAAGTAGCAATGTACACCCTATATTTACAGGGGTTTGAATTTAATTACTAAATCAATTTTAATATCTCTAATTAGTGACGTATGTAATGTTTGACACAATGATTCTAATAAGCCCGCTGAAATATATGCTTTACTCAAAAATGATGAAATTTCAAGTCTCAGATGGGCCACAAGCACAAGATCAAGTCCGAGTGACTAACCAACAATTTTTAACCGTTGATTTACATGGACAATGTTTGAATGTTGCTGCTCATCATATTAAAGTAATCTAATTGTTTTGGGATATCATTAGTGGGCCATGTGCCCAATAGAATAAGTTGATTTCAAACCCCAGGGATTTCAAGCCCCCTGGATTTGGGATGTGGATTTCTTATGAAAGTCGCGCTTGGATGCTAGGTGGGTCCCACCATGATGTTTTTGATAAATTCACACCGTCCATCTGTTTTGGATGGTCATTTTAGGACATGTGACAAAAAATGAAGTGTATCCAAAATGAGCTCCCACAACGGATGAATGGTGTGGATTTCTCACAAACATCACTATGGGCCCCACCTAACATCCCAATTACTTTATGGTGTCAAACAACCAGTGGATTTCAAATCCCCCCAAATTCATGGTGCCAAACGACCCATATTAAGGATTGCCCACCCTTGAAACTATCCTCAAGGCCTTTTCCTTCTGTGTGTAGCCATGTCCATATATAGCCTTTTTCTTTCCTTTGGTTTATCTCCTTTTTCTCTCTCTTATTCTCTCCATATGCACATGTCATGCCTCTTAGCTTTTTTTTTTATTAAGTCACACACGTGCCAAAGATAATACTCGTTCATAACATTAATAGGCAGGATGGGCAAGAGAACAAAGGCTGGATGTAACACCCCGGTTTTCGAGACCCGAGTATATCACTCGCTTCTTAAAAACCTAGGTGTTAATGCATAAGCATAAGGATAATCAAATCCAAATTAAAGTGCGATTAACGGAACCAAGCGTAGTATAGATGAAACCCAAACAGTAATAATATCCTGGGCCACTCAGCTGAGGCCCATATACAAAACCTTAATTCTCAAAATGAATTAAACTGTTAATAAGCAAGTGGACTACTGATTTAATCCGAAATAAGCAGCTGCCTCCTGGTACGGCTCCTCATTATAAGCCTCCTCGACTTTCGTCACCTCCGGCTCCTCCGTAAGTCCCTCTGTCCTTGTATCCTCTTTACGGTTGAATATTGATGAATGAGTAGCCAACTCAGTGTGATCTCCCGCTAAGATAACACACCGCCGCCCTAAACAAGGAATAGCATAAAAGCATACAAATAATCCAAAACATAGTAGATGTAATCTTATTAAGTGCATGGATGAGTAAATGCAAATATTGTCCCGGGTAAGACATCCAGACGGACATAGGGGTCATCACCCATGAAATCATCGACCCGGGTAAAACATCCAGACAATCTGTGCCTTGGGTAAAACATCTAGACAGGCAAATGTGTACGATAACAATAGATGGTGGTTGGTGCCTCAGGTAAGACATCCAGACAGACGAATCTGTATGTTACGTATATCAACAGTAGATGCTGGTTTATACCATGCATGCCTGGTTATCCATCCCGTTATTAGTCCAATTGCTACCAACCAATTTAAATAAGCTCACGGTCACTACGGGAAGCACATGGTCCAGCGTAGGCCGACGGCTCAGGCATAGTGTCCCATTCCACCATCCTCGGCCCATGAGACTACCGTCTTAGGGTGTGTGTAGCGCCCACTAACACGTGGTCAATCAATTCAACATAAAGGGGCTACCACCAATGCTGACAAGGGGTGAAATGTTAAAATTATCAAAAGTGGCGATTTAAACACGTCGGCATAAATGATTCAAAAACGAGTAAACAACGGTATTTGGAAGGGTTATGGAGTCCATCCCAAGTCAGTTAGGTGAAACTACACATGGGTGGTAAACCCTATGGTCAAGCACCACAACCAAAACCTCCATGTCAGGGGCCTACTTATGTCACAACCAAGCTAGTTACACCCCAAGTATGGACTCTCCTTTGATAGGACTCTCCTTTGCTAGGACTTCCCATGGAGAGATTTTAGCAGTATGTGTGTCATAGCAACACATATTACAATATGAAAGGAAAATAATGAATGACACATGTATTCCTATCAGTATACAACAACCGAATTTTCATGACATAAAAGACTAGATTATTCACTTACGCAGTTCAAAGAGATCAAGAATCTAAACAATAATAAGCATGAGAATTATCACGTTTACAGATAAATCAAGTGAATACAGTTTATTTCTACACACATTTCTCATTAGTCTAGCTAGTCATTTACACTAATAAAGCTGCTATTTCTGGTCTAGTTAAGGGTGGAAAGCTTAAGGGGAAAGAATCATCACCAGGCAAGGCGTAGAATGCTCTCAAAGGCAAGTTTTCTTGTGAAGACGGTGAATTATCACACACGTAACTTCTTGTACAATTTTATTCATAATAAACAATGAGTCACCAAGTTAAATATATGAGAATATGTGGAGAGTTGGGAAGGCCCTAAACTAAGGTGGTTTGGGTTGTAGCCAAAGGCGTTCCGGCCTACCAAACACATGCCACCTGTTCAGTGTGAACTGGCCCGATCAGCGCCCATTTTTGCTACATTCAATCATCCCAAAAATCAGGCCATGATGCAAATAAAACATTTACATCAAGTCGGGACATACAGCGCAGGAGAACAGCCATGCTATGGTGGGACCTACTGTACAGACAGTACAGATAAAACACTTATCATGGTGGGATCCATGCACGTGGCCAGCCAACTTATGGACAACTCGACACATAGCATATATGTATATATTGTGTACCTGGAGTATATGTATCACGTAGTATATATGTACACATTATATATATTATATTTGCACCACATGGCATATACGTGTACATCATATATATTATATACGTATCTCAGAGCATAGAGGTATACATCATATACGTTGTATAAGACAAGCACCTGGTGGGTCCTACCCAGCTGGCAACAGAGGCGGACGGACTGGTGGTTGTCAGTTAGTAGACGGCTCAAATTTAAAACACCATTTACAGTGCTGCAGCTATATGGCTAGTGCGTACGCATACAAGCCATCCACGTCACAGGTGGGTCCCACCACATAACTCTGTGTACTTATCTTACATGTATATTATATCCATTTATACACACACACACACACACACATATATATATACACATATATATATACACACACACACATATATATATATACACAAAAAAGAAAGAAAAGAAAAGTAAACGTCCAGCACGGGACGGCTACTGATGAACGGTCTGGATTAGCAGGCTCTAGCCAATCTAAAGGCAGGTGGGTCCCACATCTACTTACAGACGGATGGAGGGCCCTACACCAGACAGCCCATACCCTTACGTGAAGGCAGCACCTCTCCTGCATGCAATTGAACTGCGTCCAGGGCTGTTGTAGCGGTTTGATTCGGGAACCATTCACGGCCCACTTCGTGGCTGGATGGAAGCCGATCAAGGGTCAGTTAGAGAGCTCCGACCAGCGCACATTTTCAGTCTAAACAAAAACCCAAGACGGGGCCATTGGGTGGCCTGACGGAGCCTGATTTTAGCTCGACTCCCACCACCTTCTTCAGGCCTGATGCACGGCCATTACTTTGATCTGTTTTCATCTCCGAACAGAGCTAACATGGGGCCTGATGGACGGTCCGTTTTCAACTCCAAACAGAGCTTGTGTTTCTCTCTATTTTTGGACCGACGCTCGGCCATTGTTTGGCCGGGTCTTAGCCCGAAACACGTGCTGCAATGGGTCAGTTTTCAGCTTGGAACAGAGCTACTGATCGGCTCCGTTTTAGACTGGAAACAGGGCCATGGGTTGGCTCCGTTCCAGCTTAAAAACAGGGACCTAGTTTATCCTTTCTCGGTTCGCCTCACAAGCATTTATCGGCTTGTTTTTCTGAGTTGGTTTGAAGCTCTACAAAGAGCTCAAAAATAACATTAAATGGGGCCTGTAATGTGGTCTGAAACGACCATTGTTTGGCTCATCCTGACGTTACTATGGCTGGACTGAACCCAGTCATTGCTTGGGCTTGGTTCCAGTCCAGGCGAGCGCCATCTATACTAGCTAAAACTTATGAGAATAACGAATGGAAGAGGTCTTCCCGTGGGACGGTTGGAGCTTTTCTTACCTGAGTTAAAACAGGGGGTGGGTTTTCCTTCTCACTCAGGGCGAATTCGAGGGCTACAGTGTCCTCCTTTTATAGTCAGCGGGAGAGATGGATGGTTGTGATCGTTGTAAGCCCCGTATCATAGACCGTATCGTTCCATAGGCTTCCGCGGTCTTCCCGGTCGAATTCTGGCAACCTTCGACCCTTAATCGGTATTTACGCGCGACCTGGATTCTCATGCCGTCAACCCGAGTCGACCCAACCCAAGACTCGTACCTTAGCGACCGCGTCGTCGCCGCGGTTCTGATGCCGCGACTCGCGCGCTGATGCGATGCTCTGGTTGGGAGATGTGGGCCAGCGTTCGGTGCGAGGAAACGCCGCGCGTGTGAATTTCGAGGGAATCTCTACAAGGTGTCACATCAATCAATCAATCCCATCAATCCCATCATGTCAAGTACACATCAACTTTCACCCTTTCCCAAGCAACCCCCAAAGTCAAAAAGCTCTTACACAAACCCATACCTCTCTTACACCTTTTGCCAAAAAAGTCAAAAAGCCTCTTACACACCCATCCCTCTCTCTCCCATCCATCACTCCATCACCCATCACTCCCTCTCTCTCTCCCTTTACAACTCTCTCTCTTATTCATTTTTTCAAATCCAATCCAAGCAAGAGAGCACCATACGTATGAACTTCTCCAAGCCCTCCCATGGTGAGAAAAATGCTCATGTGTGTCCCACCTTTCCATCCTTAGATCTCTCATCTCAACCATCCATTTCTCATCTTCCTCCATCAAAGAGAAGCACAAGGAGCTAAGGAAGCCAAGGGAGCAAGAAGATCAAGTGGTGGGTGCCTTGATAGGGTAGATTTTGATATTTTAAGATGGGCCAAGTGAGGCCAACCGATCAATGGTTTGGATCTCACTTTGGACCCTAAGATGTGGCCGATGGCCCACTTGGATCATCATGATGTTTATTTTCTTGCATATTTAGGGTCATCTAGACCGTCTAATTTAGTGGAGAAGGGATCTCCACCGTTGGATTTAATTTTTAATGGGCCCACATGTAATGGGACCCACTTGATGTATGATTTAGTGCAAGGGAGGGCCCATAGTGCCGGGGTCCCTCCATCACGCGGGTCTCATTTTCTATCTCTCTCCCTTTTATTTTATTTTTATTTTTTATTTTTATTTTTATTTATTTATTTATTTATTTTTTTGTTATGATAATGAGATTGTGTGGCCCACTTGAATGGACCCCACCATTAAGCATGTATTTGATCCCAATCCATTTGTAGGTGGGGGCCCACTTTTCATATAGGTTGTGACCACCATCCATCATTTGGTGGCCCACCTGAACAGGGCCCACCTTAAAGTGTTATGCATCACTGTGACGCTGGACGTTTTAGGGAAACAAAAATATTAGCTTGATTTACAAGCTTTTTGGGTGGACCACTTGTTCAGGTCCCACCTTGATGCATGTGTTCAATCCAAGCCGCCCAACCTTTTCCTCAGACTATCTTAGGTGTTGAGCTGAGAAACGAGGGTGATCCGAGTACCTGGTGGGCCATAGCATTAAAAACGGTGATTTTCACCTTTTAAATTTACTTAAAATTTCTTACGCGCCAAGACATGTCCAATATTGGGCTCAATGGACTTGTCATAGTCTGTAGAGACCAATGGCTGGGGTGGATTT
This sequence comes from Magnolia sinica, assembly GCF_029962835.1. Lineage (NCBI taxonomy): Eukaryota > Viridiplantae > Streptophyta > Magnoliopsida > Magnoliales > Magnoliaceae > Magnolia > Magnolia sinica. The sequence continues at coordinate 1,058,080 of NC_080590.1, read as the reverse complement.
GCACGATGCGGGCCGCACACCCAAAAAAACCGTAAGAAAACGGGTTTTTAAAAAAAAAAAAATCTTAAGAAGCACGCGCTGCGTTGTCTGCACCGCAGCAGCGCTGCGCGCTGCGCGACGGCGGGCGAAGCAGCGGACGCAACCCACGGCCCTTGCCGTGGCCCCACCCTCTGATGTTTACGTGTCATCCAACCCGCTCATGAGGTGGGCCATGCCCCTGATGTAGGCCCGCTCAAAATATCAGCTAATCCAAGACTCGGGTGGCCCACACGAAAGGAAACAAGGGTGACTGAGACCCACCGTTCAAAACTCGGGCCACAGAAGTTTTGGATCCGGGTGAAATTTGTTTTCACCCTTTGGGCCCGCGGGTCAATATCAATGGATTGGATGGAATGTAAACTTATGGTGGGCCCCACATGGAGCCCACAAGTGAGGTAAGTGTTTTATTTCCACCGTCCGCCTGGAGGGTGGAGCCCACGGGGATGTGTACGTGAAGCCCACCGTGATGTTCGTGTGGAGCCCACCGTGATGTTTGTGTCTTTGTGTGTGTGTGGGGTGTGCGTGTGTGTATTTATATGTGTATATATATATGTGTGTGTATATATATATATATATATATATATATATATATATATATATATATATATATATAATATTATATTATATATAATATTTTATGTATATATATTATATATTAGATTATATATATGATATAATGGTGGTGGGAGGCCCATCTCAATACTTGTGGCCCATGGTTGAGGCCCACTTGGATTTATATGTACGGCCCATGGGTCGAGGCCCATTTAGGCGTATTGGGGGCCCATGGGTTAAGGCCCATTAAGGTGCATTGGGACCCATGGGTTAAGGCCCATTAAGGTGCATTGGAACCTATGGGTTGAGGCCCATTTGATGCACGTATGGGGCCCAATTGGCAAGGCCCATTTGACACATATAAGGCCCATGTGAGTAGGCCCATTTGATGCACTCTTAGGCCCATGGGTTATAGCCCATTGCAATGTACATAAGGCCCATTGGTGCGGCCCATTGATGTGGCCCACTTAATGAATATAGGCCCATATGATACGGCCCATTTGATGTATTGAAGGCCCAATGGGATATACCAAAGGTCCATTGCAATGTGCAATCCCAACATGATTTATGACAGTCGTGCCTTGGGAGCAATGTTGGTTTGACGTCCACATTGCAAGTATAATGTTGGTTAAATGTCCGCATTATGCCTTTCCCTAGGGCCCATTGTTGGGCCCATGCATGTAATGTGTAGGCCGTCTAGGCCCATCTTCGTTATGAACATCATCTATCCCATATAACATATTTAGTTCCATGATTCATGATCATATGCATCATACGTATGCTTGATATGAGAAATGATGTGCCTTCGGGCAGATTGTCTAGGGGCCCCGTACAGGGGTGTTGCCCTACATGAGCGCACGATACGCGCAGGATTGCTGTATGACTGGATAGTGTGATTCATGCATTTGCATTGTGTGATATGGTTACTGTACGCCCTAGCGACATCAGGGCCATAGCCTCCACAGACGCATCGTGGTTGGCAGGATTGGATACCGAAAATACTGTTCTACATGGGGTGCGATAGATATCCCTGGGTGAAAGTCCCTAAACCCTTATGGTACCAGGAGGTTGCTCCAACGTCTAGACCGAGTGGATGCATGAGCGCTGAGTGCCGATTACCAGACGGTTGCGCTTTCCACTGTGTCGTGGTCGGTTGGAAGGGGGTGCGGCCTTACCCGCCCGAGAGTAGGGGGCAATGCTAGGCTGAGTCTGACCAGCTCGAGGAATGGGTCCGCTATTGACGAGCCGAGCCCGATTTTGGCAGGCGGATAGTGAGGTCTTTTCCACTCACCTTATTGCGCGCGATGGGGCGGCAATCTGGCTTGGAGTGTACTAGACCCCGGTGATATTCCAGATTTTGAGCTATATCGATATGTGGACTTAGATGAGGATTTGTATGCTTGAGTTGCATTTCGCATTGCATGGCCTTGGTATGGCCGACATCATTCTTTGCACCGCATGGCCTTGGTACGGCTAATGGTATTCTTGGCATTCATCAGCATGTTCCGCATTACTCTGATACTATATAGCTGCATTACCACCATGAGCATACACTTTCACCACCCTCTAAGCTTTCCATAAGCTTATGCACGACCGTTGCGTGCAGGTGACGTAGGATCGCAGCAGCGCTGAGGCTTAGGCGCGTAGCTGATCTTTTTGGAACTTTTAGTCTATCATCATTGTATTTCCCTTATGCTCATTGTACTTGTAAAGTTTTTTATTATAGTGAAAATGTGATGGAGTTTTTGGTTGTTGTTTGTGGGTTATGCCTTTGGTTATGCTTATTACGAATCAAACTGATGTTGAAAATCCTCCTTGTAGCATCCCAGGATCGGAACCTGACGAATGGGCGCTGGGAGCCGAGAGTGGGGTTCTACGGAGGCTGTCGGCGCCAGATTCGGCGATCGGGAATTTTGTGAGCCCGGTTTCCGAGTTTGGGGCGTGACAATCGTCCTCCCCGCGAACGGCTAAGATTCGTCCTTCCCAGAGAGGAAAGGCAGTTCCCTCTCTCTTCACACCGCAGGCTCTGGGGTCGGACCATTTCTAGGCGGTGGCGTTCAATCCCCCTCCACTTACGAATGATCGAACGGCTATACCGTTTTGTCCGTGTGGGTCCCATGAAGAATTTGAACGGTTTAGTATGCTCGGAAAGTGGTCGTGGTGGCCTACTTATAGTTTTGAAGTAGGTCGGTTTCAAACAGAGAGGAGGGCGGGAAGAAGATATTTTAATCTTGCTTGAGAGGTGCTCGGTAAAAGTTAGTTTGACCGAGCCAATGGTTTAGTGTACTTCATGCACAAGTACTTTTAGTGCACATGCATAGTGTAGGGGCCCACTGAAATGTGATTTACCATAATCTACACCATTCATTTGTATTGAAAAATATTATCCAGGGTCTCTGGCCCAATTTGGGTCGATGGTGAGCCCTAGGTGGCCCGTTACATACGTCCTTTGGCCGTCATTGGCCCATATGTCATGATCCGTTGATCAAGTGGGCCTGAAAAACTTTTTCAACGGTTAATATAGGGTATTAGTTATGATGAAAATGTTATTTTCCATTAACTAGTTTTCACGTGGTGGTGACAAGTGTGTTGCAGCAATATCTATTGACATAAGGGCTTTAATTTAGAGTGTTTGGTTTGTCGTACCTTCTTGACTATCACAGGGCGTGTTCTGGCTCTTGGAGACCCTGATGGATGGCTTTAATGTCAACGGGAATCCTCATCCTGTGTATGTAGAGTCAAGTTTTTGATTAACCCAAACTACTTTAGGTTAATGTGGGTTTAAAAAGGGTAACACCCGTGTACTGAAGGTACAGGGTGTTACAGTTTACCCCCCTAAAAAAAATTTCGCCCTCGAAATTACCTGAGGTGTGTTGCTGAATAGGTGAGGGTACTTTTCCCTAACTTCTGCTTCTCGTTCCCAAGTTACTTCTTCTTCCCCGTGATGTGACCAAAGAACCTTGACTAGAGGTATAGTCTTCGTACGTAGGACCTGCTCCTTATGGTTCAAGATACGAATAGGTTCCTCGGTGTAGGAGGCATTATCTGTCAGCTCGATCTACTCCCAACTAACGATATGCGACTCGTCTGGTGTATATTTCTTCAGCATGGATATGTGGAAGACATTGTGAATACTGGCCAGCGCAGTAGGTAGTGCAAGGCGGTATGTTACGGCTCCCACACGATCTAAGATCTCGAAAGGCCCGATGAAACGTGGTGCTAGCTTCCATTTCTGACCGAACCTCATCAGACCTTTCATAAGTGACACCTTCGGAAATACGTGGTCGCCGACTGTAAACTCCAAGTCGCGACGTTGGTTATCCACATAGCTCTTCTGTCTGCTCTGGGCGGTGCGCAGACATTTTCTGACCACGTCAATGACCTGAGTAGTAGCCTGAACCAACTCTGAACCTAACAAGCTTCTTTCTCCTATTTCTGCCTAACACTGAGGAGCTCGGCAAGGGCGACCATAGAGAGCTTCATACGGTGTCATGCCTATGCTGGACTGGAAGCTGCTATTGTATGCGAATTCTGCTAGTGGCAGGTGATCATCGTAGTTGCCCTGAAAGTCCAGGACGCATGCCCTTAGCATATCTTCTAAGATTTGGTTCACCCTCTCAGTTTACCCGTCTGTCTGAGGGTGGAATGCTGTACTGAACTTGAGTTCCGTGCCCAATTCTTCCTACAGCCTTTTCCATAAGGCAAAAGTAAATCTGGAGTCCCAATTTGATATAATTTCTCGGGGAACTCCGCAGGATCGTACGACTTTCCAGATGTATAGCTTTGCCAAACTATCAGTGGAATCTGTCGTGCGGATCAGGAGTAATCTGGCTGCCTTTGTCAACCTATCGAAAATGACCCAGGTCGAATCGTGTTTCCTTTGCGTCCTAGGAAAATCATATATGAAGTCCATTGAAAGGTTGTCCCACTTCCATTCGGCTAAAGGCAGTGGTTGAAGGAGGCCAGTAGGCTTGCGATGCTCGGCCTTGATCTTTTGGCACACCATGCATTTTGCCACAAAATCGGCAATGTCCCTCTTCATATTTCTCCCCAGTACTGCCTTTTTACATCGTTGTACATTTTGGTACTCCCCAGCTGGATGGCTAACTTGGAATTGTGGGCTTCTTCCATTACTTCTTTCTTTAATTCGGCATCGTTTGGTATGCATACTCGCCCCTGATACCGAAGACCATCGTCGTTGCCAACCCTCTAGTCAGTCATCACTTCATTCTTGCACCTTTCTTTCAACTTGACTAGTCATTCATCCTGGTCTTGTATGGAGATCATATGTCGGACCAGGGTTGGCTCTGCAGTCAACAGAGCTACGTAGTCATCAGGTTCGTCAAGGGTGAGTTGGATTTCGAAGTCGTGTACGAATTTCATCATTTCCCACTCCTTGATCATCAGGGTGGCTACTAGTTCGTGCTTCTTCCTCTGACTCAGAGCATTGGCCACGGAGTTTGCCTTGCCAGGGTGGTATGAGATTTCGAAGTAGAAATCTTTAAGAGTTTCCATCCACCGACGCTGGCGCATGTTGAAGTCCTTCTGCGTGAATATGTATTTCAGACTCTTGTGATCACGGAATAAATGAAAATCTTCTCCGTACAGGTAATGTCGCCATATCTTTAAGGCAAATACCACGGCTGCTAACTCCAGGTCGTGAGTCGAGTAGTTCTCTTCGTGCTTCTTCAACCGACGAGAGGCGTAAGCGATTACTTTGTCGTTCTGCATCAGAATGCAGCCGAGGCCCAACTTCGAGGCATTCCTGTATACCACGAACGTCTCTCCTTCTTGTGGGAGAGTGAGCACCGGTGCAGAAGTTAATCTCATCTTCAATTCCTGGAACGTTGCCTCTGCATTCTCATCCCATGTGAACCGGGCATTCTTCTTCGTCAATTGCGTGAGCAGTCACGCAATTCTGGAGAATTCCTTAATAAAGCGTCGGTAGTACCCGGCCATGCCCAGGAAACTTTGAACCTCGGTCACTGTAGTGGGCTGTTCCCACTTAGATACTGCTTCCACCTTAGCCAGATCGACCTCTATTCCTTCTGCCTTTACTACGTACCCAAAGAATTTCACTTCCTGTTTCCAGAACTCGCATTTGGACAACTTAGCATATAGTTGGTTATCTGTTAGCGTACTTAGGACCGTACGCAGATGTTGTTCATGCTCCTCTTGGCTCTTTGAATAAATCAAGATGTCATCAATGAACATTCTAGGTAAGACATGAAGACTCGGTTCATGAGGACCATAAAAATTTCCGGAGCGTTCGTGAGACTAAAAGACATAACCAGGAACTCGTAGTGCTCATATCGAGTTCTGAAGGCCATCTTGGGGATGTCCTCATCCCGGATCCTCAGGTGGTGATATCCCAAACGCAAGTCTATTTTGGAGAAGTACTTGGCGTCTTTCAACTGATCGAATAGATCGTCGATACGCGGTAGGGGATATCTGTTCTTGATTGTAACCTCGTTCAGTCTCTTGTAGTCTATACAATGACGCATCGACCTGTCCTTTTTCTTTACAAAGAGGACCGGTGCTCCCCAGGGACAAACACTGGGACGGATAAAGCCCTGAACAAGCAGCTCATCAATCTGACTCCTCAATTCCTCCATCTCGCAAGGAGGCATGCGAAATGGAGGGAGTGATATAGGAGCAGTCCCTGGCTTGAGGTCGATGCAGAAGTCTATCACTCTTCTAGCGGGTAGCCCTGGTATTTCTTGGAATACTTCTGAGAAGTTTCGGACTACTGGTATTCGACTAATAGTGACTTCTGCTGGCTCGGCTTCTTCTAGAGCCTGCAAGCTCTTGAACTCTCGGCATCTGCCCCCTCCTTTCAAAGTGAAGGAGACACGCCCTGGGATGGATATTGTCACCGTTTTGTTGTGACAATCCATGACTGCACACACCAACGTGAGCCAGTCCATCCTAAGGATGATGTCAAACTGCTTGATCGACATGATAATCAGGTCCACAGTAACCTCACGATTTGCGAGTGTGACGAAATATGCTCTACACATCTTATTTGTTTCTACAAATTTACTCATAAGGGATGCTATAACTAAGGGGACATGCATCCGAGTTGTGTTCAGTTCTAATCTCGATGCAATAGCAGAATCAATGAAAGATAGAGTTGCACCAGAATCAAATAAAATGAGTACAGGGGTACAGTACCATGAATGGTCCGAAGGGGGTCCTATTCGGCCTTTGTGGTGGCAACAGCATATACTCGGGCTGGGGGAGTCCTCTGTGGATGCGGGGGCCCCTGTCTGGGCTGCTGAGGCCCGGGCGTTGCCCTTGCTGCTGCCTGGTTCTACGGTGGCTGGTTTACCCGAGGCGGAACGCCCTAATCTCGTATTCGCTGGAAACAGATCTGGGTGTTGTGGTTCATCCTTCCGTAGTAACCGCAGCCTCCGCTAAGGGACAAAGGTGGTGCTCGCCCGAATAGTGGTCTGGGTCTTCCTGCTGGAATAGGCAGGGCAGGAGGAGGCTGCCTTGGTCAGAACGGGGCATCCCGAGTCGGCTAGTGGGAGCGGACGGTGCGCTCAAAATCCTTTTTCACGTGCATTGCCTTATCCACCAATTCCAGGAAGTCACCGAAATCCCAGGTGCATAACCGAGATTATATCTCGGGCTTCAGTCCTTCTTTAAACTTCTCCAATTTATACTCCTCATCCTTGAGGGCCTTAGGTACGTATCGTGATAGCTCATCAAACTTCGCTTCATATTGGGTGACTGTCCAGTTTCCTTGTTCTAACTTCAGGAATTGTGCAATCTTCTCACTTCGACATGACCAGGGAAAATACTTTTTCAGGAACTTTGTTTTGAAGCCAACCCAGGTCTAGACGTACCTAGTTGGCACACTTCTTTGTACACTTTTTCACCAGTTCTCGGCCTCTCCCTCAACAGGTAAGTGGCCTAGCTGACCTTTTGAGCATCGGAGCACTCTAACAGTCCCATCATCTTGGCAATCCTTGCCAACCAATGTTCGGCCTGAACCGAGTCAGGCGCTCCTCCAAAAGTCGATGAGCGGAGCCTTAAGAAACGGTCAAATATGTCGGCGCATTGCACCTCCGTATCATGTGACGCGCCCCCACGACTTCGCAGGGTTTCCATCATTAGAGCGTGCGAGTCTTGTTGTTGTTGTTGCATGAAGGCAGCCTGCTGCTGCTGCATAGTTGCTGCCATTTGTGCGAAAGCTGTGAAAGCGGCAGCTCCCATAGGTGTGTCCTAGTATATGTTAGTTGAGGGCTCGGCTAATGGCGTTCGTCGCCCGAAGTGTGGTGAGGGCAACCCTAATGCAAAGATCTGAGAAGAGAGAGAGTCTCCTACAACTTCCGACCTTGTGTCCCCGTTCGCCACTCCAGGCGGAAGGCCTGGTGTATAAACAGAGTTGCGCTCCCTTCCGCGCTTGGTCGATGGAATGGGGTGGACGTCGACTGTGTGGGCCCGACGTGACCATGTCGTAGGTGGCATGACCTCCTTTGAGATCAGATTTCATGGTTCAGGAATAGGAGGGTAAAGAACAGTTCCTAACTAGTATGAAACATTATAAGGGGAAGAAGTTAGTAGTTGCGTGGGGAGGGAGTTCCTCATTCAGTCAACACTTGTGGTTTGGATTTTTCAAGGCTAAGGTTTTTGTTTCTAAGTTCAGATGACTAACTTATCGTTTCTCAAGAAGTTCTAAGTTGTTCATGAGGGGGCCTAAGTGTTTTGTTTTTATGTTCATTCATCCTAGTTATTTTTCTTAGGGAGGATTTTTTGTCTAAGTTAACCCTTTAAGGTTTGTAAGCTGGTCCCACAGCCAGGCTGTCTCATACTCCACTTTGATACCAACTTGTAACACCCCAATTTTCGAGACCCGAGTATATCACTCGTCTCTTGAAAACCCAGGTGTTAACGGATAAGCATAAAAATAATCAAATCCAAATCAAAGTACGAATAACGGAACCAAGCGTAGTATAGATGAAACCCAAACAATAATAATATCCTGGGCCACTCAGCTGGGGCCCATATACAAAACCTTAATTCTCAAAATGAACTGAGATGTTAATAAGTAAGAGGACTACTGATTTAATCCGAAATAAGCAGCCGCCTCCTGGTACGGCTCCTCATTGTAAGCATCCTCCTTGACTTTTGTCACCTCCGGCTCCTCCATAAATCCCTCTGTCCCTGTGTCCTCTTTACGGTTGAATATTGATGAATGAGTGGCCAACTCAGTGTGATCTCCCTCTAAGATTACACACCACCGCCCTAAACAAGGAATAGTATAAAAGCATACAAATAATCCAAAACACAGTAGATGCAGTCTTATTAAGTGCATGGATGAGTAAATGTAAATGTTGTCCCGGGTAAGACATCCAGACGGACATAGGGGTCATCACCCATGAAATCATCGACCCGAGTAAAACATCCAGACGGTCTGTGCCTCGAGTAAAACATCCAGACAGGCAAATATGTATGATAACAGTAGATGGTGGTTGGTGCCTCAGGTAAGACATCCAGACAGGCGAATCTGTATGTTACATATATCAACAGTAGATGTTGGTCTATGCCATGCATGCATGGTTATCCATTCCGTTATTAGTCCAATTGCAACCAACCAATTTAAATAAGCTCACGGTCACTACGGGGAGCACATGGCCCAGCGTAGGTTGACGGCTCAGGCATAGTGTCCCATTCCACCATCCCTGGCCCATGAGACTCCTTCTTAGGGTGTGTGTAGCGCCCACTAACACGTGGTCAATCAATTCAACATAAAGGGGCTACCACCAATGTCGATAAGGGGTGAAATGTTAAAATTATCAAAAGTGGCAATTTAAACATGTCGGCATGAATGATTCAAAAACGACTAAACAAAGGTATTTGGAAGAGTTATGGAGTCCATCCCAAGTCAGTTAGGTGAAACCACACATGGGTAGTAAACCCTATGGTCAAGCACCACAACCAAAACCTCTATGTCTGGGCCCTACTTATGTCACAACCAATCTAGTTACACCCCAAGTACGGACTCTCCTTTGCTAGGACTTCCCATGGAGAGATTTTAGCAGTATGTATGTCATAGCAACATATATTACGATATGAAAGGAAAATAAGGAATAACACATGCATTCCTATCCGTATACAACAACCGAATTTGCATGACATAAAAAACTAGATTATTCATTTAGGCAGTTCAAAGAGATCAAGAATCTAAACAATACTAAGCATAAGAATTATCACGTTTACAGATAAATCAAGTGAATACAATTTATTTTTACACACATTTATCATTAGTCTAGCTAACCATTTACACTAATAAAGCTGCTATTTCTGGTCTAGTTAAGGGTGGAAAGCTTAAGGGGAAAGAATCATTACCAGGCAAGACGTAGAATGCTCCCAAAGGCAAGTTTTCTTGTGAAGACGGTGAATTATCACACACGTAACTTCCTGTACAATTTTATTCATAATAAACAATGAGTCACTAAGTTAAATATATGAGAATAGGTGGAGAGTTGGGAAGGCCCTAAACTGAGGTTGTTTGGGTTGTAGCCAAAGGCGATCCAGCCTACCAAACACATGCCACCTGTTCAGTGTGAACTGGCCCGATCAGCACCCATTTTTGCTACATTCAATCATCCCAAAAATCAGGCCATGATGCAAATAAAACATTTACATCAAGTCGGGACATACGGCGTAGGAAAACAATCGTGCTATGGTGGGACCTACTGTACAGACAGCACAGATAAAACACTTATCCTGGTGGGATCCATGCACGTGGCCAGCCGACTTATGGACAACTCGACACATAGTATATATGTATATATTGTGTACCTGGAGTATATGTATCACGTAGTATATATGTACACATTATATATATTATATTTGCACCACATGGCATATATGTGTAAATCATATATATTATATACGTATCTCATAGCATAGAGGTATACATCATATATGTTGTATAAGACGAGCACCTGGTGGGTCCCACCCAACTGGCAACAAAGGCGGACGGACTGGACATGCATCCAGGTTTGGTTGTCAGTTGGTGGACGGCCTAGATTTAAAACACCATTTACAGCGCTGCAGCTATATGGCTAGTGCGTACGCATATAAGCCATCCACGTCACAGGTGGGTCCCACCACATAACTGTGTACTTATCTTACATATATATTATATCCATTTATATATACACATATATATCTATATACAAAAAAGAAAGAAAAGAAAAGCAAACGTCCAGCACGAGACGGCTACTGATGAACGGTTTGGATTAGCAGGCTCTAGCCAATCTACAAGCAGGTGGGCCCCACGTCTACGTACAGACGGATGGAGGGTAGAATATGGCTCACGTCACTGTGGGGCCCGTTATTTGTGGCACATCCCTTGATAGACGGCCAGGGACGTGTTGTCCTTGGATGGACGTCCAGAGAGCTCTACGTGGCCTGATGTGGCCCACCGTTAGCCTTCCCACACTTAGCGAGGCCCAACACAGGGCAGCCCAATTGCAATTGGTAGGGCCCACCTGCAATTTGCAGGGCCCAACACCAGACATCCCAATACCCTTTCGTGAAGGCAGCACCTCTGCTACATGCAATTGAACTGCGTCCAGGGCTGTTGTAGCGGTTTGATTCGGGACCCATTCATGGCCCACTTCGAGGCTGGATGGAAGCCGATCAAGGGTCAGTTAGAGAGCTCCGACCAGCGCACATTTTCAGTCTAAACAAAAACCCAAGACGGGGCCATTGGGTGGCCTGACGGAGCCTGATTTCAGCTCGACTCCCACCACCTTCTTCAGGCCTGATGCACGGCCATTACTTTGATCTGTTTTCATCTCCGAACAGAGCTAACATGGGGCCTGATGGACGGTCCATTTTCAACTCCAAACAGAGCTTGTGTTTCTCTCTATTTTTGGACCGACGCTCGGCCATTGTTTGGCCGAGTCTTAGCCCGAAACACGTGCTGCAAATGGGTCAGTTTTCAGCTTGGAACAGAGCTACTGATCGGCTCCGTTTTAGACTGGAAACAGGGCCATGGGTTGGCTCTGTTCCAGCTTAAAAACAGGGACCTAGTTTATCCTTTCTCGGTTCGCCTCACAAGCATTTATCGGCTTGTTTTTCTGAGTTGGTTTGAAGCTCTACAAAGAGCTCAAAAACAACATTAAATGGGGCCTGTAAAGTGGTCTGAAACGACCATTGTTTGGCTCATCCTGACGTTACTGTGGCTGGACTAAACCCAGTCAATGCTTGGGCTTGGTTCCAGTCCAGGCGAGCGCCATCTATACTAGCTAAAACTTATGAGAATAACGAATGGAAGAGGTCTTCCCGTGGGACGGTTGGAGCTTTTCTTACCTGAGTTAAAACAGGGGGTGGGTTTTCCTTCTCACTCGGCGCGAATTCGAGGGCTACAGTGTCCTCCTTTTATAGTCAGCAGGAGAGAGATGGATGGTTGTGATCGTCCTCCCCGCGGACGGCTGAGATTCGTCCTTCCCAGAGAGGAAGGGCGGTTCCCTCTCTCTTCACACCGCAGGCTCTGGGGTCGGGCCATTTCTAGGCGGTGGCGTTCAATCCCCCTCCACTTACGAATGATCGAACGGCTATACCGTTTTGTCCGTGTGGGTCCCATGAAGAATTTGAACGGTTTAGTATGCTCGGAAAGTGGTCGTGGTGGCCTACTTATAGTTTTGAAGTAGGTCGGTTTCAAACAGAGAGGAGGGCGGGAAGAAGATATTTCAATCTTGCTTGAGAGGTGCTCGGTAAAAGCTAGTTTGACTGAGCCAATGGTTTAGTGCACTTCATGCACAAGTACTTTTAGTGCACATGCATAGTATAGGGGCCCACTGAAATGTGATTTACCATAATCTACACCATTCATTTGTATTGGAAAATATTATCCAGGGTCCCTGGCCCAATTTGGGTCGATGGTGAGCCCTAGGTGGCCCGTTACATACGTCCTTGGGCCGTCATTGGCCCATATGTCATGATCCATTGATCAAGTGGGCCTGATAAACTTTTTCAACGGTTAATATAGGGTATTAGTTATGATGAAAATGTTATTTTCCATTAACTAGTTTTCACGTGGTGGTGACAAGTGTGTTGCAGCAATATCTATTGACATAAGGGCTTTAATTTAGAGTGTTTGGTTTGCCGTACCTTCTTGACTATCACAGGGCGTGTTCTGGCTCTTGGAGACCCTGATGGATGGCTTTAATGTCAACGGGAATCCTCATCCTGTGTATGTAGAGTCAAGTTTTTGATTAACCCAAACTGCTTTAGGTTAATGTGGGTTTAAAAAGGGTAACACCCGTGTACTGAAGGTACGGGGTATTACACTACCCTCCTAAAAAAAATTTCGCCCTCGAAATTACCTGAGGTGTGTTACTGAATAGGTGAGGGTACTTTTCCTTAACTTCTGTTTCTCGTTCCCATCTCGCTTCTTCCCCGTGATGTGACCAAAGAACCTTGACTAGAGGTATAGTCTTCGTACGTAGGACCTGCTCCTTATGGTTCAAGATACGAATAGGTTCCTCGGTGTAGGAGGCATTATCTGTCAGCTCGATCTACTCCCAACTAACGATATGCGACTTGTCTGGTGTATATTTCTTCAGCATGGATATGTGGAAGACATTGTGAATACTGGCCAGCACAGTAGGTAGTGCAAGGCGGTATGCTACGGCTCCCACACGATCTAAGATCTCGAAAGGCCGGATGAAACGTGGTGCTAGCTTCCATTTCTGACCGAACCTCATCAGACCCTTCATAGGTGACACCTTCAGAAATACGTGGTCACCAACTGCAAATTCCAGGTCGCGACGTCGATTATCCGCATAGCTCTTCTGTCTGCTCTGGGCAGTGCGCAGACATTTTCTGATCACGTCAATGACCTGAGTAGTAGCCTGAACCAACTTTGGACATAACAAGCTTCTTTCTCCTATTTCTGCCCAACACTGAGGGGCTCGGCAAGGGAGACCATAGAGGGCTTCATACAATGCCATGCCTATGCTGGATTGGAAACTGTTATTGTATGCGAATTCCGCCAGTGCCAGGTGATCATCCCAGTTGCCCTGAAAGTCCAGGACGCATGCCCTTAGCATATCTTCTAAGATTTGGTTCACCCTCTCAGTTTACCCGTCTGTCTGAGGGTGGAATGCTGTACTGAACTTGAGTTCCGTGCCCAATTCTTCCTACAGCCTTTTCCATAAGGCAAAAGTAAATCTGGAGTCCCGATTTGATATAATTTCTCGGGGAACTCCGTAGGATCGTACGACTTTCCAGATGTATAGCTTTGTTAAACTATCAGTGGAATCTGTCGTGCGGATTGGGAGTAATCTGGCTGCCTTTGTCAACCTATCGAAAATGACCCAGGTCGAATCGTGTTTCCTTTGCGTCCTAGGAAAATCATATATGAAGTCCATTGAAAGGTTGTCCCACTTCCATTCGGCTAAAGGCAGTGGTTGAAGGAGGCCAGTAGGCTTGCGATGCTCGGCCTTGATCTTTTGGCACACCATGCATTTTGCCACAAAATCGGCAATGTCCCTCTTCATATTTCTCCCCAGTACTGCCTTTTTACATCGTTGTACATTTTGGTACTCCCCAGCTGGATGGCTAACTTGGAATTGTGGGCTTCTTCCATTACTTCTTTCTTTAATTCGGCATCGTTTGGTATGCATACTCGCCCCTGATACCGAAGACCATCGTCGTTGCCAACCCTCTAGTCAGTCATCACTTCATTCTTGCACCTTTCTTTCAACTTGACTAGTCATTCATCCTGGTCTTGTATGGAGATCATATGTCGGACCAGGGTTGGCTCTGCAGTCAACAGAGCTACGTAGTCATCAGGTTCGTCGAGGGTGAGTTGGATTTCGAAGTCGTGTACGAATTTCATCATTTCCCACTCCTTGATCATCAGGGTGGCTACTAGTTCGTGCTTCTTCCTCTGACTCAGAGCATTGGCCACGGAGTTTACCTTGCCAGGGTGGTATGAGATTTCGAAGTAGAAATCTTTAAGAGCTTCCATCCACCGACGCTGGCGCATGTTGAAGTCCTTCTGCGTGAATATGTATTTCAGACTCTTGTGATCACGGAATAAATGAAAATCTTCTCCGTACAGGTAATGTCGCCATATCTTTAAGGCAAATACCACGGCTGCTAACTCCTGGTAGTGAGTCGAGTAGTTCTCTTCGTGCTTCTTCAACCGACGAGAGGCGTAAGCGATTACTTTGTCGTTCTGCATCAGAACGCAGCCGAGGCCCAACTTCGAGGCATTGCTGTATACCACGAACGTCTCTCCTTCTTGTGGGAGAGTAAGCACCGGCGCAGAAGTTAATCTCATCTTCAATTCCTGGAACGTTGCCTCTGCATTCTCATCCCATGTGAACCGGGCATTCTTCTTCGTCAATTGCGTGAGCGGTCACGCAATTCTGGAGAATTCCTTAATAAAGCGTCGGTAGTACCCAGCCATGCCCAGGAAACTTTGGACCTCGGTCACTGTAGTGGGCTGTTCCCACTTAGATACTGCTTCCACCTTAGCCAGATCGACCTCTATTCCTTCTGCCTTTACTACGTGCCTAAAGAATTTCACTTCCTGTTTCCAGAACTCGCATTTGGACAACTTAGCATACAATTGGTTATCTGTTAGCGTACTTAGGACCGTACGCAGATGTTGTTCATGCTCCTCTTGGCTCTTTGAATAAATCAAGATGTCATCAATGAACATTCTAGGTAAGACATGAAGACTCGGTTCATGAGGACCATAAAAATTGCCGGAGCGTTCGTGAGACTAAAAGACATAACCAAGAACTCATAGTGCTCATATCGAGTTCTGAAGGCCATCTTAGGGATGTCCTCATCCCGGATCCTTAGGTGGTGATATCCCAAACGCAAGTCTATTTTGTAGAAGTACTTGGCGTCTTTCAACTGATCGAATAGATCGTCGATACGCGGTAGGGGATATCTGTTCTTGATTGTGACCCCGTTCAGTCTCTTGTAGTCTATACAAAGACGCATCGACCTGTCCTTTTTCTTTACAAAGAGGACCGGTGCTCCCCAGGGACAAACACTGGGACGGATAAAGCCCTGAGCGAGCAGCTCATCAATCTGACTCCTCAATTCCTCCATCTCGCAAGGAGGCATGCGAAATGGAGGGAGTGATATAGGAGCAGTCCCTGGCTTGAGGTCGATGCAGAAGTCTGTCACTCTTCTAGCAGGTAGCCCTGGTATTTCTTGGAATACTTCTGGGAAGTTTCGGACTACTGGTATCCGACTAATAGTGACTTCTGCTAGCTTGGCTTCCTCTAGAGCCTGCAAGCTCTTGAACTCTCGGCATCTGCCCCCTCCTTTCAAAGTGAAGGAGACACGCCCTGGGATGGATATTGTCACCGTTTTGTTGCAACAATCCATGACTGCACACACCAACGTGAGCCAGTCCATCCCGAGGATGATGTCAAACTGCTTGATTGGCATGATAATCAGGTCCACAGTAACCTCACGATTTGCGAGTGTGACGAAATATGCTCTACACATCTTATTTGTTTCTACAAATTTACCCATAGGGGATGCTACAACTAAGGGGGCATGCATCCGAGTTGTGTTCAGTTCTAATCTCGATGCAATAGCAGAATCAATGAAAGATAGAGTTGCACCAGAATCAAATAAAATGAGTACAGGGGTACAGTACCATGAATGGTCCGAAGGGGGTCCTATTCAGCCTTTGTGGTGGCAACAGCATATACTCAGGCTGGGGGAGTCCTCTGTGGATGCGGGGGGCCCTGTCTGGGCTGCTGAGGCCCGGGCGCTGCCCTTGCTGCTGCCTGGTTCTACGGTGGCTGGTTTACCCGAGGCGGAACGCCCTAATCTCGTATTCGCTGGAAACAGGTCTGGGTGTTGTGGTTCATCCTTCCGTAGTAACCGCAGCCTCCGCTAAGGGACAAAGGTGGTGCTCGCCCGAATAGTGGTCTGGGTCTTCCTGCTGGAATAGGCAGGGCAGGAGGAGGCTGCCTTGGTTGGAACGGGGCATCCCGAGTCGGCTAGTGGGAGCGAACGGTGCGCTCAAAATCCTTTTTCACGTGCATTGCCTTATCCACCAATTCCGGGAAGTCACCGAAATCCCAGGTGCATAACCGAGATTATATCTCGGGCTTTAGTCCTTCTTTAAACTTCTCCAATTTATACTCCTCATCCTTGAGGGCCTTAGGTACGTATCGTGATAGCTCATCAAACTTCGCTTCATATTGGGTGACTGTCCAGTTTCCTTGTTCTAACTTCAGGAATTGTGCAATCTTCTCACTTCGACATGACCAGGGAAAATACTTTTCCAGGAACTTTGTTTTGAAGCCAACCCAGGTCTAGACGTACCTAGTTGGCACACTTCTTTGTACACTTTTTCACCAGTCCTCGGCCTCTCCCTCAACAGGTAGGTGGCCTAGCTGACCTTTTGAGCATCGGAGCACTCTAACAGTCCCATCATCTTGGCAATCCTTGCCAACCAATGTTCGGCCTGAACCGGGTCAGGCGCTCCTCCGAAAGTCGGTGAGCGGAGCCTTAAGAAACGGTCGAATATGTCGACGCCTCGCACCTCCATATCATGTGACGCGCCCCCACGACTTCGCAGGGTTTCCATCATTAGAGCGTGCGAGCCTTGTTGTTGTTACATGAAGGCAGCCTGCTGCTGCTGCATAGTTGCTGTCATTTATGCGAAAGCTGTGAAAGCGGCAGCTCCCATAGGTGTGTCCTCGTATATGTTGGTTGAGGGCTCGGCTGATGGCGTTCGTCGCCCGAAGTGTGGTGAGGGCAACCCTAATGCAAAGATCTGAGAAGAGAGAGAGTCTCCTACAGCTTCCGACCTTGTGTCCCCGTTTGCCACTCTAGGCGGAAGGCCTGGTGTATAAACATAGTTGCGCTCCCTTCCGCGCTTGGTCGATGGAATGGGGTGGATGTCGACTGTGTGGGCCCGACGTGACCATGTCATAGGTGGCATGACCTCCTTTAAGATCAGATTTCATGGTTCAGGAATAGGAGGGTAAAGAACAGTTCCTAGCTAGTATGAAACATTATAAGGGGGAGAAGTTAGTAGTTGCATGGGCAGGGAGTTCCTCATTCAGTCAACACTTGTGGTTTGGATTTTTCAAGGGAGCTAAGGTTTTTGTTTCTAAGTTCAGATGACTAACTTATCGTTTCTCAAGAAGCTCTAAGTTGTTCATGAGGGGGCCTAAGTGTTTTGTTTTTATGTTCATTCATCCTAGTTATTTTTCTTAGGGAGGATTTTTTGTCTAAGTTAACCCTTTAAGGTTTGTAAGCTAGTCCCACAGCCAGGCTGTCTCATACTCCACTTTGATACCAACTTGTAATGCCCCGATTTTCGAGACCCGAATATATCACTCGTCTCTTAAAAACCCAGGTGTTAACGGATAAGCATAAGAATAATCAAATCCAAATCAAAGTACGATTAACGGAACCAAGCGTAGTATAGATGAAACCCAAACAGTAATAATATCCTGGGCCACTCAGCTGAGGCCCATATACAAAACCTTAATTCTCAAAATGAACTGAGATGTTAATAAGTAAGTGGATTACTGATTTAATCCGAAATAAGCAGCCGCCTCCTGGTACGGCTCCTCATTGTAAGCATCCTCCTCGACTTTCGTCACCTCCGGCTCCTCCATAAGTCCCTTTGTCCCTGTGTCCTCTTTACGGTTGAATATTGATGAATGAGTGGCCAACTCAGTGTGATCTCCCGCTAAGATTACACACCACCGCCCTAAACAAGGAATAGCATAAAAGCATACAAATAATCCAAAACACAGTAGATGCAGTCTTATTAAGTGCATGGATGAGTAAATGTAAATGTTGTCCCAGGTAAGACATCCAAACGGACATAGGGGTCATCACCCATGAAATCATCGACCCGAGTAAAACATCCAGACGGTCTGTGCCTCGAGTAAAACATCCAGACAAGCAAATATGTACGATAACAATAGATGGTGGTTGGTGCCTCAGGTAAGACATCCAGACAGGCGAATCTGTATGTTACATATATCAACAGTAGATGTTGGTCTATGCCATGCATGCATGGTTATCCATTCCGTTATTAGTCCAATTGCAACCAGCCAATTTAAATAAGCTCACGGTCACTACGGAGAGCACATGGCCCAGCGTAGGCCGACGGCTCAGGCATAGTATCCCATTCCACCATCCCTGGCATATGAGACTCATTCTTAAGGTGTGTGTAGCGCCCACTAACACGTGGTCAATCAATTCAACATAAAGGGGCTACCACCAATGTCGACAAGGGGTGAAATGTTAAAATTATCAAAAGTGGCGATTTAAACATGTCGGCATGAATGATTCAAAAACGACTAATCAAAGGTATTTGGAAGAGTTATGGAGTCCATCCTAAGTCACTTAGGTGAAACCACACATGGGTAGTAAACCCTATGGTCAAGCACCACAACCAAAACCTCCATGTCAGGGGCCTACTTATGTCACAACCAATCTAGTTACACCCCGAGTACGGACTCTCCTTTGCTAGGACTTCCCATGGAGAGATTTTAGCAGTATGTATGTCATAGCAACATATATTACGACATGAAAGGAAAATAAGGAATAACATGCATTCCTATCAGTATACAACAATCGAATTTGCATGACATAAAAAACTAGATTATTCATTTAGGCAGTTCAAAGAGATCAAGAATCTAAACAATACTAAGCATAAGAATTATCACGTATACAGATAAATCAAGTGAATACAATTTATTTCTACACACATTTATCATTAGTCTAGCTAACCATTTACACTAATAAAGCTGCTACTTCTGGTCTAGTTAAGGGTGGAAAGCTTAAGGGGAAAGAATCATCACCAGGCAAGGCGTAAAATGCTCTCAAAGGCAAGTTTCTTGTGAAGACGGTGAATTATCACACACGTAACTTCCTGTACAATTTTATTCATAATAAACAATGAGTCACCAAGTTAAACATATGAGAATAGGTGGAGAGTTGGGAAGGCCCTAAACTAAGGTTGTTTGGGTTGTAGCCAAAGGCGATCCGGCCTACCAAACACATGCCACCTGTTCAGTGTGAACTGGCCCGATCAGCACCCATTTTTGCTACCTTCAATCATTCCAAAAATCAGGCCATGATGCAAATAAAACATTTACATCAAGTCGGGACATACGGCGTAGGAAAACAATCGTGCTATGGGGGGACCTACTGTACAGACTGTACAAATAAAACACTTATCCTGGTGGGATCCATGCACGTGGCCAGCCGACTTATGGACAACTCGACACATAGTATATATGTATATATTGTGTGCCTGGAGTATATGTATCACGTAGTATATATGTACTCATTATATATATTATATTTGCACCACATGGCATATATGTGTAAATCATATATATTATATACGTATCTCATAGCATAGAGGTATACATCATATACATTGTATAAGACAAGCACCTGGTGGGTCCCACCCAGCTGGCAACAGAGGCGGACGGACTGGATATGCATCTAGGTCTGGTTGTCAGTTAGTTGACGGCTCAAATTTAAAACACCATTTACAGTGCTGCAGCTATATGGCTAGTGCGTACGCATACAAGCCATCCACGTCACAGGTGGGTCCCACCACATAACTCTGTGTACTTATCTTACATATATATTATATCCATTTATATATACACACATATATATATATATATATCTATATACAAAAAAGAAAGAAAAGAAAAGTAAACGTCCAGCACGGGACGGCTACTGATGAACGGTCTGGATTAGCAGGCTCTAGCCAATCTAAAGGCAGGTGGGTCCCACATCTACGTACAGACGGATGGAGGGTAGAATATGGCTCACGTCACTGTGGGGCCCGTTATTTGTGGCACATCCCTTGATGGACGGCCAGGGACGTGTTGTCCTTGGATGGACGTCCAGAGAGCTCTACGTGGCCTGATGTGGCCCACCGTTAGCCTTCCCACACTTGGCGAGGCCCAACACAGGGCAGCCCAATTGCAATTGGGAGGGCCCACCTGTAATTTGCAGGGCCCAACACCAGACATCCCAATACCCTTTCGTGAAGGCAGCACCTCTGCTACATGCAATTGAACTGCGTCCAGGGCTGTTGTAGCGGTTTGATTCGGGACCCATTCACGGCCCACTTCGAGGCTGGATGGAAGCCGATCAAGGGTCAGTTAGAGATCTCCGACCAGCGCACGTTTTCAGTCTAAACAAAAACGCCAGACAGGGCCATTGGGTGGCCTGACGAAGCCTAATTTCAGCTCGACTTCCACCACCTTCTTCAGGCCTGATCACGGCCATTACTTTGATCTGTTTTCATCTCCGAACAGAGCTAACATGGGGCCTGATGGATGGTCCGTTTTCAACTCCAAACAGAGCTTGTGTTTCTCTCTGTTTTTGGACCGATGCTCGGCCATTGTTTGGCCGGGTCTTAGCCCGAAACAGGTGCTGCAAATGGGTCAGTTTTCAACTTGGAATAGAGCTACTGATCGGCTCCGTTTTAGACCGGAAACAAGGCCATGGGTTGGCTCTGTTCCAGCTTAAAAATAGGGACCTAGTTTATCCTTTCTCAGTTCGCCTCACAAGCATTTATCGGCTTGTTTTTCTGAGTTGGTTTGAAGCTCTACAAAGAGCTCAAAAACAAAATTAAACGAGGCCTGTAATGTGGTCTGAAATGGCCATTGTTTGGCTCGTCCCGACGTTACTGTGGCTAGACTGAACCCAACCATTGCTCGGGCTTGGTTCCGGTCCAGGCGAGCGCTATCTATACTAGCTAAAACTTATGAGAATAACGAACGGAAGAGGTCTTCCCGTGGGACGGTTGGAGCTTTTCTTACCTGAGTTAAAACAGGGGGTGGGTTTTCCTTCTCACTCTGCGCGAATTCGAGGGCTACAGTGTCCTCCTTTTATAGTCAGCGGGAGAGAGATGGACGGTTGTGATCGTCCTCCCTGCGGACGGCTGAGATTTGTCCTTCCCAGAGAGGAAGGGCGGTTCCTTCTCTCTTCACACCGCAGGCTCTGGGGTCGGGCCCTTTCTAGGCAAGGATGGACGGTGGCGTTCAATCCCCCTCCTCCGCTTACGAATGATCGAACGATTATACCGTTTTGTCTATGTGGGTCCCATGAAGAATTTGAACGGTTTAGTATGCTCGGAAGGTGGCCATGGTGGCCCACTTATAGGTTTGAAGTGGGTCGGTTTCAAACGGAAAGGAGGGCAGAAAGAAGATATTTCAATCTTGCTTAAGAGGTGCTCAGTCAAAGCCAGTTTGACCGAGCCAATGGTTTAGTGCACTTCGTGCACAAGTGCTTTTAGTGCACATGTATAGTGTAGGGGCCCACTGAAATGTGATTTACCATAATCTACACCGTTCATTTGTATTGAGAAATATTACCCAGGGTCCCTGGCCCAATTTGGGTCGATGGTGAGCCCTAGGTGGCCCGTTACATGTCCTTGGGCCGTCATTGGCCCATATGTCGTGATCCGTTGATCAGGTGGGCCTGATAAACTTTTTCAACGGTTAATATAGGGTATTAGTTATGATGAAAACGTGATTTGCCATTAACTAGTTCTCAGGTGGTGGTGACAAGTGTGTTGCAGCAATATCTATTGACATAAGGGCTTTAATTTAGAGTGTTTGGTTTGTCGTACCTTCTTGACTATCACAGGGCATGTTCTGGCTCTTGGAGACCCTGATGGATGGCTTTAATGTCAACTGGAATCCCCATCCTATGTATGTCGAGTCAAGTTTTTGATTAACCCAATCTGCTTTAGGTTAATGTGGGTTTAAAAAGGGTAACACCCTAGTACTGAAGGTATGGGGTGTTACACTGGATTACTAAATGAGCTACTCAATTAAAATATCATAAGGCTCGAGATGAACCTGACCCAGCCCATGCATCCCCAGTAAGTTTCGGTTCGGCTGGACTGGGCTCTCAATAATGCCACATTTCATGTTGGAAATTATATAGATTAATATAATTTCTGTATAATGTGAAAACCGAAAATTGCAAATAAATCTGAAATATGGACAGGCTGAAGCACGTCTGAAACGCTGTCCTTAAAGCATTATTTGCCCCTAATCAAGTGAATTCAGTATGCTGATAGGTTACACGTAAATCGTTTCTAGGATACGACGAGCCTGGTGTGGGTTTGCGTTCAGCAAACATGAAGGCCCACCTATTGGAACTCTTTTACACTCAGTCTGGCAGAAATACAATAAAAGAAAAAATTCCACAAAGAAAGAGAAGAAAAATTATGTGATTTAGACCACTGCACTGGTCAAGTCTTCAGCCACTGGTTCAGTTGAACCATTTTAAACCACACCGTTGGTCTATTCTTCTTGCAAAGGTTAAACCGTTGCTATCTTACTGGAGTATAGAGAGAGGAGTAGTGAGCTGTCTCAATTCGTATGGTAGTATTGGATTGGGTTGTGAGATGATTTGGAAACCCATCCAGGCCCTCCTTTTATAGGCTATGGTGGCTGGGGGTTATGGTCCAGGGAATTAAATCCCATGACCGTTTTCTAGCTGTTGGAGAAACTAGCCGTTTTATGGCCATTTTCTAACTGTTGTGCATAGGTCATTAAGTTGCTACATGCTGACTGTTGTGAGACAACAGCTAGCCGTTTTCTAGCTGTTGGGCTAATCATGTGGCAGTTACTGCTGGACCCTGCACTAATAGCACAATTGTTACAGATCTACTGTAACAGCTCTTTTTTTCAGCTCTCTATATATACTAGAGGACTCTCATTCAGTCCTCTAGTCTTCCTTTCATCCAGTCATCAGCCTTAGCCACTTAGTCGCACTGTGACTCGCACACGTCTTGCTCCGGTTCGCTCAAGGTCGCGAAGGAGCGACCCTCTATGACACGATGCGGACGTATGAAGTGCAAATTACGCCACTAGTGCCTCTACAGCCACATTGCCTCACATGCCCATGCCCTCGCACCGAGCCCGAGCCCGAGCCCATGACCGTGCCCGAGCCCGAGCCTAAGCGCGAGCGCGCGCACACAAGTCCCATGGTTAACGGACTAGGTAAGCAAATATTATAATACTCCACTGTTTTCATTTAAACCACAAAATTTTCTCTTCCCTTCCCCATGTGGGACTATTCTTAAAAAACTCCCAAAAAAGCTTTTTACAAAACTTTTAATATATTCTTTTATATTTTATTTTAAAATATATTTTATAAAATCAATATTTTTACAACAATCCCCCACTTGATTTTAAAAATATATATATATTTTTCTCGGTTAAACATTTCTACCAGAATAATCAGCTTATATGCATAAAGAAATATATCTTTCGATTTTAATATTTTCATAGTTTAAGTATCTCAAAATTCTGTGGAAATGACTGGTAGCTGTAGCGTTGAGCCAATTATTCCTAGATAATAGAGTCGGAGAAACCACACATATATTTGCTATATATTTGTTAGAGTTCCCACAAACTTGCTCAACACAATTAATGGTCATGTGCTTATCCTAGCTAATTCATGAACGATTCCAAAAGAAAACTCCTAACTCCCATGAGAGACGGCACCATCTCTATGTTCATATAGGTGAAATCCTTCCAGTATCTCCGTTACTATAAGACATTTGTTCTATAAACTGGATTTCATTAAGAGTTCTAAGATTCAACCCTCTTTCGTAACGCTCAACACTTATCTATTATGGATGAGGTTTTATAATTTAATGCTGAAAACTTTCTACATATTAGTGACTTGTTCTTACTCATTAAACCTAAAATTAGAGATTTTCTGACTTTAGGTTGGGTTACCATCACTGGTGGAACTTTAGTTGAAGAGTTTCAACCCCATCCCTCTAGATGTAGCCTTTACTACCTCTTTCGGTAGAGGTTTAGTGAAAGGATCTGCCATATTATTGCTGAATTTCACATAAGAAATCGCAATAATTCCATCTCGAATCAATTGTCTGACATAATCATGTCGAAGACTGATATGTCTAGACTTACCATTATAAGTGCCGCTATAGGCTCTAGCTAATGTAGCTTCACTATCACAATGTAGTGACACAGCCAATATAGGTTTTACACAGAAAGAAATTTCTAATAGAAGATCCATTAGCCACTCGGCCTCTTTGCCAGTTGCAACCAAGGCTATGAATTCAAACTCCATAGTCGAGTGCGTTATGCAAGTCTATTTCTTGGATTCCCAAGATACAGTTGAACCCCCTAGGGTGAATACCCACCCTGTAGTAGACTTGTTGTCCCCTGCACTCGATATCCAACTCGCATCGGTATATCTTTCCAATACGGTAGGAAACTCTGAATAAAATAATCATAGGTCTTTGATTGTTTTTAAGTAACCAAGGACCTTACTGATTGCATTCCAGTGCTCAGTACTAGGGTTACTAGTAAACCTATTAAGTTTACTCACACCATATGCGATATCAGGTCTAGTGCATTGCATAGCATACATAAGACTCCCTATCGCACTCGCATATTCCAATTGTGCAACTGTTCTTCCAGTATTTTCTTTTAGCTTGATACTTGGATCAAATGGGGTCTTTGTTTCTTTTATATTTAGATGGTTAAACTTGTTTAGTATCTTCTCAATATAATGAGATTGACATAAAGCATAATCTCCACAATAATTTTTAACTTTGATACCTAGGATGGTATCAACTTGTCCAAAATCCTTCATTTTGAATACAGAAGATAGAAACCTCTTTCTTTTAGTCATACATTCCATTTTATTACTTACTATTAATATGTTATCGACATATAAATAAATAATAACGATATAACTACCATCTACTTTAGAGTATATGCATTTATCAGTTATATTATGCATGAAACCATGAAATAGTATTTTGGAATCAAACTTCTCATGCTACTGTTTTAGTGCTTGTTTTAATCCATACAAAGATTTGACTAATCTACATACTTTGTTTTCATTTTCTGGTAGAACGAATCCTTTAGGTTGTTCCATATATACCTCCTCATTGAGGTCACCATTCAGGAATGCGGTATTTACATCCATTTGGTAGATGTGAAAATGATGTATGGAAGCTAGCGCAAATAAAATCCTAATGGATGTTATCTTAGCTACAGGAGAGTATGTGTCAAAGTAATCTATCCCTTCTTTTTGTCTAAAACCCTCAGCTACTAGTCGAGCTTTGAAGGTTTGGATAGTCCCATCAGTTTGATATTTCTTCCTAAATACCCACTTACAACCTATAGGTCTAGAACCTGGAGGTAAGTTTACTAGTTCCCATGTTTGATTTGACAGTATGGATTTCATTTCATTGTTTATAGCTTCTTTCCAGAAAGCTAAGTCTCTAGAGGATACAACCTCTTTATATGTTTTAGGATCATCTTCTATAGTCATCACTATAGGTGTTTTTCTTATAACATTTTCTCTATTTCCTTCTACAAGATGAAAAACGACGCGTTGTGAGTCTATGTAGTCATCTCCTAGACTCTTCTCTATTCTTGTCTTTTGACTCCTACGAAGTTCAACAAGAGCTTCCACTATCTGTGGAGCTGTGTTATCTGGTTCTCTATTTGGAGTTTTATCCTTTGACTTCAAGGATAGTGAGCTCTCAAAGAACTCAACGTCTCTTGATTCTATTATTGTATTAGACTCAATGTCTAGAAGTCTATAAGCTTTACTATTTTGTGCATACCCTACGAAGGCGCACTTAATAGTTCTTGGTCCTAACTTAATTCTTTTTGGATCAGGGGTTCTGCAATATGCAAGACACCCCCCCACTTTTAGATATTGTATGTTAGGTTTTCTACCTCTCCATATTTCATATGGAGATATTTTATATTTTGTAAACGGAATTCTGTTTAGTATATGGCATGCTGCAAGCAATGCCTCACCCCGTAGATTTAGTGATAACTTTGCTCTTATCAGCATTAAGTTGACTATTTCTACTAATGTTCTATTCTTCCTTTTAGCTATTCTGTTTTATTGATGTATGTATGGCGTTGTACATTGATGTATCAGTCCATGTTCTTCACAGAAGTTATCAAATTCATTTGAGAAGTATTCTCCTCCTCTATCGCTACGGAGAATTTTTATCTTCTTATTTAGTTGATTCTCTATTTTTACTTCATATATTTTAAACATGTTCAATGCTTCATCTTTGCTCTTTAATAGGTACACATACACATATCTAAAGCAATCATCTATAAAGATTATGAAATACCGTTTACCTCCATGAGTAAGAATGTTATTTAACTCACAAATATCACTGTGCACAAGATCCAATACTTGAAACGATCTTTCAACACTTGGAAAAGGTTTCTTCATCATTTTGGATTTCGGTTTCATTATCTGTGTATGAGATTAAACCATTCTTAGCCATGAACTTCAAGGTACTATACCCTATATGGGCTAGTCTATCATGCCACAGTCCAGCGGATTCAACCATATACGCAGAAGTGCTACTTTCATTCAGAGAAAACTTAACCATCCCATTACAAGCATATCCCTTTCTGACAAAATTTTCATTTTTAGACAGAATCAGTTTACCTGACTCATACACCACCCTTATGCCTGGTTTTCCCAAAAGATCCCCAGAAACCAAGTTTCGCCTCATGTTTGGGACGTATAGTACATTAGTCAGGATCACTTTCTTTCCAGAAGTGAATATCAGTTCGACAGTTCCTTTGCCGACGACCTTCGATCGGACTTCATTACCCATTTGAACTTCTTGACCATCGGTCAATTCCTCATAGGTTTTGAAGGCTGATTTGTTGTAGCACACATGTACTGTAGCGGCAGTATCATACCACCAATCTGGAACTTTGCCTTGGATGGTATTTACCTTAGTGATCATAGCCAAAATATCGCCTTCTTCTACTGCACTTGCCTCTTTTTTAGACTTGCGATATCGGCATACTCGAGCATAGTGCCCGATTTTTCCACAGACATGGCATGGGCCTTTGAACTTTTCATTCCTCTTTTGGGCGTTTTTCTTGAATTTCCCTTTATTGGGTTTCAGGGAATCGTCCTTCTCGGGATTCTTGTTATTAGTGTTCTCTACTACATGTACCTTGGACGAGGCATTCCCGTTATCATTCTTTCTGTCGCGGTTACAGGATTCTTCCTCAATTCTAAGGTGTTTCTGGATTTGTTCCAGTGTGCAGTCCTCAGTTTTATGTAGCAACTTCTTTCTATAGTCTTTTTTACATCGGTGGCAATTTAGCGATTATAACCCCGACTTAGAACAATTCAGGAAGATCGATTTTTATCACTTTGATTTTATTTAATATTAGCTGCAGTTCTTGGATTTGGGGTAGCAGTGGTTTATTATCTACCATACTGAAGTCAAAATACCTGGCGATGAGAAACTTGTTGGTACTTTCTTCTTCAGCCTTGTATTTGAACTCCAAAGCGGTCCAGATCTCCTTTGCTGATGACGTCTGTTGGTACAGATTGTACAGGCGGTCGGAGAGCGCGTTCAGAATGTGTCCTCGACACAAGAGTTCGTCTTCGGCTCGTTTGGTGTAGGCAACCACCTGTTCAGGTGTGTCTGTGTCGGATGCTTCAGGTAGCGTTTGCAAATTTGGATCTAATATGTAATAGATTTTCAGCGTCGTCAGGAGAAATTTCAGCTTGTCTTGTCATCTTGTAAATTTGGTTCCATCGAACCGATTAAGACATATAAAGTCTTGATTCATCAACTTGACTGTCGGCTTCCATTAAATAATGCTTTAAGATTGTTGAAAATTATATATATTAATATAATTTCTGTATAATGTGAAAACCGAAAATTGCAAATAAATCTGAAACATGGACAGGCTGAAGCACTTCTGAAACATTGTCCTTAAAGCGTTATTTGCCCCTATTCAAGTGAATTGAGTATGCTGATAGGTTACAGGCATATCACTTCTAGGATACGACAAGTCTGGTGTGGATCTGTGTTCAACAAACACGATTGCCCACCTATTGGAACTCTTTTACACTCAGTCTAGCAAAAATATAATAAAAGAAAAAATCCCACAAAGAAAGAGAAGAAAAATTATGTGATTTAGACCACTGCACTGGTCAAGTCTTCAGCCACTGGTTCAGTTGAACCGTTCTAGACCACACCGTTGGTCTGTTCTTCTTGCAAAGGTTTAATCGTTACTATCTTACTGGAGTATAGAGAGAGTAGTGAGCTGTCTCAATTCGTATGGTAGTACTGGATTGGGTTATGAGATTATTTGGAAACCCATCCAGGCCCTCCTTTTATAGGTTATGGTAGTTGGGGGTTATGGTCCAAGGAATTAAATCCCATGACCGTTTTCTAGCTGTTGGAGAAAACTAGCCGTTTTATGGCCGTTTTCTGACTGTTGTGCATGGGCCATTAAGCTGCTGCATGCTGACTGTTGTGAGACAACAGCTAGCCATTTTCTAGCTGTTGGACTAGCCATGCAGCAATTACTGCTGGACCCTGCACTAATAGCAAAGCTGTTACAGATCTGCTGCAACAACTCTTTTTTTCAGCTCTCTATATATACTGGAGGACTCTCATTCAGTCCTCTAGTCTTTCCTTCATCCAGACATCCGCCTTAGCCACTTAGTCGCACACATCTCGCTCTGGTTCGCGCGCGGGTGTTCCAGTGCGTAGCACTGGTACGCACTGGAACACGCAAGTCCCATGGTCAACGGACTAGGTATGCAAATATTATAATACTCCACTGTTTTCATTTAAACCACAAAATTTTCTCTTCCCTTTCCCATGTGGGACTATTCTTAAAAAACCCAAAAAAAGCTTTTTACAAAACTTTTAATATATTTTATTTTAAAATATATTTTATAAAATCAATATTTTTGCAACATTTCATGTGTTGAATTAGATGGGCCACAACCGGGTTAATCTAGGCTGCATCAAGTTAAATGGGCCACAACAGGCTTATCTAAGCCTACACCTAACAAACAATAGCGATTGATCTAGCTTCATCTATGACTAAGATCGACTCCTGAGTCAAGAAGGCCACAGTGCTGGGCCGGGTTGGCTTCAAAGGAAACCTAGTCGACTCAGACAAGTTGGTAATCCATGTTCATCGGCTCGTGGAGGCAGAGCTAAGATAATTTCGCCATGGCCGATGGTGGATTTGGACCTCAGAAAAGTATGTTTCAAAAAAGTTACGAAACATGTTGGTCACCCTACACATGCTTTGTTATCTATCTCGTTGGAGAGTGATGAGGCTATCTCTGTGGACCCGAGATGGTAGATCTGTGGACCTGCAGGGATCCAAGGAGATCGACTGACGTGGTGCAATGTCTACAGATTCAGCTAATTAATCAGGTTGGGTCCACTACTATCATGCCTTGGCCCAGAAATGAAGGAGACTCGCTATTGAGTGGGGGCGCATGTGTAAGTCCAGGATGAGTGTCGACAATCATTACACTGACGGTCCATGGGTATCAATGGGCCGGGCTCGGGCCTATAAATTCAGATTTTGAATAGGCCCGGCCCGAAACAGTTCAAAATTCGGGCCATGACCAACCTCATCCCCGGCACGTTGAAAGCCCCAGATGTACTGGAAGCAGACTGCGTGGATACCCCAACACCACGGATATCCCTGATTACCAGAAGCTGTGGGGTCCACCGTGATGTATATGTTTTATCCATGCCGTCCATCAGTTTTTGCAGCTCATTTTAGGGTATTATCATAACATTGAAGAATATGAGAAGCTCAATTGGACCACACCACAGGAAACAGTGAGAATAATGATGTCTACCATTGAAACCTTCTTAAGGCCTGCAGTGATGTTTATTTGCCATCGAACCTGTTCATAAGGTCACACAGACCTGGATGAACAGAAAACATGGATATCAACTTGATCCGAAACTTTTGTGGCCCCATGAAGTTATCAAGGGTACAATTCCCATTCTTTTTTGTTGTGTGGTCCACTTGAGCTTTGGATATGCTTCAATTTTGGTCTCACGCAATAACATGACCTTGAAAAATGGATGGATGGCTTGGATAAAACACACACATCACGGGACCCATAGAGTCCAGTCAACAGGGCTATTCGTTCTGTGATCCACCTACCTAGTGAGCCAGCCTCGTCTACAGGCCAGGGCATGATCACGGTGGCCATAACTCTCTCCATCATGTACGCCATAGTGCCTGAAGCTGTCCCGAATCTCTCCAATGCAACAATGGCCCGTAGTGGTGGGCCATGAGCCCGTCAAATGAAAACCGGTTGGGCTGACCTGATAATCAATGCAGTGATGGGCCGACATGAATCCACTAAGATGCGAAGCTCTCATCCTAGCAACGTGGTTGCATTTCAGCCGGACCGTGAGATGCTCGATTGGCCACTATCAATGTGATGATGACTCAACTAGAAAGTTTGTTAAACGGGTTATCTTTTTTCATTCATCTGGACCATCCAGTCTTGCCCGCCTCTTAATGTTTCCACACCTAGCCTTACATAATCCACATCAATCAGCCAAAAGACTATCAGTGCTTATCTTTTAATGGCACCTAGCCTATCAAAAGGAACTCATGCACGAAACTATACTCGTACTTAGCACCTGAAATACAGTCATCTCTCACAGGCCACATGACCTATAGCACATGAAAATGCAGTCTCTCTCCTAGGGTATATGACCTACATGTGCAAGACATGTGACTACTAACATGCACTCATCTCTTAGAAGGCACCTGAGCTATGTACACCGATATATCCCTTAATGTGTTAAGAAAGTTTCTAAAAAACTCATCGTGCTTCATTCTTCATGCTCTAACATACATACAACATGATAATATTGAATTAACTAAAAAAAAAAATGAAATGTTCAACAATATCGAAAGCCACAAGGGATTAGCAGCATATAACGAAAAGCCGTCCAAAAGTACAAACATCACATACAATGTTATCACATACCAAGGGTCCCAAGTCCTAACAAGATACAACCGCTACGTAATTAGAAGATGTGAGATAACATTTGAAATTTTAATTACAGCCATAGCACATCAAAACAGCAAAACAAAAGCGACGGCTAAAACCGTCTGGAACAGCAATGCACAACAATTCTGGACGGTCGCAAGGGCCGTCTTTGTTTGCTGCGACGTAAAAGGTAAACGGCGGTTGGCCCGTGCTAGAAAAACGACGGATATAAGCCGTCGCAATAAATGGCGGTCCATCTAACTTCTCAAGGATTGGGACCGTCGATAATTTCAACAGCAATGCCCGACTGTGCTAGATGGTCGCAAGGGCGTCGTAGAAGAAACGACGGTCAGATCCCGTCGTAATTAATGGCAGTCTATATTATTTTTAAAGAAATTTTATGACGGTTTATGACCGTCGATAATTTCAACAACAGTGTCGGTGGTTTTGGACGGTCACAAGGACCGTCTTTTTTGTTGTTACATAAGATGGAACCAATGTTTGATCCTGTCATAATAAAACAACGGTTATAAGCCTTCGCAATAAAAGGGGCCAACTAAGGTTGTTGGGAAATTTATGACGGTTTGTAACCGTCGATACTATCAATAGCAATCCTGACAGTGCCCAGAGCAAGGGCTGCCTTTTTTTGTTGCGAAGTAAAAGCTAAATGACTGAAGGACCTAGTCGTAGTACAACAACAGTCATAACCGGCGTAGTAAAAGGTTGTCCATATCCAGTTTTGTTTGGATCGTTGAATGTTTGGGACCGTCGATATTTTCGATAGCAACGCCAGAGTTTTGGGTGGTCGCAAGGGTATAATAAAACGACGGTTATAAGCCGTGGCAATAAAAGGTCCAGTTTCGTTTGGAAATTTATGACGGTTTCGAATTGTCGATAATTTCAACAACAATACGGACAGTTCTGGACAGTCGCAAGGGCCGTCTTTTTTGCAGTGAAGTAAAACGGCTGAAGGACCCCGTCATAGTAAAACGATGGCTATAACCGTCGCAATAAAAGGATGTGAATATTCAGTTTTGTTTGGATATTTGTGACTGTTCGGGACCGTCGATAATTTCGACGGCAATGCCAGACGGTTCTGGATGGTTACAAGGGCAGTGTTTTTTTGTTGTGACGAAAGTCGTACCCCGTTGTAATAGAACGAGGGTTTTGAACCGTCGAAATTTCAACCCCAATTTCCTACGTTAAGGATTGTCGCAAGGGCTATCTTTTTGTGCTCCATCGTAAAGGTTTTGACTGTCAGTTCCCATCGTACTAAAATAATCCGTAGCAATAAAAGGTTCTATAACCATCGCCGAATGTTTTTTTTAGAAATTTCAGGTGGTTTGGGGCCGTGGATAATTTCAATAGTCCAGACTAACTGCTAGTGATTATGAATGATTTAAAAAGTTAACGACGGCCTGAAGCCGTCGGTAAATTCCTTTCAACAAAAAAAATTCGATGGTAAATTTCTTCCTTGTTTATTGTACCTAACAAAAATTAAATATATAAACATTTCTTATGATAATATATTTTACCGTAATAAAAAAATACATTAACCATATATCAACGACATCTCATAAAAGGAGGTTTATATAAGAGGCATTTCCAAGTTAGGTCCTTACTCGTGCCTCAGTGGTAGTAGACCCACATGAGTTTCAACATGAGGTCATGGGCGAGAACCCATTGGGGTGAAATCCTACTGTGGTGTGAGTGCATGGGTGTGTAAGGTGTGAATGTGAAAAAATGAAAATAGGCATTTCTAAGTTCGCAATCCCAACTAGTGAAAAGGAAAAGGCATGGAAACCTGATTAGATATCCATCAACCTATTAAGAAATCACGTTACTTGGGCAATAGACTGACCATATTCACACCCCCACCCAATAAACTTACAAAATATATTTAACTTCCCTTGAGAAACTATTTCAAATATTGATATTAGACTTACAAACAACTTCATCCAGTTCAAAGAAGGGATAAGTGTAACGCCCTGAAAATAGGGAGGTTGAGCAGAAGCTCAACTCCCGAGTTCCAACGTATCACTTATGCAACATAGATAATGATGATTAAATGTTGTCCATATTAGTGCATTAAACATGAGTGAGATTATACCAAATCAGCATATCATACTCCAGAGACAATTAGATTACGCATGCGGAAGACTGTAATAAGTATACAAACTATATAAGTGATTGTAAGTCCCCAAAGTATGAACATGTCACTAGGTTTAATATATACATGTATACTTTCAAAATGGACAAAATGAATATATATGTGTGTGTAACGTCTCGAAAAAATTCGTACAAAGGCCCAAGTACCACCTCAGGCAGAAATCACTAAGGACCAAATCCTTAGGAATTAGACGAGGATTAATTAAGTGTTAAACTAGATTATTTATGGAATTAGCTTGAATCACTTTAAATATGAACTGCAATACCCAAAACTAGCAGAATCGCTAACGCTACATTACCTAGAAATCTGGCCCAGCAAAAGGATCGATGCGTCCGGCCCAAAAGAAAATGAAGCTGTTGATATCGACGCGTTTGATGTATTTGGGCCCACAGAAGTCGGTATCAAATTGGACGGCGATGATGGCACTGCTAAGTTAAAGTGGTTACAAACCCAAATTATTGGGGCCAAAGCTCATTTCGATTCACCGTTTGGACGTCGCTACATCACGTATTCAGATCACACGGCTTCAGGGAGGTTCTTGAGAGCTGTGGAGGAGTTTTTGGAAAGGGAAGTGCTCCAATCCTACGGTGAGTCTCGCCGCCACTTGGGATTTTTATTTCTTGGCTAAACTGCTCAGAGTTGTTTAGTGCTGTCGATTGGCTGGGCTTGAGGAACTAAACAACTCTATCTGCTTCGGGCTAGCTTCGTTTGAGTCCGGTCGGGTTTGGAAGCACGAGTCAGCACTGAAAATATGCCCGACTCGGCCCAACTCATATGAGTCACCCCTGACTCGGGCGAGTTGAGACTCGACTCAGGACTGAAAGAGTCGGTCCAAATCGCTGAGTCCTCAATCCATGCTTCACAGCTCTTTTGTCGCTTTCAGTTGGAAGTTAGGCTATAATATACCATGGGGGGACTCCCCTAACCTACGCCATTATGGGCCCTGTAAGTGGAGAGAATTCTACGATGAGGCCTCTGTAGCTCGGCCCAGCAAGACGTCGGCTTTTATCTTTGGGCTGTGATTCTTATGTCAGTTTCGCATGGTGGTGGCCGTGTCTCAGCCCAAAGATGCATGGCACGTGGCATTGGTGTGTGGGTCCCAGTATGATTATGGAGTACTACATCTCTAAAATCGTATTGAAATAAGACCATTGGATATTTTTCATTTGTAATTGTCGATTAAGCGCCCAGCAACATAATATTTCGATGACCAAATAAGAGTAGTAATTTCTAACTGCCTGCGTATCATCCATCACCCTGCCAGAGTATCAAAATATTTCTCCTTAAGCATGCATGTAATGTTTTTTTTTTTTTTTTCTGTCTATGCAGGCAACACTTATACTGTGAACAGCTACGTGGGACTCCACACAAGCAAGCTGGTGCACGAATCCTGCCAATACATCAAACGTTGCATGGGCGTGGGACCCCACGACGTGCTGCTTTTTTGTGGGACCGGTTCAACGGCCGCCGTCAAACGTTTACAGGAGGTGATGGGAGTCGCAGTCCCATCGATCATGCGGTCCAGAGTCATGGAGTGCTTGACACTGTCCGAGCGGTGGGTCGTTTTCACCGGGCCCTACGAGCACCACTCGAACCTGCTCTCTTGGCGAGACAGCCCAGCCCAAGTGGTCGAGATCCGACTCAGTGAGTCAGGACTCATTGACGTCGGCTCATTAGCAGCGGCACTCGAGTCGCCAGAATATTCCGGTAGGCGGAAGATGGGGTCTTTCTCAGCGTGCAGCAACGTCCCTGGGATTTACACGGACACACGAGCCATCGCACTTTGTATTGCACGAGCATGGTGCATTTGCATGCTTCGACCGACTTTGCTTGCAGGTATTTCTCCTTTTATACAGAGATATTAGTGACCTCTGCACACTTGGTACACATATAAACCGTTTATCTGTTGGTCCGTGCCGTGGATGGGTCAACCCAAAAATCACAGATGATGGGGCCAGCATATTAACGGTCCAGATCTTGAAATGTGTGCCAAGTGTACAGTATAAGGTGCTTGATTAAGTGTCCACTGTACGGGCTCTCGTGATCTTATCATGATCGTTCTCAATTGTGGTTGCAGTGGGCCATACATAAATATTGAAATGAAATCGGGGGAATTGGACGGATATGATGCGGTATTTTTGAGCCCTCATAAATTCATAGGTGGGCCCGGGAGCCCCGGGATTCTGGTGATGAGTGATGCTCTCTATCGCCTCAAGGACGCGCCTCCTTCTACCAGCGGCGGTGGGACAGTTCGCTACGTCAACGGATACAGCCATCAGGTATCTCA
Organism: Magnolia sinica; assembly: GCF_029962835.1. Taxonomy (NCBI): domain Eukaryota; kingdom Viridiplantae; phylum Streptophyta; class Magnoliopsida; order Magnoliales; family Magnoliaceae; genus Magnolia; species Magnolia sinica. Next base: position 1,022,180 of record NC_080590.1, on the reverse strand, counting down.
TCTCAAATTAATCATATGATAGACGGCCCGCTTCTTTGAAGCGTATACACGTTAGTGCGTCCCTTTATTTGGTAATCCAGCCCATTGGTCTTTTGCGACCCCCCGTGCATGCACTATGCCCTAAGAATCTCCTTCATGGGACGATCTGAACCTATAGAGTGTGGCCTATGGAAAGATCAATGGTCAACATATAATAGGGAAATTTTTGAAGATTGGTCTCTGGGATCTTCAAATCTAGGATAATTTTTAGTTATATTCCATCTACGGTGGGATGGAACATGCCAAGGGTCTGGATTTCTCAATGGTTTGGAACGTTATTATCTACTGCCAGTTCTGAACGTACTTGATTAGTTGCCTATCGGATACATTGCTGGGATGACCGTCTGATGAACACTCCAGATCATGCACACGTGCCAAGTTGAACCGTAAAGTGCATCCATATCTGGTGCAAAATCCAGGCAGCTTTTGATATTAGCATTCTTCCGGCTTTATGTTCTCACACTTAGAAAATTCGATATGCCACAAGCAGGGGTACGAGGGATTGAAGCCAGGTTGGACGAGGGTGAGCTTCAGCTATTATACGGCAGTGGAAGAGATGGAATTTGTGGTTGATGCGATTGAGTTCATTGCAACCTATGGCCATCGATTCCTCCCTCTCTACCACTTCGATTGGAACACCGGAGACTGGAGCTTTTTAGACAGTACCAGTGCAGCGAAACCAACATTCACCAAAACACACAAGCAGCCAAGAGAATGACTCGACATGTAAGGACATCGGCGTAAAATACATGGAATATATGGAAGCAGCCAAACATATTGCCGAGACTCTATCAAACCATCCAGAAGAGCAACCCTGTCCTGAATATATTGATCCAAAGCTTGTCGCATTCAGAATATGAACGCAAGCTACGAGGGTTGTTAATGTGTTTGAATTCAAATGCTAGTTATAGAATTAACAGAATTTAGGCTGAGAGCACTTGGAAAAAGCACTTCATATGTATTTGTGAGTACCATACGTTGTAGTCACCGTGCATTTCATTTGGAAACATACATAATAATTTTTGTTATTCATGTACGGTGTAAATCCTACGAGAAAGAAAAAAAAAAAAACATTACTCTTTATTGAGATTTATGATGTCCATATGCGTGCAGATCTGTGCGCACGTGTGCCAATACAGCAACTTGGGCAAGGTCCAAGCTTTCCATCAGGTGGGCTACACTGATTAGATACTTAAGAAGCAAGCTGTTTCACTTGTCAGGTGGGCCACTATTTATAAAACAAATGGATGGCTAAAACCATTTGTTTGTGTGCACTGTGGCCTACCTGAGAAGTGAAACAGAGAGATTATGCTAGAAGGTCTAAGAAGTGTGGCCCAACTAATGGAAAGCACAAGCCACATCAGGAGAAAAATTTACATGCAGTCACTTTAGCAATGACGAGAAAAAAATTTCATTCAGTCACTTTAGCAATGACGAGAACATACATATCACTTCTCATTACATATCAAACTTCCTTTGGTTTTTGTAAAGTTTCTCAGGGATCACAAGTAAATATACAGTACATGCACCAAAGCAAATGGATCTAAACGGTGGTTGGTACCTTCCAGCGAGAAACCTTTGTGAATCGATTTATGGAGCTGCTGCCAAGGCAGTCTAACAGATCTGTGACCTTGAATGGAAATGTGTGAATAGTGTGCCCGTCTTCTGAGTTAGTAAGATTTTGCAAATAGTGCAACTTCATCGGCTGAATTGCCTGTCATTAGGCATGTTTTTAGCCCAGGTGGCTGTTCAAAAGGGAAACATCTAATGGTTGCACCGGTCTCTTCCTTCACTTTCAACTCCTCAGCTTCGCTGTATTTAGAAAGATGGTACACAAAAATGAAAAATAATAAAAATCAAGATATAATGTAAAATACATATTAGAATTTGTAGATTAAATACCTCGCTGACCATGGACCTCTCGCCCATTTTCCTTGAGAGATTGCCTCCTTGAGCTCATCGTATGAGCTTACATCTACAATGTTGCTGTAGGAGTTCCATGTCAGCAATGAAGCATGTACCCATTTCGGGTAATTGAAAGAAACATGCATTGAATTTTATGAAAACAGTTCAAAGCTTGGGACTTCATAAGTAGGAACCCAATAGCTAAAGAGAGATCTTTAGTTTGTATTCAGAGTTTACTAATTGAAGAAAAATCCATATCGCGTGAAAGGGCACATTCCGGAAAACTAAATTGAACTTGAAGCTACATTTGCAGTTTAATCTCTGATTTTATCTCTCTATCCTTTTTCTTTTATATCACATTGTCTGCCTTGTAATTGGGGGTCTAATTTTGTTGGTGTTGAGGGTCAAATATTGCATATTAGATCCCAGTTGTTACCTACTGTTTAATGCCCTATTTTAATCGTGTTTGTGATGCAAGGTGTATTTAGGAGCCTGGACTGAAAAAAGGTACTAAAAGCATGGATTTAACGCTCATAAATCACCAAGGCAAAGGACGGACTCCAGGGGACCGATATCGAAGAATTTACACACTCGGGATTCGAGAAAATCCAGTATTTCACGCTAAAGAGGCCTGAAATTCGTCCAGAATGCAATCACAATTTTCCACCATCCGTTCAGTTCGAAACTTGATATCTGGCCTAAGGACCATAAATGAACCGTAGACATCGAATTTCAGCCATTGGATCCTTGTGGAAGTGGCCCAACGGACAAATCATCCCACAATACTCTGATTTGGGGCCCACCTGATATCTGGATATACTTCAATTTTGGTCTCAACCCCTTGAATGAGATGGAGAAACGAATGAACGGAGTAGATCTCTCATGAACATTACAGTGGACCTCACATGGGGCTAGGCGTGCACATAGTGCACGCACACCTATGTGCACGCACACCAGTCGTGCACCGAATAAAGCAAGTCAGTCAGCATGCGCTGACCCGACTTATTTCTAAAAAGAGCAGAACGCCCGCCCCTGTTGCGAACAGAGAGATCTGGACGATCTCAGTGGGCCATCAAGATGCATCCGAATGGCTAATCGACACCGTCCATTCGAAGTAGAACGAGCCAAAGACCAGGACCTGATAGAATGCATCCGGAAATCAACTAGGAGGCCTCACCAAACCGTTCAAACGCAGGTTGGACGGCCAAAAGATCAATAAAGTGGGCCGCGTTAACAGCAATCCAAAACCGACCATCTCAGAACGGTTTTTTGAGAAGAAACTAATGGACAGAGTGGATTTCTCAGACACCGAAAGGTGTGGACCCCACTGACACCACCGATCCGGCTCATCCGGATAGATTCGCAGACAGCAGAAAAACCGGACACCGCCCGGCCCCTTTTTGGTTGTTGTGTGATCTCAATTGGCGTTGGACCGACAATCTAGACCGTCCAGATGGAGCATAGGCCCATACCGATCCTAGCCATGGAGCTAGATTCTAAAGAGAGGTTGTGCGCCGTCCAAAAAAAACGGCCAAGCGCAAGTCGGTTTGCACTTTCACTGCGCAGACTTACGCGGGATTCTTTTTTTTCTCTTGGCTGCGTAAAAAGATTTCGCAGCAGCTTCTAAAGACGCCCAGCCGACCGACCTCCTAACGTATATAAAAGAGAGAGGAAGAAAGAGAGAGGCATTCAAGCCTTGGACATGGGTGCACAAGAGAGAGAGAGAGAGAGAGAGTAGAATTTTTGTTTTCTTTACTGTTTTTCTTATGATTTTTGAGAGATCTAGCCCAATCATGTCAGGCTAAACCTCTTAGCTAGGGCTAAGAGGTGAAGCTTGTGGCGTGATGGGAAGGATTCTACGGCTTTAATTCATGTTTAGACTGCACTGATGTTGATTCTAGTTGATTATAAGGAATGCCTTTAGTTTTTAATGGTTTGTTGTGATTGAAATTACAATAGATCTGTGATGGCTTTGAGTATTTCATTTTCATTATTTGATTGTGAAGTTAGGAAGCCCTGTTGTTCACCATTGCCCCTTGGACATGGTTGGATGATGGAATCCTTCCTAACATTCATACATCTTTCAGATTGGTCGTGGATTGGTTTAATTCTGTTGTTTACTTTGTCTCATGGGCATGGCTTTGTGATGGAATCAACTCTAATTCTCATACCTCTCATCTCTTGAAAACTAGATCAAAGGAAGTTCGTATTGAGTTTTAATGATATATCTTCCAACTGGATGAAGATGGGACTCGAAGTCCAGTTGAGTTCATGAATCAAGCGTAGATCTCCCTGATCTCTACAAGTGGATCCTCTGAATCCCTAGTTTCCCACCTTTAAATTCTACAAGTTTTAGAGTAATATTTCACCATTATTCCCTCATATTCACTTGATTTAGATTTCATCTTCTTCTAGTTCTAGTTCTGGTTGCTTTCAGATTACGTACAAGGTTCAGTCCCTGTGGATTCGACCTCGGTCTTACCGAGATTATTACTACATCACAACCCTATACTTGGGGTGTGAACAGTTGGTGATGGCCCAACCAGCAGAATACCCCCACAAGTATTATATCACTCCATTTGCGCTTTCAGATTGCACTTGGATGTTCGATTAAACATTGTAGTGATTCAATTCAATTATTCAGTATGACCAAACTGGAGTTGGCCCCACTAATTCAGAATGAGAGTAACCTCCAACTTGCAATTGCTATCATTAGAAGTCCAACTTGGAGTTCATATAATTGCAACTAGGCATTTGGTTGTCATTGTGATTTGAAAGGGTGCCAACAAGTCCACCACTTTCGTCATTTCCTAACTAATGAATTCAATAAATTGCAATTCAGTTCATTTGAGCATCCAAATGCACAATTAGGGCAGAGAAGAATAGTCGAACTGAACATCCTTTTCCCTCCCATCAAATATCATGCCCCATTTAATAAAACTGGTATCTGCTGGCATCTTCGATACTGACAAAATATGGTAAAGCAAGCTGAGATCAATTCCACCACTATTTCAGAAACAATAGTATTGCAATCATCAACAGTTCCATCTGAATAAAAGAGCAAAACTTCACATCGGTCACAGAGAAATTGGGAACTGCAGTAGAAGTGCAGTGCTGTGAAAATGTGAGGGTTGAACATCAGGTGGAATTTTCTTTGAATCAAGTCTTCTTTGTTTGGCCAATAAAGCAAGTCCTTTCAAATTCAATTAGGTGCTGATTCCCTAGCCAATTCACTGATTGAAGTCAAGGAATGACTAATGTCTGTTGACAATGATTCTCCGTTAAATGAATCCATTTTACGTTCAAATTCTCGGTAATCATTAGGGAAGATACCATGAATCTTATTTATCCAAACCATTTCTATAGAATCTTCTATCGAAGTGATGGATCCATCCATAATTGAACATGAATATACTTTTTTGGTTGTTTTTACCATTTAAAATTCTAATAGAGAAGCTCAGATTCATTTTCATTTGTATTTAAATAGAACAGAAGAAAATGTGGATGTTTAAGAGAATTGAGGGGAGAGGGGAGAGACGAGCAGTTCGATGTGCAAGATCAAGTAATGCAGAACAGTGGATGCAAATAAGTTTAAAGATGGGCAGTCATACCTATCTCGGAATGAAGTAGCCTGTTCCAAAAGGGCTGACTGGATATCTTCCAACCTTTCCTTCACTTGGGCCTGCAAAATTGAAGGTTCCATGGACACCCCAAAAACCTTTCCTTGCTTTCCGGGAACATCTCTCCTAGATATGACAACGGTCCCATTTGATACATCACGAGGTCCAATTTCAATCCTTAGGGGAACACCCTGAAGAATGATAGACATAAGAGTACAGCATTCAGATAATTTCCACTAATGCTGGAGTCACGCAAAGCTCGTATATTTCAGTTGTTGCAGTTCAAAAGCTAACAGTTTGGATATTGCATGCTCTAGACCTTAGCTGTTCACAGATTCCCCCTTGCAGGTAGCACGTAGTAGTTTGCTAACATGCAACCTCCACATGACTTTGTTGGCATGTTAAGTGGTGTTTTTGGCAAAAAAAAAATGAGTGGATAGACTCCTTGCAATTACGTGCAGACAACCACTCAAGCATGTATTTGAGCACGACCCTCCGTGTGTGTGTGTGTGACTTGTGTTCAGTGGTAATGCCTCTCAACTGCCTCTCCAGTCTCCATAACCCATATTTTGGGCTTGCCCTTTAGGATGTGAATGTGATACTTGGGTCCAGGGTAAAATACTGGGTGGGATTTTGTTGGCATGTTACTGTTTTCAATGTGGGCCTCTGCCATGGCTAGATGCCAAGATGATGTGGTGACAACAGCGGCGGCAACGATGGGAATCTTAGCAAGATCAACTTTCTGATGCTGATGGTAATGATGGTGATGGGAGCTCCAGCAACATGAACTTTGGGATGATGATGATAGTGATGAAGGGAGTTCTAGCAACATCAAATTTCTGAAAGAGGAGGCTTGTATTAGCTCTGTTCATCCCCATTAAAAACTGATAAATATGGTGGGAAGGCTGGTATATGCACAAGCAACCAGCTCCTAGTGACTAGGATTGGAGATAGGGCTGTCAATGGGCTAAGTTGGGGCAAGTCCGACCCATTTAATTGGGCCACATTCATGCTTGACCCTTGGCATAAAATCCATGCTCACGCTGGGCCCAAAGACAAAGTGGACTCAGGCTCAGGTGAAGCCTCAATAGAAAATGTTAGACAATAATGTGAGTTTATGTTGAAGTATTAATTAGTAAAACAAATAGCAAGATCCATTTTCAATAAACTAGAGTAGCAGGTACACACTTTCATCTCCCAGAAATTGAATTTCCACCCAGGCGTCCTCTGTTCTGAGTCATCCACTTTAACTTTGACTCCTGCTGTTTTCAATATTTTCGCTACAGATGATACAGCATCCAGAACTCCTGCTTTTTCATCAGCTTTCTTCCAAATTGGTACTATTACCACCTGCAATATGTAATGGACAAGCCTACATAAACCCATGGTCTCCTTATTGCAAGCTAATGAACAAGATTAAGGCAGGAAATAAAAGAAAAAAAAAAAAGAAAAAGAAAAAGAGAGAGAGAGAGAGAGAGAGAGAGAGATAAGCATGTATCAACTGAAACTATAATCAAAAGCATTTTCTGTGCATTTTCGACGAATAAAGCAAAGGAAGCAACATGTCCTCTATGCTAGTTCAGCTAAACTATAAAGATGACATGCAATAACTAAAAAACTTTCTTGTACAGTGCGTGAGAACAAAAAATATTTATTCTCAGGGTCAAGAATTCAGTGATCATAAATCAAACCAATTATTTGCTAAACATATATGGTGAGATTGCCTCAATCATACCAGCAAAATATACATGCAGTACCTCTATACAGTTAAAATCAGACAGGTCCAGAGAAAAGTAAAGGACTTGCCACATGTTCTTTAATAGCCGCAAATGTGGAGAAAGAAAATTCCTAGTAAACCAATAATCAGTTCATAGATGAAGTTGATATATGGGTAGTACCTCCATAATTTAAAAATCAGACATGTCCTAAGAAAAGTAAAGGACTTGCCATTTTCCTGCAATGGCTATGAATATGGAGAAAGAAAAATAATAATAAGGGTTTTTCCCCTAAATACACCCAGGGTATGGTGGGAGCCCCAAAATTACACCCTTTTTAAAAACTTTTTTTTTAACACCTGTGGGTGTTTTCTGGTTTTGGGGGGGATGAAAATGCCCCTGCATCAAACCTTGAAACTGTAAAGGTAGTTTGCACACTGAGGTTCTCTGTAGGGCCCAACGTGATGTGTGACGTCCACCATTGAAACCTTTCCATGGCCCACAGTGATGTTTTCGAGTCATCACTCCTGTTCATAAGGTCACACATAGGGGTGCACACGGGTCGGTTCGGTCCGGTTCCGGGGTGAAACCGGAACCAAACCGTTCCTAACGGTTCTAGGATTTTTGGAACTGGAACCGGACTGTTAGCACCCTAGAACCGAATCGGAACCGGACCGTGAAAACCGGTTCGGTTCCGGATCGGTTCCACGGTTCTGGGCTTTTTAAAATCCAGCCCAATTGCTTTGAGATGCATTTAAAATCCAACAAAAGTCATTTTTTTAGGGGATGTATTGGTACTCGGTTCACGGTGTCAGTCCGAAGCTACATTCAAATTCAATTGCCTTTTGTATCACACCCAAATAGTAATTACCAGTTCGCTTCCACTTTAGGGAACTATTGGCTAAAGACATGCAACTCTTTCTATAATGAAATGCAACCCGTAGACCTTAAGTACTGCTGATTCACCTAGCTTTCCAAAGCTCAACAGATAGCTTACAAGATGGATCCATACAGCTTGGACCCTGTTTGTGATAGGGTTTTTTGTTTTTTTTTTTTTTCGTTTTAATCTTTAAGTTCGGATCAACGGTTCGAATCCAAGGTTCGGATCCACGGTTTGGTTCGGTTCTACATACCCCCCTAAACCTGTCCATGGCCCACAGTGATGTTTTCGAGTCATCACTCCTGTTCATAAGGTCACACAGATCTAGATGAAGGGAAAACACAAGTATCAGCTTGATCCAAAACTTCTGTGGCCCCCAAGAAGTTTTCAACGGTAGGCATTCAATCCCCACAGTATGGTCCACCTATGCTTTGGATCCCTCACTTTTTAGATCATGCCCTAAAATTATTTCGCAAAACGAATGAATGGCATGGATAAGAACCCGGACATCAACAACGAAGACAATAATAATAACAACTAGTTCACGGATTATATGGATAATTTGGTATGGTCATTATGTGCTCCTTATTTTGGGGTTCATGGACCTTGTGATAAGCCATTAGTTCCTAGTTTCTGTAAGAACTGAGATGCCAGCGTGAATGATCATTTTCTGCACTTGAGAAGTAAGCTATTGAGAGGTCTGGATCAATTGCATATGGAATGATCCAAGTAGAGTAAATTTTCTCACTTGAGTGGGGAAACTATTGAGAGGCCTAGATCCATTGCACAGTGAGATGACCCTAACAGACACTAAAGAAGAAATGGCTTCGTAGAACTTCCTAACAGACTACCGAAATTGATATGCAAACACTTCCAAAAACCTCAAGGGCTCGAGTTTGTCAAACTCAGCAGATACAATTAACCTGACAAATATAGACCTTAGCCCTAAACCACACATTAACAGTAATGGTGTCCTGGCTTCCAAAAACGCCCATTCACATGCTAGTGTATTTTTTACAAAATGCATAAATATATTCCTGCATGTTTGTACATACTTGCATGTCAATAACCACCCAACTCCCAAACCAAACTGAAACTAGGAACTCAGAGCAAAAGGAGGTGTTGTTAATGTACAGTAATTGAATACATTTGAATGTAATCTAATTTGATAAATGAGAGAACCATGAAGCATGACATGTTCATCACTTCATAATTCAAGTGCCGTTTGAGAGAAGGGATGGTCCTCCAATTAAATTAACATCCACAAGATTTGGGGACATTAACCAACTATTTGTCCCCATGGCTAGTTAGCAGCAGCTATAAAGGTAAATGGTAAACCTAGAAAAGTAAAAATGGAGGTAGTTTAACACTTACCTGAATTGGTGCCATTTTGGGGGGCAGCATCAGACCAGTATCATCTCCATGAGTCATGATGATGCCACCAACAAAACGGGTGCTTACAGCCCATGACGTCTGCCATACATGTTGCCTTTGTCCATTTTCATCACTGAACTGTTCCAGTTGCACATATATATAGGATGAGATACTGTCAACCAAGGGTACTTCAATGATTAACTTATTTTGTAGTTATTGATTACTTAATAATAAAAGTCATATGAAATCAACATGGGAGCATTTATAAACAGCTGCATGACACTGGAAGACAAGCAAATCCCCTATGACTGTAAAATGGGCTGAGTGGCCTGTCAGCTCTCGAGTCTGACCCCCTCAGGCCCGTGCTTGGGCTGGTGTATCAAACCTGATATCACAGACTGAGGCCTAAACTCCAAGCCAGTTAATTAATCAGGTTGGGCCTGAGCTGTGTTTAAAAGCCTATTGGCATGGAGTGAGCCCGCCCAGGCCAGCCTGTTTAAGGATTTCACGTGCATAATTTGTGCATTGTGAAAACTGATGAACTACCATTTGGGTTCTGTGGATCTTTCGTCGCATTATCTAATCTCCCAATAAGATTGAAGGATATATTTATGAAGTGGCAGCCAAAGAGTGAAGCTTTTTTTTAGAAGATGACCAATTCATTAAAAAGCAATAGAAATAAATAGAAATGTGAAATCAAAGGCCAAAGGTGACTTTATCTTCACTCCACTCCAATCAAAACAGCAGCAAAGATCAAAGATAGCAAGGAAATACAGCCAAGAGATTCCAGGCCAAGAACCGGTAGATATGTAGCCAGAAAACAGTTGAATCCCACTCCATCCGCAGTGAATCAAGAGAAGTACCTGAAAATTCTGGCAGCACAAGTCTCCACTGACCAAAGAGTGAAGCATAAACCATTGATTGTTCATTTTAAAGGTAAATTCACCCTCTCTTTTTTCTTTTTCTTTTAGAGAGGTAACTTCACTGTCACCCTTGTTTGTTGAAACCAAAATATCAGGATACCACTCTTGTTCCTTTCCTTTTAGAAACTTAAAAGAGTTGCTAGTTATAAACTTCAGTTAAACGGAAGAAAGAGAACCAAGAAAACATGTAAACTTCAATTACCATGGTTGCATTACTGTGAAAACGCCCTAATTTCAGTACAGCTTTTACTTAAAAGTTTTTTTTTTTTTTTTCATGGGGACGTTAGCAATTTCCTCAAACCATTCAAATGGCACACAGGGTAACCTATTGTCGATCTGAACCATTCATTCAATCATACTAGGAGCAAGCCAATGGTGCAAAAATCATGCCAATTGGGTGATCCTAAGCTTCCAATCAATGGCATGAAAATGGACAGTCAAGATTGACTGGAGAAACAAAATAGGTCCATCATCATCTTGCAACATCTAGCAGATAGATCCCACTTTGTCTTTCTTATGATTCCAAACCAGCACTTGGATTTGATGATTCTAACCATGTGATTTATGGCTCGTAAACAACAGACAGTTGTAACAAATTGGCCCCATTCAAAGGGTTAGGATTATTTGATCAGCGTGATTCCTGCACCATTGGCTTGCTCCTAGTTGTATGGGTGAATGAACGGTTCAGATCGACAATAGGTCAACCTCGTGCGCTGTTTAAAAGATTTGGGGACATTGTTAACGTCCTCGCAAAGGTCGGTGTTAGCAAAACCCTTATTTAAAATCGCTAAACATTTCAAGAAAAAAGAATAAACTGTTAGAATAAATCTTCAAGCTACAACAAGGGCAAGAAGCTTCAAAACACCACCTTTGATGCATTCATTATGGAAGTTTGAAAAAAGAAAAAAAAAGGTTTAGGACCTGAGTTCCAAAGGCACGGGAGAAATTCTGGCCAAGGTTGTGGCTAGTTCCAGCTTGCAAAGCCTTTCGATCACCCATCATAGCTTCAATTGTATAGGTTCTAGAAGCACCAGCGAATGTCTCGGCCCTTGACTTTCGACCTGCAATAACAGGTATTGCAGCTTGCTCATAAGCAAATTTCTTATAGACATCAATCATCTGTAATGCCTGCGGTACAGCAACATCAAGAAGTCAAACAGCAAAATATAGAGAGCATCAACAGTAATTTTTGAAACCCTTGGGCACGTCTACAAACCTCTTTCTCTGCCTCTTCAGGTGTCGCATGAGCCGTATGACCTTCTTGCCATAGAAATTCAAGAGTCCTCACAAATGGTTTTGTACGCATTTCCCATCTTGTAACATTTGCCCACTAAAATAAATTAATTGAACCAATGGGAACATCAGAAATTATTTCCTAAGGTATTAAATGACCGCGCAATAAAAAGAAATGGCCTTTTTTTCCTTGACCCAAGAATGCTACAGGTCGTACCCACCTTTCAGTAATGTAAGGTGTTCTTGTGGTGGTCACCATCATGGGATGGGGGCCATGACCCAATATCTTTTTATCAGACGATCCTAGACATCTAATTGGCAGTTTGCATTTGGACGTTACAGCCAACTGTCCCAAGTCAATGAGGTCCTAATTGCGTGGTTAGGATCACCCAATGGACTAAACCTTTTGGGGTGACCAGTGTTGTGAGTAGCATAGCAAAATCGCTACGTAGCGCAGCAAATAGCGTATGTAGCGCATGCTATAGGGGTCGTAGCGTATGCTATGGATTCGTAGCGTGTAGCGCAAGTAGCGTGCGCTACCTATTCTGGTTTTATTTTTTCACTGTATTAAACAATGGTGAACTCACACCACAAGCAACAACTTGAGTTTTTTTATAAAAAAAAAACCTACTCGAAAGGGCTTCCAGACGTAAACCAACGCTGCTCCTCTCCCCACTTTTCAATCTTGAAATCGAAAAGTTGCTTCCAGACGCAAACCGACGTTAACGACGCTGCTCCTCTCCCCACTCTTCAATCTTGAGATCGAAAAGTTGCTTTCAGACCCAAACCGATCGGCTGTGGAGCTTCAATATTTGCAGTTTTCACTAATTCAATCTCATCTTGAGACAAAAATAGGTATGCTCATTCCTTTTTTTTTAATTTTTTTTAATGTACAATGAAAATAACTTGGTATTTTCAGTTTTTTCCTCATTTTTTCCATTTTAAAATGCCAGTTACTGTCTTTTTTTGTTCTTTATACTTTTTTTCATTTCTTTTTGTGGTATGGCCCACGTGGGCCCCACTAAGGTGCGTGAAGGGGTGGATGTGCTTTATTTTCTATGGTGTGGCCCACTGAGGTGCGTGAAGGGGTAGATGTGCATTGTTTTATATGGTGTGGCCCACGTGGGGCCCACTGAGGTGCGTGAAGGGGTGAATGTGTATTGTTTTCTATGGTGGGTCCCACGTGGGGCCCACTAAGGTGCGTAAAGGGGTGGATGTTCATTGTTTTCTATGATGTGGCCCACGTGGGGCCCACTAGAGTCTAGAGACTAATTATTGAGAATTTGAGATATTGATTTTGAAGAATGTGACATTTGTATTATACTTAATGCTCTTAACTTTGGAATTTTTATTTTGAAGAATGTGACATTTATATATTTTGCTTTTTTTTTATTATTTAATATATATATATATAATAGAAGTATTGTGTAGCTTACGCTACACGCTACGCTATTTCTCTACACGCTACCGCTATTTAAAACACTGGGGGTGACTCTGATCCACCACAGGCCCACCATGTGAATGATTCAGATCATCAAAAACCAGGCCCCATGTGCGCACCTTGTTGGGAGAAGCAAGTTGTACAGGCCAAAGTCATATATTTCCAGTTATTTCCCATTTTAAAAGAGAGAAATGCAACAATATAATCTTACCTGATTAACCATAAGAGGAAGATCTCGGTAACTATGAATCCATTGGGTAAACATATGGTTCACAATAGTTTCACTAGTTGGTCGCACCTGCCAGACCCTCAAAAGCACCAGTGAATTTCTTCATGACCTTGTAACATTATACCAAAGTAATGATCTCAAACAATCGATGATCAGAAGGAAAGAAAAACAGTTACCACGAGTTTTTCTTCGAGTTCCTTCCCACCTCCAATGGTCACAAGAGCTAGTTCTGGACTGAAACCTTCAACATGGCTAGCTTCTTTCTCTATAAACGAGTATGGTATAAACTGCAGTCATGATTATAATGCAGATATCAGACTACTATTAAAATGCAACTAAGGATTTGTTTGGATGTTCGATTGGATAGAAATGCAATAAATTAATCGCATAAAGAGGAAATGACTAAAGTGGGCATGGATCATTGAACACATATGATGGAAATCAATCCCCAACTGCAATCTAATGAGTGACTTGAAACGATCATATAGGTGATATGGAGGGCTCACCCCAAATTGGTCATTCCCTCTTTATCAACTTGAGTTACTACAATTTATTTCAATTGAGCATCCAAACACACCCTAATTATGTATATTATCATCATTCAACAATCGAAATTCATTTTGTATATGGATCCAACACTGGACCAAATTGCAATAATTAGTCCAAAAACTACCAAATCATAATTTCCTTCCCCACTACTCACAAACAAGGAAGTAATCGTCAGAATCAGTTACATTCCTTTCAATTCCAACTCGAATTGTCAGAGAAGTAACTCCAATTAGTTCATTGCCACTTCATTGAAAAAATTATCTCAATTCAATCCAATAGTTCATACAAAAGCACCCTATAGATCAAACTCAATCCAAACCACACAACTCTGAGAGAGAGAGAGAGAGAGAGAGAGAGAAACCTGAGGGAAATACATGTTGCTATGGCCAGTTTCCTTGAATATAACATTCAAATACTCCTACGAAACAAAGAGAAAATAGAAAAAATAAAAACAAGAACGCTAGAAGAAGAACAGATCACATGCTGGTAATGAAATTATGCATGTCCGTATATAGGGGCATGCTCCGGTGTTACGGTACCACTGTTAGCTTACCATGCTACCGGGCAGATGCAGGGCCCACATGATGTATTCACACCATCCACCTCGGAAAACCGATAGCCCCCAAAACTCAGCCCAATCAAACAGTAAGGTAGGCCATCGGAAAGGGAGCGAACTGGGGGGCACATCTGCCCAGTATCACTCGAGCGCGCCCCATGTATGCATTTATCTATGTGTGTACCTGAATGGATTCCCAAATGGCGTAGCCGTAGGGGCGAATGACCATGGTCCCACGGACGGGGCCGTAATCGGCGAGCTCAGCTCTGGCGATTACGTCGAGATACCACGCACTGAAATCCTGAGAGCGAGGCGTGATGAAACGCTTCTCTTCATTGCTGTTGCTTTCTCGAGATTCTTTCTTCGCGAGACTTTCTGTAGAGAAGTCGCTCGCGACGGAAGCTGCTAAGGCCTTGCGAGAGAGGTGGAGGTGGGGATTGGGATGCTGATGCAGGCGGAGGAGGAACGGTGAACGTGCAGAGATGGAAGCCGCACGTGTGAATGTGGAAGAGGAGGAAGAGATGAAGAAGGTGGTGAGAGAAGGGAGGCGAAGAGCCCCCATGGCCTTCCTTCCTGCGTTGAGTTCTTCGGATAGGGTGAATCCGGACTTTATATTGGGAGTGGATTGGATACTGAACGCTTCAGTAGCCTTTTGGCTACTGAAATGACGTGGCAAAACGCCATTGGTTACATGCAGTATGCAATCCGATTTCTTCCCCCGTGGGACGAGGATTGCATATACCAAAAATGAGATGGATACAAGACTCAAAGGGGGCACACGAGAGGGGAAATTGGGGAAAGAAATTCCCACCGTTGAAACCTTCCTGGACCCCAGCTTGATGTTTATATGCAATCCAAACCGTTTATAAGGTCATTAAGCGAAAAAACTAAAAATATAGCCTCATACAGAAATTTTATGGCCGAAAAAATGTTTCAACGGTGCTTACTGAATAACAAGTGTGCCCATTTGAGTGCATGATACATCTATTTTTCGGTCGCGCAACCTAAAGTTGTCTCTCGAAAAGGATGGATGGGGTAGATTTCACACAAACATATCGGTGGGGCCCACCCAGCATCCTTGCGCAGGAACTTCGTGCGAAACGCTTTCGCAGGAAATCCGCGTCCTCCGCCGTGCACCCACTCGGCCACGGAATCGGATTGTTATACTACTGAGTACATTCAGTTGGGTCCACTGTGAATTTATGTTATTTATCCACACCGTCTAGCTGTTTTTCCATCTAATTTTAGGCGTTGATCCCAAAATTGAAGCTTGTAAAAATCTCAAGGGGACCATACCACAGAAAACAGTGGAAATAATGATTTCCACCATTGAAACCTTTCCAGGCCCCACCGTGATGTTTATTTTTCATCCAAACTGTCCAAAGAATCAAAAAACATAAATGAAGGTAAAAAAAACAAATATAATCTTAATCCAAAACTTCTGTGGCCCCCAAGAATTTTTCAAGGGTATAAATTCAATTCACACTTTGTGGCGTCCAAACTGTGCAGAAAATGCCTCCTGCCATGAAAATGGGACGCGCACAAATTGCCTCGTCCATAAGTCAAAGTAGGACACCACGAGGGGATCCTAATTGTGGGGCCCATCTTGATGTAGATTCCTTACTGTGGGGCCCACCTTGATCACAAACTTGTTGGGTTGAAGACCCATCTACATTGCCGCAAGGCTTCGGTGGGATCCTGACTGTGGGGCCCACCTTGATATATACTCTTTGAGTCCGGATCCTCTGTCATCAGGTCAACAGAGAATTCCTGACACCCTAATTCCCATTAGTCCACGTCACCACTCACTAAAAAAATAAAAAAAATAAAAAACAGCTTCGGACGCCCAACCATTAGGGTAACAGGAATTCTCTGTTGACCGGATAACAGAGGATCCCGACTCATACTCTTTACATCCATGCCTTCTATTGATCCCAAAAATGAAGCAGATACAAATCTCAGGTGGACCCCACAGAGTTTGTTCAGTAAGCAATCCGCTTCTCTTGGCAACGTACTGGTAAACTTCATTTTCAGGTTTTTTTATTTTATTTTTCTCCAATCTCTCTCAATTTTCGTACCACCCACCTGGCATTCTAATCTCCATCCACTTATCACTGTATTATCTCTCCTTTCTTTTATTTCTTTCGATTGAGGCTCTTGTTGACACCCACCTACCGTTTGTTCAAATCAGGTTTGTACGTGTGATACATGAGAGGGAACCTCATTTATGTTAATGATTCAACCCTTGCCAACCAATGATGGGACGCATTAGATCACATTATCTTGGGTATGCAATGTATGCATCTACACTAAAAAACATTGTTCCTCTTAAGTGGGATCCATTCATTTACAATGTGGTTTTTTAAAATTTTTGGTCCTTTTCTTAACGTAGATACAGGTTGATGGTAAGCCAATGGAAGCTTTGAAACTAGTGAAATGCCCGCGGTGCAACCTGCACAATAGAAGAGAGAGCAATCTCAGACCTTTGAAGCACGTCAATGGCACAAAAAGACATCGCAAAATCCAAGTGCGACCTACACAATAAGGAAGGGAATAATTTCAGCCCTTTTGACCTGGACAATAGATAATGGAGCAATTTCAGCTCTTTCAAAAACATTTGTTCTTTCTTCTGTTGGGCTTGGTTTTCTTTTAGCTTACATTAGTTATAAGCTATTATTTATATTTATAAAATCATGCCCCTAAATTGTTTCTACTAACTTTCATCGACAAAGTCACAAAAAAATGTTCCTCTCTCTCTCTCTCTCTCTCTCTCTCTCTCTCTCTCTCTCTCTCTCTCTCCCCGGTTTAGGTATGTTGCAAGTGAAATTGTCTCATTCAAGCTATTTTCATCAAGTAAATGATGTTGGGAAGCGCGGAAGGTGAGCCCTCAAGATCTGACGGTCTACAAGAGTTTTGGGACTCTGACAAAGCAAAAGAACGGTGCTCCAACGGCCCGCCTATCTACTACTGGAGCAGATGGAACTATTCACACCTCTGATCCTACGGTATATAGTGGCCCCGGATTGCGATCTATGGATCAAATCGTCCCAAGGACAAGCTAAGATGGACAGACTATAGCGCACACAGTATCTCTCTGTATACTCCCGGTTTATCGTTTCTTTTTTTAACGCGAGAGAGAGCGCATGCCTTTTTATAGGAAAGGAGGGAGAGATCGGATGAGATAGGATAAAACTATATTATCCGATCAAATCCTTATCTCTTATCATATTTCAAATTCAAAGTTGAATTTGAAATCTCAACCGAATGGAAAAGGCGGGAGAAAGCTTAAACATGTGAGACCCACCCGCTAGTGATTGCTCACCAGTGGGCCCCACTAGCCTACGTCCAACAAATGAGACTAGGATGACTCTGTTTTTACTCGCCGGAATAATGAAGAGTGTCTATATTTTTTTCAGGGACTGTGATGCCCAACATATAACAAGGCATAGACAAGGCCTATGTAAGAAAAAACTTAATTGTCGGCTCAACTTTTGTTACTACCAATGAAAAATGAGAAATGGATTTCCAGTATCAATTCCTTTTTGTTATTTTCTTTTTCTTTTTTTTTTAAAGAATTAACGATAAAATACTGTTGTGTTGATCAAAGATTATGCTGAATTGTCATGTTCTCTTTGGCCTTGTGCTTGGATGATCCAGACCACCCATCCGTCCTGTCACATCGAATAAGTTGTACCCACAAAAAAATGTCAAGCCAGTGGGACAATCCCAATCATCCAATTTTCCCAGTTGACCATGGATGTTTTGACCGTAACCTTGAAGGTAACCAATTGGAGAGTTGAAACTGCCCATCTACGGTAGGGCCAACCATATGAACGGTCGAGATCATCCAAAGTGCATCCATTTGGGGCCATTGTGGGTGGGAGATTATATTGGTTTATCGTCTCTTGATGCACGTTGTAAATGGGCGTGCAGGTCGATCACTTGACGAGCATATTGCGGTGTAGTTTGAAAATGGATTTCAAGTATCAATTTTCAAACTACACCAAGCTTCGGAGACGGAGAAAAATCCGTTAACGAATCTAATGGAGTAGCATTTATACCAAGGGAACAGCCGTTCGGTATCTAACCAATGGCGTTTTGCCACATCACTTCAGTAGCCAAAAGGCTACTGAAGCGTTCAGTATTCAATCCGCTCCCCTTTATATCATGGAGACCGATTGGCTACTCCCCCTAACACTAGCCCCGTGGCTGGTGGTCGATGCTCTGTGGGCCCCACCATGTTGTACGTGTTTCATCCATTCTGTTCATCCATTTTTACAAATCATTTTATGGCTTTATGGAAAAAAAGATTATAGGGATATAAATCTTAGGTGGGCCACACCATAGGAGAAAAATAATGAATGGATATTCACCATTAAAATCCTCCTACGGCCCACTGTACTGTTTATTTGACATCCAATTTATTGATTTGGTCATAAAGACCCAGATGAAGGGAAACAATAAATATCAACTTAATCCAAAACTTTTATGGCTCCCAAAATGTTTTTAATGGTCAAAATTCATTCGACACTGTTTCCTGTAATGTGGTCCACTCTAGATTGAGATATACTTCATTTTTTTTTTCTCATGTCATAAAATGATATATATAAATATATGGACGGCATGGATGACACACATATATCATGGTGGGCCCCACAGAGCACCGACCACCAGCTAATGGCTAGTGTCAGGGGGAGTGGCCAATCCATTCCCTTATATCATGCGCGTGTGGGTTACAGTAGCCACACGAAGTGTACGTGTGGAAGACATGTGTTTTGTGGGTCATTACAAGTCAAACATTTTTTGAAAGTTGACTTACAAGTCAAACATTTTTCAAAGTATTTAAAGTTCATTTATATACATTGATATGTGATCCTCTACCGTCTTGAGCTTTCAGAGAAAGTAGTGATTTTACATCGTATCAAAGTGAAAGGTTAAATGTTCAAATCCCTTAGGGCCAGTTTGGTTTTCCGACTTATTGTGAATCGAGGGTAAAGAAGTAATTGTTACTTCTGACGATAGTTTGAATATAGCTGGATTCGGACGCATTACTGAAGCGTCCGAAATAGCAGTAATCCAGCGTAAAGTAGCCGCCCGAAATTACGTCTCTCTGCGGGATTACAGAGAAGGGATATCGATGTAATCTGACCTGACACCGTCAGTCCTATGTTCCACAGGAGCACAGCTGGTTCTTCACACCGTCGATAAAATAGATGTAAGGAAATAAGCTTCATTTGCGTCGTCCTCGGCAAGGCACCAAACCAATCACGGTAAGCGTATTCAGTCTAAGGTAGGACGACGACGGGTGTACTTGTTCAGAGATTATTCTTCTCTTCATTTATCTTCTATTCACGTTTTTTCTTCTCATGCCTCTTCTCTGTTTCCCTGCTCGACGCGTCAGGGGTTCGGAGCTTCTCTATTATTAGGTGCTCTTCGGCAAATTCCACAGCATCTCCATACGATAGCAAGTACTTATACAGGGTTGTTCATGTTATTCTCCATGTATCGATTCATCTTCTTTAGGTTATCACCATTTGTATGTTGTTCCAAAGTTCCCGGCTTGCATGATACTGCATCTTTCTTACCTAGAATGATATTACATATTACATAAAATAACCAGCCTTGTATGTCATTGGAATATCGTGTATTCCATTTCTTGTCTTATTTACCTTTGCCTTACCTGTTTCCTCTCTCATGCAGAGATTTTCATTGCCTTCTAGGAGTAACATCTTCTCCATAACCTACGGTAACTCAAGAATCTGTCTTTCTATGAATAAAAATAGGGTATTCCACTCCATCGATTTCTTAACCATTTACGAAAATTGTTTTCCTCTCTCATGCAGTAGTTTTTGCTGCCATCTATGAGTGACATCTCCCCCATAAGCTACAGCAACTCTAGAACAAGTAAGAAATATGCCTGTATTCAATGGAAATATACAGTGAATAAGTAAATGTGGTTACTGGAAACAGAAGAATCGTCCTGTTCGGCATGTGGAGGGGGCACATGTGGCCCACATGTTTGACATTGATATTGTAGAAAAGAAGTGTGGGCCATCAGATGATGTTCTGACAACCGAACATGCCGCTTATGGATCTTCTTCGTTTTCTTTGACTACGAATTTGCTGCTAGTAAATATCCACCCTTGATTAGATGAGTTCGGATTGTCCTCAATCCTTGAATATCCAAATCCCGGTTGTGAATGTCTCTTTTCCTTGCTCATTTCCCAGTCCAATAGGCCTATGGAACCCATGGTCAGATGTGAGTGTAGGTATCATTTGTTAAATCATCTGAACATGGTTATCATTGGGTCCACCATACAACCGACGGTGGTACGTTGCTTTGTTTTTTATTGAGATGGATCCTTGGGTTGTCTCTGAAGTCCTGAGACCAAATTTAGAATGGACTGGATTTCTTGATGTTTCAGTTATACACACAGTCCGGGTTGAAAATTTCCTCATACAAGCTGAGCAATTTGTAGGTATGAGCTTGCTCTGAACACATTTATTTTCTTATGAAGTGTGATAGTACAAGGCAATCCAAAGTTACATCAATAAGGAGATGTGCTCCCTCCTGCAAAATGGGACAATTCAACTTGCTAGTTAGCCAACCCATCAACTTGACTTCCCTGTAATTCGATCAAGTTCAATTTAAATCCCTTTTTTTTTTTTTTTTTGGGGGAGGAGGGGGGGGAGATCACCCTTTAATTTTATTTTACAACGGCCCATCTGAGTCGCGAAACAGCCCGAACCTTGGCCAGACCCTTCACCTGAACTGGATTAAGGGTATGAATGGACTTGATTATATATACACAAAGTGCTAGGTCCCCCACACTAATCAATGGTGGGCGTTCCCTCTCAATAGACTCCCTGTACTGTGGCTGCTCTGAGTTTTTGATCCGACTGATTTTTGAGGACCCGGGGCTTTCAGAGGTGATGCATCTTACGGACGCTTCAAATCCCGTGAACACATTACTGGGCCCCACATCTGCCCAGTATCACTGGAGCGCACCCCATGTATGCATTTATCTATGTATGTACCTGAATGGATTCCCAAATGGTGTAGCCGTAGGGGCGAATGACCATGGTCCCACGAACGGGGCCATAATCGGTGAGCTCAGCGCTGGCAATTATGTCGAGATATCACACATTGAAATCCTGAGAGCGAGGCGTGATGAAACGTTTCTCTTCAGTGTTGTTGCTTTCTCGAGATTCTTTCTTCGCGACACTTTCTGTAGAGAAGTCGCTCACGACGAAAGCTGTTAAGGCCTTGCGAGAGAGGTGGAAGTGGGGATTGGGATGCTGATGCAGGCGGAGGAGGAACGGCGAACGTGCAGAGATGGAAGCCGCACGTGTGAATGTGGAAGAGGAGGAAGAGATGAAGAGGGTGGTGAGAGAAGGGAGGCGAAGAGCCCCCATGGCCTTCCTTGCCTGCGTTGAGTTCTTCTTCTATACTGGATAGGGTGAATCCGGACTTTATATCATGGAGACGGATTGGCTACTTCCCTTGACACCAGTCGGTGCTTTGTGGGCCCCCACCATGATGTACGTGTTTCATCCATTCCGTTCATCCATTTTACAGATCATTTTATGGCTTTATAGAAAAAATTGTAGGGATATAAATCTTAGGTGGGCCACACCACAGGAGAAAAATAATGAATGGATATTCACCATTAAAATCCTCCTAAGGCCCACTGTACTGTTTATTTGACATCCAATCTATTGATTTGGTCATAAAGACCCGGATGAAGGGAAACAATAAATATCAGCTTAATCTAAAACTTTTATGGCTCCCAAAATGTTTTCAATGGTCAAAATTCATTCAACGTTGTTTCCCGTAATGTGGTCCACTTTAGATTGAGATATACTTCATTTTTTTTCTCATGTCATAAAATGATATATAAAAATATATGGACGACATGGATGACACACATACATCATGGTGGGCCCCACAGCACCGACCACCAGCCAATGGCTGGTGTCAGGGGGAGTGGCCAATCCGTTCCCTTATATCATGCGCGTGTGGGTTACAGTAGCCACACGAAGCATACGTGTGGAAGACACATGTTTTGTGGGTCATTACAAGTCAAACATTTTTCGAAAGTTGACCTAGAGGTCAAACATTTTTTAAAGTATTTAAAGTCCATTTATATACATTGATACGCGATCCTCTACCGGCTTGAGCTTTCAGAGAAAGTAGTGATTTTACCTCGTATCAAAGTAAAAGGTTACATGTTCAAATCCCTTAGGGCCAGTTTGGTTTTCCGATTTACTGTGAATCGGGGGTAAAGAAGTAATTATTATTTCTGACGATAGTTTGAATATAGCTGGATTCGGACGCATTATTAAAGCATCCGAAATAGCAGTAATCCAGCGTAAAGTAGCCGCCCGAAATTACGTCTCTCTTCAGGAATACAGAGATGGGATATCGATGTAATCCAACCTGATACCGTCAATTCCATGGTCCGCAGGACCACAGCTGGTTCTTCACACCGTCGATAAAACAGATTTAAGGAAATAAGCTTCATTTGCTTCGTCCTCAGCAAGACACCAAACCAGTCACGGTGAGCGTATTCAGTCTAAGGTAGGACGACGATGGGTGTACTTGTTCAAAGATTATTCTTCTCTTCATTTATCTTCTCTTCATGTTTTTTCTTCTCATTCCTCTTCTCTGTTTCCCTGCTCGATGCGTCAGGGGTTCGAAGCTTCTCTATTATTAGGTGCTCTTCGGCAAATTCCGCAGCATCTCCATACGATAGCAGGTACTTATAAAGGGTTGTTCATGTTATTCTCCGTGTATTAATTCATCTTCTTCAGGTTATCACCATTTGTATGTTGTTCCAAAGTTCCCGGCTTGCATGATACTGCATCTTTCTTGCCTAGCATGATATTACATATTATATAAATTAACCAGTCTTGTATGTCGTTGGAATATCGTGTATTCTATTTCTCGTCTTATTTACCATTGCCTTACTTGTCTCCTCTCTCATGTAGCGGTTCTCACTACCGTCTAGGAGTGACATCTTCTCCATAACCTACGACAACTCAATAATCTGCCTTTCTATGGCTAAAAATAGGGTATTCCACTCCATCGATTTTTTAACCATTTATGGAAATTGTTTTCCTCTCTCATGCAGCGGCTTTCACTGCCGTTTGTAAGTGACATCTCCCCCATAAGCTACAGCAACTCCAGAATAGGTAAGAAATCTGCCTGTATTCAAGGAAAGTATACAGTGAATAAGTAAATGTGATTACTGGAAACAGAAAAATCGTCCTGTTTAGCATGTGGAGGGGCACATGTGGCCCACATGTTTGACATTGATATTGTAGAAAAGAAGTGTGGGCCATCAGATGACGTTCTAACAGCCGAACATGCCACTTGTAGATCTTCTTCATTTTCTTTAACTACGAATTTGTTGCTGATAAATATCCACCCTTGATCAGATAGGTTCGGATTGTTCTTAATCCTTAAATATCCAAATACCGGTCGTGTATGTCTCTTTTCCTTGCTTATTTCCTAGTCCAATAGGCCTATGGGACCAATGGTCAGATGTGAGTGTAGCCATCATTTGTTAAATCATCTGAACATGGTTATCATTGGGTCCACCATACAACCAATGGTGGTATGTTGCTTTGTTTTTTGTTGAGATGAATCCTTGGGTTGTCTCTGAAGTACTGAGACCAAATTTAGAATGGACTGAATTTCTCTGAAGTACCTACATGTGAGTGTAAAGCGTCCTGTGTAGTACCAACTATTTGTGGTGGAGTAAATACTCCAAGTGCACGAGGAAGAGATGTATTTGTGACTAACTTCTGTAGGTAAAGAAATTCGATTGGGCCAACTTGAGGGTCACTTTCATGTGCCA
The DNA here is from genome assembly GCF_029962835.1 of Magnolia sinica. NCBI lineage: Eukaryota > Viridiplantae > Streptophyta > Magnoliopsida > Magnoliales > Magnoliaceae > Magnolia > Magnolia sinica. Next base: position 997,853 of record NC_080590.1, on the reverse strand, counting down.
TATGTTGCCATTGATTCATGGGGCCAATGTAGAGATGGTTCAATGATGTTGAACGGGCCATCTTCTTCTTGTGGACATTGGCATGGATGGATCAAGGGCTAATTTTTCTGGAATCGAATTGACAGTTAATAATACCATAATTACGATCGGAAAACACATGCATTATATCAACCAAAAAGTCACAAACTAAAAGGGAGATTGACATATAGCTTGAGCCATGTAGGCAACGACTCATAATATTCCTTTAAGTGATCAACAGCTTCGGTAGTTGTTACCACGTCCGTGCACCTACCAACACCATTGGCTCACCTTTTCCCCAATTTTCTCAAATGTGTGTAATACATAGGTAGCTCTATACATTTTAAACTTGGATAAAGAGGGCCAAGAGTCTCTATTATTTACAGGCTTTAATGTATGATCTCTATTAGAGCTTGATCTGATTTATTAAAAGGATAAAATGATATATTACTTTTCATATGACTAATTTTTTGTTGCTGATTCACTTCTTTTGTGAGAATTTGTTGGAATCACAATTTCTTACTTCTTTTATTGGAGATTAATAAATTTAATTTTTCACCTTCACTCCTAAGAAAATTATTTTCCTTCTATGAAAGGAAAATGAGTTTTTCAAATGTCACACCCAAACATGGCTTAATCGCCTCACATGTGTTACATGTGTTATTGTACATCTCTAATTACATAAATATGTCACTATGCCATATGTGCTAGCTAGCATTCATCTTATCTTGTGCCACACATGTGTAACCCACATGTGTGCACCTCACATGTGTTAATTTGCCACGAACCACACTGTCCATCTTCCCTTACACCCCACATGTGCAAAATATCCCACATGTGCTACTATTCATCTTTACCTCAAGTGGTTACATACACTTCACATATGTTGTGTGTCTGTTGTGCCATAATTCATGTTCAAGTGACTTACGTATGCTTTGTATGCCACATTTGCAAATTTCTTGAGAGTCCAAAGTTTAAAACTTAAGGCTAAAGTGGCATAGGCACATGTGCATACGTGTGAGCTATCCTTGTGGAAGACATAGGTCAAAAATCACACTAGTTGGATGATCCTGGCCATTGAAGTATATACAGTTGTATGGTAAACCACATTCAGTTTTACAAATTGATGATTAGGACCATCTCCTCACGGCGAATTACTGTTCCACTGTGGATGACCAAGAGAATTGACTTTCATGTGATGATCTCTGAATGTGGGCCCGTGATGATTTAAGTGGACCCGGATTGCCTGCGACCACCTATCGCATGAGCTTCTTGTGGTTGAAAGCTAGGTTGGGCCCACCCTGATGTTGGTGAGAAATCCACTATGTTCATCCGTCATGTGGCCCATTTGTCTCATTTTTAAAAAATAGATGGATATGGGGTAGATTTCTCACAAACATCACGGTGGGTCCACCTAGCTTCCGGTTGTAAGAACTTCCTCAAGTCGAGGTTCAAGGCAATCAACATCGGATTCAAGCTGGATGAGTTGGATCTCTGAAGTGACGTCACCAAGCTCTGTAAACCCTACCATGATGCATGTGTTGTATCCATACTGTCCAACTATTTTTAGAGATCGTTTTATGGCATTACAAAGAGAATAATGAGATAGATCTAAATTTCAAGTTGACCCACCACAGAAAACTGTGGGAGCCATCACACCCACCGTTGAAACATTCATAAGGCCCACGGTGATGTACTTTTGAGATCCATCCTATTCATAAGTTAACATAGAGATAAATGAAGTGAAAAAAAAAATATCAGCTTCATCGGAAACTACTGTAGCCCTTAAGAAGTTTTGAATGGAGGATGTCATTGACCCCACTATTTTCTATGGTGGAGTCCACTTGAACTTTAAATCTATCTCATTATCTTTGTAATGCTATAAAACGATCTCTAAAAATGGTTGGACGCTATGGGTACAACACATGCATCATGGTGGTGTTCACAGAGCTTGGTGACGTCACTTCAATGGTGATTTGGCTAGTGAACTCGTCAGTATCTAATCCGCACCCCAACGGAGGGGGATTTCCGTCAAGTTCATGCGCAAGTATGCTAAGTGGGACCCAACAAAATGTTTGTGAGAAATTCACTCTGTACATCTATTTTGTAGGCATATTTTAAGACGTGATAAAAAATGAATTTTATCCAAAACTCAAGTGAGTCAATCAAGAGGAAAAGTTAGTAAAAGAAATACCTATTTTATTGAAACTTTTTTAGACTTCACCTTATGTTTCTATGTCATCCAAACACTTTATAAGATTATTCACGCCAGGATAAAGTGAAAACACAAGATATTTAAGCTGATACAAAACTTTTATAACTATTAGAGTGTATCAACAGTTTTCAATGAATACCAACGGTTTCCTCTTATATGGCCCACACGAGTTTTGCATCCACATTTATTTTTGTTAGCATGTCCTGAGTTTGCATAACAGGTTATGGAGTGATTTTTTCACGAATATCATAACAGCCATGTCTTTGATTTCAAACAGGACCGAAAAATAGGCCGCTCCCAAAAGTTGCGCATGTGCGCATGCACCTTTGGGCATATGTTGTTCACGGACGCAGATCGCGTCCTACTCCGCCGGAACAGTAATCCATCCGGGCAGGGCTCTGTAGGGTCTACTAAGATGCAAGTATTTTATTCACGCCATTCTTCACTTTTATCAGACCATTTTAAGTTATCATGCTAAAAATGAGGCAGGTCTACAGCTCAAGTCGGCCACACCAAAAGAAGCTGCAATGATAATGACACTGACCGTTGAAGCCTTTCCAAGGGCCACTGTAATGTTTTTTTTTTTTAAACATCCAACCTATTAATAAGTTCACGTAGACGTGGATGAAGTGAAAACACAAATATAATCTTGATCCGAAACTTCTCCAGCTCCCAAGAACTTTTTAATGGTGCACGTTCAATCCCCACTTTGTGGTCCATTGGAGCTGTTGACGTGCCTAATTTTTGGGATCATACCTTAAAATTATCTGAGAAAAGATATGAATGGTGTGGATAAAATACTTACATCGCGGTGGGCCCCACAGAGCCCTGCCCGGACGGATTGGTAGGACTCAATCCGCGTCCGTTGTTCACCGTATTTTTCTCTATCCGTCCGTTTCTCTCGTAGCGCATGACGATAGCGGGACTCACTTGACAAACGGCCTAGGTGACCACTTCTCGCTAGCAATGGGAATCCGGATATAGAGCACCCGCAGATGGAATACACTCGTGTTAATTTCTTGGACCCATTTGGAAATCCGGTTGAGTTGGGGTCAGCAATTTGTATGAGGCTAAAAAATGAGCTTAGTTGGGTTTGATCGGAGTGTCTGAGAATTTCAAAAAAAAAAAAAAATCAAGATTAAAGTGATGCAGTAGCTACACTTATATCTTTTTCACCAGCAGCTTGAAACAAATCCTTTGTAACCTTATTTTCCTGCATTATTATGATTGGTCCACACCATTATTAACTACTGCATTAAATGAAATGTGTGATGATTGGTCTAATTAGATTGCAACAAATATTGCTTATGGCAAGCAGTTGATCCGGATTCTGACAGATACATGACTTCGGTGGGCCACATCGAAGAGCAGTCAGCTATAAGCAATCCATCGCGTAGGCACAACACGTGCAATCTTATCCGTCAATTTAGTGGGGTCCAACCTTGAAATGACCTTATTTGATGTGGACTGACATGAACCAGACTCCAAAATAGATGCCGAGAGATCCAAAGGTGTGGCGAGTCTGAACCCTGCTAACCCGGGCCAAAGACCCAACGGCCCAACGAGTATCGGAACCCTATTAACCTTGGTCGGGGAATTCTAGGACCCGACCCGTGTCCACAGTCCTACTCCCACACGAACGGAGCGTGTCCCGCCCGTTTCGTATAAAGTCGATGAAGCTAATACGCAGCCGTCGTTTCCCAGAGGGAGAGAGAGAATGGGGTATTCCAAAGACCAGCTGCTTGCGCGATTGCAGGTTATTTCTACCACATATTTCTTCAATCCTTACCCTTTCTTCAGAAATTTCACATTACTATGATTGCGATTTTCCTTTATCTACTTTCACTGTCTCAATTGCTGTTTTACTCCGATTGAATTCCACACACTGACTATCATCGATTTAGGGATAAATAATAATAAAATAGCTGTGTTTTTTATATGCTTCAATGGAACAAACGGTCCGGTCCCAATCAGACGGTGTGAAACTGTCAAAAGTAGTGTGATTGAGGCAACTGATTTAGATGGCGTCAGATCATAGCCGTTGGATGTGAATTAGCAGTAGCAGTAATAGGCCACATATTGCATGTGCAGTATCATGATGTATAAGTCAGGTCGATTGGACAATCCTAGCCATTTGATTCACGCTGTGGAAATTAATGGTCCAGATTAGTTTATTTGAAAAGAGTTCCAGTCATTAACTAAATAGTCGATTTGGTCAAATGAACCTTGGAATTGGATTTCTTATGTCTTCAAGAATGACCTTGATCGGACAATCCTAATTATCAGGGTTGGTTGGTTGGGGAAAAGAGATGGCTGTCAGGAAATGGCATTGTTTGGATGGTTCCAGTCAGTGTGGATTTGTCGTGATGGCCCATGAAGAGTGATCTGGACTTGATGGACGGTTCAGATTGGTTTTGGACAACCCATGTGTCTAATAGGCAAATACAACTCATTCGCACAATAATAAATAATATGGTTGAAGCTACTTGCATTGGATCATTTCCCAGGTCAAGGTGGAATTTAGTACGATGTATCCTGTGTTTTAACGGGTTGAGTATGGCGACTTTTTATGCTTGGATTCTCTGTTATGAGTAAGAATATGTTCTGCTCTTCCTTTCAGGAGACAAGCCATAACCATCCATCTACTTGGATATGTTACTTTCGTTTTTGTAGGTTGGTCCGGTCTTTTGCTCTTTCCTTGTGCTTATTTTGCTTTAGGAGGTTGGTTAACATGTGATCTAGGCCATGTGCAAGAAGCGATTTCTTTAACTGGTATCCTTAGGAAAACTTGAGAAATCAGTAAAGAATAAAGATGTAGAGATTGGATTGGGGAAGAAGGGTAGAGATGGGTTAAAAAGCTGTTGGAACCTTGATAATCTTGGGCGGAAATCACAATTGTGACTCCCAGCCTTCCCTTTTTTTGTTTTTTGTTTTTTTTGTTTTTTGGAATGATGAATATTATTAAAGCTCAAGGGCTAAACAGAAAACAAGAAACAGAAGCAAAAGCATAAAAACAAGAATACGACATGCCCTCCCAAGGGTCAATGATACCGCTTCCTTAATAAAGAAAACACTTTATAGGCAGAGACAGCCGAGGAGTGGCAAGAATCCCTGACTCACCTCTCGTTTCTCTCCCACCGAATGCACCAAAACACGGCCAATAAATCTAGACAAGTTTCCTCAATGTTTCCCTCAGACTGCGATACAAAATATGTGATACTTGTAATATTTCTTGATGTTCCCTATGATATTTCCATATCCAAGGGTGCAATACATAGTGCGAGACTGATAGTTATTTCGAATGTTGTCAGACAATACACGCAAATTTCGGCGAAACAGTCCTAAAACTCCACAAAATTCATTAAAATACATCAATAAACATTTCTAAATACATATCTCCAATATGGGCTTATAATAGGTGAATTGGGAGGTTCTTAGTGTGAATGACTCATATCATTGGGCACAGAAACTGATACGTATCAGTTTCAGGCAATACTTCAAACTATGATGCCAATTCCCTTTGGCAAAATGTCCAGAGATTTTAGGTATAGTTTCTCCATCGGATATCTTTAATGTTGTAATGTCATAGATGGGGTTATATCTAGTTCCAAATCGTCATAGCCTATTTGAGGTTACTTTCAAGGTTGATTGGAAAAAGGTTTGGTGACTGGTTGCTTGCCTTACAAGTTACGACCCTCCTGCTGGTCCTGGGATCAGCTGGCACATTATTGCTAGTTAGAGGATATAAATTGTTTCCAATGTATGGACTATAATCCTCTACAACGCTTCTTGTTGGAAGTGCATGCAATGCAACACCCAAGCTCTGTGGGCCAATTATTTTGTGTGAGACATCCACTCTGTCCACCAGTTGCGATATATTGTGTTCACTGTACGTAAGAAAATCAGCTTGATACAAAAGTCAAGTGGGCCAGACTACAAGGAAAATGTAAAATTATGCCTAAAACATATAAATTCACTTGGTGAGGACCACTTGAGTTTTGGAGATATCACTTCATCATGATATGGCAACACGGTAGCCCTAGGAAGCTCTTTATATGGTGGGCATCCCATCCCCATTGTTCGCTATGGTGTGGCCCACATCTACCTATTTCGGGTCATGTCCTGACATGAGATGTCACAACTGATGGATGGAGTGGATGTCACACATACTTCACAATTGGGCCACAGAGCTTGGGTGGTGCACGTGCTTCCTATGGCAGGTCTTTTAGAAGATTTTGTTCCCAAATGTACCTGTGAAAAGTTACTTGTTCTTTGTATTTGTAAGGGTAATATTGGAAAGTAGAATACTAAACACATCACTCTTTTGCTGTTTTTGACTTGTGTTTTGGGTTTAGTACCTCACTCATATGGATGCGAAAACCAATCCGAGTAATCAACCGCTTTTATCAAATTTGCCTCCAACCACTCCCTTGGCGGATGCCTCTTTCCGTTATGAAAAGTTGGGTTTCCCATTTGATCAATCGGAAAGCAAAAATAGGATTCTTGTGGTTCCAGAGGATCTGACTACAGGAGAACCAGGAATGGGAATCCCCATTGTTTGCTATGGTGTGGCCTATATTTCCTAAGTTTTGGGTCATGTCCTGACATGAGATGTCATGATTGATGGATGAGTGGATGTCACACATTCTTCACAATTGGCCCACAAAGCTTGGGCGGTGCACTTGCTTCCTATGGCAGGCATTTTAGAGGATTCTGTTCCCAAATGTACCTGTGAAAAGTTACCTGTTTGCTTTGTATTTGTAGGGGTAATATTGGAAAGTAGAATACTAAAAACCTTTTAAGAAAGTAGTTCCTATCCAATTGAGATATGGTAACTTGAGAATTTACCTTCTTAAGAGGAAATTTAAACCAAGCTTTTGAAAAAATGGATAAGTAACTGCATTCGTCATCTTGTTATGTGTTAAAGGGGCGAACCAATCGGGTTCCAAAAATAGGGTGTAACGCCAAAATTGGGTGTAACGCCTGGTATCACTCGATATGGGGCATATCAGTACCGCTACACACCAACGTAATGTTGCATGAACATTATGCCCCTAAGAACCCTAAATTTTTTTATTTTTTATTTTTGAAAAAAAAGAAGAAGAAATAGCTAAGAAGTCTTTTCAACCACATTTTTGTCTCAATACAAGATTCAAAGAGGTGATTTGAGTGTACCACTACACACCAACGTAATGTCCTTCAAACCTAATAGGACCTGATCCACCAAATCATGCTTGATTTGTGTTCAATTGGGACCTATTTCAGGCTATTAAGAAGAATATGAATAGGCTGATAAAAAAAGGGAAGAAGATGAAAAGTGACTATGCACTATTCATCTTTTAAAACAAAAAAAAAAATTCCTCAAATTTCTTTAGGGAAATTTTGTATATAGATTAGGGACATGCATTGGTAGGATAAATCTCACGGGTTACATGAATTTTGGTTGTTTTTGGGCCATTCTAGTATACCCAAATTGGGCTGGTGCTATTCCTTCAATTTTATCTTCCTCAAACATTTGGAGGGAAATGTTGTATATAGATCAGTGTTTTTAGTAGCGCACGTAGCGTTTTAGCTACTATGCATATGCAACGTATGCGGGTAGCGTAAGCTACATGGTATGTAGTGTACGCTGCATGTAGCATGTAGTGCAGGTAGCATATGCTATATGAAATCTCTCTCTCTCTCTCTTCTTCCTTTTTTTTTTTTTTTTTTTTTTTTAAAGTGTTTCTTCTATGTTAGTTCAACAACTATTTCAAAATGGTGGTGACTCAGGTAGCATCCGCTGTCTAAAATCTCCTTTTTTTAAAAAAAGTATTTTTTCTATGTTAGTTCAACACCTATTTCAAAATGGTGGTGACTCATCCCCATCACATGTGGCACTACATTAGATCAATATGAAGTTCCGAACCATCCAAATTGTGGTCCATATTGTGGATAGAGCACTTTGATCAATCTGGACCATCTAAATTGGGTCAATATTACGAATTTGTGATGTTTCAATAAAACAAGGCGGTCACACTTAGAGATGTTTGAAAGCAAAGAGACATAGACTTTGCATGGAAATATGTGGTTGATGATCCAAATTCGCAGTTAAGAGCTCATATAAGAATTATTCGCAGTTAAGAGCTCATATAGGAATTATGCATTTTGTAAATTTTATCATATTTTTCTATTATTTTAATTAAAAATATTACGCTATAGAGGGCCAAACACTACGCTACACGCTATTTAAAACACTGATATAAATTAGAGATATGCATATGATGTATTGACATTAGAGTATTGCATATTATAACTTAAGAGTCAATTGCTACTCAACATTCAACTTTAAACATGAATCCTGACATACAATATTCTTACTAAAGAATAGCCTGTTACACCATCAAATACATGTCCAAAATGAAAGTAAATACAGGGGCCATTATAGGGCCCTCTTAGCCGATACGGGGCCCACATCATATCGGCTAGGCTGGCTGTTATAGGGGCTGATACGTATACTCAAAACCTTGTTTTGAACCCGCTCCAGAACTTGAGAGTAGCCCCCTCCGATCCTATGCTCCAATTTGGTATGATGTGTGAGATCCGGGCCTATCATCTGAATGCACCCTGTCATGCACATGTTGTTTCATGAAGTCCATTAGCATAGTGGGGGCGTCACATGTTTACGTCAAATGCAGACGCCATCTACTCTCTTAGACATGTCACATGTATGATATATATATATATATATATATATATATATATATATATATATATATATATATATATATATATATATATATATATATTTTTTTTTTTTTTTTTTGTTGTTGTTTTTTACCATCTCTTCACATGTGCATTTCACGCGCCACCCACCAGTATCTTTGTAGCAGAGTTTCGTTGTTTGGTTAGAAATAATGTTTCTAAGAGTCTATGTATACTTACTCTGGGAATTATTTGATTCTGTTTTTGGTGATTAATGGAATAGAAATTGTTTATTTTGTAGTTTATGCTTGAAACCTTAGTGGTCGAAAAAATTCTCCTGCATCGTTTATGCTTAAAAATGCAGTCACGACCATGCGTATTGGATTTATTTTGAAGTGCCTTTGTAGCTTCATCACATAAATAAATCAATATAGAATTCCATTGGTAGAGGGTAAAACTAAACAAATGCAACACAATCTTGTTGGTGTTTTTTTTTTTGTTTTTTTTTTTTTTGACAAGTAACAAAATGATTTCATTGAAAGAGGAAAAAAAGGGAGGAAAGAGGCATGCTGAGATAGCGGCCACTTTATCCTCCCAAAGGAAACAAATTACAGCTTTCTAAATTAACCACAAAACATGCCCATTCTATAATATAATGGAAAACTCTTTTGACTATGGAATCCACTGACTTGGATGTCTTTAAAACATCTCCCATTTCTTTCTTCCCACACTGCCCACCAAACTGCCAATAGGGCCATTCTCCAGACCGTGGAATGATTTTTGTCTAGGGAGACACCGTGCCAGGCAGAAATCAGACGATCCGTAGAGTTTGGGAAGGCCCAATAAACATGAAAAGAGGATAAAATTGCTGACCAGACTTGATGGAAGAAGGGGCAATGGATGAAAAGATGGTCTACTGTTTCCTCGTGGGCCATGCAACATAGACAGATGTTGGTAATCATCATTCCTCGTTTTCTCAGGTTGTCAACTGTTAGAACCTTTCTTTTGCCCACCAGCCAACCGAACACCACAATCTTTGGGGGAACTTTATATTTCCAAATTCTATCAGTCATGCTCTCTTTTTTAGCGCCGTCTTTCCCGCTGATACAATGATATAAGGATTTCACCGAGAATATGCCCTTTTTGTCTGGATTCCAGATAAGCGAGTTTGCGCAGGACTGATCTGGGTTGATGTTGCTAATTCGATCGAGCAGTGCAGCCAGTTCATCAGTTTCCCAGTCGTAGAGATTCTTACGACAGGGAGGGTTCCACACAGTGACATTCCCGAGGGTGGAGTAGCAATCAGCAACTGAAACAGATTTGTTTGGAGCTAGGCGAAATATATTTGGAAATTCGTCTTTTAATGCGAGGGATCCCACCCAAATATCTTCCCAAAAGCGGACCTTGTCGCCTATGCCTATCGAGTGCCGAACGTGCCTACAAATATCAGTCTGAGTGGAGAGAACATCTCTCCACAGCGCAGTAGCTCTATAGCGAGAAGATTCTTTTGTCCACCATCCGCCGTCCGATCGGCCATACTTGCATTTGGTCAAAATATTCCATAAGGACAGATTTTCTGACCCGAGTCTCCAAATCCATTTCCCAAGCAGGGCTCTATTCATCAATCTGAGATCTCTAATGCCTATACCCCCCTCTTGAATGTGATGGCAGACTTCCTTCCACTCTACCAGGTGGAATTCTTTTCCTCCTCCTCATGCCAAAGGAAGTCTCTCCTTAATCTTTCCAGAGTCGCCAAAATCGAAGCTGGGCATTTGAATAGAGACAAAGTATAGGGGAAGATTTGAGAGCGCTGCTTTGATAAGGGTTAAACGACCCCCCAAAGATAAGTATTTGCATTTCCATTTGGCTAAGTAAGCTTTGAAACGATCTGTGACTTTATCCTAGAGAGCCTTTGGAGGCTTGCCCACACATAACGGCAGACCCACGAACGTGGTTGGGAGATTTCCCAAGGAGCAGTCGAAAAAGGCTGCAAACTTACCAACTTCGCCCTCGTCCATGTTAACGCCAAACATTTTCGACTTCTTTAAGTTTACTTTAAGGCCCAAAACCGCTTCAAAACAACGAACTGAAGTACGAAGATTGCTAACTTTTTCCATATCAGCATCACAGAAGAGGAGGGTGTCATCTTGTTGGGTATTGGAAGAGGAAAGCTGGATGAATGGGAAAACTGACTGATAATCTAGGCCAGGAACAAGCGTCCCTTATCTATGCTCAGCACCCATTATGTGCATATAGGAAAATCTCTTGCAATACTTCAACCCTTTTCCCTTGATTTTATTTCAAACCAGTAGGTATTGGTGAGCCTCGTTTTATAAGCCATATATATCTTAATCTTTGGACCTGGTTTTATAAACCACAGAAGTCTAAACTTCGGAACATACTTTGGTGAAAAATCCTATAGGGCCTGCTCTTTGCCAGGTTTTCCTGTATATATTTATAACACGGAGGAACTGACATATCACTTGTGTAACATCTAGGAACTACAAATTGATTTTGTTAGCTACGATCATCCCGTCGTGTTGACAGTTGAAGCTCAGGCAAAGCATGTTGGGCATTTGGGAGCTGGATTAAGTAAAAATTTACTGTTAAAGGTATTATGATATTTAATTGCCAAGAGTAAAAGCTTTTCCTTTCAATTCAATATTAAACTTTGTATCTTTTCCCATCTTTAGAAGATCACCACTTAACGCTTAGTTTGCTTTTGAAACACAGGACAAGAAACATAGGTATTATGTTGTTTCTGCTCTGGTGGGTACCAACGTGGATTTGAAAGGTATGCTGTTTGTTTTTTCATTTGGTTACCTCAGTTTCATTATCAAGTTCGGATTGGGGATTTTTTCAAATGTAATTGGGTCTTCTGAGTTTCAGCTGTGCTCATGGTGTGCTGTAACGGCCATTAGGGGGCTGTAAAGGCTGTTACATAAAGGTAACGTGGCAACTGTTACACACTATTGGGATCATAACGGCTGTTATGGAAAAAATTAACCGTAACGGCCGTTACAGCCCCTGTAATGGCCTCTTTTGCCCCCCTGTAAAGGCCGTAACAGTTGTGGCCGTTACAGCCACCATTACTTCTACAGAATACCAGCTTCATTGATTTTATTTGTCTCTTTGATGATGTTCATGGGAGTTTTTAATGCTTCAAAGCTGAGCAGTTTTGTCTCAGCGGCTTGGTTTAGGAAAAGGAGGCTTGCGCATGGCTCCTGAAGAAGCTTTGCAAGAAATATTGCAGGTGGGTATTTCTGATAAATTGTACTATTGTTTGAGAACAATTTCCTCTTATGACATCACAAATAAGTTGTTGCTTATGGAGGGGTCCATCCATCCTAGAGTATCTGCTGTATTAGGGTCTATGACAATAACTTTAAAGATAAAAAAAATAAAACACTCTCATAACAAAGATAAAAAAAATAAAACACTCTCATAACTTTAAATGAGGCTTGCGCTTCTCAAGGCCTGGCATGGTGTTCGACTTCGCAAACCTCTTACTAGGTTATGGCGTATGGCCATTTTGGCGACTTGGTGGGCTGTTTGGATCGAACGGAACAACCGATGTTTTCGGAATGAGTCGAAGCCCCCTCTACTAGTGTGCTCCTTTGTTAAGTGTTTTATTGCTGAATGGGCTACCCATATGGATGGGTTTGATGTTGATCTTGCTTTTCTTGAGGCTTCCTAGGTGCTGCTACCTCAGCAGTCCCTTTTTCCCTGTTTCTTCCTTTTCCTTTTAATTCAAGTTATCTTTCCAAAAAAAAACAAATTAAATTATGACAACACGTGCTATGTGTAAGCAACTGAATGCTCTGTACCACAATGTGTTTCTATAGGTTATGCTCAACGATATTGGTCTTGCCCTCTGAAACCATATTTTCATTTGAGGCAACCCATGATTTGATCGAAAAGATGAAGAAATCTGTAAATATAAAATCTCCCAGTGTCCTTGGTTTGATTTCTTATGGAATTGAATGAAAGAATGTTGATATTGTGAACAATTTGAGTTCTAGAATGGAATATTCTATTATTCCTTTAAGCTTGAGCTTATAAAACATTTCCTATATCCTTTGAAGCTTGACATGGATAATTTCTGATAATTACTGTTCTTAATTTATGCTTGAGTAAATTTGTTCATGAAAAGAATTTATTGAATTTATGATATTATTCATATGCGTACTGGTATAATAAGTATTTCAGAGGTCCATATTAAGCACAGAAGTGGCATATATGCTCTTTGCTACCTCTCTAACGTTTAGGTTATATATCTGGCTGAAAAGGACACTGATGGAGGTAGTAAGAAAAGACTTGATTACTTATGGTCTGGCACCAGTGTTTTAAATAGCGGTAGCGTGTCGCGTAGTGTTCAACCCTTTGTAGCGCGTAGCGTAAGCTACACGATACTTGTATTTTTTAATTTAAAAATAGAAAAATATGATAAATAGTAAGAAAAAAACAAAAAAACAAAAATATAAAAATGCCTAAAAGATAATTCATTTTTTCAAGTACATGCATTTTCAAACAAGTTATTAATAATCATTTATCGAAAGCCAATTCACATGCATAAACCAAATCAAATTATTATCACATCAGCAAAATTTTAAGCAAACTATAATTAATAATGTCTAATTGAAACCATAAGTGACAAGTACAAAAAGAAATTAAAATCCCACAAGTTGAGAGTATTAAGTACAAAATACAAAATATAATTACCTTAAAAAAATACAAAATATAATTACCATTTATTAAAAAAAGGTGTAGCGTACGCTACATACGCTACGCGCACGCTACATATGCTACACGCACGCTGCATACACTATGCACACTACGCTGCTACATACGCTATGTGTATGCTACATACGCTATGCATACGCTATGACCCCTATAGCGTACGCTACAGGGGATTTACACTATTTGCTAATGCTATGTAGTGACGTAGCTACGCTACGCTACGGGCACTATTCGGACCACAAACCCTTTTTTCTGAAGTTCTTCAATAAGAAGATGGTCTAGAAATTTGGAAAATATCGAGATATGGCCCATTGAACACAAGCCAAACTCATTGAGAAATGTCAATACCATAAATTTGATGCCATACACCGCCATATCCCACTTCAATCAGATGCCAAAATAATCTTTCAATTTTAATTCAGAATAAGAGGTCTATGTAAGGGACCCTTAATTACAGATGGAATGTGGAAATACATCATTTGGGACTGTGAATATCGTTATCATTAAATAGAAAATGAGACTATTTTGAATCCCATTCAGAAATAGTACTATATAGATTGGGATTTGTCAATGAGTTAGAAGGAAATTTACAGCCAATCTGTAGTTTGCAAATTCAATTTAAGAATCTAAATGGCAAACCCATTGACACCCAACCACCTCTCTTCTCACCCAAATTTGTCTTCTGCAGACCTCACCGGCACTTAGTAGGTATGTTATGTGTCTAAAGTTAGAGTGAGCAGACTCGGTTGGATCTAACATCAATTGGCAGGTCCTATGTAAGATTACCCATAGAAAACGTACAGGGTATGTCAAATACCTGAAATGGTTGACTCTGGAGAGAACAGAGATGTAGGAAATGAAAACTCTGAGGTAGGGTTTAGCCTGTGATTACGTTGATTTGCTTGTAGCTGAGGCACAAGCTGCTGAATCAGACCACTAGAACACCTACATGTTAAATGGATTTTGACATTAGTGATGGGTGTTTCTTCATTCATGTTGAAGCAAAACTGGTATCAAATAGAGTTATTCACTCACCGGTCCTTACGATTGAGTTATATCCTCCTGAAGCTTTCACCTGAATCAGGGTTTATATGAAACCCAGCTGTAGAGGAAAAGAGGGAGATAGAAGACGAAGAGGGGATCAGATCAGTTGGTGGCCAAGGGCTGGGAAAGTCAGGTCTGCTATGTCAACGTAGGGGGAAACCAGAAAAGGAGAGACCCACCTTTAAATCGAGCATCGAAGCCCTCAGCAACCACCACCATCAATGGCAGCCAGTTGTCTTCCACTGCAAGAGCCTTACATTGCAGATGCATCGAGGGTTTGATATGTGCCTGCAGAGGAGCTTTTTCTTCATCCAACGGCTCCCTGGTTTTCTGAAATTACAATGCAGCATTATTGGGATTTAGGTGAGATTTTCGTACCCTATAGAAGGACCCTCGTTTCATATCTATGGGTCTTTATCCATCCATTTGAATCCCACAGATAGTTCCGGGATCTCGCAACATCTACTCCCCAATACTCCTCAGGTCGGCGGATAGGACTGGTACAAAACCCAATGCAGCAGGTCTGGGAAAACCCTTGCTTTTCCAAACAACGGGTGGATTTTGAAACCCATTTAATCCCACGTAATCCCACTTATTCCCACGTGCCAAACATGCCCTTGTGGTTCAGAAATTGAATTTCCATGCCATAGAGGTCCAAAAATAATAATTAGGGGTGTGGGCTCAGTCTTCGGTTGCACATGTTTCTGGCCTTACGGATAGGATTTGACGGTTCCAAAGGGAGTTTTGGTTTGAAACCTAGGTGTTGGGTGAAGTTTTTTTTACCCCTAATTTAGACTTAATCCCTTAAAAAAATGGAGCTAGGAGTAAAGATCCTTCATGTTTCATCCAACTTGATTAGATAATGGACAGCCAGTATCTACAATTACTTAATTGGAAAAGATAAATCGAAGAGAAGCTTAAATCTCTTTCTTATGTATGGAAATGCAAGTGACTATTTAAATAATTGCCTGAGAATGCATCACTTTCTTATTTATGGACTTCTAAAAACTATTCTAAAAGACCCGTACAGGGTTTGGGCGAATGGCTAGCGTCGTGGGTTTGCTCCCCATAGACACGAGATCGATTCACCTCCCCGGGATTACCCGATGCACGTGGTTTGCGGGTGATTGTGTGCATCCGCAGGGATTAGTCTCGCTTTAAAAAGGGGCGGGGACACCTTGTCGTGAACTTGTCATAAAAAAATTTTAAAAAAACTTTCTAAAAGAGGCAAGAGAACAGGAAAGGTAACTTTTGTTCTTATATTCAATTGTGCAGCAGTGGGTCAGAAATATTTTTCCTTTCTACCTCTTAATGATGCGTTTGGCTTGTTGCCATTCAAGAGAGGGGAAGAACAATTTGTGATTTTGGAATTTCCATTTTTAGTAGAATTTTCAAAAGTGGAAAATGTGGCTCTTTGTATTGGATAAAAGTGCTTTTTTGTATCCACACAAATATCCTTTCATGACTTTTGGGAATTCAACTGAGAGTAAAAATCCTAAAACTTCTGAATTATTTCTCTCATGGCCTGAGTCGAGTGCAGCCTTAATATATTTTATCCTTTCCAAGTTTATTTCTGCAATGATGGTTTTGTTATCACACATATAAGGAGTATTTGGTTGGGTATTTTGACAGCAGCATTTATTTTCCCTGAGTGATGATGTAATTGGTCTCACTTAACTGCATTGCAACATTGTTTTGCAAGGTGCCATTGGGATGTGTCACTCCATTTGCCTTAATTAATGAATCTGCACGGTATGTGTTTAATCTTTAATGTTGTGGTCTGCCTTTGATCTTTATCTTATGTCATGTTCTGTTTACATAAAATGTGACAATTTATCCATCCACATGAAAAAAATCATCATCATTGTCATCATCATCATCTAAGCCTTATCCCAACTAATTGGGGTTAACTAAACGAATCCTATTCTGCCATTCCACCCTACCAAGGACCAAATCCTCGGTTAAACCATATATCATCATGTCCTTTTGGGCCTTTCCCTTGCCCTTCTAGGTGTAAAACCTGAACTAACTCACTCTTAATCAGTGCAGTTCTTGGTGTCCGCTGCACGTGGACACGGCACATGGCCAAACCATCTACAATTACTTTCCCTCATCTTATTACATATTGGTGCTACTCAAGTTCCCTCATCATGAAGTGTCAAAAGATTCAGGTGTGGGAGCAGGGAAGCATATCTTTCAAAATGTTGGCAAGTATTAGCAGGTAGTGGGAGCAGGATTAAGAGTTTGAAGCGTGATTTGAAATGGGAGCGGCAAATGGGTAGAAGGTTCATGCAAATGCTATCCTTCTTCATCTTGCCACTCATCCATCTCAACATCCTCATTACAGCTGCGTTCATCCTGTGAATATGTTGTCTCTTGACTGCCCTACCCTCTGTCCCATAGAGCATGGCTAATCTCATAGCTATCCTATAAAATTTCCCCTTTAGTGTCATTGGTGTGTGTCGATCAGATAACACTCTAGAGGTACATCTCCACTTCATCCACCCAGCTCTAATTCAATGAGCAACGTCCTCAATCTCTCTGCTCTACTGAATTATTGATCGAAGATATAAAAAATGGTAACTTTGGGGAACTTGTTGGTCAACAATCTTGACTTATTCGTACTTTCCACCCCTATTGCTGCTAAAATTGCATTCCATATTCTCTGTTCTAGTCCAACAAATTTTATGACCTTTAGATTCTAAAGCATCCACCATAGTTCTATCTTTGCATTTACCTCCTCCCTCATCCCATCAATCAAAACTGTCATTCGTGAACAACATAACAGAAAAAAAATGGCAATTTTCTTGCTCGTATTCCACTCTTCAAACTACCAAAACTTACCTTGCTTCTATGAGGTGCTTTCGTTGCAACTGAATAAGTGGTAGTGACAGGTATAATTTGTTGAAGTGGCTGATGATTTTGGTTAGAAACTTAGAATAACTTCATAATTTTGCTTAGTAGTCTTAAGTCATTAGATAGTTAGAGAGATGCTTCCATTACACCTTTCAGGAAAAAAAGAAAAAGAAAAAGATGTTTCCATTATGCTGTAACTAAGATTAAATCAGGCAGTCTGCAATATGGTGTATTTATTGATTCTCAATGCATTACGTTTTTGTTTAGAATATTGATTCTTAATTTTTATGAAGTTTTATATCTTTGTTTTGTGAAGAGCTGTTTCACTATTGTTGGATCGAGGATTCAAAGCTCAAGAATTCTGCTTTTTCCACCCACTCTCAAATGACATGACCATTTGTAAGTGAGAAATTTCTCTTAATATGGATTTTCTTTTGTTTTGCCTTTGTTTATTTGTTGGATTTTCACCCTAAAAAAATTGTGTATTGAATTTTCTTTCTTTCCTTCTTTTTGTATGAGTGATTGTGCATTTATTCATGCGTGGATGTATCCTGTGACAAGCTGGATGAGTGCTTGTGCTTATAGTGTGATGGGACCATTATAATCTCTGCAAATATAAGATCATTTGCAAATTAACCTGTGTAGCCATCCGCAGTGGGATCTACTAGATGAATGTTCTGGATCACCATGTGGTTGGGCAGAAGGGACAATCCTCATGGGTGAGTTCCTTAGCAACCAATTCTTGAATATATACATTATTGCAGGGGAAAACAGGTTCCTGCTTTTAAACTGCTGGTCTAGAAGCATGAATTAGTTGAAGAGAAACTACGGTAGGTGTGTGAACAGAGCCTTGTAGATGTTAACTATTAAGTGGAGAAGGGACAGTGGGAGGCTGAATGGTCTCTCAGTTGAAGCAAAGAATTGAAAGCCACCAGGTTATATCTCATGATTTACAGAGTTCTAAAATCTACTTCATGTTCAACCCACTAATCCTATCATTAAGGCTTGGAGGGAAAACTATGGAACAGTCCTGAGTGACCTTTATAACTTTGCTTGCTCTGTTGACAATCCAGCGGTGTCAAGCCGGAAACAGAAGAAACCAGAATTGTCAAGTATATCCAATTATTTATAATTGTTTGAACTTTAAAGGTACTTCTTGTTGAAAAGCTTTCCTGCTTGTTCTTATTAGGGTTTTGAACTCCGGTATTGCAACGTGTATTTATGTTAGATGCATCCTCAATGTGAATTATTTGACATTTTTTTTGAATGGTTTGACAATGTGGACCTCTAAATGCACAGGAGCTTCCGTTGATTTTTGACAGTTTTGACTATTTTCATCATCATTGTCTGTTAAAACCATGTTCCTGGGCATGTTGTCTAGTCATCCTCTAAGCTAGCACACTGCTTGAATGGTGATAAATTAATTCACCAAGACGTGAAGGGTCCTGATGCACTGATTCCATACAGGTGGTGCACATGGTTCAACAATTCAGTTCAATGAACTGATTGAATCTACAGTGATGCCCTAAAGTTCCACTAGATTGGAAGTTCCTGGCCATCATATGTTTGGCCCTTCTCTGAACTCTTGATGAATATTCATTTACTTAACTCTAAGCCACTGACCATAGTTTGGTATCTTTCAATCTGGGAGATATTTTCAGCATCCCCCATCCACAGCCAGGCCCATCATATAAATGGTCTGGATCATTGAACCATGGGCCTCATTGTATGGATGGGTGCATCAGGGCACTATACCCATCTGATCCATAAGAACCTGATAATACCTTGAATTTAAAATATCCATCTTTTCTCCTCTATTATGTTTGCTATTAAGAATGTTACTTATTCATGATATACATGTTTGTCAGCTCTAAATGCCCGTGATCTTGACAAGTTTCTTATTTCAATTGGAAGACAACCATCATATGTAGACTTAGAGGTGATTTATTTATCTCGTAAAAGAGTAATTTTAGGTTAATGTCTTTCTGCAATAATGTGAATAATGATGGCAATACTTCGTAGTAGGCTACTCCTGTGGTAGGGAAGGATCAACCACCTGATCTTGCTGCTCTTGTTCCGTCTGAGGCACCTGTTCTACCAGATCCATCAGAAAAGGCAATTCCTGTTCAACTTCCTACTGAAAGCCACATGCCTGTAAAGAATAAGTCAGCAGGCCTTCCAGGTAAAACCATTAAAATTTTGAAGATTTGATTTGGCCCATTCCAGATTTGCTTGTTTCAAATGTCAATGGCATCACTCTAATGGCAGAACTTCTATCCTCATCTGTTAGGCACCTTTTTCACGATTTGATGATTTCTATATTGCTGCATCTAGAATGCAGTTAAATGATTGAGCTGTGTTTTAAAGTAGTTCCCGGTTAAGTTCTTTTGTTGATAGCACTTTCACAGAAGCAGAAGCTACCTCAGCATTCTGGCCCAGGAAAAGAAAGCAGGGAAAATTATTCTGCTAAGGCACATGTGTGCGTGTGGGTGATAATGTCCCCATCAGTATGGGGATGTTAGTAGAGTCCCCAAAGCTTCTAAATGCCGCGTGGGATGCCCAATCATCAAGCGGGACGGTTCATTCAATAGTACTATTAGGAACAACCTATGGTTCAAGAATAACGCCGATTGATGATCGTAACCCTTTGAATGGGGCTAATTTGTTGCAACTGTCCATTATTTATGGGCCATAGATCACATGGTTAGCATTATTAAATCAAAGTGCTAGTGCTACTTTGGAATCATAAACAATGCAAAGTGATATCTATTGAATAGATGTTTCAAAATGATGGTTGGATCCAATGTTGTCAAAATCATTATTGTATCGCAAATCGTAGTAGGGGTTGAATTGTATCGAATCGTAGAATGTAAGATTTTTTAATGATTTTCCTAAAAATTGGAAAAAATCTGAAAAATATAAATATATCAGAAAAAATTTATGAGGAGGGAATATCCATATATACAAGAGGGAGGGGGATATATATATATATATATATATATCTCCTTTATGTACTTCCTTCTAAGTTAAGCTTGAAGAGACTTGTCAGAGGGATCAAACAAATAGATGGCTTAGCGGGGGCTCTGCTGCAGAAGAGAATATCCCCCAATTTTAATGAAACAGACAGGGAATGTCCAGATGATTGAACTGGAGGCCCATCTATAGAGTCGTTGAAATTTTCCTTATTATCACGGTCGCTGAATTAGTGTTCCCTTAAAAAAATTCACAATTTCTTTTTAACCACAGGTTCCATGGGGAGGCTTTGAGAACGATTCCAAAGAGTTCTGCTGACGGGATCCCAAGCTTTAGAGTGCTAAACTGGAACAAAAATCTGCCACTGAGCTTGGGAAAACCCACTGTATCTCAAATTTTTAGAGGACTGCAGCCCAAACAGAAGTGGTATAGTGCAATGGATATGGGAAAGATTCTCTTCAGCAGATGAACACATAGCGCATCTGTTGGGGAGACCCGAACCACTACCTCCGGATGCAGAGGTGGTGGACTGTGCGCCGAGTATCATGCTAGAAGCGAATGTTGAGCCCATTGCCAGCTTCGAACCTAGTGAAAGACTGGAAAATGCTTGACAGCTTGGATATTTCTTTCCATACAGCAGACCCCTTCGACCCTTGGCTTTCTTAATTCGCAGCTGTTCTGATCTACTCCAAATTTGTCTGCGAGAAGGCGTTTCAGGAAAGGGACATTGCCATTTACCAATTCTCCTCCGCCATTTGATGAAATACCACAATATATACTTCCAAGCAGAACTTGTTAGTTTTGATAGGTTTTTCTAATGTCAATCTGACTATAGTAATTGCATCCAAATAACAGCAGTTGTGTAATCCAATCAATTTATGACTTAAATTCTTGCAGGGTGTACCCCTTAATACTTATGACATATTTGAACTTCTATGCATTGAAATGTGAGCCAGCTATATAGTCAAAGTCTAGGGGATATGGTTTATTGGTTTTTCAGATCAATCCCTGCATCCAGGGGAAGTTCACATGACAATGTGTTGTATGCCGTGAAAGATTAAAAATTGTCTCCAAAAGAGAGGTGGTCAGGGATCTTATCGAGTCTGTCTAAACTCTCTAGACTTTTCCTTGTCAGGTTATATTTTCTGTGCTAGATATAAGTAGTGGTTTTGAATCCGTTACCCTATAATATAGTATACAATAGAAAGCCATGTGCTCCTAAATACTGAGGAGTTTGTGAAGAAAAATTGCTCCATCAATTTGAAAATATTTTTGGGAAATTCTTGCTTGCAATGCATTTAGTTGAGATAAATATATTTCATATACTTAATTCAATTTTTGAGTTTGGACCTTTGACATCGTGAAAATAAATCAGTTATGATGAATACGGCCCTCATCTGACATCTTTTAGAATGAATAACTGAGAAGAATATTATGTGCTCCAACGATCTCTCCCATCCCATACTGTTTGTACGACAGTTTTCAGTGCCTTTTACATGCATGTGTGGTTATTGAATTGCCAAATACTTTTTGTATCCCAGTCATGCTTCTTCTACATTTATAGGAAAAACTGTGAATCCCCCCAGTCAAGCACAACGAGCTATGGAGAAGCCAAAAAGTGTCTCAGATCCCTTGGCCGCTGTTACTGATGTTAGGAAATTCGTTGATGAGATCATCGATAAAACATCAAAAGTAGTCCTGTCGGAGGTGAACTGAACTGTTTTGCATCCTCCTGTTGATCTCAATTTCATCCATTAATTTGCTTTGTTACTTTACCTATTGAAAAGCCAATCCTTGCAGATTCAAAAGCATGGGGAACAGCTTGGACCTGATGTGTTGGATGGTGTCAGGAAACATCTCAGTTTGGATTTGGAGAACCTGACAGTAAGTATTAAACTAGGGGTTTTCTTTTTAAAATTTTATTATTGTTTTTGTTATTGTTATTGTTATTTGAATACCTCAGGGAAGGGCAGGTAAAAATGCTTTTCCATCACCATACTATTTGAAGCAAACAAAATATTATTTCAGGGATGGAAAAACAAAGAACTGATAACCTGAAAACTACATAGCTCCACTGGCACATCCAACCAAAATAAGTTGAAAACTACATAACCCCACTGGCATATCCAACCAAAATAAGATTTGGGTGCACTTCCAACTGAGAACTGATATACAAATTCCTCTTCTTTTTGATATTTCTATCTGCAATGTTAGGTCTTGACCAATGTTGTAAAACTTGAGACTCTTGACTCGACTTGGCATAATGCAAAATTTTGACTTAAAGCCAGTTGATTTGGTGAAAGTATATAAGATTATTAACTTTTCCTCTTCCCTTCTTCCTTTAGAGAAATTGAAAATGAAACCTGCAACCTAGGGGTGGCAATGGGCCGGGCCAGGGCTGGGCTGATGTTGGCCCCAGTCATCACGTATTTTAAATTAGAAGTATAAAATACCTTATTCATCTAGAGTCACGTATAAAACTTGAAAAATACTCTTACTGCATAAAGACTACGTCTAAATTATGTATTTTAAATTAGAAGTATTAGTTGACTTGAGTTGGTCTAACTTGTTGAATCAAGATTCAGCAAGTTTTGACTCGATGGAGTTGGGTTTTGCAATTGGAAAAAATTGGCACGACCAAGTTTCTTTTCCCCATTTAAAGGCATATTGACATGGACTATGGCAAACCAAAATTCAAAACCATCATATCATGTTGCAGCATTGATTTGAATGTATTTCAACCATTGTTGGCTTCTTCTTCTTCTTCTTTTTTCCTTTTTTATTTTTTATTTTATTTTTTAACACACGCACACACACCCCCACACACTCATCCCATAGTGGGATTTCACCACCTATGGATACTCGAACCCTTGACCGGGTGTTGAAACTCTTGAGAGTCTACCACCCGAGCGAGAGTAAGGATCCAATTCCACCAGCCGGTCCCTAGCCCCAGTAAAGGAGGGTTGATGTCAGGTGGGCAGCCTGTCATCATACTTTTGCCAAGCTACCATGAGAGGAGGTGATCCCAACTAGATAGAACCAGGCTATGATGACAATGATGATAATGATAGTTTTACAACCTCTAGTGGTGACAACTGAACCATGATGGCATTATACATTCTTTAGCTATATCTTATTGTTCATGTTCTTTTCATACTGATGGCCATCACATTTCATTGCAGATGATGTTCAAGAATGCAGCGTACACACAAGGGTTTCAGTCGGGCGTTAGGAGTGTATCTTTGCGAAAGTAACACCCCCATAATATTTACTTCCTGAACGGGATTTTGAGCCGTAGCTGTTTTGGTCCATCAACCTTGTTATTAGAAAATTATTTATGAAAAAAAAAAAAAAAAAGTGTTACTAGAAGATCAATTTGTCACTGAAAGTGATGGAGATCAAAACACATTTAGGAATACTCATGGTGAGGAACTTCATAGATTACGAGATAGAGAAATGAGCTTTGGGGGAGACCGTGCCTGAGTGCAGTGCGCCAATCTTCTTTTCTGCTGCACTGCTGTCAAATTGGACATCTGATATATGGTCTGGACCATTCGCCAGATGTGTCCCACCATCAATCGGTCATCATAGAAAAATATACTGATTTATCTTAATTGCATGGTAGGAAAAAAATCGATGACTGAGCATTGCGTTGTGAAATGTCCACCAATTGGACAGGCTGGATAATCCAATCCATGTGATTTGTTGACAGTGATCCATCCATGGTGGGACCTGTGCGATGAATGGTCCAGACCATGGACATTCATCCATTGGGACCATATGCGCAATTTGCCAAGGCCACCAGATGAAGGAAATTGGTGCGCTGTGGTCAGGCTAGGTTTCCCAATTACCTTTAAAAAAAAAAAAAAAAAAGGGTCATTGGTGCTTAAACTAGAAAAAATGCTAGCGTGCAGCTTGCATCATAGAATTACTCTACACTGAGCTCCTCATGGTACATGTAGCAAACATTTGTGGTGATTGGTACTGTTGATTGTGTTGGGCTGCGGTAGCCATACAATCAGTGGCCTGCAACATTCTGGATCATGAAATAATGGACCTACTGTTGATGTGCCATGCCCCAAAACTCCCCCAAATCGGAAGGTCCTAGCCTCCAATCTTAGGGCTTTTTTTGTCAGTTGAATATAGATTGTTGCTTTATTTCCTTTCTCAACCATCTATTTACAGGCTGTAGTTTCAAAGGTTAGGATTGGCCTATCGAGGAGAATCTTAAGGTATTTATCATCCTCTCTCTGGTCAATGGACCAATGCTCTGGATCACTAAATGGTAGGCTGTAATTCCAAACTAGAAACAATTTACCGTTGGATATCTCGGGCTGTGCTTCTGTCAATTCCCCTCCCTTTCGTTAATCTCTTTTCATTCATCTAGCTAGTGTCACAAATATCGCTGATATTGTCACCAATACACTTATTGATATTTATCATGCAAATTTTAAAATATTTTGCAGATTTTAAAATATCACGATGTTAACTCCAAAAATAATAAAAGCCTCAAGGAATTTGTTATATAGATATTTAAAGATATTATTAATTTTAAAAATGTTACTTTCTGTATATATGGCAAGATTTTCCCGACCTTATCCCAAGAAAAACTTATAAATTTAAAAATCTCGCAAGAAATTTCTGGGTTGAGAAATCACCCAGAATGAGATTTATCACCAATTCACTTTGTATCTAGCATGATGATTGAGTTCTTTGTAGGTCTTATAAAACCCTCAATGCCATGCAACTTGGGATGTGTAGAATCTCAAAATTTTCTGGGTCACCACCTTGCATGGCAATGTTCTCTCCTCCCATTGCCACCTTTGGGTTGCATTGCACTGCACCTCATTTGCACATTGGTCCGGATACTTGCATTGCATGGGCATGGCATATGATGCATTCAAGAATCATAGTTCATCCACATCGCAAGAAAAGAGAGCGAAATGGTATGGAGTCAGAATTTCTCAAGCATTGTCATCCTTCCATATTGCACTCAGACATTCCTAAAGTTACATAGCCTTTCTCACTGGCATTTGCAGAAAGAGATCCCGTAGCGAATGTTGTTTGCCTTTCACATTGGCATTTGCAGGAAGAGATGCCATAATGTACGATCGTCTGTAGATATGTAGTTTTGATTGACAAGATGCCAAGGGTGCAAACACAACTAGATTTATGGAGGATGCTTTAGAATCTAAATAATTAATCAGTCTAAAACAGAACATATAGTGAAATTTTAGTAATAATAGGTATGAAAATGAAGAATTAGTTAAGATTGTTGATCAAGAAAATTTCCAAAATGACTACTTTCGAGACCTTAGTTAATAGAATGTTTCCTGTAGAATTGAAGCTCAGTGTAAGAAATAGAGATGTTCTTCTAGAGTTTTATGTGATCGAGTATCACTTAAATTAGAAGGAAAATGTGACAAGATCAACCATGATTTATGAACATAGTGTTGAGCTGTTAAAGAACAGCATGTGGGTGTAGTTGAAATGAGAATGTTAAAATGGACAAGTAATAAGACAAGAATGGATAGAATCAGATATGAATGCATTCAACAGAATTTAGGAATAGTACTAATGGCTAATAAAATGAAGGAAAGTAGACTTAGTTTGGTCACATGCAATAGAGACCAAGAACTATGCCGGTTAGAAGGAGCAAGTTAATATAAATTAAAGGCTCTAAAAGACAAGGGAAAGCGAAGGCCTTAAAAGTATGTAAATGGGTATAGTTAAAAAAACTAGATAATTTATGGTCTAATTAAAGGTCCCACCTTTGATCGAGTCGGCCAAACAAGATTCATGTAGCCGACTACAAGTTGGTAGAAGGCCTAAATGATGGTGATGATGATTCGGTTGCATGGATGTATTCGTTGGGGACCTTTTCACGAAAAATAAAAAATGCATAGTTCGAAAGAAAACAACAACAAAAAAAGTGGCAAAAAGGCATTTGTGAAAACAAAGTTGTATGATATTTATGGAAATCGTGGTGGAATATCTTTTTTTTTTCCCTTTATTCTTCTTTTCTGGAAATGGAAGTGGGGGATTCGGGCCACGTAAAAAGTTATTTCAGCCCAAATCTCAACGGTCCAAGAGGCCTTTCCGTCCTACCTCTGTCACGATCAGGGGCATTTCAAGGCATGCATTGCCCATTCTCTGACCTCAAAATGGGATTTGTAAACTGTCTACCCCGTCTATTAACTGATATTTTCACTAGTAGGAGAATCTGTCTGATTGGTGGCTTGGAAATGAAATTAGTGGCATAAATTCCGTAAGGATTGCCTGATTTAGGTGGTTGTAGTGGCGTAAGCAATCCATGTTCATGCTCGGTTGGATGGACAACCCATATCAAGGCTATCGATGCGCAGTATGGAAAATGGTCTAAAATTCACGACATGAAGGTTGCATTGATAAATAGAAAGAAATTCAACCTGATCCACGATCCATTATCCTATTGCCGGATCTGATCCACTTAAAGTTGATCAAGTCCAAGATCGAACTGACCGAATTCATTTAATCGCAGATGGTCGGGCTTGACCCACCCAATCCATTCAGACCAAACTCGAGTTTAACAGTGAAATATGGAGCTAAATGTGCCGGCTCGGCCCCAATTTGTGGATACATACAAACATGCATACGTTGAATATATAATCTGTAATTATCTTCTATTAATTTATTTTGAATTTTGAGCCAACTTGAGCTTGACCCATTTACCTAGCTATATGGGTCCCACATTCTATCGTTCAACTTGGCAAATCCGCATCAGAAGTGGGTTGGACTAATTGATCAAGCAAGACCCAAATTTATTGTTTATTGATTAATCACAGCCATGCAATTAAGGGCATGCAGAATTGATGGTATGGGAGATTTCTTACTAAGATCCAAATTTGAACGGCATCAATGGTCCAGATGGATCATTATGAATGGGCATACCATAGGATACTTAATGGATCATTATGAATGGGCATACCATAGGATACACGTGGCACACATTAACTCAATTTAAACTGTCCAAATTGAGTGATCCATGTGGACCGGTTGTAAACACAGTAACAGAGATTTATTAGCTGAACTAGGATGGTTGGGTATTTTATATATCAATTGTCCATTAAAATTTCCATCAATCAGTAGAAAGGTTACCTGTTGGAGCAAGGTTCGAAATATGCTGTTTCGATTCATAGCCACTCGGTCCCAATTCAGAGATGGTCTAAGATAGCCAAGATATTGGCCACGCTTGAAATCTTTTAAATGATGTGGGATAGCCAATCAATGTGATTTCTGCATTGTGGATGCTGGCCCATAGTAGTGTGGTATGAATTTACCGTCCAGATCAAATGGTTTACTTCCCCGTGTGAAAATATTGCCACGTGGGATGACATTTAAAAGAATTGGGACCCCAGATATCAGAATGTATCAAATGTAACTATCATTTAAATTACGTAATTGTATAAAATGAGATGAGCTTTGTTAAGCCCACACCCCATATAAGCTTTGTCCACTAGTCAAGAGCACTACAGTTTACAAGATAAATGTACTGCTGGAAAGATTGCCCACTTCTTTATTACCCGTCCACCTCTTCCAAACATTGTAGCCCACTTAATGAGTGGGCCAACTTGATTTTTGAGTGAGAACATCTATAAGGTCAGACCACCTGATGGAGAACTTGGATATTGGGGAGTTCAAATTAAAGTAGCTGGCATTTGCAGGATACAGTTTATTCTGACTTTTGCTCAACACAACCCCCCCAAATAAATAAAATAAATAAAGTTCTGAATTGGGCCATTTTGAACACCAAGACATCCTATGGTTGCTATTTCAGTTCTTGTTGTTCTCTCCTTGTGCTGTGACTTTCAACCAAGATGGATCGTTTTTCCCCAACAGATTACCCATCAGTTTTGACCCTAAACATCCCTCCCTCCACTTCATCCACTCGTTCTATTCTGTTGGAAACAAACTCATCAATCTCTCCATCTTTTGGATAATAGACAGCAGTTATAAAACAGATTAACAATCCCCTTCAATGTTCACGGTGTGACCCACCAGAATTAGCGAGCCAGCCTGGTTTTCAAGCTGGGGAGCAGATAAAGGTATGGCCTAGTGAACGGCCTGCATCTCATACACCAGCAACACATTAGCACCTGCAATAATGAGGGGGCTACTGGGCTAGGCATTAGAAGTGCAATTACATAGGGCTACGCTCTGGTTCCATGTTCCTTCTGATTTTATATCACCCACCTGGAGATGTGCATATATATGAAAAGTTCAAGCTAGATGGATTACTTTTTTCAATATATCCTAGAAATGATCTTGCATGGTTTTTATGAGTCCTCTTCAATCCATAGTACAAATATCTCCCATATTCTGAAAATATATAGCTGTATTATCTCTGAAAGTATCTCCAAAACCCTAAAAACAAATCCCAATATTCTCCCAACAGGATAATGACAATAATCTCAAATATCCAAAATATCTGCTCCTCTGTACCAACCACTTTTTTCTTTTTTTTAAAAAAAATCTCTTTTCTGTGTGGTTTCCCAAACATATGCTAAGAAAAATACCTGAATTTGGAAATATCCTGAGAATTCCTTATCGAGAAGGAGATTTGTGGCCTTGCTTCAACCTGTGTGCTTAGGGTAGTTCCCTATTGCAACCATTAGATTGCTGAAATGCAGATAATGAACTATGCATAAGCTACCCCAGGACCAGGATTTATATGATACTCAATACTAGCCAATTTTCAGTTTGTAAGAGTGGACCCATGGTTCAGTGATTGATACCATTGATACAATCAGCACCACTGTCGATTGATCATTCCCTAAGAATGTCCTCCACAGGAAAATCCTACATTTCTAGTCTTTGAATTTGTCATCCTTCAAATAGATGGATGAGAAAAGAAATACAGAAACAGTTCATTCAACTGGAAAAGTCCAAAGGCTGGACCATCAGATCAACATTCTGGACCACTGGACCATGGACCTACTCGTACAAACTACAAACTGAAAATCCGAGGATGCTGTGCATATATCCTTGGGTAGAGGATCATACAAATCATTCTACTACTGCCTACTTACATGATTGATTTATCAGACACCCTAACCTGTGAAAGGCCATAAAAAATGCCACATATAACATCTCTAATTCTCATAGGGATGAGAAAACAGTTTGATGCTCCTAACAATGATTAAGCCATTTCAAGATGCTGAAAGCGGGATTGGCTTCACGGCACTCTGGATCCGACGAAATGCTGTCCTTACTCTTTCCTTTAAATTCTCATTCTCGCACTCAACATCTCCATTCTTGCCATCAACACGAGCCACATTCCCATCAACCGTCACAACCAGTTTCCCTTCCTCTCCCATCTTGACATCGCCAAACAACGAAACCAAGAGCGCAAATATCACTTTCTCCGCTGTCTTTCCCATCTTCTCCTCTGTCTTGGTCTCCGTCACCGTCACCTTCGGAACTTCCCGGTTGATATTCAAAACCAGAGCGACAATAGAGTCTGAGACCATGTCACTAATGGGGTCTGAAGTCCACTGTAACGAAACATGCTTTTCTGACTCCTGCTTCACTGTCACCCGTTCATGCACATGCAAGGTTGGGACCTCAGATTCATCAATTGGGGATTCAACGCTCTCATATATCTGCTTGAGCCGGTGCTTTATCACTCCAAAGGCACCAGAATAAGGGACTGCAATCCTCTGAGTGATGTTTGCAGTGGATAGCTGTGAGAAGATGTGGAGGTCATCAGGGGCCATTATTTGGTATGCGAATCCCTTCTTTACAAGCAAGCCACTGACAGTCTCTCCCACTTCCGGGGTCTTTTCAGCCAACCGCCCAATTGTCTTGGCCATTTTCTCTGAATTGAAGTACATCTCGACAGACTGGCAGTTTTTAGGAGATATGATCTTCATGTTTTTGTCAATGAATTGGGTGATGAGCTTCTGTTTAAGCCTTCCCATCTCGTTGGCTTCTCCATGAACCAGGATTATGTTGGGGGGCATGAGCTCTTTCAAAAACGTACTTGTCTGTGCAAAATCGGCATGGGCCGAGAATGAAATGTAATGGACCTGCATGTTGAGAGGGGCAGTGAGGCCATTCATGAGTGTGACTTCCTTGGGTTCATTAATGATAGTCTTGGCCAATGTCCCTTCCACAACATACCCAGGAATCACGCAAGCATTCTTCTTGTCCGAGCACCACTTGTCGAACAGCTGCCTCGACAGACCACTCTGCAGACCACTAGGACTTGCCATCACCACGGATGGGCCGACATCATCAAAATTCTCTATGCTCTTCAATGGTGATATGTGCTTGAAGTCGAACGGGTTTGAATTTGCAAACTGGTTCCGGATCCTCTCGTTCATTGCATTGATGTAGGTTTGGTAGACTGCCATGCACCTCTTGGCAAGAGGGGAAGCATAGTAAATGGGAATGTTGTGGAGTTCAGGGTGGTTTGACCAGTACTCATCCAGAATGAGGAGGAGCTCTTGTGCACGGCCAAGTGCAAATGCCGGAATGAGGACGCGGCCGCCCTGAGAAATAGTTGAGTGGATAACATCGGTAAAGCGTTTCTCTCGTACAAGCCTGGGCTGGTGGAGCTGGACACCATAGGTGGATTCAATGATGCAGATGTCAGGGGAAAACTGTGGGATCTCAGCAGCACGGAGGTGGCGATCTTCTTCACGGGAGTAATCTCCTGTGTAAAGCACCCGGACCCCAGCGATGTCAACCATGAACATGGCAGCCCCAAGGACATGGCCAGCAGTGTAGCACCAGAACCGGATGCCATTTACTTCTAGAGTCTGGTGGAAATCGATGACCTGCATAGGGAAGAGTATGGTCTTGCACTTAAATATCTAAAGATGATTAGTGATGCATTCAAAGGACAAAAATTACCTTGCAAGACAAGAAAGAAAGAAATAAAGAAAGAAAAGATCAGGCTTTCAAGATCAGGACTCTGTCCAACTTCAAATTTTAGGAGAAGAGAACATGGTTATTAGCAAAAAAGGCCGATACCAGATCTCTATTTCAATTTTCTGTTTGATCAATAAAGATCCCCATTTGGATTAACTACCTGGAGGAGAAAAAAAGGCTCACTTGAGTGGAAACTAGCAGCAAGCATTGAATGGGCTGGCTACATATGGATAGGAGGTAAGAGCAAAAGAAGTCCTTTCTTCTTCTTCTTCTTCTTCTTTGAGAAGTCACAGCAGTCTTCATGCTCAATAATCCATCAAATAATCTATATTTTGAAAATCAGGCTAATCACATACAATTTTGATGGATGAGAGGTTCAAACAGATGTACTTCTTAAATGTTTAAGGTTGGATTCCCATAACTTTCAACAATGACAAAAGCATAGCTTCCCATTAGTTTCAACAATGGCAAGAATATTTGGCTTGAAAACAGCAACGTCTGGATATAGGAAAGCGGCACTGGCATATTTTGATTTTGGTCAAATCCTGAAGCAAGGCACTTTCACAAAAATGAAAAAACAAAAAATGCAAATATTATCCTCAGGTAAGGAGGTCCCTTCCCCTCTTAAAAATACATCTCCTATTCCTCTATTCCATAATGAATAGACCAAAATGCCATCTCTATCACCAATTGAGGTTATCTCCTTCTATTCCTCTCTGCCAGAAGACCCACCATGACACCCATTAAATGCTCACTCAAGATTTTGACAGTTTGTTTGTACAAGTGGGAGGCTGGTATAGCTGTCCAAACCATTAATATGATGGCCATCATCGTGATAGCCAATGCACCACAAATCCTCTGGATTGGAAAATCATAGCCTCGTAATAATGCACTTTTTGGTTCAATGTGTGCTACTTGTTGCATTTTCTTTCTCACTCATCTACCTGTTGCCAACAAATTGAAGGATTATGATTTTCTGAACTGGGGGATTTTTAATAGCGGTCTCCTACTAATATCAACAGTTTGGATCAGAGAGCAACAAACCCCATTTGGTAAAATTGAAAACCAAAGCATAGTTTACAAACTTTTGGGCAGACCATTATGCAACACTGCATGAATCACTCTTCCTACTCACAGCTAACGGACAGCTTATTAATGCACAAAATTCCGTACATGTTAGTCTATGGTCCAGTGATAAAAAATGATCTTGTGGGAGAGTTCTCACACCATCACCCAGGTTTGAAGATCCCAATGCTTCGATCAAAGGCCTCCACATGGATGGTTGAGGAGAAATACAGAAATGGTCCACTTGCCCCCATTTGTACAAACTTACAAAAATGACATGACATATTGCAACCTTTCGGCCCAAGCAGTGTATGATACCACGAGGAAAAACATCTAAGTGATCCTTGCCAGTCAAACAAAGGACTTGTTAACGACCCTTAGGTAGATGATTAAAGAATGTTCACAGATGGTTCATGTTTAAATGACAAAAAGACTTCACACTATTCTGACAGTATTGCTAAGTTGATGATCCTAAACAATAATTGGCATTCTACACAAAGTGGTTTGCTTGGCAATTTGCATTCTCAAATTTAACAGTTAGGATAATTTGACAGGTACCTTTTTCAATTTATGGCCAATGCATGATAGGTTGTGCCAATGAGGATAATCCTATGCATCATAGTGGTGGCAATGGGTTGGGTACGGATCAGGTCAGGTTCAGCCCAAGCCCAAAAAATGACCAGATTGTAATAAACCTGCGCCTAGCCTGACCTGACTCACCTGTTAAAAAAAGAATATCAGGAGGGCTCGAACCTGAGACCACCTGCAAGACACCATATATCTCCAAGCACACGATTAATGCACACATTTATTTATACATAACTTATCAACAGCTAAAATGATATATGGGCAGGTCTGGTGTTACCTAGGTCAACCTGAGCCCAGTGTTCGAAGTATCGTTATCGCTACAAGTTTCGCTTGCCAAGGATACGGAAACAATATCGATATCACCGATAATATCGCTGATAACTGGAGATGCGGGGAAACATGGGAAAAACGGTAGAATTTTCAGCGAAACTTGAGGAGATGTTAAAATGGACATATTTGCATATTTAGAAATATAAAAATTGCAAAAAGAATACATACATAACAAGTTTCCATTTAACGGGGCCTTAAAAGCATGTGTTGTTGTAAGAAATCAATCCAACCATCCCATCCGTCCTAGTTAACCATCCAACCTTCCTTCCAAACATCCATCGATATTGCAAAATATCAACAACATATGATATTTCACTAAGAAATCATCAACAATTGGAAAGAAAACGAAAGATTGTGGTCTCAATATCACGCATGTTGCAATATTGATAATATCGAGATCTTATCAATATTATCAATAACAAATTGAAAACTACGTATGACCATGTACTCATGAAAAAAAAATTTGAAATAAATTTTTACTACTGAAATATCGTCGATATACTTATGATACAAGCATTGCCTAGAATTTACATAGTCAAAAATATTAGTGATACATTGGCGATATTAATACATTGGCAATACAAGCGACACCTAAAATTTACATAGTTAAAAATATTGGTGATTGCATTAACGATATTGATACGTTGGCGATACTTAGCAATACATTGCTAATACCTGGAATTTCTGATACTACCAGCGTTATTGGTATCGCTACCAATGTTATCGGTATCGCTAAGTTGGAGATAAAGATAATATCGGAGATAATTCAAACACTGCCTGAGCCCTACCCATTTATTAAATGGGGTATGTTTTCCGGCCTAAGCCTAACTGGAAACGCAATAAAATCAGCCCAACCATGGCTTTTTTTTAAGAGAGTTAAGTTGGTTGGCAGGCAGTCCATCCGACCCAATGCCAATCCTAATGTACAATACAATGTGGTTTACAATTATTACTTCAAATGAAACTACGAAATTGCAAACATTGTGTTGGTAGATGAACATGCAAAAGAAAAAAATAAAATAAGAAGAAGAAGAAGAAGAAGAAAATCCAATTTTGACTTTGGTAATCAGAAAATTGTCAAAATAAAAAACATAAAATTATTTAGTCCAGAAGTTGGAAAGTTGCAATGAAATAAATTTTCAATCAACCATTCAAAAAACCAAAAGAATGTTTTCAATCCAAATGCACCCTAAGTTAAGAAATTGATTAGGGGAAAAGAAGAACACAACACTAATTAGGTTCTGATGTCTTCAACTGTTGGGCTGAGTTGGATGAGCAAACTTTTTGTTACTTCCAAGGGCAATTCTATCATTACCCAAAGTTTCAGGGTAGTCCCATCTAATATATGTCAAAGGGCACTTTCCTGACCAAATCTTCTTTTCCACCATGGTTCTTATTTATTTGTTTTGTATATCAGTAGCCTTTTCTATTTCTGGTCTCAGCCTGGATAAAGGAGGGTTGCATTCAGGTTAGCAGCCAGTGCGAGCCTCCAGCCACCACTTTTATCATAAATCTTGACAATCTCGCATTTCAAGATAAGAGTGGAATGGCAGAATATGATCCAATTAGTTGGGATAAGGCTTAAATGATGACAATGATGACGAAGATGATGATGTTGACGATGATGATTAGTAGCCTTTTCCAGCATATGACAGAGGAGAATATGGGCAAAAAGAGCACATAACCTGAGGCTATGCAATAAAAAGCATCCTTACAAAACAGCACAAGAAACAGATGAACAAACCTCGATTTTGTCCATGGACCGAAGAATGTCTTGTTCATCATACAGCATGTCCTCAACCGAAACTTTGCTCACTTTCACATAATCTGACAAAAGCAGCTTGTATATGGCCTTTGTAGCATGAGTCATGAAAACCCGTCCCTTGAAAGTGGTCTGTAAAAATATGAACACACTTCACTCAGTATATCAGCACAGGAAGACCACGCAAATATTTATCCATAATGCTACATACCTTCTCGAGAAAATATGGCAGTGATGCAGCATGGTCGAGGTGAAAGCTGCAAATAAATGGCATCTTCTTAAAACAAATTCATGATTTATACAGTGAGGAATGCAAAGCTGAATTAATGAATAAAGTCGCAGAAAGGAATGCTGTGATGGGAAGAAAATTTTAACAAGAGAACTATATTTTCATTTATTCAATAAACAACTTCTTCATTGCTAAGTACATGAATTACAAGGTAATGGGTTCCCCCCAAGAAAGGGGCATCAATTGCAAATGCAATGATGGCATGGTATTTTGGATTAAATACTGGCTTTGGAGTGTGACTCGCCTTCGGGCTGGAATAATTTGCCCCAAATTGTTTGTTTCGGTTCCCTATTGGTTGGTTTCAATCTTTATTAGCCTGGTGACTTGTTTCATAAAACAGGACTTGTCCAAATTGGTCCCCTATTGGTCGCTCTCGGTCTGCATCAGCATGGTGATTTGCTTCAATCTGGGATGAAACTGGAATGACTCGGATGACTCATCCACTAGAAAATTAATTTTTTTTTAAAAAATGGAATCGCCACAACAAAAATAAATTGCCATCATCTTTCTTTTTTTAAAAAATAAAAAATAGCTGATTGACACTGCTTTAGTTTTTGTTTGAATGCACAAGGGAATTAAATTGCAAACATTCTTCTGAAAAGATTTTAATTTTTTTTTTTTATAAAAAAAATCAATGTTTCCAGTATTCACCATGGAAAAGTAGTTATAAAAGTTGCAGCTATGTTTCTATTTAGTCAACTTCAAAGTAACATATTTGTATTTTGGAGCTCAAATCATGAACTTGAACGTTAAGTAGATTGCAACTTGACTGTTTCCACTTTATTATCAAATTAAGAACTGCATCCAAACACACCCCTAATGATTAACAAGCTAACCTTAACAGTCTATACCGTACAACACAACTAATTTGGGCAGTCTCAAACCAATCGGAAGTTCACAACAAGTGATTGCCAGACAATTAACTGAATTATCAAGCAATTTGAACCCCACGAAACATGTCAATCATTCGGACGAAAGTAGATAACAGACACTTCAAAATGTTCCTCAACATCTCTTTAAACAACAAACTAATCAATTTCACTATTTTTCTTAGTTTTCAGCTCATTCCTACATTGTCTTCCGAATTTAACTCAGAACGTGGTAAGCAATGCGTACCAAGATATCTATTGAAGAAATAACCAGAACAGATTCTATACTTACTGTGTAACAAGAAGCACGTCAATGGTGGATGGATCAATCTCGTCAAAGTAAGGCAA
Organism: Magnolia sinica; assembly: GCF_029962835.1. Lineage (NCBI taxonomy): Eukaryota > Viridiplantae > Streptophyta > Magnoliopsida > Magnoliales > Magnoliaceae > Magnolia > Magnolia sinica. The sequence continues at coordinate 961,158 of NC_080590.1, read as the reverse complement.
AGCAGCCATTCCCGAGTAAGCTGGATGTATTCCACAATCAAACTACAAACCAAGAAAACACAAACTGTGTGAAAATCTAATGCATGTAAATAAAGAGAGAGAGAGAGAGAGAGAGAGAGAGAGAGAGAGAGAGAGAGAGAGAGAGAGAGAGAGAGAGAGAGAGAGAGAGGCAGAATTCTCTATTTAACAACAAATCCAGAACCTCCATGTCATGGGGCCCATGGTTCAGTGATCCAAACCATTGATTTGCCACCCCCCATCATGGATGGAGCATGCCCTGAAAACGTCCCCAACTGTAAGATCCTAGCCATCGAATCCACGGCCTTTTAATCCACTGAACAAGGACTGTTGGCATGTATTTTGTAATCCATCCATAAATAAGCTAACAATGGAAAGGTCATTTCATTTGGGGTATGGTCCATCCGTGATACGGTCCACTACATCAACGGATTGTATCACCCAACCATGGGCTCCACATGTATAAACTTCACGTAGAAATATTTAAATTCCCAATTGCTGAAGAAGTAGAAAAAGAAGAAGAAGCAACAAAGAGGTGCAAGCTGAAATCACTCAAGACCTGCAATTCGAAACCAAAAATTGGAAGAAAGGCACGATCGATACAGGCAGCATACCAGTACAGTTTTTCCTTTGTAGGACATGTAAACGCACGACCGACCCACTTCATTGCCGGCTCCCAACGGTGTTACGATGAGCTGATCGCCTTCTCTCGTAACCGACGAATCCCGTCTCTTCAGAGACGGAGGAGGTTGGCTCCCTACGGATGCTGCCATTTCCAACTTCAATGATCCGTGCTACAGCAACACCGACGAATCAACAGAAAATTCAGCTCCTCTTCCGTTAAAACAGGAAAGAGCTCTCAAACTCAATGAGATGCTGATGACGGCATTCAATCCTCGTATATATCTTCAGATCGTGACCGCAGGAAAAGAAAATCAAAATAAAAATCTGGAAGACTTGGATTTGGGGAAAACTGATAGAAGAATGATATTTCTCTTGACCTAGATTTGGGAATAATTTCTCAGAGGAGAGGGCTTCGTTTTCCTCTGCAGCTGTGCAGAGTGCCGAGACACTTAAAAACCCTAAATGGACTGATGTTATTCAAGACATTTGCCCGCCTCTTCTGCTCCCGGACGGAAGCGGATTGGCTGGTGTACCACACACCAGCTATATAGCTGGTGTGTTGACGTCAGCAACTTCTTTGGGTCTAATCGTGAGATGATGATTTCCATCCTTTGGCGAGCTAGTCTTAAAGCTTGATACGAAAAATAAGATAGATATAACTGTCAAGTAGACAAAACTGTAAAAAAGCAGGGAGGATTGAACGTCTACCATTAAACCTTTTAAGAATCGTAGGAGTTTTGGACCAATATGGAATTTTTTATCTCTTCGCCCATGCCTTTGTGACCTTATGAAAAGATTGGATAGAAAATAAAAGTTATGTTGGGCCCTATAAAGTTTTTAACAGTGAAAATCATTATCCCTGCTGCTATTTTTGGTGTGGCACATTTAATCTTTGGATATAATTCTTTTTTGAATAATGCTCTAAAATTATCTTGAAAAATGTATAAACGGTGTGGATATAATAAATACATCACTGTGGGGCTCATGTAACTTTGATCTCCTTTGAACCGTTTGTACAACACGGAGCGTCAGCGCTCGTCTTCGCACACAGCACGTTCCTACACCAGCGTGAGTCTAAAAATGGAAATATCCAAAGTTCAGGTAACCACACCAAAGGAAAGTGTGAATTGGACCATACAATAATACAATAGGAAATAGTGTGAACTGAACTTCTACGGTATGAAAATTTCTTAGGGGCTGCAAAAGTTTTGGATCAAGCTTGTATTTGTTCGTATCTTAGTGATCTTATGAACAGGTAACAAATAAACATTACTGGGGGGCCTCTGATGGAAATCATTATTCCCACTATTTTTGTGGTATTGTCCACTTGATCTTTGGATATGCTTCGGGCCTGTTCGAGCAGTGGGATTAGAAGGGATTAGGTGGGATGGGATTAAAAAATATAATTATTACCAAATTGTCCCCTGTTGCCATGGGATAAGATTAATGTCATGATTTGTAGATAATATGGTGGTACATTGAATGGATATACCCACAATCATTTGAAATTATGGAGAATAATGCATGTGTTATATCTAAACCGTTCATTTGTTTTGTAACCTCATTTTATGGCATGGACCTAAAAATGAGGTAGATCGAAAACTTATGTGGCCCCAAAGAAGTTTTCAATGATAAGTATTCAATCCCCATTGCTTTCTATGGTGGGTCACTTAAGCTTTAGTTTTACCTTATTTTTTGGCCCATGCTCTAAAATAATCTCGATAAATGGGTGGACGGTGTGGATATAGCCCACACATCATGGTGGGACCTACACAACTTGCTAATATTAAGTAAAATTGGCACGGGGACCAATGCAATTCCATTTAATGTAATTCCAAGCTTTTCCATTCTTCCAAAACATGGAGTGGAATTGGCACAGGATGAGATGAATCCCATCCCACCTAATCCCATCTAATCCCATTGCCCAAACAAGCCCTTAAATTTTAAGCTCTATCCCCTTAAAATGAGCCGGAAAAACGGATGGACAATGTGAAAAAACCATGTACATTCACAATGGGCCCAACATAGTTTACTTAGTATCATAAGAGCTAATTGAGTAACTCACCACGCAATCCGATTACCTCATTCTTGAGCTCATGGGCTAAAATGATCTTTCAAAGTGTATGGACGGTGTGGATACAACACATACATCATGGTAGGGCCTAGGGCCCATAGATGTTGGCAATGTCACTTGGGCATGCTTAAACCGGGAGCAAAGGACACGGTTCACTTGAGCTTTAGATCTGCCTCATTTTTTATTTCATGTAATAAAATAATTTGGAAAAATTAAATAGATAGCATAGATAAAACTTATATATAATAATGGTCCCCACATAACATGGTCATTTGGGGGCCAGGCGCAATCCACTTACCTCCAAATAATCCATTACTAGATTGGGGACATGAATTTTGTGAAAAATAAAAGAAAGGAATTATATCCTTACTCTTTAGCAAGAGAAGCATTATATACATAATGGTTGAAAATTTTTACAAGTGTCTTATTGCCACACAAGTAGTTAATATTGTTGGCCTGGCAGCAAATGGTGTCATGCACCAAAAATCCCCAAATTGAAAAGAGCCCTTATCCTCCAGTAGATTCACAACAAATATATATTCCATTACCATCTTCATCTTTACTGAAACTTTAGCCCTAAAATTATTAATTAAGAAAATAGTGCGTGTATCGTTTGCCTTAAACTAAAGAAGGCAAATATAACAAGTCTAGGGTTTCTTTCACTTGGGTAACTTTGGATATATGTTTCATCATATTAGTTGTTTTAAATCATACAAACTACTAATAAAGAAAATAGTACAACATTTGTGTTCAACTAAAAACAGTAAATATTATGAAGCTGGAATCTTTCACATCTTGCTAATTTTTAATATATGAGCCAACCAAAATTTAAAATTTGAGTCACTGACCCCACTTTTACTAATTGGATATCGAAACAGTTACTCAACAACCAGTATACATACATACATATACATACATAATAAAGAAAGTCTTTCAGCTTTGTAGCCAGTGTTTTCTTTCTTTCAGCAAATGCAGGACAGCATGACCATGTGTGTGGTATGATGGAAAAACAAGACATGTTTCATTGAATTATGTGATGAAAATCTCTCATGCAATATCTATATTTATCTAACAACCCAACAGAAATTAAATAAAATGAAAGGATTTAGAGTCAGTGTAGGAAATGGAAGTAGCACTCATCAGCTTGGCTGGCCGTGGCAGTGCCCCAAGACAAGGAGGAGAGACCACGTCACAGAAGAAGAGGGGCAAGGAGGTGCGTCCATTTCCTAACGATGCTGCTGCTTTGGTGGACGTACCCCACGCTACCCCATTTGAAAATTCCGTGGTGGCACACACCTGTCCCTGCTTGATTGGGAAACAGAATCCCACTCACTTTGCTTTTCTATTCTATAATATGTTTTGAAAAATGCTGACAGAGATACGAAGAAGCGCACGTGCGAATGATGCACGCGTGATGAAAAACCAAGTGGGTCACACGTATGCAATATATTTGGACTATTGGCTGTTATGTACACACTTTGTGGTCCACCTGATCATTGTGCAGGCCTGATTTTTGAGACAATGCAATTACACAGTGAGGATGGCTGGATGAGCGGCTTTGATATCACATACGAGTGCTTCCTTTCCACGTGTGAGATGATAGAGCCACTAGAACCTGAATATTTTAGACCCACGTCTCTGGAGAGTACTCGTTGCGGGGTGTCCTATCAGTGGGGACCGTAAATAAAGTAGCCCACATAAATCAGATGATGCTAGCCATCTGATCAGTGTCGTTCAAAGGTGGTGGAAAGCAAAGAGAGCCAAAGGGGCGGCCATTCAGTGCAGCAAAGTGAAAGAAAAGTGTTGGTGCTGGATATGATTCTGAGACGAGTGCGACTTGTTAACCACTGACCATCAATGATATGGCCCACTTAATGGACGGTCCAAGTTAATGTATCACCCCTGTAATTCAGTTCATACGGATTTTAAGGGGTCATTTCGATGCAAGCCAAGTTCTGTACAGCACAGTGGCGCAACATGTTGTCTATGGTCTGTCTAAGGATGGAACTCATAGAAGAGCTTTGTAAGCCCATACGCACGTCAATCTTCAAATACCTTATATATACCATGTGTATGCATATTCACATGGACCATAAATATTATATATATGCTCATTTATCTTAAGCTCTTCACAGAGTAATATGTCTCTGGTTAATTTTTATAAAGGTATTTGACAAATAATGAAGAAATTAGTTGCTGATCCACGGTAACATAACTTAATAGACTTATCTAAGACAGGGAGACAAGACCAAGGCACTACGCCCACGCTAGGATTTAGCTTGCATCCAGGAGAGTGGATTAGGTGAGACTCACAGAAGAGGCCCCCTTGGTGTATCTATTCTGTATCCAGGCTGTCCATCTATTTCTTCAAATCATTTTAGGTCATTATTCAAAAAATGAAAAAGGTACAATTATCAAGTGGACCTTACCATAGGAAACCGTGGTGATTGAATGCCCTACCATTAAAAACATCTTATAGCACACCTTAATGTTTGTGTAATATTTATTTGCCATCCAATCTATTGATAAGGTCAAAAAAGCATGGATGATGGGAAAAAATAAAAAAATAAAAAAATTCTGCTCGATCCATACCTTTTGTGGCGCATTCATGGTCAATTAGCACTGTTTCCTGTGGTATGGTCCACCTCATAATTGGATCTACTTCATTTTCTGGATAATGCCCCAAAATGATCTTTGGTGGATGGCGTGGATAAGGAGGTACCACAGGAGACTCTATCCTTGCGGGAAAGGATGAAGGACTGGGACAGTTACCAACATATCTGCAAAAGATGGCGCCCTTGCTTCAGTACCGGAGTGGCCAGAGTCACCACGTCAGCCAGCTCTGTTAGAAAAAATATCTCACATGCCACATTACTTGGGCGAGTGAGAGATGTCTTAGTCCCTCGATTGGACCTCACTTCAGCAGAAGGAACATCCTCGGGGTCTTGACATGCTTCTATCGCAGTAGCAAGAACACCTAGAGGAGATAACATTGGCCATTGGAGCAGAAAACACTTCACGAGGGACAAGTGAATAATTAGAACCGAATGATATAATACATTTTCACCTGGCGAGTAGTTATACTCTCCATAATTCAAAGGCTTATAGATTAACGTGGGCCATTTAGTATAATTAGAACTGATATATATATATATTCTCACCTAGCGAGTAGCCATACTCCCCATGATCCAAAAGCTTATAGATTAACGTGGGCAATACAGTAAAGGCCGCATGTTTGGATGAGTCCGGGGTGTCACGTAGTCCGCTCCCAGCATCCAGACCCTAACGTATAATCCATGCAGTCTTCCGCACACATATGATGAGAGGATAAGATTCCCCCGTATTACAGTGTTGGTCCGGGGTGTATATGCAGTACCCGTACGTTTCAAGAATATGCCAGTGGGCCGCCATGATTTTTCTGAACCGTTGATTCGATCAGTCTCAATCTGGAAAGCCCATACACCAAAATTCTCCAAATTAACAAAACCCAACCATTCAATTTGTGTCCACAAAACAAACAGTTCAGGAACGAAACACAGTGAGGGGACACATTTGAAAAAGATCCCATGGATAGTATCTTCCAACCTCGTGATATTTTGGTTCTTGGGTTATCCACAGTGGGTCCATTATATGAACGGTTTGGATCACTGAACCATGTGTCCCACGTGTACAAACTGAAAACCTGAGCGTTACGTAGAAAATCCACGGCCGCGCATTTTATCGTGCGCTGCACCTATTGTCGGTGCTTCGTGGACATTGCGACGTGGATATTCCCCACTCAGTTCTTCGCGTGCAGCCTACGTCGTAGGTGCCTATAGTCATCATATCATCCACTAGAGAGAAAAGATGGGACCCATATTGCTACATGGACAGATGATCCGTACCGTAATTATGGTGGGCCTTACCATATGGATGCATCATCCACGCATCAGCCCTTCGGTCTATACCATCCCAAATGGTTGACTATACTTTTAGGATCTCTGACTGATTATTTCACGCATATGAACCCATGTTTCAATCTTTTCGACGTTTAGAACTTGCTCAACCACTTATAAAAATGGAACTGCATTTATTAATGGCCCCCACTTCCAACGGGTCTGATTTTGGGTGTGTTACAGTCAGGGCCCATCATTCGGGCAGTGTAAATCGACAAGCACATCAGCATACGTGGCTTCAAACTGCTGGTGTATCCATAAAAAGAACACACACCGCAGGAGCACCATTTGAGTTCTGCATTCACGGTTGGGCCATATATATTCATTGGAATGGCTCAAGAGAGGCCCCACCATGAATAGGCAATGGGCAAAATACCTAACCTTTTGATCAAACAGACAGCCAAAAATTTGCATTCAATTCCGCTATTGGACAATCACAGGTTTTTTAATTTCAAAAATAACATTAATATTTATTAAAAATCTCATTTAATGTCCTGCTTGGTCTTAAAGGCCACAACTATTTCAAAAGTACTTGTTTAAATTGGATACCGTTAATCTATGCCAAACAAGAATTTTCGATAGAATTAACACTCTTGATCCTATTGAAATTTTTTAGCTTTTTCTAATTGTTTGTTAGATTGTTTTGATCATGTTCAATTTGATTGTAAAAATTCAAAAATACAAGTTTACTCTCTAGATGATTTTGAACACTTTCAATTCGATGAAAGGGTGGTTAATTCGATTAACAACCCTTGATTGAAGTCAATCCCATTAAAGGTGCACAACTTTTTTTGTACGTGTGCAGTTTTATTTCTAATTCTATACCTGGGATATATAAATGAGTATAATTAAGAATAAATATACATTGTAATTGGAAACTCATTTGAAAGAGGGCTAGGATTTGGAGGAAATGGATATAGAATTTTCAACTTTAGGATTTGCATGTAAGTTACTCTTGTCTTTTATTATTTTAGTTTTTTAATAGATTGTTTGCTGTTTTGTGGCATGATTTATTTTTTTCGCAAAGCTTTTCATCTGTTCATGAGGCTACAAAGTCATAAATTAAGAGGAAAAAAAAAAAATCATACTAATCCAAAACTTCAGTAACTCTTGAAAGGTTTCAATGGTAGACATTCAATCCCCCATTGCTTTTTCAGTATAGTTTCACTTGATAGTTAGATCTACCTTAGTTTTTGTAACAAGCTTCCAGACTACCTAGCCAAATGGAGAAACCGTTTTGATATAACAAATACCGCATGATTAGACCCAAAGAACTTGATAACAGTGTGTGTTACACCAGCCAAGCCGCTTCCGTCTGGAAACGGATTGGCTACTCCCCCTACCACCATCTATGCGGCTAGTGTTCGAGTGGCCTGTGGGCTCCACAATGATGTATGTATTTCATCTATTCTGTTCATCCATTTTTACAGATAACTTTAGGGCTTTATACAAAAAATGAGAGATATAAACCTCAGGTGGACTACACCACTGGAAAATAATAGTGATTGGATATCCACTTTAAATGCTCCTAAGGCCCATTGTATTGTTTACTTGACATCCAATATGTTGATTAGGTCATACAGACCCAGATGAAGGGAAAAACAAATATCAGCATGATCCAAAACTGTTATGGCCCCCCAAAAACTTTTTAATGGTTGACATTCATTGAACACTAGTTTATGTAATGTGGCCCACTTGAGATGGGGATATATCCCATTTTTAGTCTCATACCATAAAATGATCTAGAAAAATAGATGAACGGCATGGATGAAACACATACATCATGGTGGGGCCCACAGAGCACCGACCACCAGCCAATGGCCAGTGGCTGGGGGAGTAGCCAATCCATTTCCCTTCCGTCCGGTAGCCAATCCGTTTCCCTTCCGTCCGGGAGCAGAAGGCGCGGCGCGGATTGGATACTGACAACGTCAGTAGCCCAATCGCCATTGAAGTGACGTCATCAAGCTCTGTGGACCTCGCATGTGTTATATCTATACCGTCCAAACATTTGTAGAAATTGATTTATGGCATTACAAAGAGAATGAGATAGATCTAAATTTTAAGTAGACCCTACCATGGAAAATGATAGGGACAGTGACATGCACCGTTCAAAACTTCTCAAGGGCCACGGTAGTTCCCGAAGAAGCTGATATTTTTGTTTTCAGACTTTTTAACAGATATATCTAAAATATACATTACGCAACTGTGGGTGTGACGGCTCCTACGGTTTTCAGTGGTGGGTCCATTTGAAATTTAGATCTATCTCATTGTCTTTGTAATGCCATAAAACGATCTCTACAGGTGGTTGGACGGTATGGATACAACACATGCATCATGGTGGGTCCACACTTGGTGACGTCACTTCAGTAGCGACTTTGCTACTGACACTGTCAATGTCCAGTCCGCGCGCAAATGTGTTGAATAACATCAGTCTTTTTTGAATGTCTCCGCACTCTGCACAGTTGCAGAGGAAAACGAAGCCGTCTCCTCTGAGAAATTATTCCAAAATCTAGGTCAAGAGAAATATCATTCTTCTATCAGTTTTCCCCAAATCCAAGTTTTCCAGATTTTTATTTTGATTTTCTTTTCCTGCGGTCACGATCTGAAGATATATACGAGGATTGAATGCCGTCATCAGCATCTCATTGAGTTTGAGAGCTCTTTCCTGTTTTAACGGAAGAGGAGCTGAATTTTCCGTTGCTTCGTCGGTGTTGCTGTAGCACGGATCATTGAAGTTGGAAATGGCAGCATCGATAGGGAGCCAACCTCCTCCGTCTCTGAAGAGACGGGATTCGTCGGTTACGAGAGAAGGCGATCAGCTCATCGTAACACCGTTGGGAGCCGGCAATGAAGTGGGTCGGTCGTGCGTTTACATGTCCTACAAAGGAAAAACTGTACTGGTATGCTGCCTGTATCGATTGTGCCTTTCTTCCAATTTTTGGTTTCGAATTGCAGGTCTTGAGTGATTTCAGCTTGCACTTCTTTGTTGCTTCTTCTTCTTTTTCTACTTCTTCAGCAATTGGGAATTTAAATATTTCTATGTGAAGTTTATACATGTGGAGCCCATGGTTGGGTGATACAATCCGTTGATGTAGTGGACCGTATCACGGATGGACCATACCCCAAATGAAATGACCTTTCCATTGTTAGCTTATTTATGGATGGATTACAAAATACATGCCAACAGTCCTTGTTCAGTGGATTAAAAGGCCGTAGATTCGATGGCTAGGATTTCCAGTTGGGGACGTTTTTAGGGCATTCGCCATCCATGATGGGCGGTGGCAAATCAATGGTTTGGATCACTGAACCATGGGCCCCATGACATGGACGTTCTGGATTTGTTGTTAAATAGAGAATTTTGCCTCTCTCTCTCTCTCTCTCTCTCTCTCTCTCTCTCTCTTTATTTACATGCATTAGATTTTGACACAGTTTGTGTTTTCTTGGTTTGTAGTTTGATTGTGGAATACATCCAGCTTACTCGGGAATGGCTGCTTTGCCATACTTTGACGAGATTGATCCATCCACCATTGACGTGCTTCTTGTTACACAGTAAGTATAGAATCTGTTCTGGTTATTTCTTCAATAGATATCTTGGTACGCATTGCTTACCACATTCTGAGTTAAATTGGGAAGACAATGTAGGAATTAGCTGAAAACTAAGAAAAAATAGTGAAATTGATTAGTTTGTTGTTTAAAGAGATGTTGAGGAACATTTTGAAGTGTCTGTTATCTACTTTGGTCCTAATGATTGACATGTTTCATGGGGTTCAAATTGCCTGCTAATTCAGTTAATTGTCCAGCAATCACTTGTCGTGAACTTCCGATTGGTTTGAGACTGCCCAAATTAGTTGTGTTGTACGGTGTAGACTGTTAAGGTTAGCTTGTTTATCATTAGGGGTGTGTTTGGATGCAGTTCTTAATTTGATAATAAAGTGGAAACAGTCAAGTTGTAATCTACTTAACGTTCAAGTTCATGATTTGAGCTCCAAAATGCAAATATGTTACTTTGAAGTTGACTAAATAGAGACATAGCTGCAACTTTATAACTACTTTTTCATGGTGAATACTAGTGTAATGCCCTGAAATTTGGGGGTCGTGCAGACACTCGACTCCTAAGTTCCCGGGTGTCACTTATATCCAAAATTTAATGTTTTGCATTCAATTCAGTTTAATGAGCAGTGAGGAATTGATTGGAACATAAATCACAATTACAACTAGTCTACTGAAATGAAAGCGACTAAAGTATACGAGTCAACAAAATATATCAACGGGTCGCACAAGGCGTCGCCCGGCAAAATACAAAAAAAAAATGATATGTTCAAAGGAAAATTAGCCAAGTCCACTACTCAGCAATCTATAATCGGTCCGCTCAAACTATGGTGACCCGCTCATCAGCTGGAAGTAAGATAGCTCGTCCTCCTCGTTTAGGCTCGCATCGCTCGGCTCGTCAAGCTTAGCGTCACCTGCATCTACTGAAGAGTCTGGTTGGTGTTTTAAAACACCGTCCCAGAGTGAGAGTGAGTGATTAATTCAGTGGGTGTTATTAGTCTTAAGTTACAATAAGTGTTAATTCTATGATGAATTTAATGAAAAGCATACATTCACAATTCCCCAACTAATGTTGTTAATACATATGCATGAATTATGATATGATGCATGACCTCGCAACAACACTCCCTTGAGCGACTTCGTCTAACGATCGCGCATGACCAACGCTCCCTCATTGCGACCTCAACTGCCGAGCCACCAACCTATCTAGTGCGATGCGATCGTGATCATGTTAGCCAAGTCTTTAATTAATTTCGTTCATCCAACAGATTGGGAAAACAGGTATACCCTACGGTATTAATACTCTCAACCAGTTGCGAGGCCAGGGCCCCTCAACGTGCGGGGCCAAGACCCCGCGATCCTTGATCCCATCGGGTTCCCCATCCCCGATTTCAAGCACATGGGGAGTGATGGGAAGTGGGATCGCTCGCGGTCACTACGGAGAGGCTCATCACCCCAGCGTAGGCCGACAGCTCGGAGACAGTGTCCCATTCCACCATGCCCGACTCTCGAGACAATGGATCGATTTCTATCAGTTGTCAGTGGGTTTCAGTGGACGAGAGGTGTCCCAGGTTCCATACAGGCATAAATAGGCATGGTTAACAAACATGATTAGTCAGTAAGGAGACTAGACCGTCCAAGTTCAGGCGAGTACGTAACGGACGACATCGGGTGCAAGCAACCCACGTAGTTGAACTACTGTCGCCCATTCGCATCCGCCCAAACCCGTTAGTCTAGTCACAAGCACCTTCACCAATCTCAGTTCCCTGACCAACCCAAAAATGGATTTCTATTCAATAGCACTTCAACAATTTAGTGTTCATTTCTAGTACAGGTGAAATCATGCATACCATACATCGGGCATAAAAATTCAGATTTTTAACATAAACGCAACTACTCTCAATAACATGAATTTAAACGGTGTGGTGCTGGGTTTTCGAAGAGACCAAGAACAATACATGCCTCGTAGTACAATAACACAACAAAGAACAATGCAATCATGCATACTACAGGGAAAATCATGTAAGAATTATGTGTGGGATGAACATGCAACACCAATTTCAAGCCCAAACATGTTGTAGAACAAACAAACAACAATTAATCATTTCATGTAAATAGGGTGGACCTATCATATAGGTTCTTTGCTAGGTTTCCTCTAGATTACTCATGCACATCACCTTAACATTCATAATCATTAAATTTATCCTAAAATTGGTACTTGGCCACCTAACGATAATAGTTCGCACCTATGGAACGTTGAGAGCTTGAGAGAATGACCTAGGAGTGCCGAATTCGCGGGTCGATTTGTCAAGGTCCTGAGTCAAAGGTATTTGCATGTTAGGATGACATGCAAGACTTAGCTCAACGCAAAGAAATTCTAGTGAAGATGTGTGGTTACCTCCCCAATCGATTGAAAGTCGCGCTTGTAGTCGTGGATATGGGGAAGAGGAAAGGGATTCTCCAAGCATCCAAGTTTTCCTTTGGCCCCACCACCCACTACACCCTCTTTCTCTCACTTCTTCCTCTCTTCTTTCTCTCTTCTTTCTCTTCTCTCTCTTGTTGTTGGAAAATGGTGAGAGTGGGTGCTAAAGGATCTTATATCCTGGATTTTTGGGCTAAATGGCCTTTAAGTTCTGTTGTTTTCCTCCAACGGCCCTGTGGGACCGCTCTTTGGCTGTTGGGGCTGCTCTGACACCCCTCTGACCACCAAATTTGTAGAGTAGGTGGCCCATGGTCCGATGAAGGGCTGCGCAAAATTTGAAGGCAAACAGACACGGGGTTTTATCGTACGGGCCCGATCTTTAAATGAGCCTGTGGGGTCCATTTCTGACTGTTGGGGCTGCCTTGATGCTCCCCTGGCCATGAAATTTATAGGATAGGTGCCCCATGGTCTGATGGAGGGCTGTGTAAAATTTAAAGGCAAACGGACGCGGGTTTCATCATACGGGTCTGATTTGCAATCAACGATCACCGTTCCACGATCGGGGTTCAGATTTTGTGGACGAGCGTAGAGAAATGTTTTTGGTCTTCATCGTAAATTTAGAAGAAATCCGACGGCTAAAATGCTTAATATCTCAGTTTCATTTAAAAGGGCCAGTGATTTGAAATTCTAGCCTTTGGGTCAAGGCTGGGGTGAGTTGCGCTTGGCAAGTGCCGTCTGGACGGCGCGGATAATAAATTTCTAAGCGTCTACTATGTTCGTGGTCCGTGACGGACCGCAAGCCCAGTGAGGTCCACGGTCTCCCCAATTTTTAGACTTTTCTGACCTTCCTTGGTCGTTGCACGGCCCGCGCAGGCTGTTGCCAAGTACAATCAGACTATCTGGCTTAACGGCCTGCACTTGGTACGCACATAACCAGACTCGACTGCCTTAATGGGATAACCTGAGTTAATTTGTTAGTGGTACTCCTCACACTAGCGGTTTAATCGAGCGGTCCTGCGGCAAATCCCACGTGGATGCCTCAGGACACTGTTCTGATTGGGCCGGGTGTTACAACTGGAAACATTGATTTTATTTATTTATTTTTAAAAATCTTTTCAAAAGAATGTTTGCAATTTAATTCCCTTGTGCATTCAAACAAAACCTAAAGCAGTGTCGATCAGCTTTTTTTTTTTTTTTTTTTAATAAAGAAAGATGATGGCAATTTATTTTTGTTGTGGCGATTCCTTTTTTTTTTTAAAAGATAATTTTCTAGTGGATGAGTCATCCAAGTCATTCCGGTTTCATCCCAGATTGAAGCAAATCACCATGCTGATGCAGACCGAGAGCGACCAATAGGGGACCAATTTGGACAAGTCCTGTTTTATGAAACGAGTCACCAGGCTAATAAAGATTGAAACCAACCAATAGGGAACTGATACAAACAATATGGGGCAAATTATTCCAGCCCCCAGGCGAGTCACACTCCAAAACCAGTATTTAATCCAAAATACCATGCCATCATTGCATTTGCAATTGATGCCCCTTTCTTGTGGGGAACCCATTACCTTGTAATTCATGTACTTAGCAATGAAGAAATTGTTTATTGAATAAATGAAAATATAGTTCTCTTGTTAAAGTTTTCTTCCCATCACAGCATTCCTTTCTGCGACTTTATTCATTATTTCAGCTTTGCATTCATAAATCGTGAATTTGTTTTAAGAAGATGCCATTTATTTGCAGCTTTCACCTTGACCATGCTGCATCACTGCCATATTTTCTCGAGAAGGTATGTAGCATTATGGATAAATATTTGCATGGTCTTCCTGTGCTGATATACTGAGTGAAGTGTGTTCATATTTTTACAGACCACTTTCAAGGGACAGGTTTTCATGACTCATGCTACAAAGGCCATATACAAGCTGCTTTTGTCAGATTATGTGAAAGTGAGCAAAGTTTCGGTTGAGGACATGCTGTATGATGAACAAGACATTCTTCGGTCCATGGACAAAATTGAGGTTTGTTCATCTGTTTCTTGTGCTGTTTTGTAAGGATGCTTTTTATTGCATAGCCTCAGGTTATGTGCTCTTTTTGCCCATATTCTCCTCTGTCATATGCTGGAAAAGGCTACTGATCACCATCATCAACATCATCATCTTCGTCGTCATTGTCGCCATCTAAGCCTTATCCCAACTAATTGGATTAGCTACATGAATCATATTCTGCCATTCCACTCTTATCTTGAAATGCGAGATTGTCAAGATTTATGATAAAAGTGGTGGCTGGAGGCTCGCACTGGCTGCTAACCTGAATGCAACCCTCCATCCAGGCTGAGACCAGAAATGGAAAAGGCTACTGATATACAAAACAAATAAATAAGAACCATGGTGGAAAAGAAGATTTGGTCAGGAAAGTGCCCTTTGACATATATTAATGGGACTACCCTGAAACTTTGGGTAATGATAGAACTGCCCTTGGAAGTAACAAAAAGTTTGCTCATCCAACTCAGCCCCACAGTTGAAGACATCAGAACCTAATTGGTGTTGTGTTCTTCTTTTTCCCCTTATCAATTTCTTAACTTAGGGTGCATTTGGATTGAAAACATTCTTTTGGTTTTTTGAATGGTTGATTGAAAATTTATTTCATTGCAACTTTCCAACTTCTAGACTAAATAAATAATTTTGTGCTTTTTATTTTGACAATTTTCTGATTACCAAAATCAAAATTGGATTTTCTTCTTCTTCTTCTTCTTCTTTTGTTTTTGTCTTTTGCATGTTCATCTACCAATGCAATGTTTGCAATTTCGTAGTTACATTTGAAGTAATAATTGTAAACCACATTGCACTGTGCATTAGGATTGGCATTGGGTCGGATGGACTGCCTGCCAACCAACTTAACTTTCTTAAAAAAAGCCATGGTTGGGCTGAGTTTATTGGGTTTCCAGTTGGGCTTAGGCCGGAAAACATACCCCATTTAATAAATGGGTAGGGCTCAGGCAGTGTTCGAGTTATCTCCGATATTATCTTTATCTCCAGCTTAGCGATACCAATAACACTGGTAGCGATACCAATAACGCTGGTACTTGGTAGTATCAGAAATTCCAGGTATTAGCAATGTATTGCTAAGTATCGCCAACGTATCAATATCGTTAATGTAATCACCAATATTTTTAACTATGTAAATTTAAGGTGTCGCTTGTATTGCCAATGTATCGCCAATATTTTTGACTATGTAAATTCTAGGTAATGCTTGTAACATAAGTACATCAACGATATTTCAATAGTAAAAATTTATTTCAATTTTTTTTTTTTCATGAGTACATGGTTGTATGTAGTGTTCAATTTGTTATTGATAATATTGATAAAATCTCGATATTATCAATATTGCAACATGCGTGATATTGAGACCACAATCTTTCGTTTCCTTTCCAATTGTTGATGGTTTCTTGGTGAAATATCATGTGTTGTTGATATTTTGCAATATCGATGGATGTTTGGATGGAAGGTTGGATGGTTAACTAGGACGGATGGGATGGTTGGACTGATTTCTTACAACAACACATGCTTTTAAGGCCCCATTAAATGGAAACTTGTTATGTATGTATTCTTTTTGCAATTTTTTTAATTTCTAAATATGCAAATATGTCCATTTTAACGTCTCCTCAAGTTTCGCTGAAAATTCCACCGTTTTCCTACGTTTCCCCACATTCCGGTTATCAGTGATATAGATATTGTTTCCGTATCCCTGGCAAGCGAAACTTGTAGCGATACCGATACTTTGAACACTGGGCTCAGGTTGACCTAGGTAACACTAGACCTGCCCATATATCATTTTAGTTGTTGATAAGTTATGTATAAATAAATGTGTGCATTAATCGTGTGCTTGGAGATATGTGGTGTCTTGCAGGTGGTCTCAGGTTCGAGCCCTCCTGATATTCTTTTTTTAACAAGTGGGTCAGGTCAGGCTAGGCGTAGGCTTGTAACAATCTGGTCATTTTTTGGGCTTGGGCTGAACCTGACCTGATCCGTACCCAACCCATTGCCACCACTATAATGCATAGGATTATCCCCATTGGCACAACCTATCATGCATTGGCCATAAATTGAAAAAGGTACCTGTCAAATTATCCTAACTGTTAAATTTGAGAATGCCAATTGCCAAGCAAACGACTTCATGTAGAATGTCAATTAATGTTTAGGATCATCAACTTAGCAATACTGTCAGAATATTGTGAAGTCTTTTTGTCATTTAAACATGAACCATCTGTGAACATTCTTTAACCACCTACCTAAGAGTTGTTAACAAGTCCTTTGTTTGACTGGCAAGGATCACTTAGATGTTTTTCCTTGTGGTATCATACACTGCTTGGGCCAAAAGGTTGCAATATGTCATGTCATTTTTGTAAGTTTGTACAAATGTGGGCAAGTGGACCATTTTTGTATTTCTCCTCAACCATCTATGTGGAGGCCTTTGATCGAAGCATTGGCATCTTCAAACCTGGGTGATGGTGTGAGAACTCTCCCACACGATCGTTTTTTATCACTGGACCATAGACTAACATGTACGGAATTTTGTGCATTAGTAAGCTGTACATTAGCTGTGAGTAGGAAGAGTGATTCATGCAGTGTTGCATGATGGTCTGCCCAAAAGTTTGTAAACTATGCTTTGGTTTTCAATTTTACCAAATGGGGTTTGTTGCTCTCTGATCCAAACTGTTGATATTAGTAGGAGACCACTATTAAAAATCCTCCAGTTCAGAAAATCATAATCCTTCAATTTGTTGGCAACAGGTAGATGAGAGAGAGAAAATGCAACAAGTAGCACACATTGAACCAAAAAGTGCCAATTATTACGAGGCTATGATTTTCCAATCCACAGGATTTGTGGTGCATTGGCTATCATGATCATGGCCATCATATTAATGGTTTGGACAGCTATACCAGGCTCCCACTTGTACAAACAAACTGTCAAATTCTTGAGTGAGCATTTAATGGGTGTCATGGTGGGTCTTGTTGCTGAGAGGAATAGGAGGAGATAACCTCAAGTGGTGATAGAGATGGCATTTTGGTCTAATCATTATGGAATAGAGGAATAGGAGATGTATTTTTAAGAGGGGAAGGGACCTCCTTACCTGAGGTTAATATTTGCATTTTTTTAATTTTTTTTTTTTCATTTTTGTGAAAGTGCATTGCTTCAGGATTTGACCAAAATCAAAATATGCCAGTGCCGCTCTCCTATATCTAGACGTTGCTGTTTTCAAGCCAAAATATTCTTGCCATTGTTGAAACTAATGGGAAGCTATGCTTTTGTCATTGTTGAAAGTTATGGGAATCCAACCTTAAACATTTATGAAGTACATCAGTTTGAATCTCTCATCCATCAAAACTGTATGTGATTAGCCTGATTTTCAAAATATAGATTATTTAATGGATTATTGAGCATGAAGACTGCTGTGACTTCTCAAAGAAGAAGAAGAAGAAAGGACTTCTTTTGCTCTTACCACCCATCCATATGCAGCCAGCCCATTAAATGCTAGCTGCTAGTTTCCACTCAAGCGAGCCTTTTTATCTCCTCCAGGTAGTTAACCCAAATGGGGATCTTTGTTGATCAAACAGAAAAATGAAATAGAGATCTGGTGTCGGCCTATATTGCTATTAACCATGTTCTCTTCTCCTAAAATTTGAAGTTGGACAGAGTCCTGATCTTGAACGCCTGATCTCTTCTTTCTTTATTTCTTTCTTTCTTGTCTTGCAAGGTAATTTTTGTCCTTTGAATGCATCACTTATCATCTTTAGATATTTAAGTGCAAGACCATACTCTTCCCTATGCAGGTCATCGATTTCCACCAGACTCTAGAAGTAAATGGCATCCGGTTCTGGTGCTACACTGCTGGCCATGTCCTTGGGGCTGCCATGTTCATGGTTGACATCGCTGGGGTCCGGGTGCTTTACACAGGAGATTACTCCCGTGAAGAAGATCGCCACCTCCGTGCTGCTGAGATCCCACAGTTTTCCCCTGACATCTGCATCATTGAATCCACCTATGGTGTCCAGCTCCACCAGCCCAGGCTTGTACGAGAGAAACGCTTTACCGATGTTATCCACTCAACTATTTCTCAGGGCGGCCGCGTCCTCATTCCGGCATATGCACTTGGCCGTGCACAAGAGCTCCTCCTCATTCTGGATGAGTACTGGTCAAACCACCCTGAACTCCACAACATTCCCATTTACTATGCTTCCCCTCTTGCCAAGAGGTGCATGGCAGTCTACCAAACCTACATCAATGCAATGAACGAGAGGATTGGGAACCAGTTTGCAAATTCAAACCCGTTCGACTTCAAGCACATATCACCATTGAAGAGCATAGAGAACTTTGATGATGTCGGCCCATCTGTGGTGATGGCAAGTCCTGGTGGTCTGCAGAGTGGTCTGTCGAGGCAGCTGTTCGACAAGTGGTGCTCGGACAAGAAGAATGCATGCGTGATTCCTGGGTATGTTGTGGAAGGGACATTGGCCAAGACTATTATTAATGAACCCAAGGATGTCACACTCATGAATGGCCTCACTGCCCCTCTCAACATGCAGGTCCATTACATTTCATTCTCGGCCCATGCCGATTTTGCGCAGACAAGTACGTTTTTGAAAGAGCTCATGCCCCCCAACATAATCCTGGTTCATGGAGAAGCCAATGAGATGGGAAGGCTTAAACAGAAGCTCATCACCCAATTCATTGACAAAAACATTAAGATCATATCTCCTAAAAACTGCCAGTCTGTCGAGATGTACTTCAATTCAGAGAAAATGGCCAAGACAATTGGGCGGTTGGCTGAAAAGACCCCGGAAGTGGGAGAGACTGTCAGTGGCTTGCTTGTAAAGAAGGGATTCACATACCAAATAATGGCCCCTGATGACCTCCACATCTTCTCACAGCTATCCACTGCAAACATCACTCAGAGGATTGCTGTCCCTTATTCTGGTGCCTTTGGAGTGATAAAGCACCGGCTCAAGCAGATATATGAGAGTGTTGAATCCCCAATTGATGAATCTGAGGTCCCAACCTTTCATGTGCATGAACGGGTGACAGTGAAGCAGGAGTCAGAAAAGCATGTTTCGTTGCAGTGGACTTCAGACCCCATTAGTGACATGGTCTCAGACTCAATTGTCACTCTGGTTTTGAATATCAACCGGGAAGTTCCGAAGGTGACGGTGACGGAGACCAAGACAGAGGAGGAGATGGGAAAGACAGCGGAGAAAGTAATATTTGCGCTCTTGGTTTCATTGTTTGGCGATGTCAAGATGGGAGAGGAAGGGAAACTGGTTGTGACAGTTGATGGGAATGTGGCTCGTGTTGATGGCAAGAATGGAGATGTTGAGTGCGAGAATGAGAATTTAAAGGAAAGAGTAAGGACAGCATTTCGTCGGATCCAGAGTGCCGTGAAGCCAATCCCACTTTCAGCATCTTGAAATGGCTTAATCATTGTTAGGAGCATCAAACTGTTTTCTCATCCCTATGAGAATTAGCGAGGTTATATGTGGCATTTTTTATGGCCTTTCACAGGTTAGGGTGTCTGATAAATCAATCATGTAAGTAGGCAGTAGCAGAATGATTTGTATGATCCTCTACCCAAGGATATATGCACAGCATCCTCGGATTTTCAGTTTGTAGTTTGTACGAGCAGGTCCATGGTCCAGTCCAGTGGTCCAGAATGTTGATCTGATGGTCCAGCCTTTGGACTTTTCCAGTTGAACGAACTGTTTCTGTATTTCTTTTCTCATCCATCTATTTGAAGGATGACAAATTCAAAGACTAGAAATGTAGGATTTTCCTGCGGAGGACATTCTTAGGGAATGATCAATCGACAGTGGTGCTGATTGTATCAATGGTATCAATCACTGAACCATGGGTCCACTCTTACAAACTAAAAATTGGCTAGTATTGAGTATCATATAAATCCTGGTCCTGGGGTAGCTTATGCATAGTTCATTATCTGCATTTCAGCAATCAAATGGTTGCAATAGGGAACTATCCTAAGCACACAGGTTGAAGCAAGGGCACAAATCTCATTCTCGGTAAGGAATTCTCAGGATATTTTCAAATTCAGGTATTTTTCTTAGCATATGTTTGGGAAATCACACAGAAAAGAGACTGAAAAAAAAAAAAAAGGTGGTTGGTAAATAGTAGGAGAGCAGATATTTTGGATATTTGAGATTATTGTCATTATCCTGTTGGGAGAATATTGGGATTTGTTTTTAGGGTTTGGAGATATTTTCAGAGATCAGCTATATATTTTCAGAATATGGGAGATATTTGTACTATGGATTGAAGAGACTCATAAAAACCATGCAAGATCATTTCTAGGATATATTGAAAAAATTAATCCATCTAGCTTGAACTTTTCATATATATGCACATCTCCGGGTGGGTGATATAAAATCAGAAAGAACATGGAACCAGAGCGTAGCCCTATGTAATTGCACTTCTATTGCCTAGCCCAGTAGCCCCCTCATTATTGCGGTGCTAATGTGTTGCTGGTGTATGAGATGCAGGCCGTTCACTAGGCCATACCTTTATCTGCTCCCCAGCTTGAAAACTAGGCTGGCTCGCTAATTCTGGTGGGTCACACCGTGAACATTGAAGAGGATTGTTAATCTGTTTTTTAACTGCTATCTATTATCCAAAAGATGGAGAGATTGATGAGTTTGTTTCCAACAGAATAGAACGAGTGGATGAAGTGGAGGGAGGGCTGTTTTGGGTCAAAACTGATGGGTAATCTGTTGGAGAAAAACGATCCATCTAGGTTGAAAGTCACAGCACAAGGAGAGAACAACAAGAACCGAAATAGCAACCATAGGATGTCTTGGTGTTCTAAATGGCCCAATTCAGAACTTTATTTATTTTATTTATTTGGGGGGGTTGTGTTGAGCAAAAGTCAGAATAACTGTATCCTGCAAATGCCAGTGACTGTAATTTGAACTCCCCGGTATCCAAGTTCTCCATCAGGTGGTCTGACCTTGTAGATGTTCTCACTCAAAAATCAAGTTGGCCCACTCATTAAGTGGGCTACAATGTTTGGAAGAGGTGGACGGGTAAGAAAGAAGTGGGCAATCTTTCCAGCAGTACATTTATCTTGTAAACTGAGTGCTCTTGACTAGTGGACAAAGCTTATATCGGGTGTGGGCTTAACAAAGCTCTTGTCATTTTATTCAATAACTTAATTTAAATAATAGTTACATTTGATACATTCTGATATCTGGGTTCCCAATGCTTTTAAATGTCATCCCACGTGGCAATATTTTCACACGGGGAAGTAAACCATTTGATCTGGACCGTAAATTCATACCATATTACTATGGGGCGGCATCCACAATGCAGAACTCACATTGATTGGCTATCCCACATCATTTAAAAGATATCAGGCGCTGGCCAATATCTTGGCTATCTTAGACCATCTCTGAATTGGGTCCGAGTGGCTATGAATTGAAACAACATAGTTCGAACCTTGCTCCAACAGGTATCATTGTCTACACCAACAAATGGGGTTATCTTGATTTATAAATCAAGTCATTGGAGTTAGATTCGGCAATGTTTTCATGCAGCTTGTTACCAGTTACGACCCAGAATTTCCATATCATGGTTGGCACTCCACAGTGCACACACCAATACGCACAACATCCTTGTCTCGGACAGAAATCAGGCCAGTCCACTCATCACGTGGGCCTCCTATAAAACAAGCAAGCAGCTAAGAAATGACCGCAGGTACACATCTAACCCACACAGAGACAAGACTAGCCTGATTTTTGGGCCATGCATGTTTGCTTTCTCATCCAATGATCTTCAAGGCTTGTGCAACCCATTGACGGACCACACCTTGAAGATTATTAGGTGAGAAAGAAAAGAGAGATCCATTCATCAGGTGGCCAAACCATAAAAGAAAATGTACAGCCAATGGTATGCGTGTGGCCCACCTAAATACCGGACCCATATGGCAATCTTTTATCAATACCAAATATACTCTACCTCTCCAAAAAAAAAAAACAAAAAACAAAAACAAAAGCAACAACAAAAGCCTACTATAATCCAGAAAACGTTATACAAAGGTTAATCCCAACAGTACAGCAGGTAACTGTACCTTCATTAGAAACAGACTTCTCTAGACTTTTTCTTCTTCTTCTTCCTTTTTTTTTTTTTGACTAAATGCGGCCATCCCACAGGCACACCACCGCCACGTTACCTCCTTTCAACAGACTTTCCACATCTTTTGGGGGGTTCAAGCCAAGATTGTTAGCACGCTCCCATCGTTCCATTCTACTAAGTCCAAGGCATGGCCCATAAGCCATGTTCATGTCAAACTGTCGCAATACCTCCTCGTGCTTGTCATAATCACCTACCAACAGTAGCTAAAAAGCTTCAGTTGAGATATCAGAAAACAGGAGTGCAAAGGAAATGAACTGTCCTTGATAACAAATATATATTTTTCAGTTGGATATATATATATATATATATATATATATATATATATATATATATATATATATATATATATATATATATATATATTTCAAGATTGAATAAACACCATGACACACGAGAGTGTGAGAGAGAGAGAGATGTTGATTGGTGCTTTTTGGTTTTTCTTTTTTGCATTTACTGCATACGCATTGACATCCAACATGACTTCAGAACCAAGGTTTCATATGCATCAACATCCAACAGGATTTCAGAACCAACGTTTAAAGCATCGTCTGTATCTTCCCAAAAAGCACAATACGGGGCACTACAGGCCGTATCAGTGGTGAATGATATGATCATGATACACCGATTTAAAACCTTGTTCAGAACTGAAGAACAGTTTGCGTGGCTAAAACTTGTATTTTGCAACATGCCTGTTTTCTCAGGGTGACTTCTAAGACATGAATGTAAATAAAGGATTTCAAAATCCATATGAGCCCTTATCCTTCAAGCTGTCCAGCATCATTTGAACTATTTTTTACCATTATGACAAGATGGCTTAAGAATTGGGATAGCAACGGTACCACAGACAACTGATTTGCTTATACGTTCCAACTATTTGATAGTAGTTACAGACTTACAGTATAAATTTTCCTTTAGCTGCCTCTACTTGATAGAACCCATGCATTGTTATTGTGGGAAAAGACAGATGGGTGTTGCTCTCAAGGAATCAAAGTGGAAAGGATGCACCATCACCAAATTACAAGTAAGATCTGGCTTGTGATTTAGGGTGGGAATAATAGAAAAGCAGAAGTGTGCTGCTGACTGTGGATTCTGTTCCACACCTCACGAAACATGTATCATCTGGGAATATGCCCAAATGCACCATATGAAGAAAGAATAGCAAAGGGTGACACTTAGGAGATGAACAAATGCAATCATTGAATAATGTCTGTATTCTTGAATTCTTTTTATAGATTACATTTAATGAAGGTAGGGCAAGTGTTAAAATTTCATGTTCCTTAGTTCCATTTCAAGACTGGTGAGAAATCCAGCTCATATTCATTTTTTAACCATAGCAAATCATACTAATTTATGTGCATGCTCATAGATCTGCTTTCATCACATCCCTAAGTACCCTTTCAAGACTGGTGAGAAATCCAGCTCATATTCATTTTTTTAACCATAGCAAATCATACTAATTTATGTGCATGCTCATAGATCTGCTTTCATCACATCCATTTCCATATGAAGAAAGGGATAATGAGACCTAATTTATCAATAACATAATAATGGAAACTGGCCAACATTGTTGAAGCATAAAAAAGAAATGGTTAAAGTAAGCCATAAAAAGATGTGGGTTTTGCTGAAGTCCCCACCCAAACCATCTGAATGACATGGGATGCCCAATCCTGACCCTATGAATGAGGCCAATTTGTTACAAACATTTGTTTTTTTATGTGCCCTAGATTGCATGATTAGAATCATCAAACAAATGTGCTACTTTGGAATCATAAGCAATACAAAGTGGGATGTATCAGATACATGGTTCAAGATAATGATTGGACCTTCACTGAATCTTGCCAGTCCATTTTCCATGCTATTGATCATCTGATTAAGATCATCCAATTGGCACGACTTTTGTACCATGCCTTGTCGC
This sequence comes from Magnolia sinica, assembly GCF_029962835.1. Classification (NCBI taxonomy): domain Eukaryota; kingdom Viridiplantae; phylum Streptophyta; class Magnoliopsida; order Magnoliales; family Magnoliaceae; genus Magnolia; species Magnolia sinica. Next base: position 936,430 of record NC_080590.1, on the reverse strand, counting down.
TAGTTGTATAAAAGAATGGATGGTTCAAATTGACGATTGGGCATCCCACATGTTACTTAAAAGGTTTGGGCACATTACTAACGTCCCCACAACATTGGCAAAGCCCAAAAAACAATATATACTTCCATATACTACTGATGATGATGAAATGCAAGTGTGAGAAAATTCACAACTACGTTGTTTGTGGTTGAAGACAGAGAAAGAAAATGGACTTCTAGTAGTAGAAATTGTGTTGATACTTGAAATTGTAAATCCAATGATTGCACAAGGAACGAAGAAAACAAAATGTGTTTGGTTGTCATAAAAGCACTTCACATTTTAAGTCACACATGCATGATTTTTTTTATGCATACATGGAATGCAAACTAGCACTCAACTCCAGCCTAGAACCACCATTCTGACATGGTATTGAAAAAACACAAGATTCTTCCACATAATAGACCACTTCTAAATGAAAATGTTTCAAACCCAACTACAAAAGCTGTTTAACAGAAACACACCATGTGGCATCATAGCGAACATAAACACATACCCACTTATGGCGCAAAATGCCACCCTTCTTATTATTTTAGCTTATAGGAGCATAAGCTTTTAAAAAATATATAATAAAAAAATAAGAATTAAAAACTCAAACATTTATAAGGCTAGACTATGCTAATAGTTGTGCATGAAGTTGTGGTCATTCATCCACTGTATATGTTACGCATGCAAAGCAATCCTGACTCTCCAAATCAGGAAACACATTGTGGATGAATCACAGCCTAAGACTCGCACCAATCCAATAATCTTGAGCATCTTATTTTACCTGATGAAATTTGAACCAATTACCACTTTATTTTCCCTATCCATTTGATTTGACGCCACAACACGCAAAGGTTACCACTGTCACTGTCATGTAACAGCCGTTACATGACCTCTTTGGGATACCATGGTTGGGACTATTCAAAGTGTAATTTTCAGGCTGTGCTCCACACACAATGGACCAACAATGACAATCCTGAACATCTTATTTCACCCATTGGACTTTTTTTTTTTTTTTTTTTGAAAGACAGTCCCAGACATCTGATTTTACCCATTGGACTTTGGATCTGCCACCATTTAAAGTTTCACCATCCATTTGTAATTCATGAATTGAACGGCCAAGACCCTTTGATAAGTGTGATTTTCGGGGCAATGTCCCATGCATATGGACCCAACAACGCATACTGCTCTGTTAACAATTCACTGCCATTTAAAGGAAATGGTGGTGAACTATCACCACAACTTGGCTGAGAATTTATAAAACTGAGATTTATATATTTCATAAGCCGACCCCAATCAGTTGGGATGAGGCTTAAATGATGGTGATGATTTTATATTTCATAAGGGCCCGTTTGGATTCATTGAAATGTAAATTCATGAAACGTTGTTTCCATGAAAACGGCTTTTCTATTATTTGTTTTTGTAAATTTCCTGAAAACACGGTTTTCATTTCTCTCCATTACCTGAAAAATGTCCCCTTTTTAATTTCCTTGCCCCATACTTAAGAAACGTTATTTCTAAGAAAATGAGTTAAAGAAGGAATGGTCCCTCCCTTACGAAGTGGCCCACACAGTAAACACGGGTGCCTCTACCTATCTTCTAAGTGCCCCACATGTGCAACCATCCGTCTTCAAGTGCCGCACATGTGGCCCCACATGGCAACAGGTGTTGCCATCCATCTCAAAGTGCCATACATGTGTCACATTGCAACTTATGACACTGCCCATCTTTTAGTGCTCCACGTGTCAATGTGCGAAACACCCCAATGTGCGACCTTCATCTTCAAATGCCCCACATGCAAATGCCCAACATGCTACAAGTGCCACATCCATCTTAGACAACCATACATGTGCCAACGTGCTCATATGCAAAATGTGCCACCACCCATCTTCAAGTGTCCCATGTGTCAATGTGCCACATGTGCCACCCTCATATTGAACCACTCTACTTGTACAAATGTACCACATGTGCCACCCTCATATTGAACCACTCTACTTGTACAAATGTACCACATGTGCCACCCTCATATTGAACCACTCTACATGTACAAATGTACCACATGTGCCACTGTCCATCTTTAAATGCTCCGCATGTGCCATACATGCCACCATGCCACGTGTGCTGCCATCCATCTTAAAGCAGCCCTCGTGTGCCAATGTGCCACACATGACAATGTGATTCAAACAAGAAATTCCTTTCTTTGTTTCTTTGTTTCTTTTTTTTCTTTTTCTTTTTTTTTACTTTTTCTTTTTCTTTTTTTTTCAAACAAGAGAGAGAGAGAGAGAGAGAGAGAGAGAGAGAGAGAGAGTTTTACAGAAACCCTTGGATGATAATAGTCTGAATGACACACACACACACACACACACACACGCATGAATATGTAGAGGTGACTCCAGTGGTACCGTCAAGGGCCCAAAAATCAGCTTCGATTAATAACAAAGCACAGGGAACAAGGTGGGATAGGGCGTCCACCCTTGATTCTCACCAGGTCGGACCTGAGGTGCGGAACATCCTGATTTTTCTCCAGACCATTCATCCAGGGCAGATGAAGGGTCTGGACGGCCTGTATTCTGTATACAGGACACAGCCCCCCAACGTAAATCAAGGGTAGGCATCCCCTCTCAACTTGTCGCTTGTGCTGTGGCCCGTTTGAGTTTCCGCTTGGGCTAATTTTTGGGTCTTTAGTGATAACGTGAGGCGACCCATCTGATGAACGGGCCGGATGCCGTGAATACATCATGTGTGTGATTATGAGAGATGGAAGCAGATGGCAAGGAAGCAAGAGAGAGACCTTGAAGATCGAAGGAGTGAGAGACGAGGGCCGGTGACTGAACTGGGTCCGAACCCAAGCTCACGCCTGCTTTGGCGGCCTTCGATCTTGATGATTTCTTGCTCGCTGATGCTTTCCCGCTCTTCCTCTGCCTGTAGAAACCCTTGATATCTCCAGAAGCCATCTCTCTCTCTCTCTCTCTCTCTCTCTCTCTCTAATTTCAAATTTTGATTGCGTTTGGGGACATTACCCTGTTTGTAAGGTATAAATAGTGAGAAGGCTCGCCCTTTCTGCCTCACAACCTGATGATCCTCGCCGTTCATCCACAGAGTCCGACTGCCACACAACCCTGTTTGAATGAGCGTCGACCATTAAAAACTTTTTGGGGGCATAAAAGTTTTGGATCAAGCTGATTTTTGTTTTTTTCCCCATCATCTAGGCCTGTATGACCTAATCAACAGATTAGATGTCAAATAAATAGTACAGTGGGCCTTGGAAGGATTTTAATGATGGATATCCAATCAATATTGTTTTCCTGTGGTGTGGTCAACCTTAGATTTATATCCCTCTCGTTTTTGGGATAAAGCATTAAAATGATCTTTAAAAATGGATGAACGGAATAGATGAAACACATACATTATGATGGAGCCCACAGAGCACCGACCATCAGCCACGGACTGGTGGCAGGGGGAGTAGCCAATCCGTTTCCACCTATGATGGGATCCTCCAGATGAGCGGTAAGGATCATCAGTATCAGACTGGCAGAAGCATAATCGAGGAGGGATATCCCTCTTTCTGGACGCGGATTCGCTACTGAACTCAACAGTAGCGAGTATCGCTACTTCTGAAGTGACGTCATCACTTTCTGTGGGCCCCACCATGATGTATGTGTTGTATCCGTACCGTTCATCCATTTGGAGAGATTATTTTAGGGAATTAGCAAGAGAATGATGTATGTGTGGTATCCGTACCGTTCATCCATCTGGAGAGATTATTTTAGGGAATTAGAAAAAGAATGAGACAGATCCAAATCTCATGTGGACCCCAACGCAGAAAACAGTGGGGATTGAATGCCTACCATTAAAAACTTCTTTGGGCAGTTTTTGATCAAGCTGATATTTTTGTTTTTACTTATTCCATGTCTGTCTTAACAGGTTCAATCTCAAATAAACGTCATGTTGACTTAGGACACGTGTCAGTTCTGAGACCAGACATCTACCATTTGTTCTACGCAGAGCTTAAAAACACTCAAGCTGTATGAGCCCCACCATGTTGTGTATGTGAAATCCACTCCATCCATCAGGTGAGAACTTTCATTCTCACCGTACACACAGAAAATCAGTCAGATAAAAAAGAAATCGCGAGGGCCTCATCAATGGGATAATGTAAAATTGTACATTAAAATTCTTTAAGTTCACAAGAGATTTGGATCACGTTGATTTTTATATGTTCCATTCAATCCACACCTGATGAAAAAGGTTCTATGACAGATACAGACCTAAGTAGACCCACAGACAAACCTATGGACTCATCAGATCTCTGGCTCTTCTCCTGACCATCCACTTTGGAGCAACATATGAGATCAGATGAAAAACCGATGATTTGTGGTGGAGCAAGCTTCTTATACCCTTGCCCTTCATAATCTTAACCCACTATTCTTAGTTACTCTTCACTCTTTTAGATATCCACTAGCATGTTGGGATCTTTTGTTCCCGGTGATTTTGGGTGGTGGGCCGTAGCTAAATCAAAGTGGGGCGTAGTATTCCACGATCCAGACCATTGATCAGGTAGGCTCGTGATGGATGGCCCAAGCCTCAGGAAAAAATAAAAAAAAATAAAAATTCACCGATGGACAGTCTTAACCATTTTATCAGTAGCCCGCAAAACAGACGGTTTAACTAATGAGATTTTGGAGAAACGCTCCTAAATCATCCGCTTGTACATGCATGTACTTTTGCGGTCTTCCTGGTCAGTGGTCCCACCCACCTCTGTGGATCCGGGAATCCGCCCAAGCCGCGCCCCTCTACTATGATCCAGCCTCAGTTGGACGGGACACGGATTCCCTGCAAAACCCTTCTGCCACCGGAAGCTAGGTAGGGGTCACCCTAATGTTTAAAGGAAATCTACTCCGTTCATCCGTTTTTTTAGATCATGATATATAAGCCAAGCTAAAAAATTATGCAAATCTAAAACTCAAATGAGACACACAATTTGAAAACGTGGGTAGATAAATGCCCATCATTAAAACCTTCACCACCATGATGTTTATATTCCATCTGTACCGTTCACAAGATCATTCCTACTATGAAGAACTGAGGATACAAAAGTTAACCTGATTGAAAACTTTTGTAACTCTACAAGGTTTCAACAGTGGAAGTGCAATCCATTTATTGCAAGCGGCTCACTTGAGTTTCGGATTTGTATCATTTTTTTTTTGGAAAAAGCCCATGTCCTACAATGATTTTGGAAAAACAAATAAACATGTTAGATTTCTCACAAACATCACGGTGGGCCCCATCTAGCTTCCAATAAGATTTGCAGGAAATCTACTTCCAGTGGTGACCCTAGCATAACGTGGCTAAATGGTGACTGGACTCTATGGAGCCCAGTGTGATGTATGTGTTTTATCTTTCAAATTATTTTTTTTTCCGGCTCATTGTAGCCCGCACAAAATCGAAGTATACTCAAAGAAACCACACCACAGGAAACAATGGGAATAATGATCTCCACCGTTGAAACGTTCCTAGGACCTCAAATGATGTCTATTTGTCATCCAACTTGATCCAATAGCCTCAAAAACTTTTCAACAATAGGCATTCAATCCCCACTGGTGTGGTCCACCTGAGCATTGGATATGATTCAATTTTGGGCTCGTGTTCTGAAATGAGTTGTCAAAATGGATGAAAGGCCTAGATAAAATACATACGTCATGGTGGGCCCAACAGAGTCTAGACATCACGTCGCTAGGGACATTATCTTATTTGTGATGGTAAAGACTATATGAACGGCTTAAAGCATTGGGCCATCTCAACACCTGGGCTGCGGTGGCGACAGTGGCCCCCTGGTACAGTGTTGTAGAGAGGAAGACTGAACAGGAAGAGCCGTGGGAACACCGTGCTGTGTGTGACATCCACTCACTCCGTAATTTTGTGTAAGCTGGTGTTAAGATGTGGGCTAAAAAATGAGATCGGTCCATATGGGAGCGGATTAGGTGAGTCCCCGGATCTACTGATGTGGGTGGGACCCTTGATTGTGAGTCCTACTGTAATGTATGTAACTACATGCACGCCGTCCATCCGAATTGAAAGCTCATTCTAAGGCATGATCCAAATCTCAGGTGGACCATTACACAAGAAACAGTGGTAATTGACCATTAAAAACGTCCGGTAGCCACTTAAGTTTTGGATAAGGTGATATTTGTGTGGTCTCTTCATCCAGATCTTTGTGACCTTATCAACAGGTAGAATGACAAGTAAACATTCCTGTAGCCCCGTAAAGTTTTTAATGGTGGGTAATGGTGGGGATTCAATCACTATTAGTTCTTGTTCTTGTGGCATGGTTTACATAAGATTTGGATCCACTTCATTTTTGGGATCATGCCCTAAAATGGGCTTTCAAACATTTGGATTGTGGATTTAAGGCACATACATTACTGTGAGCCCCACAGTCAAAGGTCCCACCCACCTCGGTTGATCCCGGGTCTCACCTAATTCGATCCTGGTCCAGATCTCATGTGGGTCATATCATCGGAAAAGATGGGTGAGGAAACTAACATTGCTTCATCCTTGTGGTAATCACCTTATGAACGAATTGGATGGGATGTTTGTTGTCAAATGTCTTGAATCTAGGATGCTCGACTCAAAGTCCAGTGTGCTTCTTATTTGGGTGTCTGGGGCACTCGACCAATCGAGGCCTCGGCTTGACCAGTCGAGGTTACGAAGATTCTTGCGCGGATCTGTTGCGAACTGCGTAAATTTGAAGCGGTTTCGTAAGGGTGCGAAAGGGAAGTTGTCTAAACTATAAATAAGGATTCCTATGGCTATTCTAAGTATATTCTAAGGCTTTCTAAAGGAGTTCGAAGGGTTCCTAAAAGGATTTTAGTGTTTTTAAAGAGTGTAGCAAGGGTGAGATTCGAGGTTGTTCAAATCAGGTAAGTTTTTCTCTCTTGTAATTCTATTTTATAGTGGATTTCTGTCGTTTTGTGCTGCTGTTTTTTCCCGCAAAGATTTTCCATGTTAAATCTTTGTGTTCTCCTGTGTGTGCTTGGTGTCATTGGATTGCTATCCTAGATCTACATCTGTGTAATTCCGCAGGCACAAATCCCCAATAAGTGGTATCAGAGCAATCGTTGGGGCACAGATATGAATCTGAGGGATTAGTAATAATGGCAAGCACTAGGTATGATATTGAAAAGTACTCAGGGAAAATTAATTTTAAGTTATGGAAGATCAAGATGATGAGTTCCTTAATTAAGCAAGGCGATGATCTTGAGGAGCGGAAGTTTACTATGACTGATGATGAATGAAATACTTTTGATAAGAAGGCATTATCATCGATCCGTTTATGTCTCATAGATGAGGTTATCTACAATGTCATGAGGGAGAAAACTGCGGCTAAGTTATGGGCGAAGTTAGAGGATGTATATACCAAAAAATCCTCTGAAAATCACCTACACTTGAAGTGACAGTGGTATAACTTCAAGGTGGCAGAGGGTGGAGATTTGGAGGCTCATATCAGCAACTTTAATAAATTGGTTTGCAAATTGCTAGATACGGAGGAAGTAATGAAAGATGAAGAATAAGTATGTATGTTGCTGAATTTTCTTCTGGTGTCTTATGAGTTATTTAAGAACACAATGTGCTCCACGAATAAAATCCTGAGTATCGACACCGTTATCTCAGTCCTTCAAGGGAAGGCTATGAAAAAGTTTAACATCGACATGGGAATACCTTCTAATGATTGGTTACAATGGGTAGGAATTCTGAACAAAGTACAAATTCTTCAAGTTCTAGATCCAAATCCAATGGCAAGGGCAGGGGAAAGGTAAAATGTTGAAACTGTGGGAAGAAAGGACATGTGAAGAAGGATTGTGAAAATCTTAAATCGAAGAGAGAAGATTCTGAGGCTTCGTACAAGGAGGCCAACGCTGCCACATTAGATGGATCGAGTAGATGTGATGGTGATGTTTTGTCCGTATCATTGCTCAGACGCTCATACGATGATCGTAAGGATGAGTGGATGTTAGACACAGGGGCATCTTTTCACATGACTCCTCATCAGAGTTGATTCACCAGCTACAGGGAGTGCAATGGTGTACAGGTATTTATGGGCAATGACATTGCCTGTAATGTTATGGCTATTGGTACGGTGCGCATCAAGATGTTTGATGGGGTGGAGCGTACCTTGACTGATGTCAGGCACGTTCCTAATTTGAAGTAATCTGATTTCTCTTGGTGTACTTGAGGTAATGGGCTGCGAGTTCACAGGTATTGATGGTGCTCTTACGGAATCTAAGGAAGCACGGATAATCATGAAAGCACAACGATTCAGTAACATGTACAGGTTAATCGAGAGCACTTTAAAAGGTGGAGTTACAATGGTTGTAGTGGATTCCACCTCTGGACGTGTGTGGCATGTTGGGCATGGTCACATGAGCGGGCAGGATAGGAAGGCTGAGACGCATAGACAGGGATACAAATCAGGTGGAGCATCCACCTGTGAGAAGAATCACACGGCATGATCGCAGGATATCGGTGAGGTACATGGACGACTCCAATATCGCATGAGGATTCGTCTTCTAGTATGATGGCTCTAGGTGAGTCTGATGCTGAGAAGTGGAAGGTAACTATGAGTGATATGATGAACTCGTTGTACCAGACCGACATATGGGAGCTGGTGGAGCTTCCAGTGGGCCAGAAAGCGGTTGGATGCAGGTGGATCTTCAAGAAGATACAACATAGATACAGAGCGAGGTTGGTAGCGAAGGGTTATGCTCAAAGAGAAGGGATCAGCTTCTCAGAGATATTCACGTCGACGGTATAGTAGGTGTCTATTAGATCCGTGATTGGCGTTGGTTGGCCAATGAACTGGAAGGATGGATGTAAAGTCTGCACTTCTGTAAGGGAAAGTGAAGAGCAGATTTACATGAAGCAACCAGAGCGGCTCGAAGTTAAAAGGGCTAAGAAAAAAGTTTGCAGGAGGTCGTGGTTCGACCTGTCGCCTAGGCAGTGGTTTGATTCCTTCATGGAGAGTTAGGAATTGATGACATGTAAATCGTCAAATTATGACATGTCTAAAATCAATGTACTGAAGACTCGATTAAGTGGGACATTCAAGATGAATGATCGGGGGATGCAAAGATAGTTCTCGGCATTGAAACTGAAAGAGGAGTAAGCTTTGGTTATCTCAGGTAAAATACCTTGTGTAGGTATTGATCAAGGAGGTGACGGACCATGAAAAGTCGGAGAGCGTTCACTACGTGTCTCTCTTCAAAATTTTCTCAGAACATGTCCCAAAACATATGAGGAAAAATAGGATATCTCATGAGCCTTATTCAAATGCGGTTGACAGTGTATGTCATGGTCTTCATTAAACCAGTTATTTCACAGGCCATCAACGTTGTGAGCAAATATCCCGGCAAGCAATATTGGGTAGCGGTGAGATGGTAAGAAGACTACGTCTTTCCTTTTGAGAAGACATGAGCAAAGGAGGTTAGGCACGTGGATTTTGATCCGGCAGACATACTCGCCTAGATCGTTCCTGCAGAGAAATTCAAGTTCTGTATAACTTCTCTGGGCTTGCCGATGGTGAAAAAATAAGACAGAGTGTGCACAAGAAGTTATGATGTAGAGATAAGAGAATAGATCAGAGAGCTACATAGTTGCAGATTAAAGATATGGTGGAGATTGTTGTCAGATGTCTTGAATCTGGGATGCTCGACCGGTCAAGTGGACTGCTCAACCGGTCAAGGGAGCTGCTCGACTAGTTGAGCACCACTTGACTTAAAGTCCAGCGTGCTTCTTATTTGGGTGTCCGGGGCACTCGACCGGTCGAGGGGGTCCCTCGACCAGTTGAGGACTCGGCTCGATTAGTCAAGGTTACGCAGATTCTTGTACGGATTTGGTGCAGACTGCGTAAATTTAAGACAGTTTTGCAAGGGTGCGAAAGGAAAGTTGTCTAAACTATAAATAGGGGTTCCTAGGGTTATTCTAAGTAGATTTTAAGGCTTCCTAAAGGAGTTTCCAAGGGTTCCTAAAAAGGGTTTTAGGGTTTCTAAAGGGTGTAGCAAGGGTGAGATTTGAGGTTGTTCGAATCGGGTAAGTTCCTCTCTCTTGTAATTTCTATTTCATAGTGGATTTCTGTCGCATTGTGCCGTGGTTTTTTCCCTCAAGGGTTTTCCATGTTAAATCTTTATGTTCTCTTGTGTGTGCTTAGTGCCATTGAATTGCTATCCTAGATCTAGATCTGTGTGATTCTGCAGGCACAAATCCCCAACAGATGTATCATCATCGTGCGTCTTAGGAAGTTTCGAATGGTGGGCTTCTGCGTTAACACACCAACGCGTGGAGAAAGAGGAGATTATTGACTTTTTCTTAATCATAGCCCTTAGCCCTTATACTTAAGGCATAAAATAAATATTATCAAGTGAAGTGTTACATACGTATTCGATGTGCTTCGATAAGCAAAAAAGCACTAGTTTTTTAATTTGAATTTAAATAAGTAAAAATTATTAAAAAAAATATTAAAAAATGTAAATAGAGAAAATAGTAAGTTTCAACTTAAAAACTCTAATTTTATTCCAAAAACAATTGAATTTTGCAAAGTCATTTAGGAACCAATGAATATTAGGTAGTTAGCCAAGGCATAAAGCTTGTCAGTAGCTTTCCAATGACATGCTACACACGACGTGAATAATAGTTGCAAAGACATGATGGACGGAAAAGATGTTGCACACAGCACTGTGGGCCCCATGGATCAACTTTGGGCGTCAATGAAGGGGAATTACTGCATACTCTAGCTTACAGTGATGCTTAATACACGAGCATTCAGAAATTGTACACACATTAATTTAAATTAAACTGACTAGATTATGGGACTCATTGTCTCTAAGTCAAAGTTAGAAAATCAGACTGGTAGCGCAACCCAACCTCTGATTTGTGGACAATTGTGTACAAATATGCACTGATGGACCTCCTTTCGTGGAAATCAGAGAGTGAATCTTCACCTTGTTCAGTGTACAAGAGAGGTTATGGCCATGCACCCCAAATGCATTGTGGAATATCACAGCATTTGCATTTTCAAGTGCAGTGAATGAAGGGGATTATAAATAGTGTAGATGGCCCAGTTCATTTCTTCAATGCATCAGTGTGGGAGATTGTAAGTGAGAATTGGAGGAAACCAAACCGCTTCTGTGGGTTGGCAGCAACGGTTTTGTTTCCTCCAATATCTCACATTCAATCAAACTTCAACTTTCCAAACTTCTAAAATGAGCATTGCTAGCTTTTATTTCTATTCTTGGGCTAGTGCCGTGCTTCGTTCGGGCCATCATTTCATTCCATGCATGTGGGGCCCAAAACTTGGCGATCCAGATTGTTCGTCCAGTGGTCACACCAGAAACTTCCATCACTGGATCACTTAGGTAGTCATCTTAACAGCTAGTTTTGAAGATGGTTCGATCCCCGTTTCATGGGTTCCCTGTCGGGTAGGTCTCAGCAAATGTCACACTTTCTCGCCAATGGCTATAAACATGGATGAACTTGTACAGGCTTCAACTTTTGGTGCTAAAGTGGCCCCTTTCTGGTTCATTTTAGAAAGTTAAGGGCCTGGTTGGGCGACACTAGAAAACCATTCTTACTCATTTTCCATCCATCAGGCGCCATTGTAGACGTCAGCGCCCAGTCGGCTAGGTCATCGAATGGTCAGGATGTGTGGCACTAGCATGGCCCACCTAAAATAAGGATGGAACTGATATTTGTAATAGTGAATAGTGTGAATCGTGGATGGTTTGGATCCCACAGACGTACCAACAATTGGCACGCGTGAAACAAGCAACAAAAAGATGGCAAACTCATTTTGGTGGGAAAACAATTTGTTTTAGACAGCTACAATATTGCACGCAGGTATCATTTTGAATGATAAATGGGTATCAGCCAAATAAACCTCAAGGAATTTCAATTGCAATTGTTCTTCATCCAGGCATGCTCACTTATTTAGACCATCTAGAGATTAGAATTTCTCTTCATATCATACACAAAAAATTTCATCTTACAATCACTTGATCAGTGTTTCTAATCCCATCACTCAAAGGTTCAGGGTCCAATCCCGCTCTAAATTCTTCTTTTCTTCTGTAATTATTTCCAATAACAAATAAATTGGAGATGCACATTTTTCTTTCTTTATATACAGTCATTACATAATGTCTACAGAGTTAAAATACATACCAAATCAATGCTTCACCAGCATGGCTTCCAACCTTCTTCTCCTTGCGGCATGTTTTAGTTTCTCCAGGGCAACAAGCCCAACTTGCCGAACTCGTTCTCTTGATAAGCCAAACCTAGAGATAAACAGCATATATCAGTCAAAGCAATCAGCTCATGTAATATGACAGCAAAAACTCTCCTCTTTTTTCTGGTAATTGAGCCCACACATACATGAATAAATGCTAGATGCATGTGTTCAAGGATGATTATATCAATTCTCATGGTCATTCTGAATGTGTGCATTATGTGTATGGGGGATGCGAGTCCATGGATCACCTATTCATGCATTGTGTTTTCTTTTCATTTTTTCTTTTTGAAACTAATCATGCATTGTATTTTCACTAAAGCTGTGTGGGAATGATTCTTTGACGTCTTCCCTTGTCCCTTGTCTTCGAGTAATGCCGTACACAATTGGAGCCTTTCACCTTTGGGGGTGGGTGAGGGTCAGCATTGAAGCGGAGATTGCTGGATGAGGTGTTCAACTAGGCGAAGCTCAATGCCATAGATTAGGCTTCTTGTTTCATCTCTTTTGCTAATCACATGTTAGATTCTCTTTTCTTAATAAAATCAGTTACCTATCAAAAATGAATTCACGGTTGTATCTTTCCTCCTCTCTTTTTTTTCTTTTTTTCTTTTTCTTTTTTCTTTTCTAAATCAAGGTTTATGACTGATGCATTATATATGTACAGGCAAAGTTTCAAAAGTCAAAACTCGAGTTGGACAGGTGATGACCTAAGTCCCAAATTTACTCAAAAGATAGGTCAAGAATTCAAGAATTTGTTTTCTAAAGTATGAAGGCTTGTGCTAGACTGATTTTTTGATATTTCAGATTTCGCAAAACCAAGTTAACACTAGAGCTTGATCAATTCAAGTAAAGTTGGCTAGTTTTTTCAAGTACAAAATCAAGTTGTTACATACGTGACCATGATTGATTTTATAATAAGCCAACAAACAGGTGACAATTTACAAAACAGGAATATGGAATCATTTGAAACAAATCAAGGGGTAAAAAAACTTATTGTTGACAAAAACTTCAGCTACTTACTGTCTACTAATGTCTTCCCATGTATGAGATTCTTTATCCAGGCCATAGTAAAGACGTATTATATCTCTCTCCCTTTCACCCAGGGTTGTGCTGATAAGCTTGTTCACTTCATCCTGAAAATGAGAAGAAATTTGGTATTTTATAAGACTTTTAACTGCTAAAGGAGTTTGAGAACTGAGACAACAGGTTTGCTGAGCCCACACACAAGTGAACCGCTGCCCATCCACATAAAAGAACACATGCCAATATGGCACACTTGTACAAGATCTAAGCTATCCATCAGGTCGGCTGCACTTGTTTAGATCAAAATCAGGCTGTTCCACAGTCGGCCAAAGTGTACAAAACAAATGGATGGCTAGAAAAAATTGTTTTAGCCAAGCATTTCTTTTGTTAACTGTTGTTCATCTGAGTGAAATGACCTTATTTAGGCCAGAAAATCTAAACTGTGTCATATACCTAATGGAAATCTCAGATCCAGCACGTGTGCCACATTGGCATGTGTGCCTGCATGTGGATGGGAAAGGCTCCACGCAAGTGTGGGAGTAGCAGCTTCTTGAGGCAATATACCAGAACTTGTGAAAGAAACCATGCAACAACTAAGATTTTATTTGAATACTGAGGACCTTGTTGCTCATCTTTTGAAAGCAATCAAGATAACTTTCAAGAATAATTGGAGAAAAATCAACAACATTTTCAGAACGTCATTCAGGCAAATTGATTCTTAAATCAACAACATTTTCAGCAAGTCGTTCAGGCAAATTGATTCTTAAATCAACAACATTTTCAGAACGTCATTCAGGCGAATTGATTCTTACCTTGAGTGACCACTCATCAAATCCATGCCATGGGTTGTTCTCAAGATTGTTATCTGCAATGTACTGCAAATAGAAAGATTTAAGATTTTGGATTAACAACGTACAGAAAGATAGCAAAACACTGCATGGTCCAAACTTTCTACTTTAAAAGACAGTGCTGTACGTACGCTATGAAGAGTTTCTCCTGGAAGGCCATTTAGTGTAGGGAAGGCTTCCCTATCGAGAGAGAAGACCTTGCTGATTGCCTGTATTTTTGACATTTTATAGTAAGAGAATGGAAACACCAGCAACATCATAACTAGAAAGTAATGTTATAAGTGCAGACATTTCAATAATTCATACCTCTGTAGCATTCCTGACTTTCTTTTGTGACATTTTCAGGCTTTCTGCAATTTTCTGAAAATGATCAAGAATAATTTATTTCAGCAGGTCAGATTGAATTTCATCTTTGCTTATATAGAAAAGGTAAGCCCAGGCCTGGGTTGGCTTTGGCCTGGATTTTGAACTGGTCGGTCCAGCCCTAATTAAAATTTTTGATTTTGCTTGGCCCAGGCCCCGGCCCATTGACAGCCCAAGCCATAAAAGTTGTGCAGCCTAGTTTACCAGCCGGGGCATGTGACCATCTCAAACATGTGACATCTCAATCTCAAATGAATCTAATATTAGGGAAGGGCGATGTACCTAATGGCTCTAGCATTTGCCATGAGAGAAGCCACTGGTAGGGCTGCAACTTGAGTTCAGGTCAACCCAAAACCAACTGGCCCAACACGAGTTCAGGTCCAGTTGGGTCGGGTTGTGAGGGCCCTGATTTGAAATCAGGGTGGGTTCAGGTCGAGCAAGTTCAGGTGGAGTTAGGTCAGGTTGGGAATAATGACATCTACTTGGGTCAGGCTGGGTCCGGTTAGGTTAGGCTGGTTTAGGGTTGAGCACAGATGAATTCGAGTTGGGAACCTTGGGTTGGGTCTGGTGGCGGGTTGGATCCTCTTGAGGTTGATTGGGCTCGGGTTGAGCCTCAACCCGACCCGACCTGCCCAAGTTCCACCCCTAGCAGTTAGAGATGGAAAAAAAATCATATGAAGTAGAAAACGAGAGAAGTGTCAAAATTATATTTAACAAAAATGTCGAGCAAGGCAACTGCATCTTGCCTTCCACAAAAATACTAGGGTTAACATGATGGCATCATAAGCACTGGTTACTTGCAGATATCAACCAGGAAAGAGAGAAAAGATAAAGGAAGTGTGTGTGTGTGTGTGGGTGGGTGTGGGTAGGTGGGTTTTGCTAACATCTCCAAATCTTTTGAATGATGTGCGGCATCCAATCATCGATCGGGACGGTTCATTCAATAGTACTAATGGGAGCAAGCATGGTGCAAAAATCATGCCGATTCGATGTTCCTAACCCTTTGAATGGGGCCAATTTGTTACAATCATCCGTTGTTTACGAGCCATAGATCACATGTTTAGAATCATCATAGCAAAGTGCTACTTTAGAATCATAAGCAATAGAAAGTAGGATATAGTAGATGTTTCAAGATGATAATTGGAGCAATTTTGTCTGTCCGCTCAATCTTGGTTAACCGTTTTCCATCATATTGATTGGACGCTTAGTATCATCCGATTGGTGTGATTTTTACACCATGACTTTCTCCTAGTTGTATGAGTGAATGAATTAATTAGATCAATGATGGGTTACCCCGTGTGCCATTTAAAAGCTTCAGGGACATTGCTAATGTCCCCATGAAGGGTGGGGACGTTAGCAAAACCCTGTGTGTGTGTGTGTGTGTGGTCAACAGCAATAAAATACCAGTTGACGTACATCTATGGAGGGTGTTATTCCTTTCTCTTCCAATCTAATCTTTGCATTCCGAATTAAGCTCAACCTTTCATGCAAATGTGAGGGTAATCTTAGCGTTCTGGAATTCTCAACCAGAGCTTTTGAAACACCCTGGCAACAAAGTATCTCATGTATCAGAGTAAGTTCAGTAAAATTGCTAGATGAGGCATAATGTTTCATGTAATTCTGAGGAAACGAGTTTTGAATTTATACAACACATCAAACAAATATAGTAATAAACAAAACATAAGGCCACACAAGACACTCCAAGGTTTAAAAAGGTCTAAGCCTACAATTTTGTTTGGAGCACCACAACAACTGAAATAATCAAGCCTCTTCAACAATTTTCTATGGCCTCCACTACAAGCCCATCTGTTTACTTCGAGATTATTACCCCACCCTAGGATATTTTACGGGAAAGAACATGCATGGGTATGAAGACAGAAGAAACATCGCTCTTACTACTATGAGACTTGCAGGTTTAGTGAAAAAACCTTTTGACTAACTGTCGGGGCTTGGCAGGGTGAGGCTGGACACAAGAGTTGGGTTTCTATGGTTGTCATCTATTTCTGAAGTTGTCTACATAATTTGGAGTGAAGAGATGCTTCTTCTTTTTTTTTCCTTCTTTTCCTTTTTTGGGGGGTGGGGTGGGGGCTTCTTGAGAACAACTGTTGAGAGTATGGTTGAAGAAGTTGGGTCAAAGCAACTGAGAAGGCCGTCTCTTGTTTCAACTAAATGAGCATATATACACCCCAATTTGGATAGAAAGCTTCAATGGTCATATGCTACTTGGATCAATCTCTAACATGTGGAATCCTCGCCGAAGGAAGAATATATGAAACTTATATCACGCATCAAACCTTCCTGTTTTGCAATCCATTTACTTTAAAATTATGGCACAAACCAGGTGACTTTTCCCAATTAATAGAGCTTTGGAGTATACTTATGTGCCCTATCTTTTGTGCTTTTCCCAGTCTCGAAGAATGTAAGTGCAAACCAAGATTGAGTAATGAGTAATTAAAATCGATCATTAAATTGAGTTATGAATTGTTGTTTCTAGTTTTCTGGGCTTTCTGTAGGTACCTCAACAAAATAAATGCAAATGATTGGTAACATTACGTTCTAGGTTTCTACAAAAAATACATTACGTTCTAGTATTTTACCATTCCTAATTAATCATTGTTCTGAGAGGATTTGGACCCAACTCCCAATCCCTAGGCTGTGCTAGCAAAGGGTCCCACTAAACAATTATTTTTCAGATAGTTGCAAGCATGAAGCGAAATGGCAACAGATTCGAGTGTGGGAGTGGGGAAGCATCTGTTTCAAAATGTAAACAAGTATGAATTGGTGGGAAGTGGTAATGGGAGTGAGAATCCAAAGTGCGATTCAAAGCGGGAGCAGCACCTAGTTAGAAGGATCCTGCAACTAAAAATTTTCAACTGTTTACAAATAGTTATATTGGTAGGCCCTGTTTGGATTGTGGGAAAATAAAAGAAAAGAAAGCCCAAGGGCTTTGCTTTCCATTGTTTGAACTTTTCACATTGTTTGGATAGCAAATGAAATGGTTATATTGGAAATAGAAATCATTAGCCTTTTCTATAATCGATTTTTCTTGCACAGACTACAAGGTGACTATTGTGAGAGCAACATGAGATTTCCAGTTGCTATGCAAACAAAACCCCCAAAAAATGGAATCCATCATTGGATAATCATTATGCTTTTTTCTTTTCTTTTCTTTTCTTTGCTTTTCCCACAATCCAAACAAGCTTGCAGTGAAAATGGGCATACGTAGCATCAGATAATTTAAATCAAAAGGATTATGTTTACTTTACTAGTTTCATCATACAGAAATTTTTATTGATCAACTTTAAGGAGTTCCGCGGTACATCCATTGTACTTCAAAATGAGAACTTATCACATACAACCGGCCATGAGCTAACATAACCTACAATCCATTTTTACAGGGATTTTTCCTCAACGATGTCCCATATTTCAAAGGGCAAAAGTAGAAACAAACATGCAAAGTAAAAGCACCATAACATTCAACCGATTTTAGGCGATCATTTCTCTTTCAAAATTTGTAGATGGAAGGGATTATAAGTAGTAGTAATTTGAAAGTTGTTCAGCATGCAATTTGATAAACACAAGGAAAACCAGGAAAAGGAGGAACAAGAAGTAATGGATTATTCATGCTAAAGTCTCCATGCTATAACACTAAAAGGAGACAGAAACTTGAACGTTAGTGGTTTAGATTTATGACTAACAAAACTGTGTTTGAAATGCAAATCATCAAGCATATATTATAAGAATCTTCTAGAAAGATCAGCTGAAATTGCTAACTCAGAACATTGCGACTACATTCTTAGCATATAAATCAGGTGACATATTTAATTAAATTAGAGTATGGTTGACATTCTGAATTCACTAACCCTAATATTGGCATGGTCATAACTTCTTGTAAGAGAAATTCAGCTTTTCTATCCGACAATTTTAAAATAGTGATTTCACAGCGTTGTCTAGTATGTATGTGAATCTGTTTTGTATCACATAATTATATATAATAATAATAAATATAAAAAAAATCCTTTAGCATCTGCAGATATTTTTTTATTTGGTTCGCTATGACTAAGGAAACCATAGCCTCACCTGACGAATCCACCAATATACATAAGTTGATATTTTGTACCCTTTTGAAGAATCAAATTTCTCTATCCCACGCAGTAATCCAATCAAACCCCCCTATATTCAGAAAGGAAGTTACCCGTGAGATGGACCCAGTTACAAAAATCTGTGTGGCTAGAAAGAGGAACAAGTTCAAAATGCATTGGAGATGGAGTTTGTGGTAATAGGTATCACCTGAACAAGGTCAGCCAGTTCAGCCCCCATGTTATCATATTTTTGAGCGATGGACATGACTAGACGGACATTATTCATTGCTAGCCTCTCTCTCGCCAATGAACATTCAATCATTTTGGAGTGTAATTCAGCACGCGACATCCGCAAAGAAGAGACAAGTTGTTCATCAGAGGGCTCACACCCTAATCTTTCCTGCAGCCTGCATCACCATTTCATGCCAAGTAAATAAACTTACTGAACCTCCGACAATTAATTTGCAGAACAAGCCTCAAACACCTTTTTTATAAGAACAGGGAGACATGAACAAAAAGCATAGTGGAAATATACTGATCAGTCACATGACTCACATCTATACAATTAATGGCATTGGCTGATAAATCTTCAGCCTACCAAAGGATGTATAAGCATTTATGTGCTTAAAATTTACATATATATGACCCACTTTTAGCTGACTCCAAATAGCTGTACAAGGCTATGATGCGATGACAGTGATGGCCCACTTTTCCATTTAATCTTATTTCCACAAAACACATCTAGCGGAAACTCAAGGTATTTCACAATCCATCTAGATTTTATATTATGTACACAAATGGGTTTTAAGTAATCCATCTACATACATAACTAAAGTGCAAGAGCAAGATAATCTCGATTCAAGGAGAGGTTAGTAAAATTGTGAGTTTATGAAAAAACCATGCCCAGCAACTGTTGGAGTTATGCGTGCCCTTTCAAGTCAATTTGACTCATTTGATTGTTTTTTATGACTGGAACTTGGTCATTAGTCACCTCTTTTGGTGAAATGAACAGGGTATTGATTGTTTCGATGACTGGAACTTGGTCATTAGTGACCTCTTTTGGTGAAATGAACAAGGTCATTAGTTACCCACTTTATTATGTACCTTATTGTTAGTTATGATTGGAAAATTAGACAATTAATGGGTTATAAGGATTTCTTTTGAAATTCCTCTTTGCCTTTGGGGAAAGAATGCAAGGGACATAACAGCTCAAATGGGCTAGTAGAGAGTTGATTTTCCGTATTCTCTAGTACCTAAAATTCTCCATGACCATGTCAGTGGGGGAAGGCAACCCATGATAAGTTTTATGATCTTATCTCAACCATCGAGCATCTAGTTTCCATCGTCCTTCACACATGGGAATATGGATGTTCATTTCTTCATCAAGATATAGTTCTAGACTCAATTGAACATCTATATTGGATGGATCATGTCAAGTCTCCTAACTAAGAGTACCCACCATGCTTGGATTGGATCGACTTGATCATCCACCAGCTTAGACTTGCCCTTAGACTTGATATCGCAGGACTTCAGAAGTCTTAATGTGGGGCTTCAATACACCTTTTGATGCTACATTAGTGGCTGACACACAAGTGATATTGGGTTCTCATGTTAAGCTTCAAGTGAGGTCTGTTGTACTTCAAAAAGGAACCCACTGGTTGCCCGCAACTAAGTTTAGTAGCTAGATCTTGCATCTTTGATGCTCTATCAAACTTACAATAGTTTTCTAGCATCATCATATGTTTTCAAAAGGTTTTAGATGAATTTTAACCGTTGTATTGTTTATTTCACCATAGATTTGTTTTTATCAAGTTTGATGGAAATCCAACAATCAGGTCTTTTGATATCTAATTTAGAGCTTTGCATTGGATTTTTAAAGGCCTGGATTGGATGCCACAAAAAGGTAGAAGTACATAACTCTATTTGGGTGTGTGGGATAGGCATGATTATGGATTTTTTATGTTGTAGGGCATTACTGAAGTTCATAGGGTGGTGGAGTAGCATAACAGGTGCTTCTCCAAACCTTAGAGCTACTCCTCATAAATAGATCCTATTCCCAAAGGGAATAGGCAAACCCTAGGTACCCCCCCTCCCTGGTGATGTCCACGTGCAGAGAGAGAGATTCCTCATCACATCCCCTCTGTTTTCAATTAGTGGCCCATCTGATCAGACCATTCTTTACAACCCTATAGTGTAGATTGGTGGGTTTTGTGCATTTACTTGATTGAGATCTGGGAGAGACCTCAATTTGTGAATTAGTCGACATAAATTTCTCAATTTCATATTTCATGGCATTAAAGTATGATCTAAACCCTCCTTTTTAGGGTTTAGAATTTTTTTTAAAATTTTTTTTATCTAACTGAGAATTGATCCTCAGGTTTTAAAAACATGATTTGCAAAATTTTGCGATTCTGTCTTTCAAAAAAATCCTAACAGCAACTTTCTACAACTCAACAGCGCACTCCTTGAATGTTCCTTAATTAACATGATCCAATCGTGACTTGGAACTTTTTTCGCTATATCTGCAAGAAGCTTGGCCAAATCAGGAAAAAGGCTTTGTTGTTGGAAGGTAGCATTTGGGTTTCACATAAAATATAATCCAATTTTGGAAGCATGCTCTTTTGCATTATTTAAAAGAAATGACACTTCTTGCATCTGGTTATGTTAGACTACCACAAAGCTAGATTCCTAGAAATCTCAACGCAGGCTGTCAGCAACAGGGAAGGATAACCAAAGGCATAAAATTGGAAAGGAATTTTCAAAATGAGAATGGTTTCGTCCTTTTCAGTAGAACATTACTTACTTTGACTTGTGTTCTTCTAAGGAAATACCCGCTTTGATTGTATTTGACAAGTGTATGACTTCAGCATGGGAGAGCAAATCCTTGCTTGATATGCCCTTTACATAACCAGTTAAACGACCCTGTAGCAGTTCCGGACTGATAATAGAACGAGGATGCTTCCTTCTACTTGGCAGCATTAATGAAGCAGTTTGATTGATAGCTTTTCTCCTTGAATTTGTTCTCCGTTGCCGAGCAGATGTCCCTGAACCAGTTATTTGTATCTTCTTGTTGACTCCTCCAGGTGCATCCAAAGTTCCTGCCTGATCAAAAGAAATATTCCACTGCTTTTCCAGCATAGACTTCTGCAGCAAAATTAGGACTTCTAGTGAGGATTCGTTGTGGTTTCCATCCTTCTCCAAGAGGTCAGTCCACTGCTGCCAGCTCTCATCAGTGGAAGGAACAGAGGAAGTATCCACATGTTCTTTAAGAGCCTTAATTGTCTGGGTATGCCGATTAGATGGAACTCCAGGGCCAAAATTGTTAGATTTTTTTGCTATTATCACATTCTTAGCTGAGGCAGCCTGAAATTGCGTCACTCCAAGCTCGTGGACAGAGAAGAGTTTGTCGTTGAGGTCAGATGAATAAAACGAAGAACTCAACAGCCTCTTCCCTGCACTTAGCCCAATAACTGCAGCTGTAGCCATCATATGGCTTCTCACGGTTATGTATTACCATTACACTTCCGAAGCTTGTTGAGCAGAAACCATGTCACCCGAGTTTTAAGCTGTAAGAGTGCCGCTTATAACAGGATTAATCACAAGCTAGCAAGAAGTAGTTCACTTGAAGACCTGGTTATTTAAAAGAAAAAGAAGAAGAAGAAGAAGAAGATAAATAATCAGAATGCAACTTGCAAATGAAAATGGCTTTCAGTGGTAATCTAAATCCAAACTAGCACATAAGAGTTGAATATTCAAAGCTAAATTATGTATTCCACATTAGCTTGGATCAACAAGAAAGCTACCCTAGTCTGAGAACAGTGAGTAAAACCCAGTTTCTGAAATTCTGAGAATGACTTTCCTAGTATCCAAACACGTTATTTCGACAAACAGATACACTCCACCATTTAAGATTCCTGAGGGAGCCAAACGACCACTAATTAGCCTTAAAAACCAGCAAGCCAAACATAAAGAAAAGCCTCAGGGGACCTTAGCAAGGAACGGTTGTGATCGTTCCTCTAAAATCTGCTTGCTCTGCAATGCCTATACTTACACCATCTACGGTCATACATGCATTCCTACAAATGCTAAACAGACGCATCTATCATTAATATGAACATACTGCGTGCAGGAGAGAAAGAGGGAGAGAGAGACCCGGACTGGAAGTGGAAAAAAAGACGTTAGCTAGAGAGGCGGTGAAAACCGAGACGAATAGAAAACGGGAAATCACGTTTATTGATGTCTCTCCATTTGTGATTTTTCTGTCTTTCTTTATTTTCTAGAATACGGATGGATATCAGAGAGTAGAAGGCCATTGGTTGGATTAGATATTTAGCATGCACCGAGTGGTGTACAACGCGCCATGCGTATGCCGTTTATCGGATCAGTCCCGCCACGTGCCCGTTCAAGGGAAATTATCGGTATAAAAATCCATCTTCGCGCGCATACACCGAAACAACAAGTGTTCACCTGGTTTACTGTGCTTGAATTCACTAAAACATAATAATAATAATAAACCATAGCATATCTGCACACGCAAAATCAGTTTGGTAGAATAATTCTAATCCTCTATTGAGGGACAACTATCCGTTGGATTTGGACCATTGATTGAAATGTTCCAGTTTTAACCGTCCTTTTTGGACATGATAATAGGAGGTTAGTGAATTTATGAACCATGCCCCCATCCCACAATGGGACCCAATAATTGGAAGGGTACGATTACAAGACGTGTACACCCGCTGCCCGAATGAGTACGAATGTCGATACTTCGACAGCGTATCCTATAATAACTCCTCTAAGGGAAAACGATGGGACCGTGGCGGAAACATCACCGCCTAACCGTCCGCTACAATGGGTACTTCGCCCCGGGTTTGTTAGTCTTGCCTGCATCGTGACTCGAGATTAGCAACAAGTATCGCACCATTGGGGATCCGAGCCGTTGATTTTTGGGCATTAATATAGGCCGATGGCACAGTGAGAAGATTATTTTTGCTGAATGGACGATTTTGACCATTCATATGTGTAGCTGAATGCAGAGCACTTGTAATCGCTCACATCTGACCAACTAAATGAATGGTCAGGATCGTTTTCAGCGTGATTGTTGGAGCATGGCGGTGTTTCGAAATTGAGCTTACCTATTAAAAATATATAATCTCTAATCAAAGTCTGATTTGAGAGGGATGACCCCCCACTTGATGGACGGTCCATATTCTCTTGCATACTCACTAATTGAATGGTTACGATCATCCAATTAAAGCCGTTTGAAAGGAATGGGAATCAAATGAGAGCCCCACATGGTGGAATTTCCATATTAATAATAAAACATTTCCATAATATTCTTCCTTCTTAAAAATAAAGGTGGGCCCCGCATGATGGATGGTCCGTAACTATGCGTGGACCTTTTAAATGGGTGCAACATTTTGAGGGGTCATCACACGATCTCTTTTTCCATTCTATTAAAGCAATAGTGGAAGATGAGTTTTACATTGTGATTTGGTCCCGTCTAATAGAATCCACACCGTGCGAGGGCTTATGATTGAGTTTCATCCAAGTTTTGGGGTCGTTTGCTACTAGAGTTTGAGACCTGTTTTAATTGTGGCGTCTAACGTCCCTAGGGCCCGATGCTACTACATAAATTACTTTTTCTATTTTTTTCACTTGCAGTAGCAGATAAGTAACTTAGTCCAGATAAGTAAGCTTGGTTTATGATTAGTTATAAATAACAATTTTACTTAAATTTATTTGATCACTTCAATTAATTTCTTTTAGTTTTTTTACTTTTTATAAGTTACTAAAAAGAGATAAAAGAGTGTAAAGATGGGAGAGGGAGAGAAATATTTGATTGAATTGTAATATATTTCGAATTGCGCTTTACAAATAAATATATGTACAATGAAATGTATGGAAAAATATATTTTAAAAATAGTCTAATTATAAATTTTATGCAAGTCTTGATTTTGTGCATGTATGGTAAGAAATCTGTTAATACTCCCCCTCAAGTTGGCGCATGGAGGTTCGTAATGCCCAACTTGCGCGAAAAACGATGAAAAAGTTTATGTCCCAAAGCTTTGGTGAAGATATTGGCAACCTGCTCACTCGAAGAAGTATAGACAGCTTTGAGGAGGCCTGAGCGAATTTTGTCGTGAATAATATGGCAATCAATCTCAATGTGTTTGGTATGCTCATGAATAGAGGTGGGCATCAGACCGAATCGGATCGGATTAGGTCCAACTCGACTCTGTTCGAAATTTGTAGGGCCTGAATCGAACTTGATCCGATCTGGGACCGGGTCCTGGTCATCTAACTTGATCAGATTCGAACTCCAGTGGCCTGAATCGATCCAAGTCCAACTCGGTCAGGAAAACCGAGTCGGATCAGATGGGGCAAGGTTCGGATTGTTCGTTTTTTTTCAACAGTGTGAAAATCATTATTATCAGTGTTTCGTATGGTGCGATCTACTTGATTATTGAATTTACTTAAAATTTAGTATCAACCCCTAAAATGATCTGAAAAAACTGATGAACGGTGTGGATAAACCAAAAAAAAAAAAAAAAACATGGCCCACATAATTTACTCAATAGGATAAAAACAAACAGTTATGTAGCTTCTTGAAGAAGCCTTACACAGGATACATAGCTTATTGAAGAAGCTTTATAAATCAAGTACTGCTTGTTGTTTGTAGCTAGCACCAGCTAGCCTATATAGTTGCACTTGGTACATGTCGTGTGAAGACAGAAATCGGATTGTCGTACTGAGTAAACTCTGTTGGGTCCACCTTAAGTGCATGACATTTATCCACACCATTCATCCGTTTTTACAGATCATTTTAGTCATTGATCCCAAAATTGAAACATATCCAAATCTCAAGTGGACAATACCACAAGAAAGAGTGGAAGTATTGATTTCCTCCGTTGATACCTTTCTAAGGCCCCCAGTGATGTTTATTTGTCATCCAAGATATTCATAAGATCACACAGACATGGATGAAGGGAAATCACAAATATCAGCTTGATCTAAAACTTTTATGGCCCCTAAGAACTTTTCAACGATAGAATTTCAATTCACACTGTTTCTGGTGATGTGTTCCACTTAGCGCTTTGGATATGCTTCGTTTTTTAGATAACTCCCTAAAATTATCTGGTAAAAAGGATGGACGGAGTGGATAAAATGTATGTATGACGGTGGGCCCCAAAGAATTTACTCAGTACACAGTCCGCTTCCGCGAAGGCAGCACTGACGCTCCTCGATCTCCTTGTTGTGAGAACGGTTCAAAGGAGATCAAAGTTACATCTTACATGGGCCCCATA
Organism: Magnolia sinica; assembly: GCF_029962835.1. Classification (NCBI taxonomy): domain Eukaryota; kingdom Viridiplantae; phylum Streptophyta; class Magnoliopsida; order Magnoliales; family Magnoliaceae; genus Magnolia; species Magnolia sinica. The sequence continues at coordinate 910,515 of NC_080590.1, read as the reverse complement.
GTGATGTATTTATTATATCTACACCGTTCATCTATTTTTAGAGATGATTTTAGAGCATTATCCAAAAAAACGAATCATATCCAAAGATCATCTGGACCACACCATAAATAGCAATAGAGATAATGATTTTCACCGTTAAAAAATTTGTAGGCCCCACTATAACGTTTATTTTACATCCAATCTGTTCATAAGGTCACAAGTAACTGAATGAATAGAAAAAATAAATTTAATAAGGTCATAAGTACCTGAATGAAGAGGAAAAAGAAATTTCATATTGATCCAAAATTTCCATGACTCGAAAAAGGGTTTCAATGGTAAACGTTCAATCTCCCACTAGTTTTTGAAGTGTGGTCCAATTAATAGTTAGATCTGTCTTATTTTTTGTCTCAAGCCTTAAAATGAGCTCGCCAAATGGATGGACTGTTTGGATATAACACATACCTCGTGATCAGACCCGTTACACCAACCGATCTGCTTCGTACACAGGCCAATCTGCTTCCATCAACTTCGGGTGGGACTGTCAAGATGACAGCCTGTAAACAGTTGTACGTCGACCATTCTCCAATCGATACCTGCTATGACTCTCTCTCTTTCGTATATAATCGTACACCGTTTCTCAGTATATATTTCTCTTCAACAGAGAAATCCCATGAAGCTCCTCCAAAACCCAACGGCTGAAAAAGAAGGATTTTGTCATCTTCTTCAATAGAAATAGAGAGACAGATATAGAGAGAGATAGATAGATATAGAGAGATAAAGAGAAATAGAGAGATAGAGTTGGGCGGAGTTTTTTGGCGCCGAACAAAAAGCCTAGGCGGTGAAACTTTTGTTTAGAAATATATTTACATCCCGGGTCGAGTCGGGTCGGGTCGGTTCGGACCATTTCGGTTCGAGTTTTCGAATCGGTTCTGTCTGGATACACCTTTATCCAAACCTAACATGAAAAACGATCGGATCTGGATTGACAAACTCGATTAGGGCCGATCTAGGCCGTCGGTTTTGTTCGGAACGGTACCGAGGCGGGTCGGATCAGGTCTAACATGCCCACCTCTACTCATGAAACACAGGATTATGGGCAATATATAGTGCAGATTGATTGTCACAATGTAGAGTGAATGGCTCGGGATGAGAGACACTAAGATCAGTGAGAAGTTGTTTTAACCAAGTGAGTTCACAGGTTGTGATGGCCATGGCTTGATATTCAGCTTCAGTGGAAGAGCAAGCAACTGTATTTTGCTTCTTGGTGCGCCATGAGATCGGACTGGTGCCTAACTAAATAAAGTATCCGGTAGTGGAGCGGCGGATGGTGGGATAGATGGCCCAATCAGAATCTGTATAAGCTGTAACATGTGTACTGTTAGATGAAGGAAAGAAGATGCCTTGGTCGGGGCAGCCTTTGATGTAGCGAAGAACTCTGGTAGCTGTAGTCATGTGGGGGACCCGAGGAGTATGCATGAATTGACTGAGTGTATTGACTGTATAAACAATGTCTGGTCTGGTGATGGTCAGATAGATGAGACGGCCAACGAGGCGACGGTAAAGGCCAGAATCAGGGAGAAGGTCACTATCTTGAGTATTAAGCTTCAAATGTTGTTCCATAGGAAAAAGAGCAGTCCATGCACCAAGTTGTCCACTGTCAGAGAGAATGTCGAGAGCATATTTACGCTGATTAAGAAAGATGCCTTTGGGAGACCGAGCAACTTCGAGTACATGAAAGTACTTCAAGGAACCAAGGTCCTTTGTCTTGAAGTGAGTGGAGAGAATTTTCTTAAAAAGGTTGATTTGAGAGATGTCATTACCAACAACCAAGATGTCATCAACGTAAACAAGGACAAGAGTGATGCTGGTGAAAGTGATGAGAGTGAACAAAGAATGATCCGCCTGAGACTGATAAAAACCTGCATCGAAAAGCACATAGGTGAGTTTAAAAAACCAATTTCGGGAGGCTTGTTTGAGGCCATAAAGGGATTTTCTGAGGCGACAGACACGGGTCTCCCCTTGAGGACAGTATCCAGGTGGTGGTGTCATGTAGACTTCTTCATCAAGATCGCCGTGCAAGAAGGCATTGTTGACGTCAAGATGATAAATAATTCAATTTTTGGTAGCTGCAACTGCCAGTAAGCAGCGGACCGTGGTCATTTTGGCGACCGGAGCAAAAGTCTCATGGTAGTCAAGTCCTTCAACCTGAGTGTATCCTTTGGCAATGAGCCGAACTTTGTACCTCTCGATGAATCCGTCGGCTTTGAGTTTTGTTTTGAAAACCCATTTGCACCCAATGAGTTTCTTACCAAGAGGAAGAGAATCAAGAGTACAGGTGGAATTATCTTTTAAAGCACGAAGCTCAGCAGACATTGCCTTGCGCCAGTTAAAGTGGTGGATACCATCAAAATATCATGGGGGGTCAGTACAGGAGGTAAGAGCAGTCAAATAAGTAATATGTGAGGGGAAAAAATGGGAATAAGAAAGAAAAACAAACAAATGGGTGAGCAGTACCTGAAGCCGGTGAAGCAGGTGTAGATGTCATGGATTCCGCATGTAAGGAGGGACAAATATAATCGTGAAGGTAGGCAGGTCGAGTAATGGTGGGACAAGGGCGAGGAGCTGGTGGATATGTGTTTGATAAGGTCGTGGAGGTCAAGGAATTAGGAGAGTCAGGGGAGTCAGGAGGGTTAGGAGAGGTCAGGGAATCAGGAGAGGGAGATATAATAGGTTCAGGGACGGGAAGAGGAATGATAGGAGCGGGAAGGGAAGGAACGTAAGGAAAATCTTGGAAAGGGAATGTTTTTTCGTGGAAGGTGACATCTCGAGAGTAGAAGACGGATTGAGTATTGAGGTTGTAGAGCTTGTAGGCTTTATGTGGGTAGCCAAGAAAGACACATTTAGTGGCACAGGGAGAAAATTTGTCGCGGTGTGCGCTGAGAGTTTGTGAATAATAAAGACATCCGAATACTCGAAGATGATCATAGTTTGGAGGTTTATTGAATAGAATTTCAAAAGGTGATTTATTTTGGAGAGTGAGACTAGGGGTGCGGTTGATGAGGTAGGCTGCGGTGAGGACATAATCACCCCAAAAAGGTAGAGGTAAGTGTGCTTGAAAAAGAAGACTGTGGGCAACATTTAGAAGGTGACGGTGTTTATGCTCCGCAATGCCATTTTGTTGAGGAGTTTTGACACAGGTACGTTCATGAATGATGCCGTGATTGTGTATGTATGTTTGAAATTGATGGGAAAGAAATTCTTATCCATTATCAGTTCTAATAATTTTGGCTGTGGTGTTAAACTAATTGTGGATAAGAGCGAGGAAGTGCGTTAAATGAGTGTAAGCCTTAGATTTTAAATGCATAAGATATACCCATGTGGTGCGAGAAAAATCATCAATAATTATGAGAAAATAATGAGCTCCACATAAAGATGCGGTGTGATAACCATCCTAAATATCACAAAAGATACGATTAAAACGAGAATCACTTTTATTGGCATAATTGGAAAAATGTAATCTTGTATGCTTAGAACGAGCACAAACATCTCATTTAGAAAGATTATAAGGAGAATTAAAAATACTGGGAATAGTAAAACTGGAGGGATGTCCTGAACGTTGATGTCATAGGGTCTTATTAGCAGTAGATTGAGCAGCAAAAATGACGAGAGGATCGGGGCGGTACACGTAGAGTCCGTTGCATAGATCACCCGCTCTAATCGGCTTCATCGATTGAGGGTCCTGAAATAAACAAGTATTAGAGGAAAAAGAGATAACACAAGAATTATGAAGGGCAATTTGTGAAACCGAGAGTAAATTGAAGGACAAAAGTGGAACATAGAAAATGTGTTTTAATTTGAGGGAAGGAGAGATAATACAAGAACCCAGCCTACAAGAACCCAACCCTTTAGGTAGGATATCTTATCCTGTTGGAAGCCGAATGTGGTGAAGGGATACAAGGGGCTTCAAATCGATAAAAGCATCGCGTTGGTGGTAGATGTGGTGGCTCGCACCCTTGTTCACCACCCAATGGAGGCGCCAATTGAAGGAGAAATCAAATGGTGAGAAGAGGTTACCAGCGAAATTTGTAGGGGATGGATCATTCGGAGGTTGCGACGGTGCGAGGAGGCTGATCAACTTCTGATACAACTCCGGTGACAATCTAGGAACCGAACTTGGTGGATGGAGTGAGAGAGACTAGATTCGCAGTTGACGGAGGTTGTCCTAAGATGGACGGCCGCGATTTGTTGGTACGAGGCTCTCGACCTGGAGGGTACCCGATGATGGTCCAGCAACGTTCACGAGTGTGGCCATCTTTGCCATATGCTGTGCACTTTAGAGGGGGTTGTAAGCCAGTAGTGGTGCGAGTAGCCATTGCCATCGTTTCGAAGGATGATGGTTGAAGGTTGAAGAGTCTCTGTTGTTTTTCTTGAAACAAGATTGAAAAGACTTTGCTAATGGAGGGAAGTGGATCCATGGCCCGGATTTGGGTGTGAAGAGGAGCAAAGGAATCATTGAGCCCGAGAAGAAATTGAAAAACACGTTCATCAATAACCTATTTTTGCAGGTCTTTGAGGTCAGTTGTGGTTTGGAGATGGCCAAGTTCATCCCAAATCTGTTTGATTTGGTTGTAATAATCATGGACAGAATTTGTGGTTTGTTGCAGGGAGGAGATGGCTCGTTTTAGGTGATAGATGTGGATATTGTTTCCATGATAGAAACGGGAAGAGAGGTCGAGCCAGACATCGCGGGGATCTGTATGATATTTGAGGGAATTGGCGAGGGAAGGATTAATGGAGTTGAGGATCCAGGTAAGGACCATATCCTTCATTTGATTCCATCGAGTGTATTCTAGTTTGGTGGGTTCAGGGGGTGTGTGGGTGCCGTCGACAAAACCAAGTTTGTTCTTGGCATTAATGGCTCTTGTCATGGCTTTTTGCCATTTGGGGTAGTTGTCGCCTGTGAGAAGGCTATTGACGAGAATTAAACTAGGAGAATCTGAAGGGTGAAGAAGATAAGAGGAGGGAATGGGTGGGGTGTTGTTATCGGCCATGGAAGAATGGGTTGATCTTTTTAGGCTTTGATACCATGTAAAGATGGAAGAAGGAGATAAATATTTGATTGAATTGTAATTGATTTCGTATTGAGCTTTACAACTAAATAGATGTACAATGAGCTATGTATGGAAAAATATATTCTAAAAATAGTCTAATTATAGATTTTGTGCAAGTCTTGATTTTGTGCATGTATGGTAAGAGATCTGTCAATAAAGAGAGAAAAAGTTGACAAATATGTTATTTAATCTACTTACAAGAGAGAAAAAGTCTCCTTTCATGTTGAGTCTTAAATTCTCAATGCAAGGCTCAATGGTAGATGTACTCCATTTCAACATTGATGAAGTCACTGTTTCAAGTGCTCATTCGAGTGCCCATATGGTGTATGTGTGAAAAAAAAGAGAGTCTCATTTTATGTTCAATTACGTCCATTATAAATAAATATATTCTTTTAATAAAAATAATGTGATCGCCTCTACTCTTAGATTTATTATTATCAGCGGCTTCGTCCCCTTTAGGAGACAGATTATATGTGCCTCAATCTCCCAGTATTGCCATGCCATCAAAATTTTCATGACTGAAACTTTTCATGACTGGAAAAGTTTCAGCATTGCCATTTTATTTGATTGGGCAAAAAAATCGATCCCATCTCAGTAGAAACCTAGAATGGATCGAGCTACTCCCTTCATGTCATTTCATGGGACACAATCTTCAAATCAATGGTCAACCAATGGTGTAATTCAATGTACTGGTGTGGCTCATCCAATAAGTTGATTGGCAGATTTTCACATCAGTTGGTCATCATGAAGTTGGCCACCTTTGGCACCGATTAGATGATCTGCACATGACATTGCAGTGGGAAGAAAATGGTTGTACCACTATATCTTATCATTTCTCTTGGAGAATAGAAAGATAGTGTGCATGTATACCTCCAATAATATTTACTTATGAACTCTTGGGCCAACGCCCACCTACCATAGAATTCAATAGATGAGTGACATTAATTTAGAGATGGCTAATAACAGAAAACTAATGAAGTTAGAATAGCCTTTCTTGCTATTCAAAGATTAGCACATACGATAAATAACTTGTAGGTTTATGAGTTGCTGACTGTTGGAAGACCATAGAGTTGAGCACAACCAGGTGGCTATGTTTAACAATAAAGAGAGAAAAAGTTGACAAATATGTTATTTAATCTACTTACAAGAGAGAAAAAGTCTCCTTTCATGTTGAGTCTCAAATTCTCAATGCAAGGCTCAATGGTAAATGTACTCCATTTCAACATTGATGAAGTCACTGTTTCAAGTGCTCATTCGAGTGCCCATATGGTGTATGTGTGAAAAAAACGAGAGTCTCATTTTATGTTCAATTACGTCCATTATAAGTAAATATATTCTTTTAATAAAAATGATATGATCGCCTCTACTCTTAGATTTATTATTATCAACGGCTTCGTCCCCTTTAGGAGACAGATTATATGTGCCTCAGTCTCCCAGTATTGCTATGCCATCAAAATTTCCATGACTGGAGAAGATCTTTGCCTGAGGTTTCAGCATTGCCATTTTATTTGATTAGGCAAAAAAATCGATCCCCATCTGAGTAGAAACCTAGAATGGATCGAGCTACTCCCTTCATGCCATTTCGTGGGACACAATCTCCAAATCAATGGTCAACCAATGGTGTAATTCAATGTACTGGTGTGGCCCATCCAATAAGTTGATTGACAGATTTTCATATCAGTTGGTCATCATGGAGTTGGCCACCTTTGGCACAGATTAGATGATCTGCACATGACATTGCAGTGGGAAGAAAATGGTTGTACCACTATATCTTATCATTTCTCTTGGAGAATAGAAAGATAGTGTGCGTGTATTCCTCCAATAATATTTACTTATGAACTGTTGGGCCAACGCCCACCTACCATAGAATTCAACAGATGAGTGACATTAATTTAGAGATGGCTAATAATAGAAAACTAATGAAGTTAGAATGGCCTTTCTTGCTATTCAAAGATTAGCACATACGATAAATAACTTATAGGTTTATGAGTTGCTGACTGTTGGAAGACCATAGAGTTGAGCACAACCAGGTGGCTATGTTTAACACTAGTGCACTGCCACTTAATACAAGTGCAATGGTGGACAACAAAAAAGCTGCCAGGATCAATCGGCTCACCTCAGAAGTATAACTCCAACTGTGGAGAGAAGCTAGTTTTCTGTATTGATAGTTAACCCATGCTTGGGTTTTTATAGGGAGCAACACCCCCCCTCTTTGCCTATGTAATAGTTAAAAATAACTACATAATTAAGTTTAAAAATTGTTAGAAATTTAAATTGCCTCTGTAACAGTTAAAAACAGCTAGAAAACTTAACTAAAAAAACATTACCGATTAAAACAACAAAAATACTCGTTAAAACATTTGAAATTTGAAGGGGGAAAAAAAACATAATACATGGCAAGCACATATATACACATACAATGTGCATGTGTGTGAAAAATGGCAAGTGACATGCACACTCCCATACACCTTAAGCATAAACTTTAAAAGGGGCTCAAATTCCTATATGAAAATGTTGGAGTCGTGCACTTCAGAACTACTATGAGTACTCATTCATTGGCCGTTTAGAAGTAATAAAGAAAATTTCAATGTAGATCATGATAACCATGTGTCCTGGCCGGTGGACAGGGTGATGCACCTTAATTAATATGTGGTGTCACACTAGCCATTTGGATGTAATAAAGACGCTCTTAGTAGTATTTTATATGATAATCAAGTGTCTCTAGTGGATAAAGTAATATGCCTTAATTAAATGTGGGGTCACCTTAAACATGCAGGGATAATAATTATGTGAGGAGTGACTCCACTAATAATAGTTGGAAACTTGAAATTGAATATGATTGTCATTGATTGAAGAGAGTTATGGTCCATGAATCTTAATACACTGTTATACCATTATCATATAAAATAGGTATATTGGACAAATAGGGAGACATTATATGATGAGATGTATGATTATTCCATGTGAGAGTTTTGACTTAGGTTAAGGTGGACAATCTTCACTATTGGGGGTCGACTTTGTCACGCCCCAAACTTGAAAATTGGGCTCACAAAATTTCTGATCACCGAATATGGCCTTGACAGCCTCCGTAATACCCCATTCTCGACTCCCAGCATCCATACACCAGGTTCCGATCCTAGAATCCTACAGGGAGGATTTTCTAACGTATATTTATCTCGTAAGAAGTATAACCACAAGTATACTCAAATCACAAAGGCAACATCATCATCATATATCCACTAATATAAACATTTAAATATAGTGTTGAAAGAGAAATATACATATATCGAAAATCAAAGCTCCAAAAGACCGCTGCACGCTCCAATCTCAACGCTGCTGCCACATAACGCCACCTGCATGCAGCTATCGTGCATAAGCTTATAGAAAGCTTAGAGGATGGTGTAAGTATATGTGATGCACATGGCAAGCATATAAATATCAGAATAAGTGGAAATACTGGCAATCCATAAGTCGTACAATATTAGAGTAATGCGGAAACATGCTGGTAAGTCCATGAATATCATCAGCCTTATCCAGGCTATGCGATGCAAAAACATAATAAGCCAATATCATATATCGCGGATGTAATGCAATATATGGTGTAAATGAAATGACTAAGCTGAAGTGTGAAGTCGGGATGATAGTACACAGTATCGTAGGCTACGGGGTCCACCACAAGGGACTTCTATCCAAACCAGTCCCATACCTAAATTTGGATAGTCAGACTCAATGTGGTAAACTCCTAATCTCAGGTTAGTCACGCGCCCCAACCGAAATCCTGGCCATTGAGAAGGTACACATAACAATTACTTGCATACCACTAGCTCGAGTGGATAGTGAATGAATGAATGAATGGGTAAAATGTTGAGTATACAACTCTTACTCAATAAGTCCATATATCAATACCGTACATCTCTGGAATCATCACCGGGGTCTAGTACACTCTACATGCAATCGCCGCCCACTGGACGCACAACCATGCAAGTGGAAGAGACCTCACTATCCGCCTAACCAGTAGTCAGCAAATATCTACCCGGCATGTTGATAGCGGACCCAATTACTAGCCGGTCAAACTCAGCCTAGCCAATGCCACTACCTTCGGGCAGGTAAGGCCATAACCCCTTCCCAACCGACCACGACACAGTGGGAGACGTGACCTACTGGTATTCAGTACTCGGGCGCTCATGTATCCACTCTGTTTAGACATTGGGGCGTCTCCTGGCCACGGAGGTTTATGGACTTTTACCAAGGGACATCTATAGCACCCCATGTAGAAAAAGATTTTCGGTGTCCCATCTGGCCACCCACGGTGTGCCTGTGGAAGCGACGATCCTGATATCGCTAGGGCGTACAGTAGTCATATCCCAAAATGCGAGATGCATGACTCATATCATCTAGTCATGTATCAAACCTGCACGTACCGCGAGCTCATGTGAGGCAACTCCGTCTCTAAGGGAGTTCCATAAACGACCTGCTCTATGGTATATACAATGGTCAATCATATATCATAACAAACATGCAGATGATGCGTATGGGCATATATTATGATGCTATGCTATCATATACTCATAATCGGCCTCGACAATCGGTCTCGATAATTGGCCTTGACAATCGGCCTCGACAATCGGCCTTAACAATCGGAATCGGCCTCGACAATTGGCCTCGATAATCAAAATCGGCCTCTATAATTAGCCTAACAAAGGGCCTAAGGGAAGGTCACAATGTGGACATTTAACCATCATTGCCCATCAATGTGGATATTCAACCAACATTACTCCCAAGGATTAGCCCTCATAGGGCCAAACATATAGTGGGCCCATGGCATCACACAATAGGCCTCACATACATTAAATGGGCCGCAATACATGGGTCTAATACATATCACAATGGGCCTCATACAAGGACCTCATATACATGGCATTGGGCCTCACCAAATGGGCCTCACGTACATCAAATGGGCCGTAATACATGGGCCTAATACATATCGCAATGAGCCTCATACAAAGACCTCATATACATCGCATTGGGCCTCGCCAAATGGGCCTCACATACATTAAATGAGCCGCGATACATGGGTCTAATACATATCACAATGAGCCTCATATAAGGACCTCATATACATTGCATTGGGCCTCGCCAAATGGGCCTCATATACATCAAATGGGCCACGATACATGGGCCTAATACATTTCACAATGGACCTCATATAAGGACCTCATATACATCGCATTGGGCCTCGCCAAATGGGCCTCACATACATCAAATGGGCCTCGATACATGGGCCTAATACATATCACAATGGGCCTCATACAAGGACCTCATATACATCGCATTGGGCTAGACTCATGGGCCTCAAATGAGTCACAATGGGCCTCATACTAGGGCCTCAAATACAACACAATGGGCCACATCATATGGGCCTCAAATACATCACAATGGGCCTCATCAGATGGGCCACATATACATCATATCGGGCCTCATCAAATGGGTCATAAATATATCACATTGGGCTACATCCACAGGCCTTAAATACATCACAATGGGCCTCTCACACGGGCCTAATATACATCACAATGGGCCGCATCTCATGGGCTTCATGTCCATCATAATGGGCCGCAACAATGGGCCTCATAAACATCAAAATGGGTTGCATTACAGGGGCTTCATATACAACACGTTGGGCCTCACACAAGGGCCTCATATACGTCATAATGGGCCTCAATCAATCAGCAAGTGGGCCTGATAAAACACATGTCTTTGGTGGGCCTGAAAACTGATGGACGACAAGGATAAAACATATATCATGGTGGACCGCAGCCCATGAACGGTGTGCATATATACAAAACATACCTCAGGTGGGTCCCGTCCCAGTTGGACGGTGTCGATAAAATACATAAACCATGGTAGAGCCCACGTAGATAGATGGTCCGGATGAAAAATGGATGGACAGTGTGGGTAAAAAACAGATGCACGGCGTGGATTATAAAACAAATGGATGACGTCAATATAAAATAGATGGACGGTGATGATGAAATATATATATATCACGGTGTCCACCGTCTAGTCATCTGGATGGTTGGAATAAAACACATACATCATGGTATGGCCCACACATCACACCGTCCAGATGGACGGTGTGAATACTAAATATATACATTAAGGTGGGTCCCACCCCACGCATGTGGCACGTGTGGGTGGGTCCCACACCTGGATAGATGGATAGCTGAATATATATAAAAAATAAAAATAATAAAAATCACGGTGGGCTAGTTGCACCTACCACCATACAAATTCGAATAGTGTGGATGTAAAATACTTACATCAAGGTGGGTCCCACCCCCACAAGTGTGACACGTGTGGGGTGGGCCACGAGCTGATGAATGGATGGACAGTGTTATTAAAAACACATACGTCACAGGGGTCCCACCATCCTGACATATGGACGGTGTGGATATAAAATAAATACATCAAGGTGGGTCCCACCCACATGTGTGGGGTGGGCCCCCACACGTCCAGCAATGGAGGACGGCAGGGATAAGATACATACATCAAGGTGGTCCCACACCTCCCGTCCAGATGGACGATGTGGGATTAAAACATACATCATGGTGGGGATCCACCATCCCAATGAAGGACGGTGTGGATGAAACCATACATCATGGTGCCTGCAGCACCGTCTAGACTTCTCTGAATGGTGGGAGATAATGCGTCAAGGTGGGTCCCACCCACAAGTGTGGGGTGGGCCATGCCCTGGACAGGCAGTGTGGATATAAGATACATCAAGGTGGGCTCCCACAAAACTTGCAAATGTCAACACAACAGCAGCTTCAGTTGCTAGCCGTCCCACTGATGGACGGTCTAGATCTGCTGCATGTTTAAGGTGGGTCCACACGCGTGGGGCCTACCAGCAGCTCTGGATAAAGCTGATATTAGTGGTTTCCCTTCATCCAAACTAGTCCAGTAGTGGACAGTAAGGTGGACTCCACAAACAAGATGCACAGAAAAATTTGGGCAGTTAGCATTTTGTTACATTGGGTGGGCCACACACACACATATATACATCATCATCACCATCAAAAGAGAGGGATAGAGAGAGAGAAAGAGAGAGACGGTACGATGGAGGGGCCCCGCCACTATGGGCCCCTCAAACACATGCATCAATACATACATCAATATGTGTCCCAAATCATATAGGCCCTAAATCAAAATCACTATCTAATGTTATGCACACCTACCGTTAGATCTTAGACTCCTCTTTCCACCAATGCGTTTTAGAGCTTCAAGGGATGAATTTCAACGGTTGAGATGAAGCTTGGAGGATAAGATTGGGTGGTAGGAAGGTGGGCCACACAAAACTTTTTTCTCCATGGAAGCTTGGATGTCCACCTCTCTCATGGGTATTGCTTGGGAGATGGGCTTGAGAGAGAGAGAGAGATGATGTAAGAGAGGGAGAGGAACATGAGTGATGGGTGAGTGAGTGAGTGAGTGATGGGTGTACTTGACATGTATGGGTTGTGTAAGAGAGAGTTTTGACTTTGAGGATGGGTGTTGTACTTTGATTAGTGATATGATTGATTTGAAATGTTCTCTTGGGTTTGCAAATACGCGAAATTTTTCTCGAACTGAAAGCGGGCCCACATCTCCTGGCCTGGGTGTCACATCAGTGCACGAGACGCGGCGTCGAAACCGCAGCGACAATGCGGTCGCAAGGATATAAATCTCGGGTCGAGCTGACTTGGGTTGACAAGGTACAACTCAGGGTTGCGCGCAAATACTATCTACGCGTTGTGGGTCGCCGAATTTCGACCGGGAGGACCACAAAAGCCTAAGGAACGGTACGGACTAAGACATGGGTCTTACAGACTTTGTATTAATATGCCTACGTCCTTAGCCCACGTAGGCTTGTGAGTATGCCATGTATACAAGATCCTAGTGAGCATTTGAACACTTGCATTGGTGGATCAAGTTTAAGTCACTAGCCTAGGGCCTATTAACTTGGATTATATTTGAAATCTAATATTGAATTGAAAAATTACTAATCTTTAAACCTAAGGATGTGCATAGGTGGTATAGTTGTACACGAGTCGAGTTAGCTCGACAGCTCGCTTGATTCGACTCAGAAAAGCTCGACTCATCTTGGCTAGAAATTGGATTCGGATCGAGTTAAGCTAGTTGTTTTTAGCTCAAAAAAAGATTCCAAGCCGAGTTTGAGCTTGACTTGACTCAGATCGAACCTCAACTCGAACCAACTTGGATCGAATCAGCTCGATGACTCAGTTATTTTGATATGAATGCTACTAGCCGATTGTTTGATGAAATGACTCAATGAAGTGTTGGTGAGGAGGGAATGGATACGTCGGCTATTTGATTTTGATGCTGCTCATTGGGGTGTTTGATTTCGACGCTGTGCTCTAAGTGTTTGATGAAATACTTGTGCAATATTGTTATTGTTTTACATTCTGTAGGAAATTGAAGATGCACTCTACCTGTTTGAGAAAATGCTGATCAGGCTCCAACTCGGCTCGAACTGGCACGAGCTGCTGACCGAACCAAGATGAGCTAGCAAGACAGGCTTAAGGACCAAGCCGAGTTGAGTTCAAGCTAGGGTTGGCTGCTAGCCGAGCCGAGCCGAGCCATGCCAAGCTCAACTCGGTTAGACTAATGTACAACACTAACATGTGGGGTGCTAAACATATGCGGGCACTTGCTAAACTATGGAACACATAGTACATGCGATGTGTTTAAAGTTATGTGATGGCATGATTGCACAAGACACACATGCACGTTTAAAACGTGGGCACTTGAAATTAAATGGCAACACTTGTGCACATTAACACTATTGGCACATGTGGCATATTTTAAGATGGCACATGTGCATGGCACATTAGCACATATGTAGTGCTTCCCACATGTGGGACAAAAGAGAAGATGAACGGGGGTATATGTGGGGAACAAGAAAAAATTGATGGTAACACATGTATCATATCGGCTCATATGGTACAGTGGCACAACCAACGAGGAACAAGTCTCATTTAGCATGTGAGGCAGTTAACGATGCACATTATCTATTTGGATTTAACTCACGTGAAATGCATTTTCCTTCCATGATGAAAGTGAGAAATGTCGTTTTCCATGGATTCTCACAAAGAAAGGCTTCAACAGAGAAAGTGAGCTTTATACCAAAACAATGCTTCCTTTCCTTTTATTTCCATGATTCCAAAGCAGGCTACGCTCTATTTCCATTAAAATTCCAACAAGAAAGCTCTGATATAAATGGCTTAAAGTCTTCTTCTTTTAAAACCAACTTGAACTGAAAGATTCCAGTGCGATGTAAATTTCCACTCGCATGAGGGCACTACTGGCGGGGGATTCAGCGTGTGAAATTGTAAACGGTCTTTGTTGCCTCATCTGTGCCGTTCATTAGGTTGGGATCACCACGGACATACCCTGCTCCAAAAGTGAGAGCAGTCCACCAATCAGATGAGCAACACACTTGGATGAGAAAAATGGTCTGTTGATAAAATGGTGAATGGTCCATAACCAAATGTCCAATTGTGGCCCGTATGATTACGGAAATGGATTGGTTCCTGGCTAATGATGGTCCCCATCTGGTAATATTTTAGGGCCGATCCATGCAGATCCTGAAAGATGGGAGCTAATTCGGTCAGGCCTTGACCGTGGGATCCACCTTGATGTGTGTTGTATATCTACGCTGTCCGTCCATTTTCTTAATTTTGAGCATGTCCCAAAAAATAACCAGATCAAACTCAAGTGGATCACACTACAGGAAAAGTGGTGATTGACGGTTAAAAGTTCTTCAGTGCCCCACTCAAGTGGATCACACTACAGGAAAAGCGGTGATTGACAGTTAAAAGTTCGTTAGAGCCCCAAAAGTTTTAGTTCAAGATATATTTGTGTTTCCACCTTATCTGGGTCTAGTAATTTTTTTTTAGCCCATTCATTATTCTGATGTGATCCACCTGAGATTTGGATATGCTTTATTTTTTGACCATGCTCTGAAAATGAACGAGCAAAACTACTTATACATCAAGTAAGGGCACAAGGTCCGGGCCTGACCGAACTCTGCGGAATCCACTCCGTGAAAGATTAGCCTTATATGGAAATAAAGCACCTGCACGATGGGACCCGTCCCATAACTGACATTCTTGTGACATCTCCGTCGCACATCAGGCCATGCATGATGACAGAAGTTATTCATCTGATGCCCCAATTTAGATGTGCAACATGACAAACTGCTCAGATGATCCTAACCGTTGCTTGCAAGCACATAGCCTGCATTGACAAACGATGCTGATCCCTGAACGTAGGCCCGCTAGGCAGGGCACAATTTTGGGAAACGGATAGGCTACTCCCCCTGCCAGCAGCCAATGGCTGGTCGTCGGTGCTCTGTGGGCCCCACCATGATGTATGTGTTTCATCCATGCCGTCTTTCTATTTTTATATATCAGTTTAGAGTATGAGACAAAAAATGAGGTATATCCTAATCTCAAGTGGACCACATTACATGAATTAGTGTTGAATGAACTTTGATCATTAAAAACTTTTTGGGGCCAATAAAAGTTTTGGATAAATCTGATATTAGTTTTTTCCCTTCATCTAGCTCTGTATGACCTAATCAAAATATTGGATTTCAAATGAGCAGTACAATAGACCTTAGGAGGATTTTAATGGTGGATATGCAATCATTGTCGTTTTCCTATAGTGTGGTCCACTTGAGATTTACATCCCTTCTAGGATCAAGTCATAAAATGATATGTAAAAATGGGTAAATGGCATGGATGAAACACATACATGATGGTGAGGCCCACAGAGCATTGACCATCAGCCACTGGGGTAGTGGCGGGGGAGTAACCAATCCGTTTCTTCAGTTTTGGTGGTTTTGGCAGTTCATCAATCTCCACTTTCTTGGTTAGTCGTTCTTGTTGAAAATTAGTGGTTTTTTAAAATAAAAAGAAAATTTTGAATTTTTCAAAATTTCGGGAATTTCCTGTAAAAACGGTTTGTGAATTTTTTGAATTAAAAAAGTGCGGTGTGTGTGCTTTGTCCCACATCGGAAATGCAAAGAATGGTTTTGTGGTTTATATGAGATGTTATGAAGAATATTCTTACTTGGAGTTTTTGGATGAGGTGATGCTTGGGTTGCGTGTTCCAGTGTGTAGCACTGGAACACATGCATGCGTGCGCTCGGGCAGTGAGGTAGCGTGGCTGTAGTGGCCCTAGATGTCGCACTTTGCACTTCGCACGTGTGTGCAGTGAGGAATGAAATGGTCTATTTTTTATAAAAGACTGAGAACAGTCGAATCATAAATCCGAAACGTTTAGCAATTTCTGAAAACGACTCTCTACCTTGAAAGCAAACGGTCCGAAAATGGACGGACCAGATGATCCAAATCTTCTGATCCAACGACTAGAAACGTATGGGATTAATTGACAACGGCCAGAAACGTTTTCAAATGTTCTGAACCATTGAATACCACAAAGCAACGGTGCTATACCTAGTGCCTATATAAACTGGACCATTCCAGTCCGATTTCATCTTCTCAACACAGCATCGCATCAAATCAAATACGATCCATATCTCCATCATAGAATACTTTTATCATCTCTACCGTCTAAGTCTACCAGAAGAGATCTGCTGCATTAAAACTGTTCCACAGTGGACCTATCATGATTGTCATAGCTTCATACTAGAATACTGTTATCATCTCCATAGTCCCATCAGCAGTAGATAAGGGGGCGAATCACGCTTTAAGGACAACGTATTTTATACGTGATTTAGTCTAGTGAAATATTTTATTTTCGATTTATTTTTTATATTTTCGGTGTATCCAAATGTTTATTCCCAACAATCTTAAAGCGTGAGTTCATGGACACCAAAAGTGTTGCATCAGTCAAACTGATGAACCAGGATCTGATCCGATTGGACCGATTCAATGGTTCAAATTTCACTAGATGGAAGGACAAACTGAAATTCTTGCTGACCACTCTGAAGATCTTCTACATCCTAGACCTGGCTCTCAAGCCTTGTCTAAAGCAAAAGACATTGACACTCCAAAATAAATTGCTGCTAGGATCAAGCGATAAGAAGATGAACTGTTGTGTCGTGGCCATATCCTCAATGCTCTCTTTAATCGGTTGTACGATTTATATACGGGGACCACATCAGCGAAAGAAATTTGGAGCGCGCTGGAATACAAGTATAAGGTTGAAGAGGAAGGTACACAGAAATTTCTAGTGGCCATATATTTCGACTTCACGATGGTAGACAGTCTACCGCTGCTTGCCCAAATCCAAGAACTGCAACTCATTATAAATAAAATAAAAGCCATAAAAATTGATATTCCTGAATCCTTTCAAGTTGGAGCTATAATTGCAAAGTTGCCTCCGGTGGAAAGACTACAGGAGAAACTACTGCATAAATCCGAAGAATTCACCCTGGAACAAATCCGGACGCATCTTCGTATTGAAGAAGAATCCTGTAACTGAGACAAAAATAATGACGTTAATGGTGCATCCTCATCCAAGGTGAACGTAGTAAAATGGTCATCCCAAAATAATTCCTATGAGAAAGCTGATTCCCTTAAACTTAACAAATATCAAGGGAAATTCAAGAAAACCCAAAAGAAGAAAAACGACAAACCTATGGGAGCTTCTTATGTCTGCAGCATGACCAGGCATTTCGCCGGAGTCCGTAGGAACTGAAAAAAGCATAAGAAAGAGGCTAATGGAATAAACGATGAAATCGTAGCCATGGTCGCAGAAGTGAACTTAGTTTAAGAGAAAATTCCTAGTTTGTGGTATGATACAGGTGCCACAGTCCATGTATGCAACGATCGATCTGCCTTCAAAACCTATGAAGATGATACCAATGGTTAAGATGTTCAAATGGGAAATGAAGGACGGTCGAAAGTTGCAGGCAAAGGAACCGTGAAATTACTCTTTACCTCTGGAAAGAAGGTAATTCTGACTAACGTACTGCATGTCTCAAACATAAGGAGGAATCTTGTCTCAGGGGATCTCGTAAGCAAGCTGAGAATTAGGGTTGTGTTTGAATCAGGCAAGCTGATCTTGTCTAAGAATGGGAACTTGGTGGGGTAAGGGTTATGCCTGTAATGGGATGATCAAACTTTCTTTAAATGAAAAGAATTCTTCTGCTTACATGATTAAGTCTGTAACACTATGGCATGGTAGACTAGCCCATATTGACTACATTACCATAAAACTCATGGCTAAGAATGGCCTAATATCATACAATGATAATGACAAAGATAAATGTGAAGTATGTATACGGTCTAAAATAATCAAAAAACCATTCCTTAGCGTTGAGAGATCATCTCAAATATTAGACCTAGTGCATACTGACATATGTGAACTAAATGATGTTCTTATCCATAGAGGTAAAAGATGTTTTATAACGTTTATAAATAATTGTTCAAGATATGTATATGTATATCTGTTAAAATCGAAAGATTAAGCATTTAATGTATTCAAGATATATAAATCTGAAGTAGAAAATCAATTAAACAAAAATATTAAAATCCCTCGTAGTGATCGATGAGGAGAATATTTCTCTAATGAATTTTGTAACTATTGTGAAGAACACGGCATAATACATCAGTACACAACACCTTATACACCACAACAAAATGGTGTAGTAGAGAGAAAAAATAGGATATTAGTAGAAATGGTCAACTCAATGCTAATACAAGCACAATTACCATTAAACTTATGTGGAGAAGCACTATTAGTTGCATGTCATGTTTTAAACCGAATTTTATTTAAGAAAACCAAGACCTCTCCATACGAAATATGGAAATGAAGAAAACCAAACATAGGGTATCTTAGAGTGTGAGGGTGTCTTGCATACTGCAGAACTCCAGAACCTAAAAGAACTAAGTTAGGACTGAGAGCTATCAAGTGCGTCCTTGTAAAATATTTACAATACAGTAAGGCCTATAGACTTTTAGACTTAGACTCCAATGTAATCATAGAGTCTAGAAATGCAGAGTTCTTTGAGAATTCTGTATTCACGGAGAAAAAGAATGTTGAAATTCAATCTCCTAATGAAACTATAAAAGAAACACAAATAGAAGAGAAAACTCCTAATGAACCTCTTAGGAGTCAAAAAGCAAGAGTAGAAAAGAGTCTTGATCCTGATCAAATAGACTCTTAATGACTCTCTTTTCATCTAGTTGAGGGTGATTAGAAAAATATATATAGTTTTAACTATATTAGTAAAGTCATGACTTCAAGAGACGCTGCTTTTTGGAAAGAAGCCATTAATGATGAAATGGATTCCATAATATCTAACCAAACATGAAAATTTGTAGATCTACCTCCAGGTTCTAAACCAATAGGTTATAAGTAAGTATTTAAGAAAAAATATCACACAGATGGTACAATTCAAACTTTTAAGGTAAAGTTAGTTGCTAAGGGTTTTCGATAGAAAGGATGAATTGATTATTTTGACACTTATTCACTAGTAGCTCGAATAACATCGATTAAGATCTTATTCGCTCTAACATCTATACATCATCTTCATATCCATCAAATGGATATGAAGACAGCATCCTGAATGGTGATCTCGATGGGGAGGTTTACATGGAGCAACCAGAAGGGTTTGTTTTACTAGGAAATGAAAGAAAAGTGTGTAGACTTGTTAAATCTTTGTATGGATTAAAGCAAGCACCAAAACATTGGCATGATAAATTTGATTATAAAGTTTTGTCTTATGGTTTTGATCATAATATTGCTGATAAATGCATATATTCAAAAGTATATAATGATTATGTTGTAATCATATACTTGTATGTAGATGGTATGTTAATAATCAGTAATAAAATGAAAGGTGTAACTGAAATAAAAAAGTTTCTCTCTTCAGTTTTCAAAATGAAAGATTTTGGACAAGTGGATATCATATTAGGTATCAAAGTTAAAAAACATAGTGGGGGTTTTGCATTATGCCAGTTTCATTATATTGAGAAAATAATAAATAAGTTTAATCACTTAAAAATTAAAGAGGCAAAGACCCCATTTTATCCAATTATCAAGTTAAAAGAAAACAGTGGAATAACAGTTGCATAACTAGAGTACGCTAGTGCTATAGGCAGTCTTATGTATGGAATGCAATGCATAAGACCGGATATAGCATATGCTATGAGTAAACTAAGCACGTTTATGAGTAATCCAAGTGTCGAACACTGGAAAACAATAAGTAGAGTTCTATGTTATCTTAAAGAAACTAAAGAACTAGGGCTATTTTACTCAAAATTTTTAGAAGTGTTGGAAGGATATACCGATGCAAGTTGGATATCGATTGCAGGGAACAACAAGTCTACTAAAGGGTGGATATTCACCCTAGGAGGTGCAACTGTATCTTGGGGATCGAAGAAACAAACTTGCATAACGCACTCAACTATGAAATTTGAGTCATAGCTTTAGCTGCTACAGGCAAAGAAGCTGAGTGGTTAAGGGATCTTCTATTATAAATTTCATTCTATACGAAGTATATACCGGCTATTTCACTTCATTGTGATAGTGAAGCCACTCTAGCGAGAGCCTATAACGGTATATATAATGGGAAGTCCAGACACATAAGTCTAAGACATGACTATATAAGGCAATTGATTGAAGATGAAATAATTGCGATCTCATATGTAAAGTCAAGTAATAACTTGACTGATCCTTTTACTAAACCTCTAACAAGAGAGGTAGTAAGGACAAAATCTAGAATGATAGGGTTGAAACTATTTACTTAAAGTTTCACCAGTGAAAGAAACCTAACCTTAAATTAGAAAATCTCTAAATATTGAGTTTAATGGGTAACAAGTGAAACGTTTCAGCACTAAATAAATTAATAACCTCATCCAGGATGATAGTGCTGGCCGTTATAAAAGAGGGATGAGTATTAAACTCTTAATGAAGTCCAGTCAAACAGGATAAATGTTTTAAACGGAAACACTGAAAGGATTTCACCTATGTGAACGTAGAAGTAATGTCGCTTCTCATGAGAGTTAGAGTTATCTCGGGATCATTCATGAAACAGGATAAACACATAGCCATTAAAAGTGCTAAGCGAGATTTGAAGGAACACCTAACGCAGGAGCTATTATGTGTGTGGTATTTTCGGTTATATCATATAGGAATAACTGGTTCAATGCTGCGGCAACCAGAAATTTGAAAATAATTTTAAAATACTTACATTAAGGAAAGATTCAAATGACAAGATATCTTTCTTTATGCACAATAACTATTATTATTCTGTCAAAGTTTTTTCTTTGCTTTAAAAAACTAGTGGAGGATTGTTGAAAATCAGTGGCTTTTCAAAATAAAAAGAAAAATTTGAATTTTTCAAAATTTCAGGAATTTCCCGCCAAAACGTTTTTTGAATTAAAAAGTGCGGTGTGTGTGCTTTGTCCCATATCGGAAATGCAAATAATGGTTTTGTGGTTTATATGAGATGTTGTGAAGAGAATTCTTACTTGGAGTTTTTTGAGGAGGTAATGCTCGGGTACGCACTGGAACACACGCACACATGCACGCTCGCGCCCGGGCTTGGGCGAGGGCGCGGGCAGTGAGGTAGTGTGACAATGTGACTGTAGTGGCACTAGATAGCGTACTTTGTAGCAGTTTTTGAAAACGACTCTCTGCCTTGAAAGCTAAACGGTCCGAAAACGAACGGACTAGGATGATCTAATGGTCAGATCTTCTGATCTAACAACCAGAAACGTTTGGGATTAATTGACAATGGCTAGAAACGTTTTCAAACGTTCTGGACTATTGAATACTATACAACAATAGTGCTATACCTGATGCCTATATAAATTGGACCATTCTAGTCTAATTTCATCATCTCAATACACCATCCCATCAAATCAAATATGATCCATATCTCCATCATAGAATACTTAGATCATCTCTATCATTTAAGTCTGCTAGAAGAGATCTACTGCGTTAAAACTATTCCACAATGGACCTATCGTGATTGATGCACGCTGGATCCAGATAAAGCTTGTCTTATCCTGGAAGCAATTCGCCTGTAACCCATCAACAGTTCATAAGGGGGCGAATCATACTTTAAGGACAACGTATTTTATACGTGATTCAGTCTAATTAAATATTTTATTTTCGATTTATTTTTTATATTTCCGGTGTATTCAAATGTTTATTCCCAACAATTCTCAGGGGAATATGGCCACGCTCACTTCCCATCATTATAAGGTTACAGGGCAGCAACTTGGCTACTAATACTAGGCAGCTCACTTCCCACCCATGAATCATAAGATGGTTCAATCAATCTGAACCTTTGAATATGATCCATCTGCAATGGGTTCTGCAAGCTGGCCGGTTTAAATTTTGTTAACATATGGCACATTAACAAATTTTTATTAACGTCCATCCATCTGCATCAATCTTGAGCAGCCGACTTATTGGCCATGGTAGACAGAGCAAACATGGACGTGGATTGCGTGGTGACTCCACGGTACTCCGGCAGGACTCTGTGGGCCCACCATGATGTATGTGTTTTATCCAGGCCGTCTATCCATCTTCCAGGTAATGAGCCCAAAATTTAAATATTTTCGGAGTTCAAGTGGACCACATTACAGAAAAAGTGGGGATTGAAGGCTAATTATTGAAAACCTGTAAACTTCTGGGGGAGCTACAGAAGGTGTCGATCAACCTGATATTTGCGTGACTTCCCTTCCTTCATATCTACGTGACCCTGTGAACGGGTTGGATGACAAATAGACATCACCGTGGGCCTAGGAAGGTTTCAACGGTTGGCATCATTATATCTACTGTTTCTTGTAGTGTAGTCCTCAGCTTTTTGTACACTTCAATTTTGGTCTCATGGTCTGAAACTAACTGAAAAAACGGATGGACCGCGTGGATAAAACGCATAGATCACGGCGGGCCCCACAGAGTCCTGCCATCACGGATGTTGGTGGTGGCAGGGTCATCACGCAATTGGCGTCTGGTCAATCCACTTCGAGATGCAGGCGGGTTTAATGGTCATTTCCCATTCATCTTCAGCCCTTGTGAAACTTGTAACACCAGCGAAAGCAACAGAAAACAAAAAGGCCAAAAAACCAAACCCCACCATTGATCAGATCTCTCTCTGATATATATATATATATATTTCTTCTCATTTGAGAGAGAGAGAGAGAGAGAGAGAGGCACCAGCATTTCGAGCGTGCTTCCTTTCGAGAGAGAAAGAGATGGAAAAGGTCGTTTTTGCTGTTCTTTTCAGGAAGAGAAGATGAAGGACGTGAAGCAGGATCTGGAGCAGCAACACACCAGCTCCGACTCTCAACAGGAGCACCACGATCACCAGCAGACTTCTCAGCGTCGTCCTCGTGGCTTTGCAGCAGCGGCAGCCGCTGCTGCTTCAGGGGACCCTAATGCCTCCCTCAGGTTGAAGAGGGAGAGGGAGAGGGAGAGGGAGAAGGAGCGGACCAAGCTGAGGGAGCGGCACCGCCGCTCCATTACTAGCCGCATGCTCGCTGGCCTCCGCCAGTATGGGAACTTCCCCCTTCCGGCCCGCGCTGACATGAATGATGTCCTTGCTGCGCTCGCCCGCGAGGCCGGGTGGACCGTCGAGGCTGACGGCACCACGTACCGCTCGTCTCCTCCTCCTGCCCATTTGGTATGTTCCTGATCCTTCTTCTCCTTCTCCTTCTTCTTTTCTGGGTAGCTCAAATGTGGGCATTTTGTTAGCAATTAACTTGATTTCAGTTGATTTGATGAAAAGTCGATTCTGAATTGGAATTTTTGCTTCCGCTCAAAATGCTGATTTGAAGATTCTTTCTCTGTGCATGTCTCTGTCTGAGTTTTTAATTCTGGAGTGATGGGAGCCAATATTCTGTTTTTATTATCTTTGTAGTGCGATCAATGGCATAATCGGCTTGTTTTCACATATGCTTGTTGTTAGTGGACTCTCATGAAATCTATGTTTTTACAGGCACCAGTCCCAATTAGGTCTATCGAAAACCCCCCATCTGCTACGTCTTTGAAAACTAGCTCTGTCAAAGGATCATTAGACTGCTCACCTTCTGCTCTCAGAGTGGACGAGAGCATGTCACCAGCGTCTCTGAATTCGGTTGCAGTTGCAGGCAAGAACATGCAGAATGAGAAATATGGAAATGCAAGCCCCATCAACACATCGGATTGTTTGGACGCTGATCAGGTAAAGGAGATGTAATGCTGATTTGGGGTCTCATTATTTCAAGCATGTTTTTAGCTATTGTGGGTGGTTATTTCTCTTCCTCACTCATAGATTTGAGAATGCCTTTGTTGATAGAAAGAAAAATGAATGCTGATCTAAACTTAGCCTTTGTGTTGCTTTGTTTGATGTTGGATGTTAATCAGTGCTCAATGTGACTGATTAGGAAAAAAGAATAAATGGCTGATGTGCACTGAACATCATCCATTTTGAAACCTCTCAGAACCAGGCCTACATGTTTTAGTAGATGACTAATCTATCAATGAAAAACTAAGAAATATTATTCAAAAGAGAGAAAAAAAGAGGTTAAGATGTAGCCGATTTATTTAAGTTTGTGCAAGCATCATTGCTTTGTTAATAATCTAGAAGTGAGACAAATACAGAATAAAGTCAATTAATGAAGATGCCGCTTTACAATCTCAACAATGATCCAGGAAAGTAAGTGTTAGTGTTCAGCAATACATGCATTTACTTCTCATGAGAAACGAGAATACATGCATTCACTTCTCAGGAGAAATGTTCAACAATACATTCTTGACTCAATGTGGTAAAATCAATTGTATCAGTAATGATAAGTGCAGGAACAGACCCAGAGTAAAATGTTCCCTCAAACTGGCAACGGGTTTCAATTTTCTGCAAAAGTATCCAAAGCTTCAAAGCCTTGAATGAGTATGCAAGATTTTCTATCTTGATGAATTTGGCAGTCTCTTGAGCTCAAGAAAGGATGTTAAAGATCTCAGAAAATACTTGAACAAGCATCCAGTGGATCTCTAAAATGAAAATCCAAAATGACTTAGTTAATTTGTGCATCACAAAAACCCACCCTGGGCACCTGTGGGACCATGGAAATCCAAAAGTCTTAGAAGGTTAAGGGGTCATACAACCCTCTCCCTAGAATCCCAAAGGGGTTGGGTTGCTGTGCACCTATTTTTGCTTAAAGGTACTCATGCACCACAAACTTCTAATACTCTTGAAAATTAATAAAGCAAACTTAAGGAAGTTTAGATGGAAGGTGAATCTCTCACTTTTTCTTTTATAATTTAATAGAAATTCCAAAATACTCGGAAAAATATTTGATAGGTTAGAAAACATTGCACGTTATTGTTCGGGGATGTTTCATTTTGGTGTCATGTCTGCTAGAGCCAACCTTTGGGACCATTCAATGTAGAACAAATGAATCGAAGCAACATAACTGACCACCTTTGAGGTTTTGTGTAAATTGTGTTTATCACATCAGATGTGGAACTTCTGTTTGATTCACACGACCGATAAATAGGAACCGCACATCCTAAATAATCGAAATGCAGGATTAGGGGGAAAATCAAAGAGATGTCTCTTTCACTACTCATTCATAAAAGAGTCTGGACAGGCATATATACCTTTTTGAAGAAAAAGCAACCCAAATTTAATCTCAAGCATTCATTAATTCTACTTTTAACCATTTATTGTAAGAAAACATTAAAAATGACTAAAATTACATAAATCCCATCATAACCAAACAATCATCATCATCATTATCCAATCATTATCCCAACTAATTGGGGTTGACTACACAAACCCTGGTGACTACACGAACCCTGGTGGCTACACGAACCCATAGTATGGCTCATAAGTTTAGTCCCAAGGTAGTTAGTGTTGTTTTGTATGCCTCCTCTTTTATTTTATTTTATTTTAAGGTAACAAAATTATATTAAGAGAACCCGACTTAGCAAAAACTAAGACGAGAAAAAGTTACAACCCAAACAAGGAACCAAGATTACAAGCATCCATGGCCTTGTAGCCGGAAACCCGTTCAACTACAGGAGTCTTGACCTTGAACTTCTCCCCCTGAGTTGCTTCTATTTTGGAAACAATGACTATTTCGTTCCCTCCAAATGGCCCAAAGGGTTTCCATCAAGACTAGTCGCCAAACTACCTTTTCATTCTTTCCCACTCTACCACCATGCCACGTTGATAGAAAATCATCAATAGATCCTTCCATAACCCAATGTGTGGTCAATAGGGGAAAGAAGCTCTCCCCCATCCTTGCAATAAAGGGGCAATGGAGGAGAAGGTGATCGATTGATACAACGTTATTCATGCACGTTATGCAAATGTTAGGGAGGATCGTGGACCTTCTTATGAGGTTGTCGAAAGTGAGCACTTCATTCTACCCACCAACCAAACAAATGTTGCAACCTTGGAAGGGGCGCCATAGAACCAAAAGATGTAGTTGTGAGACCTCTTCCCATCCGACAATGGCTTCCTAAGCAGATTATAAAATGAGGGTACAGAGAACTTGCTTGATTTACGAATGTGCCACACTAATGCATTCCTTTCACCTATCACCCACATTGAGATTACAACAGTTGAAGTTGTCCAGGAGGCTTATAAAGTCATCCACTTCTTCATCCAGGAGGTCCCTATGACATGGGGGAGACCAAATCACCACACCACAATAGTTACCCACTACCATCTCAGTGGATGTGTTTCGTCCTCTAATTTTGGTTGTGTATGAGCTTGTTTTCATGCCTCCTTCCCTCCTTGTTACAAAGCTCTACATCAGCATCCTATCTTCGTACCACCGCTCTAGGACCCATTAAAAAGAATTATTGAACACATCTCTAGAACAGTTCCTTTGTGGATATGTGTTTGCATTTTTCTCGGTATGTCTGCATTCATCATAAAAGAATATTTCTTTGTATATTAAGAACCTAGCTAGTTCTTAACCCTGATAACTGCCAATTTCTTCTTCTCTCTTTTTTTTTTTGAATGTTACACTGATTGCCTTAGTTTTTTGTGCATATGTTGCAAATTCTCAATATGCATTAATTTTTATGAATTTTAGCCTGTGACAATTTATAATGCCATTTGATTGTGTGACTGATTGCTGAAACTTGGTGCAGGTTATGCAGGATATTCATCTCGGGGACCATGAGAACAATTTTACCGGAAATCCATATATGCCCGTTTACATGATCCTTCCTGTAAGTTGTTTGTGCTTGCACTGATAAAAGAAATTTGGTTGTGATTGCTGGCTTTGGTTCCTCACTGTTGTGATTGAGTTATCACAAAATTGGAGTTTCTAAGCATCATTATTATGGCCTTTTTTGGTCCATTTGGAGGGAATGAAATAACTGGTGTTTTCATAAAAAAAGTTCCTCAGTGGAAGAGGTCATCCGCAAAGTCAAGGGTCATGTATGGGCATTTTCACACCGGGCTCGAGTGGGGTGGCTTGTGTGAAGCAGGGCATACTTGGGGTGGGCGACCTGTGTGAGGCGAGACCCATGTGAAGTGGGGCCCATGAGGGGGGTCGGCTGATTGCTTGACCCGGGCTATGAGATAAAGAGATTGATTCGCCATGTGCCATCAGTTCGAGCTTTTAAAGCAAATGGTTAGTTGTCCCGCATCGAAAGTGGTATCAGAGCAAGAGGTCTCGTGTTTGAAACTCCTCACCAGGGGTGATTAATGTAGGGGCATTTTCACACCGGGCTTGTGTGAGGTGGCTTGTGTGAAGCAGGGGTATACTCGGGTGGGCAGCTCGTGTGAGGCGATACCCATGTGAAGTGGGGCCCACGAGGGGGGTTTGGCCAAGGGCCTGACCTGGGCTACGAGATAAAGGGATTGATTTGCCACACTCTATTAGTTTGAACTTTTACAGCAAATGGTTAGTTGTCCTCCGTCAAAAGGTCTTGTTTTGGATTGGGGCCCTTATGTTGATGCGCTGAAACCTATTAATCGTTTATTTTTCTTTTGATTTCTACCTTTTGCTTTGTATTCTTTTCCCACCTTCTGGCGGGGTTTTCAATAAATTTTGTTCTCTAAAAAAAATGTAGAAGAACAATTGTTCAATGTCCTGAGTTGTTGTTCCCTAGAATTTAAATTATGATTAATGGTTACAGAAATTGGAGTTTTTGCATCTGATGATGGGACCAGACCTTCTTTAACCCCTGCTTGTTACTATTGCAGGCTGGCGTTATCAACAACTTTTGCCAATTGGTTGACCCAGAAGGCATGCGGCAGGACTTGAGGCATCTCAAGTCTTTAGATATAGATGGAGTGATTGTAGATTGTTGGTGGGGCATTGTTGAAGGCTGGAGCCCACGAAAATATCAATGGTCTGGCTATAGAGATCTATTTAACATCATTCGGGAATTCAAACTGAAATTGCAGGTAAATCCACAGAGATTGTGGAAGTATTTAGCCAACATCATATCTTGAAGTATTTACCCAACATCCTATCTTTTTAAATTTTTGTAGAAATGCCTTATGATTTTCTTGCTCTTCGTCATTCAATATGATTGGAATAAGCTTGGATCTGTATTTGGTCTTTTTGCTGCAACATGTGATGGTTTATCCAAATGTGGCAGTCTATAATCACTGGCTTCATTATGGGAATGCGTAACAATGTCTATCATGAGTGTGTTGAGTGGCTTGATGGCTGCAACTTATGTTGATCATCATCATGAGAATTATTTTGGATCCATTTTCAAATTTGCTGTTTGACAAAACAAAAAAATTTCTTGAGAAAAAAATTCTGGCATAGTCATTAGCATGTGCCAAATTAGCACACGTGGCACATGTGGGATGCTTGAAGATGGATAGTGGCACATGTGGCATATGCGGCATAAGTGGGTGCTTGAAGATGAATTGTGGCACATGTGGTACATGTACGGTGCTTAAAGCTATATGGTGGTTCATGAGGCACAAGACAAACATTGGCACATTTGACACGTGGCACTTTTAGATGGTAGCACTTGTGCACGTTGGCCCCATTGGCACATGTGGCATATTTGAAACGATTGAAAATGGATGATGGCACATGTGGCACATTGGCGCATGTGGAGTGTTTTGCCCATTTGGGGTGCAAGAGAAGATGACTGGTTGTACATGTGTCACATTAGCACATGTGGGGTGCAAGAGAAGATGGATGCTGTCACATGTGGCACATTAGCACATGTGGGTCGTAAGAGAAGATAGAGGGTGGCACATGTGGGATGTGGCACATTGGCAATGTGATAGTGATGCATGTGTGGCATAATCGAAGATAGACAATGGCTCATTTGGCTCATTGACACGTGGTACGTGTGAGGTGATTGGAGATGGGGCACATTTGGACTTAACCCTTGAGAAACCCATTTTCTTTCCATCATTGGAAGATGCCTTCTTAGGGTTGAGAGGTGAAAATAAATTTGTTTATTTTCCAACAAAGATAGTGGGAAATAGTGTTTCCCACAAAGAAAGGCTTGACAAACAATAGAAAGTGAGTTTCATGAGCATAGTGTATCGTTTTCTTTCCTTTCCATGAATCTAGACAGGCCCTAACAGTCTTGTCAATGTTCTAAATTCTAACAAGTTTCTGACATCATGTGCATGTAATGTAAAATTTGTGAACATTAACAATTTTGTTAAATTTAGCATGTTAGGAAGGCTAAAGAGTGATAGTGTGATACCTTGTTTAGTAGAAGTGGAAATTAATAGAAATTTCACTGCAAAATTAAATCAAGATAGCATGTATGATGTATCCATATCTAAAATTTCAGAAATAGAGAGTTTTATCTGTGTCCATATTAGTATCTCGATTTGGGTCATAGAGTGGAGTATACTGTATATATGATTGACCTACAATACAAAACCTAAGTGTATGCCTATGCATGTGTACATGAATACATTTATCGTCGTCATCGATGGCCTTGTCCCGGTTATCTGTGGTGTGCCTTCATGATTGCTTGGTGAAAGCTCAATGATCAACTGCCTACCTAACATCAACCTTCATGTGTGTGGAAAATGGCATTTAGAAGGATATGACACTGAGAAGGATCATGTTTGTTCTGGGCTTTGGTTTGAGCCTTCTCTATGATTTGTTACTTGTAGCATCTCATTTTGGCGCTTATCTTTATAGGCATTTCAAGCATCTTGGAAGTCCTTCAATAGCTTATAATTTTTTATTTTTTTATTTTCGGAAAATTTTTGAAGGTTGTAATGGCATTCCACGAGTGCGGAGGAAATGGATATGGGGATATGCCAGTCTCCCTTCCCAAGTGGGTTTTGGAGATCGGGAAAGATAACCAAGATATATTTTTCACAGATCGTGAAGGGAGGAGAAATACAGAGTGTCTTTCATGGGGCATCGACAAAGAAAGGGTGCTAAAAGGAAGGACTGGCATTGAGGTATGAAGTTATGAACTTCATAATATCATTGATATACTTAAGTTTTGGATAAATTCCAAAAGATCAATTCTTTGTCTTTTGCATTGGGCCAATCTGAAGCTACTGGAATGCCCTTTGTCAGATTCGTCCTTGTCATGCTTGATAGTGTGTGCCACAAGCTGGAATCTGAGCAATTTGATTGTTATATTTACTCCAATTTCATATAGGCTGGTTGCTTATAATTCATATTTCAACATGCACCACTTTTATTTTTTATTTTTTTTTACAAGCACACACACCCCACACACTCACGCTAGTGGAATTTCACCACCTATGGATACTCGAACCCTTGACCAGGTGTTGAAACTCCTGAGAGTCTACCACCCGAGCAAGAGTAAGGATCCTTCATCATGCACCACTTACTATTGCTTTATAAGATCTTTTTGTCTCTTAAGTGGTAGCTTATAGAGTTTCATAAGGTGTGATTAAAGTTATAGGTTTGTTATCTAAAGGGTGTTCTCAAATGTACTTAGGTGTATTTTGACTTTATGAGAAGCTTCCGCACGGAGTTTGATGACTTATTTGCAGAGGGCCTCATATCTGCGGTTGAAATTGGACTGGGTGCTTCTGGGGAGCTGAAGTACCCTTCATTCCCAGAGAGGATGGGATGGAGATACCCTGGTATCGGTGAGTTTCAGGTATCTGTTTTGTGTGACAGCCCCATACTCCACATTTGTTCTTCTAAATGAATGTGATGTAACAATGTTTGGAAGCTGAAAATACTTGGTTGCTGTATGTATCTACTAAATTGGGAGCTTTAATCTCTCTCCCCCCCCCCCCCCAGTGGAACAGATGCAGTTACAATTGAAGTAGATCTAGATGTGTGCTTATAGAGGCATTCAAGGGAAACCTAGAGATAGTGTTAAAAGAAATGCACTTAAAACTTAAATGTTGCCTGTGGTTGTATTTAAATTTGGGACTTGTTTAAACCACCATTCCAAAACTCACTGACTCAATTCAAAACTCAGCCGAGTCAATTTGATTCGGCCAGATTTCAAGTTGAGTCTCTGGGAAACTTAGTATTGGGCCTGACTTGGCCTGGACTCCGAGAGATTCATCGAGTCAACTTGAAGGCTTGGTTGACTTGACATGACTCGGACCTCCCGATAGAGCTTTTTTTTTTATTAAAAAAAAAAAAGGTGGGAAGTGGGACTCAAACCCCCATCCTCAACCAAAGGAGGTAACCATGGTTTTCAATGATGGTATCGGCCGTCATCTCGGTCCTGTGGAAAAATGATATGATATGGTGTTGCATATTGGTATTGGGAATGTATCGGCTCATATCAACCATTTTTTTTAAAAGCAAAAAAAGAAAAAAAGAAAAAAAAAAAGAGATATTCACGAATCTATCATTTATTATTATTATTATTATTATTTTGTTGTGTTTTGACCATGTATTCAATGGTGTATT
Organism: Magnolia sinica; assembly: GCF_029962835.1. Classification (NCBI taxonomy): domain Eukaryota; kingdom Viridiplantae; phylum Streptophyta; class Magnoliopsida; order Magnoliales; family Magnoliaceae; genus Magnolia; species Magnolia sinica. Next base: position 878,582 of record NC_080590.1, on the reverse strand, counting down.
GGACCATCCTTTGGTAAGAATGTTGTCTTGGCGGGTTGACCTATTGTAAGTTTTGGTGTTGATTTTTATATATATAAATTGTTGATATATATTATAAATTAATATCATATAATGCTAATAGTCTAATATGATTTTATATCAACTATTGGAGTATTTAGTATTAGCTATTAAGTGTCTAAGAAGTAACACTACTCACTAGTCTAGTCATTAGTACTGTACTGTGCTTGCTTGAAGAAAAATGAATATGATATCTGGAAAAAAAAAAAAAAAACAAAACTCTTCAGATCTGGTGTAGATCTTAACAAAATTAGCTCCCAAAGTAGTATATTTGGAATTTTCAGAAATTAAAAAAAAAAAGAGCAAAATTTTCGATCAAATCTGTTGTAGATCTGATCGGAATTGAGTCCCCTCTCCAGATCTGTGCTTAGATTTTTTTTTAATTTTTTAATTTTTTTTTTTTAAAACTTTCCGATCATATCTGATGTAGATTTGATCTGTGCTTATAGAGGCATTCAAGGGAAACCTAGAGATAGTGTTAAAAGAAATGCACTTAAAACTTAAATGTTGCCTGTGGTTGTATTTAAATTTGGGACTTGTTTAAACCACCATTCCAAAACTCACTGACTCAATTCAAAACTCAGCCGAGTCAATTTGATTCGGCCAGATTTCAAGTTGAGTCTCTGGGAAACTTAGTATTGGGCCTGACTTGGCCTGGACTCCGAGAGATTCATCGAGTCAACTTGAAGGCTTGGTTGACTTGACATGACTCGGACCTCCCGATAGAGCTTTTTTTTTTATTAAAAAAAAAAAAGGTGGGAAGTGGGACTCAAACCCCCATCCTCAACCAAAGGAGGTAACCATGGTTTTCAATGATGGTATCGGCCGTCATCTCGGTCCTGTGGAAAAATGATATGATATGGTGTTGCATATTGGTATTGGGAATGTATCGGCTCATATCAACCATTTTTTTTAAAAGCAAAAAAAGAAAAAAAAAGAAAAAAAGAAAAAAAAAAAGAGATATTCACGAATCTATCATTTTTTTTTATTATTATTATTATTATTATTTTGTTGTGTTTTGACCATGTATTCAATGGTGTATTGGACCATCCTTTGGTAAGAATGTTGTCTTGGCGGGTTGACCTATTGTAAGTTTTGGTGTTGATTTTTATATATATAAATTGTTGATATATATTATAAATTAATATCATATAATGCTAATAGTCTAATATGATTTTATATCAACTATTGGAGTATTTAGTATTAGCTATTAAGTGTCTAAGAAGTAACACTACTCACTAGTCTAGTCATTAGTACTGTACTATGCTTGCTTGAAGAAAAATGAATATGATATCTGGAAAAAAAAAAAAAAAACAAAACTCTTCAGATCTGGTGTAGATCTTAACAAAATTAGCTCCCAAAGTAGTATATTTGGAATTTTCAGAAATTCAAAAAAAAAAGAGCAAAATTTTTGATCAAATCTGTTGTAGATCTGATCGGAATTGAGTCCCCTCTCCAGATCTGTGCTTAGATTTTTTTTTAATTTTTAATTTTTTTTTTTTAAAACTTTCCGATCATATCTAATGTAGATTTGATCTGTGCTTATAGAGGCATTCAAGGGAAACCTAGAGATAGTGTTAAAAGAAATGCACTTAAAACTTAAATGTTGCCTGTGGTTGTATTTAAATTTGGGACTTGTTTAAACCACCATTCCAAAACTCACTGACTCAATTCAAAACTCAGCCGAGTCAATTTGATTCGGCCAGATTTCAAGTTGAGTCTCTGGGAAACTTAGTATTGGGCCTGACTTGGCCTGGACTCCGAGAGATTCATCGAGTCAACTTGAAGGCTTGGTTGACTTGACATGACTCGGACCTCCCGATAGAGCTTTTTTTTTTATTAAAAAAAATAAAAAATAAAAATAAAAAAGGTGGGAAGTGGGACTCAAACCCCCATCCTCAACCAAAGGAGGTAACCATGGTTTTCAATGATGGTATCGGCCGTCATCTCGGTCCTGTGGAAAAATGATATGATATGGTGTTGCATATTGGTATTGGGAATGTATCGGCTCATATCAACCATTTTTTTTAAAAGCAAAAAAAGAAAAAAAAAGAAAAAAAGAAAAAAAAAAAGAGATATTCACGAATCTATCATTTATTATTATTATTATTATTATTATTTTGTTGTGTTTTGACCATGTATTCAATGGTGTATTGGACCATCCTTTGGTAAGAATGTTGTCTTGGCGGGTTGACCTATTATTTAGCTCCCAAAGTAGTATATTTGGAATTTTCAGAAATTCAAAAAAAAAAAGAGCAAAATTTTCGATCAAATCTGTTGTAGATCTGATCGGAATTGAGTCCCCTCTCCAGATCTGTGCTTAGATTTTTTTTTAATTTTTAAATTTTTTTTTTTAAAACTTTCCGATCATATCTGATGTAGATTTGATCTGTGCTTATAGAGGCATTCAAGGGAAACCTAGAGATAGTGTTAAAAGAAATGCACTTAAAACTTAAATGTTGCCTGTGGTTGTATTTAAATTTGGGACTTGTTTAAACCACCATTCCAAAACTCACTGACTCAATTCAAAACTCAGCCGAGTCAATTTGATTCGGCCAGATTTCAAGTTGAGTCTCTGGGAAACTTAGTATTGGGCCTGACTTGGCCTGGACTCCGAGAGATTCATCGAGTCAACTTGAAGGCTTGGTTGACTTGACATGACTCGGACCTCCCGATAGAGCTTTTTTTTTTATTAAAAAAAATAAAAAATAAAAATAAAAAAGGTGGGAAGTGGGACTCAAACCCCCATCCTCAACCAAAGGAGGTAACCATGGTTTTCAATGATGGTATCGGCCGTCATCTCGGTCCTGTGGAAAAATGATATGATATGGTGTTGCATATTGGTATTGGGAATGTATCGGCTCATATCAACCATTTTTTTTAAAAGCAAAAAAAGAAAAAAAAAGAAAAAAAGAAAAAAAAAAGAGATATTCACGAATCTATCATTTATTATTATTATTATTATTATTTTGTTGTGTTTTGACCATGTATTCAATGGTGTATTGGACCATCCTTTGGTAAGAATGTTGTCTTGGCGGGTTGACCTATTGTAAGTTTTGGTGTTGATTTTTATATATATAAATTGTTGATATATATTATAAATTAATATCATATAATGCTAATAGTCTAATATGATTTTATATCAACTATTGGAGTATTTAGTATTAGCTATTAAGTGTCTAAGAAGTAACACTACTCACTAGTCTAGTCATTAGTACTGTACTGTGCTTGCTTGAAGAAAAATGAATATGATATCTGGAAAAAAAAAAAAAAAAACAAAACTCTTCAGATCTGGTGTAGATCTTAACAAAATTAGCTCCCAAAGTAGTATATTTGGAATTTTCAGAAATTCAAAAAAAAAAGAGCAAAATTTTCGATCAAATCTGTTGTAGATCTGATCGGAATTGAGTCCCCTCTCCAGATCTGTGCTTAGATTTTTTTTTAATTTTTAATTTATTTTTTTTTAAAACTTTCCGATCATATCTGATGTAGATTTGATCTGTGCTTATAGAGGCATTCAAGGGAAACCTAGAGATAGTGTTAAAAGAAATGCACTTAAAACTTAAATGTTGCCTGTGGTTGTATTTAAATTTGGGACTTGTTTAAACCACCATTCCAAAACTCACTGACTCAATTCAAAACTCAGCCGAGTCAATTTGATTCGGCCAGATTTCAAGTTGAGTCTCTGGGAAACTTAGTATTGGGCCTGACTTGGCCTGGACTCCGAGAGATTCATCGAGTCAACTTGAAGGCTTGGTTGACTTGACATGACTCGGACCTCCCGATAGAGCTTTTTTTTTATTAAAAAAAATAAAAAATAAAAATAAAAAAGGTGGGAAGTGGGACTCAAACCCCCATCCTCAACCAAAGGAGGTAACCATGGTTTTCAATGATGGTATCGGCCGTCATCTCGGTCCTGTGGAAAAATGATATGATATGGTGTTGCATATTGGTATTGGGAATGTATCGGCTCATATCAACCATTTTTTTTAAAAGCAAAAAAAGAAAAAAAGAAAAAAAAAAAGAGATATTCACGAATCTATCATTTATTATTATTATTATTATTATTTTGTTGTGTTTTGACCATGTATTCAATGGTGTATTGGACCATCCTTTGGTAAGAATGTTGTCTTGGCGGGTTGACCTATTATAAGTTTTGGTGTTGATTTTTATATATATAAATTGTTGATATATATTATAAATTAATATCATATAATGCTAATAGTCTAATATGATTTTATATCAACTATTGGAGTATTTAGTATTAGCTATTAAGTGTCTAAGAAGTAACACTACTCACTAGTCTAGTCATTAGTACTGTACTGTGCTTGCTTGAAGAAAAATGAATATGATATCTGGAAAAAAAAAAAAAAAAAAACAAAACTCTTCAGATCTGGTGTAGATCTTAACAAAATTAGCTCCCAAAGTAGTATATTTGGAATTTTCAGAAATTCAAAAAAAAAAGAGCAAAATTTTCGATCAAATCTGTTGTAGATCTGATCGGAATTGAGTCCCCTCTCCAGATCTGTGCTTAGATTTTTTTTTAATTTTTAATTTTTTTTTTTAAAACTTTCCGATCATATCTGATGTAGATTTGATCTGTGCTTATAGAGGCATTCAAGGGAAACCTAGAGATAGTGTTAAAAGAAATGCACTTAAAACTTAAATGTTGCCTGTGGTTGTATTTAAATTTGGGACTTGTTTAAACCACCATTCCAAAACTCACTGACTCAATTCAAAACTCAGCCGAGTCAATTTGATTCGGCCAGATTTCAAGTTGAGTCTCTGGGAAACTTAGTATTGGGCCTGACTTGGCCTGGACTCCGAGAGATTCATCGAGTCAACTTGAAGGCTTGGTTGACTTGACATGACTCAGACCTCCCGATAGAGCTTTTTTTTTTATTAAAAAAAGAAAAGGTGGGAAGTGGGACTCAAACCCCCATCCTCAACCAAAGGAGGTAACCATGGTTTTCAATGATGGTATCGGCCGTCATCTCGGTCCTGTGGAAAAATGATATGATATGGTGTTGCATATTGGTATTGGGAATGTATCGGCTCATATCAACCATTTTTTTTAAAAGCAAAAAAAGAAAAAAAAGAAAAAAAGAAAAAAAAAGAGAGATATTCACGAATCTATCATTTATTATTATTATTATTATTATTATTATTTTGTTGTGTTTTGACCATGTATTCAATGGTGTATTGGACCATCCTTTGGTAAGAATGTTGTCTTGGCGGGTTGACCTATTGTAAGTTTTGGTGTTGATTTTTATATATATAAATTGTTGATATATATTATAAATTAATATCATATAATGCTAATAGTCTAATATGATTTTATATCAACTATTGGAGTATTTAGTATTAGCTATTAAGTGTCTAAGAAGTAACACTACTCACTAGTCTAGTCATTAGTACTGTACTGTGCTTGCTTGAAGAAAAATGAATATGATATCTGGAAAAAAAAAAAAAAACAAAACTCTTCAGATCTGGTGTAGATCTTAACAAAATTAGCTCCCAAAGTAGTATAATTGGAATTTTCAGAAATTCAAAAAAAAAAGAGCAAAATTTTCGATCAAATCTGTTGTAGATCTGATCGGAATTGAGTCCCCTCTCCAGATCTGTGCTTAGATTTTTTTTTAATTTTAATTTTAATTTTTTTAAAACTTTCCTATCATATCTGATGTAGATTTGATCGGAATTGAGTCCCTCTCCATATTTATGCTCAGATTAGAAAAAAAAAGATTTCTAAAAATTACAGAAAAATCGGGCGTGAATGCAAAAAAAAAAAAAAAAAAACCACAAAAATGATTAAAACGATTTCCAAATCCAGTCAAGGTGTTCCGTAATGGTAACGGTGGCTGTAATGGCCACCATCATTACCTTTACGATACGGGGCATAACGGTTGTTATGGCCCCTGTAACAGCCTCTCTCTCTCTCTCTCTCTCTCTCTCTCTCTTTTAATTTATTGAAAAACCTTCGAAAAACCTGTATTTGCCCCATAGTGTTGATGAAAAAGTATGAAAAACATGCGCCTGTCCCATAATAAACCATTATGGGGCTATTATGGTCTTTGTAGGGGACGTAACGTGCCGTTAACGGCAATTATGGGTCATTTTTTTTTTTTTTTTTCCATTACGGCCGTTACGACCCCGTAATGTGTAACGGTTGCCACCGTTACCTTTTACGTAACGGCATACCATGTATCCAGTAGGTTTTGGTAAATCTAGGCATGTAATAAACATTTATATGGATTTGAACGAGAATCAACAAAAAAAAAGGAATTTTTTTAACTTTTTTTTTTTTTTCCCCCCGATCTCTACTTTGATGTACGTAAATGATTCGAAGCAAATGGGGAGAAATGAAGGAGAGATCAAAAAGGGGGGAAAAGGACTGATATGGCACAATCTTTTAGGATACGACTGATACAACCCCATATCGTGTATTGTATCGAGCTGATACGGATATGATACACCTGTATCGGCTGATACGATATGGATATTTAGGTAATACTTTGAACCAATGAGGTATATGTTTAGATGTTGATTTGAGTTTAAGTTTTTTTTTTTTTTTTGGAAAGGTAATGATATTTTTTTAGAAAAAGCCAAAGAAGAGGTAATGCAAGGGCATTTTCACACCGGGCTCGAGAGGGGTTGCCTGTGTGATGCAAGGGCACACCCGGGGTGGGCGGCTTGTGTGAGGCGGTACCCATGTGATTTGAGGCTCATAGGGGGGTTCGGCCGAGGTCCTAATCCATGAGATGTGGGGCCTAGGCTAAGAGATAAAGGGATTGATTTTCCATGCTCTAACAGTTCGATTTTTTTAGTTCGAGCTTTTAGAGTTAGTGGTTAATTGTCCTGCATCAAGATGATCTAAGGCCAATTACAACAATGAACCCTAATACAAAGGGCAAAGATTACATTCTGCAAAAAGCCTCAAGAAATGAGGCCCAACTCATAACATCTAACTTTGGCCTTCTAAAAACCTCTGCACTAACCCACTTTGATTTCGGAAGTATCAATTATTCCTTTCCCCCTATAGAGCCTATAAAACTGTCAAAAGAGCTAGCCTCCAAATCACCTGCCCTTTTCTCCCAACTCCTCTCCCATACCATGCTAGGAGAAGGCCATCAATGGACCCCAACATCAGCCACACTGCTTTGAAAATATCAAAGAACATATCCCACACCTTTCTAGCAAAGAAACGATGAATAAAAATGTGATCGACTGACTCTGCATTCGGCATACACATCACACAAATGTTAGGAATCACCATCTTTCTCTTTGGGAGATAGGAATCAAATCTTAACACACACACACACACACACACACACACAAACACACACAAAACAAAAGAACTATGGTCCCTGTGCTCCTTGAAGAATGACCCATGCATGAAACTATACAATGTATGGATTGAAAATTGTCCCACCCTTTCCTTATTCCACACCATCTGATCTCTTTCCTACAGTAGTCGATTTAAGAGCAGAACGAAGTTGATCATTTGCCCATTCGATGCATTCCTTCAGTGGTGGGGGATCCAAACCATTCAGTCACTAGAAAAAGAGAAGCATCAAGCAACATGGATTTTCACTTTTAAAGATGACCTTGCTAACCTTTGAAATTCTTCTTTAAGCGCCTTCTCTCCAACCCATATATCTTCCTAAAAACGAATCCTCTCCCCATCCCCGAAAGAGAACTCGATCCTCTGTAAACTTGCTCACCAACCTTGTAACTGCTTTTCACAATGCTGAAGCTCTATACAGGGATGATTCTTTTGTCCACCATCCTTTTTTTTTTTTTTTTGAAACGATGATAATATTATTTAAAGTGAGCCAAGGCTCAAAACATACAAATTTACAAAGACCAAATTACAAACCACCCCAAAATTCCAAACGAGAACCTATGATCTTTATGGATAAAGCCCATTCTATATTATAAGAGATTTAGCTCTGCTAAATACGTTGGGAAATGGCCTGATTATATTCCTAAAACATTGATTGTTTCCTTCTAGCCATATACCCATATGCCAGCGAGTAAACATAAAAGCCAAAATTGTCTGCTAGTCTTTTTTGAGCCCCCTCCTTGCCACATTAGGAATAAACTATCTACCGATTTTGGTGCAACCCATAAAACTCCAAACAAAGTGAAAAATTGATCCAACAACCTCTTTGCAAGTGGATAGTGAAGGAATAAGTGATCCACCGATTCCTCATCTCACATATACATCAAACAAATATTCGGAAGAATGAGACCTCGTTTACATAGATTATCCACTATGAGAACCTTCTTCCTCCCCACTAGCCATGCTAATGCTGCAACCTTCGAAGGGGCACCATAACTCCAAATAAATGATGTGGAGGTTACCCCACCAATAGAGTCGGCCTCGCTGAGAGACATTTAGAAGGATCTAATTGAGAATCTACCCGATTTATCCTTTAGCCATATCATAGAATCCACATTTGAAGAAACATGGGGATATCTTTGATAACATTTCCAACAAGCTGATAAACTCTACAACCTCTTCATCTTCCAAATTCCGCCTACACGGCGGAGACCATACAATCTTGCCTCCTATAAAGAAGCATTTCTGTACCCTCAATCCTACTTTGGATGCAATCCCTGCCATTCGAGGAAATAGATCGCTCAATTTTGTTATCCCCCACCCATATATCCTCCCAGAATCTAGTGTTCTTCCCGCTCCCCAGCACGAATCCAGCCCCTTCCAAAACTCTCTGTTTAATTGAGGCAACCGATTTCCAAATGTGTGATGCCCTGTATGACGATGACGACCTAGTCCACCACCCTGTCTCTTTGACCACATATTTCCTAACAATCACCTCGCTCCACTAAGAACTTGCGTCTACCCCAAATCTCCAAACCCACTTTCCTAATATAGCTAGATTCATAATCTCTAGTTCCTAATGGGGAATCTCGAGGTTCTCATTTGTTTGGTTTGCAATGCCCATGAAACTTCAAACGTAAGAACTTCTCACAAGGCCGATCAATGCCTTAAAGTTTCGTCTCTAATGGTTCCTTGGATCAAGAGAAACAAAGATAGGAAGTTTGGTGGAAAGATGGCTTGCCGTTGATGGTATTAGGGCATTCGAAAGAGGGCTTTTGAAACCCTCTTTCGAAACCCATTTTTTAAAAACATTTGAGTAAGTATGACTTTGTGAGTTTCACACCATTTAGAAAACTCATAAATCTTCGACTGTACACGTGTAGGCCCTTGTATAGATGGTTAAAACTATCAGATATGGATATTATGTGCAGATATTCTTCATCAACAATAGGACCCACTATTTGGATGGTTTGGATACTTCTAAATCATTGCCAAGTGTGAGAAAGATTGGTCACCACCAATTTACATCAGCAACGAAACTAACATAAAAAGCGTTATATGCACACACACACACACACACACGGAAACGCTCACTTGCGAACCAGTTCGTACGTAGTACATACGAACTTTTTCGAGAACTCATCATATCTGATGAATCTCGCAAATCTGAACGGTCCACATGAAGCAGAACCTCATGAACCTTGGTACGAATTTTTATTTTGATCCGAAACTTTGGTGGGCCATGAAAAATGCAAACAGTTTCTTCCCTTGATTTGAATTCCTCTTTGCTATGGCCCACCAGAATCTTAGATCAGGGTGAAAATTCACCCCATAAGGTTTCATGGGATTCCGCATCTTATGGACCGTTCGGATTCGACACCCGTGACACGTGTGCAAAGGTGCGCATGTGGGTAGGTGAGCATGCCTCTCTCTCTCTCTCTCTCTCTCTCTCTATATATATATATATATGTGCAGCATGCTATAGTGTAAGCTACGCACGCTACATGCTACGAATTTGAGGCATACGCTGCTGCATGTATAGCTTACGGAACACGAGAAATGCGCTATTTACTCACGCTATGTAGTGTGTAGGCTATGCTATGCTATTTAAAACACTAACTGGAAGATTAGACATCATTGCCTTAATCAGGGCGATTCCACCTCCCAATGATAACTGACGAATCTTCCACTGAGACAGCTTTGATTCGAGCCTTCCACCCCCCAAGGAATCTATAGTTCTTTTATTAGTCGACTGGAGCTTGGTTTCCTGAAATGAGACTAATGAAGCTCTATGAAATTTGCAGAAGGCCTTAATCTGATATCTCTTCTGCCTACACCCAATCCCTTCACATTCCAACTGATTAACTTCATTGATGCACCACCCTAGCCCCCTTTTCTCTCCTCTCCTCTAGAAGAAGCTCCCACACCATACTTTATGGAAGACCCAAGACCCGTTGGCTCTGTTCGCCCCTCAGGAGAGTTCTGAACCCGCCTCTGTTGAGCAGCCTGAGATTTCTGAGCTCCTCTCTCTTCTACGAACTGAAACAGAGCAATGAAATCCTCCTCACAATCGCTGAATGATGCTCCAACCATCATGCCAACATGACTGATTACCTTCTTTATCCATTTCGTGCCCCGGGCCATAGACATGTGGCCCTCTTCCTGCCTTGCTGGCGGACAGTTCTCACACGCTGATATCCTTCTTCCATTCTCACTCTTCACTGGTTCCAATAGCCGCTTGCAGCGGTGGAATGTCCAGCGCCTCCACCAACAGCCTGCCGTTGGAAATCGTCTCCTGCGAGGACAAATCTTTGCTCCTCTTCCCCTCTAGGCTGGACTCCTCGTCTTGGGCCACCAGAACCAGGGCCATGCCGCTGTATCTCTTTCCCTCCTTGAATGTGGGAGCCCAACCCTATATGAATGGTGCTGATTGCCTCCTGGGGTTGCTGAAGAAGAGAGACGAGATTCAGTTGCAAGGGCCAGCTCCAATCCTTTGTCAGACTCCCTGCATCTCATCTCCGCACTCGCTGCCTTGAGATGAGAAGGGAATCGACAGCTCCTGCCAAATAAATGGGATTGATTGCCTCTCACATAAGTTCTATATACTCATTTTAACTATCTTAAATATCTATTTACATTCCCAATATTTTCAATTTACAATAATTATCTAGTCGAGTCAGGTCGAGTCTTCAAGTCAACCCAACCTGTCTGAACATTGAATTGAGTTGAGTTTTCAGGTTTTTGAACTATGGTTTAAACCACAAAATCCCTTTTCTAATCTCACTATCTGAGATCAAAGCATATCTTAAGGATGAAGGGCTTTTACTAGTTGTGATCCTACGCTCTCAACTTCTTCAATGTACAGCTGAAAAATAATCTTTTAAGCAAATTATCTAAAGAAGATGATATCCTTAACTTTTTATATATGTATATGTAATTGTACTCATTGCACTACTAAATGATTGTACTTCTAACCGGGTAGGTAGCATATCAGAGGCAGGAGATGCTTTTGGAAGGTGCACTCACCAAATCAGTGACCTTAAGAGGTTCCTGGTTAAAAATGTACATCGAAATGACCTGGGAGGAGAAAGGGTGTCAGGGTCTATTTTATCCAATGTTAAATATGGATTAAGAAATCTCAATGTGCTATACATATACTCTGGCATTGAGTTACTGATGGAGGTCTAGGATCAGCAATAGAGAAATCCAAAGTTTTGGTTTCATGACAGCGCAAGGGAGTTCTACTACACCCTAAATCCAGGTGCTGGCTGAGAGATAACAGGCAGCAGGCGAATTTGGTTTCTCATTTCTCAAGTACATTCCAGGCAATGTTGATGATAATGGCGCAGTGGCAGCGGTGTAGCTCATTCTGAGCTGTATTATTTTATCATAAGTTATGCCATAGAAGAGCAGATATACTTGTCATTTTCTTAGTTGGTAACCACTGCTTCAGGTTTCAGTATAGTAAAAAGACCTAAATATCCTACTATAGTAGATGTATCTGAGCACTCTCACCAGGCATGTAAAATGACATATTCCCTGCAACAGCCACATGGCCATGCACACAAACACATGATTCCTGCATGTCACTCACATGTTCCTTTCTCAACTCACCATCATGTAGTATCTTTGTTCGACTAAAATTTGCAGTTGCTTCATTAAGCTGGGCTTGGGGGTAACTGTATCTTGTTGATGAATATCAGTGTCCAGGATACCTTGAGCATCCCATCTGTTAATGCACATTGAATCGTTTGGATCGATCGAACCTATTATGCTGATTTTCATATTTGGTGTATTTTCCTGGAAGTTATGCTCCACAACTTCTATCTTGTTGGCATCTCTGCTACCTGCGGACACTAACAATTGCTTCTTTTTAAATGGCATTCATCTTCTGCAGTGCTATGACAAATATTTACAACAAAATCTACGAAAAGCAGCAAAATTGCGTGGGCACTCATTCTGGGCCCGGGGGCCTGACAATGCTGGTCAATACAATTCTAGGCCGCATGAAACGGGATTCTTCTCTGATCGGGGTGACTATGACAGCTACTATGGGCGTTTTTTCCTTAATTGGTATTCACAGAACCTAGTAGAACATGCTGATAATGTACTCTCTCTTGCAAGCCTTGCATTTGAGGACACACAAATAATTGTAAAGGTATGGTTGGCAAGCTGCGGATGGAAAATTTGCTTTTGTTAATTTAATTTTCACATTTGAAGAAGTTAACTGGGGACCCACCTGACCATTCTTTGGGGGAAAAAAAAAACCCATTCGACTCACCAGAATTGTCTGCATTCTTGTCTTTGTCCATCCAATTTCTATAGTTGATAGCCTTCAGTGATGTACCATGTTCTGGGTTTTGCATTATTTCCTCCAATTGGTTAATTCTTGATGTATTTTCGTTGGCGTCGACGTGTCGTAAGTCTCTCGAGGATTGAAAATAAATGCTATATATCTGCTCTTGAAAGTTTCATGGGCCACATTTCAGATAATTAGCATCATTCATTTAATTATTTATGAAAACGAGTTCCACAAGTCGGATTTACTTCATGAATTTTCATTTGCAGATACCAGCAGTTTATTGGTGGTACAGGACTTCGAGCCATGCAGCGGAGCTCACAGCAGGATTCTACAATCCTACAAATCAGGATGGTTATTCTCCAATCATTAATATTCTTAAGAAACATTCTTCAGCTCTTAAGTTTGTCTCTATAGGATTTCAGGCCCCCACCCAGGAAAATGACGAAGCATTGGCTGATTCAGAAGCTTTGAGTTGGCAGGTGAGTATTCCAATTGTCTCTTTATTTATTTATTTTAAAGATTCCCCAAATATTCAGATATTTGCAGATGACAACATATGTTCTTTCGATATTAATCCTGGTTTTAAACTCTGTTGCCCTCTCTAGGTTCTGAATTCTGCGTGGGATCATGGTTTGAGTGTAGCTGGTCAGAATGCCCTTCCATGTTATGATAGGGATGGGCACACCAGGATCCTGGAGGCTGCAAGGCCAAGAAACCATCCTGATTGTCGCCACCTGTCATTCTTTGCATACCGACAGCTGTTGCCTGCTTTGATGCAGAGAGAACTGAGCTCCTTGGAGTTGGATCATTTCGTCAAATGCATGCACGGTAAGTGCCCCCAACTGGTGAAAGTTTCTGTTGTCTTGATTGTGTAATTTAGTCAAGAAAATGGGAGTTCCGTTAACTGCATATGCATGTCCCACATTGAAAACAATGTCTCTCTTCTATGCGCTGCAATTCTGATCAGGGTTGGAAGACCCGTCCGAGTCAGGTGCAACTCAGAGAAGTTGACTCTAATTTGGCACCACCTGATCCGGTTCAATACCATGACCCGGGCAAGTCGAGCGACTTGTCTTGAGACCAAACGTGTTGATGCAAGTCTCCGAGTCTAAACACCATGATTCGATGCCCTTGTTTCCATTCTTAATTATAATATTTATTATACGATCCTATTTCTGAGTTGGTAACTACCACTTGCAGGGGAAATAGCAACTGATGATCTCCAAGTCTAATTGATCACGGTGCAGTTGATTTCTACATGCGGCAAGAAGGAAGAGAATGCTGCAATTGTAACAGCAGTTACAGCATGAGAATGGATATGGATATGGATATGGAAATGGAATATTTGTACCTTCTTGGTTGATTGTAGTCAAAATGCTTGCTGTTCTATGGTCATTTTCCATTCTGGTGCCTGAAATTGTTGTTGTTTTTCTAACCTTTGTTTCTAATCCGTAATATAGCCAAGCCACATATATCCATGTGCACCGATGAGAGAGAAGATGAGAAAAAACTGTTGGTTCTGCTTTGAGCCAGCTTCTCTTCTTTTGTTGTTGCTTTCTCTTCCATTTTCTTTTACCCCTTTTAACAGGTGATCTTTTTCAGTGAAATATTCACCTTTGATTGGAAGACATTATCATATATTGTGTTGGTGGATCCCCCCATTCCACCAATGTAAGGTTGTGGACCATCATGGATCATCCCGTTCTGGAGCAAGGTGGCAATGGGTCCGGCCTGTTTTTTTTTTGGTACAAGCCTGGCCCTGCCTGACTGGTGCAAAGATTCAGGCTTGAAACAACCCCAGGACCACTTTCGAGAGATTGGGGGTTCTTTCACCATAGGCACAGCCAAACCACACCCAAACCATAAACTGAAGCTGATCCCTTCATTTTCCCTTTGATAAACCATGTCCACAACAATATAAGTTCACAGTGCGCGAGTTTCCACTGCATATACATGGTGGTGTAGGAACTTATGTACATTATGAGTAACTATAAGCTGCCTTCGTTTATTTAGTTGCAAGTACACCTCTTGCGAGGACATTCTACAAGGCAGGTAAGAATCCAATTCCAGGGTGTTCTCATAAATAGTCAATTCTATGAAAATGTTGGATGTGGTAGGGGTTCGGTTGTTGTTCCTCAGGGAACGTAAGTGATTTTCATAGGCATTTAACACTTGGAAACCTACACCGAAACTCATACATGGAGAAAAGTGAGTTGCACAAATATGCCCAAACTACCTCTTTCATGTCTAAGGTCATGGAAAGAGACTAATGAAAGGCCTGGGCAAGTCACCAAAGGTCTGCCAACGCCAACGGAGTTTAAGTGATTTCTAGCTCTGGCCGAAAGGAGTGAGGTGATCCTCTATAGTTTCTACCTTTGACAAATCTTATGTTTCTGACTAATTAAATGGAAGTGCCTCTGCTAATAACTACATGCTGTTTTGTACTTGGGAGAATCCCAACCTTTTTCCGATTCTTTTATATGAAAGGATTTGAATCCAAAGAGAAAGGATGGCGTTTGGTTTCTCCAAAATATATCATGTGGGAGCAGCAAGACAGTTAAAAGACCTGCCCTTCTTATATAGGTCCTCCGTGGGAAACGAAATGGTTGGGGCCTTACCCCATCGGATCTGGGCTGCTACATCCAAATAGTCACCAAAATGGCTGGAATTCAGTAGCTAAAGACTGGTTGCAAATGCTTGATGCAGTTCCACAACATGCATTAGGGAAGGGTTCCAATGTAATATCATTAAAAGGTAAAAAGAAATTAGAGAGTTAAAAGGAGAGAACTAGTTGCAACAGGCAATCTTTGGCCAATTTCATCAGGCCAGACCCGTGGGTTAGCTATAGTGAAAAAAAAAATGCTCTGACTGGATGTTCCTGTCAACATAAAAATTGACTGATCAATAGTAGTAACATTTAAAGGTAAGTCCTCAGCACTTAGTTATATAAATCAAAATTTTGGGTTATGCATGTCCACAGCAGGGTCCAGCAAATAAATTAGTCTGCATCACAGCCCAGCAACTTAATGTTATCCTGGGATAGGCTTGTCATGTGCAAGGAGAAGCGAGGAAACAGTCCATTTATTCCTACACTGCCTGTGTGGCTAGAGAGGTCTTGCTTTGTGATCAAATGGTGCTTCAATGCTTTTATATAACATAGGATGGATGAATGGAGGGGCATCCACTCAAGAACTGCAAAGAAATATCATGGGGGATTTCTTTTTGGTATTCTTTGGGTGTCTGGAAGGGGCTAAAATGGAGAATTCTCCTCTATTACATCGTATCTATAAAATGGTCAATTCTCAAAAAAGAAGAAGAAGAGGAAAAGAAAAGAAAATGAATGTGCCAAAGAAAGCCAGCATGTACTTAAAAAAAGGCTGGAGAGAGAGGGAGAGAGAGAGAGAGAGAAGAAGAAGAAGAAGAAGAAGAAGAAGAAAATCTGGATCAATGTGATTAATCTTTACATCCAAATCCAGCTGAACTACAAAAGTACTGTTGAGTCAGCTGGATAACTACCTTGGTCCAACGGGAGTAACCTAAAGAACCTCTGATTGTTTGGGGCCTGCAAAAAAATCTCTAGTCTGCCAACAACGAGAGCACTGTAGAGTCATTCCTCACCTTCCTCATCCTACAACAATCTGAGCAGTGTGAGAACTAGTTTCCTTATTTTTTCCTAATCCCCTCTCGAATTTCTTTCCTTTTCTTTCTTCAGTATCAATACCACTATAACCCATCTCTATAAATAGTCTGACCTGGTCGTTATCCCAGTTAGCTGCAAAATCATTTGTTATGGGTCTGAATCATGCAACACCAGCTACACAGTCTGCCTTAACCGTACTTTCAACTATGAACAGAAAGAACAATAATTGAATGAGTACTGCACTGGCATTTTGGTGGGTTCTGACAAAATCCTTTCTGTAGCAAATTCTACACCTTTCGGGAATCACAATACTGGGGAAATTCACAGTAGCAAGGTCCATTTCTGACCTGTAACAAATAAATTAATCAGTTTATCTTAGGGAGGGGAGCTTGTGACTTAAAAAGCTTCCTTGAAAACAACCAAATGCAGAGGAAGCCCAAACAAACCTTACGCAATGTGAAGGAAACCCTCCTTGAATTTCTCTTGATTGTACGTCCCCCCACTATATCAATCTGTAACCAAACATGTTTGATGAGCACGTTAATTTCAATGAATTGGCATGGAAGAAAAGGATGCACATGGTAATCCTTGAGCTCAAGAAGAAACTGGAAATGATTGTTCCATAACAGAAACTAGAAGCAACACCCTATGAACAATCCATCACTAAATGTGGAATATTTGAAATACCTACACTGGTAATGTTGAAGCACCGAATAAAATGACCTTAGCTATGTATTTCTCAAAGAGCCTGGCCTTACACTGAATCAGCCCTTTTCAGTGTAAGGCCAGGTTCTTTGAGGAATAATTAGACCTTTTCTTATCGTTCACTTGCTGAACACACACACACACACACACACACACACACACACACACACACACTTCAAAAATCTCCTTGGAGCCTATCACGCTTGCAAAGGAGGTGTACACATGCTTATCACCCACTTCTATTATCATATTAACTAAAGATATGCAAAGAAACTTTAGGGAAGCAGTAGTTAAGCAGAGATGTGATCAAGTTCTACGCATAGAATAACATATCCAACTGGGGAAAAAGAGCAGAATATTGTTGTTAAAAGATGCATTTTATTTTTATGCAAATAGAAAGTGAGCTCAGTCAAATTATCTACTTTCTCCTCTACATTTTGCCAAAGTACACTTTGACGATGGCACTCTGCACCACATACACAGAGGTTTACAAAACCCACATGCATGTATAAGGTGGCACATGTATACACTTCCACATGTGTCAGAAATTGGTATATGGTTATGAGATCCAAGCCCTCCACCAAGTGGGTCCCATGGTATAGATGTCCTCACTCAAGAATCAGGCTGGTTCAATCATCAGAAGGGCATAACGTTAAAAACAGGATGATGGCTTAGAAAAACTTGGCCAAGTCTTTTCATCCATCAAGCCGTGGGCCACCTGATGAGTGGATTGGACTGAGCTTGTTAGGCCACAGAATCTAAGGTGCATGAAGCGAGTAGATGGCTTGAATCTCATGCCCATGTACCAACTAGTGCATGTGGTCATGTGTCAACGGGCAGCCTTATACATGCATGTGGACTAATCAACCTCATCTTTTTATGGATAATTTGTAATACGTGGCTAGATTTTTTAGTTTATTTATTTATTTATTATTATTATTTGAAAGGTCTGCATATTCCTGAGTAATCATGTTTACACTCACAACCTTACGAGCTAGGTGCATGTTTCTATTTATTTTTCCTTGCAAGAAAACACATTAAGGTTTCATAATAGCAAACTATGACAGAGAAAACGTTAATCCATAAGAAATCTTATAGCAGGCTAGTAGCGTAGAATTAGAAACAATTGTGTCATAATAAATCTGCTAAAATTTCAAAACACCAGAATTTGCCAAAAGGTAGTTAGTTTGGCACATTGATAACATACCTTATGATGTGGAATATAGTGATGCCAAGCATACCTTGCCTCCCCAGACAACGAAAGCATTGACCGAGGAGGAAGGAAAATAGCTCTCCTAATAAAATTTGAGCATTCAGAAGTTTCTCCTTTCACATCAATACTTGTGGAAGGTAAAGGAAGCCAGGTGCCTTGAGGGTACTTCCGTAACTCCATAATGCAGGGACCAGCTAAAGAAAGGCTGAAAATTGATCCCTCAAACGCTGAATGAGTATCTATATGTGGGGATAAACCCACCCCAAAAGGGTATTCATTAACCTGCAACAAATCAACCAGGTAAGTTTAGAAACCAGAGTAACTAATAGTATGAAAACAAAGACATCATCTTTCTTTTTTCCTTTGTTTCTTTTTCTCCTTTTTCTTTCTGAAGGTCAACACAAATTTTATTAAAAAATAAAGGGAGGAGAGATGCAAAATAGATTATGAGAGATCATCTGATCAATACAAGAAGAACCATTCCCCCAGCTACCCTGAAATTATCCACTGAATTTCCTTTGAAAACATTACTGGCCTAACCCACTCCACGACCAACCACTTAGCCTTTTGGAAGGCCTACGGATAAGATGGCTTTGTTAAAAGTCCTGTTCTTGGGTTCTAGCCAAGTCACCCATACGATAGCACAAAAAAACCAAGGCGCCATTTAGTCCTTTCATTCCTACCTGCCCATTGAAAATGGCACATGGAAAAAAGCTCCTGGATTTTTTGGGGCATAACCCACTGAATATCCAGCAACGTGAAGAATCTCTCCCAAAGAGTCTGATTAAACACACAATGACTAAGTGATACAGTTTCCTCATTGCACAAGCACATAATGCATCCATTGGGGAGAATCATTTGCCTTTTCCTCAGATTATATAATGTGAGGATTTTGTTTTTATCCACCAACCAACCAAAAGCCACCACCCAGGAATGTCCCAGACACCTCCAAATATGGCGGATAGAGTCCTCTGCTTGAGGCAGAGATGGGCTTTGAAGGACCGAATGAGAAGACTTAACTGTAAATGGCCCAGATTGCTAGGATTCTAGACCTATCTATCCCTTTTCCTCTCATTGCCTCCACAGTTATGCAGCGTCTCCATCAAGGAGATTTCTTTGGAAGATGGGGTTCCAAATCAATTGTTCCCCCTCCCTCAAAATACATTGGGAAATGGAAGCATCCCAACCCCCCCACCGCCCCCCCCCCCCCACCCCCCCCCTATCCTTTACAATTGGGGAAAAGTATAGCGTAAAGCTCTATCTCCCAGCCGCTTATCCCCCCAAAACCAGATTTGGGACCCTTCACCTGGAATGAATGAGGTCTCTTTGAAAGAGTTGGCTACTTAAGAACC
This sequence comes from Magnolia sinica, assembly GCF_029962835.1. NCBI lineage: Eukaryota > Viridiplantae > Streptophyta > Magnoliopsida > Magnoliales > Magnoliaceae > Magnolia > Magnolia sinica. The sequence goes on along the minus strand of NC_080590.1, from coordinate 858,968 downwards.
ACCCCTCCATAGACACAAAACTAGAACACAATCCATCATTAAAATAAAATAAAAACATAGGATAGAGAAATTTGTCATTTGGTTTCTCAACTTTTTTTATTTTTATTTTTAATTTTTTATAAGAAACTTGTTGGGCATCTCAAATTGAATGGTAATGCAGGGACATTTACACACCGGGCTCAAGTGGGGTGGCCTGTGGGATGTAGGGGCACACTTGGAGTGGGCGGCCCGTGTGAGGCGGGTGGCTCGTGTGAAGCAGAACCCATGTGATGTGGGGCCCACGAGGAAGGTTCGGGCGAGGTCCTAACCCATGAGATGTGGGGCTTGGGCTATGAGATAAAAGGATTGATTCGCCATGATTGATCGGTTCGAGCTTTTAGAGCAAGTGGTTAACTATCCCACATCAAAGTGGTATCAGAGCGGGATGTCTCATGTTCGAGACTCTTCACCAGGAGTGATTAATGCATGGGGATTTTCACACCGGGCTCGAGTGGGGTGGCTTGTGGGATGCAGGGGCACACTCAGGATGGGTGACCCATGTTAAGCAGAACCCATTTACCCATGTGATGTGGGGCCCACGAGAGGGGTTCGGCCAAGCTCCTAACCCATGGGATATGGGGCTTGGGCTATGAGATAATGGGATTGATTAGCCATGCTCTATCAGTTCAAGCTTTTAGAGCAAGTGGTTTTGTCCTGCATCAAAAAGTCTTCCAACTTCTAAGAGTTGAGTTTTCATATAAAAGAAAATCTTAAATCCTTTGTATTGGGAACAAAGAAAATGATGCCACAATTACTTCCAAATACTAACAAGTGTAGGAGAGGTGGATGGCAAATCGTACTGTCATGTTAAGTGACCTGGTTTTCGCTCTTCCATGCGGGTAACTGGTCTCCACCCCTAGGAGGTGTTTCGAAGTTGAGGTTTCATAGTCCAGTCCCTCAGGTATTGGAGGGTTTTCAAACATACGTTTTCTAGGGAGTTCAATGAAGGAAATGACTGTCACTTCACCATAGACTAGGTAGAAAATGTGGAAACCAAACTATGGGATTTGGGTTTGTGTTTAATGAAACAAAGCTCTTGTCCCTCTGCGCTAAACATTTCACCCACCCATGTCCATGGAGAGGAAAATTGTTTACCTGCTGAGATGGCTAAAGAGGATGTTGTTTGAAATGCAATTTGTGATGGGTTCCTTGTCTCTAGCTTAATAAATTTTTTGTTATCTGTGAAATAGCATCTCTAAATTCTAGACTTCAAAACAAATCCTGGGATACCTACTGACATGTAGGTATCCCAGGATTTGTGGATACCTAAAGCTTTGATTTATCCAGTTGCACACTTGCATCACCCTCATCATTCTATAAAAAATTGCACAGTGATTTATATAAAGAAAAATGATCATGGATTGCTAACTTATTGTATTTTCCTGTTATGAAGTTGGCTACTCATCTTTTGCCAGTAGAGAGTACTGCATGTAGCTTTTTTCTGCATCGGTTGTAGATTTTGTTCTTGAAAGGCATGCAAGCTCTTCTTAACTTCTTTGCCTTGTATCTGCATTTGTCATTGCTCCAATATACTACAGACACAAGGTTCTTCTTTACATAGCAATCCATGATCAGGCCTTTGTGGTCTACTTGTAATCTAAAGCTAGCTGTGGAAATCTCGAAGTCATTAATGAGTACATACGAAGGAACACATCAAAATTACATACCAAACGTGCATGAGATGTTGGGTGCCAATTGGAAATAGAAATTTATACAAACAAATAAAAACAATTACCATCGACTAAAGTGTGGAAACTTTATACTTGTCCCATATTTAAGTGAAGAAGGGCTAATGTCAGCGAAAAAAATGTTCTGGAAGGTAAAAGAAAATCATGGAAATGTTTTTAGAGGAACAAGTCATAAAATACACGTACCGTTAGTTGATCCACGATATTGCTTTCAACACTTTCAGGGTTGGAAAACAAAGAGATCTTTTCGAGTATGGGAGAAACAAACAATGGAAGTTCACCCAAGAACTGTTTTGCATCTACATTCCTTGTCTGTGAAAAGGAGAGAGGGTTCAGTGAGCTCGTAGGATGAAAGACAAGAATCTTATGTTTGTCAAATACCAAACAAGAAGAAAGAGACTGAAGCCAACAAAATCTTCAAAAGTATATATATATATATATATATATATATATATAGTGATTTGGGAACTTTTGGCTATTTCTTGCATATTTTTCTGCTTTGTTCGAATTATTTTATTTTATTTTATTTTATTTTTTATTTTATACATTTGCATGAATTGAAGTTCACCAATTTATGACTGAAATGTGCAAATATTATGCAATAAATATGTAGTTTAATGTCTCTTTTACTTTCCGCACATTTCCATTTCTTTTTAAAATTTCCCTATGTTTCCATCCTTGTATAAAAAAAATGCACCAGAAGTTCCATATATGAGCAGGAGACCTCTCAAAATCATAAAGCAGGAATGAGTTTGTCTCAATTAGCAAATCTTACTTCATATAAAAACTCGTAACCATAGTGTTGAACCCTTCGTTTTGCAAGACGTTTCCAAGGCCTCTCATCGACTGCTGCAAGGAGCGCCTGAACAAACCAAGATTCCAACTACACTAAGAATTCATTGTGACTCGGATGATGGCTAAAAAGGAGAAGATCAGAAAAAAAAGTGACAAATGTCATTGGACCATAGTCTATAGTTTTAAAACCCGACTCAACCCAATGTTGGGCCTAGTCAAGCCGACTCAGCTAGTAATTTAAATAACAATTTAAAGGGTTGTAGGCCTATAATTCAGGAAAAGACAAATGTAGTGAAAAGAGTAAAAAACAGAATGCCTTTCAAAACTAAAATAATCACAAAAACAACCCTCTCTTTGAAAGGAATAATAGGGTGAAGTCTTTTAATACATATTCCCCTATTTGATGGAATTGACCCAACTAGAAATTCATATTCGAAATGCGCATCGAAGAGAAAAAATAGAATTGCGTGTATATCAAATCTGTGAGTGATGAACAGTGACTAAACTTGCTCTTCATCAGCAGTGATGAAATCATGCACCAAGTGAATGCCAGGAATCCCCAATTCTGATGCAACCGAAGATACTGAGATGGAATCGTCTGTTGGAACCTAAACAAAGAGACATAACAACTCATCGCAATTAAAATATCAGGAAAATCAAGAGAGAATTAAAAGAGAGAGAGAGATAAAGAAAATAAATAAATAATAAAAAAAAAAACCTTGGAAGGTTGAGGATGCTGCTCAAGGACGGAGTAACGAATGTGGAGAAGACGACCCCCAAGATCAGGGCAAGGATGGCCATGCAATGCTTTTAAGGCCGATTGAGCAGAGGCGGGTTCAAAGTAAGATACGATGACGCGGGCCCCGCTCTCATCAGCGGCGGAGACGCCCCTCACCTCCCCAAACCTGCCGAAGAGTGAAGCAATAGTTTCGAAGGACAGTCCCACGGCCGGCCCACAATTCGCCACGTAGAGATTAGGGCTTGTCTCGCCATCCGAGCCCTTGAGACGGGTGAATCTTTTTGATTGAACCATATATACGGATGGACGAAGATCACAGGTTGGTGCAACACGTAAAGATCTGAACTTGAGATATGAGGTCGTTTGGCGGAATGGAAATCCAAATCAACGACAAAAAAGTTTGGCACTCTTGGTGGATTTCAAAGAAAATCCTCAAAAAGGCTCCCATTTGATGAGGGAAAAAAATAAAATAAATCCTCGTCAAAGCCTATCGTGCAAAACCTCGAGTATCTAAAATCCACATCAATGGTCGTATTTCGAATGGCTGTTTTTTTTTTTTTAAAAATTTTTTTAAATTTTAAATTTTTTTAAAATATGGAGCGGGTAATGTGATACTCAGGCTGTGTAGCGCTTGATACGCAGGCTCTCAGAAATTGTATATGTTGCACATGTTGAATTGTGCAACATACTGTCGCTAATTCAAGATAGATGATCAAATGAGCGTAAATTTTTGGTTGATGATACATCTAATATGGGACCATTATTTGAGTAATTTTAATTTGAATAAATGCATCTTATGTACTACAATTTATAAGTAATTTATAAGTGCATACGCATGATCCATTGCACTGTTGCAGAGTATCAAAGTTTCTCTAAGGTGTTTGATACCCCAAACTGTGTAGCTTTTGATACGTGGGAATTCAGATGACGCACATTTGGATCAGCCCAATTTTTGGGTTGTCCATTCGTCCTGGACAGACAACTTCTAAATGGTTTGGATTGCATATAAAAAACAAAGTGGTCCTTGGAAAGAATCTGGATTATTTTAAATGTTGGGCTCTCATCACATTGGTTCCCTCTGGTCTAGCACACCTGAGTAATGGAACCACTTAGATTTTTTGGCAATCAAAGAGAGAATGAGAGAGAAATAAATTAGATCACCACAAAGAGGGAGAGAAATGCTTGGAACTAGTTTTAAGTGAGATTGCAGAAACTATGCATGAACAATTTTAACTCTAATCAAAGTTATATACATGATGTACTCTCCATTTAGAGGCTCCTGTGATTCGGTAGTTTTATGAAAATAATAATGTGGAAAGCACTCAAACATCTTATAGCACATTCATGTAAAGCATAACTCTTCCTTGGGGATGGGCCAGAAGTTAAACATCATGTCCTGGTGGAGTTTTGGAAGAACATGAAAGTAAGGTCGTAGGTGGCTATAAAATAGTGATATGGTGCGAATAAAACAATACGGTTATATACAGGTTTGAGGAATATTTTGCTGGGATAATAGATTTCAACTGTTGCAAATCATTTGACTCTTGAGATGAAAGACATGATACCTTATCAAAATTGTTGAAAATTAGAAGGATTAATTTTAGCAATTAATTAGTTTTATTATGATGTATACTCTTCTAAAGTATAATTTTAATGTTGTGTGGATTTAGACTGAGCAGAAAAATAGACTTAAGATGGATAGGTTTCATTTTCTTAAATATATTTGATTTTCCTTAAAATATAAAACTGAAGCGCTCACTTTGGTAGACCATCTGATGATTGGAATTGCCTCATTTTAAGCCACGGTTGTCTCATAATGGCTATGTCATATTAAAATATTTAAGATGATTTAACTCTTTGAATATATTATCCTTTAAAAACACACGGTATAACTCTTGAATTCCACATACTGAAAATTCAAGTTGCCAAACATAGTTTCTAAATTCCACATGCTTGGTAATTCATGTCATCCATACAACATAACTTGTTGGATTTGGCACTTTGTTAGTGCTTGTGTTTAGGAACAACCGAGGATGGATGGAAGCACACGAAAGAATTTCATGGCTTATATTTTGCTTCCAAGTAGGGGTGGCGATGGCTGAGGCTCAGGCTAATGATGAATGGCCTGATCAGGCCCGTTGAACTATTTTGTTAATACCTTAAAAGTAGTCTGCCAAACTTGTGTAAAACCAAATGTGCAAAATGAATTTCTATGGGGAATTTATGAGATCATCAACCAAGTGTACTCAGGTTTCATTTGTGTTTTAATGACACAGATGTGATAAGAGTCCACGCTTCTTGATTTATTAGCAACTTTTTGGTCATGGCACCCATGATTACCCATGTGACTTTGTCATCTGATAACTATGACCGCCCATATGGTGGACCGTGCAGTAGATAGACATCTGCATAAATATTTCATGAGTTGGTCTATATTATCACAGGTTTGATAGCCTTTAAATAGACAACCGAAATAATAAAATGATGATCGATCGCTTTCATGTTAAATGAGGAAAACGAAGCTGCTATGATTGTCCATTGGCGCAAACTCCTATACATGAGAGCATTCTCTTTTTTCCTTAAAATAGTGATGCATCTGACCATGGCCTATTGCCATCTTACTTACAACGACTGACTACCCTGCAGGTTCCTCCTTGGAAATGCTCCATGCTCAGATACGAAGTTGCAAATCAACTTTTCTTTATTTTATTCCAACATGTCTCTCGCGAAAAAGGTGGCCCACTGGGGTGAAAATCTCACTAACCTACTCATTAGGTAGGCCATACTTGTACATGTAGTCAGACCATCGGTTTTCCTTCGTTTATTTGAGCTGTGTAGCCCACGTAATTAGCAGATTATACTAGCTTTCACATTTGGTGTTCTTTATGGTACCACCCGCCTTTTGCAAGGTTTATATTTTCTATAAAAGAGGCAATTTAGGAGAGAGAGAGAGAGAGAGAGAGAGAGAGAGAGAGAGGTTGAATGTGATAATTCAAGTGGACCATAAGTCAAACAATGATAACAACAATAATAGCAGTAAAATAATCTTATTTATTTATTTATTTATTAAAGTGATGATAATTTTATTAGAAAACACTGGAGCTGAAACATATAAAAAAGATAAACAAAATACGAACAAAAACTTGTTACAACTCTGACTAACAAATAGGAAAATGATCATGCTAATACATTAGCTGCTTGAGCCCAATCAATGGCATCCAGTTTTGCCCTAATGCGCCTAATATGATTTTTGAAACAATAATTGTTTCTTTCCAATCAAATGTTACGTAATCCAACTAGCAAACACAAATGCCTAATTTGCTCTTTTCCCATCTATGCCAAGCAATAAAGAACTTATCAATCTAACTTGGAGCAATCCATGCTAATTTACATAGAAGAAAGAAACTAACTCAAACCTTTGAAGCAAACGGACAATGAATAAAAAGATAGTTCACCGATTCCTTATCTTGAAGACATGGTATACATACATTCGTAATAATCATTTGCCACTTACGTAAGTTATCTATTGTGAGGACTTTATTCCTACTCTCTAACCAAGCAAAAGCTACCACCTTTGAGGAAGTACCATACCGCCAATCATGTGATGTGTGACGCTCAACTTGCTCATGAAAATCCCCTTCAATCATCAAATATACTTGATAACAGTAACAATGATAGCACCTCACCTATAACCAGCCGCTTGAATTATATTGGCAGTGCTCAGTCCTAGTGAACTTGGGGAGGGCGGATTATAGGTGAACAATTCTAAATAGACAGGCCAAGCTGGAGGTAGGGCTAATACCCGTTAATCAGGGGACCTATCTACAATAGGTCCCACAATTAGATGGTCTATCTAAATCGTGTACAATTTGAGTGCCCGTGAATCCACCACCATATTATGTTTGAGTATTAAATAACTTTTCAAAAGGAAGTGTTGTACTCTATTTTTGGCTGTAATGAGAAAGTCACAGGAGGGTGACACGTGTGGCATTGCATGAGGAATAGGAAACGGATAAAAAGATCTTCAAAGATTTGGAACACTTTTTGTAGATTTAAATTGGCGTAAAGCTAACTTTATACATCAGTAATTGGTTGACAACAGATTGTGGTCGATATACAAGAAGCGCAGCCGAATGGTTGACATGGAAAGATGCAGAATACGGTCGAAATGTTTAAGATATAAAAGGAGGCCAAGGGCAACTAAAATAAAACTTTGGCCGACAGAAATAAAGTGACCGAGAGGCATTTAGAAGCAAAATAGAGAGGCATTTAGAAGCAAAATAGACAGAAGGACGTGTTAAAGAAAAATAAAAGGATTTGGAAAACTACATGTTAATAATACACAACCGATGTGTGACCAATGAACAATTAGCAACTAAAGCATGGCTTGGTCGAAAGAAGAGGAATAATCAGGAAAAAGAAATGTACTAAAAGAATGACCTAGAGATGAGAAGAAACTAAAGAGGCTTTTGGACTATTGTAATCGTTATAGTAATGGAAGAAGGATCTAGAAAAATAAGCTACAATAAAAATCTATAAATAGTAGTTGAATGTGACGAAAAAAAATATTCAAAAAAACAACCAACTATCAATAATCAATCAAATCTATCAATTTATCTTTTATCTCAGCTTATTCTAGGAGTAGCGGTATTTCTTAGCCATAACCATTATTTATAATTCAAGTCTACACTCATACACTAGATTTGTTCATTATCCAATATCAAACAGTTCTTTCTAAATACGCATTCTTGCAATTACTCGTAGCGACTAAGTTGCTCATAGTGATCGATAGTGAGTTTTTCCTTTTGTTTGATTTGCACCGGTATTCTGAAAGTATTTTCTTTTATAAGGTACAAAGTAACCCATCTTTAGAGAAAAAACCCCATCCTTTGATTATCGCCTAATCACTATTAAATCCTGCAGGTAGTTGAGTGTAGCTGAGTAAGGGACTGATCTTCTTAGAATTTGATTATATACGTTCATATTAGACATATCTGCTTATTTTAACACTTGGAGTGAAAGTTGACCAATTTAAATCAAGTTGTATATAATACTGGACATATTTGCTTATTTTGGTACTTGGAGTAAAAGTTGATCAATTTGAATCAAGCTGTTGTATTGATTCTGGCATGCCCGCACAATAAAAAAAACAAACCACAAACCGAGTGTCCAACGGGAAGACATTCGGATATGCATCTTTCCTGCACCTATACAGCGATGTAATTGGGCACGTATGGTCGTCTAATAAAATGAATGCATTATCACCACTTACAAGAGACGACCCAGTGTGTTAAGTGCATTGAAACCTTTCCATGCACCTAGTTGGATTTGGACTTACTAAGCATCCTCATCACCTGTGTTAACAATTTATTAGATGTAGTGCCCTCTTTGTCGACTGCCACAAATACCTCATACTAAGCACATGACCAAAATTTATAAAGTCAGCAGCATGGCAAAATGGATGGAGAAGATCATTCCTCATAGGCCAGTCACAGATGTTTGAGACTCACTGTCGTGACCTTTTGCACAGCAGGGTAGTGGAATAGTGGAGTGAACCTAATGGACGCTCATCATGAGCGATGCAAATACCAAACAGTCCAAACGCAACCAGGTGCCTGGAAAGGTTTTCATATACTCAACTATTTGCCCATTAAGCTTGTACAAAATTAGGTCACGGTTCAATTATCAAAGCCCAAACCCCAGACATACGGGGCATCACCCTAAATTGCCGATGCATTAAAATCCCCCAACCCCGTGACAGGATGAAATTAGCTACAGATCTTTGTTTTTAAAAAAAATTAAAAATAAAAATTGAATGTGAACCATTGCTATATTTTCTTCCCTAATCATCTACATGCTGGGCAACCTGCTGATTAGTTAGCATCCAATATGGGAGGTCTCTAATTTTTTCGAACTTGTGTATTCATAAAATTAATTTAAACATGGTACGTACGATGTTGACTTTATGGGTTGGGCCTGTTGAACCAGCAGTCTTGAGCAAACCACCCACAAAAAAAGGTTGGCCAGTCGGGCTTTTCAGCCACAGGTCAACATAAGTCACTGACATGGCGCATACATACGTTTCATCATCGATGGTCAAAGTGAATGTCATCACTTATGATGGGATCACATACAACAATTTGCAGACACCATTCATCAATTGCAGCAACAACATATGAATTACCAACGCCTCCAGATCTTCCATTTTGATGAACAAAACATGCTACAGATCCTGCTCCCTCATGGGCAACATGCTCAGCCGATTCAACTAAACTCACCCAAGTTTTGGGCAAACTCAGGTGGATCGACTGACTTTTGCATGTGAAGTGGCCAACATATTTGCAACCTGCAAAAAATACCCAAAAACACCTGTTTATGCAAATGGCACCCAAGAGCTATCACAAAACTTCTAGATTGAAATGCCCACTGTTATAACTGTACAACCATGAAAGGTACTTGGAGGGGCTAGGCATAGATGATTAGGGTTTGCCTTACCTTTTGAATGAAACCAGTTGATTGGGGCCCAGCTTGGGCTCCCCACGTTTTGTTTCACTCTATCAACTGCAAGATAAACCTCAGCAAAAGATGTCAGATGCATTGAAATTCCGAAAAAGAAATTCAGGTTAGGAAATCAACAAATCTTGCTGCAGGAGTATGAGCGTTGTTGAGATATGCCATGAGCCCTTTTTGCACAAATTTGTAAGTGAATAGATCCATCACACAAAATGAGAAGAGACTGCTGCATTGCTGCCATAATTATAGCCTTATATTTATGAAGCATAATGGATTAACAAAACCCAAACAAAGATTTCCAGAGACAGCGCAAGCCGAGAGGCAAAATGAATATTCGAGTGCAAATTCCAATGCCAACAATGAATATTTATCATCCCCTGTGAGGGAAAACATGACAGCCTTCCATTTCAAGTCATCCTTCCATAGTCCTTTCTTGCATGGGACGATGGTGGAATGGCGGTATTGGGATGCCCAGTTCTTCGTCCTACAGAACAAATCATTACGCTAAATGTTTATAAAGGATAAAGTTAAAGATAAAGCAGAAAAGGAAAGAAAAAAAAGAGGGGGCAACCATCACTTTTGGAAAGAGAACCATCATTCAGATTGTTGCCATGAAAACCATAAAATCAATGTGGGAGGATGCTATTGGTAGAGAAGTCCACATGTAGCATCAGTAGGCACTATAGAAAGTATGAAAACATATACCATGCTTGATTGAGCTTTTGTGCAGCCAGACAAAATGTGTATGGAACAGCATTTGCCGATCAAGTTTATTCAGATATTGGGCGCCATTGAGGATGGGAGATAACCTGACATTTCCCCCATCAGATGATCCTAGCAGCCTGATTGCACATTATTAAATGTGGAGCAATGGCTGAAATTATCCTTTTTCATTCAGATGCTAAAATCACCTAATAGGAAAGATAAACAGGGCATGGCCCATTCCTAATGGGGTACGTCGGATCAACAGTTCAAGTTACTGACAGGTAGGTTACCGGAGTACCATTGCCTGATTGAATTTTGAACAGGAAAGGACACTGTTTTCTCTCAATAAAGCATCATATAACCAATGGATACTGACCCCATAATTTCTCAGTTACAGAAAATCACACAATCAGATATCAGAGGCATCACTCCAGCAACAAATTTCCTATGCAATACACATACAGTTATTGGGATACCAAGTATGAGTCGAATACAAGTTTAGAGATTTAAATGAAGCACATATACAGATTTGAATAAAGCACAAATAGCTCAGACATTTCTTAGAAAGTCTATGGAGGATTCAGATCTCCCTCAGAAACCAGGATACTGCATTGGTAACTACCCCAATGTTTTCATAAATAAAATCTCACTCACAGCAAACTCATTAGAGGAAAAAAAGAAGAACATAAGAGAACAAATACCTCTTAAGCAGTGTTACTTGGACATATGTCTACTTGGTTTTCTTTGCCATGCCAGCCACTTGTGACACTTGGACACTCCTCAACATGACAAAACTCCTCCACTTGGAAGGAGTGTCCAAGTGATGTCAGCAAAAAGTGCCATGTGTTGTGCGTTGTATAGACATATTCGCCATTACATTTTCTTGCACCCATCTCAATTTTTTGTTTTAAAGCCATACGATTCTAGCTCCTTCCCCACAAGACTGCCTATCCATACTCTTGGTGTCGAAGAAAGTAGAAACTATTAATATGGACTCCCCGTAGTACTCTAGGTTACAAATCATTTCTATAATAAATTATATGGCTCTAGGTTACTAATCATTTCTATAATAAATTATATGGCCTATGTAATAAAAAAAATTGCTTTTCTTTTTTGCTTAATTTTTAATTTTTATTTTAATGACAACTGGGTGTCCCTGCCCCCCTTTAAGGTGAGGCAATTCTGTGCAGATTCACGCAACCACTCACCAACCACGTGCATTGGGTAATCCACGGGGAAGGGAATCGAACTTGTGTCTGTGGGGAGCAAATCCACGACCGAAGCCGTTCGCTCAAACCCGTGACAGGTCTTTTTAATTTTCTTTTCCCCAGTTCTCTGAAAGAGATCAAGTACTAAACTATTCATACAAGTAACCAGTCTTGAAATACTTATTGCATGGGTTTTTGTTATGTTTGATAATCGACTGTTTTAGTTATCCATTAGAAATATGCAAATGGCCTTTTTATAAATCCTTTCTTCCATTTTATAATTCAGTTGACTTTCCATCAGACCAAAAATCCTCTAGTTTCATCTTTTCATTATTAATTTTATTAATCAATTTATTCATTTATATAAATTTTTTTTATTTATTTGGGTAAGGAAGTACCATGGAGCCTAGATTTCGACTGAAATTTAGCATCTCTGCCACATATCCAGGTAACTCTGCTATTAAGACTAGATGAAATACTGGAGAGGATTAGCACTTCATGGCATGCAGTCAGGGAAGTACTTTTACCTGGAGAATGCGGAACTGCAGCATTATAGCTGGGTGGAGTCGACTGAAACTTTGGATGATTCCGCTCACCATGGCTGAATGTTGACTGTACATGGTTGAACCGATGAAGAGGTTGCTGACCAAAACGACTGGGAGAGTTTTGTGAGAAGTGAAGCATATGATATGAAGGCTTTGACATGGGATGGCCATAACCAGCGTGCTTATCATGGACTGAAGGGGGACTGCCCTCTATGTGTGAATATTGAACTGGTCCATTAGTTCTGCCAGCAAACAAAAGGAACACGTAAATTTAACCCTTGCTAGATTACAAAATTAACTCCCCGTTTGTAATCATGCAGGTTACTCCAATCGAATCTAATCAGATTCATCTGATCAATTCGTTTTGAGCAGGAGAGGAAACAAAATCGATTGAAGAACACCACACTTCTAACATCTAACATCTTTCAACTTTCAGAAGGGATATTTTCAATAAACCAAACATCCAGCTTCTTTGGATACAGATCCTTTAGGGTAAAAACCAGGAGAAGTGTAGATTTACCCTCTATTGAAAAAACTACTAAAATTTTCATGATTGAATGTCCCATGGAAAATGCTAATTGCACTCACTTGAGTGCACTTTCGAAGTGTACTCACAACACGTGGAAATGAGTCACACATGCATGATCGGACCAGCTGGTCACGCAGTCCTCATAGTAGATTCCATCTATAATCAGAAGAATATGATTATCAGGTAGGCCATGCATGTACATAGAATTTGAACTGTTTGTCAATCTTTCTTAATTGTTAATTTATTTTGTACAGGTCATGTCACTTGATGAACATGCAGGCCAGGTTTTCTAGATATGGCATCAGGCAGCTCTGATCTCGCACATGTGTGCCTTACTTCCATGAGGTGAGTGCACTTTCAAAGTGCACCCGAGTAAGTGCAATTAGCATGACCGCCTGTTCCACAGCCTTGTAACATTAATTCAAACTCTACAAAATCTTTAGGTTTAAAGAATAACGGTTATTGATTTTGAGCCAGAACAATCACTGATGCTATATCGGGAGTTCTGGAGCATATCAGAACACACAACATACCTTTGGTTAGTTGAAATACTCCTTGAGCTTGTCCGCGCCGGGTTGTAGCCACGGCTAAATCTACCAACTCCACCCGTCGTAGTTGTAGATTCTGAACCATGACTAAGGCGCATACCATTGGTAACTCCAGAAGTCAGGGAGCTAACATCAGAACCATCCTCTTCCAGAAGAAGCTCCTCACTGTAACAGAAATAAGTCGCATTCATGTAACACCTGGCATTAACAAGACATGGATTTTCTGAAATCTAATGGCAGCATTCAGCATACTTCCTCAACATTAACCATATTAGCATCAGTGCCACTTATTGCATCTGATGTTAAAAACATATACGTCATCAACAATGAACAAATAGAACATGAAAAATCAAACTAACCAAACAATGGCTCTTCATTGTTGTCCATTCTCGACAGTTATCTGGTCCGCAGTGTTCTCTCCAGCTAACATCTATTGGGCCATGCCATCTACCATACGAGATTTTCTGCTCATTGGGCACACAGCAGATGGAGGAACTTTGGGCAAGAAGAGATGGATGCTCATTCTTCCAGCAGTCCTCTGGGTTATTTGGGGAGAGAGAAACAACCAGTGTTTTTGCAACAAGAGTATCTCGGCTAGAGCCTAGAGGTGTATTTAACAGAGCAGTTCTGTTATTCAGGGATTGGGCTCCTTGATGTGTGAGATTTGCTTTTTCTGGTTTATCGGGGTTCTTTTGTGGCCGGGCGGGCGTTGTTGTTGTATTATTTGTTTTTCTTTTTAGCATTGGTTTGCTCTTTTTTTTCTTTCTTTTTTTTTTAATATATATATATATATATATTCCAGCTTTGGCCAAATAAAATTGCACATTTCCGAACACACAAACTATTGCAGGGGCATTTTCACACCGGGCTCAAGTGAGATGGCTTGTGGGATGCAGGGGCACACTTGGGGTGGGTGGCCCATGTGAGGCAATACCCATGTAATGTGGGGCTCACAAGGGAGGTTTGGCTGAGGTCCTAAATCATGCGATGTGGGGTCTGGGCTATGAGATAAAGGGATTGATTTGCCATGCTCTATCAGTTTGAGCTTTTAGAGCAAGTGGTTAATTGTCCTGCATCACAACCCATCCTTGAAAAAAAAAGAAAACATTCTCTCAAGAATATTTTGAGGCTGATAATTTTCAGAAACCATATTGCCATCATTGCCAATTATTCCATCTGATGTTAAAAAAAGTACATGTCAAGGGTCTCGACAATGAACAAATAGAACATGACAAATCAAACTGACTAACCAATGGCTCTTCATGAAAGAGTTAAATTACCAAGGTTCATATACAAACCATCCTTCAAAAAAGAAAAAAAAACCTCTCGAGAATATTTTGAAGCTGATAATTTTCAGAAACTTCAAAATCCATCTTGCTACAAAATATCTCTGTTTCCAATTCCCTCCTGTCTCGTTATTTTGAGAGGAGAATACTGTCCCCAATTGGAGAACGTTGACTTTCAAGAAAAATTAAACAGGAGCTATGTAAATTAGTATGGGCCCTTCTCTGGAAAAGCACCTAGTGCTGGCAATGGGCAAGGAAGCCCAGGCTAAGCAACCGGCCAATTTTCAATAGGTCCAATTCCTTCAGTTCAAAGTTCAGGCATGGGACCTTGCAGGCCAACAATAGCCACAAGCCCTCAGAAATAACCTTAAGCTTCAAAGGGAAATTTATGCCATGTGCAAAGTTATATTGTTCGGCAGTTTTGTTGATACTATGATGCATCCTGGCCATAGATTAATCATATCAATGCTTAAGGGCACAGAGGTGGACCCCACATGTCACCAGATGATATGGGTGTGGTCTGGATGGTCCAGATTTCTGTACAAGTGGACTGTGTGACCCAAAGGATTCATTAGATAGTCCATAGGTTCAATCGTATGCCAGTTCATGAATTCAGTGTTCTATTTTTGAGCAACAAGTAACTCTTCAAAAAAAAATAAAAATGAGCAACAAGTTTTTATTTCTGCCATGAATATTCCATTATTCAGCAGCATCATTCTAGTGTCGCCAGGGATATCCTCCAAAAGTTACTGCAAGTGGAACTGTGGAAGAACTATTTCTGGAAAGAACCCACGACCAGCTGCCAACTTCTTGTTATTTATATAATCAACAACAGTTATATAGTGCACCCATGTGCGTATGTGGGGTTTGGGTGGGTGGGTGTACGTGCATGCATGCATGCATGTGTGGGTGAGTGCGAAAGGATCGGCCACAATTACAACTGATGGCAGCAAGAAGTGATTTTTTGAAACAATGTGCAGACTGCAGACACTATACAGCCTCTCAGCAATAGACTGGTGGCCTTTTATTTAGAAATTGTTCTCTGCTGTTTATTTTCTAAATTAGGACTACCTTCAAAACAGCAAGTTTATGTCTATGAATGTTTTTTTTTTTTTTTTTGGTTCCCTTTTCTGAATGACAAGAAAACAGAGAGTTTGGTATGGGGATGGGGGCCAGTGAGGGGGGAGATCATTATCAATATAAAACCTGTTAATGCGTGTGATCTTTAGGAATACTTTTAAATCGGACATGCATATTCGTCAATCTCATGATTGGATTTTCTGTCCACTTTTGAGTTGTGTCATACTGAAAGTGATAAAATTTAAAAGAGTGTCTGGCCGTTCATGATAAGATGCTATCCATGGCTCTTTAGTGCTACCCACCTCTTCACTTATCAATTATCAGGTGACATGAAAGAATTCTAATTTACCACTAACAGCTATTAATTTAAGAATTTGAGAACATGAATCATGAAAACGCCTAGCCATTTGAAGCTTACCTGTAATTGGGATCCCAATCTCCAGGATCAGGTGGTGATGAACTGCATTCAGGCTTATCATAAGGTTCTGATGAAGGAGAGAGACCTATTTGAGAACCGAGCGTAAATGATGGCGGAATATTCTGAACAGGAGCCGAAGACAGCCCTGAAGAGGGTCCATTACCACACCTTTGCTGCCTCCAACTTGAAGGATTACTGGCCAACTGCACACCACGAAAAGAACCAACATGTCCTCTGGAGTTCCCCTCAGGATGACTACAGCTGATGCCATCAGCTTGATGCCCCGGCCAGTGTTGAGATGATGGATTCTCCTGAGGTTGCATGCACAAAGATCCAGGATACCCCAGACTTCTTCTTCTGTTATACTGACCAACTGCAGCCACTTTTCCCAAAGGTGATCCATGAACAGTGCCTCTTGCTGGAGATGATGGACCATACTTTCCAGGTGACCCAGCTGATACCTGCATTTGGGAGCTTGGAGGAGTAAATTGTGAGGGACTAGCTCCCAGAGACATTGTCCCAGGACTTCCCATGGATGGACTTGCACCAAATCCATTTCCATGTGGGAGTTGAGAAGTTCGCCGTCTAGCATCTGGACTAGATCCAAGGATTGACCCTCCACCCTGTGTCTGCAGGTTCAATCCAGATGGTCCTACAGATGAATAATACATATACAAACTATTACTATCCCCATAGCTTCCATAACTGCCACCAAGACCGGCACTCTCGTTGTAGCTGCCATAGCTTCCCAAGCTGCCATAGCTGCTGGCCTGAGAGAAAGGAGCCACCTGAAAATGACTGCTACTCTGAGGACATTTGTTCACTCTTGCAACCTACAATACCAGGACAGATTTTGACACACATGCACAAACAAACAGATACAGTGCTGCAAATTAAAGTTGCTAAAAAAGTTTATGTTGTGGTTATGGTATCAGAACACTCAGCCAAAAATATATTTTTATGTAGACAAAATAATATTGGCAATAACACTTAAGTTATGGCCCTTGATAGAGTGTAATGGTGGAACATGATTCATGTAGCCAACCCCAATTAATCGGGATAAGGGTTGGATAACAACGCGATGAGACAAATAATACGGACAATAATAACCATAATTAAAACAGTTAAACCAAGGACTAAGAAATTTAATGGCAGCAGTTTATAAGGGGATGGGAAGAATACCTGAGGAGAGAGACCGGCAACAAACCAATGCCCAACACCTGGATTGTGGTCCACCATGACATTCTGGCTAACAGGCTAAAATACAAAGAGTTAGGTACAGTAACATATTTGCTCCACCAAAACTGGTAACCTTGAGAGAGTACGAGCTACCAGTGGGTAAAACCATAATTTTACTTGGCTCACCTGCAAAGATGGATGATATGGAAGATACATGCATGAGCTATCCCAGTAACAGCCACCATTCTTTGTTCTTTTTGGAACATTAAGTGCACAGGGTGGTGCACAAACTGGGTGCACCAGGAAAGCAAGGCATGTATCATTCCTACTCCAAGGAACTTGGACCAAAAACAAAGGAAGTGCAATAATAAAATATGCAATCCAAGCACATTAATCCGTTTCCCCTAGTAAAGGCTGGAAGCTCTTTCACTGAGGTTATTTCTCAGGTGAGCCAGGGAAATATGATAGCAAAGGCATGCTTCAAGATAATTGCAGGAATGATCAGGTCTTCTCCAGACTGTCAAAGTGATAGACTTGGTTGGGGTGGATAAAGCTCTTGCGGAGGGGCTTCACATCTTCTTGAATTCATATGGCAGCCGTATGTTAGATTGCTTCAGGATCTGGCTTTGAGATTAAACATGTCTTATTCCAACAATTCTAATGAAGCAAAGGGCAAGCATAGAGTTTGAAACTATCTGTATCTCCCTTCATATTAAGGGCTTTTCCCCTATTTGTAATCTCTATCTTGTTTCAATAAAAGTCTTGTCACACACATCAAAAAGTTACAAGCGCATCCTTTGTCTCATTGAGTGGTCCAAGACAAACTGGTAGAGCAAACATGTAGAACAACATAACAACATATACAGTGCATCATAAGGCTGACACTCAAATACATTATATGAGAATGCACTTACAATGCGAGGTGTCTCTGGGGCAGGTATATAAGGGCATGTAAAGGGTTCCCCAGTCACAAAAGGATGCCGCACAGCCTGAAAAAGAGAAATTGAACTATTGATTTCCACCAGTTAATTGATAGCTTATAACCGAAGTACACCAGAAGATGAGAATGACAATAATTAAGGCAAGTGCAAGAACCTGCAGAGGCGACCACCGCTTAACTGGATCAAGCTCAACAAGGCCCCTCAAGAAATCAAGCAGTGCTAAGCGGGTCAGTTTCTCTGTAACAAGACAGGACAGCCATCAACAACACTATTGACAACACAAATTACTACATTATCAGACAATCTTCTTCCAAACCAATGATGTTATGGGAAACACTATTGGCACCCACCCTAACTGCTAAATCACCCATCCTTTCTATTTTTGGCGGTACAATGGTACAAACTTTACACCAGTTTATCAACAGAAGGGGAAAGGAAGGGTGTATTGTAGTCTGGACGGGTTTAGAATTTTAGATAGTGGCTCCCTAACATTATTTTCTGTCTCAAACAAGACTAAAGCAGCTAACCTTTGGAGATCTCTTCTTCAGTCAAGTTTGTCCGATGGGGGTAAGTTGCAACAATTTCGTCTAGCTTATCACATTTGAAATACCATTTCCCTATTACTGGTTCTTTCGACTCCCTCTGCAGGGAAGGCAGCACCGAGTGAAAAATTTGAAAAAGAAAAACAAGAATGAGAAGAATAATCATATTGGCACATCATAAGCTTATCAAACATCTGAATGATGATGAAACTCACAACTTGATATTCCTCTTCAGTTAGTACTTGATAAGCACTTCCACCTCCATTGCAGGCTTCATCATCCTC
Organism: Magnolia sinica; assembly: GCF_029962835.1. Classification (NCBI taxonomy): domain Eukaryota; kingdom Viridiplantae; phylum Streptophyta; class Magnoliopsida; order Magnoliales; family Magnoliaceae; genus Magnolia; species Magnolia sinica. The sequence goes on along the minus strand of NC_080590.1, from coordinate 839,929 downwards.
AAAGTGGTGGATACTTGCAACGTGCTTAAAGAACTTATTTGTATTTTTTGCCAACCTCAATACATGATCAGGGGGTTGTTGTCTGCTCAACAGAAACATATAAACAAAGAGCAACTGTGATGCTTGAGAATGTACAATAGCAGGTTGATTAGTAAAAGAAAGAAATGAAAAAAGAAACAACCCCTTGAATCTCTTGCAGAGAGGAAAGTGAGAGAAATAATCTAGTGCTCTGAGAGCACTATTAAGTTCAAATGATCTTAAAAAGTTGCAACAGGACACTTGGACAGTCCAAAACATTGTTCTGGATTCTGGACGCATTACGTTGAGCAAGCATTTCATGGGCACAATACAAAATTACACTGAGCAGGAGATTTTAACCATCCGATCAACAGATTATGAAAGGGTAGGTTAAGTTCATTTATAAAAAAAAAATTAGTTCCAATCAACAATTTGAGCCATTTACTTGTTGGGGCTCATCATAGATGACACATGGTTCTAAAGAATCACTTTTCTCAAGAAAACATATGAATATAAAAGGCGGCCAACTTACAAATGAATTTGATTAACGGATCAGTGTGATTTTTGCATGGTAGCCCACAGAATGTGTTCAATCTAATGGATGGTAGAGATTGATTGGAATGTCCAAGGGTTATAAGTAACACGTGGAACAGCAAATCATTGATCTGACCATTCGCTCCATACTACTAGGGACACCGGACAGGCATGATGGGAAAAATCATGCCAATTGGATGATCTTAACCTTTTGAAGGAGGCCCCTTTTTTTGAGTCATTGGTGGGACTCAGAACCAGAATATCCCCAGTGGTAGGGCTGTCAACAGGCCAAGCTCAGGCTGGGCTGAGGTCTGTCCAAGACTGGCTCACAAAGCAAAAACTAGGCATGGGCCCGTGAAGGGCCAAAACAACACGCACCAGCCCAGACCTTTATGATCATGCACAGCTCCACTACGAGCCCGGCCCATGATGATTATCCATAACCCAAGCCCGATCCCTGCCACCCACTTTTGTGCAAAATCTTGGCTGTTCAGTGTGTGCCATCATGCATGATAAAAATGCCCTTGAAATCCTAAACGGCCAGGCTAGTCCAGCTAACATGCCCACCCTAGGGCATAATATTCTAGCCCAAAACCAAATTGAATAGCTGGGCCCGAAAGCCCGATAGAGACTGGCCCATTATAGCCCTACCTAGTGGGGATGTGTCTCCACCAACTCTCTTAAGGAGCTGGAGAGAGGATTCATATAGCTGACCCCAATTAGGTTGTATAAAGCTTAGATGATGAGGATGATGATGAGATCAGAACATTAGCATCATCAAAACCAGAGTGCTTGTGCTTCTTTTCAATCATACACAATCCATTGTGGGGCCTATTGCATAGATGCTACAATATGATTATTGGAACTATTCCATTTCTTGCTCAATTTTGTCTAATCATTTTTCATGCTATTGATCAAATGGTTAGGAACATCCAAGCAATATGAGTTTTGCATCATGGCTTGTCAATAGTGTTATGGAACAAATATGCAGTTTAAATAAAGATTGGATATCTTGGTTCTCCCTCGTGCCATTTAAAAGATATGGTGGTATTGCCGACGTCACTGTTGTGCTGCATTAGCATTCCCAGATATCATCATCACCATCACCATCACCATCCAAGCCTTATCCCAACTTAATTGTTTTTTTTTTTAAGCAACTTAATTGTGTCAGCTACAGAAACCCTGTTCTGACATTCCAACCATATGTCACATCAAGTCTTTTCTTACTACCTCCACAACACCTTCCCCCCTTGATCTTTTCGAGTCTTCAACTTGAACCAAGTCAATCCTTCTAACCGGCCCAGTTCTTGGTCTCTGTTGGGCATGACCAAACATCTAAGTCTACCTGCCCACATCTTATTATCTATTGAATGCATTCATTCCTAATTTCATCATCCCTTGTCTCGCCACTCGTCCATCTCAACATCCAAATTTCAGATACGATCATCCTTTAACTGCCCAACATTCTTTCCCATAAAGCATGGCTGGTCTTATAGCTATCCTAGAAAATTCCCCCTTCAGTTTAATTGGTATGCAGCAATCACATAAAACTCCAGAGGCACATCTCCACTTCTTCCATCCTGCTAGAATTCTATGAGCAACATCCTCCTCAATCTCTATACTCTCATGAATTATCGACCAAAGACATCAAGAATAACCATTTTGGGGTATTCTTGACAGCAATCTTAACTAATTCTTTATGTCCACTCTTATTGTTACTAAAATTGCACTCCATATCCTCTGCTTTAGTCCATAATTTTAAAACCTTTAGATTCTAAAGCATTCCCCCCATTTTTTTAGCTTTGTATTAAGACCCTCCCTCGTTACGTCAACCAAAACTATGTCATCTACAACCAACATACACCAAAAGACCTCTTCTTGTAAGTGCCTTGTTAATTCATCCATAACCAATGCAAAAACATAAAGACTCAATGCCAACCCCTGGTATAAGCCTACACTTGTTAGAAACTCACTTGTCTCTCCACTAGTGGTCCTCACATTGTTACAACCCTCGTACATATGCTTGATCATGTCAATATATCCCCCCTGAGATTCCTTTGTTTCTCAGCACCCACCATTCCCATTTATATCTGTATATGCATATAAGCATGTGTATACAAGCATACATATGTAATTATGTATACACACGGGTATGCACACACATATGGGTTCTTTTTGTGTGTATGTCCGTACATGCAAGTAAACCAGCACGTATGATTCGATAGACAATGTTTCTGGAGACCTATTGCTGCTACTGCTATTTCATAAATACTACTATTATCATTTGATAAATACTAGCAGAAGTTCAGTTTTTGCCTTTTTGGAAACTACTAGTTTTTTTTTTAACACCCAAAACAGAAGTTACTAGTATTTGCTACCGCTATTTCACAAATACTACTATTATCATTTTATAAATACTCACAGAATGTGAAGATTAATGGTTTTCTCATCAAACAACATAAATAAAATAATTGTGTAAGCAGGTAATTGTTTTTATTGCCATGCACGCCTTCTCTTCCCAGTTTTTATTGTCATGCATGCCTTTTGGCAATCATGTGTTCTCACTCTAATCAAAATTGCATCCACTCATCTAAACATTTGGCAATCAAGCATTCTCACTTTAGTCAACTTTTCAACACTGTAGAAGTTTGAGAAACAATGACATGTTCATGCAGGCGCACATGATATTTTGTGGGAAGTATCACCAATCATAAACTTCTTTTGTTTAAGGGAATCCTAATAGCGGACAACCGACAAGCGCACCAAAAGCTCCAGAGTTGATGAGGAAGGATTGGTTTATTGCTATATGTAGGCCCTCCCAGGCAAACACAAGCAAGATCTCCCCGCGGGCAACCCCCACTTCGCATGGGTCCCCGATTCGCACGGTCCCACAGTGGGCCCCACCTCGTGGCCATTCTGCATCTCACAGACCCCACTTCATGAGCCACCCCACCCCAGCATGGAGATACGGTGCATCCTTAAAATCACACCAAGATGCCTCAGCATCAATCCCTTTGCATGTCTACCACCAAAGGCACATGCTTACAAGAGTCAAGGCCAATCCCAAGGTGCAATCACCATGAACGTTCCTTAGCTCAATGATCAAATTGGTCCACTCACCATATGGGCTACAGGTGTACATCGAATATACATCATCTGCCAGCTGTTTCCAAATTGGCCAACTTTCTCATACACATAGGGCCACATGATGTGTGAAGAAGCCTGAGGTAATAGTGGTCCCAAAGGTGAGAAGATTTGTAGGCCAATGCTTGCTACTGTTTACCCAGAACCATGAAATGAACATGGGTAACAGAAAGCAAGAAACGCTGGTTTTGCAAGCAAAACAAGCTTCCCAGTAACCATACTCCATACCAAGAAACATCACCAGTTACTTCTACCACTTTTTCATGACCTCCAGTAAGTTCTCAGAATGGACAATCCACAGCAGATAAAACCTAAACAATAGAAATTGAGCTACTATTTTACAGATGTCAATCTGAAGTTTAGAAGACCTTATACGCAAAAGTGAAAGAACAAACATACCCAAGTATTCGTATCATTCGCCGCAGAAGATCAAATTCTGAAGCTCCTGGAAATAGTGGCAATCCTAAGAACAACTCAGCAACAATACACCCAAAAGACCACATATCGATAGCTGTAGTATATCTGAAAGATGGGTCAAGTACCAACAAACTAGGCATCCATATAGCATCATAACTAAATGTCAATTTCATAACAAATAGAGATCATAATTTTCTAAATTAATCATGCATTATGAGCGGAAACGCTGCCTAAATAAAGCCACAACTACAAAAAAAAATAAAAATGAATGCATGAATTATGCTGTAGACAAAAATGCTTCCATGCATCACTGTGAATATTGTTGTCATAGGGAATGGCAGAACAGGATACATGTAATCGACCACAATTAATTGGGTTAAGCCTTGGATGATGATGATGAGGGATAACTGATTTTGACGCTCTCATTGTTTTCATCCTATCTTGCATCAAACATCAAGCTCTAGGTAGGGGTGGCAATGGGCCGAGCTTGGATCATGGATAGGGTACCTATGCCCACCCATACCCATACCCATACCCATTAGGGTACCCATTTGTAATTTGAAATTAGAAAAAAAAAAAGAAAAAGAAAAAGAAAAAAAAAGAGTACAAGGTACCCATCATACCTATACGTACCACCACCACTATAAACTATTGTTGCTAATCAACAATTAGTCCATCACACCTTGCCAGAGTATCAAAATTTCTCTTCCACTTTCCAATGTCCTTTTTCAGTTTCTTTATTTGTGGGACAACAATGGTGTGTGTATGCATCCAACCCACACATCGACTAAGCCTCACCATGATGATGGGTTTCCCTAAGAATTAGGACCATCAATCATCAGGTCGGTCACGAAATACAAGAGAATTGGCAAGCCCAAAAACCTTCAAATTCACTTGGAGAACTTTAGGGGTCCTCAACTTTGCAGATCCACTTTCATAGTGAGGTGACCCTGTTGAACGGTTGGAAAGCATACATACTGCACTCACCAAGGTGGGCCCTTGCAGAGTGTTATAGAATAAGCTTATCCTGCAACTTTGTAGCGGAAGCATTATCCTTTTTATATATATATTTTTTATGAATTAAAAGGTGCTAATTGTTCTTACTAATTAAGGTGCTAATTGTTCTTACTAATTATAAATTAATTGGAACATTGGGAATACAATTCATACGTACGTACGTACATACATAACGTTTGGGTTCAGGCCAGTTTCGGATATGGGCATGGTTATACCAGCACCCGGCCCAATTATTACTCGGGTTCAAATTAATGCCCAAACCTGCACCAAAACCCATTTAGCTACATCCATGCTCAGGCCTGTGCCAGGCACATCGTTGGGTGCACCTGGCTAATTGCCACCCCTAGCACTTCCATTGAATAAAACACACACTCTTCAATAGGATTTTTTTAAATATCATTTAAAAGGATACGGATACCCAAGAAGAACTTCCGGAGACCTGTAGTAACGGCTCTACAGCAGAAAGAGAAGAACAGATGTCAAGAGAGCACCAAAAAACTGGGAAAAATAAAAAAAATAAAAAACATGCAAGAGGTGCAAACCTGAATGTAGGAGTAAACTGTCCGATCCTCCATACATGCTGAACCAAAATCAATAATTTTGACTTCAGGTGGCCTCACACTGAAAAAGTCCATTACACTACATGTAAATTTCAAACACACAAATCTTACATGATTTGCAATGTCAAGTGATCAGAACAAGTCACAGACCTCGTAGATAGAAGAATATTTTCAGGCTTCAGATCACAATGTATGATACCAGCATCCTTCATCACAACCAGTGCATGCAAGATCTAACAAACCAAATAAATTAAAGCATGGTAATGGAAGACGGTCAGATGGCCAAACAAAGAGCCCAGCAGTATAAATGCAAATTGCAACTAAATTTTAACCAAAAGTGCTTGTTTTTCTGTTTTAAGGCAGTTTAACTATGAGGTAAGTTGCAAAGAACACCTGTTTGGAGAACAACTGGACAATGCTCAGAGACAACCCTCTAAATTGATTCATCTTGATAAGCTCATACCTAAAGGTTTATAAAAGAGGTTACTAGAATGCACAAAGAAATACATAAAACAAGACACATCTTACTTTATATCAGCTAGATAGATCTGAATTCTGAAGTAAGAAAGAATTATTAGGGTAACTTACAAATTTGAACCAAGCATTTCAAACGAAATGCACAGATGACGTTGATATACAAAATAGTCCAGGATACGAACAATGTGATGCTTATCTTCAGGATCAAACTTCTGATTTAGCTGCACGGAAGTGAAGAGGGTTTAGCCAAATACCTCCGGTATAAACTTACCAAAGCTGAGAGAGATATTTCAGTTACCGTTGTCAAAATAGAGACTTCAACAAGTGCCTGTTGATAGTATGCTGGCTGGTTTTTGATGATCTTAACAGCAACATAACTATTAGTTTCTGAAACCCAGCATTTTGCAACTTGCCCAAACGTACCTTGACCAAGAATATCTTTGACAACATACCTGAAATACGGGACAACACAATAAAGGTCAACCCCTTTGGCTAGGATGGCTAGCTCCTGAGGTTGACACATAATATAGGAAGGTTTTCACTACTGCAAACACTTCTTTTTATAATTCACGAGAACTTTCTTTTTCATATGAATTCACAAGAACATTTATATTTAGCAAGAACTTTATGAAGATTGAGAGAGAGAGAGAGAGAGAGAGAGAGAGAGAGAGAGGAACAATAAAGAACATCATTCAACAATCGGAGTCAAATGTCCTAGTACGAAGGTGAGTACGACAAATTCCCTCTTCATCAATATTCTTTTTAGCTCGCCTCCTGCAAACTGCCAACTTAACCCACCAGGATGAAACCAAATTGATGATGGATTATGTGGTCCATTTAGGAATTAAATTAAACAAATACAATCCACATCAATTGCATTTTTAAAGACAATAAGAAAACCCATGAAGTAGCAAATGGTAAGAAAACCCATGAAGTAGCTCTTGAGTTTGAATTTTTTAAAGACACCAATTTAGATCTACAACCAGAAACACCAGGAAAGGGACACGCATAAAGGCCAGCGCTTCGCAACTCCTTGCACTCCACTTGTATCTTATGGTGAATTAAGAAAACCACCATTAGACAAATTCTTGGTAAAGTTCCCATGTCAAGATGGGTTCAAGTTCTAAAACTGTGGACAACAAGGATCCATCCGAATCATCCACCAGCGTTCATCTAACCAGGATCCTTAACAAAACCAAGGTATTCATAGAGCTTCATCTCCCCCCCTCCCTCTTTTTTTTTTTTTTTTTAAAAAAAAAAAAAAAAAAAAAAAAGATAACTAGAATTTTATTAAAAACAAAACCAAAACAAACTACAAACAAACTGCGCCAAGCCACCGAGATAGCGGTCCAGTTACAACCCAAGAAAGAGAAGATTACAATCCTTAAGTTTATCGATAATGGAGGCCCACTTGATAATTAACAGCCTCGCCCTTTGGGGAATATTCTCCGCCAATTTGCTCTCATTATGAACTCATCTACCATTTCTTCCTTCCCACATGGACCACCATACAGCGAGTAAGGACATTCTCCATAACAGTGTCCTTTGTTTACCCAAATTCACTCCATGTCAAGCTTTTAAGAGATCGCCCATTGTCAAAGGAAAAGACCACAAAACTCTAAATCGGAACAAAATATTGACCCAAATCAGATTAATGAACCGACAATGAACAAATATGTGATCCACTGTTTCCTCATTTTCCATACAGCAAAGGCAAATATTTGGAATAATCATCATCGCCCTCTTTGAAAGGTTATCCACTGTCAATAACTTTTTGCCTATTAACCAACCAAATGCCGGGATATTGGGGGAACCTCATAATGCCAAACATGCTCTGTCAGCGCCTCTCTAGAAGCAGGATCCTTAATAAGAAAAGCATAGAAGGACCAAACTGAGAAAACACTCGACTTGTCAAGTCTCCAAAGCATGCTATCCGAGGATGAAGGATTCGGGCGACAAAGATGAATACAGTTCAAGAGAGCTACAAATTCCTCTACCACCTCATCCCAAAGGTATCTTCTACATGGTGGTTCCCAAAATACCTCACTCCCAACTAGGAAGAAACACTTGGGAATAACAATGGATGGATTCAGATCAAGGCAAAATATCCACGGGAATTCAACTTTCAGCAGAGCTTCTCCCACCCAAATGTCTTCCCAAAAATGAATTCCCTCACCATTCCCAAGAGAAGTCAACTCCTTCCAAAAACACCGACTTTACAGATATCACACCTTTCCATAAAGTTGACAATCTATAAATGGAGGAGTCTCTAGTCCACCACCCTTCCTCCGAACATCCATACTTGCTTTTGATAATCTTATTCCAAGGCACCCCATCCTTGTTCCCAAGCCTCCAAAACCACTTACCTAGCAACGCCAAATTCATATTTTTAAGGTCTTTTATGCCAATCCCATTGTCTCGGAAAGGCTTACAAACCTCATTACAACCAACGAGGTGAAATTTCTCTGTCTTGCATCACATGCCATAGGAAGTCACGTCGCAACTACTCAAGCCTTGACAAAACTAGACATTTAAAAACTGACATGAAGTGTGGTAGATTCAAAAGGGCTGCCTTGATAAGAGTGATGCGACCACAAAGAGAGACAAACCTACTCTTCCATCTAGTTAAGTACATCTCGAACCTATCAATCACTTTATCCCACATATATTTTGGATGCTTACCTATACAAAGAGGAAGGCCCACAAAAGAGGTCGGAAGCACTCATGACGCACATCAAAGGACTCAACAAACTCCTTTAACTCCTCCTACTCCATATGCACCCCGAGCATCCTTCCCAACTAAACAAGCAAACATCCAAAAAATCCTCAACCCTTTGAGTTGCCGAAATATTGGCAACTGAATTTTTATTTCAAAACCACCCAAGTGTGGTCCTATCATGTTGCAATGCAGGATTCCTTTTCCATCTCTTCCACTCCCTTTTCATCCTCCCTTGCTCTAAAAAACTCACTTTTTTATAGGTTCACTTTCAGGCCCATTGTCACATCAAAACACCTCAGAATGCGGCAAACTAAAAACCCATTCCCTTTTCACACGATGGAAAACTGGCTTATCTTACTATTCAAAGAAGAAGAAGAAGAAGAAAAGCTTATAATCCACGAATTGCAAGGGAAACTCCTAGACCTCATTGAGCCACTCTAAAACCTTCAACCAACCCTTCTTCCTTGGTCCTTACCCAAATGTTACCATGGGCTTTGGCTATCACAACAAACAGATTTGGAGTAAGAGAAGCCCCTCCCTTCCTGATCCTTTAAAGAATCATTTTGGGGAACCATATAAGAGCACTAAGTATCATGGTGACCCAACACATTCTATCATCCACTCTCTCCAACAGACCCCAAAGCCTATTCTTCAGAGCAAGTAATTGAGAAATTCCCAATTCACCTTGTCATACACTTCTCCATGTCAACTTAGCATACCAATTTCCAACTTCCCCATTACACGCCTGGAATCTTTACATTCATGAGCCGTTGATGCCTCATCCAAAATATCGCCCCTTGAGAACATGGTTTCGTTTGATAAAACTCAGTATCGCCTGAGTCATATTAGTTTTGGCAGCTCCGAGATGGGTCACCCCCACTACATGGACTCCACCTGACTTGGGATGAGTTGCACCGAGTCTGCTCAGTTTTGTTCAAATTAGGGCAAGCACGTGTCGACGATTCTGACACACCTACGTCAACTAAAAAATGTGTGTGTCCACACACAGTGGAGGTTCCATTTTGATTTTTTATGGGCCCACTTGGTTTCCACTTTCAGAGGGCAATCAAAATGCTACCAGATCACTCCATCGTCAAGGAGTACACACCATGTAGATTCCCCTAGCACATGAATCAGGTTAGTCCACCAATGAGATGGCCCGCTGTTTATGTAACAGATACACATTGTAGAAAGCTTCGTTGAATCTAAATCACTCACTATTATCTAGCAGAATGGCAAACCTGATATTTAGGTCAAAACATGATCAAGGTCAGTCCCACCACGTAGATGGCTTGGATACTGCACGTCTTCCATGCTAGAATACATGGTAGCATCTATTGGCATCCTTGTACACACATGTCAGCTTAGAAGCCTCAAAAAGAAAAAAGAAAAAAAAAATAGTGGGGGGGGGGGGGGGGGGGAGCAAGAGACTTTTCCCAACCTACCGTCTTTTCACTTTCCACCAAAAATGTCCACCAACTTCAAAGGGATAGGGGAGAGGAAGCTTCCTTAAGAGTTACCTCCTTCGAGCTACCTCCCTCATCCAATTCAAATGGCGCCATGCTGGTGACTCTTCATCCATGCACATGGCATCGTTGTACGACAATCCATACAAAGCAAATTGTTGACCCAACTATGAATGGTGCACAACAGGCAAAAAAATTGAATAAAGAAAATAATATTAACCATCTGAATTTTGCATTTTTTTGTTTTTTATTTTTTCATCGGCAATACGACTTATTCAAATACCGCATGAGAGAGAGCGAGAGAGTGGTTTTTTTTTTTTTTTTTTATAGGTAGAACTAGGCTTGAACCCGAGACCTCAATGTTGAAACATGGCATGTCTACTACCTCTAAGCTATAGGCTTGAACCTGAAAAAGAGATGCTTTTCATGCAACTATACTCCAACCATGATTTTCCTACACTTCCATAACAAATTTTTATCCGAGTCTCCTTCCTTATCCATATGCTTACTATTGTACTCCATGCTTCCCATTCTCTCTTTCAATAATATCGGTATTGGCAGTCAGCGATACGAAACCCTCCATAAATACTGAAAAATTGCCAAACTTCCATTTATTGTGCGATATATCACAAAATATCGTGAGATATTGCCGATATATCGCACGATAATGCCAGATATTGCAGATTTTCCGGCGACATCTCATCCGCGTCCCATCCAGAAATTCCAAAAATATAGAAAAAAAAATCTCTTATCTGTTCAATCTGCCTAAGAGAGTAGCTTTTGACTAGATTTGGGTGAAATCCGGAGAAATAATCGCCGAGATCCGGAGAAATCGTCGATTTGGGAGAGACTTTAGGGTTCCGGAATGCCGGAACCCTCTCTGCGTAAAAAAAAAGGGCGTCCGGGCCCTTTTTAATGGAATTTGGGTTGGCTGGTGTACCGCACACCACCAAGCTGACTGGTGTGTTGACGTCACCAAGGTTTGTGGGTCCCATCATAAGGCATGCGTTATATCCAGACTGTTCGTCCATTTGTCAAGCTCGTCGTAAGGTTTAAGCCGAAAAATAAGACAGATTCAAATATCAAGTGGACCACACTGCAAATAGCAGTGGGAGATTGAACGTCTATCATTGAAACCCTTTGGAGGTCACAGAAGTTTTGGACCAATATGATATTTGTTTTTCCTCTTCATCCAGGTCTATGTGACCTCATGAACAGATTGGATGGAAAATAAATGTTATGGAGGGCCCTACGAATGTTTTAACAATGAGATTCGTTGTCCCACTGCTATTTGTGGTGTGGTCCACTTGAGCTTTGGATATGACTCATTTTTGGGCTCATAATCTAAAATGATCTCTCTGAATGATTGAACAGTGTGGATATAAATACATTATTTTGGGGCCCATATAACTTTGAACCGTTCGTACAACTCGAACTCTGGGAGTGGCGCTAGTATTGGGACGCAGATTTCCTGCGAAAGCCTTTTACTAGAATTTCCTGCGCAAGGATGCTGGGTGGGGCCCACCGAGATGTTTGTGAGAAATACACCCCGTCCATACGTTTTGCGGGCTCGTTTTAGGACGTGCGACAAAAAATGAGGTGTATCCAACATTCAAGTGGGCCACACGAGAGGAAAAGTGGGCATTCAATGAGCATCGTTGAAGCATTCTTATGGCCAAAAAAGTTTTGTATCAGGCTATCTTTTCGGTGTTTTCACTTCATCCCATTTGTAATGACCTTATAAACGGTTTGAATAGCATATAAACATCAAGGTGGAGCCCAAAAAGGTTTCAACGGTAGGAATTTCTTTCCCTAATTTTCCCTCTCGTGTGACCCACTTGAGTTTTGTATTCACCTCATTTTTGGTCGCACATCCTAAAATGAGCTCACAAAATGAATGAACGAAATGGATTTCTAACACATTATAGTGGGCCCACCCAGCATCCTTGCGCAGGAAGCCTTCCGTGGGAAATCAGCGTCCTTCGTCTTGCCAGTGTGGTGGGAAGCGGATTGCATATTACGGGACATTGAGTAAACTCTGCAAGGGGCACTGTAATTAATGCATTTTATCCACTCCGTCCATCTATTTTACTAGATAATTTTATAATTTTAGTTCAAAAAATGAAGCATATCCAAAGCTCAAGTGGACCACACGACAGAAAACAGTGTGAATTAAACGAAAAATCCTTGGGGGCAAAGAAGTTTTGGATCAAGCTAATATTTATTCTTTTCCTTCATCCATGCCTTTGTTATCTTATGAACAAGTTGGATGAAAAATAAACATCACTTTAGGCCCTAGGAAGGTTTCGACGGTAGAAATCAGTATTCTTACTGTTTCCTGCGGTATGGTCCATTTGAGCATTGGATACGTTTCAAATTTGTGCTCAACCCCTAAAATGAGCTGAACAAATGAATGGACGGCATGGATAAACCACATACATTTATGGTGGGCCCAACAAAGTTTACTCAATATGATAAGATCCAATGTGGTGGCGAGAGTAGATTAGGTTAGACCCAGCCTCACCCAAGAATGTACAACCCCTACCATGGGGCCCAACTTGATGTGTGTATTTTGTATTCATTCCATCTATCCGTTTTTTCATATCATCTTACAACATGATCCCAAGAATTAAGAAGATCCAATTATTAGGTGGACAATACTCAAGGAAACAATGGTGGTTGAACATGGTACCATTAAAAACTTCTTAGGGTGTACCTTGATTTTCCCTATATTTTATTAGGCACCTAATCTGTTGATAACTTCACATAAGTTTGAATGAAGAGAAAAAACAATTATAGGCTTGATCCAAACTTTTGTGGCCCACTAATGGTCAATCATCATTGTTTCCTATGGTATGGTCCACCTGATTATTGGATTTGCTTCATTTTTTGGATAATGTCCTAAAATGATATGAAAAAAATGGATGAACGGGGTGGATACTGAATATAGTTGTCTTAGTTCAATCGAACAACGCATAGTTGAGGACCCTATACAAAGGAAACCTATTATGTCCACTTCTTTTTTGAGATGTTATTATTTAAAAGTGTGTATTAGGGTCTTTTTTAATAATCCCTGAAGTTTCATTGAAAAATTCAACAAAATTTTCAATGTTTCCCCATGTTTCCCAAAAAGTGCGATAAATTATGCGATACAAAGGATATATCCCGTGCGATAACAAATACATATCTGTATCCCAAGGGTGCGATACATTGCATGCTACTGATATTTCGAACACTGACTAGGACAACCCAAAAAGGGTGAGGAAATGACACCGCACGGTTGAAGCTACCTTACCATGAAGGAAGAGATTCATTTTCTTTGCACATGATGCACATGTTAGGGATTGCAAGTGTCCTCTTCTTGAGATTGTCTAAGACTCTGAGGTTATGATTTTGTCTAACATAGCAATCCAAATGAATGTTTGAATCCTAAGCTGAATTGGAATACTATAAGCCTTCCAAACCTGGGATTCAACCATATCAAGATCAAAAATCCTCAGGAGGAAAGATATAGAAGTGAACTCACCATTCTTCATCCATTTCCAAATCCTCTTATCTTCCTCCAAAAGGTTGACATTCATGCAGCTTATTCAAGAGCCTTGTAAAGAACGATCTCTCCTCCTCAAGAAGATTTCTTCAGAAATTAACATTCCACACCACAAAGCCTCCCATGAAATCATGGTAATCAGATATTTTTGCCTCTTTATCAACAAATAGGGAGAAGAGGGGGAAAGCAACTGCCAAGAGATGATCATCTAGCCAGAAATCATGCTGGAAACTCACCCTATCGCCTTTACTAATGATATAATTTCCTTCACCTCGCATCTCTTTCAGAATGTGCTACAGTAGCATGCTGCAGTAACAAGATAGGGCATGATTGATATTTTTTTGTAATTGGGTGTTATTGAGAGATCTCTCTTGATTGTTCTCTCATATTTTAGAAGCCCATATTTGTTTAGTAGTTTAGAGATGCTAAAAGTTTGTTCCTCAGTAACACGATTATTTATTGTAAGTCTAGATTGACATTTACTAAGAATGATAGTTGAGGGCAAGGAGAAAACACTGTATACAACTCTCGAGACCACATGGTTTCATGAGTGATAAACCATTGGACGTTCCCTATGCTCAAGCAGTAGGTAACTTCATGGTTGCTAATGTGTTTGGGCTCGTTATATATTGATGTGCATTTTGTGATATTGATCATTGTTTTGTATATGTGATATTTGATCATACATTGTAGACGATGTATAGTCATGTGATGTAGCCTTGCTATAACTCACCATGTGGTCTATGGCAATCAATTTTCATTGATGTCATAATGGTGTTTTTTTTTTTTAAACGGTGTTATAATAATGTTACGGGTGGTGTTATCATAATGGGTAAAACTACAGTTTAGTGTGACTATGTGAGCAAACCTTATGACACATTAAGTGAAATAAGCCCTATTGGTCAAGTGAGAGATGTTGGCACGTGTGGTCACATGGGCAAAGGGGCCAATACCCTCCTTTTGACTAAGTGTTATCCCATTTTCTTTTCTACGTAGGCTTATCCAATTTTAACCCGTTAAGAAATTGAACACCAAATAAGGGCAGTTGCAGGATCCTTCTAACTGGGGGATGCTCCCACTTCAGAATCTCGCTCCTGCTTCCTACCTATTTATACTTGTTCACATTTTGAATTGAAAGAGATGCTTCCCTACTCTTGCACCTGAATTTTTTGTTACTTTGCTTCACGCTATATGCAACCATAGGGAAATTTCTCCCATATTGCACTTGAAAATCCAAAAGGTTTTTTTCTATATATGTGGGCCATGACAGTCCTCCTAATGGTACTTCCTTGAGAGAGAGAGAGAGAGAGAGAGAGAGAGAGAGAGAGAGAGTGTCCTTAGGGTGTGGGATGAACTTAGTAAACCACATTTTACTCATTTGTAGAGAAAGCCCGTGCACCTTTAGACAATCACCGGCCCCAAGGTAATAGCTCTCCCTATCTCCAGTGGTTTGTTAAATACTCATTGTGCAATATAAGTTTTACTTTGATATTGACGCACCGAAGTTCTTTTTCTTGAATTGAAGCCACAACAAAGATAACGTCCGACAAAAATCAAAGCTCATTTGGCCCTTGTAATTCATGTCCTAATCAAAGCACCAAAAATGACCCAAATTAGTTGTGATTTTCACAGGATGGTGATATTTTTATGCTCACCCAATCCACTCTACTGTAGAATCTCCAATGGGTCAATTAAAAGAAAATTCCCAACAACACCCTTCCAATTGTCGGCATCACTAGGTTATATCATAGGTGAGATCGAAATAGAAGATAATGGGTTTTCTATGGACGATTTGCGAAGAAGGTAACTTTATTAAATTTTAGAAAAAAAAAAGAAGGTTACTTTACCTCTTTTTTTTCGCTTTAGTTTGGTGCTCATTGAGTGTATTAAATATTCTACACCTTGACTTTGAAGCCCACTCCCATTAGATCCAAGCCCAAGAGCAAGCATGCTCACACCAGGCCCAAGCTTGGTTATACTAGTCATGCTAGGAGTACTTTGATACCAAAGTGTACTACTCTTTTCCATCGACGATGAGTTCTCTATAACCCTTGCAACGACAATGGCTCCACAACACTTACTAGAGGATGGATTTCCAACACTGCCAATAGCTAAGAGGATGAAAGAAGCTAGGGGTGGCAATGGGTTGAATCGACCCATGGGTCAATTGGCTCAACCAGCCAGGTTGAGGCCAAGTCAAGTTAGGTTACAAGTCAGGCTCGGACCAAAAAAGTAGCCCCATTTAGATTAATGGGTCAAGCTCGAGTTTGGGCCAACCCAACCAGACCCGCTCATATATTGAATCAATCATCATCATTTAAGCTTTATCCCAATTAATTGGGGTCACCTACATGAATCATGTTCTGCAATCCCGCTCTAATTAAGGGCCAGACCTTCAGTTAAACTATAGGTCATCAAGTCTTTTCTTACAACTTCCATCCACACCCTGAGGATTGCCATATCCCACCGTATAAAGGGTTTTTCAGATTTCCACGTGCAATACGGGAGAAATTGCCGTCCTCATTTAGGGCCTATTTTTGGTTTTCCAATTAAAATGGTAATTGGTTGGAGATGGGTAATGACTGCCCATTTAAGAAAAAGTGTCACAAAAGGAATGACTTAGATGGGCATGAACCATCCTCTATTAGATTGCTTGGCCAACCTTAACTCATCTAGGCACATTCAATCAGTTGTCACCCATTTTCATTGCATGATATGACCCTTAATCAATAGCTTGTTACCCTTGAATGCGGACAGTTGTCCATAATTCTTTGGCAACCTGAACCATCCACAAATGTCAAAGCCCCTCTGTAGCTCACTAAGTCCTTAAAGGATGTACTCAAAAATTCAACATTGCATCTTCATATGGCAAAACCATTTTATTAACCACAAATATGGCTGACATATTTTGCATTTGCAAATCGAAAGATGATAGTGATTGGTGATATTTTTGCTCGAGTGTCTTCACCAAGTAACTTAAGATGAAAAGTCATAACAACCACAGCAAATAACAATCTAGACTAGAAATACTAAGTTTTCAATTAATCCTCGTTTTTCTCAAAGAACAGATTTTTGGATGCAGAGTATCGTAGGCATAGGAGGATAGAATATTTACAGATTCCCTTTTTTTTTTTTAATTGCAAGAATATTTGCAGATTTCAAGATCGACAAAATGATAACCAATAGGACAAAGAGCCAAACCTTTGCTGTGAGCCTAAATTGACCAAGGCAAAGTTCACATGCAAAATGAGATCTGAGTTTTCATTATCATAGCCTTCATTCAGCACTCCGACATATGGGCTTGTAAGGAAACGTTTTGGATTCAAGTCTTCAGAATACTTGAATGCCGGGTTACATATTTGGTATGTCTCAACTATGCCCTTGGTTAGTCTTGCAACCAGCTGCACATACAAATAAAAATTCCAGGCTGAATTTCTTTTCAATTTAAAACAAAATTCAAGGTTATAGAGCACATCCCAATCACTTTAAGAGAAGGTCCAAGCATGAGAAAAACAAGAGTGCAATTTTAAGATGAGCTGATGCAGTGTCCACCAATCCAGAACAGCCACCCCATTTCAAAGAAATAAACTGATAGAAATTTCATTGCATTATGCTACTAACAATATATCTAAAAAGAAGGTCAAAAAAAAAAAAAAAAACCAACAGGGAACTCCCTTCCAAATAACTTACATGAATTAGTGTAATGCTACTAACAATATATCTAAAAAGAAGGTCAATTTTTTTTTATTAGCATAATTGATATTTAGCAGGAAGGTCATCCCTCGTTCAATAGGCTAAATGGCTACCAAGTGATCTTAGCTACCCACAAGATCCTTAGCTAAGATTCTTTTAAAGGCAATTATTAAATTTTACTGAGAAAGAAAGAGAAATGAAAGGTGGACAGGGTGGTGGATATTTATCAAGTTATGGTCCCTAGGTAACAATGTGTTGGAGATTTTTACCATGCTCTATTACGACCAGTGTTTGAAATATCGGTATCGGGTTACACATCGCATCCTTGGTATACAAATACGTATCGGTTATCGCACGGGATATATCATTTGTATCGGGTAATTTATCACACTTTTTGAGAAACATGGGGAAACATTGGAAAAATCGTTGAATTTTTCAATGAAACTTCAGGGATTGTTAAAAAAGACCTTAACATACCTTTAAATCATACCATCTCAAAAAAGAAGCGTATGTAATAGGTTTCATTTGTATAGGGTCCTAAGCTATGCGTTGTCTGATTAAACTAATGCAACTATATTCAAATTGAATGCATAACATTTAGAGTGTATGTGATGATCATTTCATCAAACACTTCTAAATACTTCGAAATTAGTCTCGATTGATAGCTAGTTGAAGGAAAATTTCAATATATATATATATATTAAAAAATAATTTTTATTTTCCGCAAATTGGCAAGGACTTAACAAATCAGTAGATCATCCCTCATACATTCTTGATTTCATGTTTGGAGTGCAACATTGCAAGCAATTTGGGAGAAATTGGGAAAATTTTGAATTTTCCCAAATCAAACGACATACACTCAAATTTCAAAATTAAAGTGTATGTGATGATCATTTCATCAAATACTCCTAAATACTTCGAAATTAGTCTCAATTGACAACTGGTTGAAGGAAACTTTCAAAAAAAAATAAAAAAAAATGGAGAACATGAAGAACCAATGGATATCAAAATCAAAGCTCTAATTCCATGATTTTTCAAGCAAAACGTGAAGAACCAATGGATTTGCAACCATTTGCCACTGATTTAACATAAGTTCAACAAAATAAAAATAAAAAACGGGATTGGAAATTGAAAATGCTAATTGGATTGAACATGTGGGATATATCGCCACTACTTGTGCGTTTCATATCACACAAGTGGGATACAAGATATATCGTAGGATATATCGGCCAATATCGTCGATATTTAAAACATTGATTATGGCAATAACATGGACATCTATCCCAAGTAATGTTGTCAAAACCCTTATCATACGCAAATCATAATAGGGTATACATATTATGTAATACATGACATGATAATGGCTATTGAGAACCTATGTAAGGTATACATATCATGATCACAGTTGTCAAAATCATATATTTTACGATTTAAGATTTAAGTCGAATCTTAGGCATGACGATTTACAGATCCATGTCGTGTCAAATCCTAAGCAAAGGCGTGTCAAATCTTAGTGATCATTACCGAAATACATATATGTCAGCATGACTGCAAACATCTAGAAAAGCATTCTAGACAAGTCATAGATTAATTTAATCTCTCAAACACTTGTATAAAAAAATCATAAGGAAACCCTCAATTTAAGGTTGAAGAGAGGATCCGTCATTTAATATCTCATAAAGAATAAAAGAAATATTTGACCTGTTTTAAAAGATTCTTAAAGCCATCACCAATTTAAAAACATAAACATAAAGCCAAATAAAATTCAAAAAAGAAGAGAACAAGTATAATTAATTTGAATAGTCAATCGTAGGATTTAAATCACAGAATCATAGGATTCATCTAAAAAAGGGATTCAAGGTGGGATTCAAATTGTTTTGCCTAAGATTCGACTTAGATCATAAACTGTAGGATTTCGACACTATGCTCTCAACATACAAGGAACCATCGAGACAATGGTTTCCCGTACACGAGCCCCAATGTGAACCAAGCAGTAGCCATGGATGTGGACAAAGTGGTATATGTATGCAGAAGATTTTATTCTTTTTGTTCTAAGTGCTTGTTTATAGTAAAATAGTCTAGGATCGTGCAGGACTAGTTGACACAGTAGACGATGTGGAAATTGGTACTTGGAGGGGGGTCCAGGGCCATAGGGACCATTCTAAAACAAAATGATCTTACCACAAAGTGGAGGGATCTCTAGTAATGGAGGTGTTGATGTTTGAGCAGTAAAATTACCAACAATAAAATGGCCCAAGCAATGAAATTCTAAACAACCAATCAGCTGAACAACAAAAATGGATCACACGAAAGATCATGCGGTGGCAAGGGCACTGAACAGCAAAGGCATTTAGTGACGACAGGATTCTCTTTTGCGATGCATCTGAAGAAAAGGTCAACAATTTGAGAAAAATCATCACATATTTTGACGCAGGTTCAGGTTTAAAGGTGAATTTAGCTCAAGCAAGCTTCTTGGGGTTGGTCTTTCAAATGATAGATGCTCAACCTCGTTCTAGTTTTCGGATGTATGGCGGCATCATTTCCCTCCTCATGCCTCGATCTCCCACTATGCATGGGAAAGCCGGCAAAACACTCATGGGCTAAAGTAATAAAAAGAGTCGAAAGGAAGCTCCCAAATCGGAAAAGTAGACACCTCTTTATGGGAGGAAGATTGACATTAATCAAGAGGTGATGTAGAATCTACCGCTCTATTTTATGTTACTTTTCCATTGCCCAAATCGGTGGTAGACAAGATGGAAAAACTTCGAAGGGATTTCCTATGTCAAGGAGCATCCGACGAGCATAAATTCCATTTGATGAAATGGGGTGATGTATGCAAACGTCGGGATGGAGAAGCTGCCGGCCTAAGGTCCTTGGAAGCGACAAAAGAAGCTCTTCTTGGTAAATGGTTATGGAGGTTTAGTTTGAAGGTCGATACCTATGGAAAGCTACCGTTGGGAGGAAACATGGGCTTTAAGTAGGGGAATGGTGGGACCCGGGATTCATCACTATACAAAGCTTCATATCCATGAAAATTTGTGGCTTGGCTAAAAAGCAAATTTTTGGTAGGGGTGGCTTTCTAATTTGGAATTGGCAAAAGGATTCGTTTTTGGAAGGACATCTGGCTAGTTAATAAATCGTTGAGTGTGTTTTTCCGCGGTTGGCGCAAATCTCCCCTTCAAAAGAGATTCTAGTTGCACAATGCTTCTCGACAATAGGAGATGAATATGTGCCCCGTCATGTCATAGGAACCTCTTAGATGAAGAAACTGA
The DNA here is from genome assembly GCF_029962835.1 of Magnolia sinica. Lineage (NCBI taxonomy): Eukaryota > Viridiplantae > Streptophyta > Magnoliopsida > Magnoliales > Magnoliaceae > Magnolia > Magnolia sinica. Next base: position 819,065 of record NC_080590.1, on the reverse strand, counting down.
AGATCTCAATCTCTTAAGGTTAGTTAGGCAAAGCCCACAGTTAGGGTCAATGATGCCATGATCTGATTTAAGGAGAACTTTGGCCAATCCTCTGCAAAATCCTTATTCAAATTATCAACGGTTCCTCTTCAAAAAGCTCACCTCACCGAACCATCCACGTTTGGCATTATGGGAACAAGTGTTGTTTTAGAAAAGTGGTCATGTTTTGGTTTGTTTCAATAGGGCTAAACACTTCGTTTAGTGGTGGGCTCTCTCTGTAAATGTTGTAGACCTTAGTTTTTCCTTTCTAAATCTCTGGCCTGTTTTGAAATCTTTTGTATACAGTATCGCTAGATTAATAAATGATTGCCTTTCAAAAAAAAAAAGGTAGAAGCATTAACAATAGAAAAGCTTCAACAATTATCACCATCAAAGAATGCGTTCTTTGTAGACGCTGAAAAATCCATGTCATGCATAGAGTTCGAGGAAGATTGAGCTTGTTGTGGACGTATGATGATATGGAGAAATCTTAACATGAACCATGCTTGAGACTCCAATGATATGGTTGCACAAGTTAATTACTTACTGGCTTGGATGTTATCTCTTGGGAGTGAATGAGAAGATTCCACCTGTCCACCTTTAAATGGACATAATGTGTAGCTTGTTAAAGATTAATAAATGCAATGTGGCCACTTGATAAATTTTGATTGGTAAATTAGGACTCGAGTCTCCTATAAGGAGGGGTGAGATTAGTAATGTTAAGTTAATCACCATTATCATCTATGCCTTACCCCAACTGATTCGAGTCTGGTACATGAATCATTCCGCCATTCCACTATATCCAAGATATGGTGCTAAGATAATGATGTAGAAATTCCACTTGCATCAGCTTTGAGAGAGGAAAAAAGAAAAAGAAAAACAATATTCTATATCCACTTTGTGCATTCCATCTCTCAAATCTCTTTCCACCGATGCAGCCTCTTCAGTCGACATTCTAGGAACACGACTTCATATGCATGGCATGCACATAGCTCTCCATGAGGGTCTCTAACCTAATTCCTAAAAGTACAGTCCATTCCCTATACTTCTTGTGCAACATCTAGGATATCGAATCAGGTTTCCATGACATTTAGCGCAAGGCCTTCGAATAACACTCCAGGAACTGAATCTGGAGGAAGGTGCCTAGACCCTACGGATATGCATCATCTTGTAAAGGCAGCTCAATTGCTCATATGAAAATAATGCTTAATGATGTTGTAGCTTAAATCCTTGGATTTTCTTTAGCTCTTCTGCTTGAGTATTTGACCTTAGTAGTAGTGGAGAATTTCTATCTCCATTATTATTGTAATATATTGTTGTACTTTCCGCCAAGTGATTTCCCTGATTTTCCAATATAAGGGGGCTCCATTGTCCTTTTGCTGGATTTGTTTTCATCTATTTAGTTTTTCAACTTTTTTTTGTTTTTTGTTTTTTTGAAGACACAGGGTGTCCCCACCTCCTTTTTTGAAGTGAGACTAATCCCTGCGAATACACGCAATCACGTCAACCTTTTTTCCTTGTTTGTTACACGAAAGGGGCATATGAATCATCAATCATCCATTCTTGCTGATTGAGTAGCCTTTTATGTTTCAACAAATTGATAATTAGAGAAAATAATGTCTCCTTTAACCACATCAGAGGTTCTGCATGGTACATTGACATCTAAGCACTAGCCAACAGCTTTTCTTTAGCTAGTTCCTGAGTAGTGAGATTACATGAACAGGTGATTTAAAGCATCTTGTCTTGGGCATCTGCATGTCTGATGATTGACTGAAGCATGGGCATTTGATTGAACTACCATGCTTCAATGAAGAACATAAGAGCCTTTACTTTGCAACAATTTATCGAATAAATAGCTCCCACTTCATTTTCATACTACTTTGTTTTAATTTGAAGCTTCCATGATTCTTACAAAATGAAATCTCCTGTATCAGATACAAAAATTATTAAAAATCATAGCTTCCATAAGCAAAACAACTCCATGATAATAATTTTAAAAATTTTAAAAAAAAAAAAAAACAGAATGTTTTTCCAAGTTCTTTTTTTCAAAACTCATTACCAAAGTGAAGTTTCTCACGTATTGTAGGTGTTTCGGTCAATCACATACGTTTAGTTAATAGAAATGACAACGGGACGGCTTGAGACGATCTTGACCAGCATACACAATGCTATTAGCCAAGCTTCCATAGTGGGTTTTACTTTAATTCCAACAAAAAACCTGAAATTTCACTGCCCTCGGTAGACTGTATTCTCTGTTCCAAAATAATTGAACTGTGGTGTGCCAAATTCCAAGTCAATCAATGCCATATCTAAAGACAATTGGATGAACAAACAATGTTTTGAAGAACTTACAGGTCTTTTTACGATGACCCGCAAAGAACTGGATCTCCGGGTTGTTCCAGTGGAAGAACACGGTGATGGAGGCAGCGATGAATACGGACGGAAAGCTCGGCAGCACGGATTCCATGATGGCTTGGAAAACCGGTGGCCAGCCGCCTCACGAGGAGGATGCTCGTCTTCTTTGCTGATACCAGCCTCGTCCATGACCCAACCCTCAAATCAAGCTCCGATCAATAAAGCGACCACCACCATTGAGGGAATCGGAACAGACGGCAGGAAAATAATCAAAGATTTACCTACGCTCGGATCAGTGGCGGATGCAATGCGGTTCCAGAAGATTCTAATCCCATTCTCGTTGGAAAATCCCCAACAGCATCCGATTTAGAAAATCCTGTCGACTGATATCGAATCCCCCGATCGCGACGGATAAGAAACCAGAAAATTCGCGATGGGAATCGACAGCAGACGGGAAATGGAAGGGAGAGGAAGACGACAGAGAGATAGGGAAAGAGTATTTTAGGGTTTTTGATGAAGGATGTGGGATGTTCGAGCGATGAATATGGACGGAATTAGGTCCGCGAAGGACTGTTTTTCCTCCGCCTCCGTCGCTCTAATTCTGACGATTTTAGGCAGCGGCCTGCCTGCAAAGCTCGTGTATTTATCTCAGCTATCTAACCATGGTCAGAATCTTGAGTTAGCTTGACCCTACCATAGTTATTCCTTTAATTAATTCGTGATTACTTACCTTTGGTAATGTGAATCAGGGAAGGAGAAGATTTGCTTAGCCGTACGTTTCAGCTTATCTCATCCGTCCTTTATATATATATATATATATATATATATATATATATATATACGGAAACGGATTGGCTACTCCCCCTGACACCAGCCAATGGCTGATGGTCGGTGCTCTGTGGGCCCCACCATGATGTATGTGTTTCATCCATGCTGTCCATCTATTTTTACAGATCATTTTACAGTACGAGACCAAAATTGAGGTATATCCCAATCTCAAGTGGACCACATTATAGGAAACAGTGTTGAATGAGTGTCGACCATTAAAAAATTTTTGGGGACCATAAAAGCTTTGGATCAAGCTAATTTTTGTTTTTTCCCCTCATCTGGGCCTGTATGACCTAATTAACATATTGGATATCAAATAAACAGTACAAAGGGCCTTAGGAGGATTTTAATGATGGATATCCACTCACTATTGTTTTCATTTGGTATGGACGACGTGAGATTTATATCTCTAATTTTTGTTATCAAGACCTAAAATTAGGTTTAAAAATGAATGAACGGAATGGATGAAATACATACATCATGGTACGGCCCACAGACCACCGACCACTAGCCACGGGGCTGGTGGCAGGGAGGATTTGCCAATCCCCCTGGAAGGGATTGCGTGGCGACCTGGGAGGTATTGCGTGGCGACCCGAACATAGCTTTGCACTTCGGGGGCCCTCAGTGATTTACGTTCTTTACCCACGCGTTCGTCGTTTCGGCAGCTCATTTCGAGGCATGAGCTCAAAATTGAAGTATATCCTAAGCTGAAGTGCTCCATAGTACAGGACACGGTAGGGATAGTGATGTACACCGTTGAAATTATTCTATAGCTCACGGGGATATTCGTTCCTGTTCCGTGTAACCCGCTCATAAGGTCATATTGACCTATACTAATAGAAATATAAATATCAATTAGATCTAATAAATTTATAGTCCTAATAAGATTTCAACAATATATAGTTTCAATCCCCACTATTTTATATGGTCTAATTCAATTGAGCTATGAATATATTTCAGTTTTAGGTTCATTCGGTTTAAAAAGTGACGGAAAGCGGCGATAAAACAGATACATCATGGTGATTCCAACAGATACCAACAGAATCCGGTCAGAAGGGGTATCCCTTGCATCCAATTTTTAGTTATTTCTCTTCAACGTGACACTAGAGTTGTAGTTTGCTATCATTTTTAAAAATTAATAGTAATTAATGACTAATTCGCCAAAGACAAAAACACTCCCACCACAGATGGACGGCTACGCTGCTCTGTTAGCTTTGCACACCGTTTTAAAATATAGTGGTGACCCTGGTAACCCAACTACGGATGAAACGTAGCAAAAAAATTGCACAGTGAAAATAACATTAATATTAACCCTCCCATTATCTCCTTTAAATTTGAACCACTTTCTATTTTACTCTTTTAACCATCCATTCATTCAGTGGGCCATGAATTGGATGATTATGGTTTATTAAAAAGTGCGATTTTATAATAAGGTGTTTACCCCTGCAACATGGTACCAGGCAGAAGTGGACCCACCCACATGATGTCCGTAAATCATATACCCTGTCTATCAAATGCATCACCTTATGAAACCCCTGGTACACGAAAGCAGCTGAATCAAAAGCACATGTAGGCCATAGCAGAGGGAACAACTTGAGATGGGAACTCACCTTTGATGTTCACGAAGGTCTCATCGAGATGTGGAGCCTCTTGATTTTTGGCCTTAACCTTCCAAGCTAGATGAAAGGTCTAACCAGAATGGGTTGTATATAAACAACATAGTCGGCCTCCCACGCAAATCAACAGTGGGGATTCCATGTCTACTTTTTCACTGTTACGTGTCAGCTCGACTTTTGGAGCAAGCTGTTTTTCAGGCCCTAAGTTTTTTTTAAGCAGCACATCTGACGTACAGATTGGAGTGCGTTTACACAGAAATGTAGGCCCCGTTTCCTTCTCTCCTGAGTATATTCTATCTAAAATGGAATCTACAATTTGAATGGCCTAGGTAAGGAATGGCAATGAACCAAGTCGTGAGCCTGGCTTGACTCTGACCAGGCTTGGACCTGTTAACTTGGTCTTTTAAGCTGTGCTTGAGTGCGGCTTGTATGGTCAAGTCAATTTTTAAACTGATCTTGGCATAAGTTGTTTTAACCCCATTTAATCCAGCTCAGTTTCATGTGACATTCTCCATGTTACTAACATGTCATTTCTGTTATCGACAAATGGATTATGAAAACCGGCATGGGAAATAAGGATTTTATGAATTTTTGGGAAAGGGCTAACCAAATCAATTTTGGGCCGTCTCAAGGGCTGTACACATGCCACATGTGATGAGTCACCACCAATTTTTCGAATGGCTTAAATGTACCATGAGAATCTAGCCTGTCGATGGCCATGGAACAACATTATGATGATTGAGCATAATAAATCATGCGGACAATTTGATTTTGATGCTAATTTGAACTACTGACCATTTGTTCTCCAAATATGAATATTTAAGCTTAAGCACCTTGGCATGAACGCCATCTGGGTTATCAAACGAGCAGGCTTGCAGCCTCTCAAAATTGATCGGACTTGACCCAACCCAGTCCCAACTTCTAAAGTTGTTCAATTTAGACCATCGAAGGTCATCTCAGAACCAGACCTGACCCAATAAACAATTAAAATTTTGTAATAAATATAATTACTGTAATTGGGTGACATGTCAAAATCCAACAGAAAAAAACGCATGATTGGGCGACCAACTAGTGTCCAAATCAAAGAAGAATAGAAACTAGACCAGCCTAATCTATCCCCATCCCAAACTCAACATCGTCATCATCATTTATGCCTTATCCCAGCTTACTGGGGTTGGCTACATGAATCATTTCCTACTAGTCCGCTCTATCAAGGGCATAACTTCAGTTACCGCTCCAAACTCGACTTAGTGGACGAAATAGGTTTCAGTACAGATACTCTTAATATGTACTCAGCGTCCCAAACTAGAACTGGCTTAATTCGACTTGGACCCAACACATTTACCAATGGACCGAGTGTAGGACTTAAATATAAATCCAATTATCAAACTAGTCCAGTCCCAAACCCCCCTTGTTCTAACTAGACTCAACCCGTTTATAACCCTAAAAGAGATCAGGAAATTGTCCAATTTCATTCCGCTGGATAACCAGACCAAACCTGTAATGTTATCCACGAGTGCATGTGGGGGTGTGTTTCTGGGCATGTAATGAGCAGTGTGCGAATAGCATTTCTCAAACATAGCAACATATTAATCATATTGTAACTTTTTTATTTGAACATACTTTAAACTTACATGGTGGGGAAGTATACAAAATACATGAAGAAATGTTCAAATACAAATAGATGTAAAAGAAAGCATTCTCTCCCAACAACATGTCACTTTTGCATAACATATGAGCCATGTAAAAGGTTAGCCATGCTATCAAGATAAACCGCCAAAAGGATAAAAAAAAGAAGAAGTGATGATCCTCTCGTCAGGTAAGCCATGGTGACAAGATCATTTGACAGTCGATGATCTGAAACAGTATGTAACAGCGATCCATTTGGTTGAAGGGCTGATCTAATTTTCTCCCAAGGGGACAAATGGGGACACTAGTTTTCTACAAAGGTCCCTTTTACTCATTTATTTAGTGGATAGGATGCAAAAAGGGGATGGTCAGATTACCAGCTAAGGTGGTGTTAGGTGCTTGGTATTAGATGGGATTAGGTGGGATGGAATTGCATTTGGTCTCGTCCAAATTCATCTTGTGTTTGGAGAGGGTGGGAAGGGTTTACATTAGGTGGGATGGAATTGCATTTGGTTTCATACGGAGTTTCTGTGGATTTTGAAATCCACTACACATGTGGGGCCTACATTGATGCATGTGTTTTATCTATAATGTCCATCCATATACACCCTTTACATATGATATTATTGTTATATACATGTACAAGTGACTAATGAATTTGGTTCATTGATTACAAATTTATGGTCCACCACAGGGTTTTGCTTAATCTAGTGTTTTTCTCATGGCAAGAATTTTATTCTAAACATGTGATTGGATAGCCAAAATACCACAACATTTCCAGACATGCAATCATCGTGCAATAATTGTGTTAATTTCATCTAATACGATGCTATACCATTTAATCCCATGGACCAAACAGGCTATAAGGGTTCAATTGCCAGATTTGAGAAACCATGCATTCTGTGCAAATGTGCAGGACACATGCCATAAAATCCATGGTTCTGAGAACGCGCTGCGAGGACCAGTGAGACACCGAATAGAGCCGCTATCAATCAATTTTGTCATTTTCAAGATAGCCACATCACACCATAGACCAAAAATCATAAAGCTTTATCTATGTCTTGTCACTTTTGGTTGACGAGTCAAAGACTCAATCAAGTTTTTACTTGACTCACTCGGTGTCTAATATACATTACGAATTAAAGGCATTTAGAGTAGCCATAAGTATATTAAATAATTATGTTTTGAAAAACTGTGAAATATTATAATTAAAAAGGATGCAGAATGCATGGTTTGCCGATCATGACCATGAGTAGCGTTGAGTTGACTCAGCTGAGTCCTCCCCATTCAAGGCTGAGTCATATCTACAAACGACTCTCCAGGTGACTCAACTTGAAATGTGGTCAATTTGAATACTCTGGCAGAGCTTTAGATAGGAGTCATCAATTTTAAATCCATGCATCATCAATGGAAGGCCATGCTACCGAGGATTGCATGATCGCACACTATTCTCGTCATTTCAGCTTATGTGGTGAGGCCGCGGTTCCATGATCCAGACCATTGGTCAGTTGGCCCAATGGATGACCATGCTCCACAAATCTCCTCAGTAGGGGGAAATCCTGAACTTTAATAGTGCGGCCCATGAATGGTCTACACTCAAGGGAAAGATGGTTCTAATCGTTTATGGCCATTTTTGGCACCCTTATGTGTAAGATATTGTTTAGAGACGTTTGAAGACTTTGTAGCGTTTGAGAAGATTCTTAATATCGAGAGATCAAATCAAATTCCAAACAAATCCAACCGTGTTTCGGACTCATATCAGGAGAGTTAGACACATCCGACAAGTCAAGAACCAATCATGTGACCATGGTTTAATTGGGATCAAGAGAAAACTAGATTCAATTTAGTATATGATAGATTGGTATCAGATGTAGATTCGGAATTAGCAATCTCTTAGTTAACCTGATCTTTAGTGGGCTAAAAAAAGAAAATATGAGAAGCCAACAATTTCAAATATAACTAGAGTTCTTTCTTTTCAATGTAAGCAGCGAAGGATACATGATTTGGCTAATTATATTAATTCGGTCACATCCTGTTGACCATATAAATTAATCACCTGTTTCGATAGACAAATCATGTATTTATCATTCTTTTTCGTTTATTTCTTTAATTGTGCTATGTCAATTGTAATGGATCATATGTTTAAATATTAATAAAATTAACAATGTCTAATATTCTTATATTTGCTTGCATATTCTTATTCATTTGAGAAATATTGAGCTAAGAATACTAGTAGAAGAAAAATTCCTCAAGTTCGTATTGTCATAAGACAAAAAGAATTCATTTAGAAAGGTTAACCCTCACCATTTCATGAATTGCTTGAACGCTAATCGCAACTTATGATTGAGTGGATAATTGAATTATGTATCTAATCTTCAATTTGCATGTTTCAATGTAGAGGAACACCCATGTTTCAATCAAGCATTAAGCCGTGTAGAGTCTGGCATGCACACACATTGTAACTATACAAGAAAACTGTTTGCCCTCATTTGCATGTGTGACCTTGTTTGATTGAATTAACAGTATCACTGAGTAGAGTTTCCTATCATGGAGACCTTTTCAATACAAGTTATCTACGGTGACAATGTTGGACCAATGATCTTAATCACCGAATCATGGATAACTATGATCTGAGAACCCAAGTATGTTTTGGACAACTCAATACACAGAGAAGCAATGCACTGTGACACAAATGCCCGAGGTGGCGTATCGTGCAGTGTTGGGCCAAAAAGCAGAAGTAGAGTCCAGATATTCCGACTTGTATAAGAAGCGCCAATGGTCTGATGATCCAATGACATGGGTTATGGTGGATGATTATTTATTTATTTATTTATTTTTTTCTGTTTTTATCACACATTGGAGGATCCTGACCAATTAAAATTTGGGTTTTTCTTGGATGAATGCGAATTGTCTCTGCATTTTCTTTGTTAATGACTAATAAAAAAATGTCCATGGAGTTATGTAGACCCACTGTCACGTCCCTGTGAAATCCACTCTATCCATCAGTTTTGGCAGCTCATATTCTAATGAGAGGCTAAAACTAACGAATTTCTAAGACTCAGGTGGGCCACACCAAAAGACAGAGCGGTGATTGAATGCCCACCATTGGTCCCACGGACGTTTTGAACCAGGCAGATATTTGCGTTTTCCCTTTATCCGGCTGAGAATCACTTTGTAAAGCAGGTTGGACGGCATGTAAGCATAATGGTGAGCGTGAAGAAAGTTTAAATAAACATTTCCATGCCCAATTTTGCCATGGTGTGGCTTACTTGAGTCTTGGATCTGTCTCATTTTTGGCACATCATCCTAAGATGAGCTGGAAAAATGGAGTGGATTTCATACAGACACTGCAGTCGGCCACATAGAACATTGGGCCACAGGATCTCCTTGCAATACGAAAGCCCTTTTATCCTTCCACGTAAACCCCGGTCATAAGACATGCTTTTGCATTTCTAACCAACAAAGGCTTGCTTCTGAGCAACCTAGACAGCATATCCCCAGTAGGTGCTTGTCGGTAATCTCAAGCTTTGGAGATTACCCAGGTTCGACCACACGCATGTGGAGACCTGCATGCGTATCGACATGAAATCGCACGCACCACTGTGGCACATGCACTCGTGTGTCAGATCGCAGCTTATATTCGGTGGGCCACACTCTTTCAACATTTTCACCTAAAAATTAGACAACTCCACTTCTCAACGGTTATCCATGGATATGTTCGGTGCAGGTAAAAACGTCACTGGCCATGCTTGGAAGGGCTAAAATCAAAATTTTGTATAGGCTCCACGTGAACAGTTTAAAACATTCGACTGCTTGCTACAGTATAGCTAACCTGTGGAGCGAAATGGCCTGTTTTTATGCCAGGAAATTTAAACATTCGAATGCTTGTATGCTTGCATGTAGGGGTGCACACGGCTCGTTCCGGTTTCGAAACGGGAACCGAATAGTTAAGGAGATAGATGAATTGGTCACTGCCAGCTGTTGATATGCACCATTCATGTGAAGGGGGCCACCTTTAGTTCTCATGCCTTTTGAAACTGGATCCAAACCGTGTGCACCCCTACTTGCATGCAGATTGGAAGGGGTCCACAGGTTAACAGGCTCAAATATATATGGAATGTTTGATGAAGGAGATCTTCAGTGGTCAATCATTCACTGTGGCCCACCAGATGAACAATATGGATGATTGAAAGAAGGGCACATCGTGAATAGAATGATGGGCTTAAATGGGGATGCTGGTAATTTTGATGAGTATCTATTGTACAATGTGGGTGTGTATGGTGGGAACTATGTGTGGGGTTACAATCTACAGTAGTTTGAAATTGAGAAATATTCAAATGCTGCCCAATGTCCTCGTCATTCCGACATTTTAACTGTTCATGGATCATTGTGTTGTCTTAAAAAACGAACACTTTTGATTTCCCAAAAGACAATTAAATTTCACTTTACTATCCACGAATGACTCACCAAACTTTACCTCCAGATCATTGGACCGGGGTGATTTTTAAAAAATAAAGACAATTAAAGGAATAGGACCCACATGATGCATTCGTAGTATAATATAGACCATCCATTACCCCTAACATTAAATAGAAGGCTGGGATCACTCTACCAAGGTGATTTTTTGAGGGGGATTGAGCAATTAAAGGCGCGGCTCACATGATAGATGTATGGATCAATGATCTACATGTTGATTGTCTCAACAGACAACAGCCCATTAATGTACCCTGCATGCAGGAAGTTCCTCTATGGAGAAGCTATGTGGGGCCCACTATGATGTGCATGTGACATCTATTCCATCAATCGGGTTAGCTAGGTCATGTTAGACATGAGTTAAAAAATGAAGCGGATCCAAAATTCAAGCAGGAACAATACACAGCATGCAATAGTGGGAATTGAGCCCCTACCATTGATATAATATCCATGTTTTCAACTTAACGCTGTGGGAATAACCTAATTAGGAATGTTTGGATGGAATATTAACATCGGGGTGAGAACTAGGAAGGTTTCGATGGATGGTGAAGCTGCACTCCCTGATATTAGTAGTTCCCATCCGTTGATAGAAACCCAGGCCCATTGGATCAACTGTATTAGTAGTTCCCATCCAATCTTAGCCAGCCCGATAGAACAAGCCGAAGCTGACCTGTATTAGTTATTTGGGCTAGAACTCCTGCGTGAACCCAGTCAGCTACGCCTTCAGACTCAGCCCAAAGAGGAATGGGTGTAGTCTCACCCCTATCTGTCTGCTGTTGCCGCAGTGCAACTTGGGTTGAGCTCAATCCGAACCCGAGCCCAACCAAGTCAGGTTGGGTCAGACCTTGACTGTTCATTTTCTGGGTGGCCCAGTCAGATTACTTGCAATAGGAATGGGCTAGGCATCAGATTTTGAGCTCAATTCTCTAGTGTCTGCCCTTGGGGCCTATAACTAGTAAGATAAGGAGCAATTAATAAATGGGCCAATGTTAATTTCCATCAGGGCGCAAGGTCCTCTCACCATCGGAACAATGTCCAACTATGATAAGAAGTGGGCCCCACTTGATCCCACAACGTCCTAAAAAATCAAAGCAAACGATGCCCACTTCCCACATTAGGGTGGTGGATGGCATGATCAGCTAGGGTCCACTTCTTATCACTAACCAATCAAGATCGGACAGCGATAAGATTCACCCATATCGACATATTCTCTACGGCTCTGATCAATGTCATTCATTCCCATCTGGAATCAGTCAGCGGCCAATTTGGGTAACGGGTATTTTGGTTATTGAAGATTAATGCATAGCTTAATGCTTTGTTTTTGTTGCTAATGAAGAAGTGTTTATATAGTGGGAGAGATTAGCTTGATTTTGAGTTCTTGGGCAACATCACAGGACAGCCCTATACAATACAAACCAATGTATACAAATCAGGAGCTGAAGACAGGGAAATGAGACATGCTCCGTTGTTTGATACAACTGAGGACTTCCTCACTTTGGAACAACCACCAAATAATGTAAGTACAACCATTTTTTTGCAAGGTTCCTAGAAATGCCTATGGTCTTCAATAGGGCCCACCCATATGTATCCCAATGGCCCATTTGGAAGTCTGCCTGATTGGACTTGATAAGCTTTAACACAGATCCAATATGCCTTGCATTTGAGGAGTAGCAGAAATTGTTTATATTAGAAGTGAATTAAACACCTCCTGACACAGGGATGAATGTGATGAGGTCGATCACCATAAGGATAATTACTCCGAATCCACGGAGCACTTCTCTGAACTCCTCACAGAGACTTCTTGAATCCACAGGGAAAGAAAGCAAGAAGATTAGAAATAATTTTAATAAATTCGTAATTTGATAGATGAATAAAATAAACGAGTTCACAACCCTTTAAATAGGTATACCAAGCAATGGGAGAAAATTTAGAAGCAAACTACAACCAAAACTCCTAGAATTTGCAACTTACTAGAAGTAGTAAACTTACTATTTATAGACAGTCGTGATGTCTACTAGTGTGCGGACGCGGATTTTCTGCAAAAGCCTTTCGTATGAAGTACCTGCGCAAGAATTCTAGGTGGGGCCACTACGATGTTTGTGAGAAATCTAACCCGTCCATCTGTTTGTCGAGCACATTTTAGTAAGCGAGACCAAAAACGAGGAGGATCCGAAGCTTAAGTGGGCCATATGAGATGAAACAGTAGGGAAAGGAATGGCCACTGTCAAAACCTTCCTAGGCTCCACCTTGATGTTTATATTCCATCCAAACCATTTATAAGGTCATTTTCACTAAGATGAAGTGAAAACACCGAGAACTTAAACCGATACAATACTTTTGGGCCATATAAATGTTTCAACGGTGGTCACTAAATGTCCACTGTTTCCTCTCGTGTAGCCCATTTAAGTTTTGGATACACCTAATTTTTGGCTGCATGTACTAAAATGAGCTCAAAAAACGGATGAACGGAGTGTCTTTCTCATAAACATCGCAGTGGGCCCCACACATAATCCTTGCACAGGAACTTCCTACGAAAGGCTTTCACAGGAAATCCGCGTCCCTAGTGCGCAAGGTTTTTGGCCAAAAAAAGTGTCCTATTTGGCTTTACCAAGCTACTCTCCTAATTATTTTAAGCTCTTTTCGCGTTGGGCACAACTCCTATGGGCCAACAAATGAAGAGTTATAATCAAAACGGAATTAAAATATGGAAATGACCGTTAATCCAGGGGTATTTCACAAATCCGGCTTGCGCAACCCTGCATAGCGGGGTTGGGTGGCTAAAGTAGCTCGTTTTACCCTAAAATCATATATTTTACACTTGATAATTTGTTCCAAATTGTAAGATACGCCCAATCTAAGGTCTGATAGTGTGGATTACTTCTGTCATCGACTAGGCCTTTTATGATCCATCTTGGCCATGAAACTGTCCGCGACCCACTCTACATCACCTCCTCATTTGTAATTTGAGCTTGCTGCAAATTGCTGAACTTCCAAACGGGCTTAAACATAGATGGGTCATAGATGATGAGACCTTTTAGATGAATAGTATGGATCGTCATAGTTGATTAACCCTTGATGAAATCTTTCATCTCCAGCCGAGGGAGTGAAAGATAGACTGCAGCATGTGTAAGAGCTAATCATGCATGGCGACTTATGTAGCATTGACAGCTAATGTATGTATCAACACATGGGACACATGTTGGGTGCTTAAACATTGATGGTAGAACATATGCACACATATGGGGGCATTTAACCTTAAATGCTAACATTATATTATTATAGGCATCAAATCAAGAATAAGTTATTTTCATTGTTATCTTTTTTTCTATAAAGAAATATAAATATATTGTTCTAAATTTATTTAAATTTTTTTTTTTTTTTCAAGTTGACAAATCATAGATGAGTTGTCTGCCCCAGACAGCTTATACCGACACAACTTTTTTTTTTTTCCTTTAATCCAAACAACCCATATGACAGCTTCTTCCGACATGATTTAGATCACTATGTTAATTATGGTTATGGTTCTACTACAGATTCTTCATCGATAGTGTCCCATAAGGGTATATAAGAACATGGAAAAGCCCAATGAATTCTTCCCAAATGAGAAGCCATTGTAAATGTACTCTAGCATATGAACGCTGATGACTGGGCCACGAGGGAAGGGCTCGAGTAGACAGATTGGAAGAACGCCCCCTTCGTCTCTTCATACAAGGACTTCTACGCCCCTGGTTCCCAATGGGAAGACCCTTTCTCGGCTTGCGTGTCCACGACAATGGAGAACTGGTGGGCTTCTCTGGTCCTCAAAAGGAGGAATCTTGTTATCTATGACTACTACAGGGACACTGAGAGAGAGTGATTTTCTTTTTAAAGTTATAGATACCGATATATTTTGTTGTTGTCGCAAGTAGTGGCTGTCATTTTTTTTTTTCTATTAATTATTTTTATAATTTTGAGTGATTGAGAAGTCACTATGTATTTGGGTCCATTTTAGTTTCAATGAGTGGATGCATTTTTCACTTAAAAAATAAAATAAAATTATGTCCATATTATTTTATAATGGCACAAATTGTTGTGAATAAAAGTTAGGCCTGTTAGGGTGCCACCCATTTTCATTTTTCATTAAATCTGAAGGGGCTGTTGCACTTGTTGGGAAAGCTGCTCCATGTGTGTGCCATGTTTGAAATCTGAACCATTCACCGGAACATTGACACAAGATATTTCCCCCACTTAAATTTCAGGCCCGTTGGATGCCTTGTGGGCCAAGTCTCTCTCTTTGAATATTAATCACATTAAAACTCCTTTTCAGTGGCACTTAAACACATTCTTATTAATTCACTTAGACCATCCACCAACCTAGATCATAGTTTGTTTCTCTTGAATGAAGTAGATTGACCCATTTCATAAATGGTTACTTTTTAATTTGCTGGAGTTTTAGAATTGTGTTGATTTTGATCCATCTCTAATTAAATCATGATTGGAATGAATTCAAGTAAATTCCTCAATATTCAAGAACTGCCCTTAATTAAAAAGGAAAATCCATTTATTAGAAGAGACTGGTCATTTGGAGTTAGTTTATTAATTATGTGACTGTTACTAGAGCGTCTTAGGACTCCAATAAAAAAAATACCAAAGGCCTGTTTAAATGCCACATAAAAATGACTTCTTCTATATTAGTTAATCAGAATTATGTGTTTATATAGATTACTTCTTTTGTTAGAGATGAAGAACATAACTGACAATTTATATAAGAGTACATTTGGTTGCACCAAATATTTACAAAAATTAGGCTAATTAATGATGAAATAGCATGAAATTTCATGATATTTGGTGCAACCAATCACACCCTAAACTATTATCTCTAATAGAAAATTAATATTAACTAAGATGAGATGAACTCATTTTTAAGTGGCACCCAAACATGCCCTAACTAAATGACCCTGACCCATCAAAACATAACAAGTATTCAAGTAAGAATTTAGAAGATTGGTCCAACTTCAAACTCAACTTTTTTACATTCTTTCTTGTGCAAGTTTGTACTGACACATCTACATGCAAACGTTGTACACATGGCAGTAAAAATGTACAACAAAATATCACACTGGACAAGTGATTCTAAGTTTATGTATTGTTAAAATTGTTGGGGGCCTTGCACAAAACCTTAGGATCTAGTCTCCAAAAACAAACTAAAATTACGGGATAATAAAGCAATGAAATAAATCAAAGCACAAACTACACCACACAAGAGATTTTTACGTGGAAAACCCTCAAAGAGGTAAAAACCACGGGACCTCATCTAGATTAACAATCCACTATGAAGTAGAACGTTACAACCTTCTTTACTTACACATGAGTGGATAAAGAATAAGAGAATAAAAGAAAAACGGAGAGATTTCACCGATTACGAGGACGTGGAAGCGCTGAGATATAGTAGATCACCTCTACGAGCATAACCTCCCTTCCACAAGCTTCCTCTCTCTTTCTCTATCACACCTTTGATAACCCTAAACCCTTTAATAAACCCTTATAAAGCTTTAAGAAACCCTCTTGCATTGCCTAAAAAGGCCCTAGACACCCATATTTATAGATTTGGAAACCTCCTTTCGCACCTCTTGCAAAATCGTCTCCAATTTCGCAGTTCGCACAAGATCCAGATTCAAATTTGTGTAAGCTCGACTGGTCGTGCAGAGTCCTCGACTAGTCGAGCGGCACCCTCGACCGATCGAGCACATCCCACGACTGGTCGAGCACCTCAGAAATCCAAAATCACAACTCGTTGGAAAACGAGTCGAACCAGTCTACGACTGGTCGTGCACCAACCCTCGACCAGTCGAGTGAAGCTCACGACCGGTCAAGCATGGGGAAAAAACTCCATCAAATCTCTCCCTTTTTTACTCAGGAGGGATTCACCTTCTCAAGCCAACCTAGTTTCTACAAACCTCAAACTTGCCCTTAAGCAAAGCCTTGGTCATCATGTCTGACCCATTATCGTCTGTGTGGACTTTCTCAAGCTATAACACCTTTTGTTCCAAAGTATCCCTGATCCAGTGATACCGAATCTCTATGTGCTTTGACTTGGAGTGTTGACTTGGACTCTTACTCAAGTGTATAATACTTTGACTATTACAATAGACCACGTGCCGCTCCTACTTCAGGCTAAGTTCCCGTAGGAACCTCTTCATCCAAAACACCTCTTTACATGCCTTTGTTACTGCAATGTACTCAGCCTCTGTCGTCAACAATGCTACGACTTTCTGTAGCTTGCTCTTCTAAGAAACTGCTCACCTTGCAAACGTGAACATGAACCCCGATGTAGACTTCCTAGAGTCTATATCGTCTATCATATCTGCATCTGTGTAGCCCTCTAACACAGGTTTTCCATCACCATAGTATAGGCTCAACCTGGATGAGCCTCTTAGATACCACAGTATCCACTTCACCACTGCCAAATGCTCTTTGCCAGGATTGGCAAGATACCGGCTGACAACACCAACCGCATATACTATGTCTGGGCGTGTACGCACCATAGCATACATCAAACTTCTTACAGCTGATGCGTAGGGTATCTTCTGCCTCTCTTTCACCTCTGCCTTCGTCTTGGGACACTGCCTGTCGCTAAATTTGAAGTGACCATCTAGTGGAGTATTGACCGGCTTCATTGCATTTATATTGAATCGCTCTAGGACTATCTCAATATACCGCTCTTGTGACAGCTAAAGCTTCCTACTGCTTCTGTCACGGGTTATCTCCATTCCTACGATCTGTTTAGCCGGGCCCAAGTCTTTCATCGCAAACGACTTACCTAACTCCTGTTTCAGCCTGTCGATCTTCTTGATGTCTTTTCCTATGATGAGCATGTCATTAACGTATAAGAGAAGAACTAAGAAATCACCATTTGAGAACTTGCGCATGAACACACAGTGGTCCGATTCCGTTCTGTCATACCCATACTTCAAGATAAACGAGTCGAACTTCTTGTACCATTACCATGAAGCTCGTTTTAGCTCATACAAGCTTTCCTTATCGTACACACCATATGCTCTTTGCCCTTGACTTTAAACCCCTCTAGTTGGTGCATGTAGATCTCTTCTTCCAGGTCACCATGAAGGAAGACAGTTTTAACATCTAACTGATCTATCTCCAATCCATGCTAGCTGCCAACCCAAGCAACACCCGTATGGATGTTATCTTCACCATTGGTGAGAATATCTCTTCGAAGTTTATGCCTTTCCTCTGACCAAACCCTTTCATTACAAGTTTGGCCTTGAACCTCATCTGTGAATTCTTCTGTTCAACCTTCCTTCTGAACACTCACTTGTTGCTCAAAGCTTTCTTTCCCTTAGGCAATTTCACCATATTATAAGTGTGGTTTTTATGTAAGGATTTTTATCTCCTCTTGCATAGCTTTTAACCACTCCCCCTTATGCTCATCGGCTAGGGCCTCAGAATAGTCTTCTGGCTCTCCCCCATCAGTGAGCATAATGTACTCACATGGCGAGTATCTTTTGGACAGCTGTCTGTCCCTAAATGACCTCCTCACCCGTGGCTCAACAGGTGGATCAAGTGGGGGCTGCTCCCCTGGTCCATCTTCTGAAGGAACTCCCTCGTCTTCTGCACCTTATTGTACTCCCTCGTCATTAGGCACTACGGGAGAAATAATCGGATCCATATCCTCTAGCTCACTTAAACCAGGTTGGTTCTTTTCTGGCTTACCAATGTCTTCTATACACTGATCTTTATAGAAAACAACATCTCTGCTCCTGATGAGCTTCCTCTCGGTCGGATCCCATAATCTATAACTGAACTTTTCATCACCGTACCTCAAGAACACACACTGCTTGATCTTCATATCGAGCTTGGACCTTTTGTCCTTTGGTATGTGAACGGATGCCCTGCATCCAAACATCCTGAGATGACTGTATGATGAATCTTGTCCAGTCCACACCTTCTTGGATACTTCTCCATTCGACGGGGCTGATGGAGACTTGTTTATCAGATACACTGCCATTTGCATTGCTTCTCCAAAGAACGTCTTTGGCAACTTCGCATGGGATAACATGCATCTGATTCTCTTAACAATAGTACGATTCATGCGCTCAGCCATACCATTATGTTGGGGGGTCTTGGGAACCATCTGTTCATGTCGTATACCCAGGGACTTATAATACTCATAAAAGTCGCCAATGTATTCACCACTATTGTCAGTGCATATGCACTTCAATGATCTACCTGTCTCTCTCTCGACAATAGCATGAAACAATTTAAACACACCAATGACCTCGTCCTTGGATTTTAAAGCATAAATCCAAACCCTCCTAGATGCATCATCTATAAAAGTAACAAAATACAATACCCCACCCAAGGTTTTTGTCCTCATAGGACCACAAACATTAGAATAAACCAAATCTAATGCATACACTTTAGTAACATGAAAAACAGATTTAATAAATGAAACTCTATGCTGTTTTCCTGATAAACAATCAAGACAGGTTTTGAGAGGTATACCTGTCACGTCTGGAAGGAGTCGCTTCCTCGCTAGTACCTGAAGCCCCTTTTCACTCATTTGGCCTAGACGCTTGTGCCACATGTCAATAGCTGAATTTTTCGCTGCGTTCAACCCACCCTTGCACACACTGACGCCTGCCTTGTAAAGGGTGCATCACTTCTTTCCTCTAGCTGCGATCAATGAACCCTTGATGAGTTTCCAGCGCCCACCAGCAAACTGACTTTCATAGCCATCATCATCCAACCTTCCCGTCAACATCAAGTTGAGGCGAAAGTCTGGGATATGCCTCACATCCCTGAGAACCAATGTGCAGCCCACATCGGTCTTCACATAAATATCACCGACTCCTACGATTTTCGATATGCCAGAATTTTCCATATTCACGGTCCGATAGTCACCTGACTTGTAGCTTGTGAAGAAGTCCCTACGTGTGGTTGCATGAAAAGAGGCTCCCGACAATCACCTAGTCGGTGTCTTGACTCGTAGCCGTGAGACATACATCGTGATCTGCTGAAAGAATAAATACAACATCATCATCTGAAGCGACCACAGTGGAATCTGATTTATCTTCCTTCTCATTTCCATTTCCTTTCTTGTCGTTCTTATTCTTACAACATTTATGCTTATAATGACCATTCTTACCACAGTTTCAGCATTCAACATCGTTTCTGGTATTCGACTTGCCTCTTGATTTATCTCAGGCCTTCCCGCCCTTTCTGTTCTTTCCTCTCCCTCGTTCCTGTGTCACAAGGACCTCTTGATGAGTAGACCCCTGAGATTTCCTCATTGTCTCCTCATTGAAGAGACGACTGGTTACCTATTCCATGGATACCTTTTCGTCTGGCGCGGAGTTACTTAGAGACACCACCAATGTCTCCCAACTGTCAGGCAATGAACTAAGCAATAACAAAGCCTGCAATTCATCATCTAGGACCATCTTTATAGCGGAGAGCCGATTCACTATATTACTGACCTCATTCATGTGCTCAGCCATAGAATCACCATTTTTAAACTTGAGATTCACAAGTCATCTTATCAGGAAGATTTTATTGCCGGCTGTCTTCCTCTCATACGACCCTTCCAATTTTAGCTATAGGCTAGTGGCTGAGGTCTCTGTAGACATATGGTGGAATACGGAATCGTCCAACCATTGTCTAATATACCCCACCACCTTTCGGTCCATCTTCTTCCAATCATTATCAAACATATCCTTAGATTTTGCTGATATGCCTAAAATTGGAGAATATAAGTCCTTGCAATAAAACAAGTCCTCCATCTTAGCCTTCCATATACCCCACCACCTTTCGGTCCATCTTCTTCCAATCATTATCAAACATATCCTTAGATTTTGCTGATATGCCTAAAATTGGAGAATATAAGTCCTTACAATAAAACAAGTCCTCCATCTTAGCCTTCCATATAGTCTAGTTTGAACCATTGAGGCTGATCATACTTGATAAACCACCTTTCATAATTCAAAACCGATCCTACCCGTTCAATGAACTTAGCTCTGATACCACTTTGTTGGGGGCCTTGCACAAAACCTTAGGATCTAGCCTTCCACAACAAACCAGAATTGCGGGATAATAAAGCAATGAAATAAATTAAAGCACAAACCACACTACACAAGAGATTTTTACGTGAAAAACCCTCAAAGAGGTAAAAACCACTGGTCCTCGTCTAGATCAACAATTCACTATGAAGTAAAACATTACAACCTTCTTCACTCACGCAGGAGTGGATAAACAATAAGAGAATAAAAGAAAAACGGAGAGATCTCACCGATTACGAGGATGTAGAAGCGCTGAAATATAGTAGATCACCTCTACGAACATAACATCCCTTCCACAAGCTTCCTCACTCTCTTTCTCTTTCTCTCTTACACCTTTGATAGCCCTCTACCCTTTAATAAACTCTTGTAAAGCTTTAAAAAACCCTCTTGCATTGCCTAGAAAGGCCCTAGGCACCCATATTTATAGATTTAGAAACTCCCTTTCGCACCTCTTGCGAAATTGCCTCTAATTTTCGTAGTCCGCACAAGATCTGGACTCAAATCTGTGTAAGCTTGACTGGTCGTGCACTTGACCAGTCGAGCGGCACCCTTGACCGGTCGAGCACATCATACGACTGGTCGAGCACCTTGGAAATCCAAAATCACAACTCGCTGGAAAACGAGTCGAACCAGTCCACGACTGGTCATGCACTAGCCCTCGACTGGTCGAGTGAAGCTTACGACTAGTCAAGCCTAGGGAAAAAAACCCCATAAAAAATGACATGAGGTTGAGGATCTGAATTTAACAAACAAACGTCTATTAATCGTGCATGAGCACTATCTAATCAATCCAAATATTATAGTCTCAATTATAATGAGACATGCTTTTTTTTCAAAAAGAAAGGTTGTCTTTCTCCTTCATTGTGGCACCTTAACAGGTAGATCGAGTTGGTAATCCGTTGGTTGGATCTGAGACTTCACTTGAGGAGATAAGCTTCCATAAGAATGAGCCACATGGATGGTCCTTTCTTATGAAAATGATCCAAGGGGCCATTAGGATGCAGATGGTGTCGTGTTTTGGACTCACCCCAGGTCATGCTGTGTTGGCAAAGCCAATGGACTCATGCTGTCTTGGATTGTGGAGATCTCAAGATGGATGGTGGCACATATGTGCACATTGTCATAAATGACACATGTAAGGCATTTAAAGATTGATGGTAGTATACATGGCACATGTAGAGTAGGACAATCATGCTAACAACACATTTTGACACACATGGTGTGTGCACATAAAAGACACGGCCAAACTAGGAATAAGATTGGGATGTCTTTATTCCACTTTTCTTAAAGAGATGGTATCATTTTTATTCCACCATTTGAAAGCAACTGCTTGTTTTTGTCAATCCCTGGCATTATAGGTCAGATGGGAAACCATGGGCATCCAGATATCTTCAGCAGATAGAAATTCCTGACTGTGGGGCCCACCATGATGTACGTGTCTTATATCCATGCATTCCATCTGTTTTGCAAGATCATTTTAGGGTAGGAGCCCAAAAAGCAGCAGATCCAAATCTCAGGTGGACCACACCACGGGAAACAGTAATTGAACGCCCACCATTAAAATCTTCTCCGGGGCCATCAGAATGTTCATTTGCCATCCAAACTGTTGATAAAGTCACAAAGACCTGGATGAAAGAACTACACAAATATCAGCTTGATCCAAAAGTCGTTGCCCTCAAGAAGTTTTTAATAGTTACTCACCGTTGCTTCATGTGGTGTGGTCCGCCAGAGATTCGAATTTGTTGCATTTTTGGGCTCGTACCCTGAAATGATTTGGGATGGACAGAGTTGATAAGACGCATACATCTTGGTGAGCCCCACAGGGATCCACTAAAGCCAGGGCATCATCCTATGACTTTAGCTGGCCAAAAAGACTCAATGGGCGGCTGCCGGTGTTGTTGAACCAACTCACACTCTAGTAGGGGCCGTTCCAACAACCCAAGCAACAGGCTCATACTAATGAACTAAAGATATGGTTAGTGATAGAATTAGAATGAGGAAAGGGCTGGACAATGATGATGATAAGTGGACTCATGCTGAGCTGGCCTGTGTGCAACCTAGCAATTCTTCCTACTATCTCTAAACACATTATTGTCACCCAGCAGAGTTCGCTGATCATCAGGAACGGGAACCAGTTGGGTACCTGATCTATCCATGTTTATCCAATCCCTTGAGAACTGATGGTCACTATAATCTATAACCAATGCCCAAAAATTTCTTAATTTAGCCGACTCTTAACCCTTCCACCTGTATATATAGATTGGACAGGAAATAAAACAGCGGTCCACATTCGAAGAATAAATACATTTTTGGCCATCTTCACTACATCAGATCAATGGGACCTAGATAAAATAATTATGAACCCCAGATGTACAGGTAAAATACCAAACAGGAACTCCAGCCTCATATGATAAACAACGGTCCATAAAGGGGTTTGAAGGCCTTAGCCGGCTCAGGGTCAAACAAAGGCCGACCCAAAAAACACCACATATGGACCCAACTAGACCAAAGGACCAACAGATTAACAACCAATCCAATCCATACCGTTTATAGCCACCCACCAACTTTCCAAGCAACAGGTGGGATATTTACAACCATAAACTATTCACGATAGGCAGCAGCAAATGAATGGCTCAAAGCCAATTGGACCACCACCTACATTATCGTGTTTTATAGCCACCCGCTTTCCAAGGGCTAATAAGGTTTTTATGGTAGGGCGTTCAATCACCCCACTGTTTCCAGGTATTATGGTCCACCTGATACCTGGATCTGCTTAATTTTTCGGGATAAGGCCCTAAATTGATCTGAAAAATGATCACAAAAAAACAAATGGATGGCGTGATACAAAATACATACATCAAGGTGGAAACAGATGGACAGCGTGGATACAGAATACATGCATCATGGTGGGCCCCCAAGGTAAGGGCCTTGGGTGAGTCTCGGGGTCTCACCTAATCCCGCTCCCTTTCTGTTGTGTCATGGCAAGCGCAATAGCATGAAACAGCTTAATACAAATGCATCGATGGTTCACGATCCAGTAACGAGTCCCCTCCATTTACATACATGGAGGACCGAAAAGTTGCCAATAGCTGCTGAGATCTCTTTGAGATGAATTACCATACGCAGATGCAAAGCCCACAATAGCACCAAACCACGAAATGGCTAGAGACTTCGTTCTAATAACACTCGACTTTATATTAAAGACAGATGTAGGAGAGGCCACTAATGAAATGCTTCGTCCATACAAACAGGAACACCCTGTATTCCTCCATACTGACATTAAAACTTGAAAAAAAGAAAAGAAAAAGAAATACTAGTAAAAACAGAGACTTCTTTCTTATACTCATAAGAACCAGATCATAGACAGACTCCTCACCAACCCAACCCAGACCAACTAGCATCAGGACCCAAAACGAAGGAAGACATTCAGTAATCACCACCACGGAGACGGAGGACAAGGTGGAGGGTCGACTCCTTTTGAATGTTATAGTCCGCCAGCGTGCGACCATCCTCAAGCTGCTTACCAGCGAAGATGAGCCGCTGCTGGTCTGGTGGGATACCCTCCTTGTCCTGGATCTTTGCCTTCACGTTATCTATCGTGTCCGAGCTCTCCACCTCAAGGGTGATCGTCTTCCCCGTCAGGGTCTTCACGAATATCTGCATCCCACCACGAAGACGCAGCACCAGGTGGAGCGTAGACTCCTTTTGGATGTTATAATCTGCAAGGGTCCTGCCGTCCTCCAACTGCTTCCCGGCAAAAATCAGACGCTGTTGGTCTGGTGGGATTCCCTCCTTATCCTGGATCTTGGCCTTAACGTTGTCAATCGTATCCGAGCTCTCAACCTCCAAGGTGATCGTCTTGCCAGTGAGGGTCTTGACAAAAATCTGCATACCCCCACGGAGACGAAGTACCAGATGGAGGGTCGACTCCTTCTGGATATTGTAGTCAGCGAGAGTGCGGCCATCCTCGAGCTGCTTTCCAGCGAAGATCAGACGCTGCTGATCCGGGGGAATTCCTTCCTTGTCCTGAATCTTGGCCTTCACGTTGTCAATCGTGTCCGAGCTCTCCACCTCCAAGGTGATCGTCTTTCCAGTAAGGGTTTTGACGAAAATCTGCATGCCACCACGCAGACGGAGGACGAGATGGAGGGTGGACTCCTTCTGGATGTTGTAGTCGGCGAGGGTTCGGCCATCCTCGAGCTGCTTTCCGGCGAAGATAAGACGCTGCTGATCCGGTGGGATGCCTTCCTTGTCCTGGATCTTGGCCTTCACGTTGTCGATGGTGTCTGAGCTCTCAACTTCCAAGGTGATCGTCTTTCCTGTGAGGGTCTTGACGAAGATCTGCATACCTCCACGCAGACGGAGGACGAGGTGGAGAGTAGATTCCTTCTGGATGTTGTAGTCGGCGAGGGTACGGCCATCCTCAAGCTGCTTTCCGGCGAAGATCAGACGCTGCTGATCCGGTGGGATGCCTTCCTTGTCCTGGATCTTGGCCTTGACGTTGTCGATGGTATCTGAGCTCTCGACTTCCAAGGTGATCGTCTTGCCTGTGAGGGTCTTGACGAAGATCTGCATACCTCCACGCAGACGGAGGACGAGATGGAGCGTAGATTCCTTCTGGATGTTGTAGTCGGCAAGGGTGCGGCCGTCCTCGAGCTGCTTGCCGGCAAAGATCAGACGCTGCTGATCCGGTGGGATGCCTTCCTTGTCCTGGATCTTGGCCTTGACGTTATCGATCGTGTCCGAGCTCTCAACTTCGAGAGTGATGGTCTTGCCGGTGAGGGTCTTGACGAAAATCTGCATCTGTAGATTGAAAGAAAATCAGATGTACGGATCTTGATGGCCACAACTTAGCGTTTGATCAGATCAAAACACATAAAATCAAGAAGAAATGGATTTTCTTAAGAAGAAAACAATAAAAACAATTTCTTCAAAGAATCTGAAGCAGATCAAGAATCAACAATCAGATCAAAAGTAGTCTATATAAGATCAAGATGATCAACGGATCTGATCTGTTAGCAGAGAGAGTAGATATCAGATATCAGATAAATAGATCGGTCATCCAAAAATTCGAAACCCTAACAATTCAGGAAGTTTCCAGAAAAAAAAAATTGAAGAAAAAAAGCATACCTTGAGAGAGAAGAAAGAGTTTATTTTTTTAAAGAGATAAGTTTGAATGCGTAACCCTAACCCGGACGGATGTATTTATAGTCGGATTGCCTGTGGCAAAAGTGCGGTTATCCAATCATACATTGACACGTGTAATAAGCAGACGTCAGCCTTCACGCAACGCCAGAGATTCCCTGAAAAGATGTTTTGTTGTTCTTTTTAGCCGACGCATCTGCATGCGCCAAAGATAATTGCATTACACCATACCTGACGTATCATGAGACATGTCCGAGATCAGAGACGTTCATCATGTAGGAACCTTTGGATGTATGTTATAATGTAAAATTTGGATACATTATCTTATCATATATGAATATATACAATGCAGTTTGAAAATTAACGGTAGACTATCCTATTGCAGATTATTTTTGTATAACTATCGGATGGTAATTTTGAAGGGTATATGCTAAGAGGTTCACCTGATGGACGTCTGGGATAGATCCCTTATTTGATAAATCCAAGTGAGCTTGGCGCGTGAAATAACATTACCGTCTGCGCGCAATTGAAGTGTGTTTTCAGTTGTTTGGTGAACGTTATAAAAGGCCGTCAAAGGTGGATGGCCGTTAATTGGACTGTGGGTCGCGTTTGAGGGAAGCGGATTCCTGGTGATCACACCAGGACAGGTGGTGTCCACCTTGATCTTATATCGACGCTGTCCATCCGTTTTTAAAGATCATTTTATGGCATGATACCAAAAATTAAGCAGATCCAAATAAAAAATGGACCACACACCATGAAATAGTGGAATAATGACACTCACCGTTGAAACCTTTCTAGAGCCCACCGTGATGTCTATTTGCCATCAAAATTGTTGATAAGGTCGTACAGACCTGGATTAAGGTTAAAAACAAATATCAGCTTGATTCAAAAATTTTGTGGCCCCAAAATTTTTTAATGGAGGGAGCTCAATACACTGTTTCCTCTGGTGTGATCCACATTAGCCTTTGATCTACTTCATTTTTTACCTTATATTATATAATAACATGAAAAAAAGATAGATGGACGGAGTGGATAAAAAACATACATCACAGTAGGCCTCACTTTGGTGGGTCACGAAGCAATCCGCTTCCGTGTTTGACACGGCAAGCGCGTTGAATGAGACGGTTGGACGAACTTTTCTTTCGGTGCCACATGCGATTATTACGGCGGCAAATGCGATGGGCTGGCTTCCTTCCGCCCAACAGACAGCCCACTTATGGCTGGGTTTGGTAAAGGTGACAATGGATCGGGCAGGCCCAATGGATACCAACATGACATGGTCGTATTAGATTAAACCCGATTAATAATAAAACCGAGTCCAGGCAAACCATTTCCCGTGCCTGCTGGAAATACAGATAGTGTGTGTGTGTGTGTTTATATATATATATATATATATATATATATATATATATATATATATATATATATATATATTATATGTATGCATGCAAGGGGCTAAAAGGCAAATGATACCCATCATCCAGCTAATACATTGCAACGTTGGCCGACTATTCAACTGTTTGGAAGGACAAACGACCCTAAGCTCTTGGAGATTGATATATGGTGGGCCACCTGATTGTGGCATGTGGGTTATAGAATTTGTGGGCCAATTTCCTTTTATGCTGTAAATTTGTGTTTGTATGTTTATTTTATTTTATAAGGTAAGTTGAGCATGAAAACTACCACTGGGCTCCAAGTTGGAACCCACTAAATTGTTGTTTGCAATGGTTCGGATTACAAATCCATGACCCCTACTTCATCTGAAACTAGAATGGTCCATTCATCGGGCTGGTTAAATAATTGAAACAAATGGACGGCTGATGGATGGAATCAATATATTGTGTGCTGTTTACCTGATGAGTTGGATCGTTGCAATTTTCATTTTAAGTTATCTTTATGCTAGACTACACCTTTTTTTTATGACTCCAATGGTCTCTAATGACCCATCCAAAGGATTTTTTTTTTAAAAAAAATGAAGAAAAAAAACTCAAAAGCCACAGGTCCGTTATGGTGATCCTCTGCATGTTTGCAACAATATTCTACTACTCTTGCTTGAAGGCCCACCTCGATGTTTTCATGGCATCCAACCTGTCCAAGAGAATCTCCCCCACCGTGAAAGTGTGACGCCTGCCGATCCAACCATCCTATAGTACATGTGATTATGAGGCTTTTGGGTTATTGTTCATTATCTTGAATAAGGTGGGGCCCATCTTCTTGTTTTTATGCGATACATGTGCATCAAGTGATTGCAAAACGTATGATGGTGTCAAGCCTACAAAACCGTCAGGTGGGTCATCCTTGAAGGTTACAGATCGGATTTGTACAGCATGTTATGTGAAATCCACTCCATCCATCAGGTTTTAACCGTCACGTTCACCGTCCATCTTAAATAAAAGCAGTTGAAGAGCCGTTTTGACAGGCTTTCTGTGGGCTACCTGTCTCCTCCCTTCTTTTCAATTTTGTTCTATTTACTCAAATTTTCTCTATTTCCTCAAAATTTATCTCAATTTCTAATGGGAGATGGGACTCAGTTTTATTTGCTGGCTGTGATATTTGTGGGTGATTACGTGGATTATTCTAGTAGGGAAAGGATTGGCTACTCCCCCTGCCACCAGCCCGGTGGCTGATGGTCGGTGCTCCGTAGGCCCCATCATGATGTATGTGCTTCATCCATGCCGTTTATCCATTTTTGCAGATAATTTTAGGTCTGAATGCTAAAAATGAGAGAGATATAAATCTCAGGTGGACCACACCACAGGAAAACAATAGTAATTGGATATCCATCATTAAAATCCTCCTAAGGCCCACTGTACTATTTATTTGACATCAAATCTGTTGATTAGGTCATACAGACCTAGATGAATGGAAAAAAACAAAGATCAGCTTGATCCAAAAATTTTATGGGCCCCAAAACATTTTTAATGGTCGACATTCATTCAACACCGTTTCCTGTAATGTGGTCCACTTGAGATTGGGATATACCTCATTTTTGGTCTCATACCCTAAAAAGATATAGAAAAATAGATGGACAGCATGGATGAAACACATACATCATGGCGGGCCCACAGAGCACCGACCATCAGCCATTGGCTGGTGGCAGGGGGAGTAGCCAATACGTTTCCATTCTATTAAAGGTAACATACCCTAGCTATATGGCCCACCATGTTGTATACGAGTCATTCCCGCCGTTAATCAGATGCATGGATCTCATATTCATCGTGTATCCCAATCATCAGCTTTATCCAAAACGAATGCGAGCCACAACACTGAACAATTTAAAATCACACCTAAACCATATAATTTCAGTGTAGCCCAATGATTTTTTTTTTTTTAAAAAAAAAAAATTTTAAAATCAGTCCGATCCTTTTCAGTATCTTTTCATCTCTATAAGACATGATGATGAATGGTTTGGATGAAATGTTCACTCCATGGTGGACCCCACAAGTTCTGATGTTTCAAACATGAAAGTTTATAGCGGGTAAGGGGAGTACATAAAGGTGTCTTTTGGGAAAAGGGGTTGTAATTAGATTTTAACATTTAACTAGTTTTTAGATTAAAAAAGAATGAAATAAATTGATTTTGGTAACAATTTCCATCCATCTAGTTCTATGCTTGATTTTGAAACCTTGAGGAAATAAATTTAATGACATCCACCACTTAGGTGGGCCACAACAAATTGGATAATGAGGATGGGATGCCAACCATAGATTTTGTGTATGGGCCACCATGTTACTTATCTTTCATCCAACACATTAATCAGGTGTAACTCATGAGATGAAGTGATGAATCAAAATAAGCATGATCCAAATATCGGGCGGAACACACTGTATGAACTGTTTTAGGAGCAGTTTTACATTATTCCCATTAGTGTGGCCCATTAGAGTCCTTATTAGCCTATCTTTTGCATGTACGGTTCAAATCATAGTTGTCGCTTGACGGACGGATTTGCATATAAAAACATGGTAGGCCCCACAGCTTTAGTGCTTCATGGGTAAAGCAGGTTTTGTAGGTGAGAGCAAACTACCTGTAATTTCATTAATTGATTAAATGATTAAAAAGAATGACGAAGAGACGAAAACCTTACCCTTTTGAATAGTTGTATCAGTCGTTTCCTATGATCTTCTTCTAATTAATTATTTTAAGTATATATTTTTGTGCACAAAGGAAGACGGAGAGTCAATCTGCACCACACCATCTAAAGCAAGTAGAAATCTCAAACAAATATTTCCAATGCTCTTACTTGAAAATTACTTCATTTGCTGTACATAAACTTTGAAAAGAGGAACATCCAAACCTACCACAAACTCTTCATATTTCATTTTGTGCATTTGAGCTCTTCCAAAACCTACCATTTCTAGCATGACTGGCATAACGTTCATGTGAATTCCATTGCTCCAGAGCTAGAAAATCACCCACTACAATACCACAATAATAAAATAAAAAAGAAAAGAAGAAAAGAAATGGAAACTTCTTACAGAAAACAGCTCAAGAGTCTGTGGCCAAACTTGACCATAGACATCCCTCTTGTGATGTCTCCGGTCCCATGACCATGGTACATCTGAAATGTAAAAAGAAAAAAGAAAAAAAATGAGATTGTACATAAATATTGATATTTTGGATGAATAAATAAAAATGCACAAATTCAGTGTGTGTGGTGCCAACCAATAGCATCGGTGCAAAGGTATCTCCCACCATTTGAAAGATGGTTGGTGGAATCCATCAAGCATTTCAAAATGCGAAATTTGAAAAACCATTTTGAAATGAGCTTCTAAGGTTACCCATCCACCATCTATGGTGGGTTAGAGATATGTGGACTCTTGATGCACCCATGTGCAATTGCACTCACAATCTTTTCCCATAAATAAATCATAACACTACCAAAATGAATGCTGTTTACAACCTAAAAATCAGGCCAGCCTATCTACCATGTGGGTGAACATGCACATTGAATGAGGACAATTGGACCTCCTTTTTCTGTCTATTTGTGGGCACTAGTGTGGTCCACTTGATTAGTGGACCGATAAGGAGCGCTTGCCACAAGGCAAGCCCAATCAATGGACCGGATCATGACAAGTGTGCCACATTGGCTTGTCCAGTGTTTCGGTTTGGCTGCAAACTGTTAGACAGACTGCAATATGCCTTGTATAGCTAGCATACCTTATATAGTTGGTTTTCCATAGGTAGATGATTCTGATTTTATTTCTTTCCTTATATAGATACTGTAATCTCTATATATTCAACCTTTTGGGTTGTCTCATATACACAAAAGCTTTCAGCTCCTCTCGGTTTACATGGTATCAGAGCCTCACTGTTCCAAATCCGGCACCACCTGTCAGATCCGACCATCCCTGTGTCGTCCGGCCACCCCTGCTGCGTCGTCCGATCATCCCTCTGCTCGTCCAGCGCCATCTTCTGCTCGTCCCGCGTCCCCTGTTGAAGATTCGACCACCCTTGCATCATCCGACCGCCCTCTGTTGAAGATCTGACCACCCGTGCGTCGTCCGACCGTCCCCTGTTGAAGATCCGACCACCCCTGCGCGTCCGAACGTCCCCTGTTGAAGATCCGACCACCCCTGCGTCATCTGACTGTCCCCTGTTGAAGATCCGACCACCCCCTGCCCGTCCGACCACCCGTCCGACCACCTCTTCTTGTCCATTCGCCCCTCTGCTCGTCCAGCGTCGACCGGTCACTCGATCTCTTCGAGTTCTAGCAACCCCATCCAGATCTGTTGCTATTGCTGCTGCGTCGCCAGATCTTCATTTTCTAGATCCAGATACTGCTACCCGTTGCCATCCAGAGGTCCTATTGCTGTTGCTGTTCCTATTCCGCCATCCAGATACTGCTACCTGTTGCTGTTCCTATTCCGCCAAGATCCAGATACTGCTACCCGTTGGATATCTCCTGCTGTACGGTACACCTAAAACATTCTTCTGCTGCAACTCTTTGCGTGCTTTATATTAATTCCGATCAATGGACAAGAACTCATCACGTACAGAGGCCCCAAGGTGTAGTTTTGATGGTACCAACTATTCACTATGGGCCATCTATTTTCAGAACTTCTTGAAGGGTCATGGCTTGTGGGGACTAATTGATGGATCTGCTACTATTCCCACTTCCACTTCCACGGATGCTGATAAATTGGCTGATTAGGAAATGAACAATGGACGGATTATTACCTGGATTCTTGATTCGGTCGATCGGTCCATTGCTGTTGGCCTCACACCTCATCGCACGGCTAAGGCAATGTGGGACCATCTTCAGACAATTTATCAACAAAGTAATGCGGCCCGGTCATATCGTCTAGAATAGGATCTCGTTTACTCAGGGTGACGACAGTATTCAATCATTTTATTCTAAAATTGTCACAATTTGGACTGAGATGGCCTTGATGGATCCAATATTTCCTAATGACTATAGGATTTTCCAAACTATGCGCGAGAGTGCGCAAGTTCGCCAATTTCTTATGAAACTGCGTTCTAGAGCCCACCGTGATGTCTATTTGCCATCAAAATTGTTGATAAGGTCGTACAGACCTGGATTAAGGTTAAAAACAAATATCAGCTTGATTCAAAAATTTTGTGGCCCCAAAATTTTTTAATGGAGGGAGCTCAATACACTGTTTCCTCTGGTGTGATCCACATTAGCCTTAGATCTACTTCATTTTTTACCTTATATTATATAATAACATGAAAAAAAGATAGATGGACGGAGTGGATAAAAAACATACATCACAGTAGGCCTCACTTTGGTGGGTCACGAAGCAATCCGCTTCCGTGTTTGACACGGCAAGCGCGTTGAATGAGACGGTTGGACGAACTTTTCTTTCGGTGCCACATGCGATTATTACGGCGGCAAATGCGATGGGCTGGCTTCCTTCCGCCCAACAGACAGCCCACTTATGGCTGGGTTTGGTAAAGGTGACAATGGATCGGGCAGGCCCAATGGATACCAACATGACATGGTCGTATTAGATTAAACCCGATTAATAATAAAACCGAGTCCAGGCATACCATTTCCCGTGCCTGCTGGAAATACATATAGTGTGTGTGTGTGTGTGTATATATATATATATATATATATATTATATGTATGCATGCAAGGGGCTAAAAGGCAAATGATACCCATCATCCAGCTAATACATTGCAACATTGGCCGACTATTCAACTGTTTGGAAGGACAACGACCCTAAGCACTTGGAGATTGATATATGGTGGGCCACCTGATTGTGGCACGTGGGTTATAGAATTTGTGGGCCAATTTCCTTTTATGCTGTAAATTTGTGTTTGTATGTTTATTTTATTTTATAAGGTAAGTTGAGCATGAAAACTACCACTGGGCTCCAAGTTGGAACCCACTAAATTGTTGTTTGCAATGGTTCGGATTACAAATCCATGACCCCTACTTCATCTGAAACTAGAATGGTCCATTCATCGGGCTGGTTAAATAATTGAAACAAATGGACGGCTGATGGTCGGAATCAATATATTGTGTGCTGTTTACCTGATGCGTTGGATCGTTGCAATTTTCATTTTAAGTTATCTTTATGCTAGACTACACCTTTTTTTTTATGACTCCAATGGTCTCTAATGACACATCCAAAGGATTTTTTTTTTAAAAAAAATGAAGAAAAAAAACTCAAAAGCCACAGGTCCGTTATGGTGATCCTCTGCATGTTTGCAACAATATTCTACTACTCTTGCTTGAAGGCCCACCTCGATGTTTTCATGGCATCCAACCTGTCCAAGAGAATCTCCCCACCGTGAAAGTGTGACGCCTGCCGATCCAACCATCCTATAGTCCATGTGATTATGAGGCTTTTGGGTTATTGTTCATTGTCTTTAATAAGGTGGGGCCCATCTTCTTGTTTTTATGCGATACATGTGCATCAACTGATTGCAAAACGTATGATGGTGTCAAGCCTACAAAACCGTCAGGTGGGTCATCCTTGAAGGTTACAGATCGGATTTGTACAGCATGTTATGTGAAATCCACTCCATCCATCAGGTTTTAACCATCACGTTCACCGTCCATCTTAAATAAAAGTAGGTGAAGAGCCATTTTGACAGGCTTTCTGTGTGCTACCTGTCTCCTCCCTTCTTTTCATTTTTGTTCTATTTACTCAAATTTTCTCTATTTCCTCAAAATTTATCTCAATTTCTAATGGGAGATGGGACTCAGTTTTATTTGCTGGCTGTGATATTTGTGGGTGATTAGGTGGATTATTCTAGTAGGGAACGGATTGGCTACTCCCCCTGCCACCAGCCCGGTGGCTGATGGTCGGTGCTCTGTAGGCCCCATCATGATGTATGTGCTTCATCCATGCCGTTTATACATTTTTATAGATAATTTTAGGTCTATATACCAAAAATGAGAGAGATATAAATCTAAGGTAGACCACACCACAGGAAAACAATAGTGATTGGATATCCACCATTAAAATCCTCCTAAGGTCCACTGTACTGTTTATTTGACATCAAATCTGTTGATTAGGTCATACAGACCTAGATGAATGGAAAAAAACAAAGATCAGCTTGATCCAAAAATTTTATGGCCCCAAAACATTTTTAATGGTCGACATTCATTCAACACTGTTTCCTGTAATGTGGTCCACTTGAGATTGGGATATACCTCATTTTTGGTCTCCTACCTAAAAGGATATAGAAAAATAGATGGACAGCATGGATGAAACACATACATCATAGCGGGGCCCACAGAGCACCGACCATCAGCCATTGGCTGGTGGCAGGGGGAGTAGCCAATCCGTTTCCATTCCAGTAAAGGTAACATGCCCTAGCTATATGGCCCACCATTTTGTATACGAGTCATTCCCGCCGTTAATTAGATGCACGGATCTCATATTCATCATGTATCCCAATCATCAGCTTTATCCAAAACGAATGCGAGCCACAACACAGTGAACAATTTAAAATCACACCTAAACCCTATAATTTCAGTGCAGCCCAATGAAGTTTTTTTTTTTT
This sequence comes from Magnolia sinica, assembly GCF_029962835.1. Lineage (NCBI taxonomy): Eukaryota > Viridiplantae > Streptophyta > Magnoliopsida > Magnoliales > Magnoliaceae > Magnolia > Magnolia sinica. Next base: position 783,961 of record NC_080590.1, on the reverse strand, counting down.
TTTTTATCAGTCCGATCCTTTTCAGTATCTTTTCATCTCTATAAGACATGATGATGAATGGTTTAGATGAAATGTTCACTCCATGGAGGACCCCACAAGTTCTGATGTTTGCACACATGAAAGTTTATAGCGGGTAAGGGGAGTACATAAAGGTGTCTTTTGGGAATGTAATTAGATTTTAACATTTAACTAGTTTTTAGATTAAAAAAGAATGAAATAAATTGATTTTGGTAACAATTTCCATCCATCTAGTTCTATGCTCGATTTTGAAACCTTGAGGAAAAAAAATTTAATGACATCCACCACTTAGGTGGGCCACAACAACTTGGATAATGAGGATGGGATGCCAACCATAGATTTTGTGTATGGGCCACCATGTTACTTATCTTTCATCCAACACATTAATCAGGTGTAACTCATGAGATGAAGTGATAAATCAAAATAAGCATGATCCAAATATCGGGCGGACCACACTGTATGAACTGTTTTAGGAGCAGTTTTACATTATTCCCATTAGTGTGGCCCATTAGAATCCTTATTAGCCTATCTTTTGTATGTAAAGTTCAAATCATAGTTGTCACTTGACGTACGGATTTGCATATAAAAACATGGTAGGCCCCACAGCTTTAGTGCTTCATAGGTAAAGCAGGTTTTGTAGGTGAGAGCAAACTACCTGTAATTTCATTAATTGATTAAATGATTAAAAAGAATGACGAAGAGACGAAAACCTTACCCTTTTGAATAGTTGTATCAGTCCTTTCGTATGATCTTCTTCTAATTAATTATTTTAAGTATATATTTTTGTGCACAAAGGAAGACGGAGAGTCTATCTGCACCACACCATCTAAAGCCAGTAGAAATCTCAAACAAATATTTCCAATGCTCTTACTTGAAAATTACTTCATTTGCTGTACATAAACTTTGAAAAGAGGAACATCCAAACCTACCACAAACTCTTCATATTTCATTTTGTCCTCGTTCTTTCTGGGCTGAAGCAATGTTACATTCCGTCCACTTGATTAACCGGATGCCAACCAAAGTTCTGAACAGTAAATCTCCTTACTCTGTTCTCACTGGCTTACCTCTTGCATATTCCACATTTCGTGTTTTTGGTTGTATCTGTTATGTTCACTTGGCTTCACGTGAACGTAACAAACTATCTCCAAAATCAGTCAAATGTATGTACTTGGGATTTGGGGAAACTCAGAAGGGTTTTCGATGTTATGATCCGGTTTCTCGTCATGTTCGGGTTTCACGACATGTTGTTTTTCTTGAGCACATTGCCTTTCATTCATCTCTTCCTCCTCCACACACTCCAAACTCTCCTGGTCTAACTGCCTTTCTAGAAATTCCGTTTGCTCCAAGTACTCTCCCTCGTCCGTTGCAGGTTTACTCACGTCGACCACGTACAGATCTACCACCTATTACTCAACCCAAACCTACTGTACCCGTTGCCGATCCCGAACTTACCTCGATCCGACGTTTCGCTCGTGAACATCGAGCGCCTGATCGGTTGATATGATCTATGTCTGCCATGAATGCTACTCTGGATACCATTTCTATCCCTACTTCATACTCTCAGGCAGCCACTCATGATTGTTGGAAGAAGGCTATGGCAGAAGAACTTGCAGCATCGGAAGATAATCATACGTGGAATATTGTCACTCGACCTGCTGACCAACAACTAATTGGTAGCAAATGGATTTATTCGGTCAAACTCAAGTCTGATGGATCATTGGATCGATACAAGGCTCGACTTGTCACTCAGGGATACAAACAGGAATGCAGAATTGATTATGATGAGACTTTCGCTCCCGTGGCCAAGATGAAAACTGTTCGTACCCTTCTGGCTATATCTTTTGTTCGCTCATGGCCACTCGCTCAGATGGATGTGAAAAATGCCTTTCTTCATGGAGATCTTCAAGAAACCGTATATTTGAAACCTCCTCCTGGCTCTTTAATCCCTAATAATAAGGTATGTCGCCTAAAGAAAGCCCTGTACGGCCTCAAACAGGCACCTCGGGCATGGTTCCAACGCTTTCACGATGTTGTTACGGGTGCTGGCTTTACTCAAAGTGGTCATGACCCATCCTTATTTTTGCGCATCACTACTTACGGAATTGTCATTATTCTCGTCTATGTTGATGACCTACTTATGACTGGTAGCGATGCTACTGGCATCTCGGTTTTAAAGGAAGTTCTGTAATCATCCTTCAAGATGAAAGACCTCGGCTATCTAACATACTTTCTTGGGCTTGAAATTTCACGTTCTAAACGTGGGATCTTGGTCAGCCAATGTAAATATACCAAGGATCTTCTCGCCTTAGCATCATTGACGGATCAGAAGACAGTTCAGACTCCCTTAAAACTTAACGTTTAATATGGGCGTGACGATGGTGATCTCCTTTTGCAGCTCGACTTATACGGTCGTTTGGTTGGGAGTTTGGTTTACTTAACTATGACTCGCCCTAATATTTCCTACGCTGTCCTTGTAGTCGGTCAGTTTGTTTCTGCTCCTTGGATTCTTTATATGACTGCGGTGTTGCGCATCTTACAACACCTACGTGGAACTCTAGATCGATCACTGTTCTTCTCCTCCATACCGACTCTGGACCTTCGTGCTTATTCGGATGCTGATTGAGTCGGTTGTGCTCTCACACGTAGATATACCACTGGCTACCGTGTTTTTCTCGGCACTTCTCTCATCTCTTGGAAGTGTAAGAAGCAGGCCATTGTTTCCAAATCGAGCACAGAAGCCGAGTATCGGGCGATGTCCGCTGCGTATAATGAGCTTGTCTGGTTACGTAAACTTCTTTCCAACTTGGGATTCCTCTGCAGAATCCTACTCCATTCCATGTTGATAATCTAAGTGTCATTTAGATTGCCTCTAATCCGGTTTTTCATGAACGGACGAAGTATATTGAAGTTGACTATCACTTTATCCGCGAGAAATTTCAGTTTGGGCTCATTTCTCTACCACATGTTGCATCCCATGATCAGATTGCAGACATTTTCACCAAGTCCCTAACTTCTGCACGTCACTCATTTCTCGTTGGCAAACTATTACTTGTCGATGACTCGCATTAGTTTGAGGGGGGATGTTAGACAGACTGAAATATACCTTGTATAGCTAGCATACCTTATATAGTTAGTTTTCCATAGGTAGATGATTCTGATTTTATTTCTTTCCTTGTATAGATACTGTAATCTCTATATATTCAACCTTTTGGGTTGTCTCATATACATAAAAGCTTTCAGCTCCTCTCGGTTTACACAAACACCACTACAAATAACATTCTACCAAAAAGCAGCCAATGCAAACCACTGCCTAACCTTCATGCTTATATGGCTGTGGAGGGAATTCATATGGAACTGGCAGTTGGATGACAGCAGATGATGATGAATCTGGACTTCTCTTTCCTTGCCCACAAAGAGTCACCAGCTTTGTTTTGCACCCTTCTGCATTTCGTGATGGTTCACATTTATCACCCTATAACCAATAGGAAAAAACAATAATAGAATGTCACCATTAACTACCATTTTATACATCTGTTCAAGCAACAAAAGCAAACCAACCCATAAAATGTTTACTTGTGAATATTCCAACATACACAAAATCCATATCAACAATGTAGTACCTGGTTGGAACTGCCATTCTGTGTACAAGAAAAACCTTAACCTTCACCTTTGATGAGAGATGGCAAGAATAGGACCCTCAACTGAGAAAAAAAAAGAAGTGAAAACAATACTATTACTAGTATGAAAAAAATCCCAAAAAAGAGGCAATGCAGGAAAGCTTCTTTGGGTTGAAAATGAAAGTATGGATGGGCTCGAGCACATCACTCATGTGTGAAGAGATGATGAGGAATCTGTAATTATAATATTCTTCTGAACATCTTAAAAGATCTAATTTAACTCAGAGTGGACCCTACACAACAAAATAAAACCACACCACTTAAAATGTAAACTTGTATTAGGCATACATTTTTATTTACAATTGGTAAGAAGTAGCTACAGCATTTTCAGTGGGGATAGGCCAGCTACACAACCAACACTAAGATAATAATTCATAGCACAAAAGACAGACCTCTAGATACACAATCTTTAGCTACAGACTCTACTAAGTCATTCGCTTCTCTGCAGACATGACTAAATGAACATTAGAGAGGTCATGAATGTCTTTAGAAACAAAAGCAAGATTACACAGCTTGGATGGCCTCCTGATAACATTTAGAGCCCAACACACACCAACCCTGCACCCCCACTCTCGTCCCAGGACCAGAAAAATAATTTCCAAATTGCATGATTGTCATCTGGGATAATTCTCCCTACACCGGAACGGCCAATGTAGCCCAATGGAGGAGCTAGTCTGGACTGGCATAAGATCATTCGTGGTTCTCAGCTCCTACAATAAGAGTAGTTTTTTTCATCCTTGTCCAAGTTGTTGTTGGTTGTTTTTTTTTTCCTTCAATCCATTGCCATCTGTTATGGATGCAGACCATCATGACAAGTTTCTTCTTCTTATTTATCTGTCCTCTGTTTTTTTGTTTTTTTGTTTTTTTTTTTTTCATTCATGATTGGAATGAATCACCTTTTTCTCATTTTCTGCTCCAATTCCTTCTGTTTTTTTCCTCTCTTTTTCTCGTTTCAAGTTTCCATATAAGCAAGAAGTAAAGCATATCTCACAGAAAATATTTTTAGTTCATTAGAGTTTTGAAATGTCCAATCCAGAGAAGCATACCTCATAAGAATGGATCATAAGTTGGGAATTATTCTTCTGAAGTGCATACCACACAGCTTCGCTAAGGTTTGCTGAAGTCAGGAGAAACCAACTGTTGAAAGAACTCGATCACTTTTACAAGTAAAATCGCCTAACTAGCATGACATGGAGAGATAATATATTGAAAAATAAATAAATGTACCGTGGAAACCACAGAAGCATCGTGTAACAAGATAGGGATGACTTCTTACACAAGATTTGACCATTTTATCAAGTGAACGTTTTTATATGAGGCATTGCACGACTGGTACATCGAAAGACTGAAAAGATTAGCACGCATCATATAATATTGTATGGAAAAGTACTGAGAGAATGCAACGACATCTCCAATTGTAAAATATGACCCTTTTACAAGAACTGGCTAACTAAAACATGTATTTCATGACATGATGAAGCATGATTGCAGAAATTGTATTACATTCAAAAGATTTGAAGTCTTTGGATGAGTCAAAACATAAATTTCTTTCTTTATGTACTTTTCCATCTTTTTAATCAATAAAAATTATCACCATGGCAAATAAAGAGTAAAAAAAAAAAAAAAAACTTCACCGGTTGAAATGTAAGAAAAAATACTATCAACATGTGTAAAACTGCCAACCCACCCTTTTAGCATAACAAAAAGAACTCAATCTCCAATTGAAAGCATGTTGGACTTCTTTTTTTTTTCCTCGATGAGTCTGTACTTGAATTTCAATTATAGAAGGAAGCTGCTTCAAGAATGTTCTTAGATGGACCATCCTTGACTTTCAAAAAATGGTCATGCCATTCTAAGGACAACAAGAGAACTCAAAAGAAAGAAAACTATGAAATCTGTTGTAAAATCTTCCAACTTTGCATGGCAAGAAGTTAGAGGATTAAATCTTTTAAAGGCTAAATGTAGAAAGTTACTTTCATAATCCTCGATAAGAACTAACAGAAACAAGCATACCCACGACCGGCGTGATCTGTTTTCCATCTTGCCCAATATTTCTTCAAGAAATCTTTCTCTATGTTCTTTTGTGGGCTTGGAATCGCATTACCAGCAGGATAACCCTGATGAATGAAGCAAGGTATTAGGACAGTATGGGGATCTTTGCTGTAAAGCAAGCAGTAGGAGCATAGGAAGAAATTGTGGAACCTAACATAGAAACATTTATATAAAAAGACATTTGTAACCGTGTGAGATGATGATAGGCTCATGTTCAATGTCCATCCTCTTCAAAGAGTGCAAAGGGGGTTTCTCATGGGCATTGCCCACCATATGTGGTCCTCATTCACAATATTTAAGGGATAGATTTTGGGGGGAATTGGATAATGTTAGAATCAGATGGAATCTCCCATGGTTTGCTTGTGGAAACTTCGATGTTATCTGTTTCTCACCCGAAAGGAAAGGTTGTAACAGGATCACCCCCTGCAGGCATGTATTTTCTATTTCGGTAGACAGTCATGAACTGATTGACTTGTTGTTTGGGAGTTTGTTTTCACTCGCAAAAATAACCAAGAGATCCTTCTATGTCCACATTGGATAGGCTTCTTATATCTAGGGATTGGGAGGAACATTTCCTAGGCACATCCAGTATGGTGTATACCATGGCCCACTTTTGATCATTGCACCATTATTCTTGATCCCAATGCAGAAACTTGGGCCCCTCAAACTTGCGGTCTTCCAGATTTGCAGATACCTAATAATCATAGAGCTTTATTAACGGGATCATGTGGAATGTCATCCACTTTGTATCTTGGATGATGCCTTGTATCCTCTAGTATAGTCATTTAATAAAATTCCAATATCCATTTTTTAAAAAAAAATAAAAAACAGACCCTGAAAAATAAACTGGCTCAAGAAAGTATAATAGCCATGGAAAACAACCAAGTAATCTACCATAATCCGTGGCACAGAGAATTTGGAGCTTCTTAATGTATCAAAAGGTTTGCTTTGATCCCTTAGTTGGATTTATTCTATTTTCTTTTCAGTGATCTATTTGTAGTTTTGTTTCCATTCTTATATGTAATTTTGCTATTGATAAAAAGGAAAGTAATACACGGTACAACAGCAAAGTATTCAGGAATAGGTTTACTCCAAAGAGCATCTGACATCTTCAACAATAGGCCAAATTATCATTGCTTTCCCCAAGCCCAGAGTTGTTTTATCATCAGATAAACCCAGTGACAATGACGATGCTAATTCAGCCATCCACTTCTCATCCAAAGAACCAAGGGAGGAAAACTGAAAGAAGACAGTGAAAATTACATTTTGACCTAATATACCATGTTCATATACATGCAACATTGGAGATAGTAGTACAGATAGACTTCTCAATGCAGTAGAACTAGAATAATCGCATTCAGTGTAGAATGACTTACACCCTCCAAATTAAAAACAAAAAAGAAAAATCAGTTATGCAATTACCAAGAATGGGTAGTGTATTTCCTTCTGAAGATTTTACGAGTGTTATATTAAAGAAGAGAGTTAGCTGGTCATACCTGATACACAAGAGAGGATCCTCGAAATTCTTTGTCGAAAACACAATCCTGCAGGATGGTCCATAGTTTCATATGGCCCCACTTTTTAAGGTTGGAACCTGCATGATAACCAGGAACAGATGAAATTAATCTGACATGACAAAAAAGAGAGCAAAAAAAAGAAAAGAAAGATTCATCAGAATGAACAGGGATCATGTCATATAAGCTCTGAAAGTTGGGTCCTTGCTCATGCCTCAGTGGTAGACTCACAAGAGTTTCAACACGAGATCATGGGTTTGAGTACCCATTATGGTGAGAAATCACTGTGGTATGTGAGAGTGTGTGGGGGTGTGAGTGTGTTGGTAAAAAAATAAAGTTCTGAAAGATAAATAAGGAAAAGGACACAATCAGGAAAATTGCCCTTTTCTTCTACAAAAGAGAAAATGACAAATAGCTGTAGGTTCGAATTGTAGATTACGAACAAGTTTTAGAATGTGCAGAATAACTAGAGATCAATGCCCAAATTGTTTCATGAACAGGTAAAGAGCACGTGGAGAGAGAGAGAGAGAGAGAGAGAGAGAGAGAGAGAGAGAGAGAGAGAGAGAGAGAGAGAGAGAGAGAGAGAGAGAGAGATTTTCTCCTATGAACCGGTTGATGTGTGCACAAAATCCAAACTGTCCACTAGATGAGTCATCCTCATGAAACCCCTAGGGCCCAAAAGTCAGCCTGATCCAAAAACGTGTGGGCCATAGCAAAGTGGGAGGGAATTCCCACCCTTAATTTTCACAGAGCGCACCAGAGTTGCAAAAGAACATGATTTTGGCCAAATCCTTCATCTAAGCTGTATGGACTAGATTGCATATATATACACATCACGCGAAATGAAATCTCATGAGCAAAATTTTCTCATGAGAATTGGTCCCTCCCTCCCTCCCTCCCTCTATATGTGTGTGAGTGTGTCAAAATTACAGTTGCAATAAACAACCAAAAGCCTCAACAAGATGTGGACAATTGATGATATTCCATTTTGACTCATTTCCTCTTAGGGTTGGAGATTCGCTCAACTCAAACAAACCAAATATTGAATGCATTGTCTGAAAAGTTCAACACATTGATAAGTGGATGTGTGGACTCACAGCACAAAATTCAAAAGGTGAAACAGGTAAGACTGCGATAACCTACCCTACTGCCCGCTCATGCATCACAAGTTATGTCTATAAATATAACATCTAACACCATGTGCCAACCCCAGTCAGAAAATGAAGAACCCGGCATAGAAATTTAATTGCAAAAGCTGGTACAATTGTCCCTTGCCCCTTTGATGACCACCCAATTCTTCGAATATTCATTTTCAAGACTTAATCAGATATTTATGATTATATATTAATATTATGGTGAAAAAATGTTTGTTGGTTGACTCTTTTATTTTAGCACATCGTTTTTTTTACGATTTCCTTTAAGGCTGCCTCTAGCCTCAAGCAATTATTCCTTCTTAGTCATTATGAGGAACCATGAGACCCATCCCCAACCCAAACCAGTTTAGCTCATCCAGTCAAAATCAGTATTGTTGCAAATACTACTCAAACTGTTGCATCATAAATGCAATCTAAAAGGTAAACAGAACTGTAGGCAAAGGATGCAGTGATTCACATAGATAAGGAGCCACTGATACCAAACAATATAGGCAACAAGAAAATAAATACAATAAGATGAGAAAGATAGATTAGAAAAGTGTGTGCATATGACATATTCTCCTATAAACCCCCTGGACATTAATGAAAGAAGTTATCCTTTAAGGTCCTGCTTAATAGAGAAATCACAAGATTCACAGTAAATACTATAGTACACTATAGAAGCTATCGGTGTAAAGGATATGGCAATGAGTATCTTGGAAATAATTATTGAAGAAATTAATAAAAGTGACTAGATTAGATGATATGATTCCACCACTATAGAAAAAATGAAAATGGATGAATGATGGGCTACATAATCCCAATTATCATGCAAATACTCAGCATTGAGAATATTATTCAAGAGAACCCAAGTTTTCAAAGCAAAAGAGGATTGGAAGATACCGATGCATTGCTATAATCGACGTTCTTAAAGAATGAAGCATTGACATTGACATTGCCCAGCGCTGGCAGATTAACACTGACATCAGGCAACTGCAAATATTCCCAGGAGAGAACCAATTAACATCATTTCTGCCCAAAGACGAGACGATAACAAGGTTAACAAACACTTAAATAGGTCAGCATTCATCACCCACACCAAATCCTTGATAAAAAAAAAATTGCGGTAATTGTACAATAGAAGATTTCACAATAAAAAAAAAAAAAAACCATAGAGTAAATTTTAAGTTTTTTAAAAAGAGTTAAATATAGAAGAAGGAGGAGAAGAAGAAGAAAACTTGGATCAATTTTTTTTTAATTTTTATTGATGAATAATGAAAAGTCTTTTATATTAAGTTCTCAACAATTACATTTTCAAGAGTATTGCTTGGCGAGTAAATCAAACTAAAGACCTGTTGGGCTCCCTCCTCATGTTGAGTGGGACCCACATGTGTGGGCTCAAGTAGCATTTTAGTTCCGCATGTGTGTGACGGTCTTTTGGCCAATCAACTAAAATAAGAGAAAAGGGCCTTTTGCTTAGAGATAGAGCAACATTTGGGATTTTCTTTCTTGAAAAAAAAAAAGAGCGAGGAAGAATAAGAGGAAATGGTATTTTGCAAGAGAAGAAGAACAAGAGCCTTCTACCACCAAAATCTCTACATCCGGGTTCGTGAAGCTCCATCCACAATGTCGGTTCCTTCAATTGTCTTCTCGAAGGGTTGTGTTGGGGATTTTCTACAATCTCTAGTTGAAGGGAAAGTTGTGGTTGCCCAACAAGACCATAGAGAAGCAAGACATGCTGTCAAACTCCTGAGCCTCTACATAATATACGAAGTTGCAATAAACATAATAAAAGCATTCTATGACTATGCTCAGACGTAACAACTTAAAGTTGAAATAGAGCAAAAGAAAGAATACCTTTAGTGCATTGAAATAATCAATTAAGTCATTTTCAAATGCACATGGTCAGCTCAGATTCTTTTGATCTTTCCACTGGAAATCTTGCACCCACAAACCTTGGCTTTTGTTGTTCCAGTCAACATAGATCAAATTCGCTGTATGTACAACAATATGCACCCCCTGAGGATATACAAGGAGCATGACCTTTGAATGGTGTGTCCCATATGAAATGAGAAGTGGGGGGCGATGCAGAACCCAATTTACTGCATGCTCTTCTGGAAAAGGGAACAAAGGAAAAAGAAAGAACAAAAAAAAGCAGCAGAGAATGATGATTCAGAAATCAATGCATGCATGGAAAAAAAAATCGAATGATAGCTTACGATCATTAGAAAAATTGACAACCGAACCTTCATTTGCTCCACTCTAGAACCACTTTCTCCATGTAAGTAATACATAAACTCTCATTGTTAACCAGCATTAGTTTGTTCCAATGTAAAGTTTACTTTCTTTTTTAGGCTTTGAAACTTAGAGCCCATGTTGTTTAGAAAAAAAAAAAAAAACTCAAGGGCGCCATGTTACCCTATTCACATGCTTGCAAATAAGTCACCATAACAAGACACCATCAAAGGATTCATCCGGTATGCAGTCGCAACACAAAAATTAGGAGATGATTTTTGAGATCACAAGGAGTCCCTTTGACTCTAAGCTCCATCGGGCCCATCGTGATGTTGGTGTTGCATTCACACTCTGTCTATCAATTTCGCCAGTCCACATAAGCCAAAAATATCATGAAGACTCAAGTGGGCACGCTGGGAAAACAGTGGAGATGAAATTCCCACCATTGGAACTTTTTTGGGAGCTGCAAAAGTTTTTTAGAATGCTAATTGCATACTGGGTAACTTAATGGACTATAGCGTTATAGCGTAATGAGTAAACTCTGTAAGGCTACCTTGATTTATGTGTCTTATCCATACTGTCCATCCATTTTCCAGCTATTTTAAGGCATGAACTGAAAATTGAGCATATCCAAAGCACAAGTGGACCACACCGCAGGAAACGGTGGTAATTGAAAACATACTATCTAAGACTTCTTAGAGGCGGCGGAAGTTTTGGATCAGGCTGACATTTGTGTTCTCTCTTAGTATGTCTGAGTGACCTTATGAACAGGTTGGACGACAAATAAATATCATGGTTGACCCTAGTAAGATTTCAGCCGTGGATATCATTAACCCCACTGTTTCCTGTGGTGCAGTCCACTTGAGAATTGGATACACTTCAATTTTGGGCTAATAACCTAAAATGAGCTGATAAAACAGATGGAGGGCATAGATAATGACACATACATCAAGGTGGCCCCCACGGAGTTTTACTGTGCTATTTGTGTTTTCCCTTCGTCCGGGTGTGAATCACTTTACTTACGAACAGAACAGGTGTATGGCAAACGAACATCATGGTGGGCCCTAGAAAGTTCAATGCTTCCCGTGGCGTAGTCCTTTTGGATGTGTCTCATTTTCCGGCTGGTATTCTAAAGTGAGCTGGGGAAACTGATGGACGGAGTGGATGACATACGGAGAATCGTGGTGGGCCCCACAAAGCTTAAGGTAACAGGTACATCTACCTGGTGTAATTTTTTGCCACTTAAAAGACGACTGTTTATCTGCAATTTCGAAAAATCCAGCTTCGTCTTTCAACGCAAACGGCCTGAAGTCTCTCTCCTCTACTGCATTTCATCTGCAACCGAGCTAAATTTCGATAAAGAAGAAAAACCAAACCCTAATTTTCCCTTCTCTCGACGGAAGTCATGGCTCACACGGGACTGCTGGCACTTCCAACACCATCTACCCACAGAAACCTACGTACAGATACCGTATCCTCCGCTAAGGTTCGTATTTCAACCGTATCCTCTTCTCTGGACCGTTCATCACCTTCTCCTTCAGAACAAGCCACTGCGCAGAAATTCAATTACGACAGAGCCTCTCCGTCAGTGAGATGGCCAGACCTGAAACTCCAAGAAATCAGCAACAGTCGTCCCCATTTCCCCATCCCTCCAACTCCCGCCGTTGGGATCAAAGAAACAGATGTGGACCCCATATCTGACAGCGCAGACGTTCCTGAGAAAACCCTATATTCTGTGGATTCGGATGAAGCTTTGGAAGTCTTGGGCTGGCGCAGCAAGACAAGAGCGAAGAAGATGACCAAACTGGCCCTCAAGCGGGCCAAGGATTGGCGTCAACGTGTCCAATTCCTAACAGAACGGATCCTGAATCTGCAACCGCAGGAATTTGTTGCCGATGTTTTGGATGATCGGAAGATTCAGATGACTCCGACAGACTTTTGCTTTGTCGTGAAGTGGGTCGGGAATTCAAATTGGCAGCGGGCCTTGGAGATCTACGAGTGGTTGAACCTGCGGCACTGGTATTCACCAAGTGCTCGCATGCTCGCCACAATCTTGGCTGTACTCGGCAAGGCCAACCAGGAATCCATAGCTGAAGAGATCTTCAACCGCACAGAAGCTACAATTGGGAATGTTGTCCAAGTTTACAATGCAATGATGGGTGTTTATGCACGGAGCGGCAAATTCTCCAAGGTCCAAGAATTACTTGGTTTGATGCGTTCGAGAGGGTGCGAGCCAGACCTAGTGAGCTTCAATACGATGATAAATGCTCGAGCTAAGTCGGCATGTATGCCGCCTGGGTCTGCACTCGAACTCCTTCATGAGGTGCGGAGGTCAGGGCTTCGGCCTGATATAATCACTTACAATACTTTGATAAGTGCTTGTTCGCGCGGATCGAATTCAGAGGAGGCAATGAAGGTCTATAATGATATGGAGGCCCGCAACTGTCAGCCAGATCTCTGGACTTACAATGCTATGATTTCTGTTTATGGTCGATGTGGGATGGCAGAAGAAGCCGAACGCCTGTTTAAGGAGCTGGGGGCAAAAGGGTTTTTTCCGGATGCAGTAACTTATAATTCTCTGCTTTATGCATTTGCACGGGATGGGAATGTAGAGAAGATGGAGAAGGTTTGCGAGGAAATGGGGGAAGCGGGATTTGGAAAAGATGAAATGACATACAACACCATCATTCATATGTATGGGAAGCAGGGTAGACATGATTTGGCATTCCAGTTGTACAATGATATGAAGTTGGCGGGCCGCAACCCTGATGCAGTGACGTACACTGTGCTGATTGATTCGCTTGGGAAAGCTGATCAGATAACTGAAGCTGCAAATGTGATGTCTGACATGCGGAAGGCTCAAGTGAGACCCACATTGAGGACTTTCAGTGCTTTGATTTGTGGGTATGCTAAGGCAGGGATGCGTGTGGAGGCTGAACAGACATTTGATCAGATGGTGAGGTCTGGCATAAAACCAGATCATCTAGCCTACTCAATCATGTTGGATATCCTGTTGAGATCTAGTGAAATGAGAAAAGCAATGGTGTTGTACCGAAAGATGGTTCGTGGTGGTTTTAGACCGGACCAAGGCCTCTATCAACTCATGCTTCAGGTGTTCACGAAGGAAAACAATCATGAAGATGTTGGAGAAGTGGTGAAGGATATGGAGGAATTATGTGGTATGAATCGGCAAATGATTTTGTCTATCCTTGTCAAGGGAGAATGCTTTGATCATGCTGCTGACATGTTGAGGTTGGATGTCACTCGGGGTTATGATCCCGACCCTGAAAACTTGTCATCTATCTTGAATTCATATATTTCATCGGGGAGGCGCATGGAAGCACGCACATTGCTAGATTTTTTCAAGAAACATTCATCTGGATCCTGTCATTTGATTACTGAAGCTTCAATTGCCATGCTATGTGAGGATCACCAACTGGAAGCTGCTATGGAAGAGTACAATAAAATGAGAAAGTTCGGTTTTGATGGAAATTGTACTGTGTATGAATCTTTGATTAGGTGCAGTGAAGAAACAGAATCCCTCGCTACGTCTTCTCAGTTACTTTCTGACATGAAGTTTTATGGTGTCGAGCCTTCTGCGAATGTCTACCGAAGTGCAATCATGATATACTGTAAATTGGGTTTTCCAGAAACAGCTCATCACTGGGTTGATCAGGCTGAAAAGAATGGCATTTTATTTGATGATCATTCTCTGCATGTCACCTTGATTGAGGCATATGGGAGAGTGAAGCAATGGCAGAGGTCAGAAAGCGTGGTTGGGAGACTGAGACAGCATTCCAAAGTTGACAGAAAAGTATGGAATGCTCTCATTGATGCATATGCTACAAGTGGTCGCTATGAGCAGGCACGGGCTGTGTTTAATACAATGATGAAAGATGGTCCTTCCCCAACTGTGGATTCTGTTAATGGTCTTATGCAAGCTTTGATTGTTGATGGGAGGCTAGATGAACTTTATGTTGTTATCCAAGAGTTGCAAGATATGGGTTTCAAAATAAGCAAAAGTACTATTCTCTTGATGCTTGATGCCTTTGCAAGAGCTGGAAACATATTTGAGGTGAAAAAGATATACCACGGCATGAAGGCGGCTGGTTATTTGCCTACAATGCACCTCTATAGGAGTATGATTGGGTTGTTGTCGAAAGGAAAACGAGTCAGGGATGTTGAGTTACTGGTTGCTGAGATGGAGGAAGCTGGATTCAAACCGGATCTGACAATCTTCAACTCTTTTCTTAGACTGTACACTTCAATTGGGGATTTTAGGAAGACCACCGAGGTATACCGACGTATTCAAGAAGCTGGATTTAAAGCAGACGAGGATACTTACAATACCCTTATCTTGATGTACAGCAGGGATCTTAGGCCTGAAGAAGGTTTGTTTCTGTTGAATGAAATGAAAAAACAGGGTCTGGAGCCTAAGTTGGACACCTACAAAAGCCTTCTTTCAGCATGTTGTAGGCAGCAGCTATGGGAACAGGCTGAAGATCTTTTTGAAGGTTTGAGGTCAAAAGGATGCAAATTGGACCGATCCGTATATCATATAATGATGAAGATATATAGGAATTCTGGCAACCATTCAAAGGCCGAAAATGTGCTGGCTCTGATGAAAGAGGCTGGTGTTGAGCCTACTGTTGCCACAATGCACATGCTTATGGTTTCATTCGGCACTGCTGGACAACCTCAGGAGGCAGAAAAAGTGCTCAACAATTTGAGAACTTCTGGTCTAAATCTCAGTACAGTATCATATAGTTCAGTTATTGATGCGTATCTCAAAAATGGCGACTACAACTTGGGAATTGAAAAGCTATCAGAGATGAAGAAAGATGGTGTTGAACCAGATTGCCTTATATGGACATGCTTTATCAGGGCCGCGAGTTTGTGCCAGAATATGAGCGAAGCTTGGCTCCTTCTGAATTCTATGCATGATACAGGATTTGATCTTCCGATTAGGTAAACATTAATGCCTATGATTCCATGATTCATATGTCCTTGAGTTCTAGGGTGCTTTGCGTGGGGTGAGATTGCAGAGGTTATTTCTGGCAAACATGCCAATGCACATTGATGTAGGACAAAGTCAAGGATAGATCACATGGACGGCTACATAAATCCTGTTTCTCCATTCCACTCTATCAACGACCATAACATCAGTTAGACCATAGGTTATCAAACCTTCACTTACTACCTCCACCTGCGTCCTTTTGGGCCTTCTCCTTGCCCTTTAAGCACCTTAAACTTGTACGAACTCACTCCTAACCGGTGTAGTTCTTGGTCTCTGTTGCACATGATCAAACCATCAAAGTCTACTTTCCCTCATCTTTTCACCTATTTGTGCTACTCCTAAATTCCCTCAAATGCATCCATTTCTAGTTCTATTCTTCCTTGTCTTGCCACTTATACATCTCAACACCTCATTTTAGCTACACATCCTATGTACATGTTGTTCCTTAACTGCCCAATATTCTGTCCCATAAAGCATGGCTGGTCTTATTGCCATCCTATAAAATTTCCCTTTAAATTTGAGTGGTACACGGCAATCACATAAAACTCTAGAGGACATCTCCATTTCTTCCACCCTGCTTGAATTCTATGAGCAGCATCCTTCTCAATCCCTCCACTCTTAGGAATTATCGACTGAAGATATCTAAAGTGGTCATTTTGGGAAACTTCTTGGTCAACAATCTTTAGTAATTCCTCATTCCCACTTCTATTGTTACGAAAATTGCACTCCATATCCTTTGTTTTCATCATCTGACTAGTTTTAAATCCTTTAGATTTTAAGCACCTCTCCTTTAATCTAGCTTTATGTTTACGCCCCTCCCTCGTCTTGTCAATTAAAACTATGTCATTTGCAAAAAACATACACTATGGGATCTCTTCCTGCAAATACCTTGTTAACTCATTCATAACCAATGCAAAAAGGTCCAGGCGTAATGTCGACCCCTGGTGCAAGCCTATAGTAATTGGGAACTCACTTGTCTCTCCCCTAGTGGTCCTTACGTTTGTTACCGCTCCCTCATCCAGATCCTTAATTATGTTGATGTATCATCTTGAAACTCCTTTCTCTCCCAACACCCACCAGATTAGCTCTCTAGAGACCCTACTGTAAGCTTTCTCTAAGTCAATAAAGACTGTAGTAATCCTTTCTCCTCTCCCTATATTTCTCCATCAATTGTCTAATTAGGAAAGTAGCTTCAGTAATAGATCTCCCTATCTTGAAACCGAACTGATTTTGCGATACATCCATCTCATGCCCTAGTCTTTTCTCAATAGGTGGAATAGAAGTTCATGAGAAAAATGGACAGTTGAAAAAAGATGACCACTATCTATACTTGCCTTATAATTTTGGCCCACCTGATGAGTGGACCTTGATTTTATTGGGCCAGGTATGTTCACAGTGTCTACTATCCAATCAGTGGCTTGTGTCCCTGCGCACATGTGCCATGTCAGCATGCTCGTTGCAAATTGCCTCTTCAAACAGCTTCAGCATTTCTCATACATTCTTTGAAATGGGTCTACTTTTCTCCTTTTTCATCTCTGATTCTACTTCATCACCACCATCATTGTAGACAAGGCCAATTGTCACCACCTTTACCAATCATGTTTTACCACATTTTTGAAAAAATAGGGAATCTCATGATTGCATGGCAACCATTCAAAACATATTTCAGAACATGAATCTCATAATTGCATGACAGAACCTTTCAAAAAAAAAAAAAAAAAAAAGAGGAAAAAAGAAGAAGAAGAGGAAAAGAGGAGAAAAAGAAATGATTGAGCAGCAAAAATTCTATAACCAGCTGACACCAACCCTACTCCTTTGACCGGGCTTTGGACTGGCTGGCACATTGCTTCTATGGATAGTTTAAATTTGTAAGAGATTAATATGTTAGTTTGTGTTGCAGACTTCTGATGGAAAAAACGGATTCACTAGTTCCAGAGGTGGACCTTTTGCTCGAGAAATTGGGTTCCTTTGAAGAGAATTTGGCCTTTAACTTTGTCAATTCTCTGGAGGACCTCCTGTGGGCATTTGAACGCAGGGCAACTGCTGCTTGGGTTTTCCAACTGGCAATCAGGAAAGGTGTTTATCGCCACGATGTGTTCAGGTAATATCCATTCATAACTCCTGCTCAATCTTCTTCCTGTTGCGAATTTTACGTACGTCTGTCTGTCGTACCATCTTCTCCGTCTATCTATTGATTTTTCATTTCTTTTTAAATTTTGATCAGTGATGGTAATATTTTTTGTAGTAAGGAAAAGATACAAAATGAACTATGCATTAAGGCAGTGGATAGTCTTTCCCAATACATAATTTAGGTTTCAACGCCCCTTCCTTAGCTAATATATCGGCCATGCCATTGATCTTTATTGAAACACAATAAAAAGAAAATTGGCAAAGACGCGGACCTGCTCTATTGATTATTTACCCGGTGGAATCTTGTCATGGCATTTGTAGGATGGAAGGTGACTGCATGCTTTTATCTTCCATGCTACTTCAAAGACTAGTTATTTTATTGGTATTCGGGTTCTTCCTTTCCTTTCCTTTTTTTTTTTTTTTTGTTTTGTTTTGTTTTTTCTGCATATTTTTTGGGTGTTTTTGTTTTAGCTCATCATCATATTAGGAGTTCAACAGAACCTCTCCTTGGATACACAATATGGTACTTCTGTTCCCTGATACATGATGGATGATACAAAGTCTCTAGTGTTCTGTTTTCTCTTCCACCGGAATTGTAGGTTTGATTGGCAACAGGACCAGGGTATTGTGTGCTACCATTTTGGTGCCGGATTTTCTTCACTTCTAAAACAATATATCAAAAGCAAACAGCCTTCTATAAATTATGGGCATCACATTGTACTAATTTTTTTTCTTCAATTAAACACATGATTTCACAGGTAAACAAGCACATAAGGGGGTAGTACTCCTTGAAATGCTGGATGGATCCTATATTAATGGCTCATTCTAACATAAGTATGAAAGCCTCTATGGAGCATCTTTTGATTACTTTTTTTAATAGAAAACCAATTATCTTTCACTGTATCTCCTCACCTGATGCATGTCTTCCTTCGGCAACTCCTTGCTCTTTCGGCTGAGAATTGGTGCACACATTCAACAGGACTTCCTGAATGATGCTTCTGAAACTTACATCGAGTGAAAATGCAAAAATTGATCCTCATCATCTGTTAATTGCTTCTAACTGACATGCAATGGCTCCAAGTTGTAGAAGTAACAGTCCTACAATTCTTATTCACTTCAACTTACAATCTTTCAGTGGATTTAGAAATGAAAGTCTATCCCTTTCAAATTGAAAGATGAAGGAAATTTTATTCCCTACATCAAGTTATGGTAACTGTGGATAGTTGTGGTGACTGATCCAGGAAAAGATATTGCTACGTGTGGTAGTATGACCCATGAATTTCAATATTTATGTAATTTAGCAAAAGGGGACGTACTATGTGCAAGCTTGCTTATCCAAGATCTTTTCCTACTGTAGTAAACACCAAGACAAGCACCCACAGTTATTCAGAAGCTCTCATTGATGCATCCAGGCCACACATTGTGGATATCTGTACTATGGAGGTTCAAGGGTGGACCTCACGACCCCCAGGTTCAATTGGATCTGTTAGAATGGAAATATATAACCATAGTTTTTCTTTTGGATGTTTTCACAGCTGTACAGCTCTACAGCACCATACAGTTATAAGTAGATGGTACTTCAGCAAATTGTCTCTAAATAATCGATATCAACTGAGTCCTCTTTTAGAGGTTGTATTTCAACCACAGCAGATCCTGTCAATAGGCTTAATATATAAAGACCCATACATCTGTTATTCAAGAAGCATGGTGGAAATCAAAGCCTTTGGTAGGATTAAATGACCATAAATATCAATCAGGTGGTATTCCGTAGTTGCATATTTTGAGGAAAATGCTCAACCAGGTTCTTTAGAGATAGTTCAGGGAAGACCACTTTTGTGGACCAATAGGCTTTGTTGAGCTATATGTATGGACTTCTGGAGTAGACTACGATAATATTTTGACTGAATTGAGTCAGTTTTCTTGTTTCCTTTCATAGATTTGATTTTCTATTGGTGTGATGCCTTTAGAGCCTCTTTGGTGCAATGCCTTAAGAGTTTTGTGGCACGATTCCACATATTTATCTTTTTATTTGTTGTTTTGTCATTACTGTTGGCTGTTGCTTCGTGGTAGATTTGTAGTCAATGTCTAGCATGCATAGGGCTGGAAGTCGGGCGGGTTGGGTCGGGTTGGTGCTCAACCCTAACCCAACACAAGGTTCCTATACCTCAACCCTAACCCAACCCAACCCAATCTTGGGTTGGGAATTCTCAACCCAAGCCCAACCCAAGCGGGCTCGGTCGAGTTGATCGGGTTGATCGGGTGTATACGTGCTAATATTTTCGTTATTACATTAGTTTATTATATTTTAATATAGGACTTAGTTTTTGTATCTATGATTTTATTAATTATATATGTGATTATTCATCATAAAGAACTTCATTTTTTTCTTTAAAAAAACGAGCTAAAATATAGGACAACTACTCCTTTAGAAGTCACGTAGCATAGCACGCAATCTATTTGGGAGAGAGAAATTCGGCATAGCTTGTTAGCTTGAGTACTTGGAAATGACGTGGACAAATGAGACCCAACATCACTAGTCTGCCTTTGACACAAACGATCCACACTCAATTATAATTTATAAGTAACTAATATATTGATCGGGCTCGGGTTGGGTCGGACAACCCGAGACCTCAACCCGAGCCCAACCCAAGTTTTATCGGGTTGGGGTTTGTATAGCCCAAGCTTGAGATCGGACCCGATATATCCTGCCCGAGCCCAACCCAATGTCGGGTCGGTCACGGGTCGGTCGGGTTGAACTCGCCCAACTTTCAGCCCTAAGTATGCAGCCTGAAATTCGGGGAAAAAAACTCTGAAAAGATTCCTTTGCGTGTAACTGTTAAAAAAAGATTCCTCTGCGTATGAGATAAAAACTGCGAGGGGCTCCACTTCATCCAGTGTAGCAAGGTTTATGAAAGTGAAAATACCAGACATTGGACATTAGAGAAGTTAACTTGCTTTAGAGGGCCTTCTCTTGTAAATGGTTAGGTAAAATTTGGATCCTGTTTGAATGGTTGGGGCTACCAAGGAGGTTGCGAGGAGAGTTTGGTATGGAAAAAACATTCACCATCATATAATATTCTTCTGGAAGGCTGTTGGAAAGAATTATAATGATTTTCTGCATCTAATTTTTCCAACCTGCATTTCCCACCCCTGAACATTTCCCAAGGAAGCCCTGAGAAGTGAATGAGATGTTCTATGGCATCTCCCATCAACATCTGCCTCATCAGATGATTGTCAAGCCCAATTTCTTTACCTTCTGAGTCCTGATTAGAATACTCATAACCATGACAATTGGAAAGCCATCCTTGGTAATTTCTCATTTCCATTGTATTATGATCCTATCATTATTGTTTTGTGTGCATTGGCTTGTCTTATGGACACCCTGTGATCTTTTCCATGATGCAGGGTGGCAGACAAGGACTGGGGAGCTGATTTTAGGAAGCTGTCTGCTGGTGCAGCTCTTGTTGGCCTTACTTTATGGCTTGACCATATGCAGGCAAGTCTTCTTTCACTAGCTACATCACTAAGCTTTATTTACTGTCAAGGAAACCAGTGGTGGATGATGAAATGATTAAAATCATGCTTTCTTTGAACTAATGATATCTATCAGAACATCTCCTCTTGCATTGAGAATGGCCTTGACTTAATGTGTATATCAAAGTCTTCTGAAATCCATAAGAAGCTTCTCAAGTCATCAGCGTCTTAGCCCTCTCGCAGAAAATCGTAGTCAGCTTTTAGAAGGGAGGGTGGCAAAAGTTTTACAGTCGGCTGCTCACCAGACATCAACTTCCTGTTTTACCCTGGCTATAAGAAGCTTTTTTAAGTATTTCAGAAAGTATTTTAAAACAAACAAAATTTTACTATAAGAAGCAACTGTCTGTCTTGAGGAAAGATTTCAGAATTGGGGTGTATGGCTAGATAGATACAAGCACGTATTTGGTATAGCAGCAGTTATCCTCATCTTCCAAGCAGATGACCATTGTTCTTCTAACTTACCCACCCGTTGAAGGAAAAATAGCAGTACTAGTCATATTTGCATCTTGTGGTCCCCTTGGATGTTTCCAAATAGACTTGGTTATGTTGAGTTGATTAAGTGTGGAAATGCTTTTATCCTTTACCCTTCCTCAACTGGTACCAGATATTTTTAGTCTTCTTCTTTAAACTCATGTCTATTTAAGTTCTTGCATCCAATTTAAGTTATAACTCCTCTTTCTAGGCTGTGTGTGGGTGTTTTACATTTTTAGGGGTATATGGCTGCAGTCTCCTGATGACTAGAAGTTGGACTATAGCTTATCATCATGGCGATTTGGGGTGAAAATCTTGCCTCTGTTCTGATGCAAAGCTGAAAAAATGTTGTCCCAAATGCTATGCTAAACAGTTTTGCATATCTGAATCACCATGCATATCTGATCCAATGGTGATTTTGTGTACATACAAAGGGCACCTCATGCTTTGGGTATAATAGTATTTTTTGTTGTTGCAGGATGCATCCTTACAAGGTTTACCTGAGTCACCAAAGTCAGTTGTTCTAATAACAGGGACTGCTGAATACAACATGGTTTCCCTTGACAAAACTCTGAAGGCGTACCTTTGGGAGATGGGCTCACCATTTCTGCCTTCCAAAATGCGCAGTGGGATACTTATCGCAAAGGCTCACTCTCTGAGGATGTGGTTGAAAGACTCTCCTTTCTGCATGGACCTTGAATTGAAAGATGCGCTGTCCCTACCCAAGTCAAATTCTATGATTCTCAGTGAAGGATATTTCATGAGAGCTGGTCTAGTTCCAGTCTTTAAGGATATACATGAGCGGCTGGGGCAAGTGAGGCCAAAGAAGTTTGCAAGGTTGGCTTTACTGTCAGATGAGGGAAGAGACAAGGCTATCACAGCTGATATAGAAGGTAGGAAGGAGAAGTTGGAAAAGATGAAGAAAAGGGGTGGGGTTTTGAGACCAAGGAAGTCATTCAATATTGGAAGAAGGAAATATATCAGGCAGGCAACATCAGACAGAGACAACACAAGGTTAGAAAACCAGGCTTTGAGATAGATCACAAACCAGAACCAGTTACAATTAATTTGCTAAGAGATTAGGCGGCTGGATATTTCATACTTGTCTTGAAAGGAAGCACTGGGGAATTACAAACACATTGATGCCATTGCAGTGGGTTCAGATCTTCTTGCACGCTGCAAGGTAGCACTTGAATACACAAATCAACATTTTCAACTCAAAAATATTTTGTGGATGGTTAAGCAATCTGATTTCTGTGTAAATCACCATTCAGTCAGTTGTTACTCATTTGTAGAAGTGCTTGTGGGGGCTCTTTATTAACCAGAAGCTATGGCTGTTCTTCCTTGGCATCTCGTCCATCCTGCGCCCCAGCTTGGTAACTAAAATCCTTGATCCATTACTTGCTCTCGCTGCTTTTTTTTTTTTCCTGTCCACATTTTTGCTTTTGATGACCATAGCAACAATCTCTTTCTTGGCAGCTTCTTGGCAATGAATTTCTTCAAATATCTTCAGATTTGGGTTTTCATTAGAATGTATTTGGAAAATCTTGTGGAAAAAAATAAATAAAAAGCAAATGATGAAGATAGGAACAAAATAAATCATAGAAATGTTAAATGCCATCACCACCTCTCTTGAATATTCCGGAAACTTCCGGACATTTTCGAAAATCTCTAGAATTTTCTAGAATCTTCCGGAAACTTCTAGAGTTTGATAGAGTCTTCTTAACTCTTCTGGAATGTTCCGGAATATAATAGAACCTTATAGGATATTTGGAAGCTTCTAGAACTCTTTAGAGTTGTGTTGATTATAGAATTTTCTATAGCCCTCTATAAATATGGGAAGAGTCTCATTATGTATATACATAAACAATAAAGAGTGAGTTCAAAAGTGAAAGCAATGTGTCAAAGTATTAAGAGTTTAAAAGAGTTTTTCCTTGTGTGTGAGAGTTGTCATTTAAGAGTGATAGTTTGTTAGTATTGTAAAGTGTACCCTTGTTGTGTACAAGTATTTGTAATAAATAAAATTACATTTACTTGTCATGTTTAACTCTTTAATTTGGTATCAGAGCGAGGTTTGGTCGGGATCCGTTTTGTAAGGTGATCGTGTACGGTTTGGAGACTGTGAAGTTTGTTGGCTTGCTTGGTAAAGGGAGTGATAATCACACCAAGTCACGATGACGGATCTTGTGAACACAACGAGCAGAGTTACGAGGCTTAACAACCACGACTATCAAAGTTGGAGGAGTCGCATTAAGTCCTACCTTGAAGGGCAGGACTTGTGGGAGGTTGTTAATGGGAATGAGATTACCCCACCTCCTAAGGAAAATGTTGAAGCACTCCGAAAGTGGAAGATTAAGGCCGGGAAGGCAATGTATGTGCTCAAGTCAACCATTGAGGATGAGTTGCTCGGGCGAATCAAGGATGACGACACACCCAAGATGGCATGTGACACCTTTGCATCATTGTTTTCAAAAACAAATGATGCTCGACGTCAATATTTAGAGAATGAGTTACTGTCCACCACCTAAGGAGATAATTCTATAAGCGAATACTTTACAAGAGTAAATGATTTATG
This sequence comes from Magnolia sinica, assembly GCF_029962835.1. NCBI lineage: Eukaryota > Viridiplantae > Streptophyta > Magnoliopsida > Magnoliales > Magnoliaceae > Magnolia > Magnolia sinica. The sequence goes on along the minus strand of NC_080590.1, from coordinate 759,605 downwards.
CCGAGAAATTTCAAAATTGGATCCTAAAGCAAATATTCATGAGGAAAGAATGAGGAGGATCATTATACATGGGTTGAAGCCCGAGTATAATGCTTTTATCACGGAAATACGAGGTTGGCCTACTCAACCTACTCTCATAGAGTTGGAGAATTTGTTGGCTAATCAAGAAATTTTATGCAAACAAATGGCTGGAGTGTCGATAAACAAGGAAGAGGAAACACTCTATTGTAATAATAAAAAAGGCGGACATCGACAACAGAACAGAAAAGGCGAACAAAGTCAGTAGAACTTTGGAAAGTCCAAGAAGAGATAAGAGCAAGGAAGAAGTCCCCGGACAGGGGGAGTTCAATCCGACAACAACACAAATAAACGACGATCCTCCGTATCTCGAAGGTATGATATAGAGTGTTTCAATTGCGACAAGAAAGGTTACTTTGCAAAAAATTGTTGGTTTAAGAAAAATCAGCCAAAGGTAACTTGGTGATTTCTAAAAATCACCAAGAAGATAGTGAAGATGACTGCGACTTAGGCATCTTTAGCGGTGTCTGAATCCATCAAAGGAGATAGTTCAGAGAAGGAGATAGATTTTGATGAACCACTCAAGCACTCTAACACAGTCACTGACGAAGTAGCTGCTTCCTCAATAGTGACAGAGACGGGTGAAATAGCCCTTTTCGCAGTTTCAAATCAAGGAGCTATCAACTACAGTGATGATTAGATCGTTGATTCAGGGTGCTCAAATTACATGACAGGTGATAAGAAGAAACTGTCAAGTTTATCTGTCTACAAAGGAGATCGGGTGGTGGTAATAGCTAATAATTCAAGGTTGCCGATAATTCACGTAGGTATGACTAAGATCACACTTCGATTTAGCCCTAATCAAGTAAAGTTGCAAGATGTTTATCACGTGCCAGAGATTAAGAAAAACCTGTTGTCAGTATCACAAATGACATCTTCTGGTAATTATGTGGTATTTGGACCGAAGGATGTTAAGGTGTACCGAAATTTTAAACCGTTAGGTACACCTATCATGGAAGGATGACGCTTGGAGTCAATCTACGTAATGTCAGTTGAATCAGCTTATGTAGATAAGACTCGGAAAAATGAAACTGCAAATCTCTGGCATGCACGTTTAGGGCACGTGAGTTATCATAAGCTGAAGATAATGATGAAGAAGGCTATGCTCAAAGGTCTTCCCCGGCTGGATGTTCGAGAAGATATAATTTGTGCAGGGTGTCAATATGGCAAAACACACCAATTGTCATATGAAGAGTCAAAGTTTAGAGCTAAAGAACCCTTGGAGCTTGTCCACTCAGACATGTTCGTACAGGTAAAACAGGCATCGGTTAGTGGCATGCGTTACATGGTGACCTTCATTGACGACTTCTCAAGGTATGTTTGGGTTTACTTCATGAAAGAGAAGTCAGAAACTTTATTAAAATTTAAAGAATTTTGGGAGAAGGTCGAAAGTGAGTTCGATAGAAGGATCCGATGCTTGCGAACGGATAATGGTGGAGAGTATACGTCGAAAGAGTTCTCAAATTATCTAAAGGAGTGTAGAATCCGACGACAATTGACTTGTTCGGGCACTCCACAACAAAACGGCGTTGCTGAAAGAAAAAATCGTCACCTTGCAGAGATATGTCGGAGCATGCTACATGCTAAGAATGTGCCCAGCCGATTCTGGGCAGAGTGCATGCAAACGGCAGCTCATGTGATCAATAGGCTATCACAGACAAAACTAGGCTTTGTCTCACCCTTCGAGAAGCTATAAAACATAAAGCCCAAGGTGAGTCACATCCGAGTCTTCGGATGTGTATGCTATGTGTTTATGCCTGATCACTTGCATAGTAAGTTCGATAAGAAGGCGATTCGTTGCATTTTTTTGGGCTATAGCAGTGAAAAGAAAAGGTGAAAATGTTGCAACCCTGCAACTGGTCGGTGCTATACATTGAGGAATGTTGTCTTTGATGAAGCCTCATCATGGTGGTCGCCACTGAAGGAGGAGCTGCCAAACTCTTAAGACTTAGAAGATGAACTGCATGAAAAGATGGGGGAGACAAGGGAAGGAGAAAAATCTCCTAGTTCAACTAAGGAGTTGACGCCTACGGTAGGAGATGGTGAGCAAGTGCCTAATATGTCTGGAACACCAGATAAATCTATGAGTCCATGGCAAACTGGAGTACATCAAAGTAGTCCAGAAGAGATTCGCCCGAGTCAACAGGAGGTTGCGGTAGACAACCCATCACTTAGGAGGTCAACTAGACAAAGAAAGCCTAACGCAAGATACGTGGATGCTGCCTTAGCAGAAGAAGAGACCGTAAAAGAGCCAACAACATTTGAAGAAGCATCCTGAGACATAAAATGACAGAAGGCGATGGAAGAAGAGATTAAGGCATTGAACCAAAATCAGACTTGGGAACTAGTTCCAAAACCCAAGAATGTGAAGACCAATGACCAAGTTGCAGACATACTCACGAAAGGACTTAGCAATGCTAAGTTCATTGAATTCAGAAAGTAACTTGGCATGATGACCAAGGCAGAATTGTGAGAGTTGGTGCTGAGGGGGATTGTTAAATGTCATACACCTCTCTTGAATATTCTGGAGTCTTCCGAAAACTTTTGGACATTTCCGAAAAACTCTAGAATTTTATAGAATCTTCCAGAAACTTATAGAGTTTGATAAAGTCTTATTAACTCTTCTGGAATGTTCCAGAATATAATAGAACCTTATAGGATATTTGGAAGCTTCTACAACTCTTTGGAGTTGTGTTGATTTTAGAATCTTCCATAGCCCTCTATAAATATGGGAAGAGTCTTATTGTGTATATACATAAACAACAAAGAATGAGTTCAAGAGTGAAAGTAAGGTGTCTAAGTATTAAGAATTCAAAAGAGTTTTTCCTTGTGTGTGAGAGTTGTCATTTAAGAGTGATAGTTTGTTAGTGTTGTAAAGTGTACCCTTGTTATGTACAAGTATTTGTAATAAATAAAATTACATTTACTTGTTGTGTTCAACCCTTCAAGAAACTAAAGAGAAGGGTATCATAAATGTTAAATATTTTGATATTAACGATGTATTAGCTGGTAAATATCATGATATGGTTGAGGTTTTATAGATATTGTCAAAATATTAGAATATTATTGGGTAATAATTCTCAAATACTGGGAGAAAATTGCTACATTATCCCATTATTGGAGATATTCGTTGTTATATTGTTGACTAAGTGTTTAATTAGCTGTTAATTGATTGCTTTTGTATTGTGATTTCCCCAGTGGTTTCAAAGGATGTTGAGGCTTCCCCTAAGACGATCTTCAAACCATCAAGCTCCGGGTTTCATGGAGTGAAAAAGGCAGAATTATATGCATGTTTAGCAAAGGGCACTCGCTGTTTGACCGGGTACATACTTGATTTGACCCTTGATATGAAACTTATGGTAGTGGGACACTAATAAGGCCTTCTGATGATTTGATTGGAGCAGGCAAAGCATCCAAACGCTGTAGGTATTCATAGATGAAGAGCGTGTTGTTCGACAGATTGCATGTATAGATGACTGGCCAACAACCTCAAGGATTGAGTGGCTCAACTACATAACAAACCAAATGGCGAAGATGAGACAAAGGGACTGGTGGCTTGCTCAAATTAACAATGTATTTGGGAGGGTAAGCCGCTTTGCTTCTGAATCTAACTAGTGTAAATGAAATTGTGCAGCACCATTCCCATACGCTTAGTCCACTAGAACAGTACCCTTATTACAAAACAAGTGTAAAGATGTCTTTTGCTCTTGCTTGTTTTAGTGTCACTCAATTCATATGGTGTGGTCTGCTTGAGTTTTGGACCAAGCTGATTTTCGGAGTTTCTGTTCATCTTGTTGAGCCGTACCTGATGAATGGGTTTGAAGGAATAAAAACACTGTAATGGCCCCCCCACACAAACGTATGATTGGAGTCCCCACCTCATTGTTCCTCATGGTGTGGCCACATGATTTGTGTATATTTGGCACAAGGACCTAATCTCAAGGGTATCTCCTGGTGGATGGAGTCAATGTTGCACACACACCACAGTGGGCCCACAGAGCTCAGGCGTTGTCCCCACTGTACAGGTACAGGATTGGGTTTGTTTCCAATAGGGAGCAATTTTATGATTCTTGGCCCACATCCTTACCCAATTTACACGGATTTTCAATTTTTGATGAGTGGGACTCAAATAGTTTGGCAGTCCAGACAGTTGGGCCGCTGTGTCTTACTGTGGGCAGATGGAAACTTTGGAATCTCGTTGATAAGCTTAACGCTTATCATTTGTAGCCTAAACATAGATGGCTAAGAAGAGGTAGAACACCAAGCCACATTCAACTTAAAAAAGTTTCTGAAATTGGTGGTTGGGAGCTTTCAATTTAGAAGATCTGTTGGGCACTATTCGGACCCATAGATCAATGTTCGACTACCGTACTTGTGACAAATAAAAAACCATGTATAGTTAACAAATATGAGCCCACTGCAGGTTCACATGTGACGGGTGCAATGCGGCTCATTCTCATTGGACCACCTCAAGGTTTACAGGAATATCTTGTAACCTCCAATTACATGCAATCTGTGTTCGAGAGATCACACCAAACAGATGATACTAACTGGCCCATAGAGAAATCATACCAAACAGATGATACTAATTGGCTGATTGATGGACATCTATTGGATGGTTGAAATAAAAAACAAGGGAATGTCAATTAACCAGAAGTCGCAATCCACTGTTTTTCCCACATATGCATTGCAATCTTAGTTATCCAATTAGTGGTTGCCAAACAGTTAAAAAAAGTGATCAGCAGCACAAACTAACTTAATGGGCAAAATGAGACGGTTAAGGCAATACTAGGTGGGTATTGAGGCAGATCAGTTAACTGTCGCAATTCCCCATGTGAAATCAAGGTTTGAAAATTGGTTTTGGTGTACGATATGGCTCACCACCCAAACTGGTTCATTTCGTCCCCTATCGGGCCATTTCGGTCCCATATCTGGGATGAAACAGTTGCACCGGGTGGTGTGTACTGATCTTGGGACGTTACCTTAAACCTTGTGTGGAATAAGTAGTTTGGCACTTTGGGCGCATGTGAAACCTTATTTATTTATTTATTTAATAATAATAATAATATTATTTTTATTATTTTTAATTTATAAAAGGTGGGATTCACCTGCTATGCATTGAAAAAGGAAAATGTACATCTTGGAGATTCGGGTGGGCCCCACAGGGAGATGGGCCACACCTATCATATGGAAAGAAGGAAGAAGAAAAAAACGAAAAAAGAAAAAGAAAAAAAGAAGCTGGATGTGGAAGTAAAAAGAAGCAGAAACTGGAAATGGCTGTTGGATTGGCGCTAAGAGACAATAGCCACCAACCAAAACTGAAGATAAGCCTCCCAGAAGGAGGGCAATGCTGCGCATGGGGCAGGAAACTGGCAGAGGCCGCCCCTTGCGCGAGCCGTAGGGAGGCTTCTGCATAGAAATAAGGTCAGCTGACCCTTGTTTTGAGTTTGGATTGCCTGATCTGGCCAAGGCTAGATCTGTCAAGAAACATTGAACCTCTTATGGGCCTCGGAAGATCACTCGGCTCAAGGAAAAGACAGTTTGGGGCGCCCATGCTAGCCAATTTTGTGAGGCTGTCGGCTACCAAGTTTCCTTCTTTAAATGTGTGGGCGAAATAGATGTTGAGGGCCTGGTTAAGCTGCTGTTTTGCTCCCAAATAGTACCATATGTTTCAGCCGAAGGATTTGTTGAGATTGATCATGGCATTGAAAATCACTTGAGAATCAGTCTTAGCTATGATCTGAGTCAGGCCTTTATCTCTCTGTAGGATCAAGCCATCAAACAGCACATGGGCCTCTGGTTCAAGGACCTTATCCAAATCTCTCCCAATTAATTAATATTGTTTTGGTTAGCGCGCAAAAGAATATGTAACAGTAAGCAGGGGTGGCGATGGGCCATGCCAATTTGAAAACTATATTTTGAAACATCTGATTTTTGAATAATGTGAGTCCCATTGTGAAGATTTCTCTGGCACCAAAATCAGGTTGAGTCCAAGCATCAGGTGGACCACATGGGTAATATACATGTGGCATATATGTAACTCAAATTAAACCGTCCATATTGTGGGACCTATTGTTGATGGGTCATAAGCCTAGAATCAAATTGGTTAGAATATTCCAGTCTCTGATCAATGGACATGCCACATGCCATTGTTAATTAGCACTGTTGATTATTTTCATTTTGACCATCCATTAGATGCCCACACATCTGTTGCATGGGACTAGACTTGTAACAGTCGTGGGCCCACCAGGTTGATGGATGCATCGGACAAGATGGTGGCCGCCACACAGATCCTTATTTGAAAAGAAACAGATATATAAATCAATTTATGGGATAATGGGAAACGAAAAAGAAATTGGATTACTTGTTTCATGATGGGCATTTTCACTTTGTTTTGTTTAGATAGCAATGTAAATTTTAGATTCTATTTTGAGAGCTTTCTCAAAATTTCACTTAGATAACCAATCAACACTAGAAAAAAATATGAAATTCATGTGTTCCATAGTGTCATGGAAAGCTCGGGAAATCATTAATCATTACATTTCCCATTTTCTTTTCCCACTATACAAACACTCCTAGGGGGGGCTGTTTGGATATATAGTTGGGAAAATAAAATGAAAGAAAAGAAAATTGATGAGGTTTTTCGTAATGATCGGTGTTTCACTATTTTGCATATAACAAAGGACTCTTGGCTGACTACACAAAGGTCTGGAGCCAAACGACAATTTGCAACGAGAATGACATCTGGTAGGGGATGATTTTGTCATGTGAGAAAGAGGCAACCAGCTATGCCAGTTTTCACTGTCTCACTACTTGCAAGCTGTTCGGACCGGAATCCTCTACAACACATATTCCAACTGGTGCGTAAAACACCCAAGTCTGTCGCGTCCAACATCTTTTAAATGTAAAATCGACTCTGTCCATCGGATTCTACACGCGATGTTAGACGTCAAGGACAAAAGTCAGACGGATCCACAACTCCAATGAGCAACACCACATGGAACAATGGTGATCATGGGCTGTGAAAACATAAGATCGCACTTGGAAATTTACGAGAAATTACATACTTAAGCATACAAAGTATTCAAATTATTAAACTACTGTTGAATGTGTGACAGTTTGCATGTAAAACCTGAATCTAGAGCGGAGATGCGATTAACTTGGGGGAGTTGTTGTTGAGTTGCTGTTTTGGGCCATTGATGATACTCTCAATCTCAGCCGAGAAAATGTCCATAGCAGGTCTTGGCAGGCAAATTGGCACCAATATCCCAACCTCTCCTCTTGTGTTCTTCAAGTGCACGTAAAAGCTACCCGCCATTGGATTGGGACAAACACCCCTTGCTGGCCCCCTATACACTGCCTTTCCCCACCCGAAATCCACCTCCCCAACAAGGATAGGCTTCAAGTCCGACACCAGGAAAGAATGTGTTACAGTGAATAGGGGTCGGCCCTTGCGTACCATCAGGTCTGCCAGTGAACGCATGTACTCATCCGTCACACTCGACTTTGCTTTCTTTACTAGCTCCACAGCATACCCTAAAGGATTCTTGCACAGCTTCCCTGCCTGTGATATTGCTGCCGGGAGTGCAATCACATTCCCATAATAGCCAGGCGGCAACGGAGGGCGGCACTTGTTACGTGCATCGACAATGTATAAGACCCTCACTTCAAAATCGGGATCCAAACCGATAGCCTTGGTCCGGCATCGCCACAGGCATGCTGTCAGCAGATCCACTGTGGAGCATGTGTGGAGGTGTGGTGGCACTTGTTTTCGTAGGGCAGATATCTCATTGGGACCAAAGAAGAAGGATCGGTGGACCACATCATCATGTGGGACGAATGCACCAATGCTGGTGTTAGCCACCTGGTCGTACTCATGGTGCACACAAGTCACACGGGGCGGGTTGCGGGCGCTGAGTAGGTGGCGCTGCCACACCGGCAGCAAGGATGGGACAGATGCACCTAGTGCCATCTCACACACTGCATTGAAGAACTGGGTGAGCCCAGCTGCATCACTTATGGTGTGGTTAATTCGAAGGGCGAAAACGAAGCCCCCACACAAGAGACGTGTCACCTGCAACACAGTTTCACCCAACTTATATAAGCACAATTTCACGTATGATATATGGAACCCAACCCATGTTGCACGTGTATACAAGATCTGAGCCACTCATCACGACTTTGGACATGGCATCAATACGACCTAGCCTGGATATCCATATTCAAGTTACACGTGAGACGTTCACATCATGGAGTAGCCCAGATCACTCACACGTGTGCAGTGGATCGTTTGAGTGAATTGCATCTGCCACTCTTATTAATTATACGGATATCAGCTTTACCTGAACGAGAAGCAAGGGACAGTGTAGAACACGTTTGGAGCCAGGTACCTCAGTGAGGAGCTCCTCCATGCATGGGAACGGTGGGTGCAGTGCCTCACCAAACTGCTCGAGCATGACCTCAGCATCGGCCTCGATGAACAAGACGCCTTCCCCCGTGCACTCTACCACAAGCTTCCGTCCAGGCACTTCTTCCCTAAGCCTGCCTGCTAACGGGTAGTAGAAGACGAGCGCATTGGCCAGTGCCTGTCTGATGACCTGAGCCGGGTCTCGCCCTCTCATGGATGGGTTGTAGCGGTAGAACTGAATGACTGGAGTTTGAAAACGGAGACCTTGCTGGGCATCAATGTCGGAGAGGTATTTGAACTCATGGGGTGTGGGCTTGGAAGGAGCCACCAGAATGGGTTTGTGCCTTTTCACTGAGAATAGTAGAGGTTGTGGTGAGGCCATTTTTGTGGTGTATTTTGCTGGCCAAGTTTAGGTTAGGTGTGTTGAATTGAGTTATATATACACACTTGGGGATATGGCACGTGAGACGGATGCACGTGTTGAGAGGAAAGGAGACAGATTTAAATTTTAAATGGTGCGGCTAGGACGGCCCCATCTCATTGTCTTTAGTGTTTTAGCCAACTTGATTTTGGATAATCTTATCTTTAGGTCTCGAGTAAACACGTAAAATGGAGAGAAATTGTTGCGAGCCTGTCTTCTGAAAAATTAGATGTGACAAAAATACAGATAGGTTGGACGACTTTAATTATTAGCTTGTTTTAAATTTTCTTATTGGCTAATTGCAGAGGCAAAAATGTCCATTTATTACTCAATGCTATTATATTTTATATACAGGGGTTTATATATATATATATATATATAGAATTCATGGGTAACTTTTTGAAGAGGCTTTCAATAAGATACTTTATTAATCTTAAGTAATTATCATTAGAATATCTTGGATTGCAAAGATCGAATGACAGCTAATGCGAACAAAGGGATGAATGGCTCAAGTGGGCTACATCGTGATGATTACATAAAATCCACCCTAAGTATCATGTGCGTCATCCCCTAGTAGGCCTAGAGCCCAAATTAATCTCAGCTCCATTTGCTATTCAGGTTGGCCACAAGATTAGAAACAATGAACAGTGCAACACCCACCCTCCCTACTATTTCCCTTAGTGTGGCCCACATGAATTATGTATGGGCCTGATTTTGAGTTCCAGGCCTAAATTTTGGTTTCACATCATATACTTAGAGTGGATTTTATATAGTCATCATTGTCGGACATGTAAAAATTATCTCTCTTCCAATTGTTTCCTTTGGTGTCGACCATTGAATCACAAGTCAGCTTAATTTTTGTCCCTATACCAAATTTGGGATTACATATCAAATAGTCGGAGTGGATTTCACATAAATATCATGGTGGTTCATGCCGCACTGCCAGACCCAATCAGCGTTGGGCATAATGGGCTTGGAACAAATTTCTACCCCCTAAAATTGTTGTCTTTGCCTGGAAGGTTATGTATAACACTGTTTTGGTGGACGTCGCAATCGAACACATTGGTATCAGCCTGGCCTCCATCTGTCTGCTGCGGGCATCCTGCTAGCAACCCTTCTACCTTGCCCTTTGACTCCCTTCCATCCCAACCACCAATACCTCGTCCCTCCTTCTCTAATCTAGTTGCTCAGCAAGTTCCAACAGGCTTCTAGCATGCCTATCCCTTCCTTCCCACCCATCATCAGGACTAGGGGTGCACATTTAACCGGTAGAACCGTGGAACCAGACTGGAACTGTTGGATCGGTCCAATTTGGTCCGGTTCTAGACAGCACCGGTTCCGGTTCCGGTTCCAAAATTGCAAGAACCGTTGGATATGGTTCGGTTCCAGTTTAGGGGCATGTAGAACCAAACCGAACTGTTAATTGAACCGTGGACTCGAACTGTGGAACCGATCCATTGAACTGTGGCCCAGAACCGATCCGTTGAACCGTGGCCTAAATCCGTTGATAGCTTGTGAAAAGGAGATTAGGAAGAATTTTCTAAAAATATTTAAATCAATATAATAGTAGAGTTTCTATTTTAAGATGTAATTTGATGATTTGAAGAGTATTTGGCTGTTGGATTTTTTTTTTATCCTTTTTTTCTTTTGTTGAATTTTCTAAAAATCCAGAACTGTGGAACCGAACTGGTTTTCACGGTCCGGTTCTAGTTCGGTTCTAGTGTGCTAACGGTCCGGTTCCGGTTCCGAAAATCCCAGAACCGTTAGGAACGGTTTGATTCCATTTTTACCCTAGAACCGGACCAAATCGACCCGTGTGCACCCCTAATCAGGACCATAGGCTAACAACGACTACCTCTGCGCCATCTGGTCCTGCCCCAACCCACGCCCGCTGCCTTTCATCGCCCCCCAGATGCAGGATTGTAGTAGCAACGCCCGTCCTCGCCAACCTCTTCCCACAGGCCTCTCACTCCAATTTCTAGTCCTCCCTTTTAGGCAGAACCTGCAGCTTAGAACCAATGATGGTAATATGTTTCCTTCAGTCCCATCAGCCTACACAGCAACCTCTCCCCCCACACCTCATGTGGAAGACTTAGACCATCTCCTCTGTTATGGCTGGATTGCCCTTCAAGTCTGGAACCACTTTGCCCGCCTCTTCTAGATCCTTATTGCCCCCAACCAACCCATTCAATCCTAGATCCAACAATGGACTGCTATGGCATCTAGATCCTCCCCTCAGAAATTCCTCAGAGGATTGGCCCCATACATCATATTTTGGGAGATTTGGCTTGGTAGAAATGAAGCCAGATACGAGAATAGACAATTTTCAGCTAGCCCCATTATTAGCGGAGTTTCCGACTGGCTAATGGAGATTGGAACTCAACTCACTTGCTCTAGCAATTCGATCTGGATTAGGAAAGCTTTTCGAGGCTCCTCCATGACCTCTCCATCCTCATTTTTTCCAACTGTCAAGGCCACGATTGTTACATGGACAAGACTAGCCGAGAACTGGAGTAAACTAAATGTTGACGGCTCGGCTCGGAGAAATCTCGGGGCTGGCGGTGGAGGAGGTATTTGCCGAGATCGTGCAGGGAATCTTATCTTCGCCTTCCACAACAGCTACGACCATGTTTCTAACATAGTGGCGGAAGCCAGAGCGATGGTAGATAGCATTATGCTATGCAAGGAAATGGGGCTCTCCTCTGTCATAGTCGAAACAGACTCCCGCACTCTTTTCGTAGTAGTCTCTATCTGCTCTAACTCTTGCGGTTGGAAACTCTAGTACCAACTAGAAATCATTCATTAGCTCTCACTTGACCTCAACCTTAAATTCAACCACACTTACAGGGAAGGTAATTCAGTGGCAAATGGTCTTGCCAATATTGCTAGCGGCGGCGCCCTCGACAAGCTCTTCCTCAACTACGCTGAGCTTCCCAGGCCCATTAGATGTTCCATGGTCTTAGACAAACTTGGGATAGGGCAAATCAGATAGGGACAGGGTAAGAAAGGAAGATGAGCTGTCTCTGCCTGGCTGGTTTCCTAGTGTTGGTGTTGGTTCCTATTTTTTTTGCTGCCTGCCTGGCAGTTTTCAGCCGTTGTGGTTTTGCTGGTCGTTGGTCACTGCTGGCTCTCCTTGCCCCAAATTGCTGCATCTATTGGTTTGGCCTTTCTTTAGCTGGTCCCTGTCTCCTCCATCTCTTGTTCCTCTGGCCCCCTTCTCCTTCCTTCTGTGGTTTCTTCTCATCATACGATAGGCAGGACCTGTTTTCCTTTTTGTATCAGGGTTTGCCCGAATGGCTGTACACTATGTTCATTTAATACGAAGATGGTGACTCTACCCACTTAAAAAAATAAAAAATAAAAAAATCATGGTTGCTCATAAAAAATCAAAGGTTGAGGTCCTTTTCCTAGCCGTTAATTTTTTTAGCTGATATATTAAAACAAAAATTAATGGATGCTCAACTTTGATTTATGAGGGGCCTAACCGGATACGTGAGTTCCACTCTGGGCATTAGATGTATAATCCTATATTATGCCTAGGGCAAAACATTAATTAGGCTAGCCTATTATTCCGGTGGGTTCAACAAACGAAACAGTTGGGAGGAATGTCTACCCTTGATTTTTACATGGTCCACTATAATGATCATATAAAATCCACTCCAACCATTATATGATACACCAAAATTTAGGTAAGGAATGTGGGACTCAATATATATGCGGAATAGGCCCACGGATCTGTCTGTGCAAGGGACATGGCGATCAGGGGTTCAGATGGCTTACCTAGATGGGACGCCGCCATGGAAGCTGGATAAGAATACCAGAATACCAGAATTTCTGTAGAGCTTAGGATCTTCCTCTCCTTCACACCCTTTCTACAATTCACAAGATGGGACTCGAATTTCTGCCGTGGTGTAGGATCGGGGACCCAGCTCTCTTTTATAGAGTCTGTGGAGAGGGAGTTTGAAACCCATCACAACTCTCTCTCCCATGCTCCACATTGTAGCATCCTAGTACAACTCAAATTACTGTCTGCGTAAGATAGTTATAGCATTCCAGCCCTAGTACGCAAAGCTGCGCAGATAGACTGCGCAGCTCATCACCTGAAGTGGGGCCCACTGTTTTACTCAATCATCCAGTCCAACTGAATGACAATCCAGACCGTTGATCAGTAAGGCCCATTAAACAGAGTTCTTACAAGGAATTCAAAAATCAGGCTCGTTTATTATTCGTGAGCTACAATAAGAAAAATAATTTGGAGGGCGAGTGTTTGCCCGTACAATGTTTCCAACTATGTAACAGAAGGTGATGCACCTGGTGGTTAGGGTAGATTTCACTTAAAACTCACAATGGGCTCTCCTCAGCTGTCACATCTTGTGAGTGGCTGTCAAAAAAATCTACCCGAAGGTACTCAGAATGATAAAAACTAATACTAGTTTATTCAAAACCTTTTTGAGAAATGTAAATTCTATATTAATCAAGTAGGTCTATGTAAAATTTCCTATATTATATATTATAGGCCACACACACCAGGGCTGGTGGTGTCAGTGGGGCATAATTTTTGTTTTAAGTAGCTTTTCTTAAATTGTTTAGAAGAGGCTTTCCCGAATAACTATCTAAATTATTTGATTTTCAAATACTCTCATAAAAATTAATACATTTGTTAATAACCATGTTGCTGATTTTTGGTTATTAATTGCAAATATCCTACTTCCAGTTGTTTATTTTTAATGGCTGTTAATTTTTTTAGCATGTTTTGAAGAAAATGACAAAACTATTCTTACCTTAAGATTTCTTTCTTTTGCTGCAACTGAAAAACCCAATTAAAATACTTTTCTTCAAAAGTATTTTCCATAGGGGGGAATGATGAGTTAATTATGTTCGTTTCATATGTGCATTTTTGTTCTTTTCCAACCATTGCAAATGGAAATAATAAAAAATAGCATAATGTGGGTATTAGCGATAATGCTAAAAGAATGATGTGGTTATTTGCAAACTATATATTTCTACATGGGTATTTGTAAATACTATATTATTGATGTGATTAAATGCAAAACCTCCTTTTTGGAAGTTTGGTGCATGGTGTTAGATGAAATTAGTTAGCATGGATTTGCATTTTGCCTCTGCAAATTTCATTCATGTTTGATAACAATGAGAATAATTATTTTAATTCCAATGCTAATAATGAATATGGTAGGATTTTTAGTAAAAATAGAAATCCATTACAACTATGGGCCCTACATTGATGTGCATGTTTAATTCATGCCATCTATCCATATATGCCCTATACAGGAGCATATGCGTACAGGTGACCAATATCAGCTGTGAAATGGGGTCCGTTGATTACATTTCTATGGTTCACCAAACACAGACTTTACTTAATAAAATGTATTTCCCAAGGGAAGAGTAAAAATATCATGGTATTTCCATACATGTAATCATTGTAAAATAAATAGTGTTAATTCAATCTAATACAATTCCATACCATTTAATACCGCTGTTCTAACATACTAAAGGTTTGATTTTCTTTATAATTTATTTTTATAAAAGCGGTTGCTATTCCTCACTTTCTTCCCGAGAGCATCAGAGAAATCTCCCTCCCTAGGGCTCATCTTGGAATATATGATTTGGTGCGTCAGTAATAAACTCTAGTGCCGTGTCCTTTTCCCTGCATAAGAAAGATCGAGAAGAGGTTTTGGGTTCTGCATTTTGAAACGAGTGTTTGAGAGGATGCAAAAGACAAACTAAAGCTGCACTTGGTTCACATGTTTATTTTACGTTGGATTAAAAAAAAAAAGCTCGTTCATCCTAATACAGTTATGTTTTCACAGTTTTCTCTATTACTAAGAGTGGAGATGTCCACGTCGCCTGCTATATTTTTTCTATGGGGTTGAGTTGCTGTTGCAGCAATCTGAAAATTCAAGATGACTTGACCGCCATCGGTCCCACATTTAAAATATTTCCACCGGCTTGAGCTAAAACCAACCCAGGTCCGCTCTTTTTACGGCTCTAGTCATTGTTGCTATCACCTGAAAAATCAACATGACATGACCGCCTCGTGTACGTCAAATAAAATAATTTCTACTGGCTTTAGCCAAAAGCAACACAGGTCTCTTTTTATTTATTTATTTGTTTTTTAAATACATCCAAAGTTGGTCATCTCAAAAATAACGTATATCACCGTCATGTGGCTTGTACACAGCATTTTATATTTTTTTAAACTGCGGGAGACAAAAACAGCCTGTAAGTCTTTTATTTTAATTACCGCCCTAGTTGTTTTTGGTCATCCGAAAAGTCAAGACGATATGACCGGTCATGTGTCCCACGTGTACAACAATGAGTAGTTAGAAGTTACGTACCAATGACTCAAACACTAGGCGCCCGTTTAGATCGCTGTTACTCAGATCGAGCTGATCTTTTAAGCTCACCTTGGTCCATCCATTATGTAGGGCCCACCTTGATGTGGGCCATCGTATGGGGCCACCATCAAAGTTATTGTCTATCACGTGGGGCCCACATTCAATATCCACTGCCCATCATGTGGATTGCACATTGGATGTCAATCGTCCATCGATCGTGTGGGCCCCACCTTTGATTTAGGCCGTTCATAATGTGAAGCCCACCTTGGATGTGGGCCATTAACCATTAAGGGCTGGCTTTTGATGTGGACCACTCATTATATGAGGCATACCTTGATGTGGGTCATCGAACATGTGAGGCCTACCATCGATGTTATTATCCATCATGTAGGGCTCATCTTCATATTTGCCACCCATCTTGTGGAGTCTACCTCTGGTGTGGACGAGCCATCACGTAGACCTCACCTTTAATGTTGGTCATCCATTACACATGGATCATGGTTCTAACATTGTATGGATTGTGGTTGCAATATTGTATAAATAGTGGTTGTAACCTTGGATGGATCGTGGTTTTAACATTGTATGAATTGTGGTTATAATATGCATGGATAGTGGTTGTAACACTGCATGGATCATGGTTGTAATGCTCGATGGATTAATATGGTTTTAACACTGCATGGATAATAATTATTTCAGTATCGTGTAATTCGACAAAAAATAGTTATAACTTTCTCATTATTAGTTGGATATAAGATTTTGGGCTTGTTAGAAAGATACTTCGATAAGCTTTCAAATGAGACTAAAATAATCTCATTTACTCACCATTTGACCTTTTAAAAGTGTGCCCAAAGTTAATCATGACATTATGGCATCATGTGATACCACAAAAATGCTCATAACTCTCCCAGTACAAGTCAGATTAGGATGATTTTATGTTCGAACATTCAAATAAGATTAAAATAATCTCATTTGGATACCTTGTGACCTTTTAAAAGTGGGTTCAAAGTCTATCTTGTGTTTACTTTCGTTTCTTAAAGTGAATCTTTTTGCTATTTATTTACCTTTCTTTTATCCATTTTTGGGCAAAAAACATATGAAAGCTGAATCTTTTTTAAAAAAAGAAAGAGAGAAGAACACTTCTTTTAAAAGTAAAAGTGATGTAATGCTCTTTCATCTTATTTTTCTCAGCTTCTTCTCAAACAAACTTAAAATCCATTTTTCTGAAGTGGGAGTTTCCGCCAGAGAAAGGGTAGTCGAAAATCACAAAATATTTTTGGAAACTAATTGGAAGCACGAAAAATGATAAGAATGTAGTGACAAAAGCATTAGTTGGAGAGTAACGATTTTTTTATTTTTTTTAAAAAGTATAAAGAAAAAGGTCATGGGATACTTTCGTAGAAAAATAAAATAAAAATAATTAAAAGTAATTTTGAAAAAGGAATTCTATTTTGAGGGTTCTAGCAAACCTCAATCTATTTAGGAAAAATGCTTATTTTGTAGTAAAAATCTCTCTCTCTCTCTCTCTCTCTCTCTCTCTCTCTCTCTCTCTCTCTCTCTATATATATATATATATATATATATATATATATATATATATATATATATGAGAAAATTGATATCAGACGAGAAAATGTGTCCTTCAGAAAATATGATTTTGGCTCCTGGGGGCTGATATGGACAAAACCACTCAATCCACCTTGTCTCCAAATCTTTTCTTAGAAGAGACTTGCATGTGACACCCTGTATTTTGGCAGAGAGTACTTCTATCCTCTCTTTTTAATTCTTAATTTTTTTACAAGAGGAAAATTAACTGGCTAGTGGAAAAAAGCTCATGCACACATTACATATGTGCCGGAATGGCAAATTAGTCCGAGATCCAATCCATCCATCAGGTTGGTCTGATCTTCTATATACATTAGAAAATTAAATAAATCTGATCCACTTAGCACATGAGCCCTAATATTAGTCCGAGATCCAATCCATCCATCAGGTTAGAAAACTTCAGCCAAGTATTTTAATTAGAGTGAAATTTTGTTTTGGAAACCCTGGCCCACCTGTTGGCCAGGACATCAACAAAGTGGCTGTTTTCTGATGGATGGATTGGATATATCGTGCCATGTTGGCACATGTGTAGTGTGCAAATAAGCTTTATTGCACGTGTGCGAGCTTTGCAATGCTCTTGAAAGAAACTCACCAGTACCTTGTATTCGCACCTACACGTGTGGCCACTTGGACGGGATGTGTGAATTTCCTGTAACCCTGTGAAACCCAAAGCTCTGTGAGTCCCACCATGATATTTGTACGACATTACTTAATTCGTCGGTTACACCAAGTTCATGTTAAGATGTGACCTAAAACAATTGGGATTGGGACACAGAAGTTTCCAGTCAGGCTAATATTTTTTACTCCATCCTAGTGAGAATCACGTTACGTATGGATGAAATGACATATAAATATCATGGTATCTTAAAATCCGGCTATGTCATTTATTAGGTTGGACACACGTGCAAAGAAGATTTTAGAAAAATGATAACCAATTTTCTAAATCCATCCAACATGGTTCACCTGCCACTATAGGTGGACTGGCCTGATTTATTAGATAGAAAACATGCATGGGAGGCCCAACTGATGAACTTCTCAGATTTCAATGTATGATACGTGGGTGCAATTGCTTTTGATGCCTGAGGACATGTGGTGTATGAATTAGCATTCCTTCATTTGAGAATGCAGCTAATTCATCCATCTTAATCATTCATCTAATTGGTCGTTATCAAATGTCCAGAGGTTGTAGTCAGTGACCATAATCAGGTGGTGGGCAGTTCAAATTATACTTTGTTGGATAAGACACCGCATCTTGAAAATGAAGGGGAGCCGACACTCTCATATACTATAGACATTTCGGGAAATAAATTGCAAATATCAAAACAGTCCGGAGTGTAAATTGTAAGGGTTTTAGTAAGCTCTTTTTTTACATATACCCATTATATATTACTTTCTTTTAAATCCCTACCCTAGTTTTTCTCTTTATAGTCACCACCAAACTCGAAAAGTAACTCTTAGCTAGTCACCTTGGTTAGTTTAAATTCCATGATAAAAAAATGGAGCCAAACGGTTATTATGTAAATTATGACGAGGTCTAAATGAGAAATTTACTAAATTAATTTCACCATTTTGAGTTTAATGATCCAAAATCATCTCTACTGGAGAGGGGACCAATGTGATCTCTAAGTGATCTAGGTAAACTATAGTTTATAAACACCTGATAAATGGTCCACATCTCATATTGCACCCGAAATATGGACATTTTTGTCAACATGAGAGAGACTCAAAAGTCAAGCTGCACCCGTGAATCGAAAGTAGGGGGACCCACCGTAAGGATAGAGCATTGGAAAACGATGTAAAGCTTCAACAGCAGACCAAAAGTATCCAAGACATCTGCAAGAGGGATATGCATTTGTTCTTGCCTGCTCTGAAAGCTCCATCCAATTCAAAACCAGAAGAGAAAAACTTTGATACTCTCGTCAGTGTGTGATGAATGATGATACGCAGGCACTTAAAATCTTGCCTTTGTGAACTATACTAATTAACCATGGCTCTCAGTTTAGATGTAACATGAATAAAAAAAAATTACACTTGTGATGGAGACTTTCTTGGCCCAATTCAAGAGAAAAGCTCAGCCCATGAATTGTGCCAAAACTTGAAAATCCAGCCCATTATTTTGAGCCTTTGAAGAAGAAGAAGAGAGGGGAAAAAGAGGGCAGTTCTAGAATATGTGGGTGTTTCCGGATGGTGCCGGGTTGGTTTACGGTGCTGGACGGGGCAACAACAAGGAATAGTCAGTGCGGTATTGTTAGAGCAGGTGGCGGTGGTAGACTCTTTGGCATCTGCGCCCACCCCCTCTCCTCGGTAGTTGGTAGGGCCACCCGCTGGTAGGCTACCCCTTCCTCGTCTCGCTAGCTGTTCCTGTTGAGGGGTATTCTCCCGGTCTTTATTTTCTGGGAGCTGTGGAGGACGAGAAATGCAGCCCGGTTCAATGGCTCAGTGACCAGTAGTGACCGAATCATCCTCAACATCCTCCGCTGGACCAGCCTTATCGTCCCTTCCCTCTAGATTCCCTTTGCTCCTTCTGTCCACTGCGCTTTCCCTCAATGCCTTAGGGATTGTCTCTCCCGCGCCCTCCACACCCAGGCTCCAAGTGGTCAAGTGGACCAGGCCCCAACCAGGTTGGATAGCGATTAACGTTGACGGGTCAGCATTGAGCAATCCGGGCCCATCAAGTGGTGGTGGAGTTGGTAGAAATTCATCCAGTGACTTCTTATTCGCTTTCTCTTCTCCCTACGGGCTTGGATCCAACACAAGGGCGGAGATTAGAGTTATCCTAGACGGCCTTCAGGAGTTTACGCGGCTGGGCTTCTCTAAGGTGGAGATAGCAAGCGACTCTAAATCGGTGGTCACCACCATTCTTAATCATGATTTCTGCGGATGGCCCGTGTGGTACTGGAAGTCAAGGATACGAGCTCTCATGAGCAATATGGATGTTTGCATCGTGCACACCCCTCGAGAGGGTAACGCTGTGGCAGATGCCCTCGCCAGATTGGAGAGCGATGGTCAATGGGACAAGATGTTCCGATAGTTGGGTGATCTCCCCACTTCCATTAGAGGCCTGTTGTTCCTAGATAAAGTGGGCTTGGGCAACTTGAGGGAAGCCTAGCTTCCTCCATGTTGTTTTCTTCTCTCTTTTTCTGTTTTATGATAGGTGGGCCCTCCCCATTTTGTTGGTGGGCCTGCCCGAAAATGTCCCTGCTGTAAAGTGTTCAACTTCCTTTGGAATGATAAGATAAGTTATTAAAAAAAAAAAGTTAACGTGGAAAAAAAAAATAAAAAAAATGAAGAAGGTGGCGGTGGTTGTTAAGGGCAGTGGCAAAATTTGACGAAGGTGGAGTATGATGATGGATGTCACCGGTGTTGGGTTGACGATGACGATGAGTGGTGCGGGTGCAAGTGGATCAAAGGACCTATATTGGGAGCTCTCAGTCATATATGATCAATTGCATTCGATGTATCTGCCTATCTTAGCACCTTTGGTCAAAATTGTTCGGTTTGAATTGAGCGGCATAATCAATTTTGACACGCCCGCACACACCACACGTGACCAAAAACTAGTGAGAGCCAACACTAACATGTAGAGGCTGTGATCTTATCATGCTTCTTTGATGATCCTAACCTTTAAATATTGGATTTGAATATGAGCCACTAGTAAAAAACTTTTTGGTACTCAACATTCACATTCATTTACAATCACCCTTTCAATAAATGTTTCTTCTAATGACCCATCTAACATAAACAATTCAGATCATAGTCTAATATGCAATCTGGAGGTGGAAACCGGCCCTTTAAGTTGTAACTGTGAAAACATAAGATCATGCCAAAAGCTTCAGCGTTTCGTTGCACTTAGAAATTAAGGAGAAATTACATACTTAGCATACAAACTATTAAATTATCAAACTGTTGAATGTGTGACATTTTACATGTAAAACCTGAATCTAGAGAGGAGATACAATTAACTTGGAGGAGTTATTGTTGAGTTGTTGTTTTGGGCCATTGATGATATTCTCAATCTCAGCCGAGAAGATGTCCATGGCAGGCCTTGGCAGGCAAATTGGCACCATTATCCCAACCTCTCCTCTTGTGTTCTTCAATGGAACATAAAAGCTTGCCACCAATGGATCGGTCCCAACACCCCCCCTTGCTGGCCCCTTATACACTGCCTTTCCCCACCCGAAATCCACCTCCCCAACAAGGATATGAGTCAAGTCCGAGACGAGGAAAGAATGCGTTACAGTGAATAGGGGTCGGCCCTTGAGTACCATCATGTCCGCCACTGATCGCATGTACTCATCTGTCACGCTTGACTTGGCTTTCTTTACTAGCTCCACAGCATACCCTAAAGGATTCTTGCACAGCTTCCCTGCTGGTGATATTGCTGCTGGGAGTGCAATTGCATTCCCATAATAGCCAGGCGGCAACGGAGGGCGGTACTTGTTACGTGCATTTACAATATATAGGACCCTCACTTCAACGTCGGGATCCAAACCGATGGCTTTGGTGCGGCATCGCCACAGGCATGCGGTCAGCAGCTCCACTGTGGAGCAGGTGCGGAGGTGCGACGGCACTTGTTTCCGAAGGGCAGATATCTCATTGGGACCAAAGAAGAAGGATCGGTGGAGCACATCATCATGTGGGACGAATGCACCAATGGTCTCAGCCACTTGGTCGTACTCACGGTGCACACAAGTCACACGGGGTGGGCTGCGGGCGCTGAGGAGGTGGCGCTGCCACACCGGCAGTAAGGACGGGGCAGGTGCACCTCGTGCCATCTCACACACTGCATTGAGGAAGTGGTTCAGCCCAGTTGCATCACTGATGGCGTGGTTAATTCGTAGGGCGAAAATGAAGCCACCGCACAAGAGACGGGTTACCTGCGACACAGCCTCACCCAAATTAAAAACAGAATTTTATGAAAAGACCCTTATGTTTTTATAATAAAAATAAAAGTTATTTTTAATAAGTAAATAATATTAATTATTTAAACTTTTCATAAATAATATGTATACTCAATCGGTAAGAGAATAAATTTCTACAATTAGGGTGTCTATCCTGAACTATTATTAACCTTATTGTTGATTGAGAGTAACTGTGACATGGTTGTATACGTGAAACATATGTCATGTGTCATTCATGTAGCAACAATTTTAAACTATTTGGATGACAAATTTCTATCTAAAATGGTATAAAAATAACTTCCATGTGACAATTCTCACATCTTTTCATGAAAGTATGTTGTTTGATGTGAATGGGTGTGGATGTCTTGAATAGGCACATTGGTATTTTTACAAGAAGAACTCCACGACCATTCAATTGCCATAAATACTATAATATAGAAATTGAATTCTCTCAATTTTTTAGCTAAACCATCCATTATGCAGTATCCTCAAATCTAATCTCTTACTATGATTTTTTAGAACATTCTAAAGGCATATTACTTCTAAAATTAGAGATCTGTTAAACATTTAAATATATAAATTTTTGTGTTGAAATTTGGATTGAGAGTTGATTGTATCCTCAAGACCATATATAGAATTCCTTCATTTGCACCTGAGATATCAGAAAAATGATAGCAAATCTATCTTGAAAAATTAACTATTCAAATTGAGCCTTGAAGCCGATACACCTAACCGTCTCATTACCTTTTTCCTCTATCCTCTCTTATTCAACCAACAAGGACTAGTAAAAAACCCAACTCATATTGCACATGTATACAAGATCTGAGCCACTCATCACTACGTACACATCATCAACACGCCCTAGCCTGTCTATCCATATTCAAGTTACACGTGAGACGTTCACATGATACAGTAGCCCAGATCAGTACGTGTGCAGCGGAGATTTTGAGTGACTTGCCTCTGCACTCTTGTTAATATATTACGGACATCACCTTTACCTGAATGAGAAGCAAGGGGCAGTGTAGAACACGTTCAGAGCCAGGGACCTCAGTGAGGAGCTCCTCCATGCATGGGAACGGTGGGTGCAGTGCCCCACCAAACTGTTCGAGCATGACATCGGCATCGGCCTCGATGAACAAGACGCCCTCCCCCGTGCACTCTACCACAAGCTTCCGTCCAGTTCCTTCTTCCCTAAGCCTGCCTGCCAATGGGTAGTAGAAGACAAGCGCACTAGCCACTGCCTGTCTGATAACCTGAGCCGGGTCTCGAGCTCTCATGGACGGGTTGTAGCGGTAGAAATGAATAACTGGAATTTGAAAACGAAAACCTTGCTGGTCATCAATGTCGGAGAGGTATTTGAACTCATGGGGTGTGGGGTTGGAAGGAGCCACCAGAGTGGGCTTGTGCCTTTTCACTGAGAATAGTAGAGGTGGTGGTGAGGCCATTTTTGTGGTGTGTAATGTGTATGTTTTGTTGGCCAAGTTTAGTTTAGGTGTGTTGAATTGGGTAACATATAAACACTTGGGGATATGGCACGTGAGACGGACGCACGTGTAGAGAGGAGAGGAGAGAGATTGGTTGGAAATGGTGTGGCTAGAACGGGACCCACGGACGTGGCGTCCTCATCTCATTGTCTTTAGTATTTTGGACAACTTGATTTTGAGATATGGTTATCTTTATGGCCAACATCGTAAAATGAGATGCTGCCGCTAATTAATAAATGGAATGGAACTCATTTCACAACACGTGTATCACAATAACTCGAAACGAAGAGAAATTGTTGCGAACCACTTTTATAAAAAATTAGATATGACAAAAATACAGCTAGGTTGGACGACTTTAATTTTTAGCTTGTTTTAAATTTTCTTATTGACTAATTGTTGAGGCAAAAATGTCCATTTATTACTCAGTGCTATATATATATATATATATATATATATATATATATATATATATAGGTACATTTTTTAAAAAAGTTTTCAATAAGATACCTCATTAATTCCAGTAATTATCATTGGAATATCTTGGACTACATTCATCGAACCACTACTAATGTGAGCAAAGAGATGAATAGCTCAATTGGGCCATGATGCTTGCATGAAATCCATCCTAAGTACCTTAGTAGGCTTAAGAGCCCAAATCTCAGCTCCAACCGTGATTCAGGTGGGCCGCAAGATTAGAAACAATGAACGGAGCAACACTTACCCTCCCTATTATTTCCCTCAGGGTGGCCTACATGAATTATGCATGGGCCTGATTTTGAGCTCAGGGCTTAAATTTTGGTTTCACATCTAATTGCTTTGATTGGATTTTATATGGCCATCATTGTGGGCCATGTAAAAACTAAGAGTGAATGTCTCTCTTAGTTGTTTCCTTTGGTGTTGATTATTGAATCATAAGTTAGCTTAATTTTTGTCCCTATACCTAATGTGGGATTACATATTTAATAGTTGGAGTGGATTTCATATAAATATCACAGTGGGCTCATAAAAAATCAAGGGCTGAGTTAGCTGATATATTAAAAAGAAATTTAATGGATGCCCGACTTTGATTTATTTGGATGTGTCTTAACAAACGAAACAGCTAGGAGAGATGTCTTAGCTTTGATTTTTGGTCTACTGTGAAATCAACTCCAACCATTATATGATACCATGATTCATATGAGCCACAAAGAAGGACATTATTTGGAGGGTGAATGTTTTCTGGTACAATGTTTCCATCCGTATGGTATACGTGAATCACCAATGGAGTTGAGTTTTGGGTCCTGGGTCGAGTCTAACATAAGGTGATGCACCTGTTAGTTAAGGTGGATTTCATTTAAACCTCATAATGGGCTCTCCTGAGCTGCCACCTCTTGCGAGCAACAATTGAAAAATCCACGGAAAGGTACTCAAAATGATAGATGCTTATACTAATGAGGTAGTTTGTTTAAAACCTTTTTGAGTAAGTAATATAATGTAAATCCAATATAAATCAGGTAGGTTTATGTAAAATTCCCTATATTATATATTACATAGTATATTTAGAAGAGGTAGATAAGATGAGACAATCTACCCATGAAAGATATGATTTTGCAGTTTGGTGGTTGACAACCACAAAGATCCATCAATCCCCTTTCTTTATTTTTCGTTTCCAAAATTTCATCTTTTCCTAGAAGAGAACCTGCATATGATATGCTGTCTTTTGGCATGTAGTCTACTTCTACCATCATATTTCAAAATCTAAGCTTATCTACCAGAGGAAAATGGACCAGTGGTGCAAAAATGCTCGTCTTGGCCATTGATCAGGTTGGCCGGACTTCAGCAAAGTTTTTTGAGAACCGTAAATTTATTTTGCAAACTGTGGCTCACTTAACTAGTGAACCAACCTGATTCTACGGCTTGGACATCAGCATTGTGGTTCTTTTCTTATGGATGGATTGGATATCGTTCCATGCCAGCACGTGTATTATGTAAATAAGCTTTATTGCACATGTGTGGATGCTTTGCTAAGCTGTGGAAAGAAACTCACCAACACCTTGTATTCATGAGTGCGGATCGTCTGTGATGAAGGCATGTAAATTCCGGTGCCCTGGCTTCTCACCGATGCACGTCATTTCCCATGACTTCAGTTCATAAAATATTTAGAATTTCTCTCCCAAGATTAGGTGCTACACAACATGACTTTTAACGTGTTCCACCATGATTTTTATGTAAGATCCACACCATCAATTAAAATTTTTAGATAATTTCAAAGCATGAGATCTAATATGAGGTATGTCCAAAGTTCAAGTGATCCCACCATAGGAAGCAATGGGGTTCGAACAAAGTAACGTTGAAACCTTTCTAGGACCAACCGCGAGGCATATTCTCCATATAACCTCTTCATAAGGTCACACATACCTAAATAAAGCTAAAAAACAACCATCACATTGATTAGAGTCTTCTATGGTCTTAAGAAGTTTCCAATTAACCTACGTGGCATAGAAAAATGAAAAGATCTAAGAAATAAATCATCATAGGGCCACGTAAATTTCACACATTAAGAAATAGGAAGCTGATAGGCCAGGTGTACAACACACCATTGACCTGGCTGGTGTCCATACATGTCGTGCATGCGAAGACCAGCGCTTATGCTCGCTCGTCCAGCTCTTTTTTCTTTTTAGTGGGTTTTCACCGCCTATGGGTTTCGAACCCAAGACCTCCTGTTGAAACTCCTTAGAGTCTACCACTCGGGCAAGGACTGGAGCCCAGGCTCTTCAAGCTCATAATTTGTAGGAATGGTTCAAAGGAGATCATAGTTACACGGTTCCACGAGGATATATTTATTATATCCACACCGTTAATTGATTTGGAGAAATCACTTTAGAGCTTTCACTAAAAAAATGAGTCATATTCAAAGCTCAAATGACCACACCACAAATCACGGGGGGACAATGATTCTTACTATTAAAACATTCGTCGTGTCACCTAATGTTTATTCTTCATCCAATCTCTTCATAAGGTCACCAAGACTTGGATGATGAGGAAAAACAAATATCATATTGATCCAAAACTTCTTGGACCCAAAAGGGTTTCAATGGTAGATGTTCAATCCCCACTCTCTTTTACAATGTGATCCCTTGATCTTTGGATCTGTTTTTTAAGCTCAAGCCTTATGATGAGATGGAACAATGTACGGACGGTTTTGGATATAAACCATACCTCATGATGTGACCCACGGAATTTGGCAATGTCAAGACACTAGTCAGTTCGGTGGTGTGTGGTACACCGGCCAATCCGCTTCCTAAGAAATTAAGTTGATTGCCGTGTGCAACACATTCCAAAGGAAGAGAAGAAAATGGGTAATGTTGACACATGGAACTTACGTGTGCCCTATCATGATGTATTCATCAGATCCACACTGGCCATCGACTTCTCCTTACCATTTCATGTTATGAGACCAAAAAATAGTAGTATACAAGGCTCAAATAGGCCACACTATAAGAAACTGTGGGAATTGGACACCTATCGTTAAAAACTTCTTGGAGTCAAAGAAGGCTCTAATCAAGCTTATATTTGTGATTTCCCTTTGTCTAGATCTGTCTGACCTTATGAAAATGTTAAATGTTAAATAAACCTCACATTGGACCTTAAGAAGGTTTCAACAGTAGTCATTCAATCATGGCTGCTTTATGTGGTATGGTCCACTTAAGCTTTGGATATACTTCATTTTTAGCATCATGCTCTAAAATGATGATCCATAAAAGTCGATGAACGGTGTTAATCTAACACATAAATTATGGTGACTGGGGAGAAATTGTGATCAAAGAAGACGTCTCATCTATGGCCATGATGAGATGAGCGCCTTATTCTGACGGGCTCGTGAGAGTTGTAATTGCTCCCACCATGCAGAAGTATTAGATTTTAATTTAAACGCTACCAATTTCACCTTTTTATAATCTGACATATCCATATAATCAAAATATCTCTCTACTTCGACTAGCCAATCGAGGAAATCTTCTATACGTAATAAATCATTAAAATTAGGAAGTTCAACCTTATATCGATAGTCTCTTTCAGCACGATATAGATGATCGCTTCCATGGATTGGTCATCGGGCAAAACCTTCATTATTTTCCTCGTCGCTAGAACTTGAATCATCTGGTGTAGCCCTACATTTTGCCACTGGTACTGTACTACAAAAATCGGGGTTGTGTCGTACAGCAACCATGGGTGGTGGAGCAAACATAGGTGGTGGAGCACCGCCTAGGGCTCGGGGCGGAAGTAGCGCATCCGCAAGACGGTCGAGGGTTGCTTGCAGCCCTTGCATGGTCAACTGACTCTCCTAGTGGAAAGCTTCCATTTTTTTCACAAGATCACGAATCCCTGGATTATCGTCCACAGGATTTTGGCTCATACCTTCGTTGTTTGCCATCGGCCTGAGGAGAATCCTCGCTTTGATACCAATTGACACAGGATGAACGTGATGAGGTCGATCAGCGTCTTCCTCAAGGATAACTACTCCGAATACACGGAGCTTCTTTAGACTCCTCATAGATACTTCTCGAATCCATGAGGAAAGAAAGTAAGAAAATAAAAATAAATTCTAATAAATTCAAAATTTGATTAATGAATGAAATAAACGAGTTCACAACCCTTTCAATAGGGGTACCAAGTAATGGGAGAGAAATCAGAAGCAAACTACAACTAAAACTCCAAGAATTCGCAACCTGCTATAAATAGTAAACTTACTATTTATAGATGGTCGTGATGTCTACTAGTGTGCAAGGTTTTCGGCCAAAAATAGTAAGTGTCCTGTTTGGCTTCACCAAGCTGCTCTCCTAATTATTCTAAGCACTTTTCATGTTGGACACAACTCCTAAAACCCAATGGATAAAGAGTTATAATCAAACTAAAACTTACTATTAATAGTAAAAACGGAATTAAAATAGGAAAATGACCGTCAATCAGGGGGTATTTCACAAATCTGGCTTGCATATCTCGGCGTAGCGGGGTTGACTAGCTAAAGTAGCTCGTTCTACCCCAAAATCATATATTTTACTCCTGATAACTCATTCCAGATTGTGAGATACGCCCGATCTAAGGTCCGACGGTCTGGATTTTGTCATCGACCAGGCCTTTTCTTATCCATCTTGGCTATGAAACTATTCGTGAGCCGCTCTACATCATCTACTATTAAATCAACTCCAACCATTATATGATACCATGATTCATATGAGCCACAACAAAAGACACTATTTGGAGAGAGTGTTTTCCGGCACAATGTTTCCATCTATATGGTATACCTGAATCACCAATGGAGTTGACTTTTGGGTCCTGGGTTGAATCTAACATAAGGTGATGCACCTGGTAGTTAGGGTGGATTTCATTTAAACCTCACAATGGGCTCTCCTGAGTTGCCACCTCTTGCGAGCAACAATTGAAAAGTCTATGGAAAGGTGCTCAAAATTATAAATGCTTATACTAATGAGGTAGTTTGTTTAAAACCTTTTTGAGAAAGTAATATAATGTAAATCCAATATTAATCAAGTAGGTTTATGTAAAATTCCTTATGTTATATATTACATAGTATATTTAGAATAGTTAGATAAGATGAGACAATCTGCCCATGAAAGATATGATTTTGCGGTGTGGTGGTTGACAACCACAGATCCATCAATCCCCTTTCTTTATTTTTCTTTTCCAAAATTTCATCTTTTACTAGAAGAGGACCTGCATATGATATGCTGTCTTTTGGCATGTAGTCTACTTCCATCATCATATTTCAAAATCTAAGCTTATCTACAAGAGGAAAATGGACCACTGGTGCAAAAATGCTCGTCTCAGTGTCACACATGTGCCACCATTGCACATTGGGCTGAGATCCAATCCATTGATCAAGTTGGCCGGACTTCAGCAAAGTTTTTTCAGAACTGTAAATTTATTTTGCAAACTGTGGCTCACCTGACTAGTGAATCAACCTGATTCTTCGGCTTGGACATCAGCATTGTGGTTCTTTTCTTATGGATGGATTGGATATCGTTCCATGCCAGCACGTGTATTATGTAAATAAGCTTTATTGCACAGGTGTGGATGCTTTGCTAAGCTGTGGAAAGAAAACTCACCAACACCTTGTATTCATGAGTGCGGATCGTCTGTGATGAAGGCATGTAAATTCCGGTGCCCTGGCTTCTCACTGATGCACTTCATTTCCCATGACTTCAGCTCATAAGATATGTAGAATTTATCTCTCAAGACTGGGTGCTATACAACATAACTTTTAATGTGTTCCACCATGATTTTTATGTGAGATTCAAACCATCAATTAAATTTTTTAGATAATTTCAAAGCATGATATCTAATATGAGGTATGTCCAAAGTTCAAGTGATCCCACCACAGGAAGCAATGGGGTTTGAACAAAGTACCGTTGAAACCTTTCTAAGACCAACTGCGAGGCTTATTCTCCATATAACCTCTTCATAAGGTCACACATACCTAAATAAAGCTAAAAACCAACCATCACATTGATTAGAGTCTTCTAAAGTCTTAAGATGTTGAAAATAAGTGGTTTTAAAAATAATAAAAATGAAAATTTAAATTTTTTCAAAATTTTGGGATTTTCTCGCCAAAATACTTTTTGAATTTTTTGAATTAAAAAGTGCGGTGTGTGTGCTTTGTCTCACATCGGAAATGCAAAGAATAGTTTTGTGGTTTATATGAGATGTTGAGAAGGGTATTCTTACTTGGAGCTTTTTGGAGGAGATGAAACACGGGTTGCACACTAGAACACATGCACGCACGCATGCGTGCGCGCTCACACTCGGCCTCGGGCACGGGCACGGGTGAGGGCGTGGGCAGTGAGGCAGTGTGGCTGTAGTGGTGCTAGATAGCGCACTTCGCACGTGCGCATCGCATCACAGAGTGGTCGCTCCCTCGCGACTTCACGCGAATCGGCGCGAGATGGTGCGACCTCGGTGTGATGGGTCTGTTCAGAGCCTTAGGGCGGTGTGGATCTGAAAAGTTGGAAATGAGCCTGGGTTTTATAGGTGACTGAGAACGATTAGATCTTAAATCTGAAATGTCCAGCCGTTTTTATAAACGGATAACTACCTTAAAAGCCACAACGGTCCGAAAACGGACGGGCCAAGATGATCCAACGGTCAAATCTACAGATCTAAATGACCAGAAACGTCTGAGATTAATGGACAACGGCCAGAAACATTTTTCAAACATTCTGGACCATTGAATACCACATAGCGACGGGTCTAAACCTGAGGCCTATATAAACTAGACCATTCCAGTCTGATTTCATCATCTCAACACACCATCTCTCCCATCAAATCAAATACAGTCCATAGCTCCATTTTAGAATACTGTTCTCATCTCCATGGTCTAAGTTTGCCAGAAGAAATCTATTGCGTTAAAACTGTTCCATAGTAGACCTATCGTGATTGCTGCACGCTGGATCCAGATAAGACTTGTCTTATCCTTGGAGCAATTGGCCTGTAACCCATCAACAATTGATAAGGGGGCGAATCACGCTTTAAGGACAGCATATTTTATACGTGATTCAGCCTAGTAATAATTTATTTTTCTTTTTTTTCTATTTTCGGTGTATCCAATAGAAATTTATCTAATAATCTTAAAGCGTGATTCCATAGACACCGAAAGTATTTCATCAATCAAACTGATGAACCAGGATCTGATCCGATTGGACCGATTCGATGGTTTAAATTTCACTAGATGGCAGGACAAGCTGAAATTCCTACTGACCGCTTTGAAGATCTTCTACATCCTGGACCCAACTCTCCAGCCTCTGCCTCAAGCAAAGGACACTGACACTCCAGAATAGATTGCTGCTAGGATCAAGTGACAAGAAGATGAATTATTGTGTCGTGGCTACATCCTCAATGCTCTCTCTAATCGGTTATATAATTTGTATACGGGGACCACATCAGCGAAAGAAATTTGGAGCGCGCTAGAATACAAATACAAGGCTGAAGAGGAAGGTACACAAAAATTTCTGATTGCCAGGTATTTCGACTTCACGATGGTAGACAATCTACTGCTGCTTGCCTAAATCCAAGAATTACAGCTTATTGTAAATAAAATAAAAGCCATAAAAATTGATCTTCCTGAATCCTTTCAAGTTGGAGCTATAATCACAAAATTGCCTCCGAGCTGGAAAGACTACAGGAAGAAATTACTGCATAAATTCGAAGAGTTCACCCTTGAACAAATCCAGAAACATCTTCGTATTGAAGAAGAATCTCGTAACCGAGACAAAAAGGATGACACTAATGGTGCATCCTTATCCAAAGTGAACGCAGTAGAAAGGACATCCCAAAATAATACCTATGAGAAAGCTGATTCCCTTAAACCTAATAAAGATTAAGGGAAATTCAATAAAACCCAAAAGAAGAAAAACGGAAAACCTAACGGATCTTGCTATGTCTGCGGCAAGACCGGGCATTTCGCCCGAATCTGTAGGGACCGAAAAAAGCCTACGAAAGAGGTTAATGCAGTAGATGATGAAATCGTAGCTATGATCATAGAAGTGAACCTAGTTCAAGAGAAAATCCCTGGTTGGTGGTATGATACAGGTGTCACAGTCCATGTATGCAATGATCGATGATCTGCCTTCAAAACCTATGAAGACGAGACCAATGGTCAGGAGGTACAAATGAAAAATGAAGGACGATAGAAAGTTGTAGGCAAAGGAATCGTGGAATTACTCTTTACCTCTGGAAAGGAGGTAATCCTGACCAACGTACTGCATGTCCCAAACATAAGAAGGAATCTTGTCTCAAGGGATCTCTTAAGCAAGCCTGGGATTAGGGTTGTGTTTGATTCAGGCAAGTTGATCTTGTCTAAGAATGGAAACTTTGTGAATAAGGGATACACTTGTAATGGGATGATCAAACTCTCTTTAAATGAAAAGAATTCTTCTGCTTACATGATTGAGTCTGTAACACTATGACATGGTAGACTAGCCCATATTGGCTACAGTACCATAAAACTCATGGCTAAGAACGGCCTAATATTATACAATGATAGTGACAAAGATAAATATGAAGTATACATATGGTCTAAAATAATCAAGAAACCATTTTCTAGCGTTGAGAGATCATCTCAAATATTAGACCTAGTGCATACTAACATATGTGAACTAAATGACGTTCTTATTCGTGGAGGTAAAATGTACTTTATAACGTTTATAGATGATTGTTCGAAATATGTATATATATATATATATCTGTTAATGTCAAAAGATGAAGCATTTAATGCATTTAAGATCTATAAAGTTGAAGTAGAAAATCAATTAGATAAAAATATTAAAATCCTTCATAGTGACCGAGGAGGAGAATATTTCTCTAATGAATTTTCTAACTATTGTGAAGAACACGGCATCATATATCAGTGCACAAAACCTTATACACCACAACAAAATGGTGTAGCAGAGAAAAAATAGGATGTTAGTAGAAATGGTCAACTTAATGCTAATACAAGCACAGTTCCCATTAAACCTATGGGGAGAAGCACTGTTAGCTGCATGTCATGTTTTAAACAGAATTCCATCTAAGAAAACTATCACGCCCTAAACTCAGAAATCGGGCTCACAAAATTCCCGATTACCAAATCCGGCGCCGACAGCCTCCGTAGAACCTCATTCTCGGCTCCCAGCGCCCATTCGCCAGGTTCTGATCTTGGGATACTACAAGGAGGATTTTCAACATCAGTTTAATTTGTAATAAGCATAACCAAAGGCATAACCCACAAACAACAACCAAAAACTCTATCACATTTCCACTATGATCAAAAACTTTACAAGTACAGTGAGTATAAAGGGAAATACAAGGATATGAACAAAAACTCCAAAATGATCTGCCACGCGTCCAAGCCTCAGCGCTACTGCGATCCAGCGTCACCTGCACGCAACGGTCGTGCATAAGCTTATAGAAAGCTTAGAGGGTGGTGAAAGTGTATGCTCAAGGTGGTAATGCAGTTATGCAGTATCAGAGTAATGCGGAACATGCTGATGAATGCCAAGAATACCATTAGCCGTACCAAGGCCATGCAGTGCAAAGAATGATGTCGGCCATACCAAGGCCATGCAATGCGAAATGCAACTCAAGCATACAAATCCTCATCTAAGTCCACATGTCAATACGGCTCAAATCTGGAATATCACCGGGGTCTAGTACACTCCAAGCCAGATTGCCGCCCCATCGCGGGCAATAAGGTGGGTGGAAAAGACCTTACTATCCGCCTACCAATATCGGGCTCGACTCGTCAATAGCGGACCCATTCCTCGAGCTGGTCAGACTCAGCCTAGCATTGCCCCCTACTCTAGGGCGGGTAAGGCCGCACCCCCTTCCAACAGACCACGACACAGTGAAAAGCACAACTATCTGGTAATCGGCACTCAGCGCTCATGTACTCACTCGGTCTAGACGTTGGAGCAACCTCTTGGTACCATAAGGGTCTAGGGACTTTCACCCAGGGATATCTATCGCACCCCATGTAGAACAGTATTTCTGGTATCCAATCCTGCCAACCACGATACGTCTGTGGAGGCTACGGCCTTGATGTCGCTAGGGCGTACAGTAACCATATCACACAATGCGAATGCATGAATCATACTATCCAGTCATGCAGCAATCCTGCGCGTATCGTGCGCTCATGTAGGGCAACACCCCTTGTACGGGAGCCCCTAAACCATCTGCCCGAAGGCATATGCTATGATCAGTCATTTCTCATATCAAGCATACGTATGATGCATATGATTATGAATCATGGAATTAAACATGTTATATGGGATGGATGATAATCATAACAAAGATGGGCCTAGACGGCCTACACATTAGACGTACGAGCCTAACAATGGGCCCTAAGGAAAGTCATAATGCGGACATTTAACCACACTACACTTGCAATGTGGACGTCAAACCAACATTGCTCCCAAGGCACGACTGCCACAAATATCATTACATAAATTATGTTGGGATCACACATTGCAATGGACCTTAGGTACATCCATTGGGCCTTAAATACATCAAATGAGCCAAATTACATGGGCCTTATATTCATTAAGTGGGCCACATCAATGGGCCGCACCAATGGGCCCTATGTACATTGCAATGGGCTATAACCCGTGGCCCTTAGAGTGCATCAAATGGGCCTACTCACATGGGCCTTATGTATATCAAATGGGCCTCGCCAATTGGGCCCCATACGTGCATCAAATGGGCCTCAACCCATAGGTCCCAATGCATCTTAATGGGCCTTAACCCATGTGCCCTTAATACGTCAAATGGGCCTCGACCCATGGGCCTTACATATAAATCAAAGTGGGCCTCAACCACGAGCCACACGCAAACTGAGGTGGGCCTCCCACCACCATTATATTAAATATGAGATAATATAATATATATATATAATACATATAATATTATATATATATATATATACACACACACACACACACACACACACCACACACGCACGCACACAAGAGGCCCACCATCCCTGGACGGTGGGGATAAAACACTTACATCACTGCTAGCCCCACCGTCCGCCTGGACGGTGGCCATAGAACACATACATCACTGTGGGCTCCATGTGGGGCCCACCATAACGTTTATTTTCCATCCAGACCCTTGATAAGGTCGCATGGACCTAGGTGAAGGGTAAAAACAAATTTCATGTTGATCCTAAACTTCTGTGGGCCCCAAAAGGGTTTCAAAGGTAGAGGTTCAATCCCACTGTTTCGTACGGTGTGGGCCACCTGAGCCTTAGATCAAGATGATTTTTGGAGTGGACCCTTGTCAGAGGGTGGCCCACCCGATGAACGGGTCAGATGAGAGATAAACATCAAGGTGGGGCCCACGGCTACAGCCGTGGGTGGCTGTACGTACGCCGTCCGCCCGGACGCTGAGCGCAGGCAGCGCCTGCTACTCTCTGACACAGCAGCAGCAGCTGCTGTGTTGCAGTTTATTTTTTTTATTTTTTTTTGTTTTTTCATGGATTTTACAGGTGGGGTCCACATCTTGCAAATCCACTCCGTCCAATGGCTCTCCATGCCTCACGACAGGCAAAACAAGCCCAATATTGGGCCTGTTTCAGTGTATAGAAGCAATAGGGGATGTTTCAATGGTAAGCCCACTGTTTGCCATGTTATGGCCCGCCTGGAAGTCTGATTGGTCCCATCTTCCGGCTCAACGCCTAAAACAATCTTGGGAAAGGAATGGACGGCATGGATTTAATACATACATCAAGGTGGGACCCATATGAGTGGGCCACCCATATCCTTTGAAACAAGGTGATATTTGTGATTTCCAACCAACGTCCAGCGTCTAGGGACGCTGGACGGTCTGGCCATGCAAGTGGGCTGCTCAGGTGGGCCACCAATGATGGGTAGTGTGGGTACTACAACATGAAGTGGGTCCCACTTAGGCGACTTAGACAAAATACATACCTCATAGTGGGGTCCATTCAAGTGGGCCACACAACCTCATTATCATAAAAAAAAATAAAATAAATAAAATAAAAGGGAGAGAGATAGAGAGTGAGACCCGCGTGATGGAGGGACCCCGGCACTATGGGCCCTCCCTTGCACTAAATCATACATCAAGTGGGTCCCATTACATGTGGGCCCATTAAAATTAAATCCAACGGTGGAGATCCCTTCTCCACTAAATTAGACGGTCTAGATGACCCTAAATATGCAAGAAAGTAAACATCATGAGGGGGTCCATGGAGAATGGCCCCATCATGGAATGATCATGATGATCCAAGTGGGCCATTGGCCATATCTTAGGGTCCAAAGTGAGATCCAAACCATTGATCGGTTGGCCTCACTTGGCCCATCTTAAAAACATCAAAAACTACCCTATCAAGACACCCACCACTTGATCTTCTTGCTCCCTTGGCTTCCTTAGCTCCTTGTGCTTCTCTTTGATGGAGGAAGATGAGAAATGGATGGTTGAGATGAGAGATCTAAGGATGGAAAGGTGGGCCACACATGTAGCTTGGGAGATATGGGGAGAGGCTCATACGTATGGATTTTTGCTTGGGAAAGTTTGGAAATGAGAGAGAGACTTGTAAGGGAGAGAGAGAGAGGGAGTGATGGGTGATGGAGTAATGGATGGGAGAGAGAGGGATGGGTGTGTAATAGGCTTTTTGATTTTTTTGGCAAAAGTTGTAAGAGAGGTATGGGTGGTGTAAGAACTTTTTGACTTTGGGGGTTTGCTTGGGAAAGGGTGAAAGGTGATGTGTACTTGACATGATGGGATTGATGGGATTGATTGATTGATGTGACACCTTGTAGAGATTCTCTCGGAATTCGCACGCGCGGCGTTTTCCTCGCACCGAACGCTGGCCTACATCTCCCAACCATGGTATCACCTCGGCGCGCAAGTCACGGCATCGGAACTGCTGCGACAACGCGGTCGCTAAGGTATAAGTCCTGAGTTGAGTTGACTCGGGTTGACGGCATGAGAATCCAGGTCGCGTGCAAATACCGGTTAAGGGTCGAAGGTTGCTGGAATTCGACTGAAAAGACCGCGGAAGCCTATGAAACGGTATGGTCTAGGATACGGGGCTTACAAAAACTAAGACTTCTCCACACGAAATATGGAAAAGAAGAAAACCAAACATAGGGTATCTTAGAGTGTGGGGGTGTCTTGCATATTGCAGAACTCCGGAACCTAAAAGAACTAAGTTAAGACCAAGAGCTATCAAGTGCGTCCTTGTAGGATATGCACAACATAGTAAGGCCTATAGACTTCTAGACTTAGATATTAATGTAATCATAGAGTCTAGAGATGTAGAGTTCTTTGAGAAATCTATATTCACGGAGAAAAATAATGTTGAGATTCAATCTCCTAATGAAACTATAAAAGAAGTACAAATAGAAGAGAAAACTCTTAGTGAACCTCATAGGAGTCAAAGAGCAAGAGTAGAAAAGAGTCTTGATCCTAGTCAAATAGACTCTCAACGACTCTCTTTTCATCTAGTTGAGGGTGATAGAGAGGAGGTGATTAGGAAAATACTTATGGTTTTAACTATAGAAGATGAACCTAGAACCTTTAGTGAAGCTATGTCTTCAAGAGACTCTGCCTTTTGGAAAGAAGCCATTAATGATGAAATGGATTCCATAATGTCTAACCAAATATGGGAATTAGTAGATCTACCTCCAGGTTCTAAACCGATAGATTGTAAGTGGGTATTTAAGAAAAAATATCACACAGATGGTACAATTCAAACCTTTAAGGAAAGATTAGTTGCTAAGGATTTTTGACAGAAAGAAGAAATTGATTATTTTGACACTTATTCTCCAGTAGCCCGAATAGCATCGATTAGGATCTTATTCGCTCTTGCATCTATACATCATCTTCATATCCATCAAATGGACGTGAAGACAGCATTCTTGAATGGTGATCTCGATGAGGAGGTTTACATGGAGTAACCAGAAGGGTTTGTTCTACCAGAAAATGAAAGAAAAGTATGTAGACTTGTTAAGTCTTTGTATGGATTAAAGCAAGCACTAAAACAGTGGCATGATAAATTTGATTCTAAAGTTCTGTCTTATAGTTTTAAATACAATATTGCTGATAAACGCATATATTGAAAAGTATGTAATGATTACGTTATAATCATATGCTTGTATGTAGATGATATATTAATAATCAGTAATAAAATGGAAGGTGTAACTGAAACCAAAAAGTTTCATTCTTCAGTTTTCAAAATGAAGGATCTTAGACAAGTGGATACCATATTAGGTATCAAAGTTAAAAAATATAGTGGGGGTTTTGCATTATATCAGTCTCATTATATTGAGAAAATAATAAAAAAGTTTAATCATTTGAAAATTAAAGAGGCAAAAATTCCGTTTGATCCAAGTATCAAGTTAAAAGAAAACAGTGGAAGAGCAGTTGCACAACTAGAGTATGCTAGTGTTATAGGTAGTCTTATGTATGCAATGCAATACACAAGACCGGATATAGCATATGCTGTCAGTAAACTAAGTAGGTTTACGAGTAATCCAAGTGTTGAACACTAGAAAGAAATTAGTAGAGTTCTAGGTTATCTTAAAGAAACTAAAGAACTAGGGCTATTTTACTCAGAATTTTCAGCAGTGTTGGAAGGATATACCGATGTAAGTTGAATATCGAGTGCAGGGGATAACAAGTCCACTACAGGGTGGATATTCACCCTAGGAGGTATAGCTGTATCTTGGAGATCTAAGAAAAAACTTGCATAATGTACTAAACTATGGAATCTGAGTTCATAGCTTTAATTGTTATAGGCAAAGAGA
Source organism: Magnolia sinica (assembly GCF_029962835.1). NCBI lineage: Eukaryota > Viridiplantae > Streptophyta > Magnoliopsida > Magnoliales > Magnoliaceae > Magnolia > Magnolia sinica. The sequence continues at coordinate 721,060 of NC_080590.1, read as the reverse complement.
CTGAGTGGTTAAGGGATCTTCTTTTAGAAATTTTATTCTATACGAAGCTTATACCGGCTGTTTCACTTCATTGTGATAGTGAAGCCACTCTAGCAAGAGCCTATAGCGGTACCTATAATGGGAAGTCCAGACACATAAGTTTGCGACATGACTATGTAAGACAACTGATTCAAGATGGAATCATTGCGATCTCATATGTAAAGTCAAGTAATAACTTGGCTGATTCTTTTACTAAACCTCTAACGAGAGAGGTAGTAAGGACAACATCTAGAGGGATGATGTTGAAACTCTTTACTTAAAGTTTCACTAGTGAAAGAAACCCAACCCTAAATTAAAAAATCTCTAAATATTAGGTTTAATGGGTAACAATAATTCACTGATAAGTGAAAAGTTTCAGAACTAAATAAAAAAAAAAACCTCATCCAAGATGATAGTGTTGGCCATTACAAAAGAAGGATGAGTATTAAAACTCTTAATGAAGTTCAGTCAAACAAGATAAGTGTTTTAACGGAAACACTGGAAGGATTTCACCTATGTGAACGTAGAAGTGTTGCCGCTTCTCATGAGACTTAGAGTTATCTTGGGATCGTTCATGAAACAAGATAAGCACATAGCCATTAAAAGTGCTGAGCGAGATTATAAAGGAACACCTAATGCATGAGTTATTATGTGTGTGGTATTTTTGATTATATCATAAAGGAATAACTGGTTCAATGCTGTGGCAACCAGAAATTTTGAAATAACTTTAAAATGCTTACACTAAGGAAAGATTCAAATCGCAAGATATCTTTCTTTATGCATAATAACTGTTATTATTCTGGCAGAGTTTTCAGTGTTTTAAAAACCAGTGGGGGATTGTTGAAAATCAGTGGTTTTAAAAATAATAGAAATGAAAATTCAAATTTTTTCAAAATTTTGAGATTTTCCCGCTAAAATACTTTTTGAATTTTTTGAATTAAAAAGTGCGGTGTGTGTTCTTTGTCCCACATCAGAAATGCAAAGAATAGTTTTGTGATTTATATAAGATGTTGAGAAGGGTATTCTTACTTGGAGCTTTCTAGAGGAGATGAAACACGGGTTGCGTGTTCCAGTGCGAAGCACTGAAACACACACATGCACGCACGAGCGCGCGCTCGCGTTGGGGCACGGGCACGGGCACGGGCAAGGGCGTGGGCGAGGGCGAGGGCCAGGGTGTGGGCAGTGAGGCAGTGTGGCTGTAGTGGCGCTAGATGGCGCACTTCGCACGTGCGCATTGTGTCGCAGAGTGGTCGCTCCCTCGTGACCTTACGCGAATCAGCGCGAGACGGTGCGACCTCGGTGCTATTGCGGTGCGATGGGTCTGGTCAGACCCTTAGGGCGGTGTGGATCTGAAAAGTTGAAAATGAGCCTGGGTTTTATAGGTGACTGAGAACGATCGGATCTTAAATCCGAAACGTCCAGCTGTTTCTATAAACGGATAACTACCTTAAAAGTTACAACAGTCCGAAAACGGACGGGCCAAGATGATCCAACGCTCAGATCTGCAGATCTAATGACCAGAAATGTCTGGGATTAATAGACAACGGCCAGAAACATTTTTCAAACGTTCTGGACCATTGAATACCAAACAGCAACGGGGCTAAACCTGAGGCTCATATAAACTGGACCATTCTAGTCTGATTTCATCATCTCAACACACCATCTCTCCCATCAAATCAGATACAGTCCATAGCTCCATTTTAGAATACTTTATCATCTCCATCGTCTAAGTTTGCCAGAAGAAATATATTGCGTTAAATCTGTTCCATAGTGGACCTATCGTGATTGCTGCACGCTGGATCCAGATAAGACTTGTCTTATCCTGGGAGCAATTCGCTTGTAACCCATCAGTAGTTGATAAGGGGGTGAATTACGCTTTAAGGACAGCGTATTTTATACGTGATTCAGCCTAGTGATAATTTATTTTTCTATTTTTTCTATTTTCGGTGTATCCAATAGAAATTTATCCAACATAAGAAGTTTCCAATTAACATACTTGGCATAGAAAAATGAAAGGATCTAAGAAATAAATCATTATAGGGCCACGTAAATTTCACACGTTAATAAATAGGAAGCCATTAGGCCAGGTGTGTTGCTGGTGTCCGTACATGTTGTGTGAAGACGAGCGCTTATGCTCGTCCAGCTCTTTTTTTTTTTTTTCTTTTTTTTTTTTAATATAAAACACATGCCCGCCACATACCAACGCACACCGTAGTGGGATTTCACAGCCTATGGGTTTCAAACCCAAGACCTCATGATGAAACTCCTCAAAGTCTACCACTCCGCCAAAGACTGGAACCCAGGCTCTTCCGGCTCATAAGTTGTAGGAACGGTTCAAAGGAGATCATAGTTACACGGTTCCACAAGGATGTATTTATTATATCCACACTGTTAATTTACTTTGGAGAAATCACTTTAGAGCTTTTACTAAAAAAATAAGTCATATATTCAAAGCTCAACTAGACCACACCACAAATCATGGGGGGACAATGATTCTTACTATTGAAACATTCGTAGTGTCACCTAATGTTTATTTTTCATCCAATCTCTTCATAAGGTCACTAAACAAGTATCATATTGATCCAAAACTTCTTGGACCCGGGTATCAATGGTAGATGTTCAATCCCCACTCTCTTTTACAATGTGATCCCTTCATCTTTGGATCCATTTTTTAGGGCCTGTTTGAAATAGGTAATTATTACGGATTACCGTGTTTGAAAATTCACAGGTATTTGTGCCATTGAAACTAGTTCAAAAGAGATAATTTTAATTTTTGAATGGTACGATAATGTATATGATATATCCTTTTCTGTCCATCTATTTTACTACAATATTTTGAGCATGAGACAAAAAATGAAGCAGATACAACACTCAGGTGGCCCACACCAAAAGAAACAATGGCCCCACAAAGTTTTTAACGGTAAGTTTTCGATTCACTTTTTCGTATGGTGTGGTCCACTTGAGTTTTGAATATACCTCATTTTTTTGCTTGCACTATAAATTCAAATGGCAAAATGGATGAACAGTGTGGATAAGCTAAATGCATACAGTGGAACCCATATATATTTTATAATATTTTCAGTTTCCTTGTCAAAAAAAGTAAATAGTAAAACCAGGTATGTTGTAAATACATGGGGAAATAATTATTACTCTTTTACCTGGTATCTACCAGTGCACTGGAAAATCAAACAGGCCGTTAAGCTCAAGCCTTATGATGAGATGGAACAATATAAAGACGGTTTTGGATATAAACAATACCTCGTGATGGGAGCCACAGAATTTGCCCACGTTAAGACACAGAAAATCTCTCTGGGCCAATTTATTTTCTGCTAAGTACCTGTCTAAACTCCACTTCAGCAGATGCCAAACTCACATTGGTGGCTCAAGCATTTGGACAGAAATTGAAGTCAACCTCCGTTTCTGCATTCTCCATTCGAGATGGATGATTGGCGAAGGATACATCAGATTCTGGACTCACAACTGGGCATGTAACGGGCTACTGATCGATGCCGCCGCCACCCCCCTTCATGGCCTTTCCAATGACGCCTTGGTCAAGGATTTTTGGATCCCCCTGGTAGGTGGAATCTCTCGCCAGTTCATGCCATGCTCCCTACCTCCTCTATCCAATTGATCAATGATAGCAGCATCCTCTTATCCAACAGAAAAGACAAGCTCATATGGAACCTTACGCCCTCTGGTAAGTTTACCACCAAATCAGCTTGGAATGCCATCTGAACATCCCGTCTGAGGCTACCACGGATCGCTTTGGTCTGGAACAAGTATCTTCCTCCTAAGATAGGCATTTTCCTTTGGAAAGTTATGCATAACGTGATCCCGGTTGATGCTGTTGTCTAGAAAATCGGCATTAGCTTGGCATCGAAATGTGTTTGCTATCATTTCCCCATCCCAAATCCTGTAGCGAATGTCTCTGACAACCAGGCCCACAGCCCAAGCTCTGCCTCTTCCACCCACATTCCTGCCCGGCCCACTGATACCAGATCACCATATTCTACAACTCCCACTACAAAAAATTCCACTTTTAGCGACGAAAATTTTCGTCGCTAAATTCGTTGCTAAAAGACCGAAGCAGAAGGGTTTTATCGGCCAAAAATTCGAATCGTCGCTAAATGCAAGCTTTTTAGCGACGAAAATTTTCATCGCTAAAAAAACTGTACAAGACTTTTAGCAGCAAAAATTTTTGCCATTAAAAAAATTGTTCAACTTTTAGCGACGAAAATTTTCGTCGCTAAAAAAACTGTACAAGGATCTCCCCTTCCAATCATCTTTTCCCGCCCATCCACAATCAGCCAGGCCCATAACCCAAGTACGACGGCAGCCCCAACGCACTCCCCATCAGAACAAGTTGACTCTTCTCAGTTCAACCCACACCTCTACCACCCCCAGCTCGGCCCATTCTCCATTCGACAACCCTCAGGTCCCAACCAGCTCCCCCACCATCGCCCATCCAACTCATCAACCAATATCTCCTCCAACCCATAGCCAGGAAAACCTTGATCACCTATTTTGCCAAGGCCTAGTTGCATCCCAAGTTTGGAGTTTCTTTGCTCACCTTTTCAAGGTTCACTACACTCAAGGCCAATCTATTTCTCTTCGGATCTAGCAATGGATGATTGCTGCTAGAAAATCCTCTTCCTAGCAGATTCTTTGTGGCTTCACCCCCGCTCTGATAATTTGGGAGCTGTGGCTTAGAAGGAATGAAGCCAAATTTGAGGGTCGGCCCTTTTCAGCTGACCCTACAATTGCCAAGATCCTGGGTTGGCTTAGAGAATTAGGTAATCAGCTGCCCCTCTTTGACACATCATCCGTTCGGGGAAACATCATCAGGCATTCATTGGGTTTAGATAGGAACCTCCATATGATCTGCGAGAGAGCTCAAGTTATCACTTGGAGGAAACCCCCATCCGGATGGATCAAACTGAATGTGAATGGTTCAGCGAGAGGCAACCCGGGAGAGGGGGGTGGTGATGGGATATGCAGAGATCATCTAGGCAACCTTATCTCTGGCTTCCACAATAGCTACGACTCAGTTTCCAACACAATAGCTGAGGCTCACGCGCTAGTTGATGGCTTGTTGCTATGTAAAGACAAAGCCCTTTTTAATATCATAGCATAAACTGATTTCCGAGTTATATTTGATGCGGCAGTCAACCCCAACCGTTCCCATAGCTGGAACATTTGGTACTTCCTGAGGATCATCTAGCAGCTCATCCAGCCCTATAAACATCCGCTTCTCTCACACACTAAGGGAAGGTAACTCTGTGGCTGATGGTTTAGCCAAATGTGCAAGCTATGGTACCCCAAATAAGGTTTACCTTAAGCAGATGGATCTTCTAAGGCTCATTAGGGGATCCATGCACCTTGATAAAGCAAGGATTAGTCAACTCAGACATTCTAGACCCAAGGTGGGAGTCGGATGATTTAGCGCTTCCCAGCGGCCTCCTTCGTCTCTAGCTTTGGAGACAACCTCAGTCAGTTTTCCTTCCTGTGGTTCCTAAGGAATTTTGGGCAGCTCACATTCTCCTTCCCACTTGGCCTGTTGTTTCCTCTCCTGCTCTCCATATGGGCAATTCTCCTCTGTTTTATCTGGGGTCCGCAAGCCTGCTATCAGGCTCCTTTGGTGATGCAGGGATGAACGTGATGAGGTCAATCACCATCTTCCTCAAGAGGATAACTACTCCGAATCCACAGAGCTTCTCTGGATTCCTCACAGAGACTTCTCGAATCCACAAGGAAAGAAAGCAGAAAATAGAAATAAATTCTAATAAATTCGAAATTGATTTAATGAATCCCAATAAATGAGTTTACAACCCTTTAAATAGGGATACCAAGCAATGGGTGAGAAATCAGAAGCAAACTACAACTAAAACTCCTAGAATTCGCAACTTACTATAAATAGTAAACTTACTATTTATAGACGGTCGTGATGTCTACTAGTGCACAAGGTTTTCGGCCAAAAATAGTAAGTGTCCTATTTGGCTTTACCAAACTGTTCTCCTAATTATTCTAAAGTTCTTTTCACGTTGAACGCAACTCCTAAAGCCCGACGGATGAAGAGTTATAATCAAACTAAAACTTACTATTTATAGTAAAAACGAAATTAAAACAGGGAAACGACCATCGATCCAGGGTATTTCGCAAATCCGGCTTGCGCAACCCGGCATAGTGGGGTTTGTTGGCTAAAGTAGCTTGTTCTACCCTAAAATCATATATTTGATGCTTGATAACTCATTCCGGATTGTGAGATACACCCGATCTAAGGTTCGACGGTCCGGATCACTTTTGTCATCGACCGGGCCTTTTCTAATCCATCTTGGCCATGAAACTATCTGTGACCTGCTCTACATCATTTGGCCGGTCTAGCTCCTGTTTTTTTTTTTTTTCTTTTCTTTTCTTTTCTTTTCTTTTAGCTCTCTTCTTCTCTCTTCATATGATAGGTGGGCCCTGTCAACATGTGGGTTCGCCCGAATTACCAAGATGTACATCCTTTTTTATCAATACAAATAAGGTGGAATCCTGCCTTTCTTTAAAAAAAGAAAAAAGAAAAAAGAAAAAAAAAAAGAAGTTGACCAAACCACATATGCTTATTTGGTGTGTTCTACTTGAGCGTTGGATCTGCTTCATTTTTGTCAACATACTTTAAAATAATCTGAGAGAGGGGACAGACAGCGTGGATAAACAGATATATCACGGTGGGCCTGCCCACAGAACTGCACATTCATAGCTAGAGACCGGTGTTGGTAGGAGGCAATCCTTGTCTGTTCAAGGAACATGTGAAATCCACTGCTCAGTGTGATATTTTTGTGACATTACACTGTACAACAGCAGCTAATGTTAAGACGTTGACTCAAAACTAGCATATTTCAAACTCTAAGTAGCGCACGGGGTATAAAAAAAATAACAATTGAACCCACAAGTTATGGATCGGGTTGATATTTCTCCATCACCTTATGAACACGTTGGATGGATATTAATATATTGGTATCCTAAAATCTGGTCAGCAATGTAATATTAGGTGGATACACTTGCGAATAAGATGTTAGAAACTGATAACCAACTTGGTAATAAATCCATCCTACACAATTCATCTGCCATTACGAGTGGATTGGCCTGATTTATGGGATAGAATATATGCATTGGAGGCCCAACCCATCAACTTCTGATCAGATTCCACTGTATGACATGTGGCTGCTATATATTGGGTTTGGTGCTTGAAGATGGGGTGCTGTAGTTAGCATTTCTCCTTTTGAAAATGCAGCTGATTTTATCATCTCAACCTTTCATCTAATTGGTCATTATCAAATATCCAGTCACGGTAGTTGTTATCATAATATGGCAGTTGAGACACTATATCTTGAAAACTAAGGGCCCGTTTGGCCGGGTGGATTGGAAGGGATTGAATGGTATTAGGGTGGATGGCATGTATTTCTAGGTAATGATGGTGTTGTCAGTGGATTGTCTTAAGGTCCATGGGATTGCTAAGTCAAGTCTGTTTGGCACGCTTGGCCAATCCCGGGATTAAACCTTCCAATCCCTCAAACCAAACACGTCCCAAGCAAATTTGAACGGATTAGAGTGGATTGGATGGGATTTAAAGGTAATGATGGTGTTGTCAGTGGATTGTCTTAAGATCCATGGGATTGCTATATCCCGGGATTAGGTCACCCAGTCTGTTTGGCACGCCCGGCCAATCCCGGGATTTAACTTCCAATCCCTTCTAATACCATCCAATCCCTTCCAATCCGCCCGGCCAAACGGGCCCTAAGGGGTCGCTTGGTACCATGGATTTGAGGGGGTTTGAGGGGATTTCAAATCCCCTAATATGTTTGGCGCATAAAGTAGCTAGGGTTTCAAATCCAGGGGTTTCGGAGTCCCTCTAAGAGGGGCTTTGAAATATCCATGGATGAAAACGTATACTATGTCTAAAATCCTTCTAAGAGTTGTATGTGTAATATGCGTGTCACTAGGCTATTAATATATTGGACACATGGCCCACTGTTGATATCTCAAAACACTCAGATTATAAATTGCATCATTATAATTACTTTAATATGATGATCTGTGCCGTCTAAACATTGTCCATGTAAATCAGCGGTTAAAATTTGTTGGTTAGTCACTCGGGTGTGATCATCATTTTCAGGTGAAGTATATATTTCAACGGGCTTATTACAACCATTATATCAAACATTACATACTTGCATTAATTAGAGAGATTAAAGTTGATTTAGTAATTAAATTCAAAATCCTATAAATACACTATATATAGCTACTTTTGGATTATAGGGGATTCTAAATTGAGGGTGTCAAACACAAGAAAAGGATTTCAAATCCAAGGGGTTCCAAATCCCCGCTCTCAAACAGGCTCTAATACACCTTGAGTGTAAAAATTTTAAGAAGTAAATTGTAAATACTAGAGTAATTAAGGTGTGAATTACTAAAAATAAAGAAGTCAAAGGTACATCTACAGTAGTGTGACCAGGGTTCAAATTTTTAGTTTTACAAGCTTAAGCTCACATTTTGCTAATTTGATAAAAGATGCTTATAATATTTTAAAGATGGAGCTTCTGTGACCTTCTTGCAAACTAATGTAAAGACCAATGGAGTGCAATATATTTTATTAAAAAGTTACAAGAGTGGCATATCTTTAAATGTATTTTATTTGTTTTCCCTCATCCATATGCCTTGGGATGATAGTTTGAACTAAGGATCTAGACTGTAGGTTAGGTGTAGCAACACCCAGATCCATAGCTCAACTGGCAGACTGAGTGGAGATACCTCGTTTCAACGCTTGAGGTCTTGGTATCGATCCCTAGCGGGGGTGGCTAACATGGAGTTGTGTGTACTGACATGGGTGTGTACTAACAAGCTAACCCCCTCCCCCCCGAAAAAAAAAGAAAAAAAGAAAAAAAGTTGGTATTCTTTCATAGGCTCTACAACATGAAAATCACATTGTTCAGCTAATTATCTAATCCATTCATAAGTTGGTATTCTTTCTTATAACCATCCATTTCTCAAGCCATGGATAGTGTTATCCGATTGAAGTGATTCCTTGGAACGCCAAGTAATTTGCCGTGGCCCCAACAAATATGTGGCTGGAATTGTTGATTTGAATTAATATTTTTACACAACCAATAACCGTGTATTTTATAAGTTATTTATAGGATAGTTAGAATTCTCCGAACGGTTTTATAAGTCCTGTATCCTCGTTCTTAGTAAATGGACGATATGTGCAAAAACGCCACATGACGCATTAATGGATAAAAATGGTTTTCGTTCAAATTAAGATGGAGCGCCTCGACAGCATCAACCACGTATAATTTATACAATCTCTGACCTATACCACATGTACATATCCCGATCCTGAGTTGCAACAGCATGACATGGGCCCCACCAGTCACGAGTAACGACATTGGAACAATGTTACCATGTATGGATGTGGGCAAACAGAGTCCACCTGCTTCGTGGGCCCATGAATTATCCCAAACTTTTGACTTTTAGACCACCTGCTGCCGTGCACAGACAGGAATTGAAGAAAATGACAAAACTATTCTTATCGTAAGAATTCTTTCTTTTGCTGTAACAGAAAAACCCAATTAAAATAATTTTGTGGTATTATATATAGGGGAGAATGATGAGTACTTTATGTTCTTTCAACAGAGGTGAATCTTGCGGTAAGTTTCATAAGGGCATTTTTGTTCTTTTTATAACAGTTGCCAATGGAAATAATAAAAAATAGCATAATTAACGTGGGTATTAGCAATAAAGATTTAAAAAAAAAATAAAAAAAAATGGTGTGTTTATTTACAAACTATATATTTTTATGCGAGTATTTGCAAATACTATATTATTGATGTAGCTACGGGCCAAACCTTCCTTCTAGAAGTTTGGTGCATGGTATTAGATGAAATTAGGTAATATAAAATTGCATTTGGCTCTACACAAATTTCATTCCATGTTTGATAACAATAAGAAGAATTGGTTTAATTCCATGTCACATACCGGAATGCCAATGATGGATACTATAGGATTTGTGGTGGATATCAAAATACACTACATCTGTGGGCCTCATATTGATGTGCATGTTTTATCCATGCCGTCCATCCATATATGTCCTATACATGTGACATTCAAGTTGTATATGCATACAGGTGACCAACATTAGTGTTGAAATGGGGGTCCACTGATTACAATTCCATGCCTCACCAAATACGGACTGTACTTTATATAGTGTATTTCCCATGGGAAGAATTTGATCATGGACGGTGAAAATTCCATGGTATTTTCAGACATGTAATTATTGTACAATAAATGGTGTCAATTCCATCTAATACAATTACTTAACATTGATTCCATGCCATTTAATACCGCTGTCCAAACAGGCTTAAGGTTTTATTTTCTTTATTATTTTATTGTATAAAAACGGTTGCTATTCCTCACTTTCTTCGTGAGAGCATCAAAGATTCATCCCTCGCAAGGGCTCATCTTGGAATCTATGATTTGGAGTGTCAGAAATGTTACCGTGTCGGTTTCCCTCCATAAAAAAGAACGAGTTTTTGGGTTTTGCATTTTGGAACGAGTGTATGGGAGGATGCAAAAGGCAAACTAAAGCTTCACTTGGTTCACATGTTTATTTCTCGTTGGATTAAAATAAAATAAAATTAGAAAAAAAAAAAAAAAAGCTCTTTCATCCCAACACAGCTATGTTTTCACGGTTTTCTACTCCAAAGAATGGAGATGTCCATGTCGCCTGCTATTTATTTATTTATTTATTTTTTTCTATTGGCTTGAGCCATTGCTGCAGCAATCTGAAAATTCAAGATGATATGACCGCCGGCATGTGTCCCACTTATAAAACAATTCCACGGGCTTGAGCTAAAACCAGCCCAGGTCCGTTCTTTTTACGGCTCCAGTCATTGTTGCTATCACTGTGATCTTTGTGTGAAATCTAACCCGTTCATTCGCTTTTAGATATCATTTTAGGACATCATACCAAAAATGAGGAGAATCCAAAATTCAAGTGGGTCATACGAGATGAAACAGTGGGGAAATGAATGCTTACCGTTGAAACCTTCATAGGCTCTACCTAGATGTTTATATTCCATGCAAACCGTTTATAATGTCATTTTCACTGAGATAAAATGAAAACACAGGAACATAAACGAATACAACACTTTCTTAGCCATATGAATGTTTCAATGGTGGTCACTAAATCCCCACTGTTTCCTCTCATGTGGCCATTTAATTTTTGGATCCTTCTCATTTTTGGTCTCATGTCCTAAAATTATTTTGAAAAACGGATAGACGAGTTGGATTTATCACAAACATCATAGTGAGCCTCACACAGAGTCCTTGCATAGGATCTTTCAACGAAAGTCTTATCCGTGAATTCCGCTTGTAATTCTCCCTGTGAAGGTAGGCTCTAGTAAAAGAGAGTCTTTTTTTAAAAGACTTTCTCCCTCTCAATTTAGCTGAATACCAGCAGCTCTCATCATCTTATGGCTTATATGAAGGCTTGCACGTATATTCCTTGTGGGATGGTTTGCAGGAGACTATTACAAGTATATTCCTTGCGGTATGGTTTGCAGGAGACTATTACACACACTCTCTCTCTCTATATACATATATGTTGCAACTGTACGACATGGCCCCAGCAGTCACGAGTACCTACATTTGAACAATGTTTCGATGCATGGTTGTGGGCAAACGGAGTCCACACGCTGCGTGGGCCCATGAGTTATCCCACCTTCTGATTTCTAGAAAACCTGCTGTGGTGCACAAGCATGGGAATGGGAAGAGTTTTAGTCCTAACAACGACTTTTAAATCACCCATCTGCCATCCAAACCGTCCATTTTATGCAGCCCAAACGTTAGGCACAGATCCCAAAAATAAGCTCGATGCTACAAATGATTGAATGAACAAACAACGACAGGCAATTGGGGAGGACACCCACCATTTAGACTTCCTGTTTGTGTGTGGGGCCAACATACTTTATTCATGCCATCCATATAAACTCCCTGTTTGTGTGTGGACCAACATACTTTATGCACATGCCATCCAATCCGTTCATCGCGCACACCATATCAGGCTAAAAGATTTAACAGGACATCATTTTTTTATTATATATAATTAGCTTCTTTTCTTAAAAAGGGTCTTCTTGTAAATGACTACCTAAATAACGGAGTTTGCAAATAAACAATAAGTTTGCAAGTAACCACATTGCTAATTTATACTTATTGGCTGAGCGACCCTTGACCATCATCAAGTGGAAGAAGCCGCCTCGAAATTGGGTCAAGCTAAACGTAGATGGTTTAGCCAGAGGCAATCCTGGGCTGTCGGGAGGTGGTGGCGTTTGCAGGAGAGAAGATGGGAGCGTTGTTTTCGCTTTCTCAAAGGGCTATGGTTTGGGGACAAATAATATGGCTGAACTGAGAGTTTTTTATGATGGTCTGTCTCAATGTCTACAAAGAGGGCTCTCCAGAGTGGAGATTCAATCTGATTCTAAACTCCCGACTGACGTTCTGGAAGGGAAAGCTGATCCTTAATGGAGTTGGTAGCCGTAGATTAAGCGAATACACTCGCTTAAATCGTCAATTTCCTGTCACATTCAGCATATCCACGACAAAGGGAATGGCCCGGCCGACGTGTTAGTCAAAGAAGGAAGCAGAAATCAGAGGGACTTGGAGTATGATCATCTGAGGGATATGCCTTCCTAGGCCCGAGGCCTCTTCTTCCTCGACAAGATCGGCCTAGGCTATGTTAGAAAGGACCATCACAATCTATAGAGCCTTCTACTGCTGATCTCCTTGCTTTCTTTTCCCTTTGCGTTGCTTTACGATAGGCACCTCTGATTCCTTTTTGTATCAGGGGCTGCCCGAATGCAGGGGTCTTTTGTACATTCCCTCTTCATATCAATGAAATGCTCCTTTATTAAAAATAATAATAATAATAATAATAATAAATAATTTATACTTATTACAAATTTGGCATGCTTTCTACTACTAAGAGTGGAGATCTTCGAGTCACCTGCTATTTTTCTCTACTGGCTCGAGTCACAAAAAGCCCAAGTGATATATTCTGCTATTTTTTCTACTGGCACAAAAAGCCCAGGTGATATATTCTTTTTAATCATTGTTGTAGCTATCTGAAAATTCAAGATGATATGATGATGCAAAGCGGGGGTCACGGACAGTTTCATGGCCAAGATGGATCAGAAAAGGTTTGGTCAATGACAGAAGTGATCTGGACCGTTGAACCTTAGACCGGGCGTATCTCACAATCTGGAATGAGTTATCGGGCGTAAAATATATGATTTTGAGGTAGAACGAGCTACTTTAACCACCCAACCCAACTATGCCCGGTTACGCAAACGACCGTATTATCGGAATGGGTTATGCAAGCCAGATTTGCCAAATACCCCTGAATCGACAATCATTTCTGTATTTTAATTTCGTTTTTACTACAAATAGTAAGTTTTAGTTTGATTACAACTCTTCATCCGCTGGGCTTTAGGAGTTGCGCCCAACGTGAAAAGAGCTTAGAATACTTAGGAGAACAGTTTGGTGAAGCCAAATAGGACACTTATTATTTTTGGCCGAAAACATTGCACACTAGTAGACATCACCACCGTCTATAACTTGTAAGTTTACTATTTATAGTAAGTTGCGAATTCTAGGAGTTTTAGTAGTAGTTTGCTTCTGATTTCTCTCCCATTGCTTGGTATCCCTATTTAAAGGGTTGTGAACTCGTTCATTTCTATCATTAATTATATTTCAAATTTATTAGAATTTATTTTTATTTTCTTGCTTTCTTTTCTTGTGGATTTGAGAAGTCTTTGTGAGGAGTCTAGAGAAGTTCCATTGATTCGGAGTAGTTATCCTTGAGAAAGATGGTGATCGACCTCATCACGTTCATCCCTGCGTCATATGACCACCATGGGTCCCACATTATAAAACATTTTCTACTGGCTTGAGCTAAAAGCACCCAGGTCACTTCTTTTTACAGCCCTGGTCATTGTTGCAATCATACGAAAAATCAAGATGATATGACTGCCACGTGTCCAACATATAAAACATTTTCTACTGGCTTAAGCAAAAAAAACAACCCACGTCTTTTTAATTTACTTATATTTTTCAGTCCAAGTTTCTGTTGCAGTCACCTGAAAACTTAAGAGATATCACCATCACGTGTCCTGAAAACTTAGTCCAAGTTTACTTATATTTTTTTACTGCTTGAGACAAAAACAAACTAGGTCTTGTGTGTGTGTGTGTGTTTTTTTTTTTTTTTATTATTATTTTAACAGCCCCGGTCATTGTTTCATTCACCGCGGCATGCTTTTTACTGGTTTGAGAGACAAAAACAACCTAGGTCTTTTTATTTATTTATCTAAAATTTTAAACAGCCGAGGTCATTAATGTTTTGTTCATCTGAAAAGTTGAGAAGATACGAGCATCAGGTGTCCCAAGTACAAAACAATGAACAACAGTTAAAAGAATATACCAAAGATGCAAATTCTAGGCACTCGTTTAGACTGCTATTACTCAAATCGAGCTTATCTTCAATGCATGGCATCTACTGGGTGGTATATATGGCTTGATAATACGGTTGTAATATGTTTATATGCGTGTTTTATTTGCTTGTGTGAGGCAAGTATACTTGCGATGTGAACTCTCTTGCAAGGGTCTCTCAAGCTAGTCTGCTTAGCATTTCTCAACCCAACTTCCAAATAAAAGAGTGTTAGAGTTTTGTGCTTTTAGAAAACCAATGTGAACCATGTAGGCTTGTGATATCGATGTAGATCATGATCACTATAGGTCCGAGGTGAACATATGATTGTACTATAATTTATACGCTTAAATATTATAAAATCTGTACTATGAACGTCAGCATCTTATTGTATATCATAACCACTTAACAAGTTGTAGGACAAGCCTGTGATTGTTTTTATCATTATGATGATGGATGTAGTCATCTTTACGAGAGAACTGATGCTGAGTTAGTATGGATGGTCTCCACCATTGTAGCATTGTTGGAATATTTGGTTGAATTAAATAGACTATTAAAATCGAGAACCAAAAAAGGAAAATACAATTTTGAGAAAGAAGAACTTATTGAATTGAGTCAAAATATGACTGAGTCACTCGGCTTGAAATCGAATTTGCTCCCCTTGGACAACATCCCAAGTGCAACAGGTTTCCAGAACAATCGACCTCCAGGATATAACGACTGTGACCCGGTCCCAGCGGTGCACTCACTGTACGCGGGCTCGAACCACTTGCAGTTTAATCCAAAAGTACTGAGTTGACTCAGCGATGAACTCGGTAAAATTCTTAAACCAGAATAGCAGAGAGAGTTTTTTAAAAGATAATGATTTTCATATATTTGAAACTGGAATCGGTAGTCTTTATATAGACTCCAAAGTGGTGCATAAGCACAATTTATAAAAGATTAGGTCCGTTGGGTTTAAACCCAATAGGTGCGACCAACCGGAACGGATGCATCTCTTTGGTTTAAAACGAAAAGGTACAAGTGCGAGTACACTCTTGCAAATAAAGTTCCGCGAATACCCATACACACACCCACGCGAGTACACTCACACTGCACTCGCACCCGTGCCCATGCCCAACCCAGCCCATCCCGTCGCGTCGTGCATGCGCATGCTTACGCGCACTTGCACATGCACATAAACACGGACACGGACTCGAACTCGACATGGCTCAGTTCAACGCGCGTGCACGTGTGTGTGGTCAATGACATGGATTATAGCTATTGGTATAGCCCCCCCGGACTAAATTCACATGCCCCCTGAATGGGGCTCAAGCCCAAGGCAAAAAGACTATCTTATATACAAGATAGTTTTCTTCGTAAAATTCGATGTGGGACAAAACCTACAATTCAGAAGTACCAAAACTTTTCAAATTGGAGAGAAAGTAAAAATTTGAAAACCAAAGTTTTGAAACATGTTTTGAAACAAAATACAACAATCCCCCACATGTTTTAAAATAAAACTCTTTCGGATTAAAGTGTAATAGTTGTGCAATGGTGCCGGTGTCACCATAGACTTGAACCGACATTAGAGGAAGCAAGACAGGTCTACAGGAATTAGGTGACACCATAGTCTTGATCCTGAATCCTTTTAAAGTAGATCACAAGTACATGCCACTCACACAACTCTTCCTCTGTAAGTGATTATGTGGTTTAGTGCATTTTGGCCATACACCATTACCTGAATTTCATGAGTGTTCTAAAGAATTTGCCTAGATTCTCATAGGAAGCGGCCTCACCTCCACACCCATATAGGTGAATTCCATTAAGTGTATGCAGCAACTGTATACACCACCAAATATATGGCTATGGATCCATTAAGAGTTCTAAAAAACTCATCCTTTTACGTTACTGCTAGCACTGTACACCATAAAAGGAGCTCATATAACTCAGTGCAATCGTCTACCTCGTGTCTTGTTATTACCCATTGAACTTATCTCATGAGATCTCCACTTGGTAGCTCATATATTAGGCTCAGCCCCATTCCCTTCGATATATCATTGACTAACCTTTTAGATAGCCTTTTGGTCAGAGGATCTGCTAGATTCTTTTCTGACCTCACAAAGTCAATAGATATGACTCCATTACGCAACATGTGTTTCACTATGTTGTGTCTGAGTCTAATATGCCTGATCTTTCCATTATACATTTTACTCTTTGCTTTCGCTATAGCTGCTTGACAGTCACAATGAATAGACACGGCCGATACAGGCTTTGGCCACAATGGTATTTCAGCTAAGAGATTTCTAAGCCACTCGGCTTCTGATCTAGCCTTTCTAAGACAATAAACTCGGATTTCATAGTCGACCAAGCGATACATGTCTGTTTGGTAGACTTCCAAGAGACTGCTCCTCCACCCAAAGTGAAGACATATCTACTAGTAGATTTTGTCTCATCTGAATCATTGATCCAGTTAGCATCACTGTATCCTTCTAATACAGCAGAGAAACCATTATGATGTAAACCATAGGCCATACTGCCTTTTAGGTATCTCAAAATTTTAGATAAGGCATTCTAATGCTCTTTTCTAGGTGTAGACACTGAAAATCGGGACCCACGTTGGTTTAAATTTTATGGTTTTGATGGTGGGGTGGTTAGGCTGATTTCTGGATATTAGAGTCGCCACTAGCCAATTAATCTCAAAATTTTGCAGTCGGCTAGAACCCACGGAATATATAAGGTTGGAGAAATCTGAAGACTGTACTTAGATTGACTCCTGGTCTGCGATCCGTGACTCTAGGTAAGGGACCTCGGTTACAAAAAGTGAAGGTTTTAGACACCCACTCTGTCCGTACAAATGTACGGTCTCTACTTAGTGTGGTAAAAATAATCTCAAGGGATGATGGATGCTGTGGTCGAGATGGGACTAGGCACACATACGGATTTCTGATGTAGCAAGATCCGAGATTTCGGCAAGCCACAGAGCATACGTCCAACGGCGTACCTAGAAAGCGGATGTGATGATGCTTATGTAAAAAAGGTAAAGAAGAATGGACTAGATCACTAGGAATTTTTGATGTGATAGGCTCCGGTGTACGGCAAGTCACAGAGCATACGTTCACGAGAGATCTAGAGAAGCAGGGGGATTGAGAAGGAAGTAGACGTCATGATGAATGCTTGTAGGATGATGGATCCTTGGCTTGATTTTTAAATAGGCTTAGACATAAACTGAACCATGACCAATTTGGGTTAGGCGTATGGGTTGGAAAGGTTGAGAGGGTGGTTAGGGGGTGACTGAAAAATCTGAACTTTGAAGGTTTTGGAGCTCCATCCCTTTCCCTCACTCTCTTCCTCACTTATTCTCTTCCTCTCTCCCTTTCTCTCTCACTCTCTCCCTCTCTTGGTTGTTGTTGAAATGAGAAGACGAGAGGGCTATTTATAGCCTTCTCCAATGGCCTTGCTGTAATTTTTGGCTTTGGGAGGGGTAAATGCTGAGGTGGTAAGTGGTGGTTGGTGGAGAAGAGAGAGATGCCACATGGTATTCTCTTATTGGCTTATGAGGCTGGTAAATTGGTAAATAGTGAGGGTAGGGGGGGTAATTTTGAAGAAAAGTTGACTTTTGGATGCTAAGATAGCTGTCCACATGCGGGTCGTGAGCGGCGGCAGTTGAAGTACCGCAGGAGGTAGTCAGACTACCACCCGCGGTAGTCAAACTACCTCCTGGGCCGCGTTTGGGTCGGGCCCGAGCATGTGGGCTTTATGTGACGCGCTGGTTCGTCCGATGGTCCTTTCTGAGTTTTTTTTGTAGCTCGGATAAGTCGGTTTAGGTTTGAGTAAAGGGTTCTAAATAGGGCGTAGGTTAAAGGCGGGCTTATATGTGGATTGAACAGTTTGGATTACGGTTTCTGACTGCGGATTGAAAGTTTGAGGATTTTGGCCCAGGCTTTTAGGTTTAAGATGGGATTAGGGTTTATGATCGTGGTTCCCAGATTGTCTCAGCCTTCTTGAGATGTTAGCCTGGGTGGGGTGTCTATAGATGCCCCTCTTTGACCAAAGTTGTGGGCAACCGAAGGTAAAAGCAAGTGGACACCCCACCCTTCTGGTAAGAAATGATAGTGATTCGAATTTGTTGTCTGCTATTGCCTCGTTATCAGTTGACTGTTTGGATAAAGATGACTTGCACACATCACGAGGGTTGAGGAAAACGTTGTGATTGTCCCCTGCGCATTCGTCGCAGCTTTACAGGCCACCAATCACAACCCTTTCACGTCAGATTGTTAATAGCATCGGAGAGTAAGTCTGAAAAGTAAGGGTCTCTGCGCATTTGTCCCGGCTTTACGAGGATTCCCATACTGTTTGGTTTGTCGTTTCCTTTGCTACGCAATCACCCTAGGAGTGTTCGTTACATTTGATCGTCAAAATGGTTAGCTGCCATATGCGTTGGTGTGGCCTTACGGGGAACTCACTACGCCGACTTGGACTCGATCAAATTTTGTGAACATCCTGGACTAGGTATGTGCAGGTAATCCTTTGCCATGTAGTCCACTGATTCTGATACTTTGGTTACAATGGATTGTTGTCACTTTAAGTTTGATTATTCTTTCCAGAGATAGATCCAATCATTTTACTAGCACCCATACGACTGTCCACATATAGAGATCTGGCCAATCGTACATGTATCATGTGCAGATCTGATCATCCTCCGAGAAAACTGGGAGAGATCGAATCTTATTTAGCTCTTTGCACTGACCGCAACTGGAGAATATGAAAGATTCCTCAGTATACTGCGCGTCGCGTGCATTGGTGAATTTTTTTTTTTGAAAACTATCTGTTCGATCTCGCGGGTGGATGTCGTCGTTCGGTTTTTTTATTTGTAAAAAGGTCAGATGGCTTCCTCTGTTAATTTAATGGGGTTAATGATTTAGAAGAGATAAACCTTTTTGAGGCTATACTCACTGGGGATTTATTTTGTATTAGTTTGGTAATTTTTGGTAACTTCTGGGACTTTTTTTAAGGATTTTTTGGAGTTTGGGAAATTTTTGGAATTTTCTGGATTTTTTGTTATTTTACAAATTTGGGGATGTTTTGGTAATTTTTTGAAAATTTAGGACTATTTTGGTATCCTTTGAAAACTTGGGTCTGTCTTGGTAACTTTTAAAAATTTAGGACTATTTTGAAAATTTTTGGATGTTCGGGTTTGTTTTTGGAAATTTTTTGGGTCTTATCCAGTGGTTAGAGGGAAAAACTGGTTGTTCACAACCGCCATAGGGGACACCTGCTGCCCTATGCAAACTTTTGGTCAAGCGGCAGTTGGATAGCCACCTGCGGCAATCTGACTACCGCCAGTCAGTTGCTCGGACCGCTGGTCCATCCTGTGCACTGGTCCTTCGGTGTGACCTTCCTCCTTATTTGAAACCTGCATTTGGGACGTCCAGGGACCCATTGTGGTTCCTGGAGTTATTTTTTTGAGAAGGTTTTTTATTTTATTTTATTTCCTTCCATTTCAGGTAATCTTGACCATTGAACTCTCGCTGAACATGTTGGGTCATTCGTTTTAGGAGCTTTTGATGAGCCGAGTCTCCTCATGAGTTTGGAGAGGGCCGTGATCAAGACTGTCGGATCATCTTGATTGGATCTGAACCATTGGACTTATTTGCCAAATAGTTGGCTGGATTATTGTTATATACATATATATTTCTTTTTTTGTTGTATTTTTCAATTTTTTTGTTGGTGGAGTGGGGTGTGATGAGAAAGGGCCCCACTCTTTGTATTATTTTTTTTTTTGAAATTTGGACGATGATCTGGATGTTGGATGGGTGATTTGGGGCCCACTTGGGTGTGTGGATGATGTAGAGCTTGATGGTTGGTCACCTTGTGGACAATGGATGGATGGGATTTTTCAAGTGGTCATGATCTTGTCACGTCCAGATACCATGGGTGATTTTTTTTGTTGTTTTTTTTTTTGCTTTTTTTTTGGACGATCTGGACCATTGGATGGTTGTTGTGGGGTCTGTATGAGTGAATGGATATCATGGATTTTGCTGGTGGACCATCCAGAGATTGATGGATGAGTAAGATTTTCCAAATGGCCCCTCATCATGATCTTGATGCATCCAGATGCACTTGTGGTGAAGGTTGGTCTGACTCAAGACAACAGGGGCCTTTTTGAAAAATAAATTTGTGGAATGGGCCTTATCATGAGTCTTTTGGAAGGGGCCTTGAAATGGGCTTTTTAAAAAAAAAAAAATAGGGCTTTGAAAGTGGGCCCGAGGCTTTTTGAAAAGTGGGCCTTTGAAATGAGCTTTTGAAACGGGCCTTGAAAATGGGCCTAGCCTTTTTGAAAAGTGGGCCTCAACATGGGCTCTTGGAACGGGTCTCCTTAGAAATGGGCCTTGAGGAATGGGCCTGGGCTTTTGGGCTTTTTGAAATGGATCTTGAAAAATGGCCCCTTGGAATGAACCTTGATGTGGGCTTTTGAGATGGGCTTTTGGAAATGGGCCTGGCCTTTTGGAATGGGCCTGAGCTTTTAGAATGGGTCTCCTTGGAAATGGGCCTTGAGGAACGGACCTAAGCTTTGGTTTTTTGACATGGGCTGTTGTGTGAGCTTTCAATATGGGCTTGGACATGGGATTTTGGCATGGGCTTTTTGTTGTGGTCTTAGATGGGTACTTACTTGTGTACCTTGCCTGTGCAGCATGCCTCGCCGTGGTAGAAACGAAGCTAGTTCTTCTCGTCAGTCAACCGACCCGTGTTATGTGCCTAGAGAGGGTCGACATCTGTCTGATTTGGCCTGGGAAGGTGGTGCGCCTGCAGTCTTGAGAGGACGAGGAGTCATGACGCATTGGCCTGATTGCTTCTATGACCCGCAGCCGCTATTCTTTGAGGTCTTGAAGCGCACCCCCTTTGCTCATCTGTTCCGAGTTCGTCTGAGCAGGATGAACATGTCTCTCTTGTCTGCTTTGACTGAGCGGTGGCATCCTAAGACCCATATGTTCTAGCTGCCCTTTGGAGAGTGGGGCATTACCCCGTATGATATATACATGCAGCTAGGCCTTCGGTATGATGGAGGGTCCGTACCTTTCGAGGATGACCTTCCAGTGCCCACTAAGGATGACTGGATGAGATTATTAGGGATGATGCCAGATGCTGCAGACTTTACAGGTCCTCGATTCAAACTTCTCTGGCTATTATCGAACTTTGCCAGACGCATCCCTGAGACCGAGGCTGCAGTTGTGGTGAAGGCTCGTGCCCTGATTTTGTACACTATGGGTGTGATGATCTTCTGCCATGGGAATGAGTTGGTGAGCTCCTGTCTGTTATTGCTCGCGGCAGATATCACTTTCCCCACACCGTACAACTGGAATGCAACTCTCTTGGCCCATTTGTATGAAGTGCTGGACAAGGCCAGCAGTTGTGTCAGCCGATTTCTGATAGGCTTTTATCCAGTGATTGAGGTACTTCCTTGATGTCCTTTATGTCCTATTCTTGCTGGGGATGGTTTGGTGTGCCCTTTTTCTGATTATTATTTTGCGTAGACCTGCTTTTTCGACCATTTTTCACACTTGGCTCCTACCTTGATTGACCATTTGTCTCCTTTTCCTCGCATGATGCTGTGGTACAAGGATAATCGTAGCCGCACGCGCTTGTTTTCCAATCTGGTCTGGAGGTCGAATATTGATGCCCTTGTTCCTGATGATGTGAGTGATCTGTTTACCCTGTATTACTTAGGTGCTTTCTCTGCTTTCCTGCTGCCTCTTAACCATTCTCTTTCTGCAGTTCCACACCAGGCCATATCTTCGGTCGAACGCAGCGCTTACTCCAGGAGCTCAGGAGGCTTTTTAGGCCTCACAACGACGTCGCATTTTAGAGGACCTACGTGTGACGAAGTGGTACTTGGGAGAGAGGCTTTTCTGGCAGTTGACTGGTAATCCCATGGTACCACTTAGTCCGCCTTTGGGTCCATCTGAGTGGAGATCAGTGCCTGAGAGAGAGTTGACTGCCACCTTGGATGGTTATGAGGTCAGCGCTTTCATTGATCCGAGTAGAGAATATAGCTCCTGGTGTGAGCAGTTTGGTATTGGTCCGATCTTGCAGCCTGGCTATGCCCCTGGTGGGGGGGCATGTTTTGCTGGAGGAGGGATCTTGGGACCCTATTTTCATCACAAGGACACTGACGCTTATCTTCCTGATGATGATTAGTTCCTTGTATCGTGCAATCTTGTATCCTTAGATGTGGAATCCTCATGTTTATATAAAATCTCAGTTGGTCAACATTGCTCCCTTTTGATTGCTGCCTTTGCTTACTTTTTGCGATCCCACTTGAGTGCACAGATGTTTATTCTTAGGTCTTGGTTTGCCGAAGCGGATCTTGCCTGAAATTCACCCAAAAGTGGGTCCGGGCGGCAGTCAGACTGCCTCGTGTGGTAATCGGTCTGCCGCCCACTGACTTTTCCCCTTCCGTTCTGTCCTGTCAACAGTGTAGTGATGCAAAAAATGTCAGGTTTGCAGGCGGTGATTGGAGTACCGCAGGCAATAATCGGGGTGCCGCCTCCGTTCATCTTTTCTTCCAACGAGTACCCTTCCTCTTTGCTCATTCGTTTTGCTCTTCCTCGTTTATTCTGTCCCTGTCCATTCGTCCGTCACTTTTGTTCTTCCCCTTGTCCTCTTCTCCTTCTTTTTGTCTTCTTTCTTTGTCCTCTTCTTTCTTTGGCTTCTTGTTTCTTTTGGCTTTACTATGGCAGGCCATGATGATGAGTTTGATGGGTTTATGAGTGATAGAGAGGTAGGTGGGCCCATAAATGGTGGAGGAGGGCTATTTATGGGTGGATTGATGGGTTCTTTTGAAGAAATAAATGCCATTTGTGGCTTAAATTTCTCCAACAATGGTGGTTGTGGGGATGGGCTGATGGGGTTGGAGGATTTTGATGTGTCCATATCAGATGGGCCACTAAGATTCGTAGGGGCTGATATGATGAGGGTGGATGGTTTGGATGGTGAGGATAGTGGGATGATGGTGAGGGACGGCTTGATTGGGGGAGCGATGGCTATGGGTGGTGTGGATGGTGGTATAGCATTGATGGATGGTGTAGATGTGATGAATCAGGCTTTGGTAGGTGGCGGGCCCCATCTTAGTGATCTGGATGGCTTAGATCTGATAGGTGATGGACTTCCCGCGAATGGATTGGGTCAGATTCTTGGTGCGGATTTCAAGACAGCGTTGGGACAGGTAGCTGTTGTTGAGGATCAGGGCACAGGCCTGTTCAGCAATTGGGATACTGCGGCTCCTGGGACTTGTGTTTTTTAGACTACTTCTGATGTGACGGTTGTTGGCGGCTCGGGCCCACTTGTTACAACTTTTCAGGACACCTTGTGGAATGCGATGAGCGGGTCTAGCTTCTTTTGTCATCATGAGATAGACCTATTGGACGAGGGGATGCCCATTTTTGATGATTTCCCCGTTGACCCGGGGATTCAGATTGTGGAGGGTGTGCCTGTCCGGACCTGTCGATTGCAGCCCTGTGATACTTGTTCAGAGCGTCTACACCTTTGGATAGAGAGCCTGACCGAGTCCGAGATCTTCAAGTTGAGCTCGGGCTTTCAAGAAGTTCTCAATCTCCACCGAGTTCGCCTAGATTGGCGACTGTTGAGTGCGGCGCTGTATGATTGGGTTCCCTCTTTGAATTTATTCTCCTTCAATGACTTGGAGTTGGGCCCGTCACTGGAGGAGTACTCACGTCTGTTTAGTCTTTCTCTTACTCGAGAGCCTTACGTTCTTTCATCTGAGCCGGTTCGTTCTTCTGACCTGATCTCCTTGTTTGGATTTCTTACTGCTCTTCCCACTACAGATGGTAGGGCTGGTGAGCTTTCACTTGAGGTCTTGTACGATCGATGCTCCACTTCTTGAGGTGCCCCTGGATCAGATCGTCAGCTTCAGTGCCTGAATGCGTTGATATTCTGTGTTTTGACTAAGCTGCTCTTCTCTGGCTGGCGGCGGTCCTCTTTAGCAGTTCTGTTAAATGTATTCCGCCGTGTTCTGCATTGTAGGAGTATCACTTCCGTGGTCCTGGCGGAGCTCTTCCTGGGGCTGACTGAGTGTTCATTGGGGCGCACCCACATCCTCCGGGGCTGTTGCACATTCCTTCAGGTATTCTCTGCTCTTTTCTTTTTCCTTATTTGGCGTGATTTTTCTCTTCTTTTTTTTTGCTAGCATCTTGAGCTTGACCCATATCTTTTTGAAGGTTTGGTTGTGGGAGCACCTGTTCATGACTCCCCAGCTTCTATGGCCGGACTCTCGTTGTGGTGACGTGCTATGCTTGTTGCTTGATGGCCTTCCGCTAGATGCTGAGGCTACTGAGTCGCTTTATCGTTGCATGCTCACTCAGCTTCGGGGGTGGGAGATCAATTGGGAGGCTACTTGGCTTTGTCAGACGCCCCTGATCTGTAGCGCTGCATGCACTCCTCTATTACTGCTAGGGCTTCGGGGGTACTGCTTCTATCATCCTGTGTGCTTTCTTCGGCAGTTTGGTTTCTGGCAGGATATTTCGGAGTTCGCTTCCTTTGGATTTGGGCATGCCCCACTTCCTTCTGATTTGTCTGCTTTGTATAGGCGAGTCTGGATTTCCTTGTAGGGATCTCTAGATGCAACGATGCTAGAGCTCGAGTCTTGGGCTCCTCCGATGGTGACGGTACCGTACCAGCGATGGGTGGCAGAGCAGTCACTGTATCGTCGGGTCCCTGGTTGGCATTTAGAGGATGAGGCTGCTGATCGGGATATGGTGTGTGATGCCTCTTCATCCTCCTCATTCGTTGATGATTCCTTTGAGTCGTTCGAGGAGCGCCCTTTCATTGACCCGTCTTTCCTGCTCGCCTTTCATGGACATCTGATCTCCGAGATTGTTGTCCTTCATCATACATGTGAGGATATGGCTCGTCGCCTAGCAGTGGGGCGGCGGTATGACGAGAGCATGTTCGCGGCACATCGTCTGGAGAGCGATGAGGTCTTCTACCTGCGCATGGAGATGGAGAGGCTCAGGCAGAGATTATTGTTGTATGAGAGGTAAGAGCTTACCTATTTTCGATTGACTGCTGATTTTTGTATGCATGAAGGATTTTGTTTTTGAAACATAATATAGAAAAAGCAATGTACTTTAAAAAGGTTTTAAAGGTATGAAATATTTTGTTTGTGCCAAATTTGTCAATGTTCGCTTGTGTTTGGATTTGTGCTATGGATGATTGGGATCAGAATCTTGGGCTCAGCCCACGTTGTGTGCAGTAGTCTGGATTTTGTACTTAGGGTCTTGGTTTCCTGAGAGGGTTTTCAGGATCGTATTCCTTGGATTTGAGCAAAGTTTGATAGAAAACTAATCCGCAGTTGATCTTTCCTTTGTATCTCGCTGTGATGCTCGCTGTCTTGGCTTCTTCTGTACCTGCACTTTTATTTTATTTATTATTATTATTTTTTGTTTCTTGCCATTTTTTGCTCGTAGCACCCTCTCAAGTTTTCACTACGTCCGGCTCTCTCGTCATTTTTGCCCATAGCATCCTTTCAGATTTTCACTATGTCCTAGGTTTTTGATCTTGCCTGCCTCTTGGCAGCTGTGTTGTTTTTTACCCTTAGTGCCTTTTCAGGTTTTCACCAAGTCCACTACATGCCTGCTGTTTTTACTCGAGATACCCTCCCGGGTTTTCACCTCGCCCATTTTACTTAGGCACGTTTTTTTTTAGTGCTGGGTGTGATTGAGAGACTTCCTTCATAGCCGGCCAACTGGTTACGTTCCTGTCCTTGACTTTTGAGTACAATCGTAAGCTGCTTTTTAGTTGGTTATTTGAGGATGTGGGATAGACTTTGTCTCTTTCCTTTTGGATTTTCTTGTTTTTGGGATTTTTTCTTTTTCTCTTTCTTTTTTTTTTCTTTTTTGTTGTGGGAGAAATGATAGGTGTTTCTGACGGGAGAGGTGGCAGATGCATATACACACGTTTTTTTTTTTTTTTTGCGGGAAAGTGATGGGTGCAGCTTTGCAATTGTAATCATTGATAAGATTAGGTGTGGTTACCCGTGATAGATTTTTGCATTATCGGCGTTGGTGGGCTCGGGAAGGTCCTCTCCTCTCAGATTAGTGAGCCGAAGAGCACCTCCTGGGAGAACTTCTTGAATGATCAGCAGTCCATCCCACGAGGGTTTAAATTTTCCTCTGGGATCTGGCAAGTGCGGTGGTAGGATGCGTTTCATGACCATGTCCCCGATTTTGAAGCTCCTCTTTCGGACCCTCTTCTTGTAAGCCCAGGCGATCCTTCTTTGAAACATTAGGAGTGGCTTAGCGCCCGCGTGTGTTTTTCATCTGCCAGATGAAGTTGATCGTATCTTGCTTGTTGCCACTCGCCTTTCTCGATTTCGCTTTCTAGTAGTATCCGGAGTGATGGGATTTCAATTTCGATTGGCAGCACTGCTTCCATGCCGTATGCAAGTTCGTATGGAGTTACGCCTGTAGCAGACCGTACGGATGTCTGATCGGCCCAGAGTGCATAAAAAAGCATTTCTGACCAATCACAATATGTCTTCACCATTTTTTCCAGTATACGGATGATAGTTTTGTTGGCAGCTTCGACTCCACCATTCATTTGAGGGCGGTAGGGACTTGACCGATGGCGTTGGATCTTGAACTTGTGGAGGAATTCATCCATCCTTTTATTGACGAACGGGGTTCCGTTGTCAGTGATGATGGCCTGAGGGACCCCGTATCGGCTGATGATGTTGTTCTTCATAAACTTGACCACATGGGATGCTGAGATAGTAGTGTAGGATGCTGCCTCTATCCATTTGGTGAAGTAGTCTACCGCCACCAGGATGTATTCATGCCCGTTTGAAGCTTTTGGGCTAATCTTACCAATAATATCTAGCCCCCATATAAAGAAGGGCCATGGTGCTGTCAGGTTGTAGAGTTCAGAAGCGGGCGCATGGATTTGGTTTGCGTATTCCTGATACTTGAAGCATTTCCTGACGTGTTTGCAGCAATTTGTCTCCATTGTAAGCCAATAGTAGCCGAGTCGTAGGATCTTCTTCGCCATCATGTGTCCATTCATATGTGAGCCGCATAGTCCTTCGTGGATTTCTGACATAACCTGCGTTGCTTTTGTTTCATCCACGCAGCGAAGGAGGACTTGGTTGAAGGATCGTTTGTAAAGAATGCCCCCAGTGATCACGAACTGTGCCGCTAGTCATTGGATGGTGCGTCGATCGACTAGTGTTGCTCCTTCTGGGTACTTCTGATGCTCGAGATATTCTTTGATGTTTGTGTACCATGGCCGATCATTCGAGGGTTGCTCAGCTTCGTCGATCTGTAGGCAGAATGCGGGCTCCTCCTGAAGTTCAACAGTAAGTTCCCATTCAGCAACTCCTTTTGAGATCTCCAACATCGAGGCGAGGGTAGCTAAAACATCTACAAACTGATTCTTGACTCGGGGCATGTAAGAGAAAGTGATCTCTTCAAATTCTTTGATTAGATTTTCTAGATAGACGTGATACGGGATCAGCTTTTCATCTTTGGTCTTCCAATCGCCGTTTATTTGATTGATGATGAGCTGCGAGTCCTCGAAGACTCGTAACTTCTTCACGTTGAGGATTATGGCCTCTCTTAGACCAGCGATGCATGCTTGTACTCAGCCATGTTATTAGTGCATTGGAATGTTAGTCTTCTAGATATGGGAACTGGGACATCTTTGGGAGAGTAGAGTATGGCACCTACTCCACTCCCTTTTGAATTTACGGCTTCGTCGAAATAGAGTGTCCACTCTCCTACCTTCTTTTCTTCTTCTTCCTCAATCAGGAGGATATCCTCATCGGGAAAGAAGGTCTTCAATGGTTCGTAGTCAGGCAGAGAGTGTACTGCTAGATGGTCGGCCAGTGCTTGCCCCTTAATTGCCTTCTGGGTGACATATGTGATGTCAAATTCTGAAAGCAATAGCTGCCATTTTGCGATCCTACCCTTTAGTGCTGGTTTTTCGAACAAGTATTTCAATGGGTCCATGCAAGCGAGCAAAAAGATTGGGTGAGCGATCATATACTGTCATAGTCGCTGTGTTGCCCAGACCAGGGCAAGGCATGTCTTTTTCAAGCTGGAATATTTGGCTTCATAGCTCGTGAATCGTCTGCTTAGATAGTAGATTGCTTGCTCTTTTCTTCCGGTAACGTTGTATTGGCCGAGAACACATCCGATTGCTTCTGCTACGACGGAAATATAAAGCAGTAATGGCCTACCCGGAGTAGGTGGTATGAGCATCGGAGGATTTAGCAGATACTTTTTGATCTTGTCGAAGGCCGCTTAACAATCGTCATTCCATTCCTTTGGCGAGCTCTTCCATAGTAGCTTAAATATGGGCTCACAGATGGGTGTGAGCTGTGCGATGAATCGACTAATGTACTGGATCTGCCCGAGGAAGCTCCGAATTTCTTTTTCAGTCTTGGGTGGTGGCATTTCGATGATCGCCTTAGTCTTGGCTTCATCCACTCGGATACCATCTTCACTGACGATGAAGCCTAACAGCTTGCCCCCGGTTGCACCGAAGACACATTTTTGGGGGTTGAGGTGGAGTTTGAACTTTTCTAGCCTGTCAAAGAGCTTTTTGAGGTCATCGAAATGTCCTTCGATTATGCGAGACTTGACGATCATATCATCCACATAAACTTCCATCTCCTTGTTTATCATATCATGGAATAAGGCAGTCATGGCTCGTTGATATGTAGCTCCGGCATTCTTCAGTCCGAAGGGCATAACTCGATTACAGAAAGTTTCCCATGGTGTGATGAAGGAAGTCTTCTCTTAATCTTCGATGACCATCTTGATCTGGTTATAACCGGAGAAACCATCCATGAAAGAGAAGATCTTATGTCCAGCAGTATTATCTACCAGTGTGTCAATGTGAGGTAGAGGGAA
Source organism: Magnolia sinica (assembly GCF_029962835.1). Taxonomy (NCBI): domain Eukaryota; kingdom Viridiplantae; phylum Streptophyta; class Magnoliopsida; order Magnoliales; family Magnoliaceae; genus Magnolia; species Magnolia sinica. The sequence continues at coordinate 691,612 of NC_080590.1, read as the reverse complement.
ATCATCTTTAGGGCTTGCTTTGTTGAGATCTCTAAAGTTGATGCACATCCTGACTTTCCCATCCTTTTTTGGAACTGGTACGATATTTGCGAGCCATTCCGGATATTTGGAGACTACCAAGAATCCCGCGTTATATTGCTTGATGACTTCATCACGAACCTTCAGGGCCCATTCTGGCTTCATTTTTCGCAGCTTTTGTTTGACAGGCTTCATGTCAGGCTTTATTGGCAGATAGTGCACTACCAGATCTTCATCTAGCCCTGGCATGTCCTCATAAGAGAAAGCAAAGTTGGACAACCTCGGTTTTAGAAACTCTATCATTCTCTGCTTGTGTTCCGGGGAGAGTGATCTACCGATGCGCACCTCTCTGGGGAATTCTGCTGATCTTAAGTTCACAATTTTGAAATCTTCTGCTACAACATTGGCCTTTATTTCAAATTTTTTGAGAGAATTCTCGAATTCGAGAGCTGTATCATCATTTCCCTCATCTAGGGCTTCATCCAAACCCATGAGTTCGAAGTCCAACTTTAGATCGAAATCATACAAGTCGACCTCAAACTCCTGCAATGTGTGCGAGGTGTTTGGCACAGTGATTTTTGAAAGTTTTTCTATTGTTTTTGTATTTTAAAAATTTTCTGATGTTTTGTGGTTTTGAGGAATATCTGATTTTTTTTGTATTTTTGGGAATATGTGATGTTTTTATGTTTTGAAAATTTTCTAATTTTTTTGTGTGGCTAAGGTGTCCCGAACAGGACGGTGTTGCGGACCATGATTGGTCTTACCCTGGTTCGGGATACCAACTACTATTTACATTAGCATTTTTTTAAAGCTGGCATCCATGAATGGTTCACCGTCTGATTCGGTCGTTAGGGGGACAGCTGTCCATGGTGGTTCTTTCCCCCATCCAACCTCATTATTCTATTCTTTCTGTTCTTGTGGGTCATCTGTCCTGATGACCATGATGTCTACTGGGCTAGGCTCAGAGTCGGAATCTGATTCGATTTCTTCACCCCGCAGTTGGAGCTCTTCTGGTTCCTCGGACTCCTTTTGTGATGGGACCTTCATATCTGTCCAGTCAAGGGCAGGCCATTTTCCCTTGTCGATCCAGTGATTGGGCTGCCTCTGTCCCTTCTGTTGTTGAGCTGGTGGTGGGGATGTGTACCTCTGACTGTGAGCGGGGATAGGTTCCTCCACGTTCTTACCTGTATCACCTATAAGGGGCACTCCTGGTTCCAGGTCCCTTGTGGGTGGACCTGTTTCCATGCCCCTAGCTTCATGTGATGGGTCTGGGGGTTCTGCCCCTAGCTTTAGATGTGCTTTTGATGCCCTGAGGATCCTATCCCACCTTATTAGTGGCCAGATGGACTCCTGGTTAGCATGCTTTGCGAGTTTGAGTTGCTGGAGGTGGTCCTCAAGAGAAGTCATCTTGTCTTCACAAACTGTCCCAGCCTTTATGAACTTAATGGGTGTGCACTCAAACGGTTAACGCTTTTTTGGCCTTTCAGCCTGATCCTTTAGTGTCGGCTGATATCCCAATCCCTGTCTCTGCATGTTGACGGGTACTAGTTTTACCACCATACCTTTGTCATGGAACTTGGTACGGTAGTTCAGGATTTGCCGTTCGGCAGGAGGAATGACATATTCAGCAGCAAGAGGGCGTGGGTTGGTGATTGCATTCACAATTTTCGAATTTGAAGCTGTGATACGATATGTCACCTTCTGCATGCAGAATGTCAATCACTGGAATATTGGTTTCTGGGATATTGACCGTCACCGGTAAGATGGTTTCTAGTTTGGCCAACACTAAAATGATTCGATTTCCCGAAGGGAATTTAACCCTTTGATAGAGGGTGGATGGGATGGCTCCAACGGCATGAAGCCATGGTCGCCCCAACAGAAGGTTAAATAAGGTAGGAATGTCAATGACCTGAAACGTGACAAGGGTCATGTCTGGTCCGATTTGTAATTCAAGGTCGATTTCTGGCTCAACCTGCCTTCGGGCGTTGTCGAAGGCTCTAACGCTCATGGTGCTGGGCCTGAAAGAGGACGGTTCTATCCCCAACCTTTCGGCAATCCTCAAAGGACAGACATTCAGGATAGATCCGTTGTCTATGAGCACGAGTGGGACTTTAAAATTCTTATGACAGGCAACTATATTTAGTGAACGTCCATGTTCACGCCCTTTAGGTGGTAGTTCCTCATCCGAGAAAGTGATGACTCGTGGTGCGAGGAGTTGTCTGATCATACTTGCCACCATTTCGGGAGGTACATCAGGAGAGATGTGGGCATCATTCATTGTTTTCGCAAAGACTTCTTGATGCGATCTTGACGTGCATAGGAGTTCCCATATGGATATTTGTGCGGGAATGGTTTTGAGTTGAGTTGCTATGTCATAAGCAGTATTGGTCTTGCAAGTGGTTCCCGACAAAGTTCTCCAGGTTTCTTTCGGATTCTGATTGTCTCTCTTGAAATACCTCCTGTCGTTACCCACTTCATCACATTCTGGATAATGCCATGGGACTACTTTTGGGTCGTAGAAGGGAACCGTCCTTCCTTCTAGGAATATCAGCGGTTCTTGCGGATGGGGAGTTGTGGCTGGAATGTTTTGTGATGAATCCAATGACTTTTCTTGAGGTGCTACCAAGTCCTGACTGGTTTTGGAAGCAGAGTTTTCTTCCACTTTTCGATGTGTGGGAAGGATCCTCTGGGCATGTGCCAGCTGGTGAGGCATCAGGAATGTTGGGGCTTGAACCGAGGGTGCCCCTTGCGAGGTTAGCAGGGTTAGATCAGGGGGGCCTATCGGGAGGACAATGGGTTCAGGATTTGACCTGTTTGGTGCTGTTTCAAGGAATACAAGAGGTGGTGTTAATGGTGTTGCAAGAGGCTAAGTGGCTGGTGCTGCTTCCAGAAAAATAAGAGGTTGAGTGACTGGTGCTTGTTGGTATCCCCATACCCGGTTTGCTGTGTCGAGCATGATTGCTTGTATGGAATGATGTGGAGAGGAGTACGCGGGTTGCCCTCCTTCGATATGGTTGACAGTAGAGGTGCTAGATGTGTTGGGTCCTGCTTGATGCGATGGCAGGGGGTTTTGGAGAATATTAGCTTGGGCCATATTGCTAGCCTGCGGGGTGATGGCGATTTTCTGACTTTCGATCAAATCTTGGACCGCGTGTTTCAAAGCGAAGCAGCGGTCCGTTAGATGTCCAGGAGCTTGATGGTATACACAGTATTGATTTTCGTTGTAACCAGGTGGCAAAGGGTTAGGGGGAAGCCGCGGTTGGAGCGATGTCAAAAGTTGCTTTTGCATTAACATAGTCAGAACTTGACTGTATGTTTGTGCTAAAGGGGTAAACTTCCTTCCTAACATTGCCTGTTTGTATGGTCCTGGCGCATTTCCCCCAGGTTGTTGTTGTTGTTGTTGAGATGGCTGTGCCTGATATCCATGTTGGGTCGGCTAGGGTTGGTACTGCCTATTTGGCTGTGGCTGGTACTACTTGTCTTGATGTGGCTCTGGTTGTGGAGCATATTGGTTGTCATGAGTATTAGCGACAATGTTGTTAATTTCTATAGTGCGCTACACGGGAGCAGTGCTATTTCCATTCCCATATCCAATAGGTTTCCCCTCGACTTTATTTCTCTTGATTGAAGGGGCCTGGTGTGGCCATGGGGAAATGGTCCCAGCCCTGATTCCGGCTTCGACTTGTTCTCCGGCTCGGATGAATTGGGAGAAATTTACGTATGGATAAGAGATTAGATATCCTGAAATGCTGAGATTTGCTGAATGTACAATCATGGATATCTGCTCCTCGTCATCGATGGGGTTTCTCATTCGAGCTGCCATGGCTCGCCACCTTCCTATGTATGCCGATAAAGATTCATCGCTTTTTTGTCTTAAGGCAGCCAAGTCAGATCTTCTTGGAGCCATGTTCAGGTTATATGAGAACCTGTCAATGAATGCCTAGAAAAGTTTTTCCTAGGTTCTGATTTGATGGCTGTCCAGTGAGGTGTACCAATCCAAGGCGTCACCCTTAAGGAATTTCTGGAATAGCCGTATCAAGGCTCCATTATTCCCTACTATCACATTGAGTTCCCCACAAAATGCTTTTAAATGTGCCGTGGGGCACCCGTTACCGTCATACCTTTTGAATTTTGGTACCTCGAAGCTCGGAGGTACCCGGGCATCTGGGAAGGGACAAAGGTCTCTGAATTTGGTGGATGGGTGGTCCACTCCTTGCTGTCTCTGGAGCTGATTTTGCACCATCTGTAGTTGCTCTCATAATTCCTCAATCTTAAACTTGCCTTGAGGATGGTATCTTGCCCTTTGCTGTAGGGCTTGTGCTGCTTCTTCTTCGTATGGATCAAGAATGGGAGGTTATTGGAAAGACGGTGGACTCCCTGTGGCGGGAGGAAGCTGAAATTGAATGCCGCTCCCTTTCGGAGGAGGGTGTGAGGTTCGAAAATGGCTCCTGCCTCGGGTATCTACCAAATTCGGAATGTTACTTCCGTTAGGGGGAGTGAGTTGGACTCGAAACTGGCCCCCTTCTTAGGCATCCGCCAGTTCTTGTCTGTGGTTCCCATAAAGGGGAACTTGTGTTGTAACCTGGTTGTTGTGATGTGCTAAGTAGAGATATACGGGAGGGTTGCTCCCGATTGCTGGCTGTTGTTGATCTTGTACTGATTCTTCTGAGAGAGGGAGCACGGGATTTGCTGGAGGAATGAGAGAGAAGGCAAAGGTGTCTGAGGGAGTGAACTATTTTGCACACTAGGTTGGGTTGCCTGTGCATTCGGTGTAGCATTTGGCACTAGGCGAAGTAGTAACTCTTGCATTGCTCGAAGGCCTTAGACCATTTCTTACATAGTGGTATTGACTTGTGGGTCTGTTTGAGCTACTGGTAGTGGTGCGAGTGTAGGTGTGGGCGCGGGTGAGGATGTTTCGGGAGCTGGCTGGGCCGCCGGCTCTTCTTCATGGATAGCTTGAGAGGTCATGGCTGCACAGGATCAAGTGGTCATGGTTTGATTCTCTGCTTAAGGAAGAGCAGGCCGAAGATTTTTTTTTTGTATGAATGCAAAGATGATGTCCCTTCATATTGGAATACCACACGTTTTCGAGTCGGGTCTCAACTAATGTGAGCTAGTAAGTCCCTAGTGGAGTCCCCATTCTATAGACACTGAAAATCCGGACCCATGCTGGTTTAAATTTTATTGCTTTGATGGTGGGGTGGTTAGGCTGATTTGTGGATATTGGAGTTGCCACTAGCCAATTAATATCAAATTTTCGCAGTCGGTTAGAACCAACAAAATATATAAGGTTGGAGAAATTCAAAGACTCTCCTTAGATTGACTCCTGGTCTGCGATCCGTGATTCTAGGTAAGGGACTTCGGTTACAGAGAGGGAAGGTGTTAAGCACCCACTCTGTCCGTACAAATGTACGGTCTCTACTTAGTGTGGTAAAAATAATCTCAAGGGATGATGGATGCTGTGGTCGAGATGGGACTAGGCACACATACGAATTTCTGATGTAGCAAGATTTGAGATTTCGGTAAGCCACAGAGCATACGTCCAACGGCGTACCTAGAAAGCGGATGTGATGATGCTTATGTAAAAAAGGTAAAGAAGAATGGACTAGATCACTAGGAATTTCCAATGTGATAGGATCCGGTGTACGGCAAGTCAAAGAACATACGTTCTCGAGAGATCTAGAGAAGCAGGGGGTTGAGAAGGAAGTAGATGTCATGATGAATGCTTGTAGGATGATAAATCCTTGGCTTGATTTTTGAATAGGCTTAAACATAAACTGAATCATGACCAATTTGGGTTAGGCTTATGGGTTGGAAAGGTTAAGAGGGTGGTTAGGGGGGTGGCTGAAAAATCAGAACTTTGAAGGTTTGGGAGCTCCTTCCCTTTCCCTCACTCTCTTCCTCGCTTACTCTCTTCCTCTCTCCCTCTCTTGGTTGTTGTTGAAATGAGAAGAGAAGAGGGCTATTTATAGCCTTCTCCAATGGCATTGCTGTAATTTTTAGCTTTGGGATGGGTAAATGCTGAGGTGGCAAGTGGTGGTTAGTGAAGAAGAGAGAGATGCCACATGGCATTCTCTTATTGGCTTATGGGGCTGGTAAATTAGTAAATAGTGAGGGTAGGGGGAGTAATTTTGAAGGAAAGTTGACTTTTGAATGCTGGGACAGCTGTTCACACGCGGGCCGCGAGCGGCGGCAGTTGGAGTACCGCAGGAGGTAGTCAAACTACCGCTCGCGGTAGTTAGACTGCCTCCTAGGTCGCGTTCGGGTTGGGCCCGAGCACGTGGGCTTTATGTGACGCGCTGGTTCATCCGATGGTCCTTTCTGAGTTTTTTTTATAGCTTGGATAAGTCGGTTTATATTCGGGTAAAGAGTTCTAACTATAACGTAGGGTAAAGGCGGGGTTGTATGTGGATTGAACGGTCTAGATTACGGTTTCTGGCTATGGATTGGAAGTTTGGGGATTTTCGCCCAAGGTTTTAAGTTTAGGATGGGATTAGGGTTTATGATTGTGGTTCCCAGATTGTCTTAGCCTTCTCGAGATGTTAGCCTGGGTGGGGTGTCTATACCAGGTTTATGTGTATATCTACTTAGTCTTCCTACTACAAAAGATATCTCTGGTCTAGTGCAGTTTGTTAGATACATGAGGCTACCAATTATTTTGGGATACTCCAATTGAAACATGCTATTTTCTTTATTCTTCATAAGAGTCACACTATAATCATAAGGAGTACTGACAGGTAAACAGTAAAAATGGTTAAACTTTCTCAATATAATGAGGTTATGATAATATAATAACATCATTTTTCCTGGTTACTTCAATACCTAAGATTACACTAGCCTCTCCTAAGTCTTTCATGTCAAACTTAGATTATAAGAATTTCTTAGTTACATTAACTAATTTAATATTAATTTCAAAAATAAGCATGTCATCAACATAAAGGCATACAATAACATAATCATTTCCAAAAATTTTACTATATACACATCTATCTACATCATTTATATGATAACCATTTGATTTTAAAACACCATTAAATTTTTCATGTCATTATTTAGGAGCCTGTTTTAATCCATATAATGATTTAATTAGTTTACATATTTTATTTTCTTTACCTGATATCTTATAACTTTCAGGTTGCTCCATATATATTTCTTCTTCTAAGTCTCCATTTAGAAAATTCGTTTTAACGTCCATCTGGTGTACCACTAGTTTATATATAGAGGCTATCGCTATTAAGATTCTAATAGTTGTAATCCTAGTAATAGGGGAATATGTATCAAAGTAATCTATTCCTTCCTTTTATTTAAAGTCTTTCGCTACCAACCTAACCTTAAACTTATCAATAGTCCCATCTGGTTTTAGTTTCTTTCTAAACAACCATTTACAGCCTATTGATTTGTTTCCAAGTGGTAGGTTTATAAGTTTCCAAGTGTTATTAGATATAGATTCTAACTCATCATTTTTTGCTTCCTTCTAAAAGGTTGTATGTGAAGAGTTAATTGCTTCTATATAGGTTGTCGGATCATCTTCTACTAAGAAGGTGAAAAAATCATCTCCTAGGTTAGTTTTTTTTCTGACCCTAGTACTTTTTTCTTGGTTGTTTCTCTTCTACTACTTTCTCATAAGCGTTTTTACTAGTAGATGCAATATCTGATTCATTGGCTTCCCTATTCCTATAGATTTAGATTTCATAGGGAATACGTTCTCAAAGAACTCTGCATCCCTTGCTTCTATAATTGTATTAGGATCTAGAATATTATCCTTAGTTTTTAAAACTAGAAACCTATAGGCTGCACTATTTTGTACGTACCCTATAAATACACAATCGGTTGTTTTAGGACCTAACTTTTTTTTTTTTTAGTTTCAGGTGATCCTACTTTAGCATGACACCCTCACACTTTAATATATTTATAACTAGGAACATGATTCTTCAAAAGTTCATAAGGTGTTTGTTCAGAAGATTTAGAAGGAATCCTATTTAGGATATAACAAGCAGATAGAATTGTTTCTCCCCACATATTTGAAGGTAAGCCTAAACTATTTAACATAGTATTCATCATCTCTTTTAGAGTTTTATTCTTATGTTCTGTTATTCCATTCTGTTCTGGTGTGTAAGGAGTTGTAGTTTCGTGACCTATTTCATTCCTTTTGCATAATTCTCTAAATTGAGAAGATTCATATTCACCTCCTCTATCTGTTCTAAGTCTTTTAATTTTTATATTTAACTGATTTTCAACTTGAATTTTGTATTTAGAAAAAATATCTAAAGCTTCATCTTTGTTCCTTAACAGATAGACTCTAGTGAACCTAGAGTAGTCATTTACAAAAGCTATGTAATATCTTTTTCCACCTCTAGACATGTGATTTCTAAAATCACTTAAGTCACTGTGTATCAACTCTAATAGAACAGATGATCTTTCTATTTGTGTAAAGGGTTTTCTAATGAATTTTGATTCTATACATGTTTCACATTTATCGAATCCTTTATTAGATATATTAGGTAATAAACCTAATATTTTCATTTTCTTTAAAGATACTATATTCACATGACCTAATCTACTATGTCATAGATAAAAAGGTTCAACGATATAAACAGAATTGGATGTCTTCTTATTATTATCATTGGATACATTTACAATGAATAAACCATCACTACAGTATCTCTTACTAACAAAAGTTCCATTCTTAGTCATTACAAGCTTATCTGAATCAAATACTAACTTAACACAAGCCTTATTGAGGAGCGAACCGGAGATCAAGTTTCTTCTAATGTCAGGCACATGTAGGACATTATTCAATATTAGAGTCTTTCCAGATGTGAGTTTCAGAAGTACTTTTCCTTTCCCTACAACTGGAGACGTTCTAACATTCTCCGTGAACACCTGTTCATCATCTCCTGATACTTGGTAGGAGGTAAACATGCTACAATCCTTACACAAGTGGCTAGTTGTAACATTGTCTAGTACCCATTCCAAGTTGTTTACAAGGAAGACTTCTGACACCACAGCTACTATCATGTCAGACTCATTGTCTGTTTCTGTAAGATTAACCAGCGGCTTATCTTTGTTTTTCTTAAGCTTGCAGGTTTTAACATGATGCCCAGGCTTTCCACAGTTGTAGCAGTTTCCCTTTTTCTTAAATTAATTATTTGCATTCTTCTTTTTGAGCCTACATTCATTTGCGTGATGTCCAGATTTTTCACAGTTATGACAGTTGCCCTTTTTCTTATTATTTGCCCGACTTGATTCCACAAGATTGGCCTTGGAATCTATCTCATTTCTATTTCCTTTTTGGTCCTTGATTCTATTAGCCTCCTCTATTCGTATGTGTATGATAATAGTTTTCAAAGAAACACCGTTTTTTATGTTTTATTCTATTCTTATATTCTTTTCAGGAGGGCGGTAACTTTTCTATTAGCGTTCCTGACAGAAACACTTCATCCAACTTAATTCTTTCTGTAGATAGTTCGTAAACTAGACTTTGAAAATCGTGAATCTGATTTGTGACAGGTTTATCGTCTGTCATTTCATAATGAAGAAAATTAGCAATTGCATGTTTCTTAGCACATGCATCTTCTAATATGTACTTCTTTTCTAAAGTAGTCCATATATCTTTAGCAGATTCATAAGAAGCATACACGTCATATAGTTCGTTGGACAAAGAGTTTAGAATGTAGTTTTTATAATTATTTTCATCCGCTACTTCGGTTTGATTTGCTGGATCTATAGTAAATGATTCAGATAGTATGTATGAAATTTTAAGGGTGGTCAATACGAACATCAGTTTCTGTTTCCACCGTTTAAAGCATTGTCTAGCGAACGGTTCGATTTTGGCTAACTCAGCAGAAGCATTTACTGTTACTGTAGTCATATTCTATGTAGTTCAACAATTCGATTTCAAGATTGTTGGAATATTTTATTGAATTAAATAGACTATTAAAATCATGAACCAAAAAAGGAAAATAAGATTTTAAGAAAGAAGAACTTATTGAATTGAGTCGAGGCGTGACTGAGTCACTCAGCTTGAAATCGAATTTGCTCCCCTTGGACAACGTCCCAAGTGCAACAGGTTTCCAGAGCAATCGACCTCCGGGATACAACGACTATGACCCGGTCCCAGCGGTGCACTCATTGTACGTGGGCTCGAACCACTTGCAGTTTAATCCGAAAGTGCTGAGTTGACTCAGCGATGAACTCAGTAAAATTCTTAAACCAGAATAGCAGAGAGAGTTTTTTAAAAGAGAATGATTTTCGTAACTCACATTGTACCCACGCCCGCGCCCAGCCCGTCTCGTCGTGTCGCGTCGCGCACGCGCACACGGACTCGGACTTGGCACGGCTCGGCTCGGCGAGCGCGCGCGTGTGTGGTCAATGGCATAGATTAGAGTCCCCCCCCCCCCCCCCAAGGACTAAATTCACATGCCCCCTGAATGGGGCTTAAGCCTAAGGCAAAAAGACTATCTTATATACAAGATAGTTTTCTTTATTAAATCCGATGTGGGACAAAACCCACAATTCAAAAGCACCAAAACTTTTCAAATTTTGGAGGGAAACTAAAAATTTGAAAACCAAAATTTTTAAACATATTTTGAAACAAAATACAACAAGCATAACAATGAGTTCATATACCTTCACCCTACCTCACATATGAATGTAAGTGTGCCATGGACAAAAGCTCTCAAGCAGGCTTATTGTTACTTGCATTAGTGGATCAATGTTAAATCTCCAGGTCAAGAAATCCATCATGTTTGGACCATGATCAATGTAACCTGAGGATGCATTAGATCTGATTAATTATTAGACAACCTAAATATATGTAAGGGTTCAATGTCTTAATTATTTATGCTTTGACTCATTTTACAAGGTTATTTGTAGCCAATAAAAGTGGGTATATGATTAGGTGATTCGTCAAAGTCCATTGAGACTTACATATGCCAACAAAGGATCTGCTAGTTTCTTAGGAACTTACTAACAACTTAGATTTAGGGGACTAAGTATTCATAAAGTAGTTTTTTTTTTTTTCTGTTGAGCCCAACACTTGAAAAAAAAAAGAATTTAAAAGATTTCTTAAATGTTTTCAACTGTTACACCTTTATTTTAACTGTTAAAAAGGTTTTGATCGCACTTGACGACAATTTAATGGTCCAAATCTAAAGTCTATCACTTGATCTAAATGAACATTGTGTATTTGGTAGATGATCATAATAGTAGAGGAATTGGATTGGATATAGATGCATAAAATAAGGCAAGATCACAAGATTTTAATATAGCAAGGAATATGAAAAACTATAGGGTAGTAGATTATCATAATTGATGTCTTTTAATAGAGGGATAAGAGCCCTAGATAGAGTAGAGAGAGCCATTGGATGTTTCTCCTAAGGCATCACATAGCTAAAGGGAGGGGTGCTCAGGGTCAATGGGAGGACGAACATTGAGGTAGCGTACGCATTCCAGTAAATTAAGGTTCAACTAACGATTCAAGTTTTGATATATGTTTGTTAAGGGATACACATTCTACATGCATAAAGATAAATGAATAAATAAAGGTTATGCATAATTGATGTTAAGACATCTCTTGATAGAGATGGTTGGAGCGCTTGAAAGTTTGCATGCGAGTTTCACCTAGCATGAGATTTTCATATTTCGCATTTATGTTTTTGGTATCCATGTCACTGGGAATGTTGGCACTTGTGATCACACCTACTCCTACCTTGGCAAATGAGATGATGACTACTATGGTCAAACATTAGTAATTCCAATGGATCAGATAATTTAGGGTATTTCACAAAATCCATTAAAATATCTAGTAAAGCTTTGGTCTCGTTAAAAAATATTAGATAATATATTGCATATTAAATATTACCATAAATGTCCCAAGTGAAAAATTGTTAAAATTATAGATCATGTATGACATAATTCCATTAGGAAATGCAATGATTGGTTTGAATCGATGGCATGACCATCAGGGTGAGACCCGCATAATTGTTGAGTGTACACAGTTACTATAAACAACTCTGGATAGAGTTGTATTGGAAGATGACTACTCTCTCAGTGACGGGATTATGGAGACAAGGGCTTGGAAGAGTCCTACGATGGGTGAGTTATTCACATAGCCTCTTTATTATAAGGAAGTGTTCGGTCCCCAAATCTATATGCTATTACATGCACATTTCTTCACATTAGAGTGTGCAACCATACGTAGGTACCACACAACACCTAATTTAGCTATCTCGACAAACGGTATAATAGCCAATCAAGGTACGTATTCTAAATTTAATCGAATTCCTTATATTGATGCTAGTGAAGAGCCTATAATCTGCTGCGATCTTCAGCATCCCCATCACCAACTCCTCTCCTTATTGGTCCCTACATCTCTTATGAAAAGAGAAAGTCCTTCCCATTTTTAATTCTCCAAGCTAAGAGAATAAAGTACTTTGGAACATAATTAATCATGTACATTTATTATTATTGGTTGGCACATTAGTACACACACTCCACTTGGGAATCGATACCAAGATCTCAGTGTTGAAATGAGGTTATCTTCACTCAGTTTACCGCTCGAACTATGGATCGGTGTGTTAAAGGGATCAGTCACGAGGAGAATAAGGATAGGATTTGTGTCTTGTCCCCTAATAGCTCTCTTTATTTATTTGGAATTTAGGGAGGGAAAACATATGGGGCCCACCGATAAATGATTACCCATAAGTGGACTGCGCAGGCATTCGACTAACAAGAACCCAATGATGCCACTTAAATGGTAGTTCAAAAACTCGAAAACTCCACCCAATTCGATGTTCAGCCAATCCGGTTGGCTTAATGCTTGACCTGACTCAACTTGATATTTTAATCATTGTAAATTGAAAATATTAGGAATGTAAATAGATATTTAAAATAGTTAAATTTAAGATAAGTAATATAAAATGTAACTGAAACCAATAACTAAAAAGATACATCATTGGTTAAAGTGCATTACTTTTTTTGTGTGTGGTTGGGGCATGGTTAGCAAAACGGCAAACACAGTAAAAAAAATAGAAATGCTGGAAATTCGGTGAATGAAAATTCGGGTTTAACATGGTTTGGATTCAAAATATTGGGGTGAAAAACAGCTTCTTTTTTTTTTTTTCAAAAGCGTTCCCTCTGTTTTCATATATAGCAAACCAATTACAAGAAAGCCTATTCGGGCCCAGCTGCAAAAATTCAACAGTGACCTATCGTATACAGAGATCAACTATACAAATAGCAACCAAAGCGAAGGCAAGCAAGCTATATGCGTGCATGTTATGCATGTACATACGTATATATAAATAAGGTTAAAATTGAAACGTTTAGTTAAAATAAGATTTCTATATGCATCATAGTTCAATAGTTAAATGGTGTTCTTTGCCTCTCTCAATTCTTTCCTTTAATTTTAAAGTAATACTTATATAAACCAATGTCTCTATTAAAAATTTTCACTGACCACCAATTTCTATTTTAAATTGCCTACAAAAGTTTTTGTTTTTTTTTTTTAAAATAAAACATGTTTTATTGAAATATATATATATATATATATATATATATATATGTGTGTGTGTGTGTGTGTGTGTGTGTGTGTGTGTGTGTGATTAATTTTGCTTGCTTAAAAAAGAGTCTTTTTTGTATATCTACTAAAATATATGGAGTTTAAACTTTTGATTAATTATAACAGTAATTTTCTAAAATACCAAGTTTCATATAGAGTTTTGCTAACTATGGGTTGGGGATTCAAATCCTACTCCTCACCCAGCCCTATATATATATATTGACTGTCATAACGTGGCTCAATGAAAAGATGCCATATTTATGCATGTGTCAAATATGGGCCCATAATGAAAATCGCAAAAAGGCTGCAATCTGTTTTCAATGAAATGTTTACTTTTCAACATAAGGTTTCCTTAACTAGGGCCTTTTTGCATCAAACACTCTTTTTTAGGGTGAAACTCCCTTTAATGCCCTCTAATCTCTTCATTAATATAGATTTTTCTCATCAATTAAAGACTTGTACAGATTAAATACTCAAGTGTGTAATAAATGACGGCACAATGATTTCAAAATTGGTTGGGACTCTTCGATCATGCAGACAAAGTTGTACGCAAATCCAGACTATTCAAATCACTTATCTAACTGTGATGGTCATATCCAGATGTTAAACCCAAAAAATGACAGTGATGGCATGCACCATCATCCACAGTGTCTCCCACAACTTAGATGGTCCAGATATCTGTCCATGAGTATCATATGTGAGGAGCATATGGCATCACCATCTCTAAACTTGTGGTGAGTTGTTAGAATCTAGTAAGGTGTTATGTTTAGTAGATTGTAAGGGTGCAACTTCGATGAATCGGGTTGGCTTGAGGGTCAACCCGACCCGACCCCAACCCGTGATCACGTGGGTTAACATATAGTCCAACCCTACCCGAGGTAACCATGTCCTAAACACTAACACATCTAGGGTTGGACAATTAGGGTTTGATGGTATGGTGGGGCCAAGAAATCTACAAAAAAGCTGTACCTATTCGTTGTCATCGTCATCTTCTTCCTCCTCTTCTCCCCTACCAAACGATATGGACAGCTAAGATAATACATATGGTTGACAATGGGTCAGCTACAACTAGGGTTTTAGTAAGCTCTTTTACAAAGATAGTTAATTTTGGTAAATCTTCAGCAGTAGAGATGATTTTGGATCATTAAACTCAAAAAGGTGAAATTTAGTAAATTTCTCATTTATTTGGCTAACTTTATGGTAGACCTTGTCATAATTTTTGAAAGCATAATAACAACTTTGCTCCATTTTTTCATGGAATTTAAACTAACCAAGGTGACTAGCTATAAGAGTTACTTTTCGACTCCGGTGGTGACTATAAATAACAAAACTAGGGTAGGGATTTAAAAGAAAGTAATATATAATTATAATGGGTATATGTTAAAAATAGTGATGGTTAAAAATCATAGCAAGCCGTCCAAATTCCAAGGGTAGATTAGATTGTTATTGTCTTTTTGTCACCCTTGTTTCAATTCTACACCAAATTCATAATTGATCAGCGATTTGGATGGTCCGAATTATACCATGCATATTACTATGCCATGTGTAGGGTGGTGGTGGGCTGGGCTAAGGCCAGCTCGACTCCCCAAGCCCTGACACTAGCCCTATAAGGAAAAAGATCTAAATGGCCCATGGTTTGAATAAATAAAAATTTTTGAGTGCCCTCTATCTAAGATGAGTCCCGTCACATGAACAGTTTGGATTAATGGAACATGGCCTGTATTCAAGGATTGCCCAATGTATGGTGAGTGGGAATAGGTCACAAATGTCTTTAAACCGTCCATCCGTTCTTATTATATAATGGAGGCTCACTTGATGATGGGACCGGGCATTCCTTACTGATCCTGGCTAAGCTCTGGACCTAATTAAAGCACCATCCTGCCCATTTCGGGGTCCAAGGATCACCATCATTTTTAAAATGGTGATGAACTATAACATTCTAACCCGGTTGCAGGAGAGTAGTTTTGATCTTTGGAATGGAGTGTGATGTGGGGAAACGAATACCAGTGCAGCCCACCTGATGAACCGACCAACTCGATGTAAACGGAAGTTTTGTTTTGTTGGAGAGGATGGATTGAAGAAGCATTTGGGCAGCAAACGTGCTGACCTAGCACGCATGAACAACAAGATAGTCTCTCTCATTGGGTGGGGCCTACTGTGCTCAGTGATCGGTGATGATCAGGTCCGTTCACACCTCAAGTGGGGGTTACAAGTGTTTGAGAAGAATAGGCTTTAATTTTGAAAAGAAATGACCATATGTAAGTGTGTAACCCATCTGATCATGAGAAGGGACCAATTAATGTGATCTCTGAGAGATCAGGTATAGTTTGGAAAAACCTGATAAATGGTCCACATCTCATTTTGCATGTGAAATATGGACATTTTTGTCAACATGAGAGAGACTCAAAAGTCAAGCTACACCCGTGAATCGAAAGCAGGGGGACCCACCGCAAGGATAGAGCTGCATTATACGTGGCTGATGAGATTGGAAAACGATGTAAAGCTGCAACAGCAGACCAAAAGTATCGAAGACCACTGCAAGACGCATATGCATTTGTTCTTGCCTGCTCAGATACTCTCGTCAGCGTGTGATGGATGATGATACGCAAGCACTTAAATTCTTGCATTTGTGAACTGTAATAACCATGGCTCTCAGTTTAGATCTATCATGAATTTAAAATAAAAAATAAAAATAAATAAAATTACACTTGTAAGTTGTAATGCAGACTTTCTTAACCCAATTCAAGAGAAAAGCTCAACCCATGAATTGAGCCAAAGCTTGAAAATCCAGCCCATTATTTTTAGCCTTCGAAGAAGCAGAGCAGAAGAGATGGAAAAAGTAGAGCAGTTCAAGATGATTTGGGTGTTGCAGGATGGGGCGGGGTTGGTTTACAGTGCTGGACGGGGCAACAACAAGGAAAAGGCAGTGCGGTAGTGTTAGAGCAGGTGGTGGTCGTAGTTAAAGGCAAGGCCTAAATTTGATGAAGGTGGAGTATGATGATGGCTGCCACCTGTGTTGGGTTGACAATGACGATGAGTGGTGCAGGGTGCGAGTGGATCAAAGGACCTAGATTAGGAGCTCTGATACCACGTTAAGTCACAAAGACTATATTGTAAAAAATCTTCAACTTATATTATTTTTCTAATAACAATTGAATATATAGAGGAGATGGAGATTTGTTATGGCTCTGGAGAGATTATAACTGATGCACATTATAATATAAATAGAAATTATCCTAATTCAGGAATATCATCCAAATTTATCTAATCTACACCACTTTCTAATCGTAAAAATTTTCAGTTTCGACAGGTCTGTTGCTGACAACTCTTTTGTATTTCTAGTTAATGAATTTTATATATATCTTTATACATCTTTATATATATATATATATATATATATATATATACATCTTTATATATATATATATATATATATATATATATATATATATTTGGTAATTCATTATTTTATTTTAATTTCCATAAAAACTATTAAAATTCTTGAAGTACCATCTACGTGGAACTGATGATTTTTTAGATAGTTTCAAAATGTCCTAAAATTAATCTTATGTAACTTTAGGTTTTATTTTATCTTTATTTTTTTCCCCTAAAACTAGACTCATCAAGTCAAGGTTTATTCAGCTTTTAAATTACCTCAATTAAAGTTGCATTCATGAAAATATACTATTTTGAATTGAGCATATTTAAGTTGTCCATTACAATCCATTTGCAACCACATTGGGCTACATCAAAGTGGTATTAGACTAAGTTTGATTTATGATAGAAGAATTTACAAATAATTTAATGTTCATTTTATCAAATTTGTTCACCCATCTTAATATTATTTTTTTAAGTCATAAAAAAGGTAGAATTCCCATTCTTTCCCTCTACTACATTGATGGAAAGTTTTGTTGATTAGAGTCGGTCACTATTTTTTTATGAATAGATTAATTATAATACTGTATATGAAAAGAAAGTTTGAAAAATATTTGGACATGCTTTTTTAAAAGAAGATTGTAAAGTTGAAGAGACAAATGGAGGCAATGCTATGATTTTAAAAGATGAGAAAGCTTGGTATGATAAAGAACTTTCAATGCATGACCCAAAAAAAAAAAAAGTAACCGCCATCTTGTCATCCTTTAACCTCCCATGTAACAACCTTGGTTTTTTGAGCCATATGAGAACTGGACGACTAATCCAATTAATAATTTGATTTTGTAATTATTAATAAAAGGATAGTTTAGTGGATCGATTCCTCAACCAATTCGCAAATATTGTTCTTTTGCTAGGTGGCTACATCCTCTCTTCTCGAGGTTGTTTGGGTTATAAGCCTGGCTCTATAAGAGAGTTGGTTCCTTCTTGGTTAGGGGGGTGTCCTCCTGTGAAAGACAGCAAGGTTTGGCAGCATGCCATGGTGGCACTTTTCTAAAACATCCGGTGGGAAAAGAATGATCGTTGTTTCAGAGACATTGGCCACCTCCTTTTATGTTGCCAAAATTTCTTTGACGCAGAATTTCTTTGACATTTAAGGAGTGAGATCCTTTGACCAAAGGCCTGGTTTGTTGTATTTTTAGTATGACACAGAATTTATTTGAGGTTCAAGGAGTGGGATCCTTTTTTAAAAAAAAAAAAACACACGCAGACAGACCCCCCACACGCACGCCTTAGAGGGATTTCACCACCTATGGGTACTTGAACCCTTGACCAGGTGTTGAAACTCCTGAGAGTATAACAAGAGTAAGGACCCAAGGAGTGGGATCCTTGACCAAAGGGCTGGTTTATTGTAATTTTAGTGTTCCTTTCTATTTTCTGTTTTGTGTTCACTGTTTTTCTTTTGGCTTTTTGCCTATAATAAAGATATCCCTCGAAAAAAAAAACACCACCTACCATCTCAACAAGCCCCAAGGGGTTCTTTGTCAATTTAGGCCCTGTTTGGTAGCCACCTAAAAATCTGTCTACCAAGCAGGGCCTACCTTTTCAATAACTAAAGGTATGAGTGTGTAGGCGAGAGAGAGAGGTCTCAAGTGCCACAGATTACGGTCCACCCAGCAGGAAATTTGTTACATATCAAGTGCACGGGACAAATCCATTCAATAAATTGACCTACAATTAAGAACACTATATGCAAAAATCAGCCCCATCCACTCATCAAATGGAGCACACTCATATTTTGCTATTTATCAATGGCTATACACTATTTTCTATGTTGTGGCTCACTTGATCAATGGATGTGGCTGATTTTTGGTGAGGCCAACCTATTAGGAGGATTGAATATCACAAGCACTTAATAGGTTGGAAGTTAAAGTTATCCTCTGGGTGGACCCTAAACTCTAGTCCAACCAGTAGGAGTTGAGACCACCTTTCTCAATTGGGATCTGCGGCCAGGTCAATGTTACAAAAGACTACTCCATTTCTTAAACCTTAATCCAAGATTTATCCTGATGGTGACAACACCATGGGCAGGAGAGAATACATGATGCTGCACAGATTAGACAATCTCTGGGCCATCCCTTGAAAACCAAATCATGCACCTTTGGAAGCATTTGTCAATAGCTCGTTTTCTGCTGGAAAGTTCTACAATCATCGAAGATCCTTTATTTGGCTATTAGGTCACTTCCACCACTCCCAACTTTTGAGAAGTAAAGCAATCCATAGGATCCATTAGATGAAAGGGGCCTAGTAGTTGAAATGCATCAGAAATATGGATTATGACTTCAAAGAACAGAAGTAACAGACATGGAACCCTTTTCAAGGGAAGAAACTTGAAAGGGTACGTGTCACCTTTCACTATGTTAGCACAACCTTTGGTTAAACAGAAAAGGCCGTTGCTGAACTAGAAGTGCCATGGACAAGACTTCCAAAGACAGCCTGCTGCTACTCTAGAAAGCTTAAATAAGTGAAGCTCTTGCTCAAGTACAGCCAGAATCCAGAAGTTGGAAGCACCTTTCATTACCACCAAAATCCAATCAAAATTAATCACAACTTTTACATGCCTGTTACTCAAGGGTATGTTTGGACGCCTGCCAGATATGCATTCGAGCAGCTGCAGAAGAGTAAATACTGTTCAAGTGAGTGGATCATGAGACAAGCATCTTAATTGCCAAAATGCACCTCAGATCACAGAGTAAAGAAAAACATGACTCCACTTTTATATCTTATTTCCATGCTGGTTGGAAACGAAGTGATACAAAGCAACATTCACTCATCTATACTTAAGCCCAACAATGTTCAACCAAAAAAAAAAAAACTACATGGCAAGTTTTTTGTTGTCCCTCCTACCACCATAAAAGCAACTGTAGAGCAGGGAGTTGAATAAAACATATTTTGATGACCTATGGTTTAACTGAAGTTATGGCCCTTAATCGATTAGAGCATAATGGTGGAATAAGATTCATGTAGCCGACCCTAATTAATTGGGATAAGGCTTAGATGATGATTTTTAACCTCATCAGAATGCTCTTCCAATTTCTCCTACCTCTTTGTTCAATGTAATGGCCAGTTGCGCCCCATGGAGTTTTTTTTATATATATTTATTCTTCCTTAAACTGTTCAACACATAAGTAGTTTGATGTTTCTAACATTTTCTTCTGTTTGTGCATATCATATTCTGGTTACACATTTCTATAGAATCATGTGTCATAATTACTTAACAGTAATCCTCTTCCTAATTTGGCATTTTGCGAATAATAGATGAAAACTAGAAAAGCATTTCAGAAGGCTTGGGCTCTGTTTGGGCAACAATTAAGATTTTAGGGCCTGTTTGAGCAACAATTAAGATTTGAGGGCCTGTTTGGATTCATGGAAAACAGAGGAAAAGAAATAGTGTTTCTTGTGAAACCTTGTCTCCAGGAAACTGTGGGAAAGGAAACATTGTTTTCCTCGTTTGTTTTCCAAAAAGATTTTCCTGGAAATTTAAGATCCATTCTCAAATTTGTTGTTTAGCAAAATAAAAAATTAACCCTTTGTATTCCTTCAATTCTAACTTGAAAGAAACATGACTGCAACTTGATTCCTACCCTGTTAATAAGAACACTGGTGAAGGCAGTTGCGGTTTGTTCATTCAAAAGGAAGTAATTACCTCCACCAATTAAGAGAATCCAATGAAACATGTATGTGGACAGCATAAAATATAAAAAATAATAATAACAATTATAACAGAGGGGATCCTCAAAGAACTACTGAAGTCCCCTTGTGACGCAGATGGAGGGATGACTCCTCACAGAGACTTCTCGAATCCATGAGGAAAGAAAGCAGAAAATAGAAATAAATTCTAATAAATTCGAAATTGATTAATTAATGAATAAAAACGAGTTCACAACCCTTTAAATAGGGGTACCAAGCAATGGGAAAGAAATCAGAATCACACTACAACTAAAACTCCTAGAATCCACGACTTACTATAAATTGTAAACTTACTATTTATAGACGATCGTGATGTCTACTAGTGCGCAAGGTTTTCGGCCAAAAATAGTAAGTGTCCTATTTGGCTTCAACAAACCGTTCTCCTAATTATTCTAAGCTCTTTTCACGTTGCACGCAACTCCTAAAGCCCGATGGATGAAGAGTTATAATCAAACTAAAACTTACTATTTATAGTAAAAACGAAATTAAAACAGGAAACGACCGTCGATCCAGAGGTATTTTGCAAATCCGGCTTGCGCAACCAGCGTAGCTGGGTTGGTTGGCTAAAGTAGCTCGTTCTACCCCAAAGTTATATATTTTACGCCTGATAACTCATTCGGGATTGTGAGATACGCCCGATCTAAGGTCCGACGGTCCGGATCACTTCTGTCGTCAACCGGGCCTTTTCTGATCCATCTTGGCCATGACACTGTCCGCGACCCACTCTACATCACCTTGCTAACAAAAAAGATGGCAAATAGTGCATGATTAACTGTTCATCATATCTCTAGAGAATGAAAGAAGCAAAAATCATCACAAGCAAATCCAAAATAAAAGAGAACGAAGACAATACACAATCCCAATGAAAGAAGACTGAAGTGAGATCTAAACTTGAAGTCGAGAAAATCTAATTTTTCGAACTAATATACAGATCTAAAACAAGCACCAACACCATCAAGAGCTCAACTCATGAACAACGACCCCTTCTCGTAGTCTTCAAACTGCCAATATAAATTCGAACAGAAAGGAAATGTTAAAGACTCGCTAACAAGTGCTTGAGACAGAGCCAAACCATCACAAAATGAAGATCCAATTCTTCAGATTCGAAGCAAGATCCAGCATTTATGAACCTCCAGAAAGAAAAAGAAATGGAAGCCGAGAGATAAAAGATTCATCAAGATCCATATGGCACAAACGCTCCAAATGCCATACCTTGCTAAAAATTAGAAACAGATCCGAAATTGAAAGGGTTAAATAAAACATAAAATGACAAAAACAAAAAAAAAAAGAGTTGGCCCTTGAGATCTAAGAAGACCCTAGAACTGAAAATAAAAATAAAAAACAGATCTGACTCATTCAATTGCTGAAGGGGAAAAAAACACGGAGATAACAAATCATGCGACAGATATAGCATGCTTTCCAAGAGAGAGGTGCAATCATACAAAGAGGAAGAAGAAGAAGAAGGGAAAGATCAGACCTTGGTTGAGAGGGAAATGATGCAGCAGAAAAACCCTAATCTTGCAACCTTTACTGCCGTCTCCGATTCACTTGATGCAAGGCGGGATCAGATGCGGCTAGAAATGAAAGGGGAAAATAGAGGGCGCATCGCATCATTCCCGACCTGCACCAAGCGAATTCGAGACAGTAAGTAAGAGATATCGGAAACGCATGCGCTTCCATCTCCTCTCTCTCTCTCTCTCTTCCCTGCTTTCTAAAAAAGAACACCCTATCCTCCGTCTCCTTTTCGGTCCACAGCTTTCTTTTTCTTCTTTTGCTGCCACCCTTATAAAGAATATTTATAGAGGCTCCGATTGGAGGGATTTATCGCCACGTGTCCTACCGACTTTAGGGGCGGGCGGAGGCCATGAAGAGAAGGAATTAGATGCTCTGGCAGAGTAAGAAGATTGATACTTGGGCGCTAAGAAGTTCTAGACACGGCTTGCAAGTTTACTCAGTTGGAACTGTCCAAGATTAGATGTGTCCCACACTGAAAACTAGGGCTTTCTTGTCACTTGACTATCCAACGGATGGACACTTATTGGCCTAGCCAATTGGGTGTTACCAGGGTGTGGGCCCAGCTTGACGTATGTGCCCTCTGTCTATGCCGCCCCTCCATCAGTTTTGGAGGATAACAGAGTTTGGAGCTCAGTTTTGGCCGACAACAGAGTTTAGAGTTGAATATGAACCAAGCTAGCTCAGTTACCTCGCTCAGTTCATATCAAATAAGCTTAATTTAGCTTGGCTTGAACCTGAGTTAAGCCAAGTTAATTTTTTGGACTCAAAAGGATTTTAAGCTTAGCTTGAGTTAGTTTGAGTTCGACTCAACTCGGCTTGCAATCGTACCTGAACTGAGCCGAACCGAAGCCGAGACTAAGCTCAACTCGGTTTAGCTGTAATGTACAGCTCTACCAGAGTTTCAAATCAAACTATATTTATGTTTTCCCTTTATTCAAGTGTGCCTTGCATATCAACAATTTGTGTGGCAAATAAACGTTATGGTAGGCCTCAGGAAGTTTTTAATGTTAGTCAATTCAATGACCAACATTTTTTATAGTGTGGCGCACTTGATTTTTAGGTCTGCTTCATTTTTTTGGACTATATCCTCATTTTAGCTAGAAAAACTGATGGATGATGTGGATATACATCACATTAAGGTGGGCCCTATGGTCAGGGCAACACCCACTACTGTATTACCCAAGTAACACCTAATCTAATTGAGAATGGAATTTCTTGGTCCACATGATAGATACATGTAGAATTATGTGGAATGTCGGTCATAGTCAATAAAAGTCATATGTACTGCTTGGATAGAGATACTTCGCACCTTTCAAATACACCCTACAACATGGGTTCATGGGTTCCCAACGAGTGCAATTACTTTGAAGGTAAAGTTCACCCAGCGAGCTTCATAATTCAGCGCACTAATTGGGGCAATTAAAAACATTTCTTAGAAATTTCACCATCCAACCCTTGCTTTTTTGGAATATTCTCTTCTTGTTGGAAGCCCGACAACTTCCGGATGAGCCCTTAAGCTAAAGCAGGCTCATTCTTCAATTTTGAGGTGTTGAATTGATGCGGGCCTTTAGAGATCGGAACATTAATTTTTAATTAAAGATTCCAAAAAATAGATTGGCTTCAATTTTTGCTTAACACCAAAGCTAGAGGGTTTGGATCCAGTAAAGAAAATTATGTGGATTCCATCTGTCTATATTTCCCTTGTTTTGACTAGTGTACAATGGTGAGGAGGAGCTTTTTTTTTATTGGTAGGAAAGTCAGAAAAATAGAGTTGCTTCTTCGGTAAAATTGGGATAAATTTAGGTTAAAAGATCCCAATTCAAGATGAAGTTCATGAGGAAGTGGTATCCCTTTCAAATACATTCCAATGTCTAAAAATTGGTTAATCGATAAAGTTATATGAAGGTGTTCAATTAGATCATGAAAGCATAACTGAATTTGTACTATTTAAGTGAAATAAGAGATGACATTCTCAAATGAGAAATATGATTTAATTACTTTGAAAGAATTGAACAAGTAACCGTATGCAATAAAAATCTCATGTTCAATTTTGTAGAGTGACAATAAGAATAACCTCTCTTCTTTTCTAAGGTATGGATTTTATCAATCAGGAATATTAATAACAATGCCATCATTTAGATCCAAATGTGCTATGTTTGCTTTGTTCTTCTTTTCTGGGCACATTTGATGTGGCACTAGCTAAAACCTTGTTCAAAGATGTTTTTACTAGTATTGACCTAAATTTGGATGCTCATTTGAGATTTTGGGTACTCAAAAAAACTAATAGATCTAACTACAAGGAAGCAAGTAATCTGATACAACATTTCTTTGGTATCTTTCACCTCAAATATGATTTTGAGATCTTTGGTTTCCAAGATCTCTTCTGAGTCATAAGTCTTTTACTAATTAGCCTCGGTAAAATTTTCAGATGACGTTAGTAGATAGCATGGTGGGAGGTATAGGTCATTACTATGTGATGAGAACTGGAGTTCTAGCCTATAATAGAGATGTTTCACTCAGATTTAGTATCCAGGTAACACCAACTAGCTTGCACGATGTCATTCAACCAGAAGGGATGATTATGTACCCTTTTAATGAAAAATTCCATAAAATGCTGCCATTTTATGTATTAAAGTATCATTTTCAAGCACAAAGTAATGGCTTGAAAATGGAAAGCCCTTGCTCTAGTTAGTAGAAACATCAAATCTCATTCAAAATCATGCATGAGACTTTCATCTCGCACAGTTCCCAAGTGATAAAAGAAAGAAGAATTCTTTTTCTTTTTATTACCTTTGTCACATATGTACAAGATTGAATTTAACCATTCAGCCATGGATGCTTAAAAAGGATAACCGTACATCATGAATAACCAAATTCTAATTGAAATAAAATATTTAGGAGGAAACAATGAAATGGCATCAATTCAAATCCAAAACCTTCGAACTGAGAGAGAGAAACAAAAAAAATAATAATAATATAAAAATAAATAAATCTTAAACAACTTTCGAAATAAAGAGGACTTAACATGAACAAGAGGCATCCACCAAAAATGACGCCACCCTTTGTTTGGAAGAAAAGCGGGATGAAGACAAATAAATGAGAATCAAGGGTATCAAGAAAATTGAAAGTTCAAATACTTAAAGATATAAAGACCTTTTCTGGTTTAAAAAATCTCTTTGATCATTGAATAAATTTGTTTATTTTTTAGTTTATCTTGACTATTATGAGATGTCATAAAGGGGAATGGCTTGGCTAGGCGGGATTGTTGAGCTAGAGTTAGGTTTCTTGTTTACCCACAACAGAGGAGCCACCCCCACTAGGCAGGCAACATCAGTCATTAACGCACTCTCTTCGCACAATATATCCACTTTGAAGTCCAAAGTCTGGCCGGCTTGAATGGTATCATCGTCCAAATCCTGCTTCTTTCCAGTCTCAGGATATAGGTCTCAATCCTATTTACCATGAGAAGTGAATGCCTACAAAAAGTATATAATCTCGATCCCGTCCTGCTCCAAACAATCCTCTTTTCTCTTGGCCACTCCCATGCTTTCTTTATTATGATCCATTCCAATTATGGGTACCCAGGGTTGTGGACAGCAGGGAAGATTGTTCTAGTTCTCATTAAATCATCAAATAAATGCCCTTGTTTAGGACCAAAACTTCAAGCAATCAAAGAAGAACTGGGGATAGGTGATCAATCTAACTATGTTCGATCTTGCAATCAGCTTATAAGATATAGGTATTCTCAGCAACCCGGGTGGTAAGACGAAGGCGCACAGCCAACTCTAATTTAGGTAGCATTTTCTCATCTAACCTAGAGCCAAGGGAAACAAATAAATAAATCGATGTCTTAAACAATTCCTCTTGGCTTCAGTAAGGTAGTTTTTCGACCTGTGCATGGAAGCTGGGGTTAACTCTACAAGTACCAACAACTATCAACCTAATAAGAAATAGGTGGTAGTCTCATGAAATTAGGGATTGAATACGAGGGATTGTACAATTTTAGCAATTTAAACTTAATTAGTCCATGCCACGTTACCTTTTCTAAGTGCCAGCATATCAATCATCACACTCCACTGGAGTATCCAATAACCAGTCATCCAAGAACGTGGCTCACCGACTTTTTTGACTTTCAAGGGGAAGTGGACTTGAAAACCACCTCCTTTATTTTTAGCCAGAGGAGGTGCACAAGGAATATCAACGAAAGGCCTCTCCGGCTTCAAGCACGGACAACACGTGCATTCAGGAAACGGTAGTGGTTCAAAAACATGAGGTAGTTGTAGTAGGAATTTTGGGAATTTCTTTACCACCACCACAAACCTAGATGCATTTATTGGCTGAGTATGGTAGCTCTAAATGTTTTGCCATCAAGGCTTCCCACCAACTTCCAGCGAGTGTGTGGGATATTTCGTGGTGCATAGGGATGCTTCCACGGTGAAACTGATTCTACGTCAAAATCACCCATCAGTCATTCAACACAACGTACAATATATATATATATATATATATATATATATATATATATAAAGAACCGTCCATGTAGTTTTGGTCAGCCGACCTAACAAGTGGTCCCCTATATATAATTTTTTATTATTTTTTTGGAATATTATCAATCACCCTTCCAAAGATGGTATTGGGGACAAAACACTCACGACGACAATTCTACCAACACTGATCCCACGTTTCATAAGCCATTAAAAAGCATGGTCCAAAGACTAAACTGGTCTGTAGGGGTGTCAATGGGCCGGTCTCAGGACTACAAGATCAGAATTTTGAATAAGGCCGGCCCGATGGCCTGGCCCGTAACAGTTCAAAATCGGGCCAAGACAAACCCCAAGCCCGGCCTGTTGACAACCCTTATGAGTTAGGTCCAGATTAGGAGAGTCCATTTGAATTGCCCTTTATCTGTTTTATATTATCTATACAGGGATGCTTGTGTTACATACATTCCATCAACCTATTGTAGCAGCTCATGTTAGAATGTGAGCCTAATAAATAAAGCAAATTTGAAACTTGAAATGATAGGATTGAATACTCAAAACTAAGACCTTTGGCGCTCAAAAGTTTTAGATGAGGCTGATATTTGTGTTGTCCTTTCATCCAGGCCGGAATGATGTCATAGGTTAGGTTGCGGCGAATTTGAGTGTTGAATCTGCCTCATTTTTAGGCTCATCTCCAAAGGTGAACTTGTTAAACGGGTAGACGGAGAGAGAGAGAGAGAGAGAGCATCACTGTACATGATGTGTACAGCGGACACGTAGTAAAGAGAGAGAGGGAGAGTGATGGAATTAAATAGAGAGAGAGAGAGAGAGAGAGATGCCAAACGAGTCAGATTGTGCCAACTCAGTTATACTCAACATATCATTATCACCCCAATCCCACGTGACTCGGACAAGTCAGGCCAGGTCAGATCGAGTCACCTACCTCTCGAACTAGCCTTAAAACAAGTTGAAGTACTCATTGCAATTCAGATATCCTCCCAGAAAAGCGAATTGGAGTTGCTGAACTCACATTGAGAAATGGTTTAATGGCACATGTGCCAACAAAGCACAAATTGTGGGAGATCGAACCCATTCATCACCCCAACATTGGTTTTTCTTTCGAATTGCCTTTTCAACTAGTGGATGGGAAAGGGGCTTGCTTTTGAAGAAAGTGTGACTTTTTTTTTAATTATTATTTTGATATCCAGCTGTGTGCAGAACCCATTTTTCACGTTTCCACTTTCAAAAGGAATTTATTTTCATGGAGACCCAATCAACCTACCATAAGTTCCCCTGTGCGAAGTTGTGGATTGGAGGCCGCATGTTCTTTCATTCTTTTTTAATCTAATTTTCCTAAATTGTCCGGATAATATGAAAATTTAGCTTCAAAAAATTAATTTAAGTGCTCAATTTTATAATTTTGAACTAAAATTTAATGATATTTTAATCAAAAGTGAAAAGAAAATTTAATAAACTATCACTTTCGGGAGGGGAGCGGACCGGAAAAAAATTCATATTTTCAATGAAAATTAATTTAAGCATTTAATTAGTTGAATTTATTTGGCAAATGATCTCAACCAGTGAAAACCATTGAAAATATCAAATTTCAATGGTTAGTGTTGAAAATAAGTTCTATAAAAATGGTTAAAAATCAGGGATTTGGTGTGGGTTTAGAGAACAGATTACCTGCCACTGGAGGCAGGGCATTTTTTGTGCCTCCAAATTGTGTACCATGCCACATGTGTACGATGATCTGAACCAGACATACAGTGGAATAAGCGTTTGTGCTTGAAAATCGTATTTAGTGTTGCATGCCATGGAAAGAAAATCTTATTTTGGGTTGCATGCCAAAGAAATCAAAGCCAAAAAAAGAAAAAAAGAAAAAGAAAAAGAGAGACCTTGTGCTTGTTGTTCTTTCTTGGCTTTCAAGCCATGTTAGTAAATGTATACATCTTCCTACTCTCAAATGAAAAAGAATCAAGAAAATGGAAGAAAATAAAACCAAAGGAAGAAAAGAAAACCTTTCATATCTAAATTTTCCCACATAAACCGACTCAATCGGATTCGGGACTGCAATGCGAATGCGAGTTTACGCTGCTTCCGTTGGTAGGGAAGAAATCAAGCTTGCAGAACAAGTGCGTCCGGAACTTGAATGGACCAACAGGTCCTATATTCCACGTCACCCTCGAACCCCCTTTGAGATGGAATGTTATCTTATCCCTCTTCAAAGAGGCATCAATCTCCTCCGCTGCGTTCCCTTCCAACGGAATCGATGATGACTGAACAACATATGGGAGGGTTTTTGTGCTGTTCCTGGGTATTTCGAATGGCTCCGCTCTCAGCTCTGCTACAGGCACCCCATCGAAACGGAGGACGAAGCTGATGTCAGAGAATGTTGCTCGTGCTTTGGCATTCTCATTAATCGCTGTGACGTAGAGTGTAATTTGAGTGCTGAATACTCCGTATCGATCGTAGTTGAGCATGTCTAGACGGGAGTAGGTGACTTTCATGTCGGGGACCTTTGGCTGGATTATCATGTAACCTATTAATATGACGAGGCCACCTATGATGACTGCGATGACGAGCAAGGTTATGAAAATGGCTACTAACCAGATCAATGGATGGGTGCGGTGCTGTGGAGTCGGACCTGAATATTTTCGCTTTGACAAAAGACGGTTGATATTCTCCATGACAAGACAACATTCGGAGAAATTTGGAAGCGATTGGCGTTGTCTCTTTGTATGGGAAAACAAGGGCGAATATGAGGCTTGGGTATCTCTATCTTCCTTCCTTGTCTCGCCAGAAACCCACAAACGTCTTCCTCATTTCTTTTGTATAAGAAAAAAGCCTTCTTTCGTCAACAAAATACCAAACTTGCACGCACAAGATGTTTTACTTCCCTTGCAAGATTTTGATTTTATATATGTATAATCCCCCTTTCAAATTTGTGAGAAAAAAGATAGGCACGTATACTTTTAGTTTTAATTCTCTCCAAATTGGAGAGGGGTGATCAGTGTTTATATTTCAAATGGGCCATGACCGCATCCCTACCTTCAATACTCCCTTTTGTCGAATGTTATGAACTAGAGTATCATATAATTCCTCTCCCCTAAAACTATAGGCGTGGCTTCCCGCTCCCCAATGTCTCCTCCATTGTACACCCCTACTATTATAATAATACGAGCAGATTTTGGACATTTTTGGCCCCACAATTAGTTCCCGGGGGAGAATTTTTTATATTCTAAGAAGATGAGAAAACATCAATAACGTGGGTAATTTGGAAAGTAAAAAATGTAGCCGTCATGTCCAATGGTTTTCCACTACAAAAAACCCCAATGCCTAGATTCTAGCTGTAAGAAGGCCTTATTTAATGCAAATAACCCATACCAGCCGTAGTAATAGGAAGGCCTTATTTAATGCCAATAACCCATACCAGCAGTAGTACTAGGAAGCCGTGTCACAACCATCATGTGAGGTCTACTGTAATGAATCTACGAAATCAATTCCACACATCTGCTAGGCCACTCATGTTAGGGAAAAAAAAAAAAGGGCAAATCTAAAACTCAAGTAACCCAGAGAATCAAAAAAATTGTGATGGGTTATCCACTATTGCATGTGGCCTAGGTCTCTCCTTTTGTTCTCTTAACCCTTTTATTTCTCCATGTGCCTCAAGCGTACCTTGCCTCTTGTTCTCCATGTTCTCTGCCTCAGGTTCGTCGCCTATTTCCCAAGCGATGGATGTGTCGATCCTTACTCTTGCTCCGGTGGTACTCTCAGGAGTTTCAACACCCAGTCAAAGGTTCGAGTATCATAGGTGGTGAAATCCCACTACGGCTTGAGTGTGCGTGGGGATGTGTTGAGTCAAGTAGACGAGTCATCAAGTTGACTCAGCCAAGTTTCAAGACAAGTCACTGGGTTTTAGAACTATGGTCCAAATGACCACCCAAAGCTATCTTAGGGTCACATTGGCATCTAGAGGCTAGTTGGGTTGGTAAACATTTTCAATGCAAGTTAGCCCTATTCAGAAATTTGCATTTTACTCGGCCCAGTTTTGGTCTGGCTCATTGCCAGTCCTAGTCCACAGATCTATGTTCCTGCTACAAACTCCAGACATAACACATTTCCTCGTTGAAAAGTTGCTGCAAAATCAGTGGCATGGGCTGACACCAATCCAGAACATAGAGCAGCTGTATACCAAAACAACACTGATGATGTTCTGGATCGGTCTGATATCAACCAATGAATTTGATTCACTGCTTTCCATTTTACGACTGTGGATTTCAGAATATGCCCCGCAATGCTATCCATGTTCTGGAACATACTTGATTCGCAAAGGACCTCAGATGGTTGTCTGGATGAGCCCTGCATTTTCAACTCTTTTAAAATCATCACCACTATGTACACTGAAGACGCCTTCCATAATTTACCGCATGATCAGGGGTTGCAAAATCCACACTAAGCTCCATAGGAACCACCGTGACGTCTCTGTTATATCCACTTTACATTACTTGTACCAATCCATGTTAGGCCTTGATCTCAAAAATCAGGCAGATTCCAAACGCAAGTGGATCACAGTGGGGATTGAACTCCCACCATCAAAACCTTCTTGAGTGCCGCACAAGTTTTGGATCAGTCCGATGTTTGTGTTTTTCACTCATTACATGGGGAAATCACCATATGAACAGGTCACATGGCATATAAACATCACGGTGAGCATTCCATACCCACTGTTTCCTGTGGTGTGGTCCACTTGAGTTATAAAACACACATCATGGTGCCCCAAAACTTAGGATTGCAGCAACCTTGTATAACCCCAGGTTACAAGGAAGGTGGTACCTGTACACTTCATAATGGAAAAAAAAAAAAAACCTGCAAGAAAATAAAATGTAACAGGTGGAACTCTTTGCTTGATTCTAAAATAAGACTTGACAGCCTATAAAGTGGCTGTAAGTTAACCTACAACCCATTGTTTCTACAAGTATCATCCCCATTAAAACATAAGCAAAAGTGAACAAAATTTATTAGGTATGAACAGTCAGTTTGTATGTACCATTGGCTGAAGGTGATTAGTTCTTACATTAAACCACTTTTTGTGCAACCAGTCTTACCCACATTCGCTGTGATAGACAATGCATTATTCTTTTTTCTAGTTTTGTGAAAGGCTGGACTGTTGTATGTTTGGCAGCATTTCTTAGATGCGGGTGACTTATCCACCTTACCAGAACACAGCATGGCATTAATATCTATAGACGACTCGAATCACAGGCCCCATTCTGGATGCTAATAACCAAAAACTCTCCATACAAACCTGTAAGCAAATCATGCGTTGGCGGTGCTCGGTAGTGTTCCTTTTTATCCTTGTTTCCTTCTTTTTTTCAAGCTCATCTGTAGTAATTTTCACAGGAAAAGCAGTGTAAACTAATATGAAGTTAACATGTACGGTTTTGGACACTCAGTGTACTTCCCTTTGACTGAAAGAGTGCAACCATCTTTGAAATAAGTCGACCCACAACTATAAATGTTCAAATGGTTTGATCACTTCCATCAATGGGAACCAAAAGGCATCAAAACCTGACTAAACAAATAATCTCCAGTTGACCCTCATTGCATGCACTGCAAACTTAAGATGCATATGATTTAAGCAATAAATACATTGCAGATGTGCGTGTTAAAAGAGGATGACGAAAACCACAGACAAGCATTGGACAGTTCCTAAATTACGCAGCCGAATTACTGTACCAAAAACATGAATAAAGCATTATACTAAAATCAGCATCTTCCACTCAGTACACATACTCAGCATTCAGCACTGCCTCTTCAGATTGAAGGCATCCAGCCGCTAACTGTTTTGAACTATGCATACCTGCAAATACAGTTTGCTAGGTTACAGAAATTCACAGCAACTCTCCTGCTAGAGAAAAGGGCAATGAGTTACAGTACCTTTTTTTTTTTTTTCAAGAGATGATGAGTTGCAGGTTACCAGTAGCTATGATACATAAATCATCTTTGTTATTCACAAGATCAGCTCTTGAGAAGTCAAATTTTACTCTATCATGTGATAAGTTACCTCTCACATGCTCCAATTTTCTCAACACATCTTCCACGATAAAAGTGGGTCCATGGTCTGATTCTCAAGACTATAAATGCCCATGACCATCAAACTGAGACTTGTTGCAAGGAATTCAAACTAAGATTTATGAGCGTACTTCTTGATGGAGAATTGTTTATCAACAGAAAATCAAATGTCAGAGATAAAACGGGTTTGAAAATAACTGTTTTCACACAGCTGATAGTCTAAATATGAACACAATTGCCAAGAGGCATCTCCCCTTGCCATTTAAAGATTACAGACAGGGATACTGGGTTATGTAGCGGATCAGTGAGTTTGACAGGCCTTCAGCATCCAACTGATGGATTACCCCCAGGCCTCTATTTGCTGGATTGAAAACCAAGACCAATTGTTTGTGGATATAGTTTCTTCTCCCTGCAAGCAATGCCTCTCCACCTTGTTGAAGGCCACCCTTTTACATGATACAGCTGCTTCTTCGTGTGTCCACCACACCCACTGTGACTGGTGGTTCCACACAGTTATAAGCTAGGGTTGTCTTACCTTAATTTGGTTTTCATCAGTTCGTCATCCACCGACTATTCCCATGGTCACGACCGAATCACATTCCCATGGCTGTGTGCCACTTTCCAAAGTGTCCTTCAAACATGTAACGTGGATGGTTGCTAATCCATAGTTGTTCTTCGAGTCAACTCACGACTATCGTAGCTTGCCGGCTTTCTCATTGTTGGGCAAAATCTCCACTACCTTGTTTGATAGTATCATTTCCTTTCTAGATGTAATCGTAGTTGTTATCCATTGCTTGTGGTTTTAAGCACACTCTCACTGGGCCCCCATAGCTGTCATCACAACTTAATCCCACGACCTTATGCAGGCTAGCCTTAGCCCCCCTGAATATTTCACCAGGGGAGGGGTAAAATCTCTGTTTAATCTCCCAATTCTAACTGATATATTGTCATTATAAACATGACTATCAAGTGAGTCCTCTCAACTTCTATGCATTGAAGCACACACAAATCTTGTGTTTTGATCTCCAAAATAGAGGCCTAGAAAATATGGGATAACATGCCCTAGCCTTCCCATATGCTTGAAACGAAGAAAATACGGAATTTTGAGGAAAAAGTAAAAAATAAATAAAATAAATAAATAAACACTAAAAACTAAAAATGGCCCCTTATGGACACCTCCTGGTTTTGAAGTGGGCAGTTTCACCAGTACGTAGCATCAATACCAACCAATAAAGATAGGATTAACTAATCAAAGTGTAAGAGTAATTAGGTTATTTGTGGCATTTTACATTTTTTCTAATTCTCCGTCGCAAAAACAAGGACCTAACATGCCTGAAAGCATAGGCCAAATCTTAGGCTGCTTTAGGCTGGTGTTTTCGTTATTCAATGGTTTGAGTTTGAGAATCCAATGTTGGATCAATTTACTCAATGTTTGGGTTTGCATTGTTAAATCTTTTGACGCACATTCTATCTTGAGGGGAATTTGGTCATTCAAGACAGCTAAACTCCCACTTATGTCTAGTGTCCATGCATCTGCACTCACTTCGTAAAGTGGCTGCCTCCCCTAAAAAGTCAATGACCTACGCCAACAACTTGATCCTCTGAGGAACCCTGGTCCATAATCACTCTATTTATCCAACTCACCTGATTCCAAGGAAGTCAATTCTGAAGCCCCTTGCTTGTATCACTACGGGATTTTAGCAAAATGCATCTAGTTTACTTTCTCAGTTTGATGAGGCTCATCATTCTTATAGGAGCCACAAATACTGGAGGATTTCCAGGTCTTGCCACACGTACCAACCTCCAATTACAGTATGGAGATCTGTCTTATCCATTCAAGTGATTGTTATGTACTAGCATTGATCAAGGTTTTGATGTTGGTGGTCATAGTGTTTCTTAGCAGTTGGGTGTCAGGCTTCTCATGCAGCCAAAGAGCAACATGGACTTTTGTAGAGAGACGGTATCTTTAGATATAGATAGCCATATAGCCAGCAAGGCATTAAATAGGTAATGTAGCTGGATGTCAAGATAATAGCATAACGTATGTTCATATCCTTGTAGCTGCTCGAAACATAGATAATTGTTATCCACAAGACATTAGGTTCTTATAATCGTTATCCATAAATCATGCAAGTTTAGTATAGCTTAAGAGGCATGGAGATTCTTGGCTATTTACTCTGTCGAAAGTTTCTTACAACCGTCATGTTTGGCACTTTTGGGTTCTAGCACAAACATGGGTCTCATATGCCAGAGGAAGATTAATAGGTGAACTTGATGTTGCTGGCCTGGCGTAGCATATGCGATGTTGTCTTCTGTAGTGTATCTAGATGTATGGGATGAAAGCGGTGCCCCTGATGGACAGGTATCCCAGTTGAGGCTGTTGTTTAAACTAATGCTAGTGTAACAATGGGCACTGGTGATGGTCAAAGTTTGACATATGAGTGATCTCTCTAAACTCAAGCATCACAACCCAAAGCTCAATCCCTCCGAACTCAAGAGCTCCTCGTACCAAAAGCTTGATCCCTCTGAACACAAGCATCATGACCCTATCTCATCCCCTTTGAACTAGAGCATTGCAATACCAAACCCAATTACCTCCGAACTCACATGCTGCTACAACTATTTACACTTCAAGTAGTAACAAGGATATGAACACACTACGCTATTATCCTAACAATCGATTACATTAGCTATCTGACTCCTCATTGGCTATACAACTATCTAAGGCCACAACCTCCTTAGATAAGTTTATGATGCCTTCCAACTATAAGAAGCCTGACGCTCAACAGCTATATGAAACGCTTGAAGCCCAAATGCAAGGTTTTTGATATATAGGTAAAGAGATTCTCTACACTACAACTATAGATGCAAACACTCTTATACGAGCATTAACGATGCTACAGATGCAGAGACTTTTATACAAGCATCAACAATGCTACAGATATGGACACTCTAATACAAGCTTCATAGCATTGTTCATGCATTGCATCATTTGCATTCATAATTAGTATACTTGGTTTTAACCTTTTAACCGTGTCTTAGGCCGACGCTACTGTATTTTTCCTGCTTCAAACAGGCATTATCAGCAAACTTGAGGATTAAAACTCACTAAAAAACAAAGTTGCCATACAATAGGAAAAGGTTACGTTAAATCACATAGGTAAACCCCTTAAATCGAGTGTTGTGGCCCACCTGAGTTTCAATCAATCATCAAATTATTTGGTATTCAAGATTTAAACAATCTTATGGGGCCCCACGCACAATGTTTGGTCTGTCCCCATACATTGTTGCCTATCATGTGACCCACCCAAGCTATGAATAAGGTGAATATTTGATGCGAGGGCATAAATTCACATTTCAAATGTCATTAATGGAACAAATGTCACCGCGCACGGGGAAACGGAGGGAGGGAAAGAGAGGGGGAAAGAATGCTGTCCACGCTTGCTATGAAACTACTCATGGAGACAAGGACCCGGTTAAATCTAAAAAAAGAGGAGTTATCCCCAATTTTCTTGGGATCTTAACTAGGATCTCTCTCAACAATTGCCCAACTTCTTCCTTAACAGCCATAAGCTTGGACAAGGCAATCTGAGCTCCAACTTACTATAACAATACAGCCCTTAGTTGTGGCAATTGTCCTTGATAGTAATATAATAAAGAAATCAGCTCCTCTACTATTTCCACAAATTTTAACTATAAAGCTTCTTTGAAGCTTCCATGTAAACATAAGTTAACTTCTTCTCATCTAAGTAGATTCATCTTATAAACTTGTTCCATATATTTGCTAAGCATACCAATAATATAGAAATAATTAGTTAGTGTATTCTATAAATTAGGACAAATATAAAAGACATAGGGTAACATTACCATCTTAGTCTTTTCCAAGGTTTTGAATATTAGTATTGGGGGGCACATAGAATGTCTGCAAAAACGATACAACATGAGTATCATACTATATCGGCCAATTTGTTGGCCCAGAATTTGAAATAAATAAATATATATATATATATAGATAAAATTTTCACAAAAAAGCTAAAAACCAAAACATAAAACACCTAAACCTATCACATGTTTTTAACATCTATACAATGGTGTATGACATATCAAACCAGTCATTGATAAGAATGTTGTCTATCGTTTGACACGCTAAAAGTCAACCAAATAGACCACAATCAAACAGAATCAAGCACGAATTGATACAAAACACATTATCTTGTAATAAATCAAACAAACAAAAAAGATGGGAAAAAAAAAAATGAAAAGAAGGGAGCTTTCTCATTCTAATTTTTCCCAACAAAAAAAGGTTCAATACATTTTTATTCATCAAATCTTATGCTTTGATCCCCAAAAACAGCTCATATCCAACGATCAATGCATCAATAGTATTAGCCAAAATAGTTGTTGATATTGCTAGTATCGTACCCCTATTGCATGATATATCCCAATGGTATTGATATCATGATATATTGTGGAAAACCCCTATATGTACTTGCAATTACAGACCGAACTATAAAATTCGAGCAAAACTGAGTGAAACTAAAAATAAAATAAAAAATAAAACACACACACACACAAACACACAAAAACCCTCCGATTTTGGGTGACATTTTTTTTAGAGATTTTGTTCTTAGGTGTGTATTATGACAAATCCACTTGATCTGGTTCCGCATAAACATGATTTTGGTGGAGAAACTGCAATCCAAGAGCAAAAAAGAGCCAGAACCCATTCAGTGAGAAAATAAATGCAAATCTACACATGGGCACCCACCCACATGTTTAAAAATCATGCACGCGTTAACATCAATTTAAAGCACAATTTTTCAATTTTAAACGCGAGAGCAAAAAAAATTGGAAAAATCTGATTTTCTTTCGTTTTCACCCTTCAAAATTACAATTCTAGTGTAAATATATTAAAATGCTTATGACTGTAGGTCAATCCACATATCAGCCACTCTTTTAAAAAATAAATTAAATTACTTAAAATCACTTTAAAATAATTAAAATATATTTAAATACCAACACGCATTGAATAAATGATTGCTTTACTCAACAAAATTACTGCATTTTTTATCTAAAAGAAAAATTAATGCAAAAAAGATAGTTGTTAATTTAGATATATTTAGAAAATTTAAAATTTTAAAGAAAAAATGTATTAATCAGTGTTATAATAAACATTTAATGGGTAAACCATTACAAATCCATGTCACTAAAGAATATTAATTACTTGAAAATATGAAAATAATTAATTAATATAATTCAAAATAGAAATAATTAAAAACCAATATTAATTGCAATTTCTAATACAAACTCCACACCCACTCGTTGCCAAGCCTAGTCCTGATTGAAGGAGTCTCTAGTAGGGTATGTTAGAACATAATTCACTCCCCTAATCTTTCGAGGGGAGTGAGAACACAGATGAAGGATGTGTTGCATTATGGGATTATGAGTAAATGGAAGTGGATTGTACGCAACAAGGAGATCATGGAAGCATTGTGCATCCTATACAAACACTAAGAAGGGAAAATGAGGACACATACATTGAATAGGATGGTGTCGTATATCTCAAGGATTGGCATAGCATGATATATCAGCATACATGGATTATCATGACTATGTAAACAACACTGGAAAATAAGATATGATGAGTTGAGGAGCCTAAGCCTAGGTTGGGTCCAAACGAAAGATTGATCACAATCATAGGGAGTGATAGTGGTAGGGGGTGGTGGGGGAGTACAGTGGTAGTAAGGTGTGGGACAGCAGGTGGTGAGAGAGTTGGGGCCAAGACATCACGAGACTTAGTATGCATCATACCCAAAGCACTTGAGAGAGTGATCCACCCATGGAGCCACCATTGTATAGGAATGAGGGTGCAAGCGGAAGCACCTAAAGGGTCGAGGGAGGTCGAGGGAGTGAAAACTTAAGGAGAGGATGGGTTCTTTTATTTTTGAGTTTTTCATATACAACCATGTGTTAGCCAATGCAGTTGCTAGCCTACATTTTTTAAAATATGATTGATGAAGTGCAGCATGAACGCGTGAGTGTAAAGCCTCCAATGCTATAAAAGATTATGGCGCATCACTTGGATGAGCAAGTGAAGAACATGGAGGATTATATTTATATGGCTTCAATAAAACCTTCATGGGACACACACGAGGCTATGTTGATGAGTGATAAATCATGGTTGGACAATGCCCAATAGATTGTCGTTTTTATAGAATATATATATAAATTTTAGGGTATACTACAAATGGAGGACAATATTTCTCTTGTCCATCAATACGTCCAACATCATTACAAACCAAGGAATCATTATTGCTACGATATGAGCCATAACGGTTGTTGCGATCTTCTTCTCTTCTTTTTTTTTCTTTTTTTTTTTTAAAGAACATGTTTTAGCCCCATAATGGATCGTTAAATGCCATTTTTTTCGGTAACGTGGAACAGTTCCCGCCGTTACCATTACGTAACCATTTTTAATACCTTATTAAGGACACAAAAATACATATATGATTGATGAAAACCACCATGCAAAAGGTGGGAGTGATGAATATAGTCCATATCATCACAAAGAATGGGGGCATATTTGTAAAAGCAAGGAAGGAGTTGGCCAAGAGATACAAATGCAATGGACCCTGTGTGTTGTCAATTACATTGACCTAATGCTTCAGGCAATAGGGGAGAGGCCAGCTATCAGGAGAGCAATTGAAGGTGTGAGGGCAACAACAAACTTCATATACAATCATACTTTGGTTATTATCCAATATATGAAAAGAGTGTGAGGATGATGGTGCCACCTGAGGCGACACAGTTCGCAAATTTAATCACCTTAGAAAGACTTAGCAAGCATAAGGTCAAACTTAGTGCCATATTCTCCTTCGCAAAATGGTCATACTGGTATAGAAGTGCTAATGTGTTGGGTAGAGGGTTGAGGAAATTGTGTTGAGCAATGCATTATGGAAGAAGGTTTGCAATGTAGTTACTATTCTAGAGCCCATTCATAGTCCTGAAAGTAGTAAACAATGAGACATGGCTTTTGATGGGGTCAATGTACAAGTCAATGCGGCTCACAAAACAACAAAGTATTCAATAACAATAACAGTGGCCATAACAGCTAGCCTTATGGCCATTATGATATAGGCCATAACGACTGCTACGGCACTTGTAAGGGTCCTTACAGCCCTATAACAGTTAGTCTTTACGGGCCATTTTTTTTCAAAATGAGCATTACAACCCCACATTGCATAACAGTTCCCACCTCTACAGTTACATAACTATAACATAATTTTTTTTTTTAAAATCCATGCAAAAGAGGCCAAAAAATTGTAGCCCCTCAACCCTATAAATGGGTGCATAATATCATTAATGACCAATTAGATAGGATTCTTGAGCATAGTTTCTATATATTGCACTAGTTTGATTATTGGCTTTGCTAAGCCCACATGTGTGGGCGAGTCAACTAATGCAAACACCACCACATATGCCCACATGGCGAACAAGCGGGGGTCTCAAAACCTGACCGAACACACCAGCCCAACCTGGAAAGTCAAGGTTCAATTGACCCATTTCCCATATGGGTCAAGTTTTGGATGTGTTTTGTCAACCAAAAATTAAATAGGTTACGTTAAAGTTTGTTGGGCCAAACACAGTGAGGAATGAATATGGTTTACCCCTTGCCTCCTCCCTAAATGCTACCATATGTATGACATCATCATTGAAACATTATCCCAATTAATTGGGTTCGGCTACATGAATCATTTTCCTCCATCCACTCTATTAAGGGCGAAACCATCAATTAGACCATAGGTCATCAAGTCTCGTCTTACTACCTTCATCCATGTCCTTTTGGGCATTCCCCTTGCCCCTTGAGAGCCTTCAATTTGTACCAACTCACTCCTAACCATAATAGTTCTTGGTCTCCATTGCACATGGCCAAACCAACTAAGTCTACTTTATCCCATCATATTACCTATTGGTGCTACTCTTAAATTCCCTTGAACACATTCATTTTTAATTCTATCCTTCCTCGTCTTGCCACTCATCCATCTCAACATCCTCATTTCATCTACACGCATCCTACGAACATGTTGGTCCTTAACTACCCAACATTTTGTCCCATAAAGCATTGTTGGTCTTCTAGCCATGGTTCTGAATGTCGGTATCGGTCAGCATATCAGCCCGCGGAAAATGATACAATACGGCGTCGTGTATTGGTATTGGGGCCGTATCAGCCCGTATTAGTCAAAATAAATAATTAATTAATTAAAAAATAAAAAATCAAGCATGATTTGGTGAACTAGGGCCCATTACATTGAAATACAACAAAAAAATGAAAATATCAAAAAGAAAGTGAAGGTTTACCCTTCTTTCCGATTTTTCCTGTAATGGTCCACTTCGCTTTGATTTGTCTGTCGAATCCCATTTGAATCATTTGTTTTGATCCCATAGATCTAGATCAAGCCTAAATGGAGTTTTAAAGCTTCTTCCATAGTTTAAATGGGGAAAAAAAAAGACGAGTGAAATTTTGAAAAAAAAATAAATCAAAATTGAGGTTTTATACGCGTATCAGGCCCATATCTGTACAGATCGATATGGCCCGATATATGATGATATGGATCAATTTTTTTGTATCGGGCCGATACAACCCTATATCACGTATCGCCTCGTGCCGATACAGATACGATACGGTCGTATCGATACCGATATTCATATCCATGCTTCTAGTTATTCTATGAATTCCCCTTTTAGTTTGAGAGGTAAACAACAATGATATAAAACTCCAAAGGTACATCTCCATTTCTTCCACCCTGCTTGAATTATATGGGCAACATCCTTCTGATCTCTCCACTCTCATGAATTATTAACCCAATGTATCGAAAATGGTTGTTTTGGGAAACTTATTGGTCAACAATCTTATCTAAATCCTTATTTTCACTCCTGTTATTACTAAAATTGTACTCCATATATTTTATTTTAGTCCGATTAATTTTAATCCTTTGGATTCTAGAGTATCCCTCCATTAATATAATTGTGTTAACGCTCTCCCTCATCTTGTCAATCAAAACTATGTCATCTACAAGCAAGGTATCCATAATAGTAATGGTTGTCGAAACAGCCACCTTCGTTATCGTTGCAGCCTTTTTAAAAATATATATATTTTTTGCCTCATTACGAGGCCGTTACGAGTCAATTTTTCCATTACAACCACCGTTACCATCTAGTCCAAGGGCCTTTCCTATTTTCATCTTTTTCAAAGGTTCTTTCACTTTGTATATCCTAATCCTTTGAACGTATCTATGGTCTCCTATGCCATTTGAGCTTATGGTTTCTTCTATCTTGATGCTCTCAAAGTGGTTGACATTTAACAAGTTTAAAAAATAGCTTCTCCACTTTTCATTGATCTCGTTGTCTTTTACAATTACCTTCTATTATCATTCTTAATGCATCTAATGTGATCTAGGCCTCTACCATTCCTCTCTCTCTCGTTGTTGCGAGTTTGGAGACATCTTTCTCACCTTCTCGTCCACAATCTATTGTAAAGATCATCAAAAGCCTTACGGTTAGCCTCACAAACAGTAAATTCTTAGCAATCTTTTTAGCATTTCTATATTGTTCAAAATTTTCATCATTTCTAGTCCCTTGCCAGGCTTTGAAACGTGAACATTTCTCGTTAATAGCTTTCTATACATCATCATTCCACCACCAAGTTTCCTCTTATATGATTGGCTTTTCCATCTCGATACTCCACTATCCTAATGCACTCAACCATCTCATTCCATGCAACATTTATTTCTTCCTTGATATTGCACTTTTATTCTTCC
Organism: Magnolia sinica; assembly: GCF_029962835.1. Classification (NCBI taxonomy): domain Eukaryota; kingdom Viridiplantae; phylum Streptophyta; class Magnoliopsida; order Magnoliales; family Magnoliaceae; genus Magnolia; species Magnolia sinica. Next base: position 649,022 of record NC_080590.1, on the reverse strand, counting down.
ATCAATTTATTTCTAAACAACATGTTTTTCTCTCCTTTCAAATTCTGCCACCTACTTTTTAGACAACTATTAATTTCACTCCCTTTCTTCCAACTCTTAATGTAAAAATCCACGACCATTAACCAATGTTGCATGGTCAAACTCTCCATAAATAACATTGCAATCCTTACATATTGAACATTTTGTTTTCCTAAGTAAAAGGAATCTATTTGGCCTGTATAAAATGTTCATCTCCATTTTTTTAAGTATGTGTTTGCTAAAGCTAGATTGTATGCCATAACGAATCAAGAATAGCATCCCCCATCTCATTTCTTCTCCCAAAACTATATCCTCCATGTACACTCTCATTTCTTCTCCCAAAACTATATCCTCCATATACGCTCTCATATCCTCTACTTTCTTTTCCTACATGACCATTTAGCTCTCCTCCTATAAATAGCCTTTCTAAATTAGAAATACTTTGCATTAGTCCATCCATATCCTTCCAGAATTGTTTCTTGATTTTGTCCTCTAACCCTACCTGCATTGAATATGCCCCAATAACATTGATTATCTCATCTCCTAATACAAGTTCTACTAATAAAATCCTATCACTTGCTCTCCTAACATCTAGAACTTTACTTCTCCAAATCTTAATCTCCCACTATCTCTACACCATTTTTATTATTGTACTTTCCTATATACCAAAGTTTATATCCATCAATTTCTCTAGTTTTGATCCCTTTCCACTTGGTCTCCTGGATGCAAGCTATGTTAACTATCCTTCATTTCATCATATCTACTTTATACTCTTACTTGTCCCATGTGACAAGATGAATCATATTCTCATGGACTAGCTTCTTTACCCATGCGTGTCTAGAATGGCGCGGGAACTCTTGCCTACTTCTCATAGTAATCGGAGGTGGTGTCGCTTCTTGAGAATACCAAGCCAACCCTTGCCCATTTCTCACTAGAACCAAGTTCCGATGCAACGCGTTGCTTATAGGAAACTCTGTTTTAGTCTAATTAATTTTAAAATCTATAGATTCTAAAGCATCCCTCCATAGTTTTAGCTGTGTATACCCCTCTTTCGTCCCATCAATCAGAATGATACTGACACATGGAAGAGAGTGAAACAATAATAAGAAAGATCACTGTATTTCTCAAGTAGTTAAAACCTTGAATCCACATGGTAGTTCTTAAATCCACAAAAAATAATAAGAGAATACTTGAATATTTTATTGCATAATCGATTTAAGATAGCTTTATTCACTTATATGAAAGACCAAAAACCCCAATTCGAAATTACCTAAAATAGCCAAAAAAAAAAAAAAAAATCTCCCGAAAGACTAAATTTGTCTAAAATAGAAACATCAAATAAACCTTACCAAAGCATTCCCAAAGTTATTAGAAGCAACTTCTTAAAAAAATAGAAATCCTAAAATTGCAAGAATAAGGAGATACAACAAAAATGGAAATTACCAATAGTAAATTTTTTCTAAAATCTCGATTTTTACCCTCGAGAGAAGCGTTTCTCACAAAACGGAAATCTGCGTAGGTTAGTTGACCCCAGAACTACCATTACATAAAGATCGATAGGTTGTGCATTTCGTGACGACGGGTGGATCAAAAGTTACGACTATTTTACGGTCAACACTTTGAATAGCAATTTCTCCATATTCGGAATGAATCTCTTGAAACCAGATATGCCTAGGACCCAATTACGCCATGCCCTACGTAGGACTGGGTCCGGTTATGACAGACTACTTTCACTTTCGTTTGTGCTTCTTTAGGTCCAACCGTGCTAAGAATGCATCCGTGGCACGTCTTACATTCCTCCACTTGGAAAAAAAAAAAAAAAAGGAAAAAAACCTCATCCTCAAGTTATTCAATAAACTCGATTCATGATACTCATACAGGTCTGCCACATTGAAAGTCTATGAGATCTCCATGCCCTCCAAAAGATCAACAACATAGGTGTTATCATTGATTTTCGTAAGTATCGGCGTAAGGCCTATCTTCTTATTCATCAACTTGTTATATGTCTCAATTAGAAACCTCCCTACGCAGGTGAACTAGAACGTTATCCCCCACTTCAAACACCTTTTGGTGTCGATGTTTACCAGCCTCTTCCTTATACTCAGCATTAAACTCCTGTAAATTCTTTATAATATAAGTGAGTTCTACTTCTTTCCCCTTTTACGACCACTGCATAGATCTCCCCGGTCTCCTCAAATTCTTTAACAAAAACTTATATGGTTAAGAGAGACCGCCCCTCTAGAACTCTTAGGTTGGTTCTTCATTCTCATAGGGGCAAGGATGATCTTCCTACAATTTTAACAAAAACAAATATATTATCTCGGCTTCTATGTGTGGCATCAACATCGTGCTATCATGGTCACTCAAGTAACATGTGACAAGACTCCATATCAACCACGTCACACATTAGTTCGTCCGTATAATATTTACCAATGAAGAAGGGAATACGATATCGCTCGGTTACCTTTGTTTCACTAACTTTCTTAATCCAACAAATTGTGTGCAGAGAGGGGTTCTTTTGTCTTCATTTGTATCTTTTCCACCACAATCTTTGACAAGATATTCTCACTACTCCCGCCATCTATGATTAGATCACAATTTTTTTACATGGTGCACTTCGTTCGAAAGATGTGTTGCTGCAGATGTCCTTCCTTCTTCGGCGTATCAGAGACTCACTGTGATCTTCGTAAGTCCATTCGCATTTTTCTCCATCATCCTCAGTGTGTTTAGTGTCATCAACTTTGATATCATCCTCTCTATCATCTGCTCCCCCATCGTTAATGGTCAGATTAACCATCTGCCTCTGAGGACACATATTGGATCGGTGGCCAGGTTGGCCACATCAGTAGCACTTGTCCAATTGAGGCGAAGCACAATGTTAGGGTTTCTACTTGAACCAGCAGCATAGCTTGCTATTCTTTGAGGTCTAACTTGGCTGCTTCCCAAATCTTGATTCGCAATTGGAGGTTGAGGACACCCCCCACGGGATCCTTCCCCTATGAGTATGCCATATCATGTGAAGGTTCAATAGTAGTCATCCTGTTTGAAGCATAGTTTCGTGCATTAGGACGCTCCGAATAATCTCTACTTGGGTAGCCAACTTGATTGCCTCGTTCATTGTCCACATGGGCTGCATCTGAACCCGATCTTGGATTGTCGTACGTAAACCAACGGTGAATTTGGCAACCTACTGCAACTCAGTCTCAACCAGATCGTTTCTCACAAACAGGTGATAAAATTCCTCTACGTAATCTCTCTCGGATTGGCTACCCTGTCGACAATTATGGAAAGTTGGAGTTGTTCCCACCAAGTCGAGGCTCCACCCTTTAACTTTTAGGCCATGAGCTTGACCTTTTTCTCCTCAAGAATCTCCATATAGTCGAAGAATTGTTCAACTAAGCCAATCAAGGAAGTCGTCGATGTGAATTTGGCCATTGAAGCTAGGGAGGTCAACCTTCATCCTGTAATCTCTATCTCACTCATGCCTCGCACTTCTTCGTTCTTCTCGCTAAAAAATCATAGCATCAATTTCCTCATCGCTAGACTCACCATTATCAGGTGGTGGTCAGCAATTCATTACCGGCGCCGCAAGACGAACATGATGACCACGATCTCCATCATCAATCTCAGGTTGCTCATCATTATGGACACAGGTCTGTCCTAAGGCCTCCGTCAAATGGTCGACCATTGCCTGCAATCATTGCATGGCTCGCAAATTCTCTTGCTAAAAAGCTTCAAACGTCGTCGTTGTCATAGGGGTGTCCCTCGAAGCACCGTCCATAGGGTTGTTGCCCAAACCATTATTAGATGCCATCAAAACTAGGAGAAGCCTTACTCTTATATCAATCGATGCAAGGAAGAGTATGAAACAATAATGAAAAAGATCATCGTCTTTCTTAAGTAGTCAAAACCTTGAATCCACAAGGTAGTTCTTAAATCCACAATAAATAATAAGAGAAAACTCGAATATTTTACGATTAAAACAGAAATTACCAATAATAAATTTTTCCTAAAATCTCGATTTTGACCCTCGAAACAGGTGTTTCTTGCAAAACGGACATCGCAACCTGCTTTGGAGGTTAGTTGACCCCAAAACCACCATTACATAAAGATCGATAGGTTGTGCATTTCATGACGATGCCAAGATCAAAAGTTAGGGTTGTTTTACGATCACCACTTCGAACAACAATTTCTCCATATCTCAAACGAATCTCTTCGAACCGGATACGCCTGCGACCAAGTTACATCATGCCCTAAATAGGACTAGGGCCGGTTTTGATAGACTACTTCCCATTTCGTTTGGGCTTCTTTTGGTCGGGCCATGCTAAGAATGCATCTATGGCACGTCCTACATCAGATACCAATTATGCAAACAACATACACTATAGGACCTCTTCTTGTCAATGCCTGGTTAACTCATCCATTCCCAATGCAAACAATAGAGGTTCGACGCCAGCCCCTCATATAAGCCTATAGTCATTCGAACCTCAGTTGCCTCACCACGTTTCCCCAATTAGATGGGAACTTGGGATAAGTATTAGATAATGATGACTTGTCCCACCACTAGTGGTCCTCATTTGTTAACTCTCACTCACACATATCCTTAATCATGTCAATATATCCTCTTGAGACCCCTTTCTTTCCCAACACCCACCAGATTAACCCTCTAGGGATCCCTATCATCATTTCTCTAAGTTAATAAAGATCATGTGAAAATCCTTCTTTCACTCGCTATATTTCTCCATCAGCTATCTAAGTTGGAGAATGACCTTAGTAGTTGGCCTTCCAAGCACAAATCCAAATTCCAAACTGATTTTCTAATACATTCGCCTCATGCATGAACATTTGTTAAGCACTCTCGCTCTCGCTCTCTCAAAGTCCTATAGTATGACTCGCAAGCAGTGTTCGAGTTGTCGGTATCGCTATAAGTTTCGCTGGCCAGAGATAAAGATATAATATCGTTATCATCGATAATATCGTCGACAACCGGAAATGCGAAGAAAAATGCGAAAACATGGAGATAACGGTGAAATTTTTTTAATGAAACTTCAGGACGTGCCTAAATACACATATTTGCGTATTTAGAAATTAAAATTTTGTAAAAAAAAAAATGCATTAAATAATAATTTTTCATTTAATGGGGCCCAAAAAAGTATACGTTTTCATAAGAAATTACTCTAATAATAACCAAAATAAATTTATCTAAGTTTCAAGTTGACCACTATATGAAACAGTGAGAATAATGATTTCCACCATTGAAATCTTCATAGGGCCCAGTGATGTTTATTTGTCATCCAAACTGTACATAAGATCACAGGGACATGGATGAATAAAAAACAGAAATATCGGGTGGATACAAAACTTTTGTGGCCCCCAAGAATTTTTCAATGGTAAACATTCAATTCACACAATTTCATGTGGTCCACCTAAGCTCTGGATATGCTTCATTTTTTGGCTTATGCCTTAAAATCATCTAATAAAATGGATGGACAGAGTGGATCAAATACGTAAATAACGACGGGCCCACGAAGTTTACTCAGTATGCAATCCACTTCCGTTCTGGCGCAGTTGGATTGGCTGGTGTACCTCACACCAGCTATTGACGTCAGCAAGTTTCGTGGGTCTAATCATGAGGTATGTATTATATCCAAACCATTCATCCATTTGAAGAGCTCGTCTTAAGGCTTTAGACTAAAAATAAGACAGATATAACTATCAAGTGGACCACATTGCAAAAACCAGTGGGGGATTGAACGTCTACCATTGAAACCCTTTTTGGGGTCATAGAAGTTTTGGATCAATATAAAAATTATTTTTCCTCTTCATTCAAATATTTGTGTTTTTATGAACAGATTGGATGCAAAATAAACGTTACGGTGGGCTCTACAAATTGTTTAATGGTGAAAATCATTATCTCTGTTGCTATCTATGGTGTGGTCCATATAATCTTTGGATATGATTCATTTTTTGGATAATGCTCTAAAATGAACTTTAAAAACAAATGAACAGTGTAGATATACTAAATACATCACTGTGGGGCCAACATAACTTTCATTTCCTTTGAACCGTTCGTACAACTCGGAGCTCGAGGAGCGTCAGTGCTCGTCTTTGCACGACATGTACCTACAATAGCTATATAGCTGGTGTGAGGTACACTAGCCAATCCGCTTCCGGTGGATCCTTAACTGTGGAACCCATTATGAAGTATGTACCTTACATCTGCACCTTCCATCATATATGACGGCTTATTTTAGTGCGTGATCCAAAAAATGAGCCAGATTCAAATCTTCAATGGACCACACCGCAGGAAACTGTGTGAATTGAACGCATATCATTAAAAACTTCTTGGTGGCCACAAAAAATTTGAATCAAGCTGATATTTATTTTAACCCTTCATCCGTGCCTTTTTATATTTACAAGAAGGTTTGATGACAAATAAACATCATTGTGGGCCTAAGAAGGTTTCAACGGTGAAAACATTATTCTCATTGTTTCTTGTGGTGTGGTCCACTGGAGCTATGGATATGCTTTAATTTTGGGATTTAACCCTAAAATGAATTAGAACAATGAATGGACGGCGTGGATAAATCACATACATTCACGGTGGGCCCAGAGAGTTTACTCAGTATGCTGAAGCGCACCATGCGCCCGGTCTGCTTCAGAAGTTCTGAAGCATAAAAGAAAAAAAAAAAAAGAGTGGATTTCATCTGCGAAGAGGGGTTTTTGGCGAAGAGGGGGGATTTTCGACTAAGGGTTTCAAAATCCTATCTCAACCTCCCAAAATCCCTAATTTTTTGCCGAAATCATGTATCTGTGACATCAATCTTCCAATCGAACAAAGAAAAGGGAAATTTTTAGATTTCTTTAACTCTGTCGAAGACGAGATCTATCGATTGCTGCCCACGAAATTCTTTTCTTCCGAGTTCCGATCAACCATCAACCAGGTATTATCGAAATCAAAGGTTTTTTTTTTCGATTTTTTTCGCTTTTTACCTATTTTGTCGCAAAAAATCCAAAATTATCGACGATATCACCGATATTTCGCCGATAATCCATAGAGAAACGAAAAATGGGGGTTTCGGTGTCGCTAGTCTAGCGACATCGATATTATCAGTGATATTATCAACATTTCGTCGACAATGCGAAACATTATAAAACATCGTGGCTACATACTCATCCTAGGTCCTTTTATGAAGAAGTTCTGAGATCATATGTGATTATGAGAAATAGAGTATGTGTGCATTATCAGGATATGATTGAAGGAGCAATACACTCATGTAAGAAGACAGAAGTCTTACACATTTCAAAGAAGAGGGACGAAGTGAGCAAGCTCAAAGCCAAACTTCGAACCCCAGCCATTAAAATATGAAAGGAAATCATGAAAATTCTTATTACAAACTCCAAAACAACTTATTTATAATCAGAACCTAAACCTCAACAATTTTAACTATCCATACAATCTTATTGTGATCCTTTGAATAACAAATCATCCTAGTTAATGACTTAAACAAGGCTATACATACTGATCGTGATCTATTCAATAATAGATCATCCTAGTTAATGACTTAAACAAGGCTAATTCTCATCACAACCCTAATGCCCATAATTTGGCCACAACTCACTTACCCATAGGCAAAACCATGTAACCTTGGACATTGGACTCATAAGGAAGATAGCTCAATAAGCCTTCAAAGTCACCTTCTATAATAATTTAGAAGAGATCCGATGACAAAAGTGATCAAAATCCTGAGCAAAGGAAATCATAGAACCACCCTTGCTCCAGTGTAACATCATGCACTTCACTAATCAATTGGGTTGAGGGAGGGAAGAAAGACCCACACCATTTGAGACAGTTGTCCCTCTCTAGAGCCAGAGCTGGGACTGCGAAGCAGTCCAACTAAAGCAGGGGCATTTTCGCACTAGGCTCGAGTGGGGTCGCCTGTGAGATGCAAAGGCACACTCGGGTGGGCAGGGCCCATGGGGGAGGTCTCGTGTTCGAGACTCCTTACCGGAGGTGATTAATGTGCATTTCACACCGGGCTCGAGTGGGGTAGCCTGTGAGATGCGAGAACACTCGGGGTGGGCATCCCGGGTGGGGCGGTACCCATGTGATTTGGGGGCCCACGAGAGAAGTTCGGCCGAGGTCCTAACCCATGAGATGTGAGGCCTGGGCTATGAGATAAAAGGATTAATTCATCATACTCTAACAGTTCGAGCTTTTAGAGCAAGTGGTTAATTGTCCTGCATCAAATTGGTATCAAAGCGGGAGGTCTTGTGTTCGAGACTCCTCACCGAAGGTGATTAATGCAGGGGCGTTTTCACACCAGGCTCAAGTGGGGTCGCCTATGGGATGCAGGGGCACACTCGGGGTGGGTGGGGCCCACGGAGGAGGTCTCGTGTTCGAGACTCCTCACCGGGGGTGATTAATACGCATTTCACACCGAGCTCGAGTGGGGTAGCCTGTGAGATGCGGGGACACACTCGGGGTGGGCGGCTCGTGTGAGGCGGTACCCATGTGATTTGGGACCCACGAGGGAGGTTCGACCGAGGTCCTAACCCATGAGATGTGGGGCCTGGGCTATGAGATAAATGGATTAATTCGCTATACTCTAACAGTTCAAGCTTTTAGAGCAAGTGGTTAATTGTCCTGCATCACCAACTTGGACAGCATTGGAGATACAGAAGTTTAAACAAATAGACAATACTATGCAAGAGGTACTCACAATGGAAAGATGAAGTATGTGAGATGGGTTTGACACAATGAATTCATTAATAGTGTCGCTAGGCTCTCGATCAAGAAGCAATATGAAGCCCCATTGCTAAACAATCAATAGAAAGCTTGTAGAGTATAGTGACTCTGATAAAGATGGGATCTGCAAGAAGAATTAAGTGCGGTGAACACTCATAAATGTTAGTTTACTGATTCTTTCCTCACATCCTGCACATAAAAAACATTAAAGAACATTTTGGTTTATAGTAAAAACAAAACAAAACAAAACAAAAAAAAAAAAAAAAAAAAAGTGAAAATGAACCGGAAAGGGAAAAATGAACAATCTTCATACAAAATCCACCGAAAAAATTATGAAAATTTTTCCAGATCATGCTATCTCTCACAACCAATTCAAGTAACCAACAGGACAGGACTGATAAGGAAATGTACTTTGCACATTGAAGGTTACATTAAGCAAAAGTAATCCTGCATTTTTAGGATAATCTGCATCAACATCTCCCCCTATGAAGGCTTACTCACAGAAAGCAACCAGGAAAGTGAAAATATAATGTGAAGGGTGCATCGATGCGGAAGGGAACTGAAACTGGAGAGAGAGAGAGAGAGAGAGAGAGAGAGAGAGAGAGAGAGACACTAGACAAAGATAAACACATGAAAGCTTCATCAATAGAGGACAATTTCCATGAGAGAACAAGGGTATGCAAATGGAGAATGACGAACTTGCAATAAAAAATGGGAAAATTTGCAATGCCCTGCCTGTAACTGAACACCTTTTGTCCCACCTTCTGTCTGCATCTCATCTGTACAATCAGAAAACATCATATAAAAGAAGAACCAGAAGGAGAAGAAAGAAAAAATGAGTGTATCCAATATTCCAAAACATATTAGTTTCAGTCGCATATTTAGTTTTAACGGCCCTTCCACCTCCTCTCGATGCGGTCATAAGCATCCAGCATCCTCGCCTTGTTGAAAGCATTTTTCAACTTCCCCATTGTGTCGGAATACAGTTCAATCCCTCTATCGAGCATCTCCTCTGCAAATCTGCGCACCTCAGACATCCTATCCAGATCCCGAAGCCCGATGAGCAACGTGTTTGCACTCTCCTCCATTGGGGATATCCGGTTCTCGATCATGTAGTTCCACACCTCGACTGCCATTTCTGGGTCATACCCATCAAAGAACATCTTGATGGCTGCAGTGCAGTTTGAGTGCGTCGGAAGCCACTCATTCTTCTTCATCTCAGAGAAGAAGCTTGCAGCCTCATGGACCTTCCTGTTTCTAATGAGGCATTGGAAAACCATGTTATAAGTCAAAGAGTTTGGGAACGCACCGTTGAAGGGCATCTCGTCGAGGAAGCGGAAGGCATTATTGATGTCGTTGTTGTTGCACAGCAAACCAATCACAGCATTGTACATGATGAGATTTGGAACTAAGCCGCTACCAACCATGACTTCCCACACGGACAAGGCGTGGGTGGCATTATTGAGCTTAATGAGAATGTCAAGGGCATTGCTAAAGAATTTCATACCTGGGAGGCAGTTCTTTCCCTTCATGACGTGGAGGAACTTGACGGCCTCCTCAGCCTGTGACCCCCGGACGAGGGTTGTCAGGAAAGCGTCGTGCGCAGACATGTTATCCGTATTCCAGCCGACACGTATGACCATCTCCCCAAACGTCTTCTTCGCCATGGTGACATTCCCTTCCTTCTCCCACCCTTCGAGCAGGATAGCGAAGGTGTCAGCGTCGGGGGGGATCTTGGCCTTGATCCTCTCAAAGAACTCAAGAGCCTTGGAAGTCTGATTGTCCTCACGGCAGATGGCACTGAGAAGGGAATTGACGGCGACGACGTCCTGAGGGACGTCGTAGCGGTCCATGACATCAAAGGACATGATGGCTTCCTTGAACTTGCCAGCAGCGCAGTAGCTGCCGAAGACAGAGGCGAAGGTGGCCATGGAAAGGACGCCCTCCTGCTTCATGGAGCGTATGGCATCCCACGTGGCCTCGAATAGGCGGTTCTTGCCGAGGAGGTCGACCATGAGGTTCCAAGAATGGGGGGTGTGTTTGGAATTGAGGCCGGCCCATCGGAAGAATTTAACAGCGGAGGCAGGAGATGCATAAGAGAGCTTGAGGACCTGCTCGACGTACTGGGGAGAGGGAGGGATTCCGCTTCGGGTGAGGGCGGATTCGACTTCCAGGGCAGGGACTTTGGAAAGGATCTCGCAGAGGGAGAGGACTGCTGGGGGGAGGGTGGGAGCTACGTCGAGGTAGGAAGGGAAGGGCTGGGAATTGGCGAGGGGAGGGAGGGTTTGGGATGAGGAAGGTGGTGGATTTGGGATTTTGGGAGTGGGAAGGAGAGGGTTTCTTAGGTTGGGGTCCATGGGGAAGGCTGTCCCGTTTGCCGATGGAAGGGATATCATTTCCTATCTAGGGTTTTTCGTTTACCGTCCTTTGCTGCTACCTGCAATTGACGGACGGGAAGGAAGAACGCGAAACACCCTAGAAAAGCAAGGTAAATGGGCTGAAGATACTCTTTCTTCTTCTTCTTCTTCTTCTCTCTCTTCCCCTCTTTTTTAGTCGGCTGGCATACCTGCACGATGGTTTGGTTTGGGACGACGAATGGGTACTACCCCACCTGTCCCGAGGTTGGCACACGCAGAGGCCGGGGCTCTGATGGATCCCAGTGGTGTATGGTTTTTATCCACACCGTCCATTCATTTTGCCATGAATGGACGGTGTGGCAGCGGATTGGCTGGTGTACCACACATCAGCTATGTAGCTATATAGATGGTTTAGATACGTGTCGTGGGAAGACGAACCCCGACGCTCCTCGAGCTCCGAGTTGTACGAACGGTTCAAAGGAAATCAAAGTTTAATGGGCTCCACAGTGATGTATTTATTATATCCACACCGTTCATACATTTTTCATGATCATTTTACATCATTAGAAAAATAATGAATAATATCCGAATCTCAAATGTACCACACCAAAAATAGCAGCAAGGTTAAAAAATTTATAATGCCTAATATAACGCTTATTTTCAATCCAATTTATTAATAACGTAAAAAAATATTTAAATGATGAGGAAAAACAAATTTTATATTGTTTCAAAACTTCCATGACCCTAAAAGGATTTTAATAGTAGATGTTCAATCCCCCGCTGATTTCCACAGTGTGGTCCACTTGATTTTTAAATCTATATTTTTTTAGGCTCAAACCTTAAGACAAGTTCACCATATGTTTAGACGGTTGGGATATAACACATAACTCATGATAAGACTCGCAGAAATTGCTGACGGCAATACACCAGCCAATCGGCTTCCATATTAATGTATTAGCTAAATAATATAGCAGATGCAAGCTTAGCAGACCACGGGAAGCAACGGTGACAATGATTCCTAAAACCTTCCCGAGGCCACGGTAATTTTTATTTGCGGCCAGATGAAGGGAAAACACTGATACCGCGGAATAGGCTGGTGATCAACGGCCATGTGTTCATTTCCTTTTCATTCTAGGGATGCGGATTTCCTTCAGCGGAAAGATGCTGTGATGAGATGCTGGGCAGATCCAAAACTTAAGTAGGCCGCGTGAGAGAAAAATTTAGAGAAAGAGACCTTCCACCTTGTTGTTTGTATGCCATCGAAGCCATTTATGAGGTTATTTCCATTGGGATGAAGCGCAGTAAAAATATACATTTAGCCTAATTAAAACTTTTGTAGCCATATAAAATGTTTCAACAGTGGTCATTGAATCCCCACTATTTCCTCCTATGTGGTCAACTTAAGTTTTGGATCCACCTCATTTTTTGTTGCATGCTCTCAAATGAGCTCTTAAAATGGATGATAGGGGTAGATTTTTCACAAACATCATGTTGCCCCTACATAGCATCCCAATGCAGGAACTTCACAGGAAAGCCTCTCTCAGGGTATCTGGGAAGCAGATTGCGTGCTGAGTAAATTCTGTGGGGTCCACCTTGATTTATGTATTTTATACACTCCGTCCATCCATTTTACCTGATAATGTTAGGGCTTGAACCAAAAAAATTAGGTATATCCAAACCTCAATTGGACCACACCACAGGAAACAGTGTGAATTGAACATCTACCATTGAAAATTTCTTGGGGGCCACAGAAGTTTTGGATCAACCTTTTATTTGTGATTCCCCTTCATCCATGTTTTTGTGATCTTATGAACAGGTTGGATGAGAAATAAACATCACTGTAGGCCCTATAAAGGTTTTAACGGTGGAAATCATTTTTCCAACTGTTTCCTGTGGTATGGTCCACTTGATCTTTGGGTATGCTTAAATTTTTGTCTCAACCCCTAAAATGAGATGGAAAAATATATGGATGGCATGGATAGACCAAATACATTCACGGTGGGCCCAACAAAGTTTACTTGGTATGATAAGAGCGTCCTAGGTAACTCGGTACGCAATCCGATTTCGGGAATCTGTGCCCTCATTTTAGTTATAAGCCCCAAATAAGGCAGATGCAAGGTTGAACTGGACCAGATAGGAGGGATGAAATGTGTACCATTAAGAATTTCACAGGAGCAACAGAAGAAGCGTTGAATCAAGCTAATATTTGTGACCCTATGAACTGGTTGAATGCCAAATAAAGATCACAGGTAGCCCTAAAAAGGTTTCAACCATGAGTGTCTTCTTGAGTTGTGGTCCACGTGAGCCTTAGGTTTACGTCATTTTTAGGCCTATACCCTAAAATAATATAGTAAAATGGACGGGAAATTGTCTATAAATCTATAAATCACCTCATGCCCCTTGAAGCACCAGCATTTTCCACGCTCGAGACCAGTAAGAGTAGTGTCCAAACCAAACCTTTTGTTGCCCCAAAGAAGTTTTTGATGGTAAGAGTTTACTCCCCATCGTGTGGTCCATTTAAGCCTTGAATTTTCTTCTTTTGGGGGATTACACCTTAAAATCATGTGGAAATTTTGATAGATGGTGTGGATAAAACTCATATATCATGATGGCCCCTTATAGCTCCTGCATGTGCTGGGCTTAGTACATGCGGATAGTGCCCACCAACTGGGTAGGTACTGCCTCGCCAACCCTTAGCCTAGCAAAAGTTAAGGCTCTAAGGGGGTTATAATGCCCTAGATTTTGGGGGCCGAGTAGATACTCGACTCCTGACATCCCCAGTGCCACTTATGTTTTGCGGAAGCGAGATTTTATAATTCGTTTCACTTGACATTTGAGCATTTGAGGAATTAAAATGGATCATGCAACATACACTGAAATGATTGTAACTTGAACTCAAAATACAACTAATAAGAAAGTATATATCCAATGTATAGGACTGTATTCCAGCAAAATACATACGATTTTAAAATATAAATTGTTTCAACCCTAAAGTCTCATTGCTGGCCCTAAGGCAACCTATAATGGCCCGCCCAGGAGCTAAAAATATGAGAGCTTCTCCTCCGACGCATCAGACTCTATAGTACCTATATCTATAAAGTGTCTGGTTGGTGATTTAAAACACCGTCCCAGAGTGAGAGTGAGTGATCAACTTAGTGGGTTCATTAGCAATAAGTTACACGTGTTATCAATTTCATAGACGCAATTAATGAAAAGCATCAACACACACAATTCATAGCTAATCTTATTAATGTATATGCATGTTATTATGATATGATGCATGCTCTTACCATTCAACACTCCCTCGAGCAACATTATCTTACGTTCGCAATACCCAACACTTCCTCGATACGACCTCGACTGTCGAGTCGTCATCCTAATTAATGCAATGCTATGAATATTTATGTTTGCCGAGTATTTAATTAAGTTCATTCATCCAACAAGATTAGAGAAGCTGAAATACCTTAATTTAATCAATGACCTTATCCATATCACTTAATCCAAGGAGGCCATAGCGGCTTTGAGCCTGCGATCCATGATCCAAATTTAGATATCATCCATTTATCTCATAAATTTATAATTCCAAAGGTAAGGCATAATACCTAAAAGTTTGAAAATCAACTCAGTTGGGTCATCACCCAAACATCGAGTATGACCACTCAGTTTTAAGGTGCGGGCTTGTCACATAACCAAATCACCATAGGGAAGGGCTTGTCACCCAATTCCATTCATGCCCGGGTCATTCAAATGACACTTTGGCACGGAACCATCGGCCGGGTAATTTGACGAGGGTCGTTCGAACAAGGACCTGTCACCTCCTATGCTCGCTGGTCACTATGAGGAGGTTCGTCACCCTAGCGTAGGCCGACAGCTTGGACAAAGTGTCTCATTCTACTATGCCTGACTCATGAGGCTTGATTGCTCACTGGTCATTACGGGGAGGCTCGTCACCCAGCGTAGGCTGACAGCTCGGACACGGTGTCTCGTTCCACCATATCCGGCTCATGAGTCTTAGTGGGATCGAATCACTAACGATTATCAGTAGGCTTCTCAAATGTATGAGGTACTTCAGATTCAGGCAGGCACGGCTATACATGGTTAACACACATGATTGGTCAGCTAGTGAGCCAATTTGCCCCGTCCAGGCGAGTTGCGGAAGACACAGTATTGGGGGCGAGCGTCCCATGTAGTCCAACTACTGCCTGTTATCCGTACACGAACTAAATGGGTCAAATTGGCCGTTGGACAACCCTACCGATGGGGCTACCGCTATAAGCTTCGGTGTTTGCTGGCCAACCAAACAAGGAGGATTGTATTCCTAGATATAACAAAAATATAATACGATCTACTTCTATTTATGGGGAATTCAAGCATGTATAAGTATCAGAATCATACATTAGATATTACTAATGATCAAATTGTAAGAGAGTTCTAAGCAAGCATGTAAGAATATCAATTTACTTAATATTGTAAGAGGACCATATCATATTCCCAATTGCATAAATTTATACATACATGTATGTAATTATGCTATAAATTTCCTCAATTCATATACATGGAAAGCATACAATACATTTTTCCCAAATGACCCTAGGTTTGGGGATGAGTCAAATTCAATTTCTCATAGTATAAAGAAATTCAAACAGGGTAAACATTATATGGTTAAGAACTAAAGTACTTCCCCTCTAATAGAGTTTAATCAAATTTTAAGTGAATGTCTACTATTAATTTCTTTGGAAAACAACATGCACAACAAGATTTTCATAGAAAATTATTAATTCTAGCCTAGGTTTGATAAATGGCTACCTAATGTTAATAGTCCACACCTAGGTATGGTTCAACGGCTTGCAGAGCCGCTTCCAAGGTGCCGGTCCCACAGGTTGGTATGCTGTAGCCCTGCGACGATAGAGTTTACATGTTAGATCACATGCAAGTGGTTTAGAGCACCTGAAATTTGGAAGGGGCTAGACTAATTAAGTTTCTATAGTTGGTGGGCCGCTCCTATGACGACGGTATCGTAGGCTCCGATGAGAGTTGAGGTAGGAGGGTGAATTCCTTAAAATCTAGCTTCTTGGAGCTCCCTCCCTCTCTAGTCCCTCTATACTCTCTCCTCTCTCTCCCCACTTTGCAGGAAAATTCGTATGGGAGAGTGGGAGAGAGATTTTTGAGACTTTTATAGCCTGATTTGTCTGAATTGCCTTATGAACTCTTATTTTAACAAGCACTCCCCTAGAGGGTTGATTTTTGGTCCCTGAGGTCATCCTAGTGGCCCCTTGACCCATCTATGTCATGGGGCAGGTGCCCCATGGTCAGTGAAGGGTTGTTCCAAGTTTGGTAGCAAATGGATGAGTTAATTGATCGCAGTGGCCCGATTTGCAATCAACGGTCATCGATGTTAGATTAGGGCCTTGGTTATATGGATATGAGCAGAAAAATATCCTTAACTCATGCCTCGAGTTTGGTTGCGATCTAACGGTCAGAAAGTTATAACTTCATGAAAGAGTGGAATGTCTATTTTACTTAAGTTTTTACATTTCAGCATAGGGGATTTGTGTGTTTTAAGCACTTCGCTTCTGACCCAAGTTGTGTAGTTCTATGTACTATCCTGATTCGCCACCCGCGATGGACATTAAGCCCAATGAGACGAACATTATTCTATAATTTCGGAACTAGTGGGCCACTAAGGAGCGATCCGAAGCTTGTTCGGATAATCGGGGCATTTTTCGAATGAATAGGGTAGGGAGATTTCTTGGGAGTAGTTGTTAGAGTTTGGATTAACTAAGTTCACAATGTAGCCTATTCGAAATTAGTGAAAATGGTGATTCGATCATGATCACTATAGATCGTTAATTCTTACGTAAAATGAGTGACCGGGCTGATTTGGTTTATTAATCAAGATCCAACCCATAACTGGTTCGGCTTTGGGTAGATCTTTAATTTAGTTACAGTTGTCCTAATTAGTCAGTGATAAGTCGGTTAGATTTGGGTCCTAGATGAACAATTCACAAGGCTACACTTGAGGTTTAAGTGATCAGGTGGATTAGTTAGCTTCATACGGTTGGTTAATCGAATTTGTGCAGTTCTTTATCGGTATCACCTACGTATAAGCTCACCTCGACCGTAAAGGGTCAATAAGTGACAATGTGGGGTAGTTAAAAAAATAATAAAAAAAAAATTTAAGGACTTTTCGACAATCCAGAATAGCAAATTTTTAGGATGTTACAGGGCCCTACAATGATGTTGGGTTTTATGTAGAGCTATACATGAACCAAGTTAGCTTGGTTAACTCACTCGATTCAACTTGGTTCGAAACTGAGTTTGAGCTGATTTTTGGAGCTCGAAAAAAATTTCAAGTCGAGTTTGAGCTTGTCTGAGCTCAAATCGACTTGGATTGAACCCCAACTCGAATCGAACTTGGATCGAACTAGTTCGGTGACTCGAATATTTTGATATTGATGTTGCTCACCAAGTGTTTGATGAAATGACTCAATGAAGTGTCGACGGGTGGCGATGAAGGTATGAATATGAAACAAATACCCTTATATCTTCATTTTGATGTTGCCTACTGAGTGTTTGATGAAATACCTGCAAACTATTGCTGTTATTTTACATACTGTGAGAAATTTAAGATGCACTCCATGTGTTTAAGAAAATGCCGCACAGGCTCGATCTTGGCTCGAACTAGCCCGAGCTGATTGAAACAAGCCAAGCTAGCCAGTCAAGCTTGAGGATTGAGCTGAGCTAAGTTTGAGCTGGGGTCAGCAAGTGGCTGAGCCGAGTTAAGCTATGCCAAGCTCGTCTCGTGTTTAGTTTTATGCATGTCGTCCATCTATTTTGACACATCATTTTAGGACATAAGCCTAAAAATAAAGCAAATCCAAGGCTTAAATGGACTACACCACATAAAGCAATAGTAATAATGAAACCCACCATTGAAAACTTCTTGGGTCTCATTGTGACTTTTATTTGCCATATTTATAAGGGCACATGGACTTGGACGAAGGGAAAACACAAATATTAACCAGATCTAAAACTTATGTGCCCTCAAGAAGGTTTTAACCTTAAGAGTTTAAGCCCCACATTGTGGTCCACCTAATCCTTGGATCAACCTCATTTTTGAGTTACAAACTAAAATGATATGAAAACAAATTGATGGACAATGTGGATAAAACTCATGCCTCACAGTTGCTCTTCATATCCTTAGCTAGTGCCAAGCTTGAGATAGGCAAGGTAGTACCCAATTGGCGTATGTTGGGCACTACTAGGGATGTTAATGGGCTGGGCCTAGGTATGTCTTGGCCCAAATGTTGAGCGGTTTCGGGCCAGGCCGGCCCTATTCAAAATACTGATTTTCAGGTCCAAGCCTAGCCCATTGACATCGCTGGTCACTACCCTGCCTAGTCTTAAGTTGCAATAGGATGGGGCTATGAGGGATCTATCGTGGTGCATGGGTTTATCCACACTGTCCATCCATTTTTCTATATCATTTTGGGGTCTAAAGCAAAAAGAATAATGAAAGTTGATCCAAGGCTCAAATAGACCACACCAAAGGAAGCAACGGTGATAATGACACCCACCATTGAAATATTCCTATGGCCCACCATGAATTTTATTTGCCATCCATCCTATTCATGGGCATGGTTTGGGTAGATCCCCGGATCCACCAAGATCGATGGATCCCTAACTGTGGGGTCCACTATGATGTATATGCCTTTACATCCACACTGTCCATCCATTTTGAAAGCTCATTATACGGCATGTTCCCAAAAATGAAGTAGATCCAAATATTAGGTGGACCATAATACAGGTGGTGATTTTTTTACCTGGATAAAGACAACACACAAATATCAGCTTGATCGTGAACTTTTGTAGCCCACGAGAAGTTTTGAATGATCGATTACCACTATGTTCTGTATTATGGTCCACTTGAGATTTGGATCCACTTTATTTTTGGGATCGTGCCCTAAAATGGGTTTTCAAAACAGATGGACAGAATGGATATAAGGCACATATCATAATGGGCCCCACGGTCATGGATCCCACCCACCTTAGTGAATCTGAGGATTCACTGAAGTCGTGCTCCCTGTTCATAACGTCACATAGATATGGGAAACACAAATATAAGCCTAGTATTAAAAACTTCTACGGCCCATAAGAAGTTTTTAATTGTAAGAGTTTTATGCCCCATTGTGTGGTCAGCATGAGCCTTGGATCTGCCTCCTTTTTTAGCCTACACCCTAAAATGATGTAGAAATTTAATGGATGGCATGGATAAAACTCCTACATCACACAGTGGGCCCTCAAATCCCTAGCCTGTGCCAAGTTTGAGACATGAACCAATGTGGATTGGGTACTATCCTGCCTATCCCAACTCAGCAAAGGTGCCTGTCCCAAGTTGGCAAAGGCAGGGGCTCACCATGATATATGGGTTTTATCCATAGGGTGTGGTCATCATTTTGCCATATCATTTTAGGATATAAGCTTAAAAAATAAGTACCCTTGTGTACTTAGAAGCGGATTAAGTGCAGCCTCAGCCCCTCCATCCATTCTTCCCTATCGTTTTAAGGCATAAGCTCAAAACTAAGATATATTCAAATCTTAGGTGAATCAGGCTATAGAAAAATTTGGTGATTGACCATTAAAAACTTTTTAATGGCCACGTAAGTTTTGGATGAAACTTATATTTGTTTTTTTTTTTTTTTTTTCTCTTGATCCAAGTGTGTGACCTTATCAACAGATTTGGATGGCAAATAAACATTATGGTGGCCTTCAGAAAAAATTTAACCGTGGAGTATTTAATCAACACCCTTTTTCTAGAGTATGGTTCACCTGAGACTTGAGTCTGTTTCATTTTTGGGGTTCATGTCTTTAAATGATACGAAAAAACTGAATAAGCATGGATATAGACTACATACATCAAGGTGGGCCCAAAAGTAAGGGCTGCACCTAATCGGCTGCCAGCATAGGTGGGGTCAACTCTTTTTACTGTGGCAAAATTATTGGATGTGAATGAAATCCATCCCGTCCATTAATAGGCTATCCCTAGCCTTGATCCCAAAATTCGGCCTCATTAAACACTCCTAGTTTAAAATTATACAAAAACCTCTAAATTATTAGTATATGGCCCACCTGAGATTTATAATTCTAGTGTTTCTGGTAATTATTTCATCGTCACCCTTACAAGGCACATCACATGAATGGTTGGATGGGATATAAACAACAGGGTGGACCCTAAAAAATAGACGTTGTACGTTCAGTCCGAACTGTTTTGTATGTGGGGTCTTCTCAGGACCGAGTGGATCTCGTGAACATTGAAAGGGGATCGGGTGGTGAGCTAGGTGCTGCTGTGCGCTGTGAGGTCCACCGTGATGTATGTGCGTTGGGCACTATGGGGCCCACTGTGATGCATGTATTTTATCCACTTTATCCATCTGTTTTACTAGCTCATTTTAGGGAATGATCCCAAAAATAAAGCAGATCAAAAGCTCAAATGGACCACACCACATTAAATAATGGTAATTGAGCACCTACAGTTGAAAACTTCTTAGAGGCACAAAAGTTTTGGATCAAACTATACTTATGTTTTCCTTTCATGTGCCATTGTGATGTATGTGATGTGACTCCATTCAGGCCACCCATCTAGATTGAAAGCTCGTTTTAGGGCATAATACAGGAAACAGTGGCAACTGACGATTAAAATCTTCCAGTGAGCCGCAAAAGTTTTGAATTAAGATGATATTTGTGTGGTCTCTTCTTTTAGATATTTGTGACCTTATCAACCGGTTGAATGGAAAATAAACATTCCAGTGGTCCCATGAAGTTTTTAATGGTGAGGATTCAATCATTACTGCTTAGGGCAACCGTCCATATAAGATTTGGATCTGCTTCAATTTTGGGATCATGCCCTAAAATGAGCTTTCAAAACGGTTAGGCAGTGTGTATTCAAGGCACATACGTCACTGTGAGCTCCACAGTCGGGTCCACCCACCTTGGTGGATCCGGGTTCTCACCGAATCCGCTCCAGCAGTGACCCAGCACCATCGATATCCCAGTTACCAGACTCCATGGGGCCCACTGTGATGGATGTGTTTTATCCACACCGTCCATCCGTTTTGCCTACTCATTTTATAGCCTGAGCCTAAAATAGAAGCATATCCAATGCTCGAGTAGACCACACCATAGGGAACAGTGGGAATAATAATGTCCACCGTTGAAATCGTCTTAAGGCCCACCATGAAGTTTATTTGCCATCCTACCTGTTCATAAGGTCTCACAGACTTAGCTGAAGGGAAAATATAAATATAAATTTTCAACGAGTCACTTAACCCCATTATTTCCTATGGTGTGGTCCACTTTGGATTTGGATATGCTTCAATTTTGAGTTCACACCCTAAAGAGTAACTTTCTGCTGTACGACCAATTAATGGCCCATTTACATTTTGAAGCCCACTTCTTTTTACCTCACCAGGATAAGCCCCAATTGTACGGACGACTTGCCAAAGGTAAAACGTGCCCCTGGTTTTTCAGTTTTAAGGAAAAGCTGGTGCATCCGATGGCTAGGAATTATAACCGCAGCTATATCCGCAGCAAGAATCTGCCGACTGGGTTGGGTCAGAGCTGGGCTTATATCTACATATTATAACCGTACCCATAACCGTGCTATGCACTTATTTCTCTATTTTTTATTTTTATTTCATTTTTTACATGGAGAACTTTATTCTACCTACATTTTTCTCTAATACATATTTATATAAATATGTATATATAAGTATATAATTTTTTTCTCTCTTTTCTTTCATTTCTTTCTTTATTCCTTTAACAAGAATATCTTCTAAACCAAAATTAGTTACTTAACGTACCACCTATGATTTTGGGGTAGGAGAATCTACTTTAGCGAACCAACCTAGTTATTTTTCAAGATTCCATCAGGTTGATGGTCGAAAATCCATTTCATTCACTTTGCGGTCAATTTCAATCAATTCGCGGTCAATTTCATTCATTTCATTCACTTCGCGGTCAACTTAATTCATTTCACGGTCAATTCTCTTCACTTCATGGTGAATTCCATGCATTTCGCAATCAATTCCCTTCACTTCATGGTCAATTCCATGCATTTCATGGTCAATTCCCTTCACTTCACGGTCAATTCCATACATTTCACGGTCAATTCTCTTCACTTCACGGTCAATTCCATGCATTTCATGGTCAATTCGCTTCACTTGATGGTTAATTTCATGCATTTCACAGTCAATTCCAGCGATTCCCCTTCACTTCACGGTCAATTCCATGCATTTCATGGCCAATTCTCTTCACTTCATGGTCATTTCCATGCATTTCACAGTCAATTCCATCGATTTTGCTTCACTTCACAGTCATTTCCATGCATTTCATGTCAATTCCCCCTACTTCACGGTCATTTCTATGCATTTCATGGTCAATTCCCTTCACTTCACGGTCATTTCCATGCGTTTCACGATCAATTTCGGCGATTCCGCTTCACTTCACGGTCATTTCCATGCATTTCACGGCCAATTCCCTTCACTTCATGGTCAATTCCATGCATTTCACAGTTAATTCCCTTCACTTCACGGTCAATTCCATGCATTTCACGGTCAATTCCCTTCACTTCATGGTCAATTCCATGCATTTCACGGTCAATTCCCTTCACTTCACAGTCATTTCCATACATTTCATGGTCAATTCCGACGATTCTGTTTTACTTCATGGTCATTTCCATGCATTTCACGGTTAATTCCCTTCACTTCACAGTCATTTCCATGCATTTCACAGTCAATTCCCTTCACTTCACAGTCAATTCCATGCATTTCACGGTCAATTCCCTTTACTTCACGGTCAATTTCATGCATTTTTACGGTTAATTCCCTTCACTTCAAGGTCAATTCCATGCATTTCACGATCAATTCCCTTCACTTCATGGTCATTTTCTTACATTTCACGGTCAATTCCCTTGACTTCATAGTCATTTCCATGCATTCCACGGTCAATTTCGGTGATTCCGCTTCCCTTCACGGTCATTTCCATGCATTTTACGGTCAATTCCCTTCACTTGTCATGCATTTCACGGTCAATTCCGGTGATTTTGCATCACTTCACGTTCATTTCCATGCATTTCACTGTCAATTCCCTTCACTTCGCGGTCAATTCCATCTATTTCACGGTCAATTCGCTTCACTTGATGATCAATTCCATGCATTTCACGGTCAATTCCGACGATTCCCCTTCACTTCATGGTCAATTCCATGCATTTCTTGGTCAATTCCCTTCACTTCACGGTCATTTCCATGCATTTCACGGTCAATTCCCTTCACTTCATGGTCAATTCCATGCATTTCACGGTCAATTCTGGCGATTCCGCTTCACTTCATGGTCAATTCCATGCATTTCACGATCAATTCCCTTCACTTCACTTTCAATTCCATGCATTTCACGGTCAATTCCCTTCACTTCACAGTCATTTCCATGAATTTCACGATCAATTCCTTTCACTTCATGGTCATTTCCATGCATTTCACTGTCAATTCTGGCGATTCCGCTTCACTTCATGGTCATTTTCATGTCTTTCATGGTTAATTCCCTTCACTTCACAGTCATTTCCATGCATTTCACGGTCAATTCCGGCGATTTCACTTCACTTCACGGTCACTTCACGGCCCACTGTGAAATGCATGGAAATGACCGTGAAGTGAAGGGAATTGACCGTGAAGTGAAGGGGAATCGCCGGAATTGACCGTGAAATGCATGGAATTGACCTTCAAGTGAAACTAATTGACCGTGAAGTGAAGGGAATTGACCATGAAATGCATGAAAATGATCGTAAAGTGAAGTGGAATCTCCGGAATTGACCGTGAAATGCATGGAAATTGTCACGCCCCAAACCCGGTGACGGACAGCTTCCGTGATGCCCCGAATTCGGCACTCGACTTCCATACACCAAGTCCCGAGTTCGGCACACCATAAGGAAGATTTTTGACTGAATTTTTTTTTATATACATAGTAATACCTGAGCATGAAGATCCATGATCAAACTACCAAGCAATACTCTCCATCATAAGTCCCGATGGTTATAAGTATAATGCTTCATACGGTTGGTTAATCGAATTTGTGTAGTTCTTTATCGGTATCACCTACGTATAAGCTCACCTCGACCGTAAAGGGTCAATAAGTGACAATGTGGGGTAGTTAAAAAAATAATTAAAAAAAAATTTAAGGACTTTTCGACAATCCAGAATAGCAAATTTTTAGGATGTTACAGGGCCCTACAATGATGTTGGGTTTTATGTAGAGCTATACATGAACCAAGTTAGCTTGGTTAACTCACTCGATTCGACTTGGTTCGAAATTGAGTTTGAGCTGATTTTTGGAGCTCGAAAAAAATTTCAAGTCGAGTTTGAGCTTGTCTGAGCTCAAATCGACTTGGATTGAACCCCAACTCGAATCGAACTTGGATCGAACTAGTTCGGTGACTCGAATATTTTGATATTGATGTTGCTCACCAAGTGTTTGATGAAATGACTCAATGAAGTGTCGAGGGGTGGCGATGAAGGTATGAATATGAAACAAATACCCTTATATCTTGATTTTGATGTTGCCTACTGAGTGTTTGATGAAATACCTGCAAACTATTGCTGTTATTTTACATACTGTGAGAAATTTAAGATGCACTCCATGTGTTTAAGAAAATGCCGCACAGGCTCGATCTTGGCTCGAACTAGCCCGAGCTGATTGAAACAAGCCAAGCTAGCCAGTCAAGCTTGAGGATTGAGCTGAGCTAAGTTTGAGCTGGGGTCAGCAAGTGGCTGAGCCGAGTTAAGCTATGCCAAGCTCGTCTCGTGTACAACTTTAGTTTTATGCATGTCGTCCATCTATTTTGACACATCATTTTAGGACATAAGCCTAAAAATAAAGCAAATCCAAGGCTTAAATGGACTACACCACATAAAGCAATAGTAATAATGAAACCCACCATTGAAAACTTCTTGGGTCTCATTGTGACTTTTATTTGCCATATTTATAAGGGCACATGGACTTGGACAAAGGGAAAACACAAATATTAACCAGATCTAAAACTTATGTGCCCTCAAGAAGGTTTTAACCTTAAGAGTTTAAGCCCCACATTGTGGTCCACCTAATCCTTGGATCAACCTCATTTTTGAGTTACAAACTAAAATGATATGAAAACAAATTGATGGACAATGTGGATAAAACTCATGCCTCACAGTTGCTCTTCATATCCTTAGCTAGTGCCAAGCTTGAGATAGGCAAGGTAGTACCCAATTGGCGTATGTTGGGCACTACTAGGGATGTTAATGGGCTGGGCCTAGCTATGTCTTGGCCCAAATGTTGAGCGGTTTCGGGCCAGGCCTGCCCTATTCAAAATACTGATTTTCAGGTCCAAGTCTAGCCCATTGACATCGCTGGTCACTACCCTGCCTAGTCTTAAGTTGCAATAGGATGGGGCTATGAGGGATCTATCGTGGTGCATGGGTTTATCCACACTGTCCATCCATTTTTCTATATCATTTTGGGGTCTAAAGCAAAAAGAAAAATGAAAGTTGATCCAAGGCTCAAATAGACCACACCAAAGGAAGCAACGGTGATAATGACACCCACCATTGAAATATTCCTATGGCCCACCATGAATTTTATTTGCCATCCATCCTATTCATGGGCATGGTTTGGGTAGATCCCCGGATCCACCAAGATCGATGGATCCCTAACTGTGGGGTCCACTATGATGTATATGCCTTTACATCCACACTGTCCATCCATTTTGAAAGCTCATTATACGGCATGTTCCCAAAAATGAAGTAGATCCAAATATTAGGTGGACCATAATACAGGTGGTGATTTTTTTACCTGGATAAAGACAACACACAAATATCAGCTTGATCGTGAACTTTTGTAGCCCACGAGAAGTTTTGAATGATCGATTACCACTATTTTCTGTATTATTGTCCACTTGAGATTTGGATCCACTTTATTTTTGGGATCGTGCCCTAAAATGGGTTTTCAAAACAAATGGACAGAATGGATATAAGGCACATATCATAATGGCCCCACGGTCATGGATCCCACCCACCTTAGTGAATCTGAGGATTCACTGAAGTCGTGCTCCCTGTTCATAACGTCACATAGATATGGGAAACACAAATATAAGCCTAGTATTAAAAACTTCTACGGCCCATAAGAAGTTTTTAATTGTAAGAGTTTTATGCCCCATTGTGTGGTCAGCATGAGCCTTGGATCTGCCTCCTTTTTTAGCCTACACCCTAAAATGATGTAGAAATTTAATGGATGGCATGGATAAAACTCCTACATCACACAGTGGGCCCTCAAATCCCTAGCCTGTGCCAAGTTTGAGACATGAACCAATGTGGATTGGGTACTACCCTGCCTATCCCAACTCAGCAAAGGTGCCTGTCCCAAGTTGGCAAAGGCAGGGGCTCACCATGATATATGGGTTTTATCCATAGGGTGTGGTCATCATTTTGCCATATCATTTTAGGATATAAGCTTAAAAAATAAGTACCCTTGTGTACTTAGAAGCGGATTAAGTGCAGCCACAGCCCCTCCATCCATTCTTCCCTATCGTTTTAAGGCATAAGCTCAAAACTAAGATATATTCAAATCTTAGGTGAATCAGGCCATAGAAAAATTTGGTGATTGACCATTAAAAACTTTTTAATGGCCACATAAGTTTTGGATGAAACTTATATTTGTTTTTTTTTTTTTTTTTCTCTTGATCCAAGTGTGTGACCTTATCAACAGATTTGGATGGCAAATAAACATTATGGTGGCCTTCAGAAAAAATTTAACTGTGGAGTATTTAATCAACACCCTTTTTCTATAGTATGGTTCACCTGAGACTTGAGTCTGTTTCATTTTTGGGGTTCATGTCTTAAAATGATACGAAAAAACTGAATAAGCATGGATATAGACTACATACATCAAGGTGGGCCCAAAAGTAAGGGCTGCACCTAATCGGCTGCCAGGATAGGTGGGGTCAACTCTTTTTACTGTGGCAAAATTATTGGATGTGAATGAAATCCATCCCGTCCATTAATAGGCTATCCCTAGCCTTGATCCCAAAATTCGGCCTCATTAAACACTCCTAGTTTAAAATTATACAAAAACCTCTAAATTATTAGTATATGGCCCACCTGGGATTTATAATTCTAGTGTTTCTGGTAATTATTTCATCGTCACCCTTACAAGGCACATCACATGAATGGTTGGATGGGATATAAACAACAGGGTGGACCCTAAAAAATAGACGTTGTACGTTCAGTCCGAACTGTTTTGTATGTGGGGTCTTCTCAGGACCGAGTGGATCTCGTGAACATTGAAAGGGGATCGGGTGGTGAGCTAGGTGCTGCTGTGCGCTGTGAGGTCCACCGTGATGTATGTGCGTTGGGCACTATGGGGCCCACTGTGATGCATGTATTTTATCCACTTTATCCATCTGTTTTACTAGCTCATTTTAGGGAATGATCCCAAAAATAAAGCAGATCAAAAGCTCAAATGGACCACACCACATGAAATAATGGTAATTGAGCACCTACAGTTGAAAACTTCTTAGAGGCACAAAAGTTTTGGATCAAACTATACTTATGTTTTCCTTTCATGTGCCCTTGTGATGTATGTGATGTGACTCCATTAAGGCCACCCATCTAGATTGAAAGTTCGTTTTAGGGCATAATACAGGAAACAGTGGCAACTGACGATTAAAATCTTCCAGTGAGCCACAAAAGTTTTGAATTAAGATGATATTTGTGTGGTCTCTTCATTTAGATATTTGTGACCTTATCAACGAGTTGAATGGAAAATAAACATTCCAGTGGCCCCATGAAGTTTTTAATGGTGAGGATTCAATCATTACTGCTTAGGGCAACCGTCCATATAAGATTTGGATCTGCTTCAATTTTGGGATCATGCCCTAAAATGAGCTTTCAAAACGGTTAGGCAGTGTGTATTCAAGGCACATACGTCACTGTGAGCTCCACAGCCGGGTCCACCCACCTTGGTGGATCCGGGTTCTCACCGAATCCGCTCCCAGCAGTGACCCAGCACCATCGATATCCCAGTTACCAGATTCCATGGGGCCCACTGTGATGGATGTGTTTTATCCACACCGTCCATCCGTTTTGCCTACTCATTTTATAGCCTGAGCCTAAAATAGAAGCATATCCAATGCTCGAGTAGACCACACCACAGGGAACAGTGGGAATAATGATGTCCACCGTTGAAATCGTCTTAAGGCCCACCATGAAGTTTATTTGCCATCCTACCTGTTCATAAGGTCTCACAGACTTAGCTGAAGGGAAAATATAAATATAAATTTTCAACGAGTCACTTAACCCCATTATTTCCTATGGTGTGGTCCACTTTGGATTTGGATATGCTTCAATTTTGAGTTCACACCCTAAAGAGTAATTTTCTGCTGTACGACCAATTGGTGGCCCATTTACATTTTGAAGCCCACTTCTTTTTACCTCACCAGGATAAGCCCCAACTGTACGGACGACTTGCCAAAGGTAAAAAGTGCCCTGGCCTTTTAGCTTTATGGAAAAGCTGGGGCATCCTATGGCCACGAATTATAACCATAGCCATATCCGCAGCAAGACTATGCTGATGGGGTTGGGGGCAGAGTTGGGCTTATAGCTACGGATTATAACCGTAGCCATAACCATAGTGCTATGCACTTTTTTCACTATTTTTTATTTTTATTTTTATTTTTTTTACATGGAGAACTTTATTCTACCTACATTTTTCTTTAATACATATTTATATAAATATGTATATATAAGTATATAATTTTTTTCTCTCTTTTCTTTCATTTCTTTCTTTATTCATTTAACAAGAATATCTTCTAAACCAAAATTAGTTACTTAACATGCCACTTATGATTTTGGGGTAGGAGAATCTACTTTAGCGAACCAACCTAGTTATTTTTCAAGATTCCATCAGGTTGATGGTCGAAAATCCATTTCATTCACTTTGCGGTCAATTTCAATCAATTCGCGGTCAATTTCATTCATTTCATTCACTTCGCCGTCAACTTAATTCATTTCACGGTCAATTCTCTTCACTTCATGGTGAATTCCATGCATTTCACGATCAATTCCCTTCACTTCATGGTCAATTCCATGCATTTCAAAGTCAATTCCCTTCACTTCATGGTCAATTCCACACATTTCATGGCCAATTCTCTTCACTTCACGGTCAATTCCATGCATTTCATGGTCAATTCGCTTCACTTGATGGTTAATTTCATGCATTTCATAGTCAATTCCGGCGATTCCCCTTCACTTCACGGTCAATTCCATGCATTTCACGGTCAATTCCCTTCACTTCACAGTCATTTCCATGCATTTCACAGTTAATTCCGTCGATTCTGCTTCACTTCACAGTCATTTCCATGCATTTCATGTCAATTCCCCTCACTTCACGGTCATTTCTATGCATTTCACGGTCAATTCCCTTCACTTCACGGTCATTTCCATGCATTTCATAGTCAATTTCGACGATTCCGCTTCACTTCACAGTCATTTCCATGCATGTCACGGCCAATTCCCTTTACTTCATGGTCAATTCCATGCATTTCACAGTCAATTCCCTTCACTTCACGGTCAATTCCATGCATTTCATGGTCAATTCCCTTCACTTCATGGTCAATTCCATGCATTTCACGGTCAATTCCCTTCACTTCACGGTCATTTCCATACATTTCATGGTCAATTCCGACGATTCCGTTTTACTTCATGGTCATTTCCATGCATTTCACGGTCAATTCCCATCACTTCACAGTCATTTCCATGCATTTCAGGGTCAATTCCCTTCACTTCACAGTCAATTCCATGCATTTCACAGTCAATTCCCTTTACTTCACGGTCAATTTCATGCATTTTTACGGTTAATTCCCTTCACTTCAAGGTCAATTCCATGCATTTCATGGCCAATTCCCTTCACTTCATGGTCATTTCCATGCATTTCACGGTCAATTCCCTTGACTTCACAATCATTTCCATGCATTCCACGGTCAATTCCGGTGATTCCGCTTCCCTTCACGGTCATTTCCATGCATTTTACGGTCAATTCCCTTCACTTGTCATGCATTTCACGGTCAATTCTGGCGATTTTGCATCACTTCACGATCATTTCCATGCATTTCACTGTCAATTCCCTTCACTTCACGGTCAATTCCATCCATTTCACGGTCAATTCGCTTCACTTGATGGTCAATTCCATGCATTTCACGGTCAATTCCGACGATTCCCCTTCACTTCATGGTCAATTCCATGCATTTCACGGTCAATTCCCTTCACTTCACAGTCAATTCCATGCATTTCATGGTCAATTCCCTTCACTTCACGGTCAATTCCATGCATTTCACGATCAATTCTGGTGATTCTCCTTTACTTCACTGTCATTTCTATTCATTTCACGGTCAATCCCCTTTACTTCACGGTCATTTCCATGCATTTCACAGTCAATTCCCTTTACTTCATAGTCATTTCCATGCATTTCATGGTTAATTTCCTTTACTTCACGGTCAATTTCATGCCTTTCATAGTCAAATCCCTTCACTTCAAATTCATTTCCATGCATTTCACGGTTAATTCCCTTTACTTCATGGTCATTTCTATGCATTTCACGGTCAATCCCTTCACTTCACGATCAATTTCGTGCATTTCATGGTCAATTCGCTTCACTTAACAGTCAATTCCATGCATTTCATGGTCAATTCCGGTGATTCCGCTTCACTTCACGGTCATTTCCATGCATTTCATGGTTAATTCCCTTCACTTCACGGTCATTTCCATGCATTTTATGATCAATTTCAGCGATTCCGCTTCACTTCACAGTCATTTCCATGCATTTCGCGATCAATTCCCTTCACTATCATTTTCATGAAAATGCAAGGAAATAACTATGAAGTGAAGGGAATTGACCGTGAAATGCATGGAAATAGCCGTGAAGTGAAGGGAATTGACCGTGAAATGCATGGAAATAGCCGTGAAGTGAAGGGAATTGACCGTGAAATGCATGGAACTAACCATGAAGTGAAGTGAAATCGCCGGAATTGACTGTGAAATGCATGGAAATGACCGTGAAGTGAAGGGAATTGACCGTGAAGTGAAGGGGAATCGCCGGAATTGATCGTGAAATGCATGGAATTGACCGTCAAGTGAAACGAATTGACCGTGAAGTGAAGGGAATTGACCATGAAATGCATGGAAATGATCGTAAAGTGAAGCGGAATCGCTGGAATTGACCGTGAAATGCATGGAAATGACCGTGAAGTGAAGGGAATTGACCATGAAATGCATGGAATTGACCGTGAAGTGAAGGGGAATCGCCAGAATTGACCGTGAAATGCATGGAAATGACCGTGAAGTGAAGGGAATTGACCATGAAATGCATGGAATTGACCATGAAGTGAAGGGAATTGACCGTGAAATGCATGGAATTGACCGTGAAGTGAAGCGAAATCGCCGGAATTGACCGTGAAATGCATGGAAATGACCTTGAAGTGAAGGGAATTGACCATAAAATGCATGAAATTGACTGTGAAGTGAAGGAGAATCGCCAGAATTGACCGTGAAATGCATGGAATTGACCGTGAAGTGAAGAGAATTGACCGTGAAATGCATGGAATTGACCATGAAGTGAAGCATGGAATTGACCATGAAGTGAAGGGAATTGATCGCAAAATGCATGGAATTGACCGTGAAATGAAGGGAATTGACTGTGAAATGAATTGAGTTGACCGCAAAGTGAATGAAATGGATTTTCGACCATCTATGTCACGCCCCAAACCCAGAAATCGGATTCACAGGAATTTCGATCGCCAAATCCGGTGTCGACAGCCTCCATAGTACTCCATTCTCGGCTCCGTAGCGCCCATATCCCATGTTCCGATCCTGAGAACCTATAAGGAGAATTTTCCAATGTACATTTATCTTATAAGAAGCATAACCACAAGTTTACCCAAATCACAAAAGCAACATCATCATCACATATCCACTAATATAAACTTTGAATACAATATTGAAAGGAAAATACATATATCAAAAATCAAGGCTCTAAAAGACTGATGCACGCTCCAAGCTCAATACTGCTGCAACCTAACATCACCTGTACGCATCTATCGTGCGTAAGCTTATAAAAAGCTTAGAGGGTGGTGTAAGTGTGTGCACAAGATAAGTGTTAAGTATTCAATGCAATGCCATAATCATACAATGTCAGAACTATTAGCAAGATCATGAATTATACGATAACAGAGTAAGCGAAAATACTAACAAGTCCATGAGTCATACAACATCAGAGTATGCAATACAGATCAGCTATGCAAATAATGAGTCATAGACAGCCAAATATCAGATGTCAAGGGTACAATGCAATATGTAAATCCTGCTGTAAGACCCGTATCCTAATCCGTACTGTTTCATCGACTCCTGCGATCCTTTCC
Organism: Magnolia sinica; assembly: GCF_029962835.1. Lineage (NCBI taxonomy): Eukaryota > Viridiplantae > Streptophyta > Magnoliopsida > Magnoliales > Magnoliaceae > Magnolia > Magnolia sinica. The sequence continues at coordinate 616,405 of NC_080590.1, read as the reverse complement.
ATCGAATTTCGGCAACTCTTGACGTATAATCAATGTTTGCGCGCGACCGTAAGTCGAATTTCATGGATTTGAGTCGGCTTAATCCGAGACTTGTACCATTGCGACTGCACCATCGCCGCGGTGCCAACGCCGCGTCTTGTATACCGATTCGATACCCTGGCAAGGAGATGTGGGCCGGCGTTTATTTCGAAGAAAAATGCCATGCGTTTACAATTGCAAGAGAATCTCTACAACATGTCCCATCAATCAATCACTCAAATTAATCAATCAATCACCTCATGTCAAGTACAAGAGCAAGATCTCATTCTGGATAATCACCGGGGTTTAGTACACTCCAAATGGCACTGTCTCTCTCCTAGCAGTACAGTCCAAGTGAGCGTAAGAAACCTCACTATCTGCCTGGCCAATAGTCTGCCAATACCTATCCGGCACGTCGATAGCGGACCCATTTACGAGCTGGTCAAACTCAGCCTAGTAATGCCCCCTACCCTCGGGCGGGTAAGGCCACACCGCCTCCCAATCGACCACGACACAGTGGGAGATGCGGCCTCCTGGTATTCGGCACTCGGGCACTCATGTATCCACTCGGTCTCGACATTGGGGCGTCTCCTGGCCTCAGAGGTTTAGGGATTTTCACCCAGGGACATCTATGGCGCCCGTATGCTAGAACTAAATATTTTCGGTGTCCCATCTGGCCATCCACGATAAGCCTGTGGAGGCTACGGCCCTGACGTCACCAGGGCACACAATGCAAGATGCATGAGTCATACAATACAGTTATGCATCAATCCTGCGCATACCGTGCACTCATGTGAGATAACCTTCGCCTATCAGGGAGTCTCATAACAATCTGTCCAACGACATATGCAATGGTCAACCACATCTCATAACAAACATGCAGATGATGCGTATGGGCATGTATGATAATGCTGTGCTGTCACATACTCATAATCAGTATCAATAACCGGCCTCAACAATCGGCTTCGACAATGTAGACATTTAACCAACATTGTCCCCAAGGAATGGCCCACATAAATATCAATACATACATCATGGTGAAATCACACCACATCGGTCCTCAAATACATTGCTTCGAGTCTCACATATGGGCCGCACATTCATCGCATTGGGCCTCAATCATGGGCCGCATATACATCACATTGGGCCGTATCATATGTGCACTACACATCGTAATGGGCCCTGGCTCATGGGCCATGAATACACCACATCAGGCTTCACGACCTATGGGCTTCAAATACCCAAGAGGTGAGCCCTACACATGGGCCTCAAATATATCACAATGAGCTTCATCATATGGACCGAAAATATATCTCAATGGGCCTTGCCTATAGGCCACGAATACATGGCTACACTAATTATGATAAGTCTTATACCACAACCAATTCACACGTCACATAGTTAATGACTCATATTTAGTGTCGCATGGTTAAAGGCCAAGAGCCACATTTCATCGTACTATTTACGGTTTAGAGATCACAGTGCATAGAATCCAAGACCTTGATAGCATTAGCTTGGGTAACATAACCCTACATCACATTCGATTTAGTGTACAACTTAGTTATATGTGATTCAAGTGGCGGTATCTATATCGATAAGTACAAACCTACGCTATTGAATGACCATCAATGCCACTTGATTTCATACGGTTAGGTGGCCTTGTACGTATCTCTCATTCATATAATTAAATGACTACATATACTACATATACTCCACCATTGCCTATGATTAGGTGGCTATATATACGTCAAATACCTACATCATTAATGGTCCAAACAGGGATATCACACCCTCACACCACTAGAGTCTACATATTTGTTATAATTAAACATGTTTAAGGGTTTAAACACAAGTCACATGATCCTATTACTTAGGACCATACTCTAACCAAAGTGTCAAGTGATCAAGGGCTGTCCACAACCAACCCATTAAAGGGATTATTCATCATTACTCCAAAAATTATGATACTAGTTCGTCATATGTTCAACACATGGAGATTACCAACCCTTGTCGAAGAGGCCCAATGGTTGGCCCATACAAGGCTACCACTGATGGACCCATATAGCATTCACTTAAAATGGGCCTTAACATTCTTGGACCCACAAATAAATGGAATTTACAATGAGTTCTATATGGTGGAGCTCATGGGGCTTTCCCATGAGGTTAAGTCGTATGTGACTCACTTAAGACTTAGGTCTACTTTGATTTTAGCACAAATTTTAAAATGATATGAGGAAGTGGATGGTCCGCATGGATTAAATAGATACCCCATGGTGGCCTTAGGTTAGATTCAATAGTTAAGTCCTTATTCTCGCAACCTTGTATTATATGGTCCAATTCAGGTTAGATTGATTGATCTTTGGGACAATGCTCTAAAGAGAACCCGGTACATGGGCTAGATGGGTTGAATATGTAATACATCATCAGGATGACCCATAATAAATTTTTTTTTAGTGATGAGAGTTCAATTTATATTATTTCATAATGTACGGCTGTCTAATCATTGGATGGGCCTGCTTCATGGTAACATACCGTCAAAAGGGTTAATAAAATAGATAAACGATGAGGATCTTAAATATATATCGTGTCATAGCCATGGTAGATTAAGTGGCATAACACCTGCATCAAAGTGGGCCATACCACACACAAGTTGAGAGGTTTACCCTCCATTAAATATTCATAATCGGGTTTACAGAGATGTGTTTCATAAATCCGGCCCATCCATTATGTGTGTCCCATTTGGTTGAGGGGTCAGACCAAGTTTTAGATACATCCATATTTCAGGTGGACCTAACAAGTGATTTTACATGCTCGAGCTTCGAGTTGTACGAATAGTTCAAGGAGATCAAAGTTACATGGGTCCTAAAGTGATGTATTTATTATACCTACACCTTTCATTTACTTTTAGAGATCATTTTAGAAAATTATCTAAAAATGAATCATAACCAAAGATTATCTGGACCTCACGTCAATTAGCAGTGAGGATAATGATTTCACCGTTAAATCATTCATGGGGCCCTCCATAATGTTTACTTTCCATTCGATATGTTCACAAGGTCACCAGGACCTGAATTAAGGGAAAATACAAATTTCATATTGGTCCAGAACTTCTTACCCAAAAGGGTTCCAATGGTAGATATTTAATCTTTGCTGCTTTCGTAGTGTGGCTCACTTGATAGTTAGATATATCTTATTTTTCTTCTCAAACCTTAAGACAAGCTCACCAAATGGATGGATGGTTTAGATATAACATATACCACATGATCAGACCCATGAAAATTGCTGATTTATTCAGCTTCATGAATTTATTTTTATTTTCATTTTTTGATGGTGTGGGCCACATGAGTTCCGTGTACGGCTGAATTTTGAGGGTGACTCATTTTTAAAGGGGACCCATCAAATGCACGGTGCTGATGTTCGACATACATCAAGGTAGGGCCTGTGGTGGGGCCCATCTTCTTCCAGCATGAATAGCAGACGTTGCTTGCTGCAGCGTCAAACGCTGACAGCAACAGCGTCAGGCTGTTTTGCACTTTTTTTTTTTAATTTCTCATATATGGGGCCCACAACAGGACGATCCAGTCCATCTGTTGTATGTGTCCCTCGTGGTTGATGGGTCAGTCTAAGTTTCAGATGCATCCAAATTTCAGGTGGGGCCCAGAAAGTGCTTTTATATGTTTTAGCCATGTCTGCATATTATTTTAAATGGTGTGGGCCACCTAAGTTGTTTGTATAGTTGATTTTTGGCGTGACCCATTTTTAAGAGGGGACCCATCAAATTCACGGTGTTGATGTTCGACATACATCAAGCTAAGGCCTGTGGTGGGGCCACCTCTTTCCAGCGTCAAAAGAGACGCTGCATGCTGTAGCGTCAACAGAGGCGTTGTGTTATTTTGTTTTTTTTTGTGTTTTTTTTTTGTTTCTCATATATGGGGCCCACAACAGGACGATCTAGTCCATCTGTTGTGTGTGTCCCACATGGTGGAGCGTCCAATCCAAGTTTCAAATGCATAAAAATTTCAATTGGGCCCCAGCAAGTACTTTTATATGTTTTAGTATATCTTCACATGATTTTTGATGGTGTGGCCTACCAAAGAAATGGATTGACTTCATTTTTTGGCTCAACGCCTAAAATGATCTGAAAAATTGAATGGACGGCGTGGATTTAATACATACATCATGGGTGGGGCCCATTGTGGACCCACACCTCTTCCCTTCTTTTTCTTTCAAATGGCGGCAGCGTCCAAACGCCTGCCTTTTTTTTTTTTTTTTTCTTTGGTGTGTATGCACGTGTGCATGTGTGAGCGTGTGGCTAACCAAATTGCCATACTTGACTACAACATTCTGGTGGGTCCCACTATCAATGGGTCCCACATAAAGCCTATAATAAATTATTTTATTATTATTATTATTTTTTTTCCATGCATCCATACCATTAATCACATCCTTATCATCATATCATCACAAGTATTAATTATTATTATTTATATGTACTCTCTTATGTATCCACACCATTGATCACATCATTATTCTCAAATCATTTCCACTAATAATCATACAAATAATTAAAAAAAAAATAAACAAACCAAGAGTGGAGTGGGTGTACTCACCTTGATGAATTAGATGGATGGTTGAGATGGATGGAAGGGATGAAATTGATGGTTGAGATGAATGGAAGGTATGTGATTGATGGAGTTGATGGCCCACCAAGATCACTCCTCTCTCTCTCTCTCTTATGGAAAAATGGTGAAATGCTAAAGGATGGAGGGGTATTTATAAAGAAATGGATAAAATTTTGGTTAAGTTAAGCTAATGTGATTAATATTAGTTTAGATTAGGATTATGGTACTTAATTCATGCTTTGTAATTAATGGTGGATTAAAGGAGCATGGGATGGCATAGTGTGGTGATGTCATGCATAGTGTATGGCATGGAAAAAGGTTGACTTTTCATGCACATGAGAGAGAAGAGGTATGGGTATGTGACATCACACACATGGGTAGAGATTCTCTCACCCATGTGTGGCATGTACATGTGTGCATGACATGTATTGTGCACATGTGTGGAATAAAATACATGGTGCCATGGGCACATGATATATTTATTATTCTTCACGACGTATCTCACTAACAGAGTATCATACCGATGCACGGGTAGTACCTTCACGATCGCGGCGATGGGGCGGTCGATATGAGATAAGTTTCGAGGTCTTGGGATTTCGGTCAGTTGGGTGTGTACTATGAATGATCAATCCATGTCTAGCTAAGGGCTTCAATCATCATAAGCATGGAAAATAGTACCGAATGGACCAGGTGTTACAGAAATGACCGTGAAGTGAAGGGAATTGACCATGAAATGCATGAAAATGACCATGAAGTGAAGTGGAATCGCTGGAATTGACCATGAAATACATGGAAATGACCGTGAAGTGAAGGGAATTGACCGTGAAATACATGGAATTGACCATGAAGTGAAGGGAATTGACCATGAAATGCATGGAATTGACGTGAAGTGAAGCGGAATCGCCGGAATTGACCATGAAATGCATGAAAATGACCTTGAAGTGAAGGGAATTGACCATGAAATGCATGGAATTGACTATGAAGTGAAGGAAAATCGCCAGAATTGACCGTGAAATGCATGGAATTGACCGTGAAGTGAAGCGTATTGACTGTGAAATGCATGGAATTGACCGTAAAGTGAAGGGAATTGACCGTGAAATGCATGGAATTGACCATGAAGTGAAGGGAATTGATCGCAAAGTGCATGGAATTGACCGTGAAATGAAGGGAATTGACCGTGAAATGAATTGAGTTGACCGCAAAGTGAATGAAATTGACTGCGAAGTGAATGAAATGAATTTTCGACCATCTATGTCACACCCCAAACTCAGAAATCGGATTCACAGGAATTTTGATCGCCAAATCTGGTGTCGACAGCCTCCGTAGTACCCCATTCTCGGCTCCTAGCACCCATATACTAGGTTCTGATCCTGAGATCCTATAAGGAGAATTTTCCAACGTGCATTTATCTTATAAGAAGCATAACCGCAAGTTTACCCAAATCACAAAAGCAACATCATCATCACATATCCACTAATATAAACTTTGAATACAATATTGAAAGGGAAATACATATATCAAAAATCAAGGCTCCAGAAGACCGCTGCACGCTCCAAGCTCAATACTGCTGCAACCTAAAATCACATGCACGCATCTATCGTGCCTATGCTTATAAAAAGCTTAGAGGGTGGTGTAAGTATGTGCATAAGATAAGTGTCAAGTATTCAATGCAATGCCATAATCATACAATGTCAGAAATATTAGCAAGATCATAAATTATACGATAACAGAGTAAGCAGAAATACTGACAAGTCCATGAGTCATACAATATCAGAGTACGCAATACAGATTAGCTATGCAAATAATGAGTCATAGACAGCCAAATATCAGATGTCGAGGGTACAATGCAATATGTAAATCCTGCTTTAAGACCCGCATCCTAGTCCGTATTGTTCCGTCGACTCCCGCGATCCTTCCTATCGAATTTCGGCAACCCGCAACGTATAATCAATGTTTGCGCGTGACCGTAAGTCGAATTTCATAGATTTGAGTCGGCTTAGACTTATACCATTGCGACCGCATCGTCGCCGCGGTGCCAACGCGTCTTGTATACCGATTCGATACCCTGACAAGGAGATGTGGGCTAGTGTTTATTTCGAAGAAAAATGCCATGCGTTTGCAATCGTAAGAGAATCTCTACAACATGTCCCATCAATCAATCACTCAAATTAATCAATCAATCAATTAATACTTTCTTTCTCCCCAAGTCAAGCAACCACTAAGTCAACTCTTTCCCACCCTCTCTCTTACACACCCATACATGTTAAGTACATTATCACCTTACCCATCACTCACTTCACATCCATCACTCCTTACAACCCTCTCTCTTTCTCTTATTTCTCAACACAATTCCAAGCAAAGAGAGGAGTGGACGTCCAACATTTTCAAGGAGAGATAGTGCATGTATGTGACCCACTTTCCCATCCCAAATCCTTCATCGTAGTCATTCAAACCTCATCATCTTTCGTCAAAGTGAAGCACAAGGAGATCAGTTTTTCATCAGACCAAGAAGATCAAACGGTGGGTGCTTCTATAGGGTAGTTTTCATATTTTTATGATGGGCCCAGTGAGGCCTATCGATCGATGGTATGGATTTTACTTTGGACCCTAAGATGTGGCCGATGACCCACCTTGATTATCATGATCATTCTATGATGAGGCCATTCTTCATGGACCCCACTATGATGTTTACCTTATAGCTTGAAACGAGGTATCTAGACCTTCCATCTTGGTGGAGAAGTAATCTCTATCGTTGATTTTTGATTTGGTGGGCCCACATGTATTGGGACCCACCCGATGTATGATTGGATGCTTGAAAGGGAGGGTCCATAGTGCTGAGGTCCCTCCATCACACGTGTCCCATCTCTCTCTCTCTCTCTCCCTCTCTCTTTCTTTTTTTTTCCTAATGTGTGTGATGATGTGATTGTGTGGCCTACTTGGATGGACCCCCCTTGGTGTATGTCTTATCCACACCAACCATGCATTTGGTGGCCCACCGAGCCAGGCCCACCTTGTACATGTGTTAAGCCCAAACCGTCCAGTGTCTAGGGACGCTGGATGTGGAATGAAAATATAAATATTTGCTTGATTCAAAGCCCTTTGGGAAGGGCCACTCTTACAGGCCCCACCTTGATGCAATGATCAAATCCACTCCATCTATCCTATTTCCCAACTCATTTTAGGCGTTAAGCCAAAAAATGAAGTCCATCCGATCTTCTAGCAGGCCATATCATATAAAGCAGTAGTTTCTACCATTGAAAACCACCTTGCCATTTCTATACACCGAAGGATATCAGATATTGGGCTTGTTTGGTCCGTCTCGGGCCATGGAAACTAGTGGTCGGGGTGGCTTTGACTGATGCGGGCCCCACGCATGAAAAACCGCAAGAAAATGGGATTTAAAAAAAATAATATATATATATATATATAGGCAGCAGACGCTGCTGCTGTCAGAGGCGTAGGCAGCGCCTGCTGCGTTGGGTAGGCTGACGGCAGGGACCCACGGCCCCAGCCGTGGGCCCCACCATGATGTATGTTTGTTATCCAAGCCGGTGATTTGGTGGGCCCCTTCTTGAAGTGGGCCACCTCCAAATCTCAGCTCCATCGGGAACTCAGGTGGCCCACATAACAAGAAATAGTGTTGATTGAATGTCTGCCATTGAAACCCATTTGGGGTTTTTCACAGAAGTCTTGGATCATATGAAATTTGTTTTTCCTTTCATCCAGGTATGCGTGGCCTCCTCAATAGATTGGATGGGAAACAAACGTTATGGTGAGCCCCACGTGGGACTCACAATGATGCATGTGTTTTATTCATATCATCCACAAGCAGTGGATGGTTGGACCCACATGAATGCATGTGTTATACACCGCACCGTCCACGGACGGTGGAACCCCCACTGTGTATGTGTTTTATACATGCCGTTAAGACATGGCCGCTGGACGGTCAGTGGACCCCACCTTTGATGTATGGGTTCCATCCAAACCGTCCATCCTGATGGTGGGCTAACCTTAAGGCTTGAGACTAATGAGGCAGATCTGCCTATCAAGTGGACCACACAGCAAAAGGCAGTGGAGGATTGAGCGTTTGCCCTTGGAACCTCTCTGGTTCCACAAGTCTTGATAAATATAATATTTAATTATTATTTATTTTTGGTCTGTGTGACCTTATTAAATAGATTGGATGGTAGATACATGTTATGGTGGGCCCCACATGGGACCACTGATGTATGTTTTGTAATCCACACCTTCCATTAGTGTAGACTCCACCATGAGGTATGTACTTCATCTATGCCGTCCATCCATATGGGACCCACCGTGATGCATGTGTTGTATCCAAACCGTCCAACCATTTGGCTAGGCCCATTATGATGTATTTGGGGCCCATGGGTTGAGGCCCATTGTAATGTATTCAAGGCCCGTTATTGAAGCCCACCTTGATGTGTATGAGGGCCCATTATTGAGGCCCACTGTCATGTGTATGAGGCCCGTTGTTGAGGCCACCTTGACATATATGAGGACCATGTGATTAGGCCCATTTTGATGTATTCTAGGGCCCATGGGTTGAGGCCCATTGTGATGTATTAGGGCCCATGGGTTGAGACCCATTGTGATGTATAAAGGCCCGTGGGTTGAGACCCATTATGATGTGTATAGGGCCCATGGGTTGAGGCCCATTGTGATGTATTTGGAGCCCATGGGTTGAGGTCCATTGTAATGTGATTCCACCGTGGTTTATGTGTTGACCTTTATGGCGGGCCATGCCTTGGGAGCAATGTTGGTTTGACGTCCATATTGTAAGGATAATGTTGGTTAAATGTCCGCATTGTACTTCTCCCTAGGGCCCATTAATAGGCCCGTACTTGTTGTGCGTAGGCCGTCTAGGCCCATCTTCATTGTGAAGATAGTTCATAAAATGCTTAGTATAACTCCATGATTCATGCTCATACACATCATATGTATGCCTGATATGAGGAATGTTTGATCATAGCATACGCCATTGGATAGACTATTTACGGGACTCCTTATGAGATGGAGTGCCCATATTATCGCATCGTACACGCAAGATTGCTGCATGACTGGATAGTGTGACTCATGCATCTCGCATATATGTGATTTGATCATTGTACACCCTAGCGACATCAGGGCCGTGGCCTCTACAGGCACATCGTGGATGGCTAAATGGGACACCGAAAATATTTAGTTTTAGCACTATAGGCAATTAGGATGTCCTTGGATGAAAATTCCAAAACCTCCGAGGCCAGGAGAAGCCCCAATGTCTGAACCGAGTGGAATATGAGCGCCCGAGTGCCGAATACCAGTAGACTGCTTCTCCCATTGTGTCATGGTCGGTTGGCAGGTGGGTGTGGCCTATCCGCCCGTGTGAGGGGGATATAAGCTAGGCTGAGTATGACCAGCTCGTAAATGGGTCCGTTATCGACGAGCCGGGTCTATATTGACAGATTGCTGGCTAGGCGGATAGTGAGGTCTCTTCCACTCACTAGGCTGTGTGGCTAGGGAGGAGGCAATCGGAGTGGAGTGTAATAGACCCGAGTGATTTTCTCAAAGAGCAACCGTACTGATATGTGGACTTATTGAGCAGGAATTGTATATCCATTCATTCATTCATTCACTATCCACTCGGGCTGGTGGTGCGTAACTATTTGTTACGTGTACCTTCACATGGCCAGGATTTCGGTTGGGCGCGCGACTAACCTGAGATCAGGAGTTTACCACATTGAGTCGGACTATCCAAATTTAGGTATAGGACTGGTTTAGATAAAAGTCCCTTTGTGGTGGGCCCCTTAGCTTGCGATACTACGTACTATCATTCCGACTTCACATTCCAGCATGGTCATTTCATTCGCACCATATATTACATTGCATCCGCAGTACTTAGCATTTTGGGTTACTATATTTTTACACTTATATGGCTTAGATGAGGTTGATAGTATTCGTGGCTCGTCAGAATTTGCATATTGCATTGCATCCTTAGTATCTGTTATTGTCTTATTATGTTTTGCATCGCATAGCCTTGGTACGGATAATAGCACTCATGGACTTACTAGTATATTTTCGCTTACTCTGATATCGTATGATTCATGATCTTGTTAGTATTTTTGCTTATTCCAATGATGTATGATTTATAGGCTTTATGATATACTTGGCACTTATCTTGTGCACACACTTTCACCACCCTCTAAGCTTTTGTAAGCTTATGCACGATAGATGCATGTAGGTGGCGTTAAGTTGCAGCAGTGTTGAGCTTGGAGTATGTAGCTGTCCTTTGGAGCTTTGATTTTGACATATGTACTTCCTTTTTAATATTGTATTCAAATGATTATATTAGTAGATATGTGGTGATGATGTTGCCTTTATGATTTGGGTATATTTGTGGTTATGCTTCTTCTGAGACAAATGTACCTTGAAAAATCCTCATTGTACGATCCCAGGATCGAAATTTGGCATATGAGTGTTAGAATCCGAGAATGGGGCATTACGGAGGCTGTCGGTGCCGGATTCGGCGATCAAAAATTTTGTGAGCCCGGTTTCCGAGTTTGGGGCATGACACCTTCTAAGTCCATTTAGGCTATATAAGTGCAGAAACATAGCAACCCAAAATACCATATGCCTACGGATGTAATGCTATATACGATGCGAATGAAATGACCAAGTTGGAGTGTGAAGTCGGGATGATAGTATGTGGTATCACAAGCTATGGGGTCTATCAGAAAGGACTTCTATCCAAACCAGTCCCATACCTAAATTTGGATAGATAGACTCAATGTGGTAAACTCCTGATCTCAGGTTAGTCGCGTGCCCCAACCGAAATCCTACCCATTGCGAAAGTACATATAACAAATAGTTGCGCACCACCAGCCTGAGTGGATAGTGAATGAATAAATGAATGAGTATGCAACTCCTTCTCAATAAGTCCACAGATCAGTACCGTATATCTTTGGGATCATCACTGGGGTCTAGTACACTCCAAGCTGGCTACCGCTCTAGCCGGCCCCGTAGCCTAGCGAGTGGAAAAGACCTCACTACCCGTTGGTGGGTCCAACACGTGTGGACCCACCTCACATGCGTGGCTTATCTAGACCGTCCGTATGGCCAGCAGCATACAGCTGCTGGCCTGGTGTCAGCTAGTTCTGTGGACCTTATCACGAGGTAGGTATTATATCCATACCAGCCATCCATTTTATTTGGTGCGTGGGACCCACCCACACATGTTGCACATGTGGGGTGGGGCCCACCTTGTATGCATATATTCTATATCAACGCCGTCCGTCCAGTTCAGCACCAGAATGTGGGACCCCAGCAGCAGACGGCTGCTGAATTGACGTCAGCAAGTTCTGAGGGTCCCGCCTTCATTGTGTGTATTGTATATCCACCACACATCCATTTCACGTGGCCCACCCCACATGTGTGGGTGGGATCCACATTGATGTATTTATCATATCTGCACCATCCAAATCTTCTGGATGGTGGCCACACCTTGTTGTAAATGCTTTATATCCACGTCGTCCATCTGATTTCACTGGGACCCTCTTGCTGACGTGCTGCAGCTCAACACATGGGAGCCACTATGATGTACGTGTCTCATCCCTGCCATCCACGTGGACATGGGGCCCATGTATTGTATATCTAAACCGTCCATCTGGACGGTGGGCTAGCAGGCCACACCAGCTATATGGCGCTGTATCGACGTCAGCAAGTCGTGGGGCCCACATGAGTTATGTGTTACATCTAAACTGTCCATCTGAGGGCCCCATCGACTATATTACTGTTGTAGTTAACGTCAGCAAGTTTCGTGGGGACCACTAGATATATGTGTTGTATACCCACGCCATTCGTCCAGTTTTGTGGGAACCACTATGAGGTATGTGTTCATCCAGGCCGTTTAGCCATGTACCCCACTGTGATATATGTCTTTCATCAACGCCGTTCATCTTACATAAGGCCCATTAGTTTGGCCCATTGATGCAACCGACTTGATGTATACAAGGCCCGTTGTGATGTATATTAGGCCCATGAGATGCGACCCACTTGATGTATACCTGGCCCATGTGTTGGGGCCCATTGTGATGTATCTGAGGCCCGTGTATTGCGGCCCATTTGATGTATGTGAGGCCCATATGATGAGGCCTAATGTGATGTATATGTGGCCCATGAGTGAGGCCCATCGTGATTGTATTAAGACCTTGAGTGAGACCCATTGTGATGTATATTAAGCTCTTGCGTGACACCCATTATATTGTGCATGAGGCCTTTGTCTGCGGCCAATAGGTTGTGTATTGGGCCCTTATGTGAGGCTATAGGTCCACTATATGTTAGGCTTTATGTGGGCCACTCTTTGGGGGCAATGTTGGTTAAATGTCCACATTGATGGATAATGATGGTTAAATGTCTATATTGTGACCTTCCCTTAGGCCTTGTTAGGCCCATTCTCATCGATTCTGATTGTCAAGGCTGATTTCGATTATTGAGGCGGATTTCAATTGTCGAAGCCGATTCCGATTGTCGAGGCCGATTCCGATTGTTAAAAGTAATGTATCAATGACATTCAACATAAAGTTTGATATAGAGAAATATTCTGATAAAAATAATTTTGAACTATGAAAAGTTAAGATGATTGACATCTTAATTCAACAATGATTAGAAGATATATTCCTTAGAAAGTGACCATAAACATCAGTCTTGGAATCTTCTAACAATTTCATGCAATTTGAAAATAAGGAAGCAAACTTATGAGTTTGATTTGATACCTCAGCCTTGGACTCTTCCAACAATTTCATCCAATTTGAAATGAAAAATTCAGTAATTATCTATAGGAAATTAGAAAATAGTCTGAAATTTTATTTTATTTTATTGTAAAGGAGGTCATTGAGGGAATCACATGGATGGGAGTGCATGGTCATTCCAACCCTGGTATTAGCCTAGCACAGGGAAATTCTCTCCAACCATATATGTGGGTTGCTCAAGGAGATCCCAATGAATATAGATTAGGGCATTCGGAAGATTTAAACAAAGCCCAGTGATGACTGATATTAAAAAAATAATCAAGAGAAAAACTTCAGTACTTTGCAGATTAAAAATTACTTAAAAATTGTAATGTGCCAATTAAACCAATCAAATTATATGATTATTGGATTGCTGGATATTTAAGGTAAACAAATATCCAATGGCCTTACTTCAGCTAGCGAGTGTCGGCCAATCAGAGGTTAAGATGGTTCAACCAATCTTAGTTTTGGACTATATCCTAAATAAAGTAGTTATCATAATTGAGTCAGTTTAGTTTGAGTTAATATATGCCACATGTACCACTTTTTAAGTGGCCGCGCGCATATCAAGCGTCACACAGTCAGAGATCAACTAACTCCCAATTGGGGTAGTAGAAATTCTATAATGGTGTCGCAAGCAAATGGCAATTATTTAAAGAGAAGCACTAAGGAATAGAGAACAGTGCGGCTTGGGTATATAAACTTGCATGCCATGAAGTTAATATGTGACCAGATATATATAGAGTCATTTGTTTATCTTATAATGTTAAATGTATTAAAAAAGAAAAGAAAATAAAAAAGCTCAAGAGAAGGTGTAGATATAGACTATTTATTTACTACCAGAGAGAGAGAGAGAGGTAAGGCTTTGGTACTGTCATTGCAAGATGTTTATGCTCATGCACAAGGACATTGTACACCTGGCACATGTATGAATCCAAATATTAAACCTTTGATAGTGTGCACTCACTTCACAATTCACATTGGTCAAATTAACAAAAATTAGACCGAACTAATGTTCAAACTTACTGATCTTTTGATATCCAACGTATTGCTAAAATAAGTAATTAAGGTTCTGAATTCAACTCGCAACTGTCCATTAATCAGAGGCCTGGGGAGCAATGAATCAATCTGACTTTGGTTATGACTAATGTTTTGAGCTATTTAATTTTAGTTACATATGTGTGTGGACACAATATTGAGTGGGCTAAGTATGGACCATCACATCTTCCAAAGTATTATATTATCATCCATAAAATAATTACCTAGTTTTCCTTTACAAGAGGGCATTACTACCTAATTACCACTTCTCTAAGTGGCTAACAGCCACACACAAGTCTTTATCAATTTTTGTAGGGGAGCTGACATTAGGCCAGCGATTGTGACATTGCAACACGTACATTTGGGCTGTTGTCCTGTCTTATCCCTGAGACGTGTATCGTTTGTTAGGCTGAGGGCTCAACATCGAGAGAGCATTCTTAGTCCAAGATGGAACTGTTCTACCCATAACATAGTTAATGCCCCATCCGTGACCATGACGACCCATGCATTGGAACATGACTGCCAATTTCCCCAGTTGGCCCAGGCTTTCGTGCCTGACCCGCTTCGCATCAAGCTGGGGCTGGAACATTAGACCCTATGCCGGTCCTGGACCTAAAATTTAAGACTATTTTTATAATAGGGCTAGACTCATACTTAGGTTAAGAGCCCATCAACCCTGCCCTGCCGGCCTATTTTAGTATTTCAAGGGCATTTGTATCATATATCGTGAACAAGAGGCAGGTTCGGGCAATTGGGCCATGAATAATCATCACAAGCTGGGATTGGGTCTGTTTATTTTCACCCGTCACAGGCCCAGGCCAAGTTCAGTCCTAGGTTTAGCTTTGTGGGCTGGCCAGATGGGCAGACTTTAGCCCAGCCCAAGCCATGCCTGTTGACAACTCCGTATGTGAAATTCAAATAAACGAATTGAACATGTAGAATTTGATCTAAGAAACATAGTGGAATTAAATTTGTTTTTCAAATTTAATTTCAATTAAGCCTAGGACCATCCATCATCAATCATACCTATGATGTATGGCTTAGATCATACCTTTTTTAATGATTGAGCCACGATGCGACTTTTCTTTTTTAAATTGCTAAGAGATCTATCATTGATCTATACCAGATGAAAGAGGTTAAAGAGTTGCTGTTAGATCCTTTGGAAGGGACAAAAGATGGCGCACACCATCCAATACAATGGGCCCCACATGTTCACACTTATGAAGGAGAAGAGAAGAAAGATGGAAGAAGAAGACAAAAGATGGGGAAAGATTCTCTTTGCAGTTTCTCTCTTTTCTCACTCTCATGTGGAGACCAACCTCAAGGATGTTCACGTTCTCTTGGTTCCTCCCCTCTGAAAAGTTATCTTATATAAAGAGAGTTAGGCTCTCAGGTGAATGTTGTATAATGCTCCACAGTTCTATGAACATCTTTGTACCTTATTGTGAGGGGAGTGATCTGTTTATCCACCCACCATCCATACATATACTTATGATCCAATTCTTTCATTGTTATGATATTGATATTCTATGTTGATAAAATAGTGGACCATTAGATCTGGGCCATTAAATTATTATCAAGTACAATAAAAAACTTTTTAATAGTAAAAATAAAAATAAAAATCAACCATTGGAAGGTTTTGAAAGCCATTTAGAACATCTTAAGTATTGATCCCAACGATAAAATGACTTGATCAGTCCTTGAGCTAATCACATTTAGCAATTAACATGTCCCTAAGTAAGACCTACTAGATCCCATTATTAGTCTATGTAATAATCAAATGATCTTAATCTAAGTACCCACCTACATCCACCTTTAATAGCTATGCGGTGACCTTATAAGAAGAGCCAAAGCCGACTAATTAAAATTATAATTATTATATGTCTACAGGTATAAGGATGAATCATCTTTTATACAACATCAAATTCTTATCATCATTATCATACATTCTAAGTTAATGGGCTCTTAGACTAGTAACTTGAACTCGATTCATTATTGTTAGTATCTAAATGTTCAGACCTGAATCTTGTATCCATAGTGCACTCATACTCCCATCTGAACTATACTGACACTAAGTTGGCTCTTTGATGTTGGAAGATTGTCCATCATGACCCAAGTTAGTCATTTCATATAGGATTGACGTACATTTTATCAGAGGATGTTTATAGATGTGTCCTAAGTACCTATGGCGGTCATGGCCAAACAAGGTATTGGGATCCATGAATCACAACTCTCCCTAGTCAATGAACATAATGTCCAATCTAAAAATTTTAAAGACTAACTGAAGAATCACTCCTCAACTCAACTTATAACTATATAAATTTAATTAAGATAACACCAAATATTAATGCACATTAAACTATTCACCAAGAACACATGGTCATCACAAGTGATGACTGAGATTTGCCTAGTCATATCCACATGGCCAATGAATTAAGGCTCACATTAATTTTCTAAGCCACAAATCCAATAAAATGTAACTTTTGTGTCTTTGCCAGAGAAATATCTCTAAACTTTATTATATCAACATATATTGCGTGGAGTGAAACACGAAAGCTTAACGGAGAAGATGGTCGGTAGCCAAATATAAAGTCACAACAGTTTTGGAGATTATTATGTAGTTTTTAAAACTATAGAACAATTTTAACACATGTCATGGCCTTACATGTGGCCATGGGCTATCTTCATTATTAAAGCTAAAAAGCAAATATGAGCTCAAGTAATATGAAATAATGTAAAAGGGAAAATGGACCTATCATTTTTCTAAGATTTTCTTGCCTGTATTATATAATCAGATAATCATGAGTTTTTATAGAACACCAAGCCCTGCATGCCGTACCATGTTCCTACCACTGAATGGAATACATGTCAGAGATCTAGGTCATTCATCAGATGGTGTATATTGTTAATTACATGACTGTGGCAAAGGTAATAACCGTCCACTGATAAGGCAGACTTCTCCACGGTTGAAATCCAAATTTAATGTATATGTGTGGCTTGCTTGATGAGTGTGCTGATTTTGTAACTGAAATGTCTACAGTGTGTTGTACTACCTAAACGGTTCAAATAAAATGTACGTGTGTGGCTTACTTGATGAGTGCATTGCACCTCTACCTAATAAAAGATCACTATGGAAGGGATGCGTGGGACTGTGAGGCTCTCACAGGTCGGTGGTGCCACGAGTGTCCTTCTCACCTTGATGTATATGTGTTTTACATCCATGTAGTCAGTCCTTCTCTCCTTAGTATATGTGTTTTACATCAATGTAGTCAGTTCGTTTTGTCAGTTTATTTTAGGGCACGTGTTAAAAAAGGACCCTGCCATATGAAAGAGTACTGAGGATAGAAGGCTCATATATCATTAAAAGCTTCCTAAGCCCATTGTAATATTTATTTGGTGGGATAGATCTAAATGGAGGAAAAACAAACATATACCAGCTTTATCCAAAACTTTGGTGGCCTTCGAGAAGTTTTAGTGGTGGGCATTCATTCACCACTGTTTCACGTGGTGGATGCGGTCTGCCTGAGATTTTGATCTGCCTCATTTTTTTGGCTCATTTTCTAAAATGATAGCATGGATGTAAAATGCATACATCAAGGTAGGCCCCACAGTCATGAAGGCACCCACCTTAGTGGTTCCCGTGATCCATCGGTCGCACAGGTGACATCATCCAAGTCGCCTTCATTCTATCAAAACCAAAATTTTCAGTATTGTCCAAAGCCGGCACTTATTCCCTGTAGGATGATACGGCTATACAGGATGATAGCCCAAAAGGACTATACAGGGTGATATGAGGCTGGGTCCTTACTCTTGCCCAGGTGATAGACTCACAAGAATTTCAACACCAACACCAGATTAAGTATCCATAGGTGGTGAAATCCTACTATAATGTGAGTGTGTGGGTGTGGGTGTGTGTGTGGGGTGTGTGCACGTGTGAAAAAATTAAAGAGAGGGTGATATAAGGTTGCATCCGTGGTGAATGAATATTGTGTGATACAACTATTTTAGGATTGGATTAAGTCATGCCAGGTTAACCCCAGTTCCATCTGGCCCCAACTGTGAGGTTGTAATACCTTGTACTTTTTTAGTACTCAGGTGTCACCCGATAACCTAACTTATGGAACTGCTCATCTTTATTTTAACTAAACTAACGGTTAGAAATAATCTTCATCTATGGATCAAGACATCCATCCGTTAGTTTTCAAGCTAGACCGTCATATCATAAAGTTCACCGTTCATTGGAACCCAAAGCATCTCAATCTAGACAAGACTTTGCATGATGCCTTGTTACGAAGGATGAACCTTTCACTTACATCGTCAAGACCTATATCATCTCATCAACTGTACGTTTACAAATTCAGCTTTCGATTCATAAGTTTATTGTTTATGGAACCCACAACTGCCTAAAAGACGCACTAAAACTTAATCGCCAAATTTGCAGAAATGATAGTTAAAAGTCCACCTAGATTAACGTGGGGTAGTTAAAAACGTCGACGATCAAGTCAGGAGACGATCCAACTGTAGAATTGTTGGTAATCGCTAGTTAGAGTCGCTAGACAAGTGGTGTGACCCACCTAGGACAAGACCTACCCTTCATTCTGTCTTTAATTAGCCTTATGGTAAATCCACACCCAAACTGCACAATCTAGTTAATCAATACTCAAGCGCCTACCTATCTCCACCTAAAAGACCCTTAGAAACCATTAGAGGGCAGATGATCGGATCCGAAAATGATCCGACCACTAAATTATTGGAAATCAATGATTATGATGGGTTTCACTTGGTATGGCCCATCCGAGCCTTGGATCCAGAGATCATGATGGAGACCTCCAAAATGAATGGATGGTACGGATCCGTGAAAAAATCATTGTGGACCCCACATGAGGGTGCATGTACACGTAGAATATGTGCGCCCGCACCACACCAGACCGAGAAACTCGGTCAAACCGGGTCTGAACCGATGGAGATAGCAAAACAACACGAATTCTCCCGCTGCCTCAAATTCAAACAGACGGGTTCGTCTGTTGCCGATGATGGCCCACCATCAGACCCCACCTCGATGATCCAAGCCGTCCATCATGTTCAGGACGAAATTCAAACCAAACCCCCATCACTACCACGCGTGACCACTGGTGTACACGTACACGATCTCGGGCGGTTTCCGAATGCGGAAACTTCTCTTTCTGCTTGCTGGCAAACCACGTGGGAAGCTTTCTCCCATCTCAACCCTCCATTACAAACCATCTCAACCCTTTATTCATCCCGTTTTTAGGGCTTCCTTAGCAATCAAAGAGCCACCGCCGCAAGACAAAAACCGAACTCGTTTAGATAAGGCGCTAATCACCTCCCGTTCGGTGGGTCCCACAACGGTTATGAGACCTATCAACACCGTCCAAATTCCTTAAATCGCAAGTTCAACCGTCTAATGGCAACTTGCCATTGGCGACTAGAGCATCTTCTCCGTTTGTTCAAAGGACCCATCACCCGATGATGGGGCCCATTCATCGATCGGAACCGTCCATATGATGGACCATGGTGCCTGAAGATCACTCATGGCCTCTGATCTCAGCTATGAAAACCGTTTTTAAAGATATCAACAACCATCCCTCCTAGTTAATCTAGATTAGTAGGTGCATTTGTAACTAATCGGACAATTAGTAGCCGACCCTTCTCGGCTTTCTCAAGGCTATAAATAGCGTCTTTCCTTTTAGGGCAACGAATTCAAAAAGGGAAGAAAAGAGAAATAAAGAGAGAGGAATAGAGAAAGAGTGCCGTTTGGCTGTCGCATTGGGTGGAGCTAACTCGGACCGAGTCGCTGCTTGTTCGGGCGAGTCCGGATCCACTCCCTTTCAACAGAAGAAGAGAATCAGAAAGAAAAGAAAAGAAGAGGAGAAAGAAGGAAGAAGCAAAGAAGAAGAAGGAGGACGGAAAAGGAGAGGTGAGGTCAAGTGTTGCTGGGTCGCTGCCGAGCTAGCGACTCGATCTGTGATCGTTGCTGACCCAGACTCACTCCAAAGTTCTGGAGAAGGGAAGAAGGAAGGAAAATGAAGATGAAGAAGAAAGCAGGAGAGATGGGTGTCGGATTACCATTGGGCGTGATTCAGCGGAATCGAGTCGAACGTGCTCGACTCACCGAGTCTGAGCTAGCTGAGTTTCAACTTGAAACCAGTTGATTCGGGCAAGAGCAGACTCTCTATAGTCCAGAGAGAGTGAGAGAGAGAAGAAGAAAAGAAGAGAAAGAAGGTTGGGTGGAGGGGTGAGTCACGGTCCAGGTGACTCGGTTCGAACCGGGAATGCCACTGAGTTGACTCGGTTGTTCTACCCAAGTCTGGGCCATTTGCTTCATGTCCAGATCTGGACAATTCAGAGGAAGGAAGAAGGAAAGAGAGAAGAAGATGAAAAAAAAAAAAAAAAACGAGAGAAGAGAAGAAAGAAAAGAAAAAGAAATAAAGAGGGAGAGTGAGTCAAGCTGAGTTGACTCAATGAGTCGACCCACCCATTTCAGGCTTGAGCCAGATTAGTTGTGGGTTGAGTTTGGTTGGGTTAGCAGCATTGCATCATGTAAATGCCTCTTTTACGTTTCTATTTATACAAGTTTCATAGTATTACTAGTTAATTTAATGTCTTGCTAAGTTGACTCGGTGAGTTGTAGTGGGATTTAAATTAAATTTGGGTCACCAACTTGGGACCCTAGTCGGTGTTGAACTCATATTGAAATATGTAGAATTCTTAAATATTCATTTCCGAGTCACATTACACTGTATCGGGTCGAACCGAGTCGGGTTGAATCTATTCCATTTCAACTTGAGAAGTAGGCTCATAATCATTTCTCTGTGGAGACTTTCATGTTATATTAATATCTAATACAAGTTTAGGTTTTAGATAGAGTTAGGTCTTAATTCCAACTTAATTTTAATTCTAATTGTGGAATAATCTAAGATAATCAGATGATATTCATGAACTAGGGATTGAAATTAATTTCAAAAGTCATTCGCAGCTTCTAAACCTCATTTGATTTGAAGAGAGTCCACACTTTAAGGTGAGGATTACCCTTCAAGTTTTTCTATATCTAAATAATTGACTTGTTTATTCGCTTTCATTCATATATCTTATCGATTGCCTAATATAGTTAGTTTCCCATGTTGAATTCGAGTGTTATAAATAGTTGATGAATTAAGTTTAAAGTCAAATATTTGAATATGTGGTGAATTTCAATTATCTCTATCCTGTTTTAAGGTCAATACTTTAGCTATGCATGTGTTATCTATATTATACGCAGCAAAATTTATTATTTATGATTACTTGATGGTGTTTTTAGTAAATCCTTAAACTAGTGGCCATTCTGTCTAATAGATTAAATGAAAATTTATTTGTAGTGGATTTATCATCTAACGTACCATTGCACCTTTGTGGCTTTTAGGGTTGATCCCTTTCACTGTATCCTGAAATAGATCATTTATGCCTATGTAGCTTGTGGGGAATGACCCATTCTTATCGCACTATTAAATGGAATATTGGGCCTTTGCGGCTTTTAAGAAGCAATCGCCTCATGTGGCTTAAATTGATTGGCTATGTATAACTTTGCTGTGGTGAATTCCACATGTTGGACTACGATTGGCCATTAGTTGAGTAAGTTACCTTTAAAACATCCTGTTTGTTAGTCTCATGAGCTAGGAATGTTGGAATGGGATATTATGCCTGAGCTGTCGGCCTATGCTGGGTGACAAACCCCCCATAGTGACATTTGAGCTTTCTTAAAATGATTGTTTGAAATTTGAATAATAATGGTTGGGCTAATCATGCATTTTCATGGCATATGATCTTTTCCGCGTGACTAGTTCTCTTTGGGCGTACCTTGAGTACTTTTCCATGTAGCTAGATCTCCTTGGGCGATCTATATATTATTATGGTCTTTTCCGGGTGGTTAGTTCTCCTTGGGCGTACCTTTGTATACTTTTCTGGTAACTAGTCCTCCTTGGGTGATGTATATATTATTATGGTTTTTTTCGGGTGGTTATTTCTCCTTGGGCGTACCTTTATGTACTTTTTCGGGTGACTAGTCTTCCTTGGGCGATCTATATATTGTAGTTTTTCTAGGTGGCTAGTTCTCCTTGGGAGACTTTTTACTAGCTGGATGTGCATCCCCAGGTCTGTGAGCATGTGCATGCATTCATGCATTTGAATAAGATTATTTGTGTGATTTATTTAATAAATGCGTATCTGATGAACCTTATTTGATTCCCATGATAATCATTGTGTAATATTTGTTATATACTATCTCTGATAACTATGCTTAATTATCTTGATGATGCGATAAATCTTGGGGGTTATACCTCACTGGATAGCCATTGACACTCTTAAACCGTAATCAGTGTGCAGGGGACGCAGAGGATGCGCATGTTGGTGTTCATGTGGAATAGGAAGAGCCAGACTACCATGCGACTCTTTATCCTCAATTACATTTATATTTAATTTGTATTGTTATGTTTTGTAAAAGTTAAGATATTGATTTGTATAAGTTTTTGGGTAACTACTTGAAATATTGGTTATGTATACTTGAACTCCTTCTTATACTTGATTTACTTCTATCCCGTTACTTTATTAACTCTGATATAAAAAAAAATGTACGTGGAATTTTAGATATTTAAAGGTTAACGCTCGGGTTTTTGAAAAACGAGTAGTGTACTCGGGTTCTGGGAACCAGGATGTTACAGAGGTTCATGCACATTAGTGTATGTATTGTGAAGTAGAGCAGGTCATAGACACTTTCATGTCCAAGATGGATCTGAGAAGGCCCGATCAGAGGCAGAAGTCATCAAGACCGTCAGAACCTTAAAATAGGCATATCTCGCAAACTGGAATGAGTTATTCGACATACCATATATGATTTTGGGGTAGGATGAGCTACTTTAGCTTACTAATGCCTGGTTGCTCATGCCGAATTTGTGAGATTCCAACATCTCAATAACCGAATTTCGTTTTAATTCCATTTTTACTATAAATAGTAAGTTTTTTTTTTTTTTTTTTTCATTTTTAAAAAAAAACTATAACTCTTCATCTGTTGGGCTTCAGGAGTTGCGCCCAATATGAAAAGTGTTTAGAAAAATTAGGCGAATAACGTGATTAAGCCATATAGGACACTTACTATATATAGAAAATTTACTATTTATAGTAAGTTACGAATTTTAGGGAGTTTTAGTTATAGTTTAATTCTTAAACTTTTTCCTAGTCTTAGTATTCCTATTTAAAGGGTTGTAGACTCGTTTATTTCATCTATCAATCAATCAATAAGTTTCTTTCATATATTTTAAAATTATTTATATTTCTTTTCCTCGTGGATTCGAGAAGTCTCTGTGAGGAGTCTAAAGAAGCTCCGTGGATTCGAAGTAGTTATATCCTTGAGGAAGACATTGATCGCCCTCATCACGTTCATCCCTGCGTCAATTGGTATTAAAGTGAGGACTCCCCTCGGGCCGATGGTAAATAACAAAGGTATAAACAAAAATCATGTGGACGGTGATTTAGAGATTTATTATCTTTCGGAGAGAATGAAAGCTTTCCATCGGGAAAGTCAGTTGATCATGTAAGGGCTGTAAACAACTCTCAATCGTATTGCGGATATGCTAATTCCACCTCGAGCTCAAAGTGATTCTCAACCGCCCGTGGTCACTGTACGACACAACCCTGATTTCTGCAGACCACCATTAGATGATGGTAAATCGTAGACCATCATTTTGATCATGAGGAAGCCGTTATACATACCAAAGGTAGAAATAGAATTACAGCGAGACAACATCTTTCAAACGAGGTGCACTATAAGCCAAAAAGTTTGTAATGTAATCATCGATGTCAGGAGCACTGAGAATTTCGTGTCGAAAATAATGGTAAAAAAGCTGTAACTAAAAAAACATTCATCTCCGTACACGATTGGAAGGATCAAAGAAGTCAACAAAATAGAGGTAACCGAACAATGCACTATCTTATTTTCAATTGGTAAAAATTATAAGGATCAAGTACTTTATGACGTAGTCGACATGAAAGTTTATCATATGTTACTTAGTCGATCATGACAAAATAATATTGATGCTATTGCTATGCATAAATGTCGGGATAACACATTTATATTTACTAAAGATGATAGAAAGATTGGCCTCGTATCTATGCGAATAAAGAGCTAACCCAAGACTTCTAAAGTTGAGGTCTTTCACAACTGAACAAGCTTTTGTTAAACAATCAGATACACACACACACACATTAGTTGAAAAGAAAGAATATATGGAGCCTGTGAACATCCCAGGAGATTTGAAACCAATGTTGAAGGAGTTCAAGGCGATTGTGCTCAATGAACTCTATAATAAATTGTCTCTCATACGAGATGTATAAAATCACATTGATCTTGTTACAGGGATAAGTTTGCCTAATTACCTACATTATTAGAAGGAATGTGAAATCTTAAAGTCAGAAGTGAAGGAACTGATCCATAATAGCCAAGTCAAGTACAACATGAGTACATGTATTGTGTCAATTCAAGAGCTTAATGCCAAGTAAAAGAAAATGGCTGATAAACATCGGCATCAAAAGTTATCTCAGAATTATGAACCAAGTCCCTTGAGTAACTCGATGATGAATTTTTTCCAAGTGGAGGGGTCTGATGTAGAACGTGTCACAGATACATTCCTAGCATGATTGGACTAAAAGAAGACGAATCGTAAATTGGTCATAACTTTTGATCCGGGTATCGTTACAGCGCACTAGACCGAGTATCATGAATCAAAGTAGCACAAAAACTCGATGACAAGTTCTTTTGAAGTGGAGGGGACTAGTGTATGGCGGGTCGTGGACACTTTTATGTCCAAGATGGATCAAAGAAGGCCCGATCAAAGGCAGAAGTCATCAAGACCGACAGAACTTTAAAATAGGCATATCTCGCAAACCGGAATGAGTTACTTAACGTACGGTATATGATTTTGGGGTAGGACGAGCTACTTTAGCCAACCAACCTGGCCATGCCAGGTTACCCCCGCCGAATTTGCGAGATTCCATCATATCAACTGCCGAATTCCAGGTTTAATTTCGTTTTTACTATAAATAGTAAGTTTTTTTTTACTATAATTCTTCATCTGTTGGGCTTTAGGAGTTGCACCCAACATGAAAAGTGTTTAGAAAAATTAAGAGAATAACGTGGTTAAGCCACATAAGACACTTACTATAAATAGAAAATTTACTATTTATAGTAAATTATGAATTTTATGGAGTTATATATATATATATATATATATATATATATATATATATATATATATATATATATTGTCTATCCATTTTGCTAGATTATTTTAAGTCATAATCTAAAAAATGAAGCATATCTAAAATCTCAAGTGGACCATACCACAAGAAATGACGGTGATTGAATGCCCACCATTAAAATTTCCTAGGGCCCACCATAATGCTTATTAGCCATCTAACCTGTTGATAAGGTCACACAGACATAAATGAAGGGAAAACACAAATATCAACTTGATCCAAAACTTTCATTGCCCACGGGAAGCTTTTAATGGTGGGTGTTCTATCACCACTGTTTCCTGTGGTGTCGTCCAATGCACGGAGTGGATATACAACACATACATCAAGTCAGGCCCCACAGTTATGACCTCACCGAAGTGGGTGTTACCTGGGCCTGACTGAATCCGCTCCCCTAATATTTTAAAATTGATCAACACCTCTGATCAAGGGCATGCTCATTTCCTAAGAATAGCTAAGCATTTCAATCGTGCTTTGAGACAAGCTGGCCAGAACGAACTAACGTTGGTAGAGTTTGAACAGTAAGTACTTTTAGAAGACAGGTAATTCACCCTACTTCGTATAGGGTCTTGTTTGCATTATAGCCAGCCAAACCCTACCATGTATAGAAACTAGTTGTTTTTCCTTGGCTTTTAGCTCAAGATGGATGGACTCATCCACCGGGAATCCTTTGCAACACCTATTATATATGTACGGTGTCTATAATTTGGGGTGGGGTAACCCACGAGATGGAATCTGTGAGATCAGAATGGCTATCAGGTCGGGCTCACTATGGGACTTGTGAGATGCAGGGGTAGCCCACGGGGAGGTCTCGGTGGTTTGCTTGTGAGGGCTATATTTCAGTGCTTCCTCAACAACTCTTGAGCTTTTGGTGCGTTAGATGTCAAGTGTTATTAGATCAGAAGGCTAGTGTTCAAGTCTTTTTATCAGTGTGGGTGGATGATGTAGGGTGAGGTGGCCCATAATTTCTTTAAGTTTGTGGGACCTATGAGATGCAGGGTAGCCTAAGGGAACAGTAAAAAATCACACCTCCAACTTCTTTAAGTTCAGCCAACATGGCTTGCGTGAGCTTTTGGACGACATCGTGGGCCTGATTTATTTCTTCATTCCAGCGCCTAACATAGAGACAAGCACATGACGGATAGAATAGATGTCACTCGTCTGTTCCCGGTCCTGGCCTTCTTTTATATTCCTTGTCATGGGCCCTCTCAATGTACGTAGGAGCATGTTAAATAGCACCCAAAATTACCATCATCTAGCACCCAGAAATTCCTCTCTCTCTCTCTCTCTCTCTCTCTCTCTCTCTCTCTCTCTCAACTCCTTTGTTTTGTTTCACATCAATGGCTACATCTTTTGAAGATCTCAAAGTAAATGAGGCTCTATTGCTTGTTCTCCTTGTTTCCCAACACCTCTACTTAGCCCAAGCAAGAAAACTGGAATGGCATGCACCTCTTATATCTCGGTCCTCTTTAGGGAAGCCAAAAGCACTGCATGCTGGAGAGATATTTGCTCTGCACCACTACAAGAAGCTGGAGTTAGAAGCCACTCGATCAACAAGCCCAGGACATAGCCCTGGCATGGGCCATAGCATCCCACCAGGCATCAAAGGACGAGAGAACTGATCACCTCCAGAGACAAGGATTAGGTAGTGCTCACGACCCTCAGCAGTAGTGCGCGGTGTTGAGATTTGATTGGTGGGGCCGTTTGCTGTCAGAAATTGAGCTTTTTTCCTTGAGTACATACTCAGCTCATCTGCTGCGCACCAATCAAATCTAGCTAGCCAATTCAACAGAGCCATATATCATTAGAATCAATGGACCACCAACAGTCTTATTTAACATACATATATATAGGTGAAGGCCACCTACAGATAGATCGCCCTGATACTCGAGAGGGGTATTCTTGATGCATGGGGCCTACCATTTTCCTACACGTGTGGCATGTTGAAGGGAAAGGAGGCACCATAAGTTATCATGCAGACGCCTATAAGTGATCAGTCTACATCTGAGATGTTCTTTGCCAGCAGACTCGGTCAGCTATTTTAATTTTAGTGGCGTAGGATGCATATAGTTTAGGCGCAACTTGATCAGTTGATTAGTGTCATTGTGACGAACTCAAAAAGTTGTGTAAAATTTATGCAATTTCGTGGCTAGTTTGATGAAGATAGAAAAACATGGCTTTGTGACAATTTTTTTTATGGATGATATATATTCATGTAATTAAATTTCTTAGAAATTACATATTTAGCAGACAAGTAATTCAAATTAAACTGTCCAAGTTATGGGTCCTAGTTTAAATGTATCATGACCCAAAATGTACTCTTACTTGATTATTCCACGTGTACAATTTTTAAGTGACTCCATATCAAACATCATACTTTACCGGGGTATTAAATAAATCCTCACATTTAATCAAATGATACAGTAGAGCCAATCATATTAAATAAATCTTCTCCATCACTTATTTTTAAGAGTTTTACAAAACAACTTATTTTCAAAATAAGAGCTTTAAAAAAATAAATTAAAAATTAAAATAAACAAATAAGCTCTTATTAGCAGAGATGCCAAACAGCCCCTTAGTTTTTTCCCTTCATCTATGTCTTTGTGATCTAATTAATATGTTGGATGGCAAATAAACATTACAGTGGGCCCTAGGAGGTTTTTAATAGTGGGTGTTAATGACCACTGTTTTCCTATCGTATGGTCCATGTGAGATTTGAATTTGCCTCATTTTTTTTTTTTTTTGGCTAATCCCCTAAAATAATGATCCAAAATGGATGGATGGTGTTGGTAAAACACATAAATCATTGTGGGGCTCACAGAGCACCATCCAGTAGCGAGGTTACGTTTTGGGCAATCCACATCTCGGGGCAACATGCTTTTGTCCCACCAAATGCACGCGTTCCACACACACGTCATCAGTGAGCAGATTTTGAGTTAGAAGCCAAACAACCCATGTGATAGATAGGTAGGCCGGTGACAGAAAAATGCGTGCAATAAAAGTACAACCCATTAGTAGCATTAAGGGTATTGTTAATAGGCTACCATATATATATATATATATATATATATATATATATATATATATATATATATATATATATAGGCCAAAGTACCTCGATACATCGCTAATGCAAGCTACATACGTGGTCCCCCATAGCCCATTGTCGAAGCACATAGTCTAACACCTTAATCCACTAGTGTAGACTTTCATCTCCAATGGATGTAGCATTTGCCATTAATAGCCATGGTAAACAAGGAATAAAGCTCCGAAACATGGTCAAAAGATGAATGGGAGATTCCTATCAAATTTCAAAACCTATAGGCATCAATCAGATCTAACATCAGATACGAGTTAAAGCATTACCAAGACTCAGGAGCATAAGATAAGCAAGCAATGAAAATAAAGCACAAATCAACATAATCTTAGGCACGGTAATCCTCTGATACTAACTATTAAGGTCATCTATTCCGTAGGTTCACTGTGCACCAATTATAGGGAAATAAAGAAACCGTTCACACCTATGGACTCTACAACAGGTAGAGGTGTACACGAGTCGAGCTTGGCACAGCTCGACTCGGCTCGGCCACTAGCTGACCCCAGCTCAAACTCGGCTCGGCTCGGTTCAGCCAGCAGCTCAGGCCAGTTCGAGCCAAGATCAAGCCTCCATGGCATTTTCTCAAACACATGGAGTGCACCTTCAATTTCTCACGGAATGTAAAGCAGCAACATTGGTTTAAATGTATTGCATCAAACACTCAATAGGCAACATAAAAATCAAGGTACAATGTATTTATTTCATATCCATACCTTCCTTGCCACTAGCCGACACTTCGTTGAGTCATTTCATCAAACGCTTGCTGAGCAACATCAATATTAAAATAACCGAGTCATCTAACTGGTTCGATCCGAGTTCCATTCGAGTTGGGGTTCGATCCGAGTCGAGTCAAGCTCTGGCAAGTTCAAACTTGGCTCGAAATTTTGTTTATAGCTAAAAAAAATCAGCTCGACTCGGCTCGAACTCAGTTTCGAACCGAGTCGAATCGAGCGAGCTAACTTAGTTCATGTACAACTCTACAATTGATGAACCTTGAATCTTGTCATTCTTGAGATATCTCGAATCTTCCTCTTCCACCACAAGTATGATACGAATGGCACGCGGATTGCAAAGTGCCATGTGTTGAGGACCAAGAGCACAAACGAGTTCCACCTACCTTCACGTGGTTTGTAAATTCTATGGGCTAATGTACATTAGAAGCTACCAAATTACATTACATGTGTGACCCAACCTTATGGGTGCGAGTGAGTATTCTTCTGTCCTTTGCCTTGACAACGATGTTATATATAGCCCACCTTAAGAAAAAGGTTAACAGCATATGCTTGATAATTTATTGCCTATATATTAATAAGGGAATACAATAATGGCCCATATTTAAGTCATAGTTCTTGATGTAAAGTGGGTCGCGGACAATTTCATGGCAAGATGGACCAGCAAAGACCCGATTAAAGGCAGAAGTGATCCAAACCGTTAGAACCTTAAAACATGCATATCTCGTAAACCAGGATAAGTTTTTCAATGTAACATATATAATTTTGGGGCAGGAGAAGCTACTTTAGCCGACCAACCCGTTGTACCTGGTTGCCTACATTGAATTTGCAAGATTCTATCAAATCGATGGTCAAAAGTCCATTATATATATATATATATATATATATATATATATATATTGTAAGTTTTAGTTTAATCATAACTTTTGATCCATTGAATTTTAGGAGTTGTGCCCAATATGAAAAGGGCTTAAAAAAATTAGAGGAATAATGTGGTCAGGCCAAATTGGATACTTACTATTTTTAGCCAAAAACCATGAAGTCTAGTAGAAATAATAACCGTCTATAAATAGTAAGTTTACTATTCATAATAAGTCATGATTTTCGGGAGTTGGAGTTTTATTCTAAAACTTCTTTCCTATTATTGATATCACTATTTAAAGGATTATAAACTCATTTTTATTATCAATCAATTAATTTTCAAATTTCTTAGAAATTATTTTTATTTTCCCTCGTGGATTTGAGAAATTTTTGTGAGGAATATAAAGAAGTTCCGTGGATTCAGAGTAATTCTCCCCTTAAGGAAAACAGTGATCAACCTCATCATGTCCATCCATGTGTCAGTCCTAATATTAGTTGATAAGATATGCTGACCTCAGACATTTTTATGCTATCCGTTACAAAACTATTTGGATTACTAGCTATGTATGGTGACACTTATCAAAATTGAAAACTCATGTACATTAGTTAGAGATGCCTATACTTATATCACATGGGTTATTTGTAAAGTGGGTATGTCGTTTTAGTTTTTATATTTATCAACTTAGTAATTCCTTAATTAAAAAAATTGTTTAGTACTTATTGTGGGGAAAATTAAATTAGTTTGTTGTACGGGATGTGTAACTAATCATAAGAGAAATATCTTCAAGATGAGTTTATTAGAATACCAGGATGAGCTTCCCGAGCTGATAGGGCACAGAGCTCAGAAGATATACCAAGTGACCCTCCTGACAGAAAGATAGGCCTGAGCCGACCCTGAGTTAAGCTGAGCTGCTTAAGGATAGAGCTTGGTGGGGTGAATCATCTCCCGAGCCGACCAGATCATAACCATGATCAGAGGCGGGATGGAAAACTCAGAGAGATCCCACTTCGAACTAAGAAATAAAAGATTCAGTACAATTCTACTCGAAGATCACCTCGACCAAGGCAGGCTCGACGATACTTTAAGAAGTTGATTCACATCTAAATAAGGACCATTCAGCAAATCTAGTGAATCTCGTCAGGATACGCAAATCTTTAAACCGCCTAAAGACCTTATAAGTGCACCCATTGCGGATGAAGATAGGTAAGTAACAAAAACTCTATATCAAGTCATGCTTCTACTTTTAGTATGCTCACTTGACTCAGGCATCGGATTGTACCCGGCCACAATCGGCACCCCCGCTATCATTTACATGTTGGTGCAAGTATACATGTGTCTGTACAAGTGACTACAACTATCCATCTAATTCAACCAGTAACAATACTCAACATCAATAAGCGTTGCAACCTAATCTTTTGATCCTTTTGAATTTATTTTTCATGATTTTTTATCTTTTAAAATATTAGATATTTTACAATGACAAAATGCTTGTGAAAGTGGTCGTTGGTGATTTTCCTTCTAAAAACCGAATGTGACGGTAAACCGAAAAAGTTGAAGCTGGGCAGCCTGATCTAAACTGTCATATCAGAATAAATATAAAATTTCTTTTCTTCTTTCTTTTTCTTTCCTCTCTTTTCGTAACAACCATGCACCTAAACTGTTTCAACCTATGGGTTTCACTGGTCCAAACCGCTGGTTCATATTGGTGTAAGTCACTTGGGCAGCTTTTAGAGACCTTGAACGATTTGAATTGAACATAATGAAAAGAAAGTGCTATGGTCACCGTCTATCTTGGGATTCAACAGTCCGGTGATGTTTTTAAAAAACATACTTGTGTGTGTGTGTGTATTATTCGAATTTAAAGGATTGTGAACTTTTGGCCACTCATTTCACGACATGCCATTAGCTACAATCCAGCTGCTGCGGAGATCCCTTTGGGCGTATAATATCTGTAACAAGAAGCAGCTAAGCATAAAAAGAAAAATGACAATAAAAAAGGGAGTTATATGACACTCAGGCAGCAGACTGCGCTTGATACGCAGGCACTCTAAAATAGTACAGGTAGCTTGCGTTATAGTAAGTAAAACCAGTGAAACTATGGAACCCACTATCCGTAAGTCACAATACGTGCGTAAAATCAGATTGTTTGAACAATCCTAACCTCTGATCTGGTGATACTTGATACTTTTGTTTGTTGAAAAGGGATTATTGGATGTTTCTCAGTTTTAAATGTCTAATAAACGTTCACCAATCCAATGGTCAGATTATCATACAAGCTTAATATTTGGTCAATCATGATATATCTAAACTAAAAACCATAATTTGGACAGTTTTACTTGTGTCTCCCACCAATATAATTTCTAATTGCCTGCCTGCCTGCGTATCATCCATGAGACTATATGCCGAGTATCAAAGTTTTTCCAAAGAAAAAAGGTGGACATGTTTAAGAGAAAAATACAACCAAAGGATCCTAGTTTCTCATTAAAAAGACTTTTAAGATGATAGAGACATACGGAATTCTCGAGGTGACTATGATGAGCAATACGATTTACTGAGTTCACCACACTTTATTAACCAGTTGCGAGGTGACTATGATGAGCAATAAGATTTACTGAGTTCACCACACTTTATCGACCAGTTGCGACATATCCAACTTGGACGTGGCATACATTTTCATCCATCCAGACCATGCCAATTTTGGTTACGATTGATCAAAAAATCCCAAAAGTCACAGGTTCTTGATTGGATTAAGTGCCCAATGCAATTAGGAACACAATAACTTAATAGTAATATGAGTATCATAAGAATCCATTCTAGTTTTGTGTTTTTGGACTGCTCTTGTGGGTTAGACGGCGGCACTTAGCTACTGCAGAGATTCCATAGATTTCTTTTCTTCTTTTTTTTTTTTGCTAGTACATAAATGCCCACCAAATGAAAATTTCACGTAGACACGCCTTATTGGAACAATGTATATGTGCAATGACAAACTAAAATCTCACGGACACCTTTCACATTGACTCTTACTTGAACGGGTGGGCCACCTCTTCCATGTAAGTCTAAGACTCAATGATGATAAAGTGTCTTGCATGCCCACTGATCTTTTGTGGACAAGATACTTTATGGATGGTTCAGATCTGTGAGAATGTGCATTGACTGGATTCATATTATAGGGAAAGTTCACACATAGGGCCATATTTATACCATTAATTGTGACAAATATTGCCTAGATTTTGAAGTCCTGTGACATTGTTAAGAGATTTTGATTAAACGATATTATCATGGTAATATCATTTTTAATAAAAATCACAGAGTTTTTCACAGTTTTACTATTCGATTATTGTGATTTTAATAGAAAATTTATTTAGAAGTTTAAATAATGCAAGAGAAACGTCTAAATCTGAAAATCCCCAGTGAAATTTCGGAGGCCGAGAAATTGTCTAGATCTAAATTTGTTACAATGATGCATGCATAAAACACAAACATTCCTCACACATATGACAAATGTAATCTGAATATAATTTTGCCAACTCCATTTCAATTGTATTCTAACTGGAGTTTTTAGTAATTTTAAAACTTCAAGACTAGAATATAGTTAGTAGTTTTCTGAGAAACCCAAGCTCAATTTGAGTAGTTGTTTCCTATATATACCCCACTACTCTTACATTACATCACCACAAAATCAAAGAAAAGAGAAAAAAAGTTAGAATAGGAAGATGGGTGCTTGTTTAAGGGCATGTGTTCTCCTCATCTTCCTTCTCTTTTCCCAAGCTTCCATCCACGCACGAGCTCAAAAATGCAAACCCAGTGGCAAATTGATGGGTAAGAAACCGCCCCAGGCGAATGCAACACCGAGAACAACTCTGATTGCTGTGAAGAGGGAAAAATTTACACCACATACAAATGTTCGCCACCTGTGTCGAAACAGACAAAGGCTGTCTTGACAATCAACAGCTTTGAGGAGGGTGGAGGTGGTGGGGCCCCATCAGAATGTGATAACAAATACCACGACGAAGACACGCCGGTGGTGGCACTCTCGACTGGGTGGTTCAAGGCAAACAACCAAGGGAGATGCCTCAACAAGATAATCATTCATGGAAACGGGCGCAGAGTGGAAGCTATGGTGGTCGATGAGTGTGACTCAACCATGGGGTGTGACGCAGATCGTGATTACCAACCTCCTTGCCCCAACAATATTGTTGATGCCTCCAAAGCTGTTTGGAAAGCCTTGGGAGTGCCAAAAAGTAATTGGGGAGGGTTGGACATCACCTGGACGGATGGTTGAATTGTATACATGTATCAACGGGTAGGGATGCACCTGAACATTCTCTCAAACCCATGCAGATGCGTGTTTATGGCCTGCATGCATATCACAATTTGGCATTTGAGGGGTGTGTGTGTGTGTGTGTGTTTTTGGAGGTATAGTTAATGTTTGTTTGCGTTGCAATAAGGCAGCTTGCCGTTTTATGTAAATGATGTACCTAAATTACAAATAAATGAAGGTGACGTCGGTTTAAATCTGCCCATTCGCACGAAGATGAGGAGTTTGTGGGTCCAAATGAGGAGTTTATTTCTGGGCTCGTCTTCCACGAGAAAGTTCACCTAGTTTGTAAATTTTGTCAGTAAGCTACATTTGGGCCTAGCAAATCACACGTGTGACCATAATCTTCTTAGCTCGACTGAGTGCTCTTTTGGATGATCCAAAATGTCCATTACCCTTGCTTTGACAACAATGTTACATGTGACCCATTTTAAGAAAAATGCTAACAACATATGCTTGATTTATTGCTTACATATAAATACGAGAATACAATAATGATTCAGTTGTTGGGATCTCCTGACCTCTTGAGTTTTTTGTGGTGTTCTTTGTCTGTGGTGGAACTATTTGGATTACAAGCTATCCTTTAAAACTCAGGAAACATAGAAACTAGGAAATATGTGACAACCAAACAAATCCTAAGTGGAAGTATATTTCTAGCAATCCTTTAAAAAGATTTGGTCATTGACTGATGCAAGGATGGACGTTATGAGGTCGATCACCATCTTCCTCAGGCATAACTATTCCAAATTCACGGAGCTTCTTTCGACTCCTTACAAAGATTCCTCGAATCCATGAGGAAAATATGTAAAAAACAAATAAATTCTAATAAATTTCACAATAAATTAATTGATGATAAAAATGAATTTACAATCCTTTAAATAGTGATATCAAATCTAGGAAAAAAATTTCATAATCAAACTCCAACTCAAAACTCTTTAAAAACATGACTTACTATAAATAGTAAACTTAGTATTTTATAGACGGTCATGATTCCTACTAGACTTCTTGGTTTTTGGCCAAAAATAGTAAGTGTCCAATTTGGCCTAACCATGTTATTTTCCTAATTTTGTCAAGACCTTTTTATGCTAGGCACAACTCCTAGAATTTTGACCGTTGATCTGATGGAATCTCGCAAATCAGTTGTGGGCAACCCGGCATACTAGGTTGGTTGAATAAAGTAGCTTCTCCTACCCTAAAATTGTATATTATACGTCGAATAACTCATTCCGGTTTGCGAGATACACCAGTTTTAGGGTTATGATGATCCTAATCACTTCTGCCTCCAATCGGACCCTTCTCTAGTCCATCCCGGCCATGAAAGTGTCCACGACCCGATCTGCATCACTGATGGTCGGTGAGCTGTGGTCACCGCGAGTCCTTATTGGGATTGGACAGTCCGGTCAAGTTTTTAAAACAATGATCCCAAGTGTTGAAAATAGCATATTATGGGCTGTCCTAATTCTGGTCCAGGTCCATCCCACGATTACTAATCCACTCCAGCCCTCTAGCTAAGGATCTGGGTCAGGCCCATTTCAGAGCTTTAGACAAGTGCTCAGCCCGTCAAGTTGTATCTACTCATCCCATCAGGAATTTGGCCAATATTCTAACCTGGGCGTAAGTGCCTAGAAATTCAGCCTTAGGCCCGTAGAAACAGCCCAAATCCATAAAGCAGGGTCCGGATATTGAAAAGGCTAGGTTTATCCATTGAAAGTGTGGAATCAAATGGAATGGTGGACCCAATGTTGTGATGGAATCTGGGTTACTTTATCCAGCCCATGTCCATCCATGGCTGTGGGACAAGGAATCCAAGATGGCATTTGACCGATAGTGACCGGAAAAATCATCACCCTTCGTCTTATCTATGGCCTACTCCACCTTTGTCTCTACCATTATGACAATTATATTGCCTAGATATTAAAGATCCCGATATATTATCATGCAATTTTAATTAAACAATATTATTGTGATAATATCACTAGATTTTAATTTTGCATAATTTTAATTAAATAATATTATTGTGATAATATGGGGATATTTTCGAAATCTCAGAAGTTTATAATTTCTCAAAATTTTAACAGGAGAATTATTTAGAATTTTAAATAATTTGATTTATAGATTTATATCATATTTTTAATTTCTTTTTTATAAAAGATGTTTTAAATGTATTATTTTGGCAAAATTTTCCTGATAATATGACTAGAAAAACAATAAAATATGAAAATCTCGTGAGAAGTTGTCCAGAATGAGATTGCTACTGTGGTAGCCACTTTGCACTCTTCATCAAGCGCATCAACCGTGTGACTTTAAAATTTGATGTAGGACAAGTGGCACACTTCATGGAACTATTGGAACACCAACGGTCCAATCGAAAGGCATGGAAGCACTAGTAGAAATCAAGAGCCCTGATTGTGTGGAATCAAGAGCCCTGATTGTGTGGAGGCTCCATTCTCGGATGAAAACAGCCGGGTATCTATTTTTAGAAAAGTATTATTTGTTAATAACTCTAAATAAATAAGTCAGAATCAATTTATGCCTTGACTGTAGGCTTGATTACTGTCCATTTCCATTCTCTTCTCAATTAATCCTATTTTTAGTCATTTTGCGTGCTAGTAGTTCCTCTGTAAATAAAGATCTAGGCTGAATAGCATAGGTATCTTTCATTTAATAAAATTCATCTAGTCTTTTTTGAGAATCTTTTCTCTGGTTTGTGAGATTTTGACGTTGGTCTAATTCTTTTCTGTTTTGTGCTGTGTTAAAATCAAAGAGAATTATTTGATGCTCTGGCAGAGTATAATGGTTAATGGGAATTATTTGATTCAGACGTGTAGAAATACTAACACAAGTTATATATAAATATCACAGCACAATGTGTGATGGATTAAGTTGTAAAAACTAATATGAAATTTCAAGAATTCAAATCATGGCTATCAGCACAAGGAAAAGTATCCTAAGCTATATACAGGTCTATATAGAAGAAAAACGAAAAGAAATTAATAACTAACGGTTTAACTTGAAGAGGTATTCTTTTTACATTTAAAAGGACAACAACAAGTTTCACCATGATTCAGGTGTAGCTTTAGGAGGAGATATTATCGTTAAAAAATTCCCATTGATCTGAGCAAAAAGAAGGTATACAATGGAAAGATAAGTGTCCTGAAACCCATCAAGAGTGTCCTGAAAACCATAAGCTAGAGTCAACCAACGATATAGGATGACAAACCCGGGAATGTGAATTTTACGTGGGGCCCATTGGGATGTATATAGCTTATCTACGCCGTCCATCAATTCTGATAGCAGATTTTAGGGCATGGGCCCAAAAAGATGCAGATCTAAAGCTCAAGTGGACCACATCAAAGAAAAGAGTGAGGATTAAAGGCCTATTGTTAATAACTTTTTGAGGCCCAAGAAGTTTTGGATCAAACTGATTTGTGTTTTCCACTTATCTATTTTAGATTGGCCTTATGGATAAGTTAGATGACAAATAAACAGTTTTCTAGGACATAGGAAGAAAAAGCATTTCAGTAGTAAAAGTTTTATAGCCACTGTTACTAGTGGTGTGGGCCACTTGAGTTTTGGATCTCACCTAAAAATTTTCGATAAGACAAATGAACGGTGTGGATATCACACATATACGTCATAGTAGGCCCATAAATTTAAGTCAGGCCTTCTCTGACGGATTTGGAGACAGAAATACTCACAAATAGGGTGTAATAATGACCCAATTACCATTCATTTGAACTAAGGGAAATAGAGAGCCCTGGTTGTAGCACTCCTCATGTCATTATAAGACCATACATAACCCAATGTGGCGGGCCCCACCTGAAAGAATGTCACGATGATCCAAACCATTCATGGAACTGTCTATATAGCTAATACCATGAGTGGCCTACTGATTTCCAAAACTCATCAATGCTTGTGTGTGTGTGTATTATTCATCCCTTTTGGCGGAGCATATCTATAACAAGAAACAGCTAAGCATAAAAAAGAAAAATGAAAAAAAAAAGAGAGGATGTTGTATAATACTCAGGTTAAACCAGTGAATCTATGAAACCTACTGTTCCTAACTCACAATTTTAAAAATACATCATTTAAACAAACCTAACCTCGCCCACCAATCCAATGGTCAGATTATCATATAAGCTTAATATTTGGTCCATGAATCATGATATATCTAAACTAAAAACCATAATTTGGAGTGTTTTACGTTACTTATGTGTCTCCCACACCAATGTAATTTCTTATTGCCTTCTTGCGTATCATCCATGACATTCCACCGAGTATCAAACTTTTCCTCGAGAAAAAAAGTGGGCAATTTAGGGCTTGTTTGGATTTGTGGAAAGGGTGAGAAATGAAATTGCCTGAGAAACTTTTTTTCCGTGAAAGTGTGGGAAAGTCTCATGTTTGTTTATCAACAACAAATTCTCTGGAAAATTAAGGTCTATTTTCAAATCATCTTCAGAATTTTTTTTTTTTTTTTACTTGCAACCGGTATCAAAGTATGTATGATGCAATGTGATGTAGAACAGGTCGTGGACGGTTTCATGGCCAAGATGGATCAGAAAAGGGTCGGTCGACGACAGAAGTGATCCGGACCGTTAGACCTTAGATCGGGCATATCTCACAATCTGGAATGAGTTGTCTGGCGTAAAATATATGATTTTGGGGTAGAACGAGCTACTTTAGCCAACCAACCCCACTACGGCGGGTTATGCAAGCTGAATTTACGAAATACCTCTGGATTGACTGTAGTTTCCCTATTTTAATTTTGTTTTTACTATAAGTAGTAAGTTTTAGTTTGATTATAACTCTTCATCCGTTGGGCTTTAGGAGTTGCGTCCAACGTGAAAAGAGCTTAGAATAATTAAGAGAACAGTTTGGTGAAGCCAAATAAGCTACTTATTAAACACTTGTCCTCAATGTCCCGTAGCATACTTGACTATAAACGAAGGGGGCACTGAAGATGAGACCGCAGAAGAAGACCATGACTTTGATGAACATGAACAAACCATTGAAGAATTAACAGGTGGCGATGAAGTGATGGGTGAGGATTGTGGCAAATTTGTAGTTGTGAGGCGATTACTGTATACCTCACGAAAGGAATTACATCTACAGCGACACAATATATTTCGTACTTGGTGCACTATCAACGGAAAGGTTTGTGATGTGATCATAGACAGTGGTAGTAGCGAGAACATGGTGGACAAGTTGCAGCTACCAACGACAAAACATCCTTCCCCATACTTAATTGGCTGGATAAAAAAGGTGAATAAGACTAAGGTAACTGAATAATGCACTATCTCGTTTTCAATTGGCAAAAATTATAAGGATTAGATACTTTGTGATGTGGTCAGTATGGAAGCTTACCATATGCTACTCGGTCGACCCTGGTAGTTGGACCGTGATGCAACCCATCAAGGACGGGATAATGTCTACATATTCATCAAGGATAGTCAAAAAATAATCCTTACCCCTATGGCTATAAAGAACTATCTTGAAGCCTCTAAAGTGGAGGGGAGTTCCCTCTTGACCATTCGGGAGTTCATGGAGAAATCCAAGGAAACCGGCGAGGTATACGCCATAGTGATGAAGGGCGAGGAAGAGGAACCCTTAAACATCTCTCCAAGTTTAAGACTGTTGTTAAACAAATTTAAAGAAGTCTGGCCTGAAGATTTACCTGATGGATTGTTCCCTATGAGGGACATCCAATATCATATAGACCTCATCCCTAAGGCTAGCCTGCCCAACAGCCCTCATTGTCGGATGAGTCTAAAGGAGTATGAGATACTTCAGGGGCAAGTGGAGGAATTGATCCGTAAAAGTCTTTTGAGAGATAGCATGAGCCCATGTGCCGTACCAGCATTATTAACATAAAAAAAATGAAAGCTAACGAATGTATGTCGACAGCGGGCAATTAACAAAATTACCATCAAATATCGGTTCCCAATACCACGGTTGGACGACATGCTCAATATGCTAGAATGGGCCAAGGTGTTCTCTAAACTAGATTTAAGGAGCGGGTATCATCATATTTGTATCCGACCTGGTAATGAGTGGAAAACGATATTCAAGACCAAGGAAGGGTTGTATGAGTTACTGGTCATGCCCTTCGTCCTATTGAACGCACCAAGTACTTTTATGCGTTTAATGAATCAAGTTCTAAAACATTTCACTAGCCGATTTGTGATAGTATATTTTGATGACATATTGATATATAACCAGGATGAGACGGAGCATAGGACACATCTCAAGCAGGTGCTGCAGGTCCTACAAACTAACAAGTTGTACCTCAACTTGAAGAAGTGTAGTTTTTTAACTGACAGCTTGTTGTTTCTAGAATTTGTTATAACGTCCACAAGTATCTGTGTGGATGATGAAAAGGTGCGAGCTATTAGGGAATGGCCAATCCCGACAAACATTCATGATGTGAGGAGTTTTCACGGGTTGACGACTTTCTATTGTCGATTTGTGCGAGATTTTAGCACTATAGTCGCGCCTATAACAGATTGCATGAAAAAAGGACCATTTCAGTGGATCGATAAAGCCAACAAGAGATTTCATGAGATCAAGCATCGTTTATCTACAACATCGGTCTTGGTGCTTCCTAATTTCGACAAATTGTTTGAGATTGAGTATGATGCTTCATACATCAGAATTAGAGGAGTATTATCACAGGAAGGCAGGCCGGTAGCCTTTTACAGCAAGAAGCTCAGCGAAGCCTGAAAGAAGTGGTCGACTTATGAGATTGAGTTGCACGCAGTTGTTCAGGTGCTGCGACATTGGCGGCATTATCTGATTCAAAGAGAGTTTGTTTTGTACACTGATCATCAAGCATTAAAGTTTATTAATAGTCAGACTAACATGAATCGTATGCATGCTAGATGGGTTGCGTTTTTATAGGACTTCACGTTCATTCTGAAGCACAAGTTAAGGCAGTAGAATAAGGTGGCTGATGCACTTAGCCATCGCGCATCACTACTTGTTACGATGAGCAACGAGGTGGTCGCCTTCGACTGTCTCAAGGAGCTGTATGCCGAGAATGAGGACTTCAAAGATTCTTAGATGAAGTGCTAAGAAGGTCTCCCCAGTGACCTTCATATACATGACAATTTTCTCTTCAAGGGGAATCGATTGTGCATCCTCCAAAGTTCTCTGAGGGAACAGATTATTCATGAGCTACATAGAAGTGGCCTCGGTGGACACCTTGGGCGAGACAAGACGCGAGCTCTTGTGGAAAAGTGGTATTACTGGCCGTAATTAGTACGTGATGTGGGAAAAGCTGTACAACGTTATTATGTTTGTCAGACCTCTAAGGGGCAATCTCAGAATATGGGCCTCTACACCCCGTTACCTGTGCCTGATGGTCATTGGGAGGATTTATCAATGGACTTCGTACTTGGTCACCTTTGAACACAAC
This sequence comes from Magnolia sinica, assembly GCF_029962835.1. Classification (NCBI taxonomy): domain Eukaryota; kingdom Viridiplantae; phylum Streptophyta; class Magnoliopsida; order Magnoliales; family Magnoliaceae; genus Magnolia; species Magnolia sinica. Next base: position 574,221 of record NC_080590.1, on the reverse strand, counting down.
GTGGCATGGATTCGGTGTTCGTGTTGGTAAATCATTTCTACAAAATGACGCACTTTATCCCATGCAAGAAGACCCTCGATGCAACACACGTGGCGACTCTATTCTTTAGGGAGGTCGTACGGCTACACGGGGTCCCCAAGACCATTACTTTTGACCATGACACGAAGTTCATTAGCCACTTTTAGCGGACTTTGTGGACTCGATTCGATACATGACTTCAATTCAGCAGTGCTTATCACCCACAGACTGATGGGCAGACCGAAGTTATGAATTGCACGTTGGGAAACCTCCTTCGTTGTATTTCAAGAGAAAAACTAAAGCAGTGGGATTTGGCCTTGTCTTAAGCAGAGTTTGTATTTAACAACATGGTCAACTGCTCGATAGGAAAATCACCGTTCCAGATTATCTACGGACGAGTGCCTCGCCACACACTTGACTTGGTCCCTTTGCCCAAGCACCCAGGCACGAGCATTGCAGCAGAACATATGGCAGACAAGATGATGGGCATCCATGCGAAAGTGCAGACCAAACTATATGCCTCAAACGAGAAATATAAGGAACAAACAGACAAGCACCAGCGACAAAAAGTGTTCAAGGTGGGTGACCGCGTTATGGTTCATCTGCGCTAAGAGAGATTTCCGACCGGAACGTACAACAAGTTAAAAAATAAGAAGATTAGACCCATCCCAATCATTCGAAAGATCAATGACAACGCTATGTTGTTGATCTTCCAGATGACATGACGATCTCACAGACTTTCAACATCGCGAACTTGACTGAGTATCATGAACCAGAGCAGGACGAGTTCTTTTGAAGTGGATGGGACTGATGTAGAGCGGGTCGTGAACAGTTTCATGGCCAAGACGGATCAGAAAAGGGCTGGTCGACGACAGAAGTGATCCGGACCGTCGGACCTTAAATCGGACGTATCTTACAATCCGGAATGAGTTATCCGGCGTAAAATATATGATTTTGGGGTAGAACGAGCTACTTTAGCCAACCAACCCTGGTACACTATGTTACACAAGCCGGATTTGTGACATACCCCTGGATCAACGGTCGTTTCCCTATTTTTATTTCGTTTTTACTATAAATAGCAAGTTTTAGTTTGATTATAACTCTTCATCCGTCGGGCTTTAGGAGTTGTGTCCAACATGAAAAGAGCTTAGAATAATTAGGAGAATTGTTTGGTGAAGCCAAATAGGACACTTACTATTTTTGGCCGAAAACATTGTGCACTAGTAGACATCACGACTGTCTATAAATAGTAAGTTTACTATTTATTGTAAGTTGTGAATTCTAGGAGTTTTAGTTGTAGTTTGCTTCTGATTTCTCTTCCATTGCTTGGTATCCCTATTTAAAGGGTTGTGAAGTAGTTTATTGGATTAATTAATCAATTTCAAATTTATTAGAATTTATTTCTACTTTCTGCTTTCTTTCCTTGTGGATTCGAGAAGTCTCTGTGAGGAGTCCAGAGAAGCTCCGTGAATTCGGAGTAGTTATCCTCTTGAGGAAGACGGTGATCGACCTCATCATGTTCATCTCTGTGTTACAATGGGAGCCCCACTCTAAGGGCATTTGATCCACGGCTTAGACGGAATATCTAGCATCTACATACAAATCTACGCTCAACATGTCCACGTAGTTTCTTATAGACATATCTACTTAAGTTTTGGATTGGGCTGATTTTCTATCCCAATGCCTAACATTGAGGAAATATCTTGATGGATGGAGTGGATTTGATATAGAAAACATGGTAGAGCTATGTGATGCTCAGTTTTATTAAAAATGCACTCAAAGGATCCGAGTTTCTTATTAAAAAGACTTTTCAAGATGATAATTAAAGACATGCGGAACTTTTGAGGTGATTAAAATGAGCAACAAATTTTTGTGAGTTCACCACAGTTTCTCAACCAATTGCAACACATCCACCTTAGACATGGCATACATTTTCATCCATCCAGACCATATTGCTAATTTTGGGCACCCGAAGTCACTGGTTCCGGGTGATTCTAACTGTACAATTGGTAGCCACTGAAGAGAATGGCCACTTTCCAATTTCAATTGTCTGTTCGAGATGGCAAAAATCTTCTGATTGGTGTGATTTTAGAGATATGGTCCATCTGTGATGGATCCCACGGCTTGGATCGTGTTACTGGAGTGTTTGCACGAGCCACAGCTATTTAGAAAGAAAACACAAAATGATCTGGCTCTTAAGAAATAATTAATGAGAAATGCTGGAGTGCTTTCAGAGGACTAAGTTAATGTGCTCCTGGTTGCACCACATTGCTAGGACAGTCTATTTCATCAATCTGGACTGTCCACTGAGTCTACAACACTTTTCAAGGGCTTATATGCAAAAATCACACTGATTAGATGATCCAAAACAACACTTTTCATGAGCTTCCATGCAACAATCACCATGATCGTATGATCAGATCCATTCTTGATTTAGCATTTTTTTTTCTACGGCGATTTCTTTCTCAATCCATGGATGTGATGGTTACAATTGTCTAACAAAAGTGATTCTTTAAAATCATAAGCAATCCATGATGGCCCTAACAAACAGATGGATTAAATTTTCGGTTGGACCTATTTTTGTGTAAAAGGTGTTGACCATCCATATTAAAAATCATTGATCAAATGGTTAAAATTTATCGTATTGAAATGATATTTGCATTCTAGCCCAAGAAATGTGCACTACACCTAATGAACAGTCTAGATCAATAGATTGAATTAAGTGTCCCAATGCAACTAGGAACACTCTCACTTACAGTGGTAGGAGAGTACTGGAGCATTTCCCTTAACTAATGATAAAACTCCCGTGAATGCAAGAATCCACACTACTTTTGTGTTTTTTAACGGCTCTTGTTGGTTAGACGGCGGCACTTAGCTATTGGAGATTCTACGCTAGATTTCTTCAATGTTAGTTTTGTCTACTTATCTTTTGTGGGCCATTTTCCAAAGCTTATGCTGAGATATATATATATATATATATATATATATATATATATCCGCACACACACACACACACGGCTAATTTCTAATGGAATGGCCAATTCAATGTCTGGCCATCTCTCTGGATGGATCGGATCTGCGAGAATATGCATTGATTGGATTCAGATCATAGGTAAAGTTCACACATAGGGCCCACAGTTTTACCATTGCCACAAATATTGCATAGATTTTGAAGTCGTGTGACGTTGTTGAGAAATTTTGATTAAACGATTTTATCATGGTAATATCATGAGATTTTCAGAATTTCACCAGTTTTTAATAAAAATCTCTGAAAATCTTATAGTTTCTCACAATTTTACTATTAGATTATTGTGATTTTAATAGAAAAATCAGTTGCAAGTTAAAATAACGCCAGAAAAACATCAAATCTGAAAATCCCGAGTGAAATTTCTGAGGCCAAGAAATTGACAAGATCGATGCGCATAAAACACAAAAACATTCCTCACACATAAAATCCAAAATTGGTATTTGACAAATGTAATTATCTATATATATAGTTTTGCCAGGGGCATTATTAATGCCATTGGATTCCAACTGGAATTTCTAGTTATTTTAAAACTTCAAGATTAGAATGTTGTTGCTAGTCTTCTGAGAAACCCAAGGTCAATTCGAGTAGTTGTTTCCTATATATACCCCACCACTCATACATTACATCACCACAAAATCAAAGAGGAGAGAAAAGAAGCTAGAATAGAAAGATCGATGGGTGCTTGGTTAAGGGCATGCGTTTTGCTCATCTTCCTTCTCTTTTCCCAGGCTTCTCTCCAAACACAAGCTCAGAAATGTAAGCCCAGTGGCAAATTGAGAGGTAAGAAAGCACCCAAGGGGCAATGCAACACTGGGAATGACTCTGAATGCTGTAAAGAGGGCAAGATTTACACCACATACAAATGTTCACCACCTGTGTCGAAACACACAAAGGCTGTCTTGACAATCAACAGCTTCGAGAAGGGTGGAGATGGTGGGGCCCCATCAGAATGTGATAATAAATACCATAAAGATGATACACCTGTGGTGGCACTCTCAACTGGGTGGTTCAAGGCAAACAACCAAGGGAGATGCCTCAACAAGATAATCATTCATGCCAATGGGCGCAACGTGGAAGCTATGGTTGTCGATGAGTGTGACTCGACTGTGGGGTGTGATGCAGACCATGATTACCAACCTCCTTGTCCCAACAATATCGTTGATGCCTCCAAAGCTGTTTGGAAAGCTTTGGGAGTGCCGAAAAGTGACTGGGGCGAGTTGGACATTACTTGGTCTGATGCTTGAATTGTATACATGCATCAAGGGATAGGGATGTACCCAAACATTTGCTCATAGCTGTGCAAATGTGTGTGTTCCTGGTCTGCACGCATATCACAATTTGGCATTTGAAGTGCGTTTTTATTTTATTTTACTTTTGAATCCTTCTTCTTTTGTTATTTGCTGGCTTGCAATAAGGCAGTTTGCCATTTTATGTAATTTCTCTACCTAAATTACTAATAAATAAAAGTGTTGTCAGTCTAAATCTGCCCATTCTCACAGAGATGAAGAGTTTGTTGGTCTAAATCATGTATATGTAATTATTATGTGACCCACACCATATGAAAAAATGGACACCTGCCCAAAAACTCCCAAATTCACATTTATGGCAGGCTTTGGGTTGGCAGCCTCAAAGGGTGCCAGAGATGATACGTTAAGCTCTCGAGACAGTCAGCCTGCCCTGCACCCAGCATTTTGTCATTGCCGGGGTTGCATTTTGTTTCCTCATTGGAGGTCGTTTATGGTAGGCTTTGGGTAGTTGCATTTTAATTTTTGGGAGAAGTGATTCTTAGTTATACGATAGGTGAGGCCCATATTTATTTATTTTTTTTAAAATTTTTTTTTAAAATTTTGTGGGCTCACTGGAAGTAAATGATTATGCATCATATTATTCCATTCAACAAAGTTATAGGTAGCATTTTCGAAACTTTTATTTCAAACTTTTTCTAATAATAAAAAAAAAGCACGCTGCATTTTAACTAGGGAATGAGTTACCTAAATAATTTAAATAAGATTTTAGGCTTTTCCCATTTTCCCTTGGAAAATTGGTATATGGACAAAACAAAATGAAATCTTTCATTGGCAGAAAACTAGGCTAACTCTCACACTACAGAGGAAACATAAAAGTTAGAAAATACTTATAACCAAACAGGTCCTAGCAATACTTTTAAAAAGATTTGGTCATTCACAGCCGATGAGTTGTCCATATTCTAACCCGGGTCTATGTTATATAATTTATTGCACTTGGAAATTCAACCTTAGGCCTGTAGGAGCAGCCCATATCCATAAAATAGGGCTTGGATATTGAAAAGGCTAGGTTTATACATTGGAAGTGGGGAATCAAATGGAATGGTGGACCCAATGTTATGATGGAATCTGGGTTATTTTATCCAGCCCATGTCAATCCATGGCTGGAATCATCTCATCTCTGTAGTGCGCGCAAAGAGGGACAAGGAATCCAAGAGGACATTTGACCCATAGTGATAGGAAAAATCAACAGCCTATGTTTTGTCCGCTTATCTACATGCTATTCCACCTTTGTCTCTACCATTATGACAAATATTGCGTAGATTCTAAAGTCCCTGAGAGATATCATCACGGAATTTTGATTAAACAATAGTAATATCATTTGATTTTAATTTGATTTTAATATTGTAGAATTTTGATTAGATAATATTATTATAATAATATCGTGAGATTTTTAAAATCTCATCAGTTTTTAATTTTTCACAATTTTTGCAGAATAATTATTTAGAATATAAAATAATTCAATTTATACCTTTTTATTATATTTTTAATTTTTTATAATAAATATTTTAAATGTATTAGGGATTGAGTGATCTTATAAACTGATTTTGTTTATTGGATGCATATTATTTACTAGTTTTTCATGTCAACTGTTGATCAGGTATCCACCAATCCTCCAATTGGAAATTAAAAGGAAAACTAGTTGGACTTTTAGTTTCTGATGTACTTGAATTAATGCCCACAGTTTCAATGGTGTTATCCTGAGTTACTTGTATATATCGCATGTTTATAATTTATTAGTACTTGCGTATCAACCATCATTCCATGTGAGAGTATTTAAGTTTTTCTAACACACACGTATTCAAATTTAGAGTTGGAAATTATGGCCACCCATTCCATGCCATGCCATTCGCTGCAATGCAGTGGCTGCAGAGATCCCTTTGGTTGGACCGCATGCATGACAAGAAATAGCTAAGCATAAAAAACAAAAAAAAAACCAAAAAAACAAAAAGGAAAGAAGAAGACAAGAAAAAAGGGAGTTACATGATACGCAGGCACCGAATGACAAAAGGCAGGCACTCTGAAATCGTACCTGTGGCATACATTATCTCAAGTTAAACTAATGAAACTATGAAGCCTACTGTCTTTAAGCCATGCTCCCAAAATCAGATTGTTTAAACAATCCTAACATCTGATTTATGGACTTTTTTCTTCTTCTTTTTTGAAAAAGGATTATAGGATATTTCTCATTTTATTTCTTCAAGAAATGTTCACCAATCTAATGGTCAGATTAACATAGCCGTCACACTATAGGCTTAGAACTAATCTTGGAACAAATCACACATGCAAATAGAAAAATGAAAATTGAGCAATTACAGAGAACACAATGATTTACGTGTGGAAAAACCCTTACGGAAAAAATTACAACCCATTATTAGCATTAAGGGTATTGTTAATAGGCTACCATATATATATATATATATATATAGGCCAAAGTACCTCGATACATCGCTAATGCAAGCTACATACGTGGTCCCGATAGCCCATTGTCGAAGCACATAGTCTAACACCGAAATCCACTAGTGTAGACTTTCATCTCCAATGGATGCAGCATTTGCCATTAATAGCCATGGTAAACAAGGAATAAAGCTCCGAAATATGGTCAAAAGATGAATGGGAGATTCCTATCAAATTTCAAAACCTATAGGCATCAATCAGATCTAACATCAGATGCGAATGAAAGCATTACCAAGACTCAGGAGCATAAGATAAGCAAGCAATGAAAATAAAGCACAAATCAACATAATCTTAGGCACAGTAATTCTCTGATACTAACAATTAAGGTCATCTATTCGGCAGCATCACTGTGCACCAATTATAGGGAAATAAAGAAACCGTTCACACCTATGGACTCTACAACAGGTAGAGGTGTACACGAGTCGAGCTTGGCATAGCTCGACTCGGCTCGACCACTAGCTGACCCCAGCTCAAACTCGGCTCGGCTCGGTTCAGCGAGCAGCTCAGGCCAGTTCAAGCCAAGATCAAGCTTCCGTGGCATTTTCTCAAACACATGGAGTGCACTTTCAATTTCTCACGGAATGTAAAGTAGTAACATCGGTTTAATTGTATTGCATCAAACACTCAGTAGGCAACATAAAAATCAAAATACAGTGTATTTATTTCATATCCATACCTTCCTTGCCACCAGCCGACACTTCGTTGAGTCATTTCATCAAACGCTTGCTGAGCAACATCAATATTAAAATAACTGAGTCACCTAACTGGTTCGATCCGAGTTCCATTCGAGTTGGGGTTCGATCCGAGTCGAGTCAAGCTCTGGCAAGTTCAAACTCGGCTCGAAATATATATATAAAAGCTAAAAAAATCAGCTTGACTCGGCTCGAACTCAGTTTCGAACCGAGTCGAATCACGCGGGCTAACTCAATTCATGTACAACTCTACAATTGATGAACCTTGAATCTTGTCATTCTTGAGATATCTCGAATCTTCCTCTTCTACCACAAGTATGGTACAAATGGCACGTGGATTTCAAAGTGCCATGGGTTGGGGACCAAGAGGCACAAACGAGTTCCACCTACCTTCACATGGTTTGTAAATTCTATGGGTTAATGTACATTAGAAGCTACCAAATTACATTACATGTGTGACCCAACCTCATGGGCCCGAGTGAGTATTCTTCTGTCCTTTGCCTTGACAACGATGTTATATATAGCCCACCTTAAGAAAAAGGTTAACAACATATGCTTGATAATTTATTGCCTATATATTAATAAGAGAATACAATAATGGCCCATATTTAAGTCATAGTTCTTGATGTAAAGTGGGTCGCAGACAATTTCATGGCCAAGATGGACCAGCAAAGGCCCAATTAAAGGCGGAAGTGATCCAGACCGTTAGAACCTTAAAACATGCATATCTCATAAACTAGGATAGTTATTCAACGTCATATATATGATTTTGGGGTAGGAGAAGCTACTTTAGCCAACCAACCCGTTGTGCCTGGTTGCCTACACTGAATTTACAAGATTCTATCAAATCGATGGTCAAAAGTCCATATTATATATATATATATATATATATATATATATATATATATATATAGTAAGTTTTAGTTTGATCATAGGAGTTGTGCCCAACATGAAAAGGGCTTAAAAAAATTAGGGGAATAACGTGGTTAGGCCAAATTGGACACTTACTATTTTGGCTGAAAACCATGAAGTCTAGTAGAAATAATGACCGTCTATAAATAGTAAGTTTACTATTCATAATAAGTCATGATTTTTGGGAGTTGGAGTTTTATTCTAAAACTTTTTTCCTATTATTGATATCACTATTTAAAAGATTGTAAACTCATTTTTATAATCAATCAATTAATTTTCAAATTTCTTAGAAATTATTTTTATTTTCCCTCGTGGATTTGAGAAATTTTTATGAGGAATATAGAGAAGTTCCGTGGATTCAGAGTAATTATCCCCTTAAGGAAAATGGTGATCAACCTCATCATGTCCATCCATGTGTCAGTCCTAATATTAGTTGATAGGATATGCTGACCTCAGTCATTTTTATGCTATCCATTGCAAAACTATTTGGATTACTAGCTATGTATGGTGACACTTATCAAAATTGAAAACTCATGTACATTATTGAGAGATGCCTCTACTTACATCACATGGGTTATTTGTAAAGTGGGTATGTCGTTTCATTTTTTATATTTATCAACTTAATAATTCCTTAATTAAAAAAATTGTTTAGTACTTATTGTAGGGAAAATCAAATTAGTCTGTTGTACGGGATGTGTAATTAATGATAAGAGAAATATTTTCAAGATGAGTTTATTAGAGTACCAGGATGAGCTTCCCGATCTGATAGGGCACAGAGCTCAGAAGATATACCAAGTGACCCTCCTGACAGAAAGATAGGCTTGAGCTGACCTTGAGCCGAGCTGAGCTGCTTAAGGGTAGAGCTTGGTGGGGTGAATCATCTCCTGAGTTGACTAGATCAACCATGGTCAAAGGCGGGATGGAAAACTCAGAGAGAGAACTAAGAAATGAAAGATTCAGTATGATTCTACCCGAAGAGCACCTCGACCAAGGCGGGCTCGACGATACTTTAAGAAGTAGATTCACATCTAAATAAGGACCATTAAGCAAATCCAGTGAATCTTGTCGGGATATGCAAGTCTTTAAGCCGCCTAAAGACCTTATAAGTGCACCCATTGCGGATGAAGATAGGTAAGTAACAAAAACTCTAGATCAAGTCATGCTTCTACTTTTAGTATGCTCACCTGACTCAGGCAGTCCTCGGCCACAATCGGCACCCCCGCTGTCATTTACATGTTGGTGCAAGTATACATGTGTCTACAAGTGACTACAACTATCCATCCAATTCAACCAGTTACAAAACTCACCATCAATAAGCGTTGCAACCTAATCTTTTGATCCTCTTGAATTTATTTTTCATGATTTTTTATCTTTTAAAATATTAGATATTTTACAATGACAAAATGCTTGTGAAAGTGGTCGTTGGTGATTTTCCTTCTAAAAACCGAATGTGACGGTAAACCGAAAAAGTTGAAGCTGGGCAGCCTGATCTAAACTGTCATATCAGAATAAATATCAAATTTCTTTTCTTCTTTCTTTTTCTTCCTCTCTTTTCGTAACAACCGTGCACCTAAACTGTTTCAACCTATGGGTTTCACTGGTCCAAACCGCTGGTTCATATTGGTGTAAGCCACTTGGGCAGCTTTTAGAGACCTTGAACGATTTGAATTGAACATAATGAAAAGAAAGAGCTATGGTCACCGTCTATCTTGTGATTGAACAATCTGGTGAAGTTTTTAAAACACAGATTCCCAGCGCTGAAAATAGCATATTATAGGCTGTCCTGATTTTGGTCCAGTCCCATCCCATGACCACTAACCCATTCGAGCCCGGATCTGAGCCACGCCCATTTCGGAGCTTTATACAAGTACTGATCGGCACGTCAGGTTGTACCTTCTGGTCCCATCAGGCATTTGGCCATATTCCATCCGAGGCTTATATTTTTATTTATTGGGCTGTAAGAACAGTCCAAATCTATAAAATAGCAATTAAACCACGGAAGGTCTCGGCCTAGCATATTGAAAAGGCTATTTTTATCCATTGGAAATGTAAAATCAACACAGACTTTGCATATAGCAGACCTTGGTGAATGGTCAAATAATAACCACTTCTGGTACTCTTCCATGTAGAGCTATTTGTTATCGTGTGTGTGTGTGTGTGTGTGTGTGTGTGTGTGTGTGTGTGTGTGTGTGTGTGTGTGTGTGTGTGTGTGTGTGTGTGTGTATATATATATATATATATATATATATATATATATATATATGAGATTGAGTTGTAGTTGCAGGTGTACTAGTGAAGTTGTGAGTAGTCTTGAGGTGTGAGGTGCTGTATTTGAGTGTGGTATATTATTTTAGTATTTTAGCTGTAAGGTTTAGTTGAGTGTCTTGTAAGTGTGAATGTGTAATTTGTAAGTATAAAGTGTGGTTGTGATTTGTTGTGTATTTTACTTTTGTATACACAAGGTTTTTGTACTTTATTACTTTATCTTTTCTTACAAGTGGTATTAGAGCCACTGTTTTGTCTAGGGACCATCCATTGTGAATAGTGTGACAGCTGATCGGGGACCAAACTTCTTGGAGGTAAAGATCCACAGGTGACCACACTAAGCACGATGACGGATCTTGCAAATATAATTAGAGGGCTCGAGAAGCTGAATAATCACAATTACAATTTTTGGCGTTCATGCATGGAGTCATGGGTTCATGATAACCATCAGGGGTTGGGCGACTCAACCACATCTCATAGAGCCCGAGAGCTAGTTCACAAATCAAGAAACTCTAGCCAAATAGATGGCTGCCATTTTTATTTTTTTAAGATGAAAAAAATGCATTTTTTATTTGGAAGGAAAAGATCCATCACCAGATCAAAGAAATCAGAGACTGAGACTATCATGCGAAAAGGAAGTTCTCGGCCAGGGGAGCTTTGTGAAACAATATAGATAATCGAAGTTGAGAAAAATTGAAATTTTTTTTTTTTATTATTACTCCCCGAATCGATCCTCCAATCTCATCCACAATCAAAAGTTATGATGGCAAAAGTTTATCCCTCAACTTTTCTTTCAATCACGAGTGTCTCTACCAACTTAATTATTGACTTGTTTTTATTTTTTAATTAAAAATAAAATATTTAACTATTTATTTTAATTCTAATTAAGTACACTAAAATTCAGGGTTGTTACACCATATATGATTTAAATGAGCCAATTTAACTCATGAGCTTTCTATATGTACACTGTTTCCAGTCATGTGGTCCATGTATATCAAGGATGAGGCTGATTTTTGGACACTGCAGGGTCTAACATGAGGTAAATCACTAAATGGTTGGATGGATTTCACAGTATTTCTATAGTGGGGCCCACCCAATCCAGCAACTCTTCTCTTTGAATAACTTTCATCTAGACAAGATTTAATAATAATAATTAGAGTTATAATTAGGCAACTAGTTGGACGTCCAATTAATTGTGTGTGAGCATTTCTCTCTTTTTATTACTCTCTAAGAACAAACAGATTAACATACACACATATGTATGTGTGTGTCTATATATATATATATATATATATATTATTCGAATTTAAAGGATTGTGAACTTTTGGCCACCCATTTCACGACATGCCATTGGCTACAATCCAGCTGCTGCGGAGATCCCTTTGGGCGTATCATATCTGTAACAAGAAGCAGCTAAGCATAAAAAGAGAAATAACAATAAAAAAGGGAGTCATATAATACTCAGGCAGCAGACTGCGCTTGATACGCAGGCACTCTAAAATAGTACAGGTAGCCTGCGTTATGGTAAGTAAAACCAGTGAAACTATGGAACCCATTATCCGGAAGTCACAATACGTAAAATCAGATTGTTTGAACAATCCTAACCTCTGATCTTGGTGATACTTGATACTTTTGTTTGTTGAAAAGGGACCATTGGATGTTTCTCAGTTTTAAATGTCTAATAAATGTTCACCAATCCAATGGTCAGATTATCATACAAGCTTAATATTTGGTCAATCATGATATATCTAAACTAAAAACCATAATTTGGGCAGTTTTACTTGTGTCTCCCACCAATATAATTTCTAATTGCCTGCCTGCCTTGCGTATCATCCATGAGACTATGCCGAGTATCAAAGTTTTCCCAAAGAAAAAAAGTGGGCATGTTTAAGAGAAAAATACAATCAAAGGATCCTAGTTTCTTATTAAATAGACTTTTAAGATGATAGAGACATACGGAATTTTCGAGGTGACTATGATGAGCAATACGATTTACTGAGTTCACCACACTTTATCGACCAGTTGCAAGGTGACTATGATGAGCAATAAGATTTACTGAGTTCACCACATTTTATCGACCAGTTGCGACATATCCAACTTGGACGTGGCATACATTTTCATCCATCCAGACCATGCAAATTTTGGTTACGATTGATCAAAAACATCCCAAAAGTCACAGGTTCTTGATTGGATTAAGTGTCCCAACGCAATTAGGAACACAATAACTTAATAGTAATATGAGTATCATAAGAATCCATTCTAGTTTTGTGTATTTGGACTGCTCTTGTGGGTTAGACGGCAGCACTTAGCTACTGCAGAGATTCCATAGATTTCTTTTCTTTTCTTTTTTGCCCACCAAATGAAAATTTCACGTAGACACACGCCTTATTGGAACAATGTATATATGTGCAATGACAAACTAAAATCTCACGGACACCTTTCACATTGACTCTTACTTGAACGGGTGGGCCACCTCTTCCATGTAAGTCTAAGACTCAATGATGATAAAGTGTCTTGCATGCCCACTGATCTTTTGTGGACAAGACACTTTATGGATGGTTCAGATCTGTGAGAGTGTGCATTGACTGGATTCAGATTTTCAGGAAAGTTCACACATAGGGCCATATTTATACCATTAATTGTGACAAATATTGCCTAGATTTTGAAGTCCCGTGACATTGTTAAGAAATTTTGATTAAACGATATTATCATGGTAATATCATTTTTAATAAAAATCTCAGAGTTTTTCACAGTTTTACTATTAGATTATTGTGATTTTAATAGAAAATTTATTTCGAAGTTTAAATAATGCAAGAGAAACGTCTAAATCTGAAAATCCCCAGTGAAATTTCGGAGGCCGAGAAATTGTCTAGATCTAAATTTGTTACAATGATGCATGCATAAAACACAAACATTCCTCACACATATGACAAATGTAATCTGAATATAATTTTGCCAACTCCATTTCAATTGTATTCTAACTTGGAGTTTTTAGTAATTTTAAAACTTCAAGACTAGAATATAGTTAGTAGTTTTCTGAGAAACCCAAGCTCAATTTGAGTAGTTGTTTCCTATATATGCCCCACCACTCTTACATTACATCACCACAAAATAAAAGAAAAGAGAAAAGAAGTTAGAATAGGAAGATGGGTGCTTGTTTAAGGGCATGTGTTCTCTTCATCTTCCTTCTCTTTTCCCAAGCTTCCATCCATGCACGAGCTCAAAAATGCAAACCCAGTGGCAAATTGAAGGGTAAGAAACCGCCCCAGGCGAATGCAACACCGAGAACAACTCTGATTGCTGTGAAGAGGGAAAAATTTACACCACATACAAATGTTCGCCACCTGTGTCGAAACACACAAAGTCTGTCTTGACAATCAACAGCTTTGAGGAGGGTGGAGGTGGTGGGGCCCCATCAGAATGTGATAACTAATACCACGACGAAGACACGCCTGTGGTGGCACTCTCGACTGGGTGGTTCAAGGCAAACAACCAAGGGAGATGCCTCAACAAGATAATCATTCATGGAAACGGGCGCAGAGTGGAAGCTATGGTGGTCGATGAGTGTGACTCAACCATGGGGTGTGACGCAGATCATGATTACCAACCTCCTTGCCCCAACAATATTGTTGATGCCTCCAAAGCTGTTTGGAAAGCCTTGGGTGTGCCTAAAAGTAATTGGGGACGGTTGGACATCACCTGGACGGATGGTTGAATTGTATACATGTATCAACGGGTAGGGATGCACCTAAACATTCTCTCAAACCCATGCAGATGTGTGTTCATGGCCTGCATGCATATCACAATTTGGCATTTGAGGTGTGTGTGTGTGTGTTTTTTTTTTTTTTTAAATTATGAATCCTTTTTCTTTTGTTGGAGGTATAGTTAATGTTTGTTTGCGTTGCAATAAGGCAGCTTGCCGTTTTATGTAAATGATGTACCTAAATTACAAATAAATAAAGGTGTCGTCGGTTTAAATCTGCCCATTCGCACGAAGATGAGGAGTTTGTGGGTCCAAATGAGGAGTTTATTTCTGGGCTCGTCTTCCACGAGAAAGTTCACCTAGTTTGTAAATTCTGTCAGTAAGCAACATTTGGGCCTAGCAAATTACACGTGTGACCATAATCTTCTTAGCTCGACTGAGTGCTCTTTTGGATAATCCAAAATGTCCATTACCCTTGCCTTGACAACAATGTTACATGTGCTTACATATAAATACGAGAATACAATAATGGTTCAGTTGTTGGGATCTCCTGACCTCTGAGTTTTTTGTGGTGTTCTTTGTCTGTGGTGGAACTATTTGGATTACAAGCTATCCTTTAAAACTCAGGAAACATAGAAACTAGGAAATATGTGATAACCAAACAAATCCTAAGTGGAAGTATATTTCTAGCAGTCCTTTAAAAAGATTTGGTCATTGACTGATGCAAGGATGGACGTTAGGAGGTCGATCACCATCTTCCTCGGGGATAACTATTCCAAATTCACGGAGCTTCTTTCGACTCCTTACAAAGATTCCTCGAATCCATGAGGAAAATATGAAAAATACAAATAAATTCTAATAAATTGATTGATGATAAAAATGAATTTACAATCCTTTAAATAGTGATATCAAATCTAGGAATAAATTTCATAATCAACTCCAACTCAAAACTCTTTAAAAACATGACTTACTATAAACAGTAAACTTACTATTTTATAGACGGTCATGATTCCTACTAGACTTCTTGGTTTTTGGCCAAAAATAGTAAGTGTCCAATTTGGCCTAACCATGTTATTTTCCTAATTTTGTCAAGACCTTTTTATGCTAGGCACAACTCCTAGAATTTTGACCGTTGATCTGATGGAATCTTGCAAATCAGTTGTGGGCAACCTGGCATACCAGGTTGGTTGGATAAAGTAGCTTCTCCTACCCTAAAATCATATATTATATGTCGAATAACTCATTCCGGTTTGCGAGATACACCTGTTTTAGGGTTCTAATGATCCTAATCACTTCCGCCTCCAATCGGAGCCTTCTCTAGTCCATCCCGGCCATGAAAGTGTCCATCTGCATCACTGATGGTCGGTGAGCTGTGGTCATCACGAGTCCTTCTTGGGATTGGACAGTCCGGTCAAGTTTTTAAAACAATGATCCCAAGTGCTGAAAATAGCATATTATGGGCTGTCCTAATTCTGGTCCAGGTCCATCCCACGATTACTAATCCACTCCAGCCGTCTAGCTAAGGCTCTGGGTCAGGCCCATTTCAGAGCTTTAGACAAGTGCTCAGCCCGTCAAGTTGTATCTACTCATTCCATCAGGAATTTGGCCATATTCTACCCTGGGCGTAAGTGCCTAGAAATTCAGCCTTAGGCCCGTAGAAACAGCCCAAATCCATAAACCAGGGCCCGGATATTGAAAAGGCTAGGTTTATCCATTGAAAGTGTGGAATCAAATGGAATGGTGGACCCAATGTTGTGATGGAATCTGGGTTACTTTATCCAGCCCATGTCCATCCATGGCTGTGGGACAAGGAATCCAAGATGGCATTTGACCGATAGTGACCGGAAAAATCATCACCCTTCGTCTTATCTATGGCCTACTCCACCTTTGTCTCTACCATTATGACAATTATATTGCCTAGATATTAAAGATCCCGATATATTATCATGCAATTTTAATTAAACAATATTATTGTGATAATATCACTAGATTTTAATTTTGCAGAATTTTAATTAAACAATATTATTGTGATAATATGGGGATATTTTCGAAATCTCAGAAGTTTATAATTTCTCAAAATTTTAACAGGAGAATTATTTAGAATTTTAAATAATTTGATTTATAGATTTATATCATATTTTTAATTTCTTTTTTATAAAAGATGTTTTAAATGTATTATTTTGGCAAAATTTTCCTGATAATATGACTAGAAAAACAATAAAATATGGAAATCTCGTGAGAAGTTGTCCAGAATGAGATTGCTACTGTGGTAGCTACTTTGCACTCTTCATCAAACGCATCAATCGTGTGACTTTAAAATCTGATGTAGGACAAGTGGCACACTTCATGGAACTACGGTCCAATCGAAAGGCATGGAAGCACCAGTAGAAATCAAGAGCCCTGATTGTGTGGAATCAAGAGCCCTGATTGTGTGGAGGCTCCATTCTCGGATGAAAACAGCTGGGTATCTATTTTTAGAAAAGTATTATTTGTTAATAACTCTAAATGAATAAGTCAGATTCAATTTATGACTTGACTGTAGGCTTGATTACTGTCCATTTCCATTCCCTTCTCAATTAATCCTATTTTTAGTCATTTTGCGTGCTAGTAGTTCCTCTGTAAATAAAGATCTAGGCTGAATAGCATAGGTATCTTTCATTTAATAAAATTCTTCTAGTCTTTTTTGAGAATCTTTTCTCTGGTTTGTGAGATTTTGACGTTGGTCTAATTCTTTTCTGTTTTGTGCTGTGTTAAAATCAAAGAGAATTATTTGATGCTCTGGCAGAGTATAATGGTTAATGGGAATTATTTGATTCAGACGTGTAGAAAAACTAACACAAGTTATATATAAATATCACAGCACAATGTGTGATGGATTAAGTTGTAAAAACTAATATGAAATTTCAAGAATTCAAATCATGGCTATCAGCACAAGGAAAAGTATCCTAAGCTATATACAGGTCTATATAGAAGAAAAACGAAAAGAAATTAATAACTAACGGTTTAACTTGAAGAGGTATTCTTTTTACATTTAAAAGGACAACAACAAGTTTCACCATGATTCAGGTGTAGCTTTAGGAGGAGATATTATCGTTAAAAAATTCCCATTGATCTGAGCAAAAAGAAGGTATACAATGGAAAGATAAGTGTCCTGAAACCCATCAAGAGTGTCCTGAAAACCATAAGCTAGAGTCAACCAACGATATAGGATGACAAACCCGGGAATGTGAATTTTACGTGGGGCCCATTGGGATGTATATAGCTTATCTACGCCGTCCATCAATTCTGATAGCAGATTTTAGGCATGGGCCCAAAAATGATGCAGATCTAAAGCTCAAGTGGACCACATCAAAGAAAAGATTGAGGATTAAAGGCCTATTGTTAATAACTTTTTGAGGCCCAAGAAGTTTTAGATCAAACTGATTTGTGTTTTCCTCTTATCTATTTTCGATTGGCCTTATGAATTAGTTAGATGACAAATAAACAGTTTTCTAGGACATAGGAAGAAAAAGCATTTCAATAGTAAAAGTTTTATAGCCACTGTTACTAGTGGTGTGGGCCACTTGAGTTTTGGATCTCACCTAAAATTTTTCGATAAGACAAATGAACGGTGTGGATATCACACATATACGTCATAGTAGGCCCATAAATTTAAGTCAGGCCTTCTCTGACAGATTTAGGGACAGAAATACTCACAAATAGGGTGTAATAATGACCCAATTACCATTCATTTGAACTAAGGGAAATAGAGAGCCCTGGTTGTAGCAATCCTCATGTCATTATAAGACCATACATAACCCAATGTGGCGGGCCGCACCTGAAGAATGTCACGATGATCCACACCATTCATGGAACTGTCTATATGGCTAATACCATGAGTGGCCTACTGATTTCCAAAACTCATGTTCACTCCCCAAGTATAGGGTTGTGATGTAGTAATAAACTCGGTAAGACCGAGGTCGAATCCACAGGGACTGATACCTGTGCGTTATCTGAAACCAAGTAGGAGTAGAACTAGAATAAGATGTGATCTAAACAAAATAGAATTTTAAGGAATAATTGAGGAATAATTATCTAAAACTTTAAGGAATTCAGAGGAAGGAAACTAGGGATTCAGAGGATCCACTTGTAGAGATTAGGGAGATCTTATGCCTGCATCAAGAATTATGGAATCCAAACTGAACTTACTTGATCTGGTTTTTAAGAGATGAAAGGTATATGAATTAGAATGGATTCCATCACCACACCATGCCCAGGAGATAAAGTTAACAAAAGAATTAAACTAATTACCAACCAATCAACATGCCATGAAGGTCAAGAAGGGTACCATCATCCAACTATGCCCAGGAGACGATGGTGGACAACAGGGCCTCCTGACGTCATAAACATCAAAGAGAAAAAGAAATATTCAAAGCCATTGCAAACCCATTGCAAACCCATTGTAATTTCAGTCACAACAGACCATTAAAGACTGAAACGAATATTTTTTTAATAATCAACTTAAAACCAAGTTCAGTTCAGAAATTTTAACTTAAACGCATGAAACAGTATCTCCCATCTCGCTACAGGCTTCACCTCTTAGCCGTAGCTAAGAGGATTAGCTACACATGAATGGGTTGATTAAAACAGCAAAATAAAAATAAAATAGGAAAAGAAAAGAACAAGAAGGAAAGAGAGAAAAAAAAACCCGCTACACGCTTCTTCCTTTCTTCCTTCAATGCTAAGCCCCCACCCTGCTCGTTTTCCCTTTAAGCTCCATAAAACTCCCTGACGTGCAGCAGCAACCCACCTTCCACGTTCCTCTCCTCACGGCTGCACTCCTGACGTCCAGCCAAAAAGCCTCCACGGCAGCTCTGAATCCCCAAGTCCCTGCCAAGCTCTCCCTTTCACGTTTCAGCCACCGCTCCTGTCCCAAACTCCTCTTTTCCTCCTCCTTTCTCTGTGTTTCCTTTATATCCTGGTCCCCTGCGAATCAAAGACTTCATGCCCAAGTCTGAGTTGTAGCGTCGGGAGAGAAGGATAGTTATTTACGCAGCCGCGTTCGCGTTCGCAGTGAAAACGCAAAATATCTTGCGTTTGGGTTGTATTTATGGCGCGATATCAAATTATCCATCATTTCTGAGATCTTGGCTAGAATATTGGCCTTCTTGTGGACACATTGGACGGTATGGATCACTTAAATTATTGATGACCGTGGCCCACTATCCCCCCCAAATCTCGGACCCAACCGGACGCGGAAACAGGGCCTGCGGACGCTGGCTCGCTGTCGAAGTTGGTGGGGCCCATATAGATTTTGTTTTGGGAAATCCACTCCGTCCACTGTATTCTGCTCGAAAAATCAGGCGGAAATCACTATTTTTGGATCCAAATCGGTGTGGTCCATGGAAGAAATCAGCTGCAATAGTTGTAGGGCAGTCCATTTATGACCATTGAAACCAACACGTGTGCGTGCATGAGTGCATAAAGTCAACATGGGTTTGGCTAAATCAAGCTCCTCTGCATGATGGACGGCTCGGATTGAGCATTTGGACCATGATGATGGCCCACTGAGATCATCTGAAGTCTCTGAAAGAGTTCTTCAAAATACGTCCCACGTCCCTGTGTTGCCATGCACTCTTAGTACAAAAAGTGTACTATGTACACTGTATGATTATTATGAGAAATCCACACCAACCATCTTGTTCCTCATTTCATTTAAGCCGTGGGGGCTGAAGTTAAAGCGTATCTGGACAACGGGTGGGCCCCAAATCAGAATTTTATGGACTGATCTGTTAGTTCAGCCACTTTCACGAGGATCCAATGGCTGAAATTTGACGTGTACGTTAGTTTTTGGTCTTCGAGCCATGTATAAAGTTTCGAGCCAAACAGATGATGGAAACCCAGTGATCTTGCATTCTGGCTGACTTTCAGGCCGCTTGAGCTTCAGTTTCTCAATTTTCGCGAATCCCTGGCGTGTAATTCCATCGATCTTGGTCCCTTGGAGTCCGTCCCTTGCCTTGGTGCATTCTGAACGTTAAATCCGTGCTTTTAGCATCCTTTTTCAGTCCATGCTCGTAAATACACCTTGCATCACAAACACGATTAAACTGGTGCATTAAATAGTATCATGTCCATAAATTCAAGTAATAATTGGGTCTGATATGCAATATTTGACCCTCAACAACTCATCAATGCCTGTGTGTGTATTATTCATCCCTTTTGGCGGAGCACATCTATAACAAGAAACAGCTAAGCATAAAAAAGAAAAATAAAAAGAAAAAAGAGGAAGTTATATAATACTCAGGTTAAACCAGTGAATCTATGAAACCTACTGTTCCTAACTCGCAATTTTAAAAATACATCATTTAAACAAACCTAACCTCGCCCACCAATCCAATGGTCAGAGTATCATATAAGCTTAATATTTGGTCCATGAATCATGATATATCTAAACTAAAAACCATAATTTGGACAGTTTTACTTTACTTACGTGTCTCCCACACCAATGTAATTTCTTATTGCCTTCTTGCGTATCATCCATGACATTCCACCGAGTATCAAACTTTTCCTCGAGAAAAAAAGTGGGTAATTTAGGGCTTGTTTGGATTTGTGGAAAGGGTGAGAAATGAAATTGCCTGAGAAACTATATTTCCATGAAAGTGTGGGAAAGTCTCATGTTTGTTTATCAACAACATATTCTCTGGAAAATTAAGGTCTATTTTCAAATCATCTTGAGAATTTTTTTTTTACTTGCACCTGTATCAAAGTATGTATGATGCAATGTGATGTAGAACGGGTTGTGGACAGTTTCATGGCCAAGATGGATCAGAAAAGGGCTAGTCAACGACAGAAGTGATCTGGACCATTGGACCTTAGATCGGGCGTATCTTACAATCTGGAATGAGTTATCCGGCGTAAAATATATGATTTTGGGGTAGAACGAGCTACTTTAGCCAACCAACCCTGCTACGCCGGTTTGCGCAAGCCGAATTTGTGAAATACCCCTGGATCAACGGTCGTTTCCCTGTTTTAATTTTGTTTTTACTGTAAGTAGTAAGTTTTAGTTTGATTAAAACTCTTCATCCATTGGGCTTTAGGAGTTGCGTCCAACGTGAAAAGATCTTAGAATAATTAAGAGAACAGTTTGGTGAAGCCAAACAGGCCACTTATCAAACACTCGTCCTCAACATCCCACAACACACTTGACTATAAATGAAGGGGGCACTGAAAATGAGGCCGTAGAAGAAGACCATGACTTTAATGAACATGAATAAACTACTGAAGAAATAATAGGTGACGATGAAGTGACGGTTGAGGATCGTAGCGAATTTCTAGTTGTAAGGCGATTACTGTATACCTCGTGAAAAGAATTACATCCAGAACGACACAATATATTTCGTACTCGGTGCCCTGTCAACGGAAAGGTCTGTGATGTGATCATAGACAGTGGTAGTAACGAGAATATGGTGTACAAGTTGCAGCTACCAACGACGAAACATCCTTCCTCGTACTTAATTGGCTGAATAAAAAAAGTGAATGAGACTAAGGTAACTGAACAATACATTATGTCGTTTTCAATTGGCAAAAATTATAAGGATCAGATACTTTATGACGTGGTCGACATGGAAGCTTACCATATGCTACTCGGTCGACCCTAACAGTTGAACCGTGATGCAACCCATCAGGGACGAGATAACGTCTACATATTTGTCAAGGATAGTCAAAAAATAATCCTTACTCCTATGGGTCCAAAGAACCACCCTGAAGCCTCTAAAGTGGAGGGGAGTTCTCTCTTGACCATTCGGGAGTTCATGGAGTAATCTAAAGAAACCTGCGACGTATACGCCATAGTGATGAAGGGCGAGGAAGAGGAACCCTTAAACATCTCTCCAAGTTTAAGACTGTTGCTAAACAAATTCAAAGAAGTCTGGCCTAAAGATTTACCAGATAGATTGCTCCCCATGAGGGACATCCAACATCATATAGACCTCGTCCCTAAGCTTAGCCTGCCCAACCACCCTCATTATCGGATGAGTCTGAAGGAGCGTGAGATATTTCAGAGGCAAGTAGAGGAATTGATCCGTAAGGGTCTCTTGATAGAGAGCATGAGCCCATGTGTCGTACCAGCATGATTAACATCAGAAAAAGATGGAAGCTAGCGAATGTGTGTCGACAGCCGGGCAATCAACAAAATTACCATCAAATATCGGCTCCCAATACCGCGGTTGGACGACATGCTCGATATGCTAGAAGGGACTAAGGTGTTCTCTACACTAGATCTAAGGAGAGGGTATCATCATATTTGTATCCGGTATGGTGATGAGTGAAAAACGATATTCAAGACCAAGGAAGGGTTGTATGAGTGATTGGTCATGCCCTTCGGCCTATCGAACGCACCAAGTACTTTTAAGCGTTTGATTAATCAAGTTCTAAAACCTTTCACTGGCCGATTGTGGTAGTATATTTTAATGATATATTAATATACAACTAGGATGAGACGGAGCATAGGAAACATCTCAAGCAGGTGCTGCAGGTCCTACAAATTAACAAGTTGTACCTCAACTTGAAGAAGTATAGTTTTTGAACTGACAGCTTGTTGTTTCTAGAATTTGTTATAACGTCCGCAGGTATCTGTGTGGATGATGAAAAGGTGCGAGCCATTAGGGAATGACCGATCCCGACAAACATTCATGAGGTGAGGAGTTTTCACGGGTTGGCTACTTTCTATCGTCGATTTGTGAGAGATTTTAGCACCATAGTCGCGCCTATAATAAATTGCATGAAAAAAGGACCGTTCCAGTGGACCGATAAAACCGACAAGAGATTTCATGAGATCAAGCATCGTTTGTCTACAACACCGGTTTTGGTGCTTCCTAATTTTGACAAATTGTTTGAGGTTGAGTGTGATGCTTCATATGTCAGAATTAGAGGAGTATTATCACAGGAAGGCAGGCCAGTAGCCTTCTACAGCGAGAAGCTCAGTGAAGCCTGAATGAAGTGGTCGACTTATGAGCTTGAGTTGTACACAGTTGTTCAGGCGCTACGACATTGGCAGCATTATCTGATTCAAAGAGAGTTTGTTTTGTACACTGATCATCAAGCATTAAAGTTTATTAATAGTCAAACTAATATGAATCGTGTGCATGTTAGATGGGTTACGTTTTTATAGAAATTCACATTCATTCTGAATCACAAGTTAGGGCAGTAGAACAAGGTGGCTGATGCACTTAGCCGTCGTGCATTACTACTTGTTACGATAAACAACGAGGTGGTCGGTTTCGACTGTCTCAATGAGCAGTATGCCGAGGATGAGGACTTCAAAGATTCTTAGATGAAGTGCTAAGAAGGTCTCCCCAGTGACCTTCATATGCATGGCGATTTTCTCTTCAAAGGGAATCGATTGTGTATCCTCCAAATTTCTCTGAGAGAACAGATTATTTAGGAGCTACATGGAAGTGGCCTCGGTGGACACCTTGGGCGAGACAAGATACGAGCTCTTGTGGAAAAGCGGTATTACTGGCCGTAATTAGTACGTGATGTGGAAAAAGCCGTACAACGTTATTATGTTTGTCAGACCTTTAAGGGGCAATCTCAGAATACGGGCCTCTACACCCCGTTACCTGTGCTTGATGGTCCTTTGGAGGATTTATCAATGGACTTCATGCTTGGTCACCCATGAACACAACGTGACATGGATTCGGTGTTCGTGGTGGTAGATCATTTCTCCAAAATGACGCACTTTATCCCATGTAAGAAGACCGCTCGATGTAACACACATGACGAATCTATTCTTCAGGGAGGTCGTACAGCTACACTGGGTCCCCAAGACCATTACTTCTGATCGTGACACGAAGTTCATTAGCCACTTTTGGCGGACTTTGTGGACTTGATTTGATACACGACTTCAATTCGGCAGTGCTTATCACCCACAGACTGATAAGCAGACCGAAGTTATGAATCGCACGTTGGGAAACCTCCTTCGCTGTATTTCAGGAGAAAAACCAAAGCAGTGGGATTTGACCTTGTCTTAAGTAGAGTTTGCATTCAACAACATGGTGAACTGCTCGACAAGGAAATCACCGTTCCAGATTATCTACGGACGAGTGCCTCGCCACACACTTGACTTGGTCCTTCTGCCTAAGCACCCAGGCACGAGCATTGCAGCAGAACATATGGCAGACAAGATCATGGGGATCCATGTGGAAGTACAGACCAAGCTACATGCCTCAAATGAGAAATATAAGGAACAAACAGATAAGCACCGGCGACAAAAAGTGTTCAAGGTGGACGACCGCGTTATGGTCCATCTGTGCTAAGAGAGATTTCCGACCGAGACGTACAACAAGTTAAAAAATAAGAAGATTAGACCCGTCCCAATCATTCGAAAGATCAATGACAACGCTTATGTTGTTGATCTTCCAGATGACATGACGATCTCACGGACTTTCAACGTCGCGAACCTGACCGAGTATCATGAACCAGAGAAGGACGAGTTCTTTTGAAGTGGATGAGACTGATGTAGAGCGGATCATGGATAGTTTCATGGCCAAGACGGATCAGAAAAGGGCCGGTCGACGACAGAAGTAATCCGGACCGTCGGACCTTAAATCGGGCAAATCTTACAATCCGGAATGAGTTATCAGGCGTAAAATATATGATTTTGGGGTAGAACGAGCTACTTTAGCCAACCAACCCTGGTACGCTGGGTTACGCAAGCCGGATTTGCGAAATACCCCTGGATCAATGGTCGTTTCCCTGTTTTAATTTCGTTTTTACTGTAAATAGTAAGTTTTAGTTTGATTATAACTCTTCATCCGTCGGGCTTTAGGAGTTGTGTCCAACATGAAAAGAGCTTAGAATAATTAGGAGAATTGTTTGGTGAAGCCAAATAGGACACTTACTATTTTTGGCCGAAAACATTGCGCACTAGTAGACATCACGACCGTCTATAAATAGTAAGTTTACTATTTATAGTAAGTCACGAATTCTATGAGTTTTAGTTGTAGTTTGATTCTGATTTCTCTTCCATTGCTTGGTATCCCTATTTAAAGGGTTGTGAAGTAGTTTATTGGAATTAATTAATCAATTTCAAATTTATTAGAATTTATTTCTATTTTTTGCTTTCTTTCCTCATGGATTCGAGAAGTCTCTGTGAGGAGTCCAAAGAAGCTCCGTGGATTCGGAGTAGTTATCTTCTTGAGGAAGACGGTGATCGACCTCATCATGTTCATCTCTGTATTACAATGGGAGCCCCACTCTAAGGGCATTTGATCCACGGCTTAGATGGAATATCTGGCATCTACATACAAATCTACGCTCAACATGTCCACATAGTTTCTTATATACATATCTACTTAAGTTTTGGATTGGGCTGATTTTCTATCCCAATGCCTAACATTGAGGAAATATCTTGATAGATGGAGTGGATTTGATATAGAAAACATGGTAGAGCTATGTGATGCTCAGTTTTATTAAAAATGCACTCAAAGGATCTGAGTTTCTTATTAAAAAGACTTCTCAAGATGATAATTAAAGACATACGGAACTTTCGAGGTGATTAAAATGATCAACAAATTTTAGTGAGTTCACCACAGTTTCTCAACCAATTGCAACACATCCACCCTAGACATGGCATACATTTTCATCCATCCAGACCATATTGCTAATTTTGGGCACCCGGAAGTCACAGGTTCCGGGTGATTCTAACTGTACAATTGGTAGCCACTGAAGAGAATGGCCGCTTTCCAATTTCAATTGTCTGTTCGAGATGGCAAAAATCTTCTGATTGGTGTGATTTTAGAGATATGGTCCATCTGTGATGGATCCCACAGTTTGGATCGTGTTACTGGAGTGTTTGCACGAGCCACAGCTATTTAGAAAGAAAACACATAATGATCTGGCTCTTAAGAAATAATTAATGAGAAATGCTGGAGTGCTTTCAGAGGACTAAGTTAATGTGCTCCTGGTTGCACAACATTGCTAAGACAGTCTATTTCATCAATCTGGACTGTCCACTGAGTCTACAACACTTTTCAAGGGCTTATATGCAAAAATCACACTGATTAGATGATCCAAAACAACACTTTTCATGAGCTTCCATGCAACAATCACCATGATCGTATGATCAGATCCATTCTTGATTTAGCATTTTTTTTTTCTATGGCGATTTCTTTCTCAATCCATGGATGTGATGGTTACAATTGTCTAACAAAAGTGATTCTTTAAAATCATAAGCAATCCATGATGGCCCTAACAAACAGATGGATTAAATTTTCGGTTGGACCTATTTTTGTTTAAAAGGTGTTGACCATCCATATTAAAAATCATTGATCAAATGGTTAAAATTTATCGTATTGAAATGATATTTGCATGCTAGCCCAAGAAATGTGCACTACACCTAATGAACAGTCTAGATTAATGGATTGAATTAAGTGTCCCAATGCAACTAGGAACACCCTCACTTACAGTGGTAGGAGAGTACCGGAGCATTTCCCTTAACTAATGATAAAACTCCCGTGAATGCAAGAATCCACACTACTTTTGTGTTTTTTAACGGCTCTTGTGGGTTAGACAGCGGCACTTAGCTACTGGAGATTCTACGCTAGATTTCTTCAATGTTAGTTTTGTCTACTTATCTTTTGTGGGCTATTTTTCAAAGCTTATGCTGAGATATATATATATATATATATGGAAACGCTCACCAACGAACCAGTTTGTACCTGTTACATACAAACATTTTTGAGAACCCATCATCCGTGATGTGGATCCAAAATCTGAACCGTTCATGTGAAGCAGCACCTCGTGAAACCCCCCAAGACCAAGTTTTACTTTGATCTAGAACTTTTAAGGGCCATGAAAAATTAAAACATTTTCCTCCCTTGATTTGCATTTCTCTTTACTATGGCCCACCAGAATTTTAGATCAGGGTGAAAATTTCTTGCATGAGGTTTCATGGGATTCCGCATCACATGGACCGTTCAGATTAGACACCCATGACACGTGTGCAAAGGTGTGCACGTGCATAGGTGCGCAGGGGAGCATGACTCTCTCTATATTTATACACACACACACACACACGGCTAATTTCTAATGGAATGGCCAATTCAATGTCTGGCCATCTCTCTGGATGGATCGGATCTGCGAGAATATGCATTGATTGGATTCAGATCATAGGTAAAGTTCACACATAGGGCCCACAGTTTTACCATTGCCACAAATATTGCATAGATTTTGAAGTCGTGTGACGTTGTTGAGAAATTTTGATTAAACGATTTTATCATGGTAATATCATGAGATTTTCAGAATTTCACCAGTTTTTAATAAAAATCTCT
Organism: Magnolia sinica; assembly: GCF_029962835.1. Classification (NCBI taxonomy): domain Eukaryota; kingdom Viridiplantae; phylum Streptophyta; class Magnoliopsida; order Magnoliales; family Magnoliaceae; genus Magnolia; species Magnolia sinica. The sequence goes on along the minus strand of NC_080590.1, from coordinate 546,532 downwards.
GAAAATCTTATAGTTTCTCACAATTTTACTATTAGATTATTGTGATTTTAATAGAAAAATCAGTTGCAAGTTAAAATAACGCCAGAAAAACATCAAATCTGAAAATCCCGAGTGAAATTTCTGAGGCCAAGAAATTGACAAGATCGACGCGCATAAAACACAAAAACATTCCTCACACATAAAATCCAAAATTGGTATTTGACAAATGTAATTATCTATATATATAGTTTTGCCAGGGGCATTATTAATTCCATTGGATTCCAACTGGAATTTCTAGTAGGTATTAATTCCATTGGATTCCAGCTGGATTGTCTAGTTATTTTAAAACTTCAAGATTAGAATGTTGTTGGTAGTCTTCTGAGAAACCCAAGGTCAATTCGAGTAGTTGTTTCCTATATATACCCAACCACTCATACATTACATCACAACAAAATCAAATAGGAGAGAAAAGAAGTTAGAATAGAAAGATCGATGGGTGCTTGTTTAAGGGCATGTGTTTTGCTCATCTTCCTTCTCTTTTCCCAAGCTTCTCTCCAAACACAAGCTCAGAAATGTAAGCCCAGTGGCAAATTGAGAGGTAAGAAAGCACCCAAGGGGCAATGCAACACTGGGAATGACTCTGAATGCTGTAAAGAGGGCAAGATTTACACCACATACAAATGTTCGCCACCCGTGTCGAAACACACAAAGGCTGTCTTGACAATCAACAGCTTCGAGAAGGGTGGAGATGGTGGGGCCCCATCAGAATGTGATAATAAATACCATGATGATGATACACCTGTGGTGGCACTCTCAACTGGGTGGTTCAAGGCAAACAACCAAGGGAGATGCCTCAACAAGATAATCATTCATGCCAATGGGCGCAGCGTGGAAGCTATGGTTGTCGATGAGTGTGACTCGACTGTGGGGTGTGATGCAGACCATGATTACCAACCTCCTTGTCCCAACAATATCGTTGATGCCTCCAAAGCTGTTTGGAAAGCTTTGGGAGTGCCGAAAAGTGACTGGGGCGAGTTGGACATTACTTGGTCTGATGCTTGAATTGTATACATGCATCAAGGGATAGGGATGTACCCAAACATTTGCTCATAGCTGTGCAAATGTGTGTGTTCCTGGTCTGCACGCATATCACAATTTGGCATTTGAAGTGCGTTTTTATTTTATTTTACTTTTGAATCCTTCTTCTTTTGTTATTTGCTGGCTTGCAATAAGGCAGTTTGCCATTTTATGTAATTTCTCTACCTAAATTACTAATAAATAAAAGTGTTGTCAGTCTAAATCTGCCCATTCTCACAGAGATGAAGAGTTTGTTGGTCTAAATCATGTATATGTAATTATTATGTGGGCCACACCATATGAAAAAATGGACATCTGCCCAAAAACTCCCAAATTCACATTTATGGCAGGCTTTGGGTTGGCAGCCTCAAAGGGTGCCAGAGATGATACGTTAAGCTCTCGAGACAGTCAGCCTGCCCTGCACCCAGCATTTTGTCATTGCCGGGGTTGCATTTTGTTTCCTCATTGGAGGTCGTTTATGGTAGGCTTTGGGTAGTTGCATTTTAATTTTTGTGAGAAGTGATTCTTAGTTATATGATAGGAGAGGCCCATTTTTTAAAAAAAATTATTTATTATTTATTTATTTTGTGGGCTCACTGGAAGTAAATGATTATACATCATATTATTCCATTCAACAAAGTTATAGGTAGCATTTTCGAAACTTTTATTTCAAACTTTTTCTAATAAAAAATAAAAAGCACCCTGCATTTTAACTAGGGAATGAGTTACCTAAATAATTTAAATAAGATTTTAGGCTTTTCCCATTTTCCCTTGGAAAATTGGTATATGGACAAAACAAAATGAAATCTTTCATTGGCGGAATACTAGGCTAACTCTCACATTCCAGAGGAAACATAAAAGTTAGAAAATAGTTATAACCAAACAGGTCCTAGCAATACTTTTAAAAAGATTTGGTCATTCACAGCCGATGAGTTGTCCATATTCTAACCCGGGTCTATGTTATATAATTTATTGCACCTGGAAATTCAACCTTAGGCCTGTAGGAGCAGCCCATATCCATAAAATAGGGCTTGGATATTGAAAAGGCTAGGTTTATACATTGGAAGTGGGGAATCAAATGGAATGGTGGACCCAATGTTATGATGGAATCTGGGTCATTTTATCCAGCCCATGTCAATCCATGGCTGGAATCATCTCATCTCTGTAGTGCGTGCAAAGAGGGACAAGGAATCCAAGAGGACATTTGACCCATAGTGATAGGAAAAATCAACAGCCTATGTTTTGTCCGCTTATCTACATGCAATTCCACCTTTGTCTCTACCATTATGACAAATATTGCGTAGATTCTAAAGTCCCTGAGAGATATCATCACGGAATTTTGATTAAACAATAGTAATATCGTTTGATTTTAATATTGTAGAATTTTGATTAGATAATATTATTATAATAATATCGTGAGATTTTTAAAATCTCATCAGTTTTTAATTTTTCACAATTTTTGCAGAATAATTATTTAGAATATAAAATAATTCAATTTATACCTTTTTATTATATTTTTAATTTTTTATAATAAATATTTTAAATGTATTAGGGATTGAGTGATCTTATAAACTGATTTTGTTTATTGGATGCATATTATTTACTAGTTTTTCATGTCAACTGTTGATCAGGTATCCACCAATCCTCCAATTGGAAATTAAAAGGAAAACTAGTTGGACTTTTAGTTTCTGATGTACTTGAATTAATGCCCACAGTTTCAATGGTGTTATCCTGAGTTACTTGTATATGTCGCATGTTTATAATTTATTAGTACTTGCGTATCAACCATCATTCCATGTGAGAGTATTTAAGTTTTTCTAACACACACGTATTCAAATTTAGAGTTGGAAATTATGGCCACCCATTCCATGCCATGCCATTCGCTGCAATGCAGTGGTTGCAGAGATCCCTTTGGTTGGACCGCATGTATGACAAGAAATAGCTAAGCATAAAAAACAAAAAAAAACCAAAAAAACAAAAAGGAAAGAAGAAGACAAGAAAAAAGGGAGTTACATGATACGCAGGCACCGAATGACAATAGGCAGGCACTCTGAAATCGTACCTGTGGCATACATTATCTCAAGTTAAACTAATGAAACTATGAAGTCTACTGTCTTTAAGCCATGCTCCCAAAATCAGATTGTTTAAACAATCCTAACATCTGATTTATGGACTTTTTTCTTCTTCTTTTTTGAAAATGGATTATTGGATATTTCTCATTTTATTTCTTCAAGAAATGTTCACCAATCTAATGGTCAGATTAACCTAGCCGCCACACGTTAGGCTTAGAATTAATCTTGGAACGAATCACACATGCAAATAGAAAAATGAAAATTGAGCAATTACAGAAAATACAATGATTTACGTGGAAAAACCCTTACGGAAAAAATAACAACCCATTAGTAGCATTAAGGGTATTGTTAATAGGCTACCCCACATATATATATATATATATATATATATATATATATATATATATATATATATATATATATATATATATAGGCCAAAGTACCTCGATACATCGCTAATGCAAGCTACATACGTGGTCCCCATAGCCCATTGTAGAAGCACATAGTCTAACACCGAAATCCACTAGTGTAGACTTTCATCTCCAATGGATGCAGCATTTGCCATTAATAGCCATGGTAAACAAGGAATAAAGCTCCGAAATATGGTCAAAAGATGAATGGGAGATTCCTATCAAATTTCAAAACCTATAGGCATCAATCAGATCTAACATCAGATGCGAATGAAAGCATTACCAAGACTCAGGAGCATAAGATAAGCAAGCAATGAAAATAAAGCACAAATCAACATAATCTTAGGCACAATAATCCTCTGATACTAACAATTAAGGTCATCTATTCCGCAGGATCACTGTGCACCAATTATAGGGAAATAAAGAAACCGTTCACACCTATGGACTCTACAACAGGTAGAGGTGTACACGAGTCGAGCTTGGCACAGCTCGACTCAGCTCGGCCACTAGCTGACCTCAGCTCAAACTCGGCTCGGCTCGGTTCAGCGAGCAACTCAGGCCAGTTCGAGCCAAGATCAAGCTTCTGTGGCCTTTTCTCAAACACATGGAGTGCACCTTCAATTTCTGACGGAATGTAAAGCAGCAACATCGGTTTAAATGTATTGCATCAAACACTCAGTAGGCAACATAAAAATCAAGATACAGTGTATTTATTTCGAGTTGAGGTTCGATCCGAGTTGAGTCGAGCTCTGGCAAGTTCAAACTTGGCTCGAATTTTTTTTAAAAAAAAGCTAAAAAAAATAAGCTCGACTCGGCTCGAACGTAGTTTCGAATCAAGCGAGCTAACTCAGTTCATGTACAACTCTACAATTGATGAACCTTGAATCTTGTCATTCTTGAGATATCTCGAATCTTCCTCTTCCACCACAAGTACGATACGAATGGCACGCAGATTGCAAAGTGCAATGGGTTGGGACCGAGAGCACAAATGAGTTCCACCTACCTTCACGTGGTTTGTAAATTCTATGGGCTAATGTACATGAGAAGCTACCAAATTACATTACATGTGTGACCCAACCTTATGGGCGCGAGTGAGTATTCTTCTGTCCTTTGCCTTGACAATGATGTTATATATAGCCCACCTTAAGAAAAAGGTTAACAGCATATGCTTGATAATTTATTGCCTATATATTAATAAGAGAATACAATAATGGCCCATATTTAAGTCATAGTTCTTGATGTAAAGTGGGTCGCAAACAATTTCATGGCCAAGATGGACTAGCGAAGGCCCAATTAAAGGCGGAAGTGATCCAAACCGTTAGAACCTTAAAACATGCATATCTCATAAAGCAGGCTAAGTTATTCAACGTAACATATATGATTTTGGGGCAGGAGAAGCTACTTTAGCCAACCAACCCGTTGTGCCTAGTTGCCTACACTGAATTTACAAGATTCTATCAAATCGATGGTCAAAAGTACATTATATATATATATTGTAAGTTTTAGTTTGATCATAGGAGTTGTGCCCAACATGGAAAGGGCTTTAAAAAATTAGGGGAATAATGTGGTTAGGCCAAATTGGACACTTACTATTTTTGGCTGAAAACCATGAAGTCTAGTAGAAATAATGACCGTCTATAAATAGTAAATTTACTATTCATAATAAGTCATGATTTTTGGGAGTTGGAGTTTTATTCTAAAACTTTTTTCCTATTATTGATATCACTATTTAAAAGATTGTAAACTCATTTTTATTATCAATCAATTAATTTTCAAATTTCTTATAAATTATTTTTATTTTCCCTCATGGATTTGAGAAATTTTTGTGAGGAATATAGAGAAGTTCCGTGGATTCAGAGTAATTATCCCCTTAAGGAAAACGGTGATCAACCTCATCATGTCCATCCATGTGTCAGTCCTAATATTAGTTGATAGGATATGCTGACCTTAGACATTTTTATGCTATCCATTGCAAAACTATTTGGATTACTAGCTATGTGTGGTGACACTTATCAAAATTGAAAACTCATGTACATTATTTAGAGATGCCTATATTTATATCACATGGGTTATTTGTAAAGTGGGTATGTCGTTTCAGTTTTTATATTTATCAACTTAGTAATTCCTTAATTAAAAATTTTGTTTAGTACTTATTGTGGGGAAAATCAAATTAGTCTGTTGTACGGAAAGTGTAACTAATGATAAGAGAAATATCTTTAAGATGAGTTTATTAGAGTACTAGGATGAGCTTCCCAAGCTGATAGGGCGCAGAGCTCAGAAGATATACCAAGTGACCCTCCTTACAGAAAGATAGGCTTGAGCCGACCCTAAGCTGAGCTGCTGCTTAAGGGCGAGCTTGGTGGGGTGAATCATCTCCCGAGCCGACTAGATCAACCATGGTCAGAGGCAGGATGGAAAACTCAGAGGGAGAACTAAGAAATGAAAGATTTAGTACGATCCTACCCGAAGATCACCTCGACCAAGGCAGGCTCGACGATACTTTAAGAAGTAGATTCATATCTAAATAAGGACCATTAAGCAAATCTAGTGAATCTCGTCGGGATATGCAATTCTTTAATCCGCCTAAAGACCTTATAAGTGCACCCATTGCGGATGAAGATAGGTAAGTAACAAAAACTCTAGATCAAGTCATGCTTTTACTTTTAGTATGCTCACCTGACTCAGGCATCGGAGTGTCCCCGGCCACAATCGGCACCCCTACTATCATTTACATGTTGGTGCAAGTATACATGTGTCTACAAGTGACTACAACTATCCATCCAATTCAACCAGTTACAATACTCACCATCAATAAGCGTTGCAACCTAATCTTTTGATCCTTTTGAATTTATTTTTCATGATTTTTTATCTTTTAAAATAATAGATATTTTACAATGACAAAATGCTTGTGAAAGTGGTCGTTGGTGATTTTCCTTCTAAAAACCGAATGTGACGGTAAACCGAAAAAGTTGAAGCTGGGTAGCCTGATCTAAACTGTCATATCAGAGTAAATATAAAATTTCTTTTCTTCTTTCTTTTTCTTCCTCTCTTTTCGTAACAACCGTGCAAAACTGTTTCAACCTATGGGTTTCACTGGTCCAAACCGCTGGTTCATATTGGTGTAAGCCACTTGGGCAGCTTTTAGAGACCTTGAACGATTTGAATTGAACATAATGAAAAGTAAGAGCTATGGTCACCGTCTATCTTGGGATTCAACAGTCCGGTGAAGTTTTTAAAACACAGATTCCCAGTGCTGAAAATAGCATATTATAGGCTGTCCTGATTTTGGTCCAGGCCCATCCCCTGACCACTAACCCATTCGAGCCCGGATCTGAGCCACGCCCATTTCAGAGCTTCATACAAGTACTGATCAGCACGTCAGGTTGTACCTTCTGGTCCCATCAGGCATTTGGCCATATTCCATCCGAGGCTTATATTTTTATTTATTGGACTGTAACTGTAAGAACAGTCCAAATCTATAAAATAGCAATTAAACCATGGAAGGTCTCGGCCTAGCATATTGAAAAGGCTATTTTTATCCATTGGAAATGTAAAATCAACACAGACTTTGCATAAAGCAGACCCTGGTGAATGGTCAAATAATAACCACTTCTGGTACTCTTCCATGTAGAGCTATTTGTTATCGTAACAATATATATATATATATATATATATATATATATATATATATATATATATATATATATATATATATATATATATATATATATATGAGATTGAGTTGTACCTAGTTGCAGGTGTACTAGTGAAGTTGTGAGTAGTCTTGAGCTGTGAGGTGCTGTAGTTGAGTGTGGTATATTATTTTAGTATTTTAGCTGTAAGGTTTAGTTGAGTGTCTTGTAAGTGAATGTGTAATTTGTAAGTGTAAAGTGTGGTTGTGATTTGTTGTGTATTTTATTCTTGTATACGTAAGGTTTTTGTACTTTATTACTTTATATTTTCTTACAAGTGGTATTAGAGCCACTGTTTTGTCCAGGGACCATCCATAGTGAGTAGTGCGATGTTGTGAAGCTGATCGGGGACCAAACTTCTTGGTGGTAAAGATTGACAGGTGACCACACTAAGCACGATGAGGGATCTTGCAAATATAATTAGAGGGCTCGAGAAGCTGAATAATCACATTTACGATTTTTGGCGTTCATGCATGGAGTCATGGGTTCATGATAACCATCAGGGGTTCGACTCAACCACATCTCATAGAGCTCGAGAGCTAGTTGACAAATCAAGAAACTCTAGCCAAACAGATGGCTACCATTTTTATTTTTTTAAGATGAAAAAAAAAATGCATTTTTTATTTGGAAGGAAAAATCCATCACCAGATCAAAGAAATCACAGACCCAGACTATCTTGCGAAAAGGAACTTCTCGGCCATGGGAGCTTTGCGAAACAATATAGATAATCGAAGTTTAGAAAAATCAAACATATTATTATTATTACTCCCCGAATTAATCCTCCAACCTCGCCCAAAATCAAAAGTTATGATGGCAAAAGTTTATCCCTCAACTTTTCTCTCAATCACAAGTGTCTCTACCAACTTAATTATTGACTTGTTTTTATTTTTTAATTAAAAATAAAATATTTAACTATTTATTTTAATTCTAATTAAGTACACTAAAATTCAGGGTTGTTATACCATATATGATTTAAATGAGCCAATTTAACTCATGAGCTTTCTATATGTGCACTGTTTCCAATCATGTGTATATCAAGGATGAGGCTGATTTTTGGACACTGCAGGGTCTAACATGAGGTAAATCACTTAATGGTTGGATAGATTTCACAGTAATTCTATAGTGGGGCCCACCCAATCCAGCAACTCTTCTCTTTGAATAACTTTCATCTAGAAAAGATTTAATAATAATAATTAGAGTTATAATTAGGCAACTAGTTGGACGTCCAATTAATTGTGGGTGAGCATTACTCTCTTTTTATTTCTCTCTACAAACAAACAAACATACACACATGTGTGTGTGTGTGTATACACACACACACACACACACACACACACACATATATATATATATATATTAATATTATTCGAATTTAAAGGATTGTGAACTTTTGGCAACTCATTTCACGACATGCCATTGGCTACAATCCAGCTGCTGCAGAGATCCCTTTGGGCGTATAATATCTGTAACAAGAAGCAGCTAAGCATAAAAAGAAAAATGACAATAAAAAAGGGAGTTATATAATACTCAGGCAGCAGACTGCGCTTGATACGCAGGCACTCTAAAATAGTACAGGTAGCTTGCGTTATAGTAAGTAAAACCAGTGAAACTATGGAACCCACTATCCGTAAGTCACAATATGTAAAATCAGATTGTTTGAACAATCCTAACCTCTGATCTGGTGATACTTGATACTTTTGTTTGTTGAAAAGGGACCATTGGATGTTTCTCAGTTTTAAATGTCTAATAAACGTTCACCAATCCAATGGTCAGATTATCATACAAGCTTAATATTTGGTCAATCATGATATATCTAAACTAAAAACCATAATTTGGACAGTTTTACTTGTGTCTGGCACCAATATAATTTCTAATTGCCTGCCTGCCTGCCTGCGTATCATCCATGAGAATATGCCGAGTATCAAAGTTTTCCCAAAGAAAAAAAGTGGGCATGTTTAAGAGAAAAATACAATCAAAGGATCCTAGTTTCTTATTAAAAAGACTTTTAAGATGATAGAGACATACGGAATTTTCGAGGTGACTATGATGAGCAATACGATTTACTGAGTTCACCACACTTTATCGACCAGTTGCAAGGTGACTATGATGAGCAATAAGATTTACTGAGTTCACCACATTTTATCGACCAGTTGCGACATATCCAACTTGGACGTGGCATACATTTTCATCCATCCAGACCATGCAAATTTTGGTTACGATTGATCAAAAACATCCCAAAAGTCACAGGTTCTTGATTGGATTAAGTGTCCCAATGCAATTAGGAACACAATAACTTAATAGTAATATGAGTATCATAAGAATCCATTCTAGTTTTGTGTATTTGGACTGCTCTTGTGGGTTAGACGGCAGCACTTAGCCACTGCAGAGATTCCATAGATTTCTTTTCTTTTCTTTTTTGCCCACCAAATGAAAATTTCACGTAGACACACGCCTTATTGGAACAATGTATATATGTGCAATGACAAACTAAAATCTCACGGACACCTTTCACATTGACTCTTACTTGAACGGGTGGGCCACCTCTTCCATGTAAGTCTAAGACTCAATGATGATAAAGTGTCTTGCATGCCCACTGATCTTTTGTGGACAAGACACTTTATGGATGGTTCAGATCTGTGAGAATGTGCATTGACTGGATTCAGATTTTCAGGAAAGTTCACACATAGGGCCATATTTATACCATTAATTGTGACAAATATTGCCTAGATTTTGAAGTCCTGTGACATTGTTAAGAAATTTTGATTAAACGATATTATCATGGTAATATCATTTTTAATAAAAATCTCAGAGTTTTTCACAGTTTTACTATTAGATTATTGTGATTTTAATAGAAAATTTATTTTGAAGTTTAAATAATGCAAGAGAAACGTCTAAATCTGAAAATCCCCAGTGAAATTTCGGAGGCCGAGAAATTGTCTAGATCTAAATTTGTTACAATGATGCATGCATAAAACACAAACATTCCTCACACATATGACAAATGTAATCTGAATATAATTTTGCCAACTCCATTTCAATTGTATTCTAACTGGAGTTTTTAGTAATTTTAAAACTTCAAGACTAGAATATAGTTAGTAGTTTTCTGAGAAACCCAAGCTCAATTTGAGTAGTAGTTTCCTATATATACCCCACCACTCTTATATTACATCACCACAAAATAAAAGAAAAGAGAAAAGAAGTTAGAATAGGAAGATGGGTGCTTGTTTAAGGGCATGTGTTCTCTTCATCTTCCTTCTCTTTTCCCAAGCTTCCATCCACGCACGAGCTCAAAAATGCAAACCCAGTGGCAAATTGAAGGGTAAGAAACCGCCCCAGGCGAATGCAACACCGAGAACAACTCTGATTGCTGTGAAGAGGGAAAAATTTACACCACATACAAATGTTCGCCACCTGTGTCGAAACACACAAAGGCTGTCTTGACAATCAACAGCTTTGAGGAGGGTGGAGGTGGTGGGGCCCCATCAGAATGTGATAACAAATACCACGACGAAGACACGCCTGTGGTGGCACTCTTGACTGGGTGGTTCAAGGCAAACAACCAAGGGAGATGCCTCAACAAGATAATCATTCATGGAAACGGGCGCAGAGTGGAAGCTATGGTGGTCGATGAGTGTGACTCAACCATGGGGTGTGACGCAGATCATGATTACCAACCTCCTTGCCCCAACAATATTGTTGATGCCTCCAAAGCTGTTTGGAAAGCCTTGGGTGTGCCTAAAAGTAATTGGGGCGGTTGGACATCACCTGGACGGATGGTTGAATTGTATACATGTATCAACGGGTAGGGATGCACCTAAACATTCTCTCAAACCCATGCAGATGCGTGTTCATGGCCTGCATGCATATCACAATTTGGCATTTGAGGTGTGTGTATGTGTGTTTGTTTTTTTTTTTTTTAAAAATAATTATGAATACTTTTTCTTTTGTTAGAGGTATAGTTAATGTTTGTTTGCGTTGCAATAAGGCAGCTTGCCGTCTTATGTAAATGATGTACCTAAATTACGAATAAATAAAGGTGTCGTCGATTTAAATCTGCCCATTCCCACGAAGATGAGGAGTTCGTGGGTCCAAATGAGGAGTTTATTTCTGGGCTCGTCTTCCACGAGAAAGTTCACCTAGTTTGTAAATTCTGTCAGTAAGCTACATTTGGGCCTAGCAAATCACACGTGTGACCATAATCTTCTTAGCTCGACTGAGTGCTCTTTTGGATAATCCAAAATGTCCATTACCCTTGCCTTGACAACAATGTTACATGTGCTTACATATAAATACGAGAATACAATAATGGTTCAGTTGTTGGGATCTCCTGACCTCTGAGTTTTTTGTGGTGTTCTTTGTCTGTGGTGGAACTATTTGGATTACAAGCTATCCTTTAAAACTCAGGAAACAGAGAAACTAGGAAATATGTGATAACCAAACAAATCCTAAGTGGAAGTATATTTCTAGCAATCCTTTAAAAAGATTAATTTGGTCATTGACTGATGCAAGGATGGACGTTATGAGGTCGATCACCATCTTCCTCAGGGATAACTATTCCAAATTCACGGAGCTTCTTTCGACTCCTTACAAAGATTCCTCGAATCCATGAGGAAAATATGAAAAATACAAATAAATTCTAATAAATTTCACAATAAATTGATTGATGATAAAATTGAATTTACAATCCTTTAAATAGTGATATCAAATCTAGGAATAAATTTCATAACCAAACTCCAACTCAAAACTCTTTAAAAACATGACTTACTATAAATAGTAAACTTACTATTTTATAGACGGTCATGATTCCTACTAGACTTCTTGGTTTTTGGCCAAAAATAGTAAGTGTCCAATTTGGCCTAACCATGTTATTTTCCTTATTTTGTCAAGACCTTTTTATGCTAGGCACAACTCTTAGAATTTTGACCGTTGATCTGATGGAATCTCGCAAATCAGTTGTGGGCAACCCGGCATACTAGGTTGGTTGGATAAAGTAGCTTCTCCTACCCTAAAATTATATATTATACGTCGAATAACTCATTCCGGTTTGCAAGATACACTTGTTTTAGGGTTCTGACGATCCTAACCACTTCCGCCTCCAATCGGACCCTTCTCTAGTCCATCCTGGCCATGAAAGTGTCCACGACCCGATCTGCATCACTGATGGTCGGTGAGCTGTGGTCACTGCGAGTCCTTCTTGGGATTGGACAGTCCGGTCAAGTTTTTAAAACAATGATCCCAAGTGCTGAAAATAGCATATTATGGGCTGTCCTAATTCTGGTCTGGGTCCATCCCACGAGTACTAATCCACTCCAGCCCTCTAGCTGAGGATCTGGGTCAGGCCCATTTCAGAGCTTTAGACAAGTGCTCAGCCCGTCAAGTTGTATCTACTCATCCCATCAGGAATTTGGCCATATTCTAACCTGGGCGTAAGTGCCTAGAAATTCAGCCTTAGGCCCGTAGAAACAGCCCAAATCCGTAAAGCAGGGCCCGGATATTGAAAAGGCTAGGTTTATCCATCGAAAGTGTGGAATCAAATGGAATGGTGGACCCAATGTTGTGATGGAATCTGGGTTACTTTATCCAGCCCATGTCCATCCATGGTTGTGGGACAAGGAATCCAAGATGGCATTTGATCGATAGTGACCGGAAAAATCATCAGCCTTCGTCTTATCTATGGCCTACTCCACCTTTGTCTCTTCAATTATGACAATTATATTGCCTAGATATTAAAGATCCCTATATATTATCATGCAATTTTAATTAAACAATATTATTGTGATAATATCACTAGATTTTAATTTTGCAGAATTTTAATTAAACAATATTATTGTGATAATATGGAGATATTTTCGAAATCTCAGAAGTTTATAATTTCTCAAAATTTTAACAGGAGAATTATTGAGAATTTTAAATAATTTGATTTATAGATTTATATCATATTTTTAATTTCTTTTTTATAAAAGATGTTTTAAATGTATTATTTTGGCAAGATTTTCTTGATAATATGACTAGAAAAACAATAAAATATGAAAATCTCGTGAGAAGTTGTCCAGAATGAGATTGCTACTGTGGTAGCTACTTTGCACTCTTCATCAAACGCATCAACCGTGTGACTTTAAAATCTGATGTAGGACAAGTGGCACACTTCATGGAACTATTGGAACGCCAACGGTCCAACCGAAAGGCATGGAAGCACTAGCAGAAATCAAGAGCCCTGATTGTGTGGAATCAAGAGCCCTGATTGTGTGGAGGCTCCATTCTCGGATGAAAACAGCCGAGTATCTATTTTTAGAAAAGTATTATTTGTTAATAACTCTAAATAAAAAAGTCAGAATCAATTTATGCCTTGACTGTAGGCTTGATTACTGTCCATTTCCATTCCCTTCTCAATTACTCCTATTTTTAGTCATTTTGCGTGCTAGTAGTTCCTCTGTAAATAAAGATCTAGGCTGAATAGCATAGGTATCTTTCATTTAATAAAATTCTTCTAGTCTTTTTTGAGAATCTTTTCTCTGGTTTGTGAGATTTTGACGTTGGTCTAATTCTTTTCTGTTTTGTGCTGTGTTAAAATCAAAGAGAATTATTTGATGCTCTGGCAGAGTATAATGGTTAATGAGAATTATTTGATTCAGACGTGTAGAAAAACTAACACAAGTTATATATAAATATCACAGCACAATGTGTGATGTATTAAGTTGTAAAAACTAATATGAAACTTCAAGAATTCAAATCATGGCTAACAGCACAAGGAAAAGTATCCTAAGCTATATACATGTCTATATAGAAGAAAAACGAAAAGAAATTAATAACTAAGGGTTTAACTTGAAGAGGTATTCTTTTTACATTTAAAAGGACAACAACAAGTTTCACCATGATTCAGGTGTAGCTTTAGGAGGAGATATTAACGTTAAAAAATTCCCATTGATCAGAGCAAAAAGAATGTATACAATGGAAAGATAAGTGTCCTGAAACCCATCAAGAGTGTCCTGAAAACCATAAGCTAAAGTCAACCAACGATATAGGATGACAAACCCGGGAATGTGAATTTTACGTGGGGCCCATTGTGATGTATATAGCTTATCTACGCCATCCATCCATTCTGATAGCAGATTTTAGGGCATGGGCCCAAAAACGAGGCAGATCTAAGCTCAAGTGGACCACATCAAAGAAAAGAGTGAGGATTAAAGGCCTATTGTTAATAACTTTTTGAGGCCCAAAAAGTTTTGGATCAAACTGATTTGTGTTTTCCTCTTATCTATGTTAGATTGGCCTTATGAATAAGTAAGATGACAAATAAACAGTTTTCTAAGACATAGGAAGAAAAAGCATTTCAATAGTAAAAGTTTTATAGCCACTGTTACTAGTGGTGTGGGCCACTTGAGTTTTGGATCTCACCTAAAATTTTTCGATAAGATGAATGAACGGTGTGGATATCACACATATACGTCATAGTAGGCCCATAAATTTAAGTCAGGCCTTCTCTGACGGATTTGGAGACAGAAATACTCACAAATAGGGTGTAATAATGACCCAATTACCATTCATTTGAACTAAGGGAAATAGAGAGCCCTGGTGTAGCACTCATGTCATTATAAGACCATATATAACCCAATGTGGCGGGCCCCACCTGAAGAATGTCACGATGATCCAAACCATTCATGGAACTGTCTATATAGCTAATACCATGAGTGGCCTGCTGATTTCCAAAACTCATCAATGCCTGTGCGTGTGCGTATTATTCGTCCCTTTTGGCGGAGCATATCAATAACAAGAAACAACTAAGCATAAAAAGGAAAAATGAAAAGAAAAAAGAGGAAGTTATATAATACTCAGGTTAAACCAGTGAATCTATGAAACCTACTGTTCCTAACTCACAATTTTAAAAATACATCATTTAAACAAACCTAACCTCACCCACCAATCCAATGGTCAGATTATCATATAAGCTTAATATTTGGTCCATGAATCATGATATGTCTAAACTAAAAACCATAATTTGGACAGTTTTACTTTACTTATGTGTCTCCCACACCAATGTAATTTCTTATTGCCTTCTTGCGTATCATCGATGACATTCCACCGAGTATCAAACTTTTCCTTGAGAAAAAAAGTGGGCAATTTAGGGCTTGTTTGGATTTTTGGAAAGGATGAGAAATGAAATTGCCTGAGAAACTTTATTTCCATGAAAGTGTGGGAAAGTCTCATGTTTGTTTATCAACAACATATTCTCTGGAAAATTAAGGTCTATTTTCAAATCATCTTGAGATTTTATTTTTTTATTTTTTATTTTTTTTTTACTTGCAACCTGTATCCAAGTATGTATGATGCAATGCGATGTAGAATGGGTAGCGGACAGTTTCATGGCCAAGATGGATCAGAAAAGGGCCGGTCGACAACAGAAGTGATCCGGACCGTTGGACCTTAGATCGGGCGTATCTCACAATCTGGAATGAGTTATCCGGCTTAAAATATATGATTTTGGGGTAGAACGAGCTACTTTAGCCAACCAACCCCGCTACGCCAGGTTACGCAAGCCGAATTTGCAAAATACCCCTGGATCGATGGTCGTTTTCCTGTTTTAATTTTGTTTTTACTGTAAGAAGTAAGTTTTAGTTTGATTATAACTCTTCATCCGTCGGGGTTTAGGAGTTGCGTCCAACGTGAAAAGAGCTTAGAATAATTAAGAGAACGGTTTGGTGAAGTCAAACAGGCCACTTATCAAACACTTGTCCGTAACGTCCCGCAACACACTTGATTATAAACGAAGGGGGCATTGAAGATAAGGCGGCAAAAGAAGACCATGGCTTTGATGAACATGAACAAATCACTGAAGAAATAACAGGTGGCGATGAAGTGATGGGTGAGGATCGTGTTGAATTTCTAGTTGTGAGATGATTACTGTATACCCCGCGAAAGGAATTACATTCACAGCGACACAATATATTTCGTATTCGGTGCACTATCAACGGAAAGGTCTGTGATGTAATCATAAACAGTGGCAGTAGCAAGAACATGGTGGACAAATTGCGGCTACCAATGACGAAACATCCTTCCCTGTACTCAATTGGCTGGATAAAAAAGGTGAATGAGACTAAGGTAACTGAATAATACACTATCTCATTTTTAATTGACAAAAATTATAAGGATCAGATACTTTGTGACGTAGTCGACATGGAAGCTTACCATATGCTACTCGGTCGACCCTGACAGTTGGACTGTGATGCAACCCATTAAGGACGAGACAATGTCTACATATTTGTCAAAGATAGTTGAAAAATAATCCTTACCCTTATGGCTTAAGAGAACCACACTGAAGCCTCTAAAGTGGAGGGGAGTTCCTTCTTGACCATTCGGGAGTTCATAGAGGAATCCAAGGAAACCGGCGAGGTATACGCCATAGTGATGAAGGGCGAGGAAGAGGAACCATCAAACATCTCTCCAAATTTAAGACTGTTGCTAAACGAATTCAAAGAAGTCTGGCCTAAAATTTAGCTGATAGATTGCTTCCCATGAGGGACATCCAACATCATATAGACCTCATCCCTAGAGCTAGCCTGCCCAACCGCCCTCATTATCGAATGAGTCTGAAGGAGTGTAAGATACTTCAGGGGCAAGTGGAAGAATTGATCTGTAAGGGTCTCTTGAGAGAGAGCATGAGCCCATGTGTTGTACCAGCATTATTAACATCAAAAAAAGATAAAAGCTAGTGCATGTGTGTCGACATCCTGGCAATCAACAAAATTACTATCAAATATTGGTTCCCAATACCACGGTTGGATGACATGCTCGATATGCTAGATGGAGCCAATGTGTTCTCTAAATTAGATCTAAGGAGCCGGTACCATCAGATTTGTATCTAACCTGGTAATGAGTGGAAAACGACATTCAAGATCAAGGAAGGGTTGTATGAGTAGCTGGTCATGTCCTTCGGCCTATCGCACGCACCAAGTACTTTTATGTGTTTGATGAATCAAGTTCTAAAACCGTTCACTGGCCGATTTGTGGTAGTATATTTTGATGACATATTGATATATAATCAGGATGAGATGGAGCATAGGAAACATCTCAAGCAAGTGCTACAAGTTCTATAAATTAACAAGTTGTACTTCAACTTGAAGAAGTGTAGTTTTTTAACTGACAGCTTGTTGTTTCTAGAATTTGTTATAACGTCCACAGGCATCTGTGTGGACGATGAAAAGGTGCGAGCCATTAGGGAATGGTCGATCCTGACAAACATTCATGAGGTGGGGAGTTTTTACGGGTTGACGACTTTCTATCATCGATTTGTGCGAGATTTTAACACCATAGTCGTGCCTATAACAGATTGCATAAAAAAAGGACCGTTCCAGTTGACCAACAAAGCCGACAAGAGATTTCATGAGATCAAGCAATGTTTGTCTACAACACCGGTCTTGGTGTTTCCTAATTTCGACAAATTGTTTGAGGTTAAGTGTGATGCTTCATACGTCGGAATTAAAGGAGTATTATCACAAGAAGGCAGTTCGATAGCCTTCTACAACGAGAACCTCAGCGAAGCCCGAAAGAAGTGGTTGACTTATGAGCTTGAGTTGTATGCAGTTGTTTAGGCGCTACGACATTGGCGGCATTATCTGATTCAAAGAGAGTTTGTTCTGTATACTGACCATCAAGCATTAAAGTTTATTAATAGTCAGACTAACATGAATCGTGTGCATGCTAGATAGGTTGCGTTTTTATAGGAATTTACGTTCGTTTTAAAGCACAAGTTAAGGCAGCAGAACAAGGTGGCTGATGCACTTAGCCGTCGTACATCACTACTTGTTACGATGAGTAACAAGGTGGTCAGCTTCGACTGTCTTAAGGAGTTGTATGCCGAGGATGAGGACTTCAAAGATTCTTGAATGAAGTGCCAAGAAGGTCTCTCCAGTGACTTTCATATACATGACTATTTTCTCTTCAAAGGGAATCGATTGTGCATCCCTTAAAGTTCTCTGAGGGAACAAATTATTCAGGAACTACATGGATGTGGCCTCGGTGGACACCTTGGGTGAGACAAGATGCGAGCTCTTATGGAAGAGCGGTATTACTGGCCGTAATTAGTACGTGATGTGGGAAAAGCCGTACAATGTTGTTATGTTTATCAGACCTCTAAGAGGCAATCTCAGAATACGGGCCTCTACACCCCGTTACCTATGCCTAATGGTCATTGGGAGGATTTATCAATGGACTTCGTGCTTAGTCTCCAATGAACACAACGTGGCATGGATTCAGTGTTTGTAGTGGTAGATCATTTCTCCAAAATGACGCACTTTATCCCATGTAAGAAGACTCTCGATGCAACACACGTGGCGAATCTATTCTTCAGGGAGATCGTACAGCTACACGGGGTCCCCAAGACCATTACTTCTGATCATGACACGAAGTTTATTAGCCACTTTTGGCAGACTTTGTAGACTCGATTCGATACACGACTTCAATTCAGTAGTGCTTATCACCCACAGACTGATGGACAGACCGAAGTTGTGAATTGCACATTGGGAAACCTCCTTCGCTGTATTTCAGGAGAAAAACCAAAGCAGTGAGATTTGACCTTATCTCAAGCAGAGTTTGCATTCAACAACATGATGAACCGCTCGACGGGAAAATCACCGTTCCAGATTATCTACGGACGAGTGTCTCGCTACACACTTGACTTGGTCCCTCTGCCCAAGCACCCAGGCACGAGTATTACAGCAGAATATATGGCAGACAAGATCATGGGCATCCATGCGGAAGTGCAAACCAAGTTACATGCCTCAAACAAGAAGTATAAGGAACAAGTAGACAAGCACCGGCGATAAAAAGTGTTCAAGGTGGGCGACCACGTTATGGTCCATCTGCGCTAAAAGAGATTTTCGATCAGGACGTACAACAAGTTAAAAAATAAAAACATTGGACCCGTCCCAATCATTCGAAAGATCAATAACAACGCTTATGTTGTTGATCTTCCAAATGACATGGCGATCTCACGGACTTTTAACGTCGCAAACCTGACGAGTATCATGAACCAGAGTAGGACGAGAACTCGAAGACGAGTTCTTTTGAAGTGGATGGGACTGATGTAGAGCGGGTCGTGGACAGTTTCATGGCCAAGACGGATCAGAAAAGGGCCGGTCGACGACAGAAGTGATCCGGACCGTCGGACCTTAAATCAGGCGTATCTTACAATCCGGAATGAGTTATGGGGCGTAAAATATATGATTTTGGGCTAGAATGAGCTACTTTAGCCAACCAACCCTAGTATGCTAGGTTACACAATCCGGATTTGCGAAATACCCCTGGATCAACGGTCGTTTCCCTGTTTAAATTTCATTTTTACTATAAATAGTAAGTTTTAGTTTGATTATAACTCTTCATCTGTCGGGCTTTAGGAGTTGCATCCAATGTGAAAAGAGCTTAGAATAATTAGGAGAATGGTTTGGTGAAGCCAAATAGGATACTTACTATTTTTGGCCGAAAACATTGCGCACTAGTAGACATCACGACCGTCTATAAATAGTAAGTTTACTATTTATAGTAAGTCGTGAATTCTAGGAGTTTTAGTTGTAGTTTGCTTATGATTTCTCTTCCATTGCTTGGTATCCCTATTTAAAGGGTTGTGAAGTAGTTTATTGGCATTAATTAATCAATTTCGAATTTATTAGAATTTATTTCTATTTTCTGCTTTCTTTTCTCGTGGATTCGAAAAGTCTCTGTGCGGAGTCCAGAGAAGCTCCGTGGATTCGGAGTAGTTATCCTCTTGAGGAAGACGGTGATCGACCTTATCATGTTCATCTGTGTTACAATGGCAGCCCCACTCTAAGGGCATTTGATCCATGGCTTAGACGGAATATCTGGCATCTACATACAAATCTACGCTCAACATGTCCACGTAGTTTCTCGTAGACATATCTACTTAAGTTTTGGATTGGGCTGATTTTTTATCCCAATGCCTAACATTGAGGAAATATCTTGATGGATGGAGTGGATTTGATATAGAAAACATGGTAGAGCTATGTGATGCTCAGTTTTATTAAAAATGCACTCAAAGGATCCGATTTTCTTATTAAAAAGACTTTTCAAGATGATAATTAAAGACATACGGAACTTTCGAGGTGATTAAAATGAGCAACAAATTTTAGTGAGTTCACCACAGTTTCTCAACCAATTGCAACACATCCACCTTAGACATGGCATAAATTTTCATCCATCTAGACCATATTGCTAATTTTGGGCACCCGGAAGTCACAGGTTCCGGGTGATTCTAACTGTACAATTGGTAGCCACTGAAGAGAATGGCGCTTTCCGATTTCAATTGTCTGTTCGAGATGGCAAAAATCTTCTGATTGGTGTGATTTTAGAGATATGGTCCATCTGTGATGGATCTCACGGTTTGGATCGTGTTTATTTACTGGAGTGTTTGCACGAGCCACAGCTATTTAGAAAGAAAACACAAAATGATCTGGCTCTTAAGAAATAATTAATGAGAAATGCCGGAGTGCTTTCAGAGGACTAAGTTAATGTGCTCCTGGTTGCACCACATTGCTAGGACAGTCTATTTCATCAATCTGGACTGTCCACTGAGTCTACAACACTTTTCAAGGGCTTATATGCAAAAATCACACTGATTAGATGATCCAAAACAACACTTTTCATGAGCTTCCATGCAACAATCACCATGATCGTATGATCAGATCCATTCTTGATTTAGCATTTTTTTTTTTCTATGGCGATTTCTTTCTCAATCCATGGATGTGATGGTTACAATTGTCTAACAAAAGTGATTCTTTAAAATCATAAGCAATCCATGATGGCCCTAACAAACAGATGGATTAAATTTTCGGTTGGACCTATTTTTGTGTAAAAGGTGTTGACCATCCATATTAAAAATCATTGATCAAATGGTTAAAATTTATCGTATTGAAATGATATTTGCATTCTAGCCCAAGAAATGTGCACTACACCTAATGAACAGTCTAGATCAATAGATTGAATTAAGTGCCCCATTGCAACTAGGAACACCCTCACTTACAGTGGTAGGAGAGTACTGGAGCATTTCCCTTAACTAATGATAAAACTCCCGTGAATGCAAGAATCCACACTACTTTTGTGTTTTTTAACGGCTCTTGTTGGTTAGACGGCGGCACTTAGCTATTGGAGATTCTACGCTAGATTTCTTCAATGTTAGTTTTGCCTACTTGTCTTTTGTGGGCTATTTTCCAAAGCTTATGCTGAGATATATATATATATATATATACACACACACACACACACACACGACTAATTTCTAATGGAATGGCCAATTCAATGTCTGGCCATCTCTCTGGATGGTTCGGATCTGTGAGAATATGCATTGATTGGATTCAGATCATAGGTACAGTTCACACATGGGGCCCACAGTTTTACCATTGCCACAAATATTGCCTAGATTTTGAAGTCCTGTAACGTTGTTGAGAAATTTTGATTAAACGATTTTATCATGGTAATATCCTGAGATTTTCAGAATTTCACCGGTTTTTAATAAAAATCTCTGAAAATCTTATAGTTTCTCACAATTTTACTATTAGATTATTGTGATTTTAATAGAAAAATCATTTACAAGTAAAAATAATGCCAGAAAAACATTAAATCTGAAAATCCAGAGTGAAATATCTGAGGCCAAGAAATTGACAAGATTGACATGCATAAAACACAAAAACATTCCTCACACATAAAATCCAATATTGGTATATGACAAATGTAATTATCTGGATATATATATATATATATATATATATATAGAGAGAGAGAGAGAGAGAGAGAGAGAGAGAGAGAGAGAGAGTTTTGCCAGGGGCATTATTAATTCCATTGGATTCCAACTCGAATTTCTAGTAGGCATTAATTCCATTGGATTCCAACTGGAGTTTCCAGTTATTTTAAAACTTCAAGATTAGAATGTTGTTGCTAGTCTTCTGAGAAACCCAAGGTCAATTCAAGTAGTTGTTTCCTATATATACCCAACCACTCATACATTACATCACCACAAAATCAAAGAGGAGAGAAAAGAAGCTAGAATAGAAAGATCGATGTGTGCTTGTTTAAGGGCATGTGTTTTGCTCATCTTCCTTCTCTTTTCCCAAGCTTCTCTCCAAACACAAGCTCATAAATGTAAGCCCAGTGGCAAATTGAGAGGTAAGAAAGCACCCAAGGGGCAATGCAACACTGGGAATGACTCTGAATGCTGTAAAGAGGGCAAGATTTACACCACATACAAATGTTCGCCACCTGTGTCGAAACACACAAAGGCTGTCTTGACAATCAACAGCTTCGAGAAGGGCGGAGATGGTGGGGCCCCATCAGAATGTGATAATAAATACCATGATGATGATACACCTGTGGTGGCACTCTCAACTGGGTGGTTCAAGGCAAACAACCAAGGGAGATGCCTCAACAAGATAATCATTCATGCCAATGGGCGCAGCGTGGAAGCTATGGTTGTCGATGAGTGTGACTCGACTGTGGGGTGTGATGCAGACCATGATTACCAACCTCCTTGTCCCAACAATATCGTTGATGCCTCCAAAGCTGTTTGGAAAGCTTTGGGAGTGCCGAAAAGTGACTGGGGCGAGTTGGACATTACTTGGTCTGATGCTTGAATTGTATACATGCATCAAGGGATAGGGATGTACCCAAACATTTGCTCATAGCTGTGCAAATGTGTGTGTTCCTGGTCTGCACGCATATCACAATTTGGCATTTGAAGTGTGTTTTTATTTTATTTTACTTTTGAATCCTTCTTCTTTTGTTAGAGGTAGTGAATGTTAATTTGCTGGCTTGCAATAAGGCAGCTTGCCATTTTTTGTAATTTCTCTACCTAAATTACTAATAAATAAAAGTGTTGTCGGTCTAAATCTGCCCATTCTCACAGAGATGAAGAGTTTGTTGGTCTAAATAATGTCTATGTAATTATTATGTGGGCCACACCATATGAAAAAATGGACATCTGCCCAAAAACTCCCAAATTCACATTTATGGCAGGCTTTGGGTTGACAGCCTCAAAGGGTGCCAGAGATGATACATTAAGCTCTCGAGGCAGTCAGCCTGCCCTGCACCCAGCATTTTGTCATTGCCGGGGTTGTGTTTTGTTTCCTCATTGGAGGTCGTTTATGGTAGGCTTTGGGTAGTTACATTTTAATTTTTGTGAGAAGTGATTCTTAGTTATACGATAGGTGAGGCCCATTTTTTTTATTTTTTTTTATTTTGTGGGCTCACCGAAAGTAAATGATTATACATCATATTATTCCATTCAACAAAGTTATAGGTAGCATTTTCGAAACTTTTATTTCAAACTTTTTCTAATAAAAAATAAAAAGTACCCTGCATTTTAACTAGGGAATGAGTTACTTAAATAATTTTAATAAGATTTTAGGCTTTTCCCATTTTCCCTTGGAAAATTGGTATATGGACAAAACAAAATGAAATCTTTCATTGGCAGAAAACTAGGCTAACTCTTACACTCCAGAGGAAACATAAAAGTTAGAAAATACTTATAACCAAACAGGTCCTAGCAATACTTTTAAAAAGATTTGGTCATTCACAGCCGATGAGTTGTCCATATTCTAACCCGGGTCTGTGTTATATAATTTATTGCACCTGGAAATTCAACCTTAGGCCTGTAGGAGCAGCCCAAATCCATAAAATAGGGCTTGGATATTGAAAAGGCTCGGTTTATACATTGGAAGTGGGGAATCAAATGGAATGGTGGACCCAATGTTATGATGGAATCTGGGTTATTTTATCCAGCCCATGTCCATCCATGGCTGGAATCATCTCATCTCTGTAGTGCGCGCAAAGAGGGACAAGGAATCCAAGAGGACATTTGACCCATAGTGATAGGAAAAATCAACAGCCTATGTATTGTCCGCTTATCTACATGCAATTCCACCTTTGTCTCTACCATTATGACAAATATTGCGTAGATTCTAAAGTCCCTAAGAGATATCATCACGGAATTTTGATTAAACAATAGTAATATCGTTTGATTTTAATATTGTAGAATTTTGATTAGATAATATTATTATAATAATATCGTGAGATTTTTAAAATCTCATCAGTTTTTAATTTTTCACAATTTTTGCAGAATAATTATTTAGAATATAAATAATTCAATTTATACCTTTTTATTATATTTTTAATTTTTTATAATAAATATTTTAAATGTATTAGGGATTGAGTGATCTTATAAACTGATTTTGTTTATTGGATGCATATTATTTACTAGTTTTTCATGTCAACTGTTGATCAGGTATCCACCAATCCTCCAATTGGAAATTAAAAGGAAAACTAGTTGGACTTTTAGTTTCTGATGTACTTGAATTAATGCCCACGGTTTCAATGGTGTTATCCTGAGTTACTTGTATATATCGCATGTTTATAATTTATTAGTACTTGCGTATCAACCATCATTCCATGTGAGAGTATTTAAGTTTTTCTAACACACACGTATTCAAATTTAGAGTTGGAAATTATGGCCACCCATTCCATGCCATGCCATTCGCTGCAATGCAGTGGCTGCAGAGATCCCTTTGGTTGGACCGCATGTATGACAAGAAATAGCTAAGCATAAAAAACAAAAAAAAAACCAAAAAAACAAAAAGGAAAGAAGAAGACAAGAAAAAAGGGAGTTACATGATACGCAGGCACCGAATGACAATAGGCAGGCACTCTGAAATCGTACCTGTGGCATACATTATCTCAAGTTAAACTAATGAAACTATGAAGCCTACTGTCTTTAAGCCATGCTCCCAAAATCAGATTGTTTAAACAATCCTAACATCTGATTTATGGACTTTTTTCTTCTTCTTTTTTGAAAAAGGATTATTGGATATTTCTCATTTTATTTCTTCAAGAAATGTTCACCAATCTAATGGTCAGATTAACATAGCCGCCACACGTTAGGCTTAGAATTAATCTTGGAACGAATCACACATGCAAATAGAAAAATGAAAATTGAGCAATTACAGAAAATACAATGATTTACGTGGAAAAACTCTTACGGAAAAAATAACAACCCATTAGTAGCATTAAGGGTATTGTTAATAGGTTACCCCACATATATATATATATATATATATATATAGGCCAAAGTACCTCGATACATCGCTAATGCAAGCTACATACGTGGTCCCCATAGCCCATTGTCGAAGCACATAGTCTAACACCGAAATCCACTAGTGTAGACTTTCATCTCCAATGGATGCAGCATTTGCCATTAATAGCCATGGTAAACAAGGAATAAAGCTCCAAAATATGGTCAAAAGATGAATGGGAGATTCCTATCAAATTTCAAAACCTATAGGCATCAATCAGATCTAACATCAGATGCGAATGAAAGCATTACCAAGACTCAGGAGCATAAGATAAGCAAGCAATGAAAATAAAGCACAAATCAACATAATCTTAGGCACAATAATCCTCTGATACTAACAATTAAGGTCATCTATTCCGCAGGATCACTGTGCACCAATTATAGGGAAATAAAGAAACCGTTCACACCTATGGACTCTACAACAGGTAGAGGTGTACACGAGTCGAGCTTGGCACAGCTCGACTCGACTTGGCCACTAGCTGACCCCAGCTCAAACTCGGCTCGGCTCAGTTCAACGAGCAGCTTAGGCCAATTCGAGCCAAGATCAAGCTTCTGTGGCATTTTCTCAAACACATGGAGTGCACCTTCAATTTCTCACCGAATGTAAAGCAGCAACATCGGTTTAAATGTATTGCATCAAACACTCAGTAGGCAACATAAAAATCAAGATACAGTGTATTTATTTCATATCCATACCTTCCTTGCCACCAGCCGACACTTCGTTGAGTCATTCCATCAAACGCTTGCTGAGCAACATCAATATTAAAATAACCGAGTCACCTAACTGGTTCGATCCGAGTTCCATTCGAGTTGGGGTTCGATCCGAGTCGAGTCGAGCTCTAGCAAGTTCAAACTCGGCTCGAAATTTATTTTTTTAAAGCTAAAAAAATCAGCTCCACTTGGCTCGAACTCAATTTCGAACCGAGTCGAATTGAGCGAGCTAACTCAGTTCATGTACAACTCTACAATTGATGAACCTTGAATCTTGTCATTCTTGAGATATCTCGAATCTTCCTCTTCCACCACAAGTACGATACGAATGGCATGCGGATTTCAAAGTGCCATGGGTTGGGGACCGAGAGCACAAACGAGTTCCACCCACCTTCACCTGGTTTGTAAATTCTATGGGCTAATGTACATTAGAAGCTACCAAATTACATTACATGTGTGACCCAACCTTATGGGCGCGAGTGAGTATTCTTTTGTCCTTTGCCTTGACAACGATGTTATATATAGCCCACCTTAAGAAAAAAGGTTAATAGCATATGCTTGATAATTTATTGCCTATATATTAATAAGAGAATACAATAGTGGCCCATATTTAAGTCATAGTTCTTGATGTAAAGTGGGTCGCAGACAATTTCATGGCCAAGATGGACCAGCGAAGGCCCAATTAAAGGCGGAAGTGATCTAGACCGTTAGAACTTTAAAACATGCATATCTCGTAAACTAGGATAAGTTATTCAACATAATATATATGATTTTGGGGCAGGAGAAGCTAAAAACCCTCTTTCTTGTAGTGATTGAATTTGCAAGATTCTATCAAATCGATGGTCAAAAGTCCATGATATATATATATATATATATATATATAGAGTAAGTTTTAGTAAGTTTTAGTTTGATCATAGGAGTTGTGCCCAACATGAAAAGGGCTTTAAAAAATTAGGGGAATAACGTGGTTAGGCTAAATTGGACACTTACTATTTTTGGCCGAAAACGATGAAGTCTAGTAGAAATAATGACCATCTATAAATAGTAAGTTTACTATTCATAATAAGTCATGATTTTCGGGAGTTGTAGTTTTATTCTAAAACTTTTTTCCTATTATTGATATCACTATTTAAAAGATTGTAAACTCATTTTTATTATCAATCAATTAATTTTCAAATTTCTTAGAAATCATTTTTATTTTCCCTCATGGATTTGAGAAATTTTTGTGAGGAATATAAAGAAGTTTCGTGGATTCAGAGTAATTATCCCCTTAAGGAAAACGGTGATCAACCTCATCATGTCCATCCATGTGTCGGTCCTAATATTAGTTGATAGGATATGCTGACCTCAGACATTTTTATGCTATCCGTTTTAAAACTATTTGGATTACTAGCTATATATGGTGACACTTATCAAAATTGAAAACTCATGTACATTAGTTAGAGATGCCCATACTTATATCACATGGGTTATTTGTAAAGTGGGTATGTCATTTCAGTTTTTATATTTATTAACTTAGTAATTCCTTAATTAAAAAAATTGTTTAGCGCTTATTGTGGGGAAAATTAAATTAGTCTGTTGTACAGGATGTGTAACTAATCATAAGAGAAATATCTTCAAGATGAATTTATTAGAATACCAGGATGAGCTTCCTAAGCTGATAGGGCATAGAGATCAGAAGATATACCAAGTGACTCTCCTGACAGAAAGATAGGCCTGAGCTGACCCTGAGCTGAGCTGAGCTGCTTAAGGGCAGAGCTTGGTGGGGTGAATCATCTCCCGAGCCGACCAAATCAACCATGATCAGAGGCGGGATGGAAAACTCAGAGAGATCCCACTTCGAACTAAGAAATGAAAGATTCAGTACGATTCTACTCGAAGATCACCTCGACCAAGGCGGGCTCGATGATACTTTAAGAAGTAGATTCACATCTAAATAGGACCATTCAGCAAATCTAGTGAATCTCGTCAGGATACGTAAGTCTTTAAGCCGCCTAAAGACCTTATAAGTGCACCCATTGTGGATGAAGGTAGGTAAGTAACAAAAACTCTAGATCAAGTCATGCTTCTACTTTTAGTATGCTCACCTGACTCAGGCATCGGATTGTCCCCGGCCACAATTGGCACCCCCGCTATTATTTACATGTTGATGCAAGTATACATGTGTCTGTACAAGTGACTACAACTATCCATCTAATTCAACCAGTAACAATACTCACCATCAATAAGCGTTGCAACCTAATCTTTTGATCCTTTTGAATTTATTTTTCATGATTTTGTATCTTTTAAAATATTAGATATTTTACAATGACAAAATGCTTGTGAAAGTGGTCGTTGGTGATTTTCCTTCTAAAAACCGAATGTGACGGTAAACCGAAAAAGTTGAAGCTGGGTAGCCTGATCTAAACTGTCATATCAGAATAAATATAAAATTTCTTTTCTTCTTTCTTTTTCTTTCCTCTCTTTTCGTAACAACCATGCACCTAAACTGTTTCAACCTATGGGTTTTACTGGTCCAAATCGCTGGTTCATATTGGTGTAAGCCACTTGGGCAGCTTTTAGAGACCTTGAACGATTTGAATTGAACATAATGAAAAGAAAGAGCTATGGTCACCGTCTATCTTGGGATTGAACAGTCCGGTGAAGTTTTTAAAACACAGATTCCCAGTGCTGAAAATAGCATATTATAGGCTGTCCTGATTTTGGTCCAGGCCCATCCCATGGCCACTAACCCATTCGAGCCCGGATCTGAGCCACGCCCATTTCAGAGCTTCATACAAGTACTGATCAGCACGTCAGGTTGTACCTTCTGGTCCCATCAGGCATTTGGCCATATTCCATCCGAGGCTTATATTTTTATTTATTGGGCTGTAAGAACAGTCCAAATCTATAAAATAGCAATTAAACCACGGAAGGTCTCCACCTAACATATTGAAAAGGCTATTTTTATCCATTGGAAATGTAAAATCAACACAGACTTTGCATATAGCAGACCTTGGTGAATGGTCAAATAATAACCACTTCTGGTACTCTTCCATGTAGAGCTATTTGTTATCGTTTGTTACAACCGACCTAAAGCTATCAACAAAATCTATATATATATATATATATATGAGATTGAGTTGTAGTTGCAGGTGTACCAGTGAAGTTGTGAGTAGTCTTGAGGTGTGAGGTGCTGTAGTTGAGTGTGGTATATTATTGTAGTATTTTAGTTGTAAGGTTTAGTTGAGTGTCTTATAAGTGTGAATGTGTAATTTGTAAGTGTAAAGTGTGGTTGTGATTTGTTGTGTATTTTACCTTTGTATACACAAGGTTTTTGTACTTTATTACTTTATCTTTTCTTACAAGTGGTATCAGAGCCACTGTTTTGTCCAGGGACCATCCATTGTGAGTAATGCGACGTTTTGAAGCTGATCGGGGACCAAACTTCTTGAAGGTAAAGATTGACAGGTGACCACACTAAGCACGGTGAGGGATCTTGCAAATATAATTAGAGGGCTCGAGAAGCTGAATAATCATAATTACGATTTATGGCGTTCATGCATGGAGTCATGGGTTCATGATGACCATAAGGGGTTGGCCGACTCAACCACATCTCATAGAGCTCGAGAGCTAGTTCACAAATCAAGAAACTCTGGCCAAACAGATGGCTGCCCTTTTTTTAAAAATTAAAAATTAAAAATTAAAGATTACAAAAATGCACCTTTTATTTGGAAGGAAAAATCCATCACCAGATCAAAGAAATCAGAGACCGAGACTATCTTGCGAAAAGGAAGTTCTCGGCCAGGGAAGCTTTGCGAAACAATATAGATAATCGAAGTTTAGAAAAATCGAAAATATTATTCTGATTACTGCCCGAGTCGATCCTCCAACCTCACCCACAATCAAAAGTTATGATGGCAAAAGTCTATCCCTCAACTTTTCTCTCAATCACGAGTGTCTCTACCAACTTAATTATTGACTTGTTCTTATTTTTTAATTAAAAATAAAATATTTAACTATTTATTTTAATTCTAAGTACACTAAAATTCAGGGTTGTTACACCATATATGATTTAAATGAGCCAAAAGAGGGAAAGATTTTGGAGGGTGAACTTTCTATATATACTGTTTCCAATCATGTGGTCTATGTATATCAAGGATGAGGCTGATTTTGGACACTGCAGGGTCTAACATGAGGTAACTCACTTAATGGTTGGATGGATTTCACAGTAATTCTATAGTGGGGCCCACCCAATCCAGCAACTCTTCACTTTGAATAACTTTCATCTAGACAAGATTTATTAATAAGAGTTATAATTAGGCAACTAGTTGGACGTCCAATTAATTGTGTGTGAGCATTACTCTCTTTTTATTTCTCTCTACAAACAAACACACACTATATATATTATTCAAATTTAAAGGATTGTGAACTTTTGGCCACTCATTTCACGACATGCCATTGGCTACAATCCAGCTGCTGCGGAGATCCCTTTGGGCGTATCATATCTGTAACAAGAAGCAGCTAAGCATAAAAAGAAAAGGGAGTTATATAATACTCAGGCAGCAGACTGCGCTTGATACGCAGGCACTCTAAAATAGTACAGGTAGCCTGCGTTATAGTAAGTAAAACCAGTGAAACTATGGAACCCACTATCCGTAAGTCACAATACGTAAAATCAGATAGTTCGAACAATCATAACCTCTGATCTGGTCATACTTTTGTTTGTTGAAAAGGGACCATTGGATGTTTCTCAGTTTTAAATGTCTAATAAACGTTCACCAATCCAATGGTCAGATTATCATATAAGCTTAATATTTGGTCAATCATGATATATCTAAACTAAAACCCATAATTTGGACATGAGTTTTACTTATGTCTCCCACCAATGTAATTTCTAATTGCCTACCTGCCTGCGTATCATCCATGAGACTATGCCGAGTATCAAAGTTTTCCCCGAGAAAAAAAGTGAGCATGTTTAAGAGAAAAATACAATCAAAGGATCCGAGTTTCTTACTAAAAAGACTTCTAAGATGATAGAGACATACGGAATTTTCGAGGTGACTATGATGAGCAGAAAGATTTACTGAGTTCACCACACTTTATCAACCAGTTGTGACACATCTAACTTAAACGTGGCATACATTTTCATCCATCCAGACCATGCAAATTTTGGTTACGATTGTGGATCAAACATCCCAAAAGTCATAGGTTCTGGATTGGATTAAGTGTCCCAATGCAATTAAGAACACTATAACTTAATAGTAATATGATCGTACCAGAAGAATCCACGCTAGTATTGTGTTTTTGGACTGCTCTTGTGGGTTAGACGGCGGCACTTACCTACTGCAGAGATTCCATAGATTTCTTTCCTTTTTTTTTGGTAGTACCAGAAATGGCCACCAAAGGAAAATTTCACGTAGACACGCCTTATTGGAACAATGTGTATGTGCAATGATAAACTAAAATCTTACAGACCTTTCACAATGACTCTTACTTGAACCGGTGGGCCACCTCTTCAATGTGAGTCTAACACTTAATATATGATGATAAAGTGTCTTGTTTACTGATCTTTTGTGGACAAGACACTTTATGGCCAGCCATCTATCTGGATGGTTCAGATCTGTGAGAATGTGCATTGATTGGATAGGGAAAGTTCACACATAGGGCTCAAATATTGCCTAGATTTTGAAGTCCTGTGACATTGTTAAGAAATTTTGATTAAACGATATTATCATGGTAATATCATTTTTAATAAAAATCTCAGAGTTTCTCACAGTTTTACTCTTAGATTATTGTAATTTTAATAGAAAATTTATTTAGAAGTTAAAATAATGCAAGACAAATGTCAAAATCTGAAAATCCCCAGTGAAATTTCTGAGGCCGAGAAATTGTCAAGATCTAAATTTGTTACAATGATACATGCATAAAACACAAACATTCCTCACACATGTGACAAATGTAATCTGAATATAGTTTTGCCAAGTCCATTTTCATTGTATTCCAACTGGAATTTTTGGTTATTTTAAAACTTCAAGACTAGAATGTAGTTAGTAGTTTTCTGAGAAACCGAAGCTCAATTTGAGTAGTTGTTTCCTATATATACCCCACCACTCTTACATTAGGTCACCACAAATCAAAGAGAAGAAAAAGGAAGTCAGAATAGGAAGATGGGTGCTTGTTTAAGGGCATTTGTTCTCCTCATCTTCCTTCTCTTTTCCCAAGCTTCCCTCCACGCAAAAGCTCAGAAATGCAAACCCAGTGGCAAATTGAAGGGTAAAAAACCGCCCCACGGTGAATGCAACACTGAGAACAACTTTGATTGCTGTGAAGAGGGCAAGATTTTGACGCAAGGATGAACGTGATGAGGATAACTACTCTGAATCCACGGAGCTTCTTTGGACTCCTCACAGAGACTTCTCAAATCCACAAGGAAAGAAAGCAGAAAATAGAAATAAATTCTAAGAAAATCGAAATTGATTAATTAATGAATAAAAACGAGTTCACAACCCTTTAAATAGGGGTACCAAGCAATGGGAAAGAAATCAGAATCAAACTACAACTCAAACTCCTAGAATCCGCGACTTACTATAAATAGTAAACTTACTATTTATAGACGGTCGTGATGTCTACTAGTGCGCAAGGTTTTCGGCCAAAATAAGTAAGTGTCCTATTTGGCTTCACCAAACCGTTCTCCTAATTATTCTAAGCTCTTTTCACCTTGGGCGCAACTCCTAAAGCCCGACGGATGAAGAGTTATAACCAAACTAAAACTTACTATTTATAATAAAAACGAAATTAAAACGGGGAAACGACCGTCTATCCACGGGTTTTCCACAATTTCGGGCTGCGCAACCAGGCATAGCGGGGTTGGTTGGCTAAAGTAGCTCGTTCTAACTGAAAATCATATATTTTACGTCAGGTAACTCATTCCGGATTGCGAGATACGCCTGATCTAAGGTCCGACGGTCCGGATCACTTCTGTTGTCGACCAGGCCTTTTCTGATCCATCTTGGCCATGAAACTGTCTGCAACCCGCTCTACATCAGATTTACACCACATACAAATGTTCGCCACCCGTGTCGAACCAAACAAAGGCTGTCTTGACAATCAACAGCTTTGAGGAGGGTGGAGATGGTGGGGCCCCATCAGAATGTGATAACAAATACCATGACGAAGACACGCCTGTGGTGGCACTCTCGACTGGGTGGTTCAAGGCAAACAACCAATGGAGATGCCTCAACAAGATAATCATTCATGGAAACGGGCACAGTGTGGAAGCTATGGTAGTCGACGAGTGTGACTCAACTATGGGGTGTGACACAAATCATGATTACCAACCTCCTTGTCCCAACAATATTGTCGATGCCTCCAAAGCTGTTTGGAAAGCCTTGGGCGTGCCAAAAAGTAATTGGGGCGGGTTGGACATCACCTGGACGGATGCTTGAATTGTATATATACATGCATCAAGGGGTAGGGATATGCACCCAAACATTCGCTCAAACCCATGCAGATGCGTGTGTTCATGGCCTGCATGCATATCATAATTTGGCATTTGAGGTGTGCTTTTTTTTTTTTTTTTTAAATCCATTTTTTTTGTTGGAGGTAGTTAATGTTTGTTTGCGTTGCAATAAGGCAGCTTGCCGTTTTATGTAAATGCTGTACTTAAATTACAAATAAATAAAGGGTGTTGTCTGTCTAAATCTGACCATTCATACGGAGATGAGTTTCTGGGTCCAAATCAGGTCTATATAATCACTACGTGGGCCATACCATACAAAACTCTCAAAATCACATGGTCCCCTTATGGTTGGATCGGCCTTGCTTTTGCGGCGTCAAAATTTCTTAGTTGAACGGGTTGATACCATATACAATTCACAATGGCTCTATAATTAAGCAGGGTTGTAGAATAAACAATTTCTACAAATGTTAGAGGGTGTCCGGCTTCCTTTTCCATTCATTTTACTGAGTCTTGATCTCTTTCTGAAGCCCATGGTTGAGTAATCCAGAGCATCAGTCGGTTTAAGAAGCTGGCCGTGATTCAGTGACTCATATACAGGTGCGGATCACTTGCCAAAGATCCAGATGGATGGTACACATGTTAGGGATTCGGGTCATTCATCAGGTAAGATATATTGTCAACATGCCGTCAAATATAGTGTTGTTCACTAATCAAGGAGTTCAAACATGTATAGAGAAAATGGTTCACTTGTTGTCTACCACCCTTATTTTCGTACCTGATGAACGTCCAATATTATCTCTGACATGTGAACAGTGCCAGTGGATGTCTTACATGTGTTGAGAATCTATGATAGCAGTGCATGGCCCAATTAAATCTCCTCACCCGTGGTCACCATGGACATTTGTGGTGGCATGGTCACCAGGAATCCACATCCTCTTTTGGGTCACCATTTGGTGTATGTGAAATCCATTCCAGTCCATTTAATAGCCCTTGTGTTCATTGACATGCGAAATATCCTCCCAATATTAGAAAACTCTGATACCAACTGTAAAGATTGTTTGTTTGGCAGGATCACTATATGCACCTATCATATATCTATGGGCTCAACATTAATTTGATGAACCTTGAAGCTTGCTGTTCTTGAGATATCTTGAATCTTCCTCTCCTACTATTCGTCTGTGTGCAACACAAATGAGAAGCGGATTGCCAAGTGTGGTGGATTGCGCACCGCGAGAGCACAAATCACTCCTACATATTTCTGGGCTCGTCTTCCACAAGAAAGTTCACCTAGTTTGAAATTTTGTCAGTAAGATACATTTGGGCCTAGCAAATCACACGTGTGACCATAACCTTTTGAGCTCAACTGAAGTTTTTTGTGGTGTTCTTTGTCTGTGGTGGAACTATTTGGATTACTAGCTAGCTATCGTAATACTTATCAGAATTAAAAACCCATGTACAGTACCGTTTAGAGATGCCGGCACTATATTGCATGTGCGTACTCCATTAAATTAAGTGAGTGTGTTGATATATTCATTGGCTTAAACCTTAAAAAAAAAAAATGATTAGTTCACCCTTTTTGTTAGTTCTTACTTTCTCCAAAACTTTAATTTAAATACTAGGCCTGACCTTTAGCTAGGGAATGGTTACCTAGATTATTTAAATAAGATTTTATTGATGAGTTCAATCACCGTCTTCCTCAGGGATAACTAGTCCAAATCCACTGACCTTCTCTGAACTACTTAAAGAGATTCCTCGAATCCACGAGGAAAACAGAAATAAATTCTAATAAATTTTTAAATAATTTAGTGATGATAAAAACGAATTTACAATCCTTTAAATAGTGATATCAAATCTAGGAGGAAATTTCATAAT
Source organism: Magnolia sinica (assembly GCF_029962835.1). Lineage (NCBI taxonomy): Eukaryota > Viridiplantae > Streptophyta > Magnoliopsida > Magnoliales > Magnoliaceae > Magnolia > Magnolia sinica. The sequence continues at coordinate 511,154 of NC_080590.1, read as the reverse complement.
CAAATGCCAACTCAAAACTCTCTAAAAACATGACTTACTATAACTTACTATTTATAGACGGTAATGATTTCTATTAGATTTCATGGTTTTTGGCCAAAAATAATAAGTGTCCAATTTGACCTAACCATGTTATTTTCCTAATTTTTCTAAGACCTTTTCATGTTGGGCACAACTCCTAAAACTCAAAAGATTAAAAAGTTATGACCAAAACTAAAATTTACTATAAAAAGTAAAAAATGAAATTAAAATGGACTTTCGACCATTGATCTAATGGAATCTTGCAAATCTAGCGTGGGCAACCCAACATAGTAGGTTGGTTGGCTAAAGTAGCTTCTCCTACCTTAAAGTCATATATTATACGTCGAATAATTCATTCCAGTTTGCGAGATATACCTGTTTTAGGGTTCTGACGGTCCTAATCACTTCCGCCTCCTATAAGGCCTTCTCTAGTCCATCCTAGCCATGAAAGTGTCCATGACCCGCTCTACATCATCGATGGTCGGTGAGCTGTGGTCACCATCCTTCTTGGGATTGGACAGTCCGGTCAAGTTTTTAAAACAATGATCCCAAGTGCTGAAAATAGCATATTATCGGCTGTCCTAATTCTGGTCCAGGTCCATGCCAGGATTACTAATCCACTCCAGCCCTCTAGGTAAGGATCTGGGTCAGGCCCATTTCAGAGCTTTGGACAAGTGCTCAGCCCGTCAAGTTGTGTCTACTCATCCCATCAGGAATTTGGCCATATTCTAACCCGGGACTAACTTATCATCTATTGCGCCTAGAAATTCAGCCTTAGGCCCGTAGAAACAACCAAAATCCATAAAGCAGGGCCCGGATATTGAAAAGGCTAGCTAGGTTATCCATTGAAAGTGTAGAATCAAATGGAATGGTGGACCCAATGTTGTGATGGAATCTGGGTTATTTTATCCAGCCTATGTCCATCCATGGCTGGAGTCATCTCATCTCTAAGGTTTTGATGGTCTTGATCACTTCCGCCTCTGATCGTGCCTTCTCTAGTCCATCGTAGCCATGACAGTGTCCACGACCCGCTCTACATCATTGATGGTCGGTGAGCTGTGGTCACCATCCTTTATTGGGATTGGACAGTCCGGTCAAGGTTTTAAAACAATGAAAATAGCATATTATGGGCTGTCCTGAGCTGTGGTCACCATCCTTTGTTGGGATTGGACAGTCCGGTCAAGGTTTTAAAACAATGAAAATAGCATATTATGGGCTGTCCTAATTCTGGTCCAGGTCCAGGTCCATCCCACGATTACTAATCCACTCCAGCCCTCTAGCTAGGGATCTGGGTCAGGCCCATTTCAGAGCTTTAAACAAGTGCTCAGCCCCTCAAGTTGTATCTACTGATCCCATAAGGAATTTGGCCATATTCTAACCTGGGCCGACGTTATTATTTATTGCGCCTAGAAATTCAGCCTAGTTAGGTCCGCAGAAACAGCCCAAATCCATAAAGCAGGGCCTGGATATTGAAAAGGCTAGGTTTATCCATTGAAAGTGTAGAATCAAATGGAACAGTGGACCCAATGTTGTGATGGAATCTGGGTTACTTTATCCAGCCCATGTCCATCCATGGCTGTGGGACAAGGAATCCAAGATGGCATTTGACCGATAGTGACCGGAAAAATCATCAGCCTACGTCTTATCTATGGCCTACTCCACCTTTGTCTCTTCCATTATGACAATTATATTGCCTAGATAATAAAGATCACCCGATATATTATCATGCAATTTTTATTAAACAATATTATTGTGATAATATCACTAGATTTTAATTAAACAATATTATTGTGATAATATGGGAAGATTTTCAAAATCTCAGCAGTTTATAATTTCTCAAAATTTTAACAGGAGAATTATTTAGAATTTTAAATAATTCGATTTATACATTTATATCATATTTTTATTTTTATTTTTAAATTTTTTTATAAAAGATGTTTTAAATGTATTATTTTGGCAAGATTTTCCTGATAATATGACTAGAAAAACAATAAAATATGAAAATCTTGTGAGAAGTTGTCAAGAACGAGATTGCTACTCTGGTGGCTACTTTGCACTCTTCATCAAACGTATCAACCGTGTGAGTTTAAAATCGAAGGGAATTATTTGATGCTCTGGTAGAGTTTAATGGTTGATGGGAATTATTTGATTCACACGTGTGGAAAAATTAATATAAGTTATATATAAATATCAAAGCACACTGTGTGATGGATTAAGTAGTTGTAAAAACTAATAACTCAAATGAAATTTCAAGAATTCAAATCATGGCTATCGACACAAGAAAAAGTATCCTAAGCTATATACATATCTAGATAGAGGGAAAACGAAAAGAAATTAATAACTAATGGTTTAACTTGAAGAGGTATTCTTTTTACATTTAAATGGACAACAACAAGTTTCACCGTAATTCAGGTGTAGCTTTAGGAGTAGATATTAACAGTTCGTTAAAAAATTCCCATTGATCAGAGCTCAAAGAAGGTATAAAATGGAAAGATAAATGTCCTGAAATCCATCAAGAGTGTCCTGAAAACCATAAGCTAGAGTCAACCAACGATATAGGATGACAAACCTGGGAATGTGAATTTTACGTGGGGCCCATTGTGATGTATATGGCTTATCTATGTCATCCATCCATTCTGCTAGCTGATTTTAGGGCATGAGCCCAAAAATGAGGCAGATCTAAAGCTCAAGTGGACCACATCAAAGAAAAGAGTGAGAATTAAAGGCCCATCGTTAATAACTTTTTGAGGGTCCAAGAAGTTTTGGATCAAACTGATTTGTGTTTTCCTCTTATCTATGTTAATTAGTTTGACCTTATTAACAAGTTAGATGACAAATAAACAGTCTTCTAGGACATGGGAAGAAAAACATTTCAATAGTAAAAGCGTTACCAAGAATATTGTTACTTGTGGTGTGGGACACTTGAGCTTTGGATCTGCCTAATTCTTGGTCTTACAGCTAAAATTTTCTAATAAGACATAGGAACGGCGTGGATATCTCTCTCTCTCTCTCTCACTGTTTTCATTTTTCATGGCCCATCGAAGTTTTAGATCAAAGTAAAACTTGGTCTTTGGGGGTTTCATGAGGTGCTGCTTCAAATGAACTGTTCAGATTTTGGATCCACATCACGTATGATGGGTTCTCAAAAAAGCTCCTATGTAGTACGTACGAACTAGTTCGCAGGTGAGCATTTTCGTATGTATATATATTATAACATTTGGTATCAGATAAGAATACGCACCAGTATGCTAGATTCTTTTCTAATCCAAGGAGGGCTGATATTAGGCATCATATCCAGTCAGAGGCCTTTCCGACTCAGATTGTAATGGGGCTATGAACGCAGGGGCTGTGAGTGTAGCACCGTTGCTGACCGTCGTGCAGGGTATGGGATTCAGATCCAGAAAACCTCTACTCCAGATGGGTTATCAACCACGGCTTTGTTTCTGAGCACCAACAAACATAGATGCTTGAAAGGCCGGTATTTGATCTGCAGCCATAACTGTCATCGTCGGGAGTTGTGGAATCGAGGGTTATTACCCCTGACCAGCAGCGACACATTCTGGGTGAAAACCCAATTAAGTTCAGATCGTATCTTGCCAACTGTCATGGCCCGCTTCAAATAATCTGAAATCCGCCGGCAGCCATGGCCATGATGGAGAATCCGATCGCGGCCATGGATTCTAACAGCCTTATCCATGAGTGCAGATAGTCAGGGTGGAGGCCAAATCCATGATTGGCAACAGACCTTGATTCAGCAATACGGTTCCAAAAAAAAACGCTGCATGAGATGGGTTTCCAGCGCTGCTCATGTGGCAAACCCATCTCTACCTCCACTTCATCTTCTCCGTTTTGTCGCTATAGCGACCATAGCTCTTTCCGCCCACACTGGGTTTCCGGCGCTACTCATGTGGCAAACTCATCTCTACCTCCACTTCATCTTCTTCATTTTGTCAGCTATAGCGACCATAGCTCTTTCCGCCCACACTGTCCGCACCAACAGCCATTAATGGCGGATATCACCTTCGTCAATGGCATCAATGCAAACAGGATCTGAGCAACGGCAATGGCGTGCCCTCCTCTCCTTCTTCTTCATTTTCAGCGGGAACGACCAGGGCATTAGTGCTGTCTTCCTATTCCGTTCAGACGGTTATTGATGGTGGTTGTTAATTCGGTCGCGAGATGAAGGGGCTGAGGATTTTCACCATTCCAGTACATTGATTCTTTTAAGGGCCTGTTTTCAGCAACAAATGAACCTGACTTGGGCCCGTTTGAGCATATACAGGGCATTATTCCAGGGCCCACTTTGGAGATAAGTATGGGCCCATTTCCAGCAGTTTTTTGGGTCCGATTTTGAGCTCGTTCGGGCAGATTCCATGCCCCATTTCAAGGCCCACTAAGGTTTTCTTTGGGCCATTTAATGGATTTCTTGAATGGCTAGAATATGGGCTGGATTTTGGGCCTATTTTCAATATGTGTTATTAGGCCTCTCTAATGACCAATTTGAAAGCTATTCTAGCACAGCCAAATACCAGATTATTATTATTTTTGGGACCCACCTTGGTAATTTGGGCCCTAATTTGGGTATCTTTCATGATCATTGTAGGCCCAACCCATGGGTCCTAATGTCTTATTATTTTTTCTTTGGACCTTTAGGGGCCCACTTGGGTACTTGGGCCTATTGTCCAAGATGATGATTCTAGCCTTTTTTTTTTTTTTACTTGGGTCATTTCAGTACAAATTGAAATCTAATTGATGGTTGGTTAGCTCTAGTAATTTAATAAATATGGTTAAATTTATAGGTTTTGATCTGACCCAAATAGAGCCATTACTCATATGTTTGAGGCTGATATTAAATTGTTGACCATTAAGAATTCAATCCAACCATCACTTTAGAATATGTTTAAGCCTACGAGCAGTCAACATTAGCCATATTTTGGGCTAAATCAGAACCATTTCAGAGTGGTCCATTATGGGCAGGACCATGTAGCAATCCTTAGGTCTAGGAGTGGGGATTTAAGCTAGTTGTGTTAGTCACCAAAGTGACCTCAATAGGCAAAAATTTTTGCTTTCTGACTTCAATTTATGGAATTCAATGATTATCCATATTAGGATTACATTTAGTTGCGTTCGTTTCCATAGCGGGCGGTGGTCAGAACAAAGATGTATCATCGCTTGGTAGGATATGAGCGGAGTGAAGTGATTGGTGATGGTGATATAACTTTAAGATATTCATTTTGTCCAAAGGTGATGGATGTCTTAGATTTATTTTACTAGCACCGGTCAGCTTCATGTTCAGTAGAGCCTCTTGTATGTTGCAATTTTACCCCAAAGAGGAGTCACAATGATATGTCGAGCTCTTATCATAATTTGATAACTATGGCCCATTATCATTCTTGGTCATTTGATTAAAGGCCCAAATCAATCGAATATTAATACATGCATAATGTTTGTGGTTTACATTCATGTAGTACAATGTAAGACTTGTTCATTCATTGATGTGAGTGTTAGGCTTTGTATGTCCAGCCATGATTGTTTCTAATGTTCTAAACTAATTTAATTTCTTACATTTGCTTATTGGGTCCAACTTTAAGAAAATGAAGCACTATTTAGAAAATCGTTCTTCGGGTCATACAAAGGATTGCACACAATTTAAAGAATGAGTTGTTTCTAAGGGTAATAATCAAATTTTAGTTTGTTTTGAATCTAATTTACCTAATATGTCCACAAACTCTTGATGGATAGAATCTGGTGCAACTATTCACATATGTAATTCCACACAGGATATGTTCCAAAGCCAGATACCAACCGATACAGAAAGGTCAATTTATATGAGGAACAGCATTAGAGCAGACGTGGAAGCTATTGGAGTCTGTAGGCTTAGGTTATTGTCAGGACACTTTCTTGATCTAGTAGATAATGTATATGTGTCTTCTATAAGGCGCAATTTGGTTTCCATTTCCCGTTTAGACAAATTTGGTTATGAATTTAAATTTAAAAATGAAAAATTAAGTATTTCCTATGATTCGGTTATGATTGGTTTTGACACTTTAGTCAATAACCTTTATCAGCTAGATTTGAATGTTTCACATATTTACAGTATTAACTCATCACATGGAAACACTAAACACATTAAGCGAAGGTTAGATTGTGAAAATTTCTTCATGTTGTGGCACAATCAATTAGGCCATATCTCTCGTGAGATATTAAAAAGGCTTGTGTGTGAATGAATTCTTCACTCTCTGGACTTCTCGGACTTTGGGGTCTGCATAGATTGCATTAAAGATAAACAAATTAGAACCAGGAAAAAGGATGCCACTAAGAGCGTAGGACTCTTGGAAGTGATTCATAGAAACATCTGTGGACCGTTTCCTTCAACATCTTGGAATGGGCAGAAATATTTTATTATTTTCATAGACAACTACTCTCGTTACGAGTACTTATACCTTATTAACGACAAATTAGATGCCCTGGATACATTTAAGATATATAAAGTTGAAGTTGAGAATCAACTTGATAAAATGATAAAAGTCGTCAGATCCGACCATAGTGGTAAGTACTATGAAAGGTATGATGAATCTGGGCGTAATCTAAGGCAATTCGCTAGATACCTACAAGATTTTGGCATCATCTCCCAGTATACCATGCCTATCAGAATGGTGTAACGGAAAGGCGTAATCACACCCTAAAGGACATGATGCGGTTTATGATTAGTAATTCAACTATAACATTCGGAAAATTTTCGTACTAGTTAAGTGGATTGACCGACTTATTTGGGATTTGTGGACCCAGGAGACCTGGGACCAAATCACCACCCCCGACCAAAACCATGACCATGCAAGGCCACATGCATGGTTAGATCCAATCATCAACCAAGACCTAGGGTTAACGCCGAGGACCAGATTTCTCCCCAGGGTGCCCCGATTCACCGTTTCGGTCGTAAGACGGGTATCACCAGCCCATTAGGCCCAAAATCCTGGAAAGGCATATACCTTGGCGAGCTTGACGTCCATTGCAAGTATTGAGTCAGGATGGTGCACAGAAACTACTCAACTTGGGCCCACCGGCTAGGTGTATAACGAACGCGAATAACCAGCATAATAAACCAAAACGACCAACACCTCATTCGATTATGAAATTGAGGAGTTTGGACCATTGGATGTTGGCCAAATTTGAAACACCCATCCGGGTTATTGCCTTGGCCAGATCTTTACACGTTGAGATTCAACTGGCGATGGGACACCATTAAATCACAAACTGGGCCCTCAAGATCCATCTATATGCCTGATCACTGGTTCACAACATTCTGTAACTTATCCACTACCGAGATGCCTATCCTTAGACACGGATTACCCTGTGTGCCTCCCCTCATAATCCTACTGACCTAAACGGACCCTTATAGGGTTATTATGAGAGACCAAGTGTCATTGGGGTTGTTTGCACCCAAACTGGCACTATAAGAACCCCATTTTCTCACACCCTTCTCCCTTACACGAATTTGTTATTTGACCTAGGGGATTTCTAAAGGAAGAAGAAAGAGAAAGAGAAGGGAAGGTAGGGAAAGAGAGGGCTAACCGAGGAGAATTGATTTCCTCTTCTTCAGGAGGACTCCATGCCACAACCGAGAGCTATTTCGAGTTCCCTAGGATCATAAAAAGGTGAGATTCGACCCTTGACCCAAACCCTAGATTAATCGGGTTTTCTTTTCCCAAATTTCCTTATAGACTTCGTATGTTGGATAGGTTCCGACGCCCTCCGTCGAACTCTATCTTTGAAAACGCTAAGTGAGGGAGACTCGCTGCAAAGGTGCGGACTATTAATTTTAGGTTTCCTTTTATCGACCCCTGAGGGTCCAAATAATGATCATAGGTCGTGAGCTACCCTTATAAAATAATTACGCATTTTACCTTTAAATGAACTGCCGTTTGTTTGTTTCAAATAAATCTATTGCAGTCCACATGTTTAATGAAATGCTTGATGATTTTCATTCAGACTCTTGTTGTTGATCACATGTTCGATGAAATGCTTAAGTCATGACAACAAATGCTACTCGTATGTTAATTTTGATGATTTTATAAATGTGTAAATCTACTAATGTTTATATGTTTGATGAAATGCCTGTGTGAACCTGACAATAATATTATGTTAGAGTAAAGTAGCGATTGCCAAGTCATGGAGACATATGATTTCTTCCATCCTCAGGAACATCGACTAACTGCCTGAATTAAGGAGCGACTTGATCCAAGCAGGCCGCATTTGGCTTGTTCGACCAACCTAGGTTGAACTTGGAAGACCGACAGTAGTCAGACTACATGGGACATTTGTACCAATGTCGGTTGGGCTGAAGTACCCCAGGTCGGCCGAACCAACTTGAAAGTCGACGAATTGCTTAGAATCCTTGGATTGAAATAACTTTGAATAAAACCTAGAGTACCCACATTACTACTGAATGAGTCTACTTTAAATCGCAAACAAAAATATCCGCAAGACTCATGAGCCGGTCATGGTGGTATGGGACACCGTGTTTAAGCTGTCGGCCTACGATGGGGCGACAAGCCTCCCCATAGTAACCAATGAGCAACCAAGGAAGCTATGAATTAGATATTCCAAATCATAATGATATCGCGACCGTCCCATGTGTACGTATGAGTGACGACTTTTATGTAAACCGTGAACTCCCTCCACTTGTCGATGAGCTGCCTAACCCTGTGCGTCCAGACTGTGCGTCCAGACTGTGTCATCGGGGTCCATGGTGATCGGTCGAGACTATTGGTCGGGCTAGTGTTAGCCTCCTATCGGTGGGGGAAACTGTCGCATTGGTCATGGACCCGATATCGGATTTCGAGACGCAGGTAAGGAGTATTTTTGCCGCTCCGAGCCTCGTCAATCGGTTGAGACCAATATAAGATAAGGGTACTTTAGTTTCCCCCAAACTACTGGGTGAACACAACTAAACAAATACTTAACTAATGATTTGAATCCATCGCATTGCACTATTTAGGAGCATACATCATGTTATAACTTCATATTTCATATTTAATAAGAGTTATTAGAAAATGTCGTTTTCTCTTAATATCCTTACCTACATTGATTGGATTGATAACATGCGTAGCTCATTGTTAGTAGAACCACTGAGTTGATCACTCACTCCTACTCTGAGATGGTGTTTTAAAACACCAACCAAACAATTCTATAGATACATGTACTACTGAGGCTGATGCACTCGAACACATATATATGGACTAGGAGGCGAAATTCTCATTCTTCCAGCTTTCTGACGGGCCGACTTAGACGACATATCACTTGATTTTAGGCGTTACATTTGGACTGGGATGCCTTATTCTTTTTGGACATATTATTTTTGAGAGCTTTAAATGAATATTGGGCCTGGTTATAGGCCCGTATCCCGACTCGATGTATAGGACATATTCAGTCTACTTTCTTTTCCTTAATCTTGATCATTTTAGAACTTGTTACATGTTTAAGTATAATTACTTAGGCGCTTGATCATTATATGATGAATACTCGAATGAACTTTCTGCCCAAAGGGGAGAGATTAATGTCCAGGATCTCGAGAGTCGAGTACTACATGACTCTCGAAATTTCGGGATGTTACATCAACGTTGCCAGAATCTGTGTAGGGTGATGCGTTGAAAACAGTTGTGCATATCCTTAATAGAGTCCCGAGTAAGGCTATGATAAAAACTCCATATGAATTGTGGACAGGACGAAAGCCTAGTTTACGATACTTTCATGTATGGGGTTTTCCTGCAGAAGCCAAACCGTATAACCCACATGAAAGAAAGCTTGACCCTAGAATGGTTAATTGCTTCTTTATTGGATACCCAAAAAGATCCAAAGGATTCAGATTCTATTATCCATCATATTTCATGAGTCATTGAGACTGCGAATGCTAGGTTTATTAAGAATACTAAAGATAGTTGAAGAACGAACTTAATAACCATTGTATTTGAGGAAGAATGGATTGTGATTCCCACCACAATCATTTAGAGTAGCATAGTCATCCGTCTAACAGCGAACCCTGAGATCCCTATAGATGACTATGCAGAGCCTCAAATATAACCCATTGATGAGGAAACAGAAAACCCAATTCAGAATATGAGCCTTTAAGATGATCACATAGAGAGAAGATCTGCGATTCCAGACAATTACATCGTTTATATATAGGAGCATGACTTTGACATTAGGGCTAAAAAGGATCCTGTATCTTTTTCACGAGTCGAACAAAGTGTGAATTCTTCTCAATGGTTCGATGCCATGAAGGATGAATTGAAATTTATGAAGGATAAGAAAGTCTAGGACCTAGTTGAATTGCTTAAAGGGATTAGGCTGATTGGTTGTAAGTCGGTATTCAAAACCAAATGGGACTCTAAGGAAAATATCGAAGGGTATAAAGCCAAACTAGTTACAGTGTGAGGGCATTGACTTTAAGGAGACTTTTTCACCTGTATCCAAGAAAGATTCCTTTAGGATCATTATAGCTCTTACGACTCATATGGATTTAGAGTTATGTCAAGCCCCAAACTCGGAAATCAGGCTTACAAAATTTTCGATTGTCAAATCCGGGTGCCGATAGCCTCCATAGTACCCCATTCTCGGCTCCCGGCACCCATACACCAGGTTCCAATCCTGGGATCCTACAAGGAGGATTTCAAACATGATTTTGATTCAGTATAAGCATAATCCACGAACAATAACTACAAGAACACCATCACAAATTCCACTATGATAAAAAAAACTTTGAGTACAATGTGTATGAAGGGAAATACAAGATAATGATAATAACAGAAACTCCAAAAGCTCAACTGTACGCTCCGATTGCAGCGAGGCTACGGCTGCGTCTTGACATCACCTGTACACATCAATCATGCATAAGCTTATAGAAAGCTTGGAGGGTGGGTAAGTGTGTGCGTAGTATGAAAGTGCTCAGAATGCAATACCAGAGTAATGCGGAATCATGATGATGGGTACATGAATGCAATCAGCCGTACCAAGGCTATGTGGTACAAGATATGAATGTTATCAACCATATCAAGACCATGCGATGTGAGATGCAACTCGAGCATGCCAATCCTCATCCAAATATACATATAAAATATCAGTACATTTCTCATTCTAAATAATCACCGGGGTTTAGTACCCTCCAAATGACACTGCCCCTTTCCCAGGCGCATAGTCCCAGTAAGCATAAGAAACCTCACTATCCACCTAGCCAATAGTCTGTCAATATCTATCCGGCACGTCGATAGAGGACCCATTCACGAGCTGGTCAAACTCAGCCTAGCAATGCCCCCTACCATCGGGCGAGTAAGGCCGTACCCCTTTCCAACCGATCACGACACAGTGGGAGATACAGCCTCATGGTATTCGGCCCTCGTACACTCAGTGTCCACTCGATCTCGACGTTAGAGTCATCCTTTGGTACCATCGAGTTTAGAGATTTCCACCCATGTACATCTATGTCGCCCCAATGCTTAGTAACAATATTTTCGGTGTCTGATCCTGCCATCCACGATGTGCCTGTGGAGGTCATAGCCCTGATGTCGCTAGGGTGTATAGTAATCATGCGAAGTGCACAAATCACACTATCAGTGATGCAATAATCCTGCATGTACCGCGCGCTCATGAATGGCAACTCCGCCTATCAGGGGGGCCATAAACAATCTGCCCGAAGGCATATGCTATGATCAGTCACTCCTCATATCGATGCATGCATATGATGCGTATGAACATAAATCATGGAACTATACTAAACATGTTATGTGGTGATGGATTTTGTTTATAACGAAGAGGGGCCTATACGGCCTATACACTACTAGTATGGGCCTATCAATGGGCCCTAAGGAGACTTACAATGCGGACATTTAACCATCATTGTTCTCACTATGTGGATGTCAAACCATCATTACTCTCAAGGCATGGCCGCCAAAACATCATTACATATATTGTGGTGGAATTTCACATCACAATGGGCCTCGTATACATCACAGTCGACCCACACAAAGGCCTCACATACGTCTCATTGGTCCTCATATACATTAAATGGGCCACATCATGTGGGCCGCTCCAATGGATCAATCATGCATCAAATGGGCCAATCATATGGGTCGAATCATATGGGCCGAATCAAATGAGCAAATTCAAATGGGCCGAATCGAATGGGCTGAATCAAATGGGTCGATCGAATGGGCCGAGTCAAATAAGCCGAGTCAATGGGCTGAATTAAACGGGTCGAGTCAATAGGGGCAATTAAATGTGCCGAATCAATTGGGCCGAGTTGAATGGGCCGGTTCCAAAACTATTCATTCATTGTTAAAAGTCATTATAGAGCTTATATATATATATATATATATATATATATATATATATATATGAATCATATCCAAAGGATCAACTGGACCATACCACAAATGGCAGTGGTGATAATAATTTCCGTGGTGGAATTTCCAATGGGCCCACCATAGTGTTTATTTTTCCCATCCAGTCTGTTCCTAAGGTCATAAAGACCTGGACAGGGGAAAGAAACAAATATCATATTAATTCAAAACTTCTGTAACCCAAAATAGGGTTTCAATGGTAGACATCCAACTCCATTGTTTTTCAGTAGTGTGGTCCACTTGATACAAAATCTGTCTTATTTTCAGTCTCAAGCCTTGAGACAAGCTCGCCATATGAATGGACGGTTGGCTGGATCACATACATCAGGGGTGGGGTCCACGAACATGGCCCACCATATCAGCAAGCCAAATGGATGGACGGTTCATATGTAACAGGTACATTAGAGGGGCCCACAGAGCTAGCTGTTGAGATGCAGCAGCTGTGGGTGTTGGCCCACCGTCCATCAGACGGATGGTGTGAATCACCAAATGATGGACGGTTTGGATGGAATGCATCCATCAGGTGGGGCCATATATGGCATCATCCAAATGGACGGTGAAGATGAAATACATACACCACGGTGGGTCCCACCAGAACTTGCTGATGTTAACTTCACAGCAGGTGGGTTTGGATGAAACACATACATCAGGTGGATCCCACATACGTGGGCCATCCACATAGTATTATTAATATAATATATATATATATATATATATATATAATATAATATTATATATTATACAATGGCAAAAGGCTGCCCAAACTCACCATCCAGATTCATCTGGATGGTGCAGATAATATATGTATATTAAAGGTGGGTCCCACGTAGGAGTGGCCCACCATTTCATTGTGTAATATAAATATTATATTATAAAATAATATATCATATAAGTGTATATACACGTGTGTGTGTGTGTGTGTGGGAGGGTGGAAGTGTCAGCGTCCAGCGTCTCTGAACACTGGACGGACGGATGGATGTTCACATTCATCATGGTTGGCCCCACACGCAAATGTGGTGGGGTCCACGTTTGTGCAATGGATGGCCAGGGTATTCACATACATCAGGTTTGGCCCCACACGCTGTTGTGGTAAAGTCCACGTCCGTGCAATGGACGGCCAGGGTGTTCACATAAATCATGGTTATTTCCAAACAGTACCATCCAGATGGATGGTGCTGGTGAATCACATACATCAAAGTGGGCCCTACCATGATAGTGTAGGTACAACTCATTCATCAGGTGGGCCACAAAATCTGAGAAAGAGAGAGAGAGAGAGAGAGAGAGAGAGAGACGTGAAGAGGAAGGACCCTGTCACTATTAGGCCCGTCCCAAATACAATGCATACATCAAGTGGGTCTCACAAAAATCGAAATCAACGGTGGATCACCCACCTATCGACCTTCTTCTTTAACTCCTTGGACTCCTATGCTCATTGTCTTATATTTTAATGGAGGTTGATGGAGAATGAATGGTTGAGATGAGAGATGAGAGGGTGGGAAAGTGGGCCACACTTGTTTGCTCTTGAAAATTTTTGGATGTTGGAATTTGTTGCTTGGAAGAGTTTTTGAGAAATGAGGGAGAGAGAGAAGTGATGGGATGATATGGGATGGGTGTTGTAAGGAAAGGATGGTTAGGGTATGGGCTTAGTTGAAAATTGTGTAAAAGAGGGATGGGTAGGGGGAGAGAGAGTTGACTTAGGGAAAAAGAGTGATGGTTTCTTGTACTTGGGATAGGATGATATGGTATTGAAGTATGGGTGGTTTACTTGACTTGATTGATGAGACATGATGTAGAGATTCTCTCAAAATTCACAATGCGCGGCGTTTCTTTGGAATGAACGTGGGCCCACATCTCCTGCCCCGGGTATCGGATCGGTGCAGGAGTCGTGGTGTTGGAACCGCGGCGATGGCGCGGTCGCTAGGGTACAAGTTTCAAGTCGAGTCGACTCTGATATGCGAGATTTGGCTTAGGATCGTGCGTAAATGTCGGATATGGGTCGAGGGTTGCTGAAATTCGACCAGAAGAATCGCGGAAGCATACAGAACAGTACGGTCTAGGATACGGGTCTTACAAGCTATATCAAATGGACATGAAAATAGCGTTTCTCAATGAAGACCTAAGTGAGAACATATATATATTTCAACCTGAAGGTTTCAAAGCCAAAGGCTCAGAACATATAGTCTGCAAGCTTAAGAAGTCCATTTATGGGTTGAAACAGGCATCGCGACAGTGGTACCTAAAGTTTCATGAAGTTGTTTCTTCATATGGTTTCATTGAAAACATATCATATGGTTTCATTGAAAACACTGCGGATGAGTGTATATACATGAAAATCAGTGGGAGTAAGTTTATTATTTTAGTTATATATATATATATATATATATATATATATATATATATATATATATATATATATATATATATATGTTGACGACATTTTGTTGGCCAGTAGTGATATTGGAATATTACGTGAGACTAATAAATTTATGTCTCAAAACTTTGAGATGAAAGATCTTGGTGATGCATCATTTGTCATTGACATTCAGATTAGCCAAGACAAATCACGCAGACTGCTTGGCTTGTCCCAGAGGGCCTATATTAATAGGGTTCTCGAAAGGTTTAATATGCAAGGTTGTGCTCCTAGCCTAACACCTATTGTAAAAGGTGACAGGTTTGGCCAATTTCAGTGTCCTAAGAATGACCTAGAGAATGACAAAATGAAAGATATTCCACATGTGTCAGCAGTAGGGAGCATCATGTATGCTTAGGTCTGTACCTGCTCGGATATTGCTTTTGTGGTTGGAATGTTGGGCAGGTACCTTAGCAATCCAGGAATGAATCATTGGATAACTGTCAAGAAAGTATTGCGCTACCTGCAAAGGACAAAGGACTTCACACTCACGTACAGAAGATCCGATCATTTGGAACTGGTTGGATACACAGATGTAGATTTTGCGAGTTGTCTCGACAGCAAGAAGTCCACCTCAGGCTATGTATTCATGATGGGTGGAGGAGCCGTATCATGGAAGAGCGTAAAACAGTCGATTACGGCATCTTCTACCATGGAAGCAGAGTATGTAGCTTGTCATGAAGCCACAAGTCAGGCGATCCGACTAAAGAGTTTTTTCTTTGGTTTATGGGTTGGGCAGATGATCCTGAAACCATTGAAAATCTATTGTAATAGTTCAGCTGCGGTTAACTTCTCTAACAACAACAAGCATTCATCGAGGTCAAAGCATATTGACATTAAGTATCTTGTTGTGAAGGAGAGAGTTTATAATCATCAGGTGTCTGTAGAACTCATTGGCACGAGGCAGATGATAGCGGATCCTCTCACTAAAGGTCTTTCTATTGTGCTCTTTAAGGAACATGTGATGTCTATAGGAGTTGTAGATCCCAACGATGTATTTTAGTAGTGAGAGTTTTCAGTTTTGATCCAATTATGTACAGACATTTCAGAGATCTCTTTTATGTGCATTGATGATTCTGTTATTCAGTTTATATCTTGCTTCTCATTCAGCATGTACTTTCAGTTTTGAGTAAGCAAGAATTTGGTTTGTGTCTTTGTGACATATTCAAATGGACCACTTAAAGATTGGCACATGTGATCACATTAGATGTGCAATCTTCATACCATGCCTCATATCTTTGATCTATGTCGTTGAGGCTATTTGATGTAGAGTGGGTCGCGGATAGTTACATGGCCAAGATGGATCAGAAAAGGCCCGGTCGACGACAGAAGTGATCCAGACCATCGAACCTTAAATCGGGCGTATCTTGCAATCCGGAATGAGTTATCTGACATAAAATATATGATTTTGGGGTAGAACGAGCTACTGAAGCCAACCAACCCAGCTATGCCAGGTTACGCAGCCCGAAATTGCGAAAAACCCCTGGATCGATGATCGTTTCCCTGTTTTAATTTCGTTTTTACTATAAATAGTAAGTTTTAGTTTGATTATAACTCTTCATCCGTCGGGCTTTAAGAGTTGCGCCCAACGTGAAAAGAGCTTAGAATAATTAGGAGAACGGTTTGGTGAAGCAAATAGGACACTTACTATTTTTGGCCGAAAACCTTGCGCACTAGTAGACATCACGACCGTCTATAAATAGTAAGTTTACTATTTATAGTAAGTCGCGGATTCTAGGAGTTTGAGTTGTAGTTTGATTCTAATTTCTTTTCCATTGCTTGGTACCCCTATTTAAAGGGTTGTGAACTTGTCTTTAGGGATCAATTAATCAATTTCGAATTTATTAGAATTTATTTCTATTTTCTGCTTTCTTTCCTCGTGGATTCGAGAAGTCTCTGTGAGGAGTCCAGAGAAGCTATGTGGATTCGGAGTAGTTATCCTCATCACGTTCATCCCTGCGTCACTATTGGTATTCGTGACCATGATTCGTTGCACTTCGAAATGTATAAATGTTATGTTGACTACCACGATTCAATATCTGTAGTCTTGATGGACCGGGTCTGACAAGCGTTGCTCATAATTATCCAACGGTATTGTTTTGAAATTCAGTAGGGCGCCCATTAGGAACTTTCAAAAGCAAATACATTTTTCAAAATTATTTTCAAAATTAAAATAAAATGTTATGTTTTTCTTCAGAGATCAATGTAGTCCAAGTGGGAGAATGTAAGACTCCTATCAAATGGGCCACACATGGTCATTGGTTCAGATATGACCATTAAATTATTCAAATTGAGTGATTTAGTGAGCCCCACTACAGTTGTGATCATTGTATATAGGTTTGGGGTGGGACGATTCAACTGCGGTTCTTATACTCGGTTATTAAGCCAGATATGGAAACCTACGGTGTGAAGACCATAAAGGGAGCTGAAGTGTAATAGGTAAGCTTCTAGCCCTTTTTCCTATAAATAAATATCTTGGTCTCCTCACCAACACAATTGAGAAAACCCTAGTCTCATTGAAAGGTTCTCCTAAATGTGTAAGGTGCGGAAGATCAAGATTCCTGTCAGCAAAATCAAGGTATCAGGATGATTTCCCAATTAGGTACACCTTTTAGTTTATGGTATTGAATCTCATATTGATGCAATACAGATATAACAACTTTTCCTCGAGAGAAAAAAAAGAAAAAAAAAGTGGGCAATTTAGGGCTTGTTTGGACTTGCGGAAAGAGTATGAAATAAAATTGTATTTTCAGAGAAACCTTATTTCCATGAAAGTGTGGGAAAGTCTCATGTTTGTTTATCAACAACATGTTCTCTAAAAAAAATTAAGGTCTAAAAGCTCCCACTCTGATACCAATTTAAAGCAATACAATTAACCACTTGCTCTAAAAGCTCGAATTGTAAGAGTATGACGAATTAATCCCTTTATCTCATAGCCCAAGCCCCACATCTCATGAGTTAGGACCTCGGTTCCCTTCGTGGGCCCCAAATCACATGGGTCACCCACCCTAAGTGTGTCCCCGCATCCCACGGGTTACCCCACTCGAGCCTAGTATGAAATGCGCATTAATCACCCCTAGCAAGGAGTTTCGAACATGAAACCTCCCCCGTGTGCCCCAAATCGCATGGATCACCCACCCCGAGTGTGTCCCAATATCTCACAAGCGACCCCACTTGAGCTCAGTGTGAAAATACCCCTGCATTAAATATCTAGCATCTACATACAAATCTATGTTCATCGTGTAGTTTCTTATGGACATGTCTACTTAAATTTTGGATTGGGCTGATTTTCTATCCCTGCCTAACTCCGAGGAGAGATCTTGATGGATGGAGTGGATTTGATAGAGAAAACATGATTGAGTCATGTGATGCTTTTATTAAAAATGCACTCAAAGGATCCGAGTTTCTTATTAAAAAGATTTTCCACGATGATAAAGACATACGGAACTTTGGAGGCGATTAAAACGAACAACTTTTTGTGAGTTCACCACAGTTTCTCAACCAATTGTAACACATCCACCTTAGACATGGCATGCATTTTCATCCATCCAGACCACACTGCATGCTAATTTTGGGCACCCCGAAGTCACAGGTTCTGGGTGATTCTAACCGTACAATTGGTTGCCACTGAAGAGAATGGCCGCTTTCCAATTTCAAGTGTATGTACGAGATATCAAAAAAAAACTCTGATCGGTGTGATTTTAGAGATATGGTCCATCCGTGATGGATCCCACGGTTTGGATCGTGTTTATTTCCTTGAGTGTTTGCATGAGCCACAGCTATTTAGAAAGAAAACACAAGGATCTGGCTCTTAAGAAATAATTAATGAGAAATGCTGGAGTGCTTTAAGAGGACTGTAAGTTAATGTGCTCCTTATTGCATCACATTGCTAGGACAGTCTATTTCATCAATCTGGACTGTCCACTCAGTCTACAACACTTTTCAAGGGCTTATATGCAAAAATCACACTATGATCCAAAACAACACTTTTCATGAGCTTCCATGCAACAATCACACCGATCATATGATATGATCCATTTTTGATTTAGCATTTTTTTTTTTCTATGGTGGTTCCTTTCTCAATTCATAGATGTGATGGTTACGATTGTCTAACACAGGTGATTCTTTAAAATCATAAGCAATCCATTGATGATCGGCCTAACAAACAGATGGATTAAATTTTCGGTTGGACCTATTTTTGTGTAAAAGGTGTTGACCATCCATATTAAAAATCATTGATCAAATGGTTAAAATTTATCGTATTGAAATGATATTTGCATGCTAGCCCAAGAAATGTGCACTACACCTAATGAACAGTCTAGATCAATGGAATGAATTAAGTGTCCCAATGCAACTAGGAACACCATAACTTACAGTGGTAGGAGAGTACTGGAGCATTTCCCTTAACTAATGATAAAACTCCGGTGAATGCAAGAATCCACACTACTTTTGTGTTTTTTAACGGCTCTTGTGGGTTAGACGGCGGCACTTAGCTACTGGAGATTCTACGCTAGATTTCTTCAATGTAGGTTTTGTCTACTTATCTTTTGTGGGCTATTTTCCAAAGTGTATATATATATATATATATATATATATATATATATATATATATATATATATATATATATATATATATATATATATATAAACGGCTAATTTCTAATGGAATGGCCAATTCAATGTCTGGCCATCTCTCTGGATGGTTCGGATCTGCGAGAATATGCATTGATTGGATTCAGATCATAGGTGAAGTTCACACATAGGGCCCACAGTTTTACCATTGTCACAAATATTGCCTAGATTTTGGAGTACTGTGACGTTGTTGAGAAATTTTGATTAAACGATTTTATCATGGTAATATCATGAGATTTTCAGAATTTCACCGGTTTTTAATAAAAATCTCTGAAAATCTTATAGTTTCTCACAATTTTACTATTAGATTATTGTGATTTTAATATAAAAATCATTTACAAGTAAAAATAATGCCAGAAAAACATCAAATCTGAAAATCCCGAGTGAAATTTCTGAGGCCAAGAAATGACAAGATCGAGGTGCATAAAACACAAAAACATTCCTCACACATAAAATCCAATATTGGTATATGACAAATGTAATTATCTGGATATATATATATATATATATATATATATATATATATATATATATATAGTTTTGCCAGGGGCATTATTAATGCCATTGGATTCCAACTGGAATTTCTAGTTATTTTAAAACTTCAAGATTAGAATGTTGTTGCTAGTCTTCTGAGAAACCCAAGGTCAATTCGAGTAGTTGTTTCCTATATATACCCCACCACTCATACATTACATCACCACAAAATCAAAGAGGAGAGAAAAGAAGCTAGAATAGAAAGATCGATGGGTGCTTGGTTAAGGGCATGCGTTTTGCTCATCTTCCTTCTCTTTTCCCAAGCTTCTCTCCAAACACAAGCTCAGAAATGTAAGCCCAGTGGCAAATTGAGAGGTAAGAAAGCACCCAAGGGGCAATGCAACACTGGGAATGACTCTGAATGCTGTAAAGAGGGCAAGATTTACACCACATACAAATGTTCACCACCTGTGTCGAAACACACAAAGGCTGTCTTGACAATCAACAGCTTCGAGAAGGGTGGAGATGGTGGGGCCCCATCAGAATGTGATAATAAATACCATAAAGATGATACACCTGTGGTGGCACTCTCAACTGGGTGGTTCAAGGCAAACAACCAAGGGAGATGCCTCAACAAGATAATCATTCATGCCAATGGGCGCAACGTGGAAGCTATGGTTGTCGATGAGTGTGACTCGACTGTGGGGTGTGATGCAGACCATGATTACCAACCTCCTTGTCCCAACAATATCGTTGATGCCTCCAAAGCTGTTTGGAAAGCTTTGGGAGTGCCGAAAAGTGACTGGGGCGAGTTGGACATTACTTGGTCTGATGCTTGAATTGTATACATGCATCAAGGGATAGGGATGTACCCAAACATTTGCTCATAGCTGTGCAAATGTGTGTGTTCCTGGTCTGCACGCATATCACAATTTGGCATTTGAAGTGTGTTTTTATTTTATTTTACTTTTGAATCCTTCTTCTTTTGTTAGAGGTAGTGAATGTTAATTTGCTGGCTTGCAATAAGGCAGCTTGCCATTTTTTGTAATTTCTCTACCTAAATTACTAATAAATAAAAGTGTTGTCGGTCTAAATCTGCCCATTCTCAAAAAGATGAAGAATTTGTTGGTCTAAATAATGTCTATGTAATTATTATATGGGCCACACCATATGAAAAAATGGACATCCACCCAAAAACTCCCAAATTCACATTTATGGCAGGCTTTGGGTTGGCAGCCTCAAAGGGTGCCAGAGATGATATGTTAAGCTCTCGAGGCAGTCAGCCTGCCCTGCACCCAG
The DNA here is from genome assembly GCF_029962835.1 of Magnolia sinica. Classification (NCBI taxonomy): domain Eukaryota; kingdom Viridiplantae; phylum Streptophyta; class Magnoliopsida; order Magnoliales; family Magnoliaceae; genus Magnolia; species Magnolia sinica. The sequence continues at coordinate 489,926 of NC_080590.1, read as the reverse complement.
CATTTTGTCCTTGCCAGGTTGCGTTTTGTTTCCTCATTGGAGGTCGTTTATGATAGGCTTTGGGTAGTTACATTTTAATTTTTGTGAGAAGTGATTCTTAGTTATATGATTATATGATAGCTGAGGCCCATTTTTTTATTTTTTTTTATTTATTATTATTTTTTTTTTTTTGTGGGCTGACCGGATGTAAATGATTATACATCATATTATTCCATTCAACAAAGTTATAGGTAGCATTTTCAAAACTTTTATTTCAAACTTTTTGTAATAAAAAATAAAAAAACACCCTGCATTTTAACTAGGGAATGAGTTACCTAAATAATTTAAATAAGATTTTAGGCGTTTCCCATTTTCCCTTGGAAAATTGGTATATGGACCAAACAAAATGAAATCTTTCATTGACAGAATACTAGGCTAACTCTCACACTCCAGAGGAAACATAAAAGTTAGAAAATACTTATAACCAAACAGGTCCTAGCAATACTTTTAAAAAGATATGGTCATTCACAGCCGATGAGTAGTCCATATTCTAACCCGGGTCTATGTTATATAATTTATTGCACCTGGAAATTCAACCTTAGGCCTGTAGGAGCAGCCCAAATCCATAAAATAGGGCTTGGATATTGAAAAGGCTAGGTTTATACATTGGAAGTGGGGAATCAAATGGAATGGTGGACCCAATGTTATGATGGAATCTGGGTTATTTTATCCAGCCCATGTCCATCCATGGCTGGAATCATCTCATCTCTGTAGTGCAAAGAGGTACAAGGAATCCAAGAGGACATTTGACCCATAGCGATAGGAAAAATCAACAGCCTTTGTATTGTCCGCTTATCTACATACAATTCCACCTTTGTCTCTACCATTATGACCAATATTGCGTAGATTCTAAAGTTCCTGAGAGATATCGTCACGGAATTTTGATTAAACAATAATAATATCGTTTGATTTTAATATTGTAGAATTTTGATTAGATAATATTATTATAATAATATCGTGAGATTTTTAAAATCTCATCAGTTTTTAATTTTTCACAATTTTTGCAGAATAATTATTTAGAATATAAAATAATTCAATTTATACCTTTTTATTATATTTTTAATTTTTTATAATAAATATTTTAAATGTATTAGGGATTGAGTGATCTTATAAACTGATTTTGTTTATTGGATACATATTATTTACTAGTTTTTCATGTCAACTGTTGATCAGGTATCCACCAATCCTCCAATTGGAAATTAAATGGAAAACTAGTTGGACTTTTAGTTTCTGATGTACTTGAATTAATGCCAACGGTTTCAATGGTGTTATCCTGAGTTACTTGTATATATCGCATGTTTATAATTTATTAGTACTTGCCGATCAACCATCATTCCATGTGACAGTATTTAAGTTTTTCTAACACACACGTATTCAAATTTAGAGTTTGAAATTGTGGCCACCCATTCCATGCCATGCCATTCGCTGCAATGCAGTGGCTGCAGAGATCCCTTTGGTTGGACCGCATGTATGACAACAAATAGCTAAGCATAAAAAACAAAAAAAAAAAAAAAAAAAAAAAACCAAAAAAACAAAAAGGAAAGAAGAAGACAAGAAAAAAGGGAGTAATTACATGATACGCAGGCACCGAATGACAATAGGCAGGCACTCTGAAATCGTACCTGTGGCATACATTATCTCAAGTTAAACTAATGAAACTATGAAGCCTACTGTCTTTAAGTCATGCTCCCAAAATCAGATTGTTTAAACAATCCTAACATCTGATTTATGGACTTTTTTCTTTTTTCTTTTTGAAAAAGGATTATAGGATATTTCTCATTTTAATTGTTCAATAAGTGTTCACCAATCTAATGGTCAGATTAACATAGCCGCCACACGTTAGGCTTAGAATTAATCTTGGAACGAATCACACATGCAAATAAAAAAATGAAAATTGAGCAATTACAGATAACACAATGATTTACGCAAAAAAACCTTTACGGAAAAAATTAAACCACGACATCAAGCGATAAATAATTCACTATAAATAGAGAATTACAAGACAAATGACTTACAGATTCGAAACCCTCGTCTTCAAAGACGAATTCCCCTTTACAAAATCCCAGTTCTCCCTAATATAACATTAGGATTTTCTAATCCTTCATGTAACAAGGTTTATATAACTCAATTCCAAAATTAGAAATAAAATCGTGCACTTATGTAGCAGTTGTGTGCATCATTGATTGGATCTTCGATCGATTGAGTTCGATCGATGACTTCCGATCAATTTATGCCACATGTTAGATCCGATTGAACATACGCAAAAGTGTGCAGAGATCTAACTTGATTTTTACGAATTATCTCGATCGATCGAGCATTGATGTTTGATCAATCGAACATGTCGAAAACTATCCAGATACTAAACTGATTTATTTGGGGTTTTCTCGATCAATCAACTAGGCTCTCGATCAATCAAAGACCCCAAATTTCACCAGATTAAAAGTACCTTGATTAACAATTACCCTGTAAGCTTAATAGTTGATTCATGAATCATGATATAGCTAAACAAGAAGCCATAATTTGGACAGTTTTTTGTGACTTATCTGTCTCTTATGTATGTAATTTCTAATTGCCTGTATATTAGAGAATCAAAGTTTTCCTCAAGAAAAAAAAAAGGGGCCACTTAGGGAAAAAAAAAACACTCAAAGAATCAAATTTTCTTATTAAAAAGACTTTTCAAGATCATAGAAAGTTAACCACACTTTCTTAACCAGTTGTGACTCATCCACCTCATTTCCATCTATCCAGAGCAATTTGCGTCACCACTGTGGATCAAAACCCCCAAAGTCACACATTCTGGGTCTAACCATCCAATTGGTGGCTAGTGAAGGGAATGGTCGCTTTCCAAATTCAATTGTCTGCATGATGAGATGGCAAATATCTTCTGACCGATGTGATTTTAGAGATATAGTCCATCCATGATGGATCCGATCGACAGTGCCTACATTGTGTGTTTCAATGAACCACGAATTTAGGGAGAGAATGAGAAATGTTTCACTGCTTTCAGTGGGTTTTAAGTTATAGTGCTCTTGGTTGCATCACTTGAACAGTCAAATTGTTCAATCTCAATTGTCCAAAGTATCTTCTTGTCCATTGATCTTTTGAGATTTATTTTCAAAACTTCTGCTGATATATCCAAAAGCAAGCCTGGATTGGTGACACCCTGATCCATAGCTCAAGTGGTAGACTGAGTGAAAGATACCTCGTTTCAACACTGAGATCATTGCATCGATTCCCTAGTGGGTGTGGCTAACAGTGAAGTGTGAACTGACAGTTGGGTGTACTAACAAGCTAACCAAAAAAATTAAAAAAAAGCCATGGATTGGTGAATTTGTTATGCCATGGCCAATTCAATCTCTAGCCATCTTTTTGGATGGTTTGGATCTGTAAGAATGTGCACTGATTCACACATAGGGCCCATAGCTCATACCATTGTGACAAATATTGCCAAGATTTTGAAAATCTTGTTATGCTGTTGAGAAATTTTAATTAAAGGATGTTAGTGTGGTAATATCATGATATTTTCAAAATGTCAGTAGTTTTTAATCTTTTCACAATTTTGTTTCTAGATTATTGCGATTTTAGTGCAAAATTTATTTAAAAGTTAATATAATTGAGTTTCTACTTGTATATCAATTATTGAAAATTACTCCAACTGCCTTTGGTTGTACACAGTGTCATGAAATTTCATGATTAATCAGTCTAATTAATTTGGTACTAAAAAACACACCCTTAGTAATATTCGTATAAATATTTTGAAATATTTTATTGTCAGCTAGAATTTCTAACTTAAGAAATACATGAAAATCTGAAAATCCCCAGAGAAACACACCCTTGGGAATGAGATAACAAATACCACGATGATGACGGCACTCTCAACTGGGTGGTTCAAGGCGATCGAATAACCAACGGAGGTGCCTCAACAACATAATCATTCATGCCAACGGGCCTAGTGTGACGTAGACCACGGTTACCTGCCTCTCCCTGTCCCAATAATAACGTTAATGCCTCCAGGGCTAGCTTTTTGGAAAGCCTTGGGCGTGCCTGCCACGTAGTGAGTGGGGCCAGTTGGACATTACCTGGTCCGATGCTTGAAACCAAGATGATTGTACGCATGCAACAACGGATAGGTCTGTACCCAAACATTTGCTTAAACCTGTACTGCAAATGCGTGCGTTCATGACTTGCATGCATGTCATGGTTTGGCATTTGGGGTGTGTTTTTACTTTCATTATTATTATTATTATTATTCTTTTGGTTAGATGTGTTGACTGTCTGCGTGTGTTGCAATAAGGCAGCTTGCCATTTTATGTAAACACTCTGCCTAACTTTCTAATAAATTAACGTGTTGTGGGTCTAAATGTATCCGTAGGCTACAAAAGCCTTGGATCAAGATGATATTTGTGTAGTTATTTTTATACATGTCTTTGTGACCTTATTAATATAGGTTGGATGACAAATAAACATTCTAGTGGACTCCATGAAGTTTTTTATGGTGGGGATTCAATCACAACTCTTTCCTGTAATGTGGTCCACCTAAGATTTGGTCATGCTTCATTGTTGGGATCATGCCCTAAATGAGCTTTGAAAATGGTTGGACAGTGTGGATTCGGGTGCATGTGGATGAGCCCCACAGTGAGGGGTCCCACGTGGATCCGGGTCTCACTTAATCAGCTCACAGAGACCCGGGGGATGTGGATTGCGTGTCCCTCCCACCACAGACATATGCTGTGATCTCAGGTGCCAGGATTGATTGGGTGGGCATTGAGTAAACTATGTTGAGCCACTGTGATGCAAGTGTCTTATCCATGCCGTCCACCTATTTTTACAAATCATTTTAGAGGAAGACTACAAAAATAAAGCAAATCCAAAGATTAAGTAGACCACACCATAGGAAAGTGTGGGAATTGAAGGTCTACTGTTCAAAACTTTTTTTTAAGGGCACAAAATCTTTGGATCCAGCTGATGTTTGTGTTTTCCCTTCATCCATGCTTGTGAGACCTGATGAATAGGTTGATGACAAATAAACATCATTATGCCGTTGTAATATCTCCACTGTTTCTTATGGTATGTGTTCACCTACATACATGCAGAATATATCGACGCATTAGAAAAGTACTCTGATGGACCACACTGATGGTAACAATGTAAATTAAAGTTCATGTAAAACATCTACGTTAACACATTTTGGCCCACCTGAGTTTTAGCTACCCTGATTTTCCCCCACACACAAGCATATGGTTACATCCCATTCCCATTGTTCCCTGTGGTGTGGCTCACCTGAGTTGTAGATCTTATTGATATCTGGCTACAGGGCTTAGCATTGAAGAGCTTACTTGATGGATGGAGTGGATTTGGCATAAACAATATGGTAGACTGCCAAAGAAGTTGAGCGTAAAACAGTTGATGTAGAGGAGTACGGGACAACGAGCAGCACCGGTAAAAACACGACCCTTAGGATCCTTAGGCGGTAGACTCTCAACACCCGGTAAGGGTTAAGTATCCATAGGTGGTGAAATCCCTCCAAAAAAAATCTCAACCCTTAAAAAAAGAATTATTATTATTAGTTATCAATCGTCATGAATGTAGGGTCCAATGTAATTAAAATAAAAGGTCAGGTTCTTTCCTTCCCAGTTTAGGGTCTAAAAGCCAAAAGGACTCGATCAAGGCAGGGGCCTTGTGGGGCTTATTTTGATGCATGTGTTCATCGATGCTATCTATCCATTTTTTTTCCTATCATTCTAAGGGTATGAACCAAGAAATACACAAATCCAAGGCTCAAGTGGACCACCATTAGAAACTTACTGGGAGCTGAGAAGTTTTGATCAAGTTGACGTTTTCCCTTCATCCTGGCCTATGTGATTTTACGCACATGCAGGATGACAAATAAACATCAGGTTATTCTCATAATATTTCGAAGATTGGCATCATTATCACCCCTGCTTCCTGTGGTGTGGTCCACGTTAGCCTTAAATCTCCCTCCATTTTATGTTCGCTAATTAAAATGATTTATTAAACTGAATCAACAGTGTGGATAAAACATGTACATCACATGCACGCTGCAGAGGCCCTGCCTGGATGGAGTGGTGTCCTACTAGGGCTGGATGCAATTTTTCTCTTGAAATGTGAAAGTGAGAGCGGGAGAGAGATTTTCTTTCTAAATGTGCACAAATTCTTAGTATTTAAGAAGATGGATTATAAACAAGAAGAAAATGTTTCCTAGATTTTGCACGCTGCTTGCTTTTTAAATAGAAATAGCTGTATAAGGTGAAAGATTATGGAAGCGGATTGCGTACTGAGTAACTCAGTACAACTAGCTAACTGAGTAAACTTTGTGAGGTTCATCATGATTTATGTATTTTATCCACTCGGATTCATCCATTTTATGGGATAATTTTAGAATTCTAGATAAAAAATGAAGTATATCCAACACTTAAATGGGCCACACCACAGAAAACAATGTAAATTGAAGATCTATCGTTGAAAAATTCTTGGGGGCCACAAAAGTTTTGGATCAAGCTTATTTTTATGTTTTCCCTTCATCCATGTCTGTAAGATTGTTTGAACAGTTTGGATGACAAATAAACATCACCGTGGGGCCTAACAAGGTTTCAATGGTGGAAATCATTATTCCCACCGTTTCCTGTAGATATGCTTGATCTTTGGATATTCTTCAATTTTGGGCTCAACGCCTTAAATTATATGGAAAAACGGATGGACAGCGTGGATAGACTACATACATTCACGGTGGGGCCAACTGAGTTTACTCAGTACGGTAAGAGCGTACTGAGTTACTCAGTATGGAATCCGATTTCAAAGAGTATCACTCTAACACGGTGGGATTTGATTGGATCAACACCGATGGCAAACAACTTAAAAATGTGCTTTGTGTAAAACCTTTCTGATAGTGGCCCTGTCATGGAATCAAATCCCCCACCTGTCGGAATTAGTGCCCCGTAGAGGTAGGAGCGGATTAGGTGAGACCCAAGATCTACCAAAGTGGGTGGGATCCCTGACTGTGGGGCTCATAGTGATGTATGTACCTTAAATCCACACTGTCCAACCATTTTTAAAGCTTATTTTAGGGCATGATCCGAAAAATGAAGCTGTTTCAAATCTTATGCGTCCGACACCACAGGAAACAGTCATGATTGAATACTCACCATTAAATAATTCATATATTCCACTGGAATGTTTATTTGCTATCCAACCTGTTGATAAGGTGACAAACACCTAGATGAAGAGACCACAAAAATATCGTCATGATACAAAGCTTCCGTGGCCCATAAGAAGTTTTTAATGGTCAATCACCACTGTTTCCTGTACTATGGCCCATCTAGGTTTTAGAATTGCTTTAAAAATAAAAAAAATTTAAATAAAATTTATCATGCCCTCAAATGAGCTTTCAATACAGATGGATGGCATGGATGTAGTTACATACATCACGGTGGGCTCCACAGTCAGGGGTCCCGCCCACGTCAGTGGATCCGGGGTCTCACCTAATCCGCTCCCATTAGAGGTGGGGGATTTCCATGTTAAAAGCCGAATGTGACAGTAAATCAAAAATAAAGTTGAAGCTGGCCATGCTCATCTGAATCTTCAAATTAATTACAACAAATATAAAATTGACTTTTCTTTTCTTTTGGTAACAACAGCTGAATACACGGTTTGAATTAAAAAGAATGAAAAGAAGGAGCTGTGATAACCGTCCTTATTGGGATTGAGCATGCAGTCCCATAAAGTTTAAAACAATTATTCCAAGTGCTGAAAACAGCATCCTGATTCTGGTCCAGGTTCATCCCATGAACACTAACCCAATCTCTGGAGTCCTAGGTAAGGATTTGGGCCAGGCCCATTTCAGAGCTTTAAACAAGTTCTCAGCCCCTCAAGTTGTTCCTTCTGATCCCATCACAATTCACAGGCATTTGGCCATATTCTAGTTTGGGCCTATGTTATTTTTTATTGGGCCTCAAAAACAGGCCTAATTCATAAAATCAGGAATCAGACAACATGTCCCATTACTGAAACGTGGACCCGGATTTTGAAAAGGCCATGTTTATCCATTGGAAGTGGGGAACCAAATGAAATGGTGGACCCAATTGCGTGATGGAAGCTGGGTTACTTTATCCCAACCCATGTCTCTGCAATCCAAAGAGGGACAAGGAAGCCAAGATGGCATTTGACCGATAGTGACCCGAAAAATCACCAGCCTGTTTATTGTCTGACTCCACCTTTGTCTCTACCACTATCACAAATATCATGTAGATTTTAAAGATCTCACTATATTATCTCTGAATTTTTATTAAAAAATATTATTGTAATAATATCCTGAGATTTTCAAAATCTCAACATTTTTAATTTCTTGTGATCTTAGCACAAGTATTTAGAATTAAAAATAATTCACTTTATACTTTTATGTCAATAAATTAAAATTTTAATTTATAATAAATATTTTTAAATGTATTATTTCAGCAAGATTTTCATGATATTAATATAGGAGAAATTTGTTAAAATATGAAAATCTCCTGAGAAATTGTCCAGAGGGAGATGGTCACTATGGTGCTTAATTACTTTGCACTCAGTGTTAAATGGATTAAGCCTATGACCTTTAAATTCAAAGGGATTTATTTGATATTCTAGCAGAGAATGAGGGTTGATGCATGAGTACTTAGAAATTATACATGCCATATAAATTATGTCAAACCAAACTGTTTGAATTACCGCACTGATTGTAGAATATTGAGTGATCTTATATATACTGATTTTGTTTATTTGTTTAACATGATTGACTAGTTTTTCATTTCAACTGTCCATCAAATATCCACCCATGGTTCAATTAGAAAATGAAACTAGTTATACTTGTAGTTTCTGATCCATCTGACCTAGTGCCCACTGTTTCAATGATTTAACCTCAAGTCACTTGTGTGGCACGTTTACAATTTATCAGTGCCTGTGTATCAACCATCACATCATGTGAGAGTATTTTACTTCTTTTAATACACACGTTTACAATTTATCAGTGCCTGTGTATCAATCATCACATCATATGAGAGTAGTACAATTTCTAAGTACTTGTACATCAACCATAATTCTCTGCCAGAAAATCAAATAAATACTAGTTTTTATCAAACTAGTATTTGATAGAAAGGCAAGAAAAGTGTAAAAAATCTGAAAATCCCCCAAGAAATCTGAGGCCGATAAATCTCCAAGATCAGGATTTGTCATGATATATTATGCATACATAAAACACAAAACATTAATTCCTCGAACATAAAATCCAAAACCCTATGTGACAAATGTGATCTGAATACAGTTTTTCCAGGGCCACTTCCACTGTATTCTAACTTAAATTTCTAGTTATTTTGGAAATTGAGGACTAAAAAGTAGCTGGCAGTTTTCTAAGAACCCAAGGTTTATTTGAGTAGTTTCCAATAACTAGTCCACCACTCCGGCATAACAACACCACAAAAGAGTAATAGAAAGATGGGTGCTTGTTTAAGGGCTTGTGTTCTCCTCATCTTTCTTCTCTTTTCCCAAGCCTCCCTTGAGGCACAAGCTCAGAAATGCAAGCCCAGTTGGCAAATTGAAGGGTAAGAAAAAACCAAGGGAGGTGCATCAATAACATAATCAGTCATGGCAATGGGCGCAGCGTGAAAGCTATGCTATGGTGGTCAACGAGTGTGACTCCACTATGGGGTGTGACACAGACCACCATTTCCAGCCTCCTTGCCCCCAACAATATAGTTGTTGCCTCTAGGGCTATTTGGAGAGCCTTAGGCGTGCCACGCATTGAGTGGGCCGAGTTGGACGTCATCTAGTCCCATGCTTGATGTCAGATGATTTTATATATACATGCATCAAGGGATAGGGATAGGGATGTAGCCAAACATTTGCTCACATGACATGCATGCATATCACAATAGGGCATTGGGGGTGTTATTTTATTTTTATTTTTTTCTTCTTTTTTATTTTTATTTTTTCTTTTGTCAGAGTTGGTGAGTGTTTGCATGCACTGTAATAAGGCAGTTTGCCATTTATGTAAATTAATGCTGTCCTAAATTTCTAATAAATAAAGGTGTTGTGGGTCCAAATCTACCCATTAACAAGAGATGAAAAATATGTGGGTCCAAATCAGAGCTAAATAATCATTAAGTGTGCAACACCATAAAATAAAAACATAAAAACAATTAATGGACATCCACTAAAAAAAAAAAACTCATGACATGATGGTCGGATCAGCCTTACTTTTGGGGCGTGAAAATTTCTTGATGGGGCGACTTTTTTGGACAGTATGTAATCCATATGGAATCCACAAGGGTCCCGTAAGTAGAGTTGTACAATGAACTACTACGAATGTTACGGGATCCAGCCCCCTTTTCCGATAATTTTTGTGAGTTTTCCATCCCTTGGTATGGACCTACGTTCCGTAATCCAGAGCATCAGTCGATTTAACAAGGGCTGTGATTCAATGCCACATATAAAGGGGAAGATCTGAGTGAATAGGTCTTGTGCTAGGTACGTTATACTGTCAAGATGCCATAAATCAAATGTAAGTTTATTCACTGATCAAATGTGTTTGAAGAAAATGGGCGGTTAGAATAAACTTTTAACAGCCTAAATTCAAGGTACAGGGCTCACTCGTGAGCTGTGCACCTGGATAATGAATCCTCTACTGAAACCTGTTTTGCACACTTTTTTGCACGAGGGACAGGAATTCTGTATTGGCACCTGTTGTCCACCAGCCTGTAAAACATACAGATTGGTGATCAATTCACCTTACATATTTATGGTGATTTAATTAAGTGCTGCAGTTAAAAATTGATTTGCTAAATATCAGGTCTCATCTCTAACAGCAACACATGTCCCGGTAAAATCCTGCACATTAGTTTACCATGGATACAGTCCACCTCCACCAATGGTTTGGTGAATATGAAATCCATTCCAACCCATCATGTGATAACCCTTGTGTTCACCAACATGCAAAATATCTTTCGAATGGAAAGGTCAGATGGACCACATCAATGTTCCCTGTGGTGTGGCTCACTTGAGTCATAGATTTAGTTGATGTTTCGTCACATGGGCTTAGCAGTGAGGAACATAATTGATGGATGGAGTAGATTTGGCATATACAAAATAGCAGACCCAATGAATATAGGTGTAAGACAATTGATGCAAAGGAATTTGGGACAACCAACAACACCGGTCAAATCACAACTCAACGTCAATATATAAGTTGCCGTCAAAGAGGAACTTAGTTTAGCTGAACAATTTCTAACAAAAGTGGACTTAGTCCCTGTTAATAAGCTGCTGTCAAAGATGAACATATTTGACCAAGCAACTTTCAAACATACAGTGTTTACCCTTGGCAACATCTCAACGTCCAATCAAATCTTGCTGTACTATGATTTTCAAATATGCTCCACGTGGGATGCAAATTGAGAAGTATTCATGCTTGCCAAAGAGCTCTCTTCACCCTCAATGTGATGGGATTTAATTACACCGATTAACTTTTAACTATGCTTTACATGGGTAATGTATAATAACAATTTTCTGTTTAATTAAATCTTAATATACAAGGGCATAAAAGAGATTAGTGAGGAAGTGCAGTACCTGGTCCGTTTCCCTTTAAGGGAGCTTTTGGTGGGCTCCATCTCTGACAGCTGCCCCGGGTCTAATCAAGATATTAGGGCGTCAGGTGAAAGTCTGGTCCAACTGATAAAGTGAGGTCTCTTTCATGCCCAAATAAGTGTCCAAACCCAAAAGTCCAACCTGCTTACCTGAAACTTATGAAAAATAGGCCAACCCTATCACATACATATATTCGAGGTAGGGCCTTTGGGCGTTGAAAGGTCAGAGAGAGAGAGAGAGCGAGAGAGAGAGAGATTTCTTTGTCAATGTACTGAATTTCTTGGGAAAATCCATTACGATAGATGAAAAAAAATGGTTCTTAGATTTTGAATAGCGCTTGTTATTCAGACAGAAATAGCGCTTCGAGAGGCGAGAGATTCGCTCTAAATCAGATCAGGGAATGGGTCGACCTCCACACGGCGGAGGCCCTGCCTTCCGTTTCACCCCCACTGAGGTATATTCTACTTTCCCATTTCATCCCTCCCTCGAATTGTATTACAACAGATTTCTCTTATGCATCTCTTCCTTTTCTTCTTCTTACTATCCTTACCAAATCTCCTGCATGCATTTCCATCAAAATGCTGGAACCTTCATTCATCTTCTTTTTCTTTTTTTCCTTTTCATTTGATCTTGAAAAAGAATCTGATTTCCTCAAAAAGATAATAAATAAATAAATAAAGAAATTCAGGACCCACAATCCCTCAACCCATGGTACCTGTTTTTTGAAAGGGTTTGGGAATGATGCATAACTGAGGGTATGGTCATAGAGTGGGGTGGCGGAACAGGATTTGTGCAGCCGACCCTAATTAGTAATTACTTGGGATACAGCTTAGATGATGATGATGTTGGGGAATGCGGCCTTGTTTTAGATAACATAGGCAAAGACATTCCTGAAACTCTTTTCTTGCTTGATGTAGCTCCTCTTTTTCTAATACCCATCTGGATTCATGATGGATATGGCTGCTTGTTCATGGTTGGATAACAATGCATGAATGACCCATAGACTATTTGATTCCCGTTCTTTCCTTCTCATTTTAATTGTAAGGGCCTATTTGGTAGACACTGAAAAATGAGCTCGGCAGAAATGCATGCTACATCCAAACAAATTTTCGGAAAGCACCATGTTTGGTAGCCTCTTTTCATATTAAATGCATGTTTTAAAAGCTTAAATAAGTCTTAAGTTTGGTTGAGATTAAAATGGCGCCTAATTGTTGCAAGCATTGAGTTTCTTACTGGACATCTACTCCGCCATGTAACCCAAAGCTCTATGAGGCTTGCTGTCATATCCTTGTGACATCTACTCCGTCCTATAATTTCACCAGCTCATGTTATAATGCGAGCCCAAAATTGAGTCAGATCCAAAAAAAAAATCAAGTGGGCCACACCACATTAAACAGTTGCGACGGGCTGGACGTCATATAAATGTCATGGTGGACCATAGGAAGGTTTCGGCAATGGGTGTTTCCATTCCATTGTTTCTTGAGGTGTGGCCCACTTGAGTTCTAGATTTGATTGATTTCCAGTTTCAAATTCTAACATGATATTGTGAAAATGATGAATCGAGTGGATGTCACATGGACATCACAGTGGGCCCGTGTAACTTTTTGGTATGTTGGCTATGAAATTGTATTCATCTTTAATTGTGATAGTTCGAAAACATATGCTCTGCATGTTTTTGGATTTACTTTTTAATTTCCACCATAAATAGTATCTTCCTTATCCAAAATTCAGGTCAGATACACCTTAAGGAGAAATGTTAGGATGGGAACTTTTTCCTAGGGCCCACATAGTGTTTGTGTGCCATCGAATCCATTCATGTGATGCTCATCAGGATACAGGAATTAGCCCAAGGAGAAATGTTAGGATGGGGTGGCTCACTTGAGTGTTGAAACAACCTGATTTTTGGGATCAAGGCCAAACAAGTTTTGATCCCAAACAAGTTGTGTATGGGTGGAAGACGTGGATATCATGAACACTGAGTCGTTTGCCCCATGCTAGTGAAACTAACCCCAATAGGTACCTTGGTGAGGTTCCAAGCGTTTTCCTATTCACCATACCATAGAGGTCTAATTAATTATTTGGGCCATCCATCATGTGGGGCCCACCTTTGTTAACAACTCATTTTGAAAGTCTCTTGATTGGATGCTCCTAACCTTTTGATCAATGGCTAGAAAAAGGAAAATGGATATTGATTAGAATAGAGTTTCGATCAGCAATCTAAATCACACATCATGTGGGCCATACATTTACTTGCCTGTATCTTTCAAAATCACTTTGATTTGATTGTTGTAAGTTGTAACCATCTGATCAATGCCTTGGAAAATAAATGGTCTGCCTTGATTATAATAGAGGTCTGATCATTAATTTTTCTTGTCCATGAATTAGGGTATGCCTTTGATTGTCATCATGTTGCACTATTTTATGAAAGAATTTTTCTGAACTAAGAAAAATTGATAAAATATGCGCTGTCATTCAAACAACATTTACACATAAAATTAGTTTTCAAATTTTGATTTCCATAGAAACTTGCTTCAATTTTTTTTATTTTTTTATTTCCCTTTTAAAGAGTAGCTACCAAACAGGGCCTAAGGCGACCCCAATACATAATCCTATTTAAAGAATATAATCTTTGCTTTAATTGACTCTGAGGGTTTTATACCAGAAGGTATTACACAATTCTATTACAAGAGTGAGCTGGCGAGATGGATGAGTCTCTAATGGCAGTCGGTCTTCATCAGGGGTTGACGTTAAGCCCTTACCCTTTTGCATGTGTTGTATATGAATTAAACGCTGGAGTCCAAGATGAGGTCCCTTGGTGTATGTTGTTTGTAGATGAAGCAGCATTTGCCAACAAGACGAGAGGGCGAAACCAAGATAGAGTATTTGGAATGCAACTTTAGTAGGAATAGTTATGCACATAAGCTTTATTTAAAATCAATTATTAGGAGATAGCTCAAAGCTATTTGTTCCATTTATCTTTCCTCTATTATCTTAAATAAAAGAAGGTGAGGAAGCCTTTTAGACATGGCTGCCTCCCTCTCTCTCTCTCTGGAGAGGACGTGTGACGGTGCGAGTAACAGTGTGCATGACCACATGGTATTTGGGTAATCTGATGGACTTTTCAAATAATGGCACTTGAACCATGTAGGCGCATACATCAGCATGGTATACGTCTGAGATCAATGTCATATGATGTCCAGTCTTGCTTGATTTTTGGGCAATGCGTATTAAGGTTAGGGCCCACATGTCGAACGACTTGGATCCTACACAAACTTCCGATAATCACATGTTTTGTGTACCCATGTGTCACGTGGTCCTTTGCTAGTTCAAAAGGATGGAGAAATCATTGAGGAAGTTTTCAATAGAATTAGTGTTGGTATGGATGGAGTTGTGCCCCAATAGTGTTGTGTTATTGCCTCGTCTTTGGAATTTTAGGAAAAAATTTAAAAGGCATTCATTCACTGACTAATAAAGCGTTGCAAAGATGAGGATGTTGAGATGGATGTGTGCAAACGTGAGGAAGGATAGAATCAAGAAGGTCATCCAAAGTAGCCTGAGAGTCCTAATAAGAGATAAGGCTTGTTCACTTATCAAGGATAGGGCCATTGATAGAAATGATTAGTGAAATAGGGTTCATAAAGCTAATCCCAAAATCCAAATATTGAGACGAGGCTATGATATGATGATGACAACAATGATGGCGATGATGATGGAGCCCATGGTTCCTTGATCCAAACCTTTGATACACCCTGGTGTTGACATCGAGATTTTGCCAAGTTCAATCATGGTTCGTGTTGGACGGTTTCACCCATCTACAAGCTAGTGCGAGTCCAAATCATGTATTGATCAAGGTCATTGTGACACTATTAATAGCATTCCTCTCTTAGGGCCAAGGCTAGTGCAGGTCCACCATTTCCCACTCTGCGCTAACTTATAATGGCCAACATGGAACCTTTTCGGTATTGATAGCGGACGGGCAATGAGAATAAAGAAAATAAAGAGAAGGAATGGAGATTTAAAGGTTTTAAGGAGAAGATGTGAGGATTAGGAAGAATAAGAAGAGTATAAAAGATTAGAGTTGGGAATGGATAGATTTCACCGAAATCAGCACTGATGGTGGTCTTAGAGTTGGCACCAAGACAGGAAAGAGGACTCGGCACCTCTTTGGTTTTCTTTCTTCAAACCAAGTTACAATGTAATGTCTTTTTCTCCAAGAAACCCTTACATAAAGACCCCAGGCTGACATAAAATACATATTGGAAAAATACTCCTGCAAAATTCATATTACAAAAATACCCCCTGCAATAACATATGTTAACAAAAAGCACATGTGCACTTGTTGGGCTCAAGGGAGCCCAACCACACCACCTATATGGGCTTGCAAGAGTGGTCGGCTAACCTGTGGAGCAGAGAAGATTCGTGGGCCCCACCCCAACCTTATTTCTCCTTCTATAGACTTTGAGACCTCCATCAGGCACACTCTGTGCTAATGTCAGGCTAGCGTGTTGTTGAGCATCCATTCGCACTCACTATCTAGGTATAACACAATATAACCTTTGCAACGTTCTCTCTTCCTTTTCTTTGCATTGACACGCGAACAAGGTGAGAATAAGAGTCTAAGGACTCACATCTTATGAAACATGAGTTTGCCCTAGCCTTTAGACCCCTAGTAGTGGCTCTGCAGTAATTGTCTATGTACTAGTAGTCTGTTTCTGTGCTAATTGTTTGAGATGCCTGAGCAGTGTCCTAATGTTGAATGTTTGGTGTCTCCGTGTTGACCATTCAGAGCCCCAAATAGTGGTACTGTGCTGTCTATTTGGACTATTGAACTGAACCCCCGGTGGTCCCACGACAACTATTAAGGCAATTTGTGTTGACCCCTGGTCTCTCCAGCATAATGGGCCAGTGCTCTTTTGAACACCTTAGGCAGACATGCTGCTGGAACTTTTGAACTTCCTGGAGCTATACAAGACATCAACATTAAGGTCATCTGGGTCCTCGAAGCATTGAAATATTTCGTTTAATCGATGATTTGGACACTTCGAAGACAAAGAACCTTAGATTAGAAACTTTATGCATCATTTGGATATAATTACTCTGTAACATATAACAAATTGCTTCTCTCTGGATTTTACCTTTTGAGTTTTTTTTTTTTTTTCCTTAAATGTAATTAAGGGCTTGTGCCAGACCACAACCTTGAATGTATTTTGTTTCTTACATCAATAAAAGCCTTCACCATGGCATATTTGGGGTGTATATCCTTGTAATTGAGTAATAATCAAAATAATGTCAATTTTTCTCGATTAATAGACATTTGTAATGAACACTTGGTTTGGACAACCCATGCACAAAAAAGTCTTGTAATGAAAAAAAGTTCTAACCCTTAAATAGATGGGCAACAAATAAATGGTAATGCGATTTCTTTTTTTTATTTTTTTTGGGGGGGGGGGGGGGGGGGGGGGCAAATATTCTATAGCTAAGGTCTAGTATGGGATTTTTGGTGCGTTGTTCATTGACAATGATGTCCATCATATCAGTAGTTTGGTCATTGAACCATTGGCCCAACTCATATTGATGGAAAACATGAATGTACTGTACAAACTCTCGGCTGTAGCATGACATTTTTCGTAAATGAATGCCTATATACTAGGATATTGGCTCGTGAATTCTTTGGGTAGTATTATGTAGTGCTCGAGCAGAGAGGTTGTACACCCTCGCTATCTTCAGTGATCCAAACTATTGAGATGATGGGCCTAACCAAGAAACCCAAAAATTCCCAGATTTGAAGATTTTAGCCATATAATATTTAGACTTTCTTTGGTTGAACGTGAACCTTTTATTTTCTTTCTTAGCTGTTTTTATGTTGGCCTCCCGTTGAAGGGTTAGTGTTTTTCCATCTTGAAGATTTTTTGCATGTGAGCTATCCAAAGTGGGACCCAATATCAAGTTTTGATCACTTAACCATGGGACCCATGTGTACAAACCGAAAACCCAAGCGGTATTGTACAAGCTTTTGTCCCGAGAGCTGTGTAATTCTGATCCAAGTTAACTGCTTGTTATAAGATAACTATTGACTTGTCAGTGACTTGGATGATCTGATGTGCATGGCAGATAGGACAACACAAGTAGAAAAAATGATGACATTTTTTTTTTCTCAAGACACTTGCGATCTAGTTTCCAATTTCCCGTTTCCTTGATTTTGATTTTGATTTTTTTAAATTCTTATCCATTCTCAAGCAAGTTGAAAAGCCTGCAACTCACACAATCCACCAGATTATCATATCCAACTCCAAGTGACAAATTCAAGGTCAAGTAATTAGGTTCAAGATCTTAATTTATGTGGAAAGAGTGCGGTTTAGGATGTTGCTGATAGAATTCAAAGTTGGGTGGAAGAAATAGAGATGTGTGAGTTTATTGTGACCATCATGTACCACTCAAACTGAAAGGGAAATATTGTAGGATAGCTATAAGACCAGCCAAGCTTTAAGGAACAAAATGTTGGGTAGTTAAGGAACAACGTGTTCATAGGATGAGTGTAGCGGCAATGATGATGTTAAGATGGGTGACTGGCATGACAAGGACGGATAGAAATTAGAAATGAATGCATTCAAAGGAACTTAAAGAGTAGCACCAATTGGTAATTAGATGAAGGAAAGTAGACTTAAGTAGTTTGGTCATGTGCAACAGAGACCAAGAACTGTGCCGGTTGGAGTGAGTGAGTTGGTATGAGTTAAAGGCTCTAAAAGGGCAAAGGGAAGGCCCAAAAGGACATGGATGGAAGTCGTAAGAAAAGACTTGATGACCTATGGTCTAATTGAGGTATGACCCTTGATAGAGTGGAATGGTGGAACGGAATTCATATAGCCAGCCCAATT
Organism: Magnolia sinica; assembly: GCF_029962835.1. Classification (NCBI taxonomy): domain Eukaryota; kingdom Viridiplantae; phylum Streptophyta; class Magnoliopsida; order Magnoliales; family Magnoliaceae; genus Magnolia; species Magnolia sinica. Next base: position 471,384 of record NC_080590.1, on the reverse strand, counting down.
TAATTGGGATAAGGCTTAGATGATGATGGAGAGTGCCATTTAGGCATGTTGTACCTGTGAATTGTTTTTGTAGATTAGGTTCTCAGATGCAGACTATAACCTTTGGTCACCAAGTCAATTGGAAGGTGCTTCATGTCATGAACTTGAGATTCAGCATGCTGTACCTATGAACTGTTTGTGTAGATTAGGTTGTCAGATGCATACTGTAACCTTTGATCCCAAAGTCTATAGGAAGGTGCTCCATGTTGCAAACTTGAGGTGGTGAAGAAGAAGAAGAACAATAAGGAGAAGTGACGACAACCCGAATGATGGAAGCCGACATGCAGGTGTAGCTCTGTATGCTTAGAGGAACACGAGGAATGTAATATATCTGCAAGAATGGTGCTGTGGATCCACCCCATGCACACACACACGGACACACACACACCCAATATGTAAGAGAACCTCTTTTACTTGCAAGAAGCAATAATGTTTTAATCAAAAGTTGAATCCTGCGGAGTGTTTGGCCCATATAAAGGACTCTAAATCAAAAGATAACAACCAAGAAGCTATCCCTAAATCTCTCAACCAATGAGAGTTTATTGTTTAAAGCAACAACTAATGCAAAACAGGCGAAATAAGTTTTAACAAGAAATTCATTCAAATGGATTTTGATGGTGATTTGATGATCCACATCTCTCCCACCATGAGGCATGTGGTCCCACATGCAGGAGACCAAAGATATGGACCCCAAAACATGTACCTAGATGAAGGGAGGGGATGCTTTCACAAAAACATTGCAAGCACCATTTCAATCGGCGGAAGACCAATGGGTGGAGGAAGGTCCTCAGCCCATTTGACTCCTCTGGATAAAACGTCCAAAGATGTCATTTTGGCGGAGGAAATTCCTCTGCTTGTTTGGGATATTTAGATATGATTTGGTGATGTTTGTGGCGATGTTTGTGGCCCACTAGATGATAACCCTGGAAGGATGTTCGGGAGGCGATCCATGGGGCCATTGTTGGGGAATGGAATGGTCTGCCCAGACCAAGGGCGACAATCCACTCATGATCCCCTATAAATGGATTCTTTTGAGGGGCCATGATTTCAGGTTGTCCTATTATCAAGGGTGGGGAACAGTTTGACCCAGATGCGTATTGCTTCAAGAAGGTGGAAGAGGAGAAGAACGATGTAGCATAGTCTTCCCTGAATCCTAGTATGTCTTCTTTAATGGGCTTCCTTAATGGGCTTCGTTACTGCCTTTCTATCATGGATTTAACTATCCGTTTTGGTGTGCAACTTGGATGGGGACTGAAACTGATATGACTCACTGCAAGTCAATCTAACTGGGTCTGAGTCAGTACCAACTTGCTTCTGTTCGGATTGAACCGAAATGATGTGGATGATACCCAGTCGTATTGGATGATATTTCAAACCATGACTTACTGCACATTTTCCCATTGTTGTATCTTGTTGGGCCCTTATCCGTTTTCTAAATACATTTACTATTTATTACATCACTCAATGTATTTGGCAATCTAGATATCGCATTTTGATGACCTAGGTGATATGACCTTATGGTGGATTTTCTTAAGGTGGTGGAGATGGAAGCATGTTTGCAAGAAGTCAATAATGCAATACCTGCCCGTGAGACCATCTGCTCTCTTGCAGAAAAGTTCAGGTAAGCATAGACATTTAGCTTTTTCAAAGAACTTTCAGGTGCTTAATAGACCCTAGTGCTGCCATAATGGCATTGTGAAAACTAATTTGACAAAGCTGTCTCTGGTTGAAGTGCGTCTGCGGATAGAGCTGGAAAGATTGTTGTGCAACCTAAGCAGGTTAAACATTTTCTGGTTTACTCGTCTATAAAATAGAGAATTTTAGAAGCTTTTGTTCATTTTGAAGTTATTACAGGTGTGGAACTGGTTCCAAAATAGAAGGTATGCTCTACGGGCAAAGTTGATTAAGGCTCCTGGGAAGCTAAGCATTTCTACGATTCGGGATGATTCAGTTCCACTGAGAAATGCACCAATTTCTGTTCCTTCAGGTAGCCTTTTGTAAACTAATGTTCAGCCAATGCTTTATCCTCAAGGCTCTCTCTTACTTGCATTATCTTATTTGGCCTATTTATTGGAGCTTTCTCATTCAGCAAAAAGTATTTGAAAACACCTATAATTTATTAAATATAGAATGCCGGAAAGCCTAAAACTAGTACTTTGTTGGTTCAATGAAAAATTAATAGAATAGGTTGATATTCCCAAGAAAAACTGTAAGATTAAATATGAATAGAGATCTTTAGAAAAAAGATTAAATATGAATAGCCGGTATGAATTGGATACTAGTGTCCTTAATCCATATCTTGGCATGATAGGCTCCTTTTGTGCAAGTTTCATAAGCTCGCCATGCTTGTTTCCTTCTCTTCTCTCTCTCTCTCTCTCTTCTTCTTCTACATCTTCTTCTTCTTCTTCTTCTTCTTCTTCTGTTCCTTTTTCTTTTTCTTTTTTTCTTTTTTTTTCTTTTTTTTTTTTTTTATTGTGTTTTGCTATACATCATCCTCCAGGTCTCTGAACTAAATTCTCGACCTAGGAACCTCTCTAAAGAGGGGTGCGCTGCATTTACTTGATCATTTATTATAGTTGTTTTCTAATTTCAACCTCAAACTGCGGTCATGTGTGCTTCTGGGGCCTGGTTGTTTTGGCATGCTTGCGCTGAAGTGTGCATAACTTTCTTGACCTGAAGTTGTGTTCTGTAAGATATATCAGATTTATCACTCATACTTCTTTGAAATGAGCTACAATGTGATTCGTTTGAGGCCATAATGACTATTTCTTATTTATCCAATAGGTTTAGGACAGTTGGTTTATGTTGGTATGACTAAGGAGGATTGACTCGAGGCCCCGTTCAAAGAGTGCCCTGATCTAGAGTCAAGTTGAGAGGATCATGGGAGGCCCATGCAAAGCTTGGATATACATATACACTGCGCATTTCCTCTTCGGGAACATCTCCTTCCACCCCTCTTTTGTAGTTGCTCCTAGTGAATTTTGATTTCATATACTGAAAGATTTTCCTTACATGAATGCATGTACCTGGTACCTGCTCATTCTATGCATAGTTTTGAAACAATAGTGACACATTTTAATACATTTTACTGCTACGTGCAGGAAGGCATGCTTTAGATAAAACTCAGATGGAATTTGAAGCCAAATCAGCTAGGGATGGTGCATGGTTAGTATTTCTTACCATCCTCTAAATGCTGATTATTAGTTCTTTAAATTATTCAATTTCACTGGCTTATTAAATGCTTGTTAAATGTTTCCAGTCGCAAATAAATTCTGGGTTTGTTATGTCTGTGCATAACCATGTCGTTTTCTCCAATTTGTTGTATGTTTTTTTTTTTTTTTTTCACACACACACACATACCCCCACACACTCATGCTGGTGGAATTTCACCACCGTTGGGTACTTGAACCCTTGACTGCATGTTGAAACTCCTGAGAGTCTACCACCCAGGCAAGAGCAAGGAATTCCAATTTGTTGTATGTAGTTACATTTCTAGACATGTTCTGAGTTATATATTGTCATCATAATCCCCATAGCCTTGTCCCTGTTATTTGGGGTCAGCTTTACAAATCCCATTTCACGAATCAATCTTAATGCCTTATCCATTGCTATGTAAACAAGCCTTCACATCCTCATTTTACAAATCTTGTTAACCTACGGAGGAGAGGTCCTTGAGTAGGAATGACTGGTGAAACAGGTCATAAAATGACACAAAATAGCTGGGATGAGGCTATGATGATGATGACATTGATGATTAATTAGCTATTGCATGTTACTTTAGGGTGCATTGGTTTTTAATTTGGTGAAAATTTTCATGATATGTCATGAGATGTGGTGCATCCAAACACCCCCTTAGTCAAATTACTACATATTGCAGTTTTAATCAATTTATTTGGCCATTATATTTTCAGGTATGTATGCTACCAAAGATCAAGATCATTTCCCATGAGCTAAAAACCAAAATGGTTACATGATGCTAATGCTTCATTGAAAGACTATAATGCAGTGAACATAAGTTTGTCTTCTCATGATTGGTGGCCGTTTCTCTAAATCGTTACTTAAAGATTTAGTGGAACTCATTATAAAGTTGGCATATAAGCTAGGAGAGCTTGTAAAGCCCATTTACTCATGGTTGAAGTGGGAAAAGTACTAATGTGATGCACCAAGATAGAAGAATAGAGCAGTTTCCAGGTCTCAATACCTCTGCAAATATGACAATGCCATTAATTAATCAATCTAAATATATCTTATGCATCTATCCTACTAAATTCCACAATTGCCTCACCCTGTTATTCTGGATAGTGATGCATGAGAGGGAAGAAGTAGAACACCATGAGGTGTACCACTAACACTAGCAGCTGTACCTTTTGAAAGTATCACACATGTGTGAGTGTCTGTGTGTGTGTGTGCGTATGTGCGTGCATGTGTCATATATGCACGCACACATAGCATGCATATCCATATATACATATCCATGTAAATATACATATTTACATGTTTGCATGTTATATAAGGAAATGCTGTAGTGGTAATGTTACCACTGAAGTTACGTAGGTAATGGTTGAAAATGAGCTCCACAAGGTGTGTATGACATTGGACCCGTGCATTAGGTGCATCCAACCCTCCTCCCCATACAAGAAGGCCAATCCAAGCATCTATGCATCACACAATGGGAAACAATGAGGATGGATGTCCACAACAGAATAACCTGAAATTTATTATGGGGTCCCCCGAGGTGTGTATGTTATCTAACCCATGCATTTGGTGCATCCTACCATGATGATTAAATGCCACAAGAATTAGTCCAATCCAACCATCAGGTCAGCATTTTTACATTATTTTCTGTGTAGCCCCCATCATGATGTGGCAAATGGCTTTGACGGTTTGGAGTAGAAGAAGGGAGGCTTTAGAGGGAGGTGATAATTTGCAAATATGGGTTGTTGGATGCGGTTGGTGGGTGAAAGAGTCATCCTTCTATAGAACATCGGGTTTGTGAAGAAGGGTGTGCAAGTTGGCGAACTTATTCAAGGAAGGGCTTCAATTCTCCTGTGGTGATGGGCAAAGAATCAAGTTTTGGGTTGACTGTTGGATGGGGGATAGACCTCTTGAGTAGTTCCTGAGGTTAGCTAACATTTCCCTGGTTTAGAATGTAACAATAGCATGCTGTTATTCAATAACAGAGAATAAAGTGATTTGGTCTCCCCCTTGTAGGAGAAATCTCTCGGATGAGGAAGCGGTGGAGCTCACCAGGCTTCTGGTGACTTCATGGGGTTAGGTTGACGGTTGGCAATAGAGTTGATGCTTTGGTCCATGGTCAAATCAGGCGATTTATAGTTCGGTCTTTCTACAAGATATTGTCATTGTGTTCCTCAAGTGGAAGGTGTGATCATACTTCTCATTTTTGGCACTATGGGGCTCCTTCTAAGGTTGTAGCCTTTGCGTGGCTTGCAGGTAGGAACAAGGTGCTCATAATAGACAATCTGCAAAACAGAGCTATGTTGATTCCTGATTGTTTGTATGATATGCATGGGGGACGTAGAGTCAATGAACCACTTGTTCATTCATTGCGCGTTTGCTCGTGTTCTTTGGGGAAGTTTTCTTGCTCTTTTCCATGTCTTGTGGGTGATGTAGAGATCCATCAACGATCTTGTCCTTATCTGGCATAGGGGAGCATATGGAAGGAAAGATGAGGTGGCATGGAGACTGGTCTTATTGGCAATCTTATGGGCAATATGGGGGGAGAGGAACAATCGGCTTTTCCGGAAAGTGAAGTTGGATGTTTTAGATTGGGTCAATTGGATTGTTGCCTCTAACCTAAGCGCTTGGGTTGAGATGGTTGGGCCTTTGTTGTAAAAAAATTTTTGCCATCTTGGCTCTTATTAATAAAGATTTCATTTACCTTTCACCAAAAAAAATTTAAAAATAAAAAATAATTCATGGTGCATGTGTACCATCCAATCCATGCATTTGGTGTGCCCTTCCAAGATTTTGGGATGCCCTAAAAATCAGCCCAATCCAATGGTCAGGTAGGCCCTTCACCACTTGAATTCATAGGATCTTAGGCATTTTTCATTGTTTTCTAAGTTGTGGCCCACTTGATGGTTGGATTGCCTTGATTGCTGGGACATGCCATTTTCATGGAGGGGCACACTTGTTTGATAGATTGGATTTCATACACACTCCACATGGGCCCCATTTTGGACGTTTTACCATTATAACTATACTATGGTAATGTTACCATGTGTGTGTGTATCCAACTGGGGCAAATGGGTTGGGTCACAATGATGTGTAGTTGAAATCCACTCCGACAATCAGATCCATCACATCACGTTAGAGCCACTGTAAAAAGTCAGGCCAATCTGTGGTTCAGGTGGGCCGCACCAAGGGTAATAGTTGGGAGGGAATCCCCACTCTTGATTTCACTGTTGCCCACTTGAATTGTAAAATGGCCTGATTTTTGGGCCCTGGGCGTAACCTGGGGTGAAGGATCTGATGGTTGGAGTGGATGTCACATAACACATTGGATCTTGTACAAAATCAAGAGTGGGTGCTCCCTCTTTACTGTTTTCCTTGGCTAGAGTGGATATCACATACATGGCATTGTGGCTCATCTGAATCATGGATGACCCCAATTTGTTGGCCTAATGGTTGGAGTGGATTTCATATACACATCATGGTGGTCCACACCACTTTGCACGCACGACTGGTCTCCTGTGGCGCGCTGACACTACTTGTAGGAGACCATTACTTGCTCTCTCTCTCTCTCTCTCTCTCTCTCTCTCTCTCTCTCTCTCTCTCTCTCTCCACCAACACACGCATGCCCGCATGCACACACACACAACTGGTTGGACAATAAGTTACTGTCTGCCTAGTAGATAACTTCCAACTTATCATGTGTGTTCGACATCCACCTCACCATTAGGTTGGCCCCACCATGAGGATGGCTTAATTGGGTGGGAAGGACCCACCATGTTGTGTATATGCCATCTAGTCCAGTCACATGAAGCATCTGTCCCAGATGAAGGGATATCATGGTCATCAGGTGGTTTTGACACTCTAGTCAGCCCCATTTGAAATCTATCCTTCAACGAAGAATTGTTTGTCCATTGCATGATCGCAAAATGAGCAATATGCAAAACAGTGAAGCAAAGGGAGGGAGCAGATGAGGCGAGGGATAGAAAAATGTGCAATACATGCACGCACACACATTTGGAAGATTAGATTGGATGGATAAATAAAAATCAACCTAACACTTTAATCACATTTATGGTGCATTTGATGCACTATTCCATTGAATTGCAATGATTAGTTTTATTAAGCATAAATAAACACATTTTGGTTATTCCCAATTCAATTCATTGGCACATATTTTAGTTACATTTCTCTCAAATCTTTCTACCCTCCAATCTCAGGAGATTCTGTGAAAAGGGAGTTGGGACACTGATTTTATTTTTTATTTTTTATTTAAAGGGAGTGAGGGCTGACTGCTTGTATTTGGTTGTATGTGGGACCATCAAGGATTATGGCCGTTGGGTGGCTTTTCGGGAAGGACAAGGTTCTCACTATTGACCACTTAAGGAGCAGACTGATGATCATCCCCAATATGTGCATCTTGTGCCTTTGTATGTGGTGTCGGTTCGCCACCTAATGCCCCAATCAATAGAGGTTTACTCTGAGGTGTGGCATGAGGGTTGCAATGGTTCAAAGCGAAAGGTTCTTTGGACACTAGCCATGCTAACAAGGTCATGGTCAATATGGTCTTGGCATAAAAACAGTAGGTTTCACAATAATTCAAACACACTGTGAGGTTTTTCCAAGTCTCAAATGGATGGTGGTTTCTTGGGCAAAGATGATTAATGTTTTTGCTAATTGGCCCTTTGGGTGCCTTTGAAGGCAGTTGGGTATAGGTGGGTCTTTGGTGTATTGGACAATGTAAGTGTCACTATGTTGGGTAATGAGTGTTCGGTGCAATTGATTGTTAGAAAACACAGGTATGTAGTGGCAAAAGTGTCCACATCTGAATTCGCATTGTCTGCTAGTATTTCTTTCTGAGATATTAACTTTAATTTTATCTGTTTGCCAATTTAGCAACCAATAGTAAACATGGCGTCGATTTTTGCTGAAAAGATTCGTCTCAAATGGAAAACTCTTGAAAATTTCACTGGATTGCAATTTTCACCCTAACCTCATGGCATGTAGCAAGGTTTGGTTCACTACCGGAAACCTCAAGTTGGATTTTGACAGTTTGTCCATCCTCTCAATTTGCAAATTACAGAAGATTGTTGTAATGGGAGCCATTGCAGCATCTATGGTTGTGGGTTTGCGGCAAACTAGGGTCCAGCAGACTAACTTTTCATGCCTTCAAAAAAACAAAAGCAGAATCATTTTTCATACTTGGTGAACCCACTGATTTTTTCTCAGTACAATTATCAAAGCATATTTGACATGGTTGTGGCTTTTTTGTTGAGTAGAAAATCCAAATGTAATATTTGACAGCAGAGAGATTCCTGTGGTCAGATTTTTTTTTTTTTTGCATGAGTAAAAGTCTTGATTAATGACTTTGGGCACTGTCTTACTTGGTTCTCTGATATTCACTGAACTTGTACGTTAAACTTAAATTGGCTTCAAATTCCTTGACTATGCTTGGTATAACTTGGTTGTGCTTTCATTTCACAGGTATGATGTTTCAACCTTCATTTCTCATAGAATGTTTGAGACGGGGGACCCGGTAATACTCCAGAGTTCATTTTTTCCTATACAAATCCTTTTTTCTTTGAATCATGGGCTAAATATTTTATTTTAAAAATTACAATAGAGGGAAGGGATCTCCGTTCAAAAGAAATTGGAGACAAGATCCCCTCCTTGCCAGACTGTCCACCACATCATTAGTTTCCCTTTGAGGGTGAATGAAGAATACGAATATAGTCCCCTTTAGTTCCCTTATCTTCTCCATGCATCTTGACATCTCCATTGATAGTCTTACATTATTGGTGGCGGATAAGGATAACTTCCATGGAGACAGTGCAGTTAATGGAGTCAGCGGAGTCACTTTGCATCCGCAATCTCCCTTGGTCATCCCTAATGATTCCCCTATCCCCGTCAGACCTAGGTTTTCCTTCGAGCTTACATAGACAACTTGTAGGAGGAAGCAAGACCATGCAAGCTATAGAAGGGCATCAAATGTCCTCAATAACCTCCATCTAACAGCTTTTGAAAGCATCACAAAGGATTTCCTTGAATTCCTGACATGCCAAGGCCCAAGAGAGATCTGTCTTGGGCCCTATCCAAGGTTTTAAACTCGGTTTTGGATTGCAACTGGCGATACGTCTTGGTTTGATACCAGTCTAAGTTTCCTGGAAAAAAAAAAAAAGAAAAAAAAAAAAAAAAAGAAAAGGGAAAAAGCCACTGGTCCATGTTGGTCTGATTTGGTCCATACTGGCCTGACTTGCCCCTAGCAACTCAACTGTCCTGATTCAAAATTGAGTTGGACCGAGTGAAGATCGAGCTGTGTTACACAAAGTGGTCGGATTGGTTCCCACCAAAAATGATATGAATCAGGTAATGTGGAATCTTGTCAATGATATTTAAAACCATGGCCCTTTCTTCCACTCAAGTGACGCTTTCTGGTTTGTTTCTGAATGCTCAGTTCTGCTCCTTCCATGCTGACCACCATACCGCAAGAAGAAGCAGATGCTAGAGAATTTTGCCCTTTTCAGATTCGAACCTATGGTATTAAATATCGTCTGATATGACACAGTATCATCTGAGTTGTATCAGTTTTAGTCCAAAATGAAATGAGTCGCCAGACTAATACAGGAGTGAAATGAACTGTATGGGGTGAGTCCTATCGGTTTGGGTCCCCTGCTGAGTCGCACTCTGAAACCCCTACTTAAATCCATGTTTGAACCCGAAATTCCATGCTTCCAGGAGCTTATCCGTGGATAGGACGTCATGCATATCACCTCAAACATACTAAGAATAAACTACCAATCCCTCAGCACAATGGGGAATGAATTAATAGATGGCTTACAGATGCCTTTGCTTGTAAACACGTGAAGTAGCCATTCACAGTGATTCTTTACCTATTTTGAAGATGATCCAAGGTTAGGATTTTGTATTCCTGCCACCCAACAGATCCAATAACACTGGAGAGCTTCTATTCTTCCAAATTATTTTATTCATTTCTGCACTCGGGATGAAAACTCTTTCCAATAACAGGAGGTAGGCATGAAACTCTTTATCTCATCATCACACAGGCTTTCCTCTGACATGGAAGTTCCATATGGCTCTCCCTCTCTTATGAAACAATGATCCACTCTTATGGCCTTCTCAGTCGACCACCTATAAAAGTTTTAAAATTGATTAAGTGTGATATGATCATACAAGCACTGAATGTCCTAAAAAATGGATTCTAGAGCCGTTTCCGACATCATATCTGATGCCTTCTTTGAACAAGTTCTCGACCTTTGTAATGGCTCTTGAAGCTCCTGACACTTTGTGAGTGAACAAAGTTAAGACTCATTTGATATTAGACATTCGAGGATATCAAATTTAATCCAACATAGATTGGTTCATTTAGGATGGAAGTTTTTCTTTATTATTGAAACTAAGAATTTTTGTAGCAAAAACACAGTTTTGTTCATCTTGTATACGGTGCTAGCACCTCAACTCAGTAATGGGCAGAGTAACAGGATACAACAGAAAACATACATTGGTGTGCTTTTGTACATAGGAAATGATGAATTCAATTTATTTACCACATTCTTTCACATGACACATTCTGTTCATTTCAGGAAGTTCGGGTTCAGTTTTCAGGGTTTGGCGCAGAGGAGGATGAGTGGATTAATGTGCGCAAGTGTGTGAGACAGCGGTCACTTCCATGTGAAGCTGCAGAATGTGTTGCAGTTCTTCCTGGGGATCTTGTACTCTGTTTTCAGGTGCTGCCTTTTATATGCATTCGATTCTAACATAGCATTCCAATATGTCATTTTGATAAGCTCTCTAGCCATACGCCCTGCTTGGTATGACAATATGCCTCCTCTCAAAATTTATAGGAAGGTAAAGAGCAGGCTCTTTACTTTGATGCCCATGTCCTTGATGCACAAAGACGGAGGCATGATGTACGGGGATGCCGTTGCAGGTTTTTAGTTCGTTATGATCATGATCAATCTGAGGTATTAACCATCTGCTAATTACTGTTTTCCTTCCATTTTGAAGCAAACCGTGCCCCTGGAGGCATGGATATACAAATATACTACCTGATCTTAATTGTGTTTATAAATTGGATTCTCGAATGGTTGCCCAAAGAGTACATATCCTGCATTGTTTTTCCTCATGTTATTTAGAAACTCCACTTTCTTTTATTTTGAGTCATCTATGGCCTGTTTGGATTCAGCCTCCCACTTAATGTGTGTTTGGAGCACTTTGTGAACCCCTGTTTCAATATCCCACATGACAAAATGGGCACCAAAATCCCCCTTTTGTGGAACCTCCTTTTGTACAATTGTGTCAAAATGGGCCCTTATGCAAGTGAAGTTGGGTGCCAATATGATGCAAACATCAGTGGTGCACCATTTAGAGTGTACCAGAGGAGGAGGCATCGCCGACAGAGTATCGGAGTGGAGGAGTTAATATGGATGGACATTGGGTTTATCGGACCCATTTTCTGACCCGCTACAAGTGCAGGAGCGGCATGACAGCACCCTGACCATAGATCCATAGGTCGGATTTCACACCCTACCACACCGGTGTTTTAGTTTTATGCGCTTTTGTTCTTTTCCTTATTTTAAGGGCTTTATTACACTTTCTTTATTTTTATTTTTATTTTATTTTATTTTTGTGTTATTATTATTGTTTTTAGGGGCTTTAGTGCACTTTTACTTTTTTCGTCTTTTTTCATCCTCTTTATTCAAGAGATTAGGGTTTTAGGATTAGCCCTTGGTTGTTGAGGATTCCACCCCGATTTCAGGTTTCCTTTTTTCTAGATCTTCGAGATGTAGGAAAAGGTAAGAATCATCCTCCTCCTTTTCTTTTGTCGACAAAATGACCTGTACTTTTTTAATCTTGAACCTTTCATTCTCCGCCTATTTCGTTCCTCTCTGGATATCTCATTTCTAGTTTGAATGGAAAAAGAGTGATGGTTAGTCTGTAGAATCAGATCCAAACTTCACTATGTACTGACTTATGCTAAATCTGGAATATTCTCATATCCCCAGGTCTTCCCTTTTTACCGTTTATGCGATTTTATGCTTATAGGCATTATCCTGACAGGATGACCTTATCTTTGTTTTGAAGTTTACATAATCCCTTTGACTGGAAACAGTTAGTTAATTGGTGTATTTATTTGAACATTCTTTAACCTAATTATACATGCATCTAGGATTAGGTTATCACATGTCCCTGCATCACAATATCTATGGTTTAGTTGTTGTGGTGGCTTGTGTCAATTTAAGGACTGGTGGCCTTATATTCTTGAGCAAATTGTGTGATTAATTTAGGATTTTCTCTTTCCTTTAACCACAGGAAATAGTGCCTCTAAGAAAAGTTTGTCGCCGGCCAGAAACTGATTATCGGTTGCAACAGCTGCATGCTTCAAAGGATTTGGCATCTGGGGGTCTAAGGAATGTGATGAAAGATCCTTCTTTGGTTAGCTCTTCCAGGGATTTCAATTTTGGACATCAAACGACCCGAAAGCAGCGCAAACTGATGGAGACAAACATAGATGAGATAGTCCCTGCAAAGTCATTTCCTCACGGGAATGACTCTACGAGTATGGAAACTACTCCAGCCATGAGGGTCGAAAACAACACATCTATGCTGGATGTCAATGTAGGTGATGCTGCAGTGACCATCATCAGAGGCGGAATTGTGCATCTAGGGACCTAATCATGCAACCGTGTATGTTCTCTTCTTTTTGTAAAGTTTAGCAGAGCCTGAGTCGGTAGTGAGAAAAGGATACAGAGTGAATTGTTTTGGCACTGGCAACACTGGTTTCATACCCCTCCTGATGTTTGCTAGAATACATCCCAATGTACTGCAGTACGTTGGGGTTCCATCCATTTGATCAGGATCCATTTAAATGATCCAAACCGTTTATATCATGTGTCTCACTGTGAATAGGGGGTAACCAAAAAAAAAAAAAACAAATTGATACATTTCAACCTTTTGATTATTTAAAATGTTAAGGAGGCCATCCATATTCAAAAGAAAAAGAATCAAATGATCTAGTTGTTGAAATATTTCAGTCCAAGAGTGAGGGCCATCATATAAACCGTTCTAAAAGATGACCCTGGATCTAAAGGCCAGGGATGTATTTTAACAAACCTCTTCCCTTGTTCATGGTGTTTTATTTTATGGAGAATTTTGGGAATATGCCTATTTGCAGAAATCTGTTACTAAAATTTGGACACTCAAATGCCAATAGTTTTCAACATGCTTAGATCCACATATATTTGGTATGGAAGGAATGCTGTGTCCAGTGACCCTCCTGGGATAGAGTTCAGGCTGCCTATTTAGTTACTTCGGTGAGGAGATCTGAAGCAGCCTTGGATTGGTGGTTTTTTTTAAAAAAATAAAAAATAAAAAAAATTCTTTGTGAGATGTTTGGATTCTTGGGTGAGAGTGAGTCCTCTTTTGTCTCTTGGTAAGCGAATTCCTAACCTTAAGGGAGTAGTTCCCAAGTCATCGGCACTTCTTTCTTGTGTGTTGGATTGGTGTCAAGATCCCAAGTTCAGTACACAATGGCATGTTGCTGCTCTAAAATAGAAGCGGTTGGTTAGGCCTGTGAATACAGACCATCCCTGGTGGGTCCTGCAGTGAATGGCCAATGCTAAAAGCCACTCGAAAAACACTCTTACCTGATTGACAGGCACTTTCATTTTGAATCTACACTTTTGGCATTTCATATTTTATTAACCCTCTATTTCAGGCCACATTAGCAGCTAGGTTGGTGTACTTTCTAGCGTGGGTTAACCGTAGGGGAGGCAAGGGTCAGGGCCACTCCAAGCCTGACCCATTTGCTAAATGGGTCAAGAATTCTTGCCAAACCTAACCCATGATCCATTATTCTATGACCTTCATCAAACTGACCTGACCTGATCCATTTGAATGTAAATGTGTTGGACTCCAGTGACCTGACTTAACCTGCCATGACCTAACTCTCTGGTTTAACAATGGAATATTTAACTGAGGCTGTGCACAACCTAGCCCTCAGACATTGGATACATGCACACGTTTAAAAAAAGGGTTTTGCAAATAACTATCAAGATATACGACATTTAGAAATAATCACATAAGAATAATACAATTGCAAATAACTAATTTTTGGTTAGTTTTTCTAACGACTGTTAAACTTTTGGCGTATCTTAAAATTATGACAAAATTACTCTTATCTAAAACCTCCCTCCCCCCCTCTCTCTCTCTAACTAAGGAAAAGCTCAATTAAAATTATTTTGTGGTATATTCCATATGAAGGTGAATTAAAAAGGTTTATCTTAATGCATAGTCTTTTCATGGGAGAATTTTGTTACATGTTCCATATGGGCTTTTTTGTCTGTTTGGTAACAAAAGTTATGAAAAACTAACAAAATTTGGCTATTGCAATAACAACGCATTAACAATTAGGTTATTTGCAAACTATATGTTTTTATGTGGGTATTTGCAAATACTCTATTATTAATGTGGGAATCTGCAAACACTTCTACGATAATATTCATGTATACTTTTCTTCTTTATTTTATTTCAGGTTGTGGGTTAGATTTGGTCGGGTTGTCTAGCTAACCTATTGATAACCTATATGGGTGGGTCTAGTCGGGTAGGGCTCAACCCAAGCCTGATTCATTTACTTAAACGAGAAAGATTTCTTGCCCGAGCGTGACCTTCTACCCATTTTGCTTGCCCATATTCGTTGTTTCATTCATTTTCCTCAATAATGTATGTGGAACTTGCCATAATGTGATTTTTGTATGGGTTAATGAAAGGCGTTTCTCTAGTTGTGCTTGGGAACTTGATATTAAACCCAATTAACACATGTTAGGGGAGAGCTTTGGACCATGGACTACAATAACCTGTTACACCATGACCAGGTTGTAGGATGAACCTGTGATTATTTACCCTTGATGTAGCCATCCTGCACGAAGGGATAATGACAAATCAGAATGAAAGGTCTTCCCTATATATCAAGAACAATGATGGGTCGGTATGCTGCAACCCTACCTCACATAGGAGTGTTAAGTGTTCCAAAAGAATACTTACATTACTAGATCAGTTCAAGCCTCTAGACTAGAGACCCATTGTGCCCGGACTAGCTTGGGTTGAGTATGAACTAGTGCTTTAACTCGCTTTTATGATGTTACATTCGTGGTTGATATGTGGGTGGTGCTTGTGTGAGCAACAGGGTTCGATATAGGATCTTATTGATTAACCAAGGCATTTATTTGGACGGATATTTTAGTTTAGACTATTCATCAAACATTTTCTAAGTTGGTCAGCACATGTAATATTTTATAATGATTAACAAAGGTTTTTCAAGTGTTGAAATTCAATTTTAACTGTTGATTTTTTAAAATCAAAATTGATGGAAATCTAATGGATAAGATTATATATTGACCATCACTTAGGCTTATATGGTACATTGGGCCAATGATGGTGATTGTGATAGTGGAAATATTAATTAAGGTCAATATGAGTACATGAATAGGCAGATGATAGACTTTAAATAAGGTATATATCAAAAAATTTAAGATGATGGAGCACCATACTCGGTGTCTTACATTAAAACCTTTGACTGCTTCCTATATATTGATCTTATCGTAGAGAAAGAGTGATTGAGGGGATTTCACCACCTTAGAGAGAGAGAGAGAGAGAGAGAGAGAGAGATGAAAGGAGGAAAAAAGAAAAAGAAAAAAAGAGAAGAGAATAGAGATGGAGATCTCTCTCCTTACTTCTTCCCTTCCTTGTACACAATCACATGTGCGGGGTCCACCTAGTAGACAACTCTCTCACACACGTCCGAGTATGTAGGATGTTTTCTCTACTTCCTCATTGGCCATTAATTTACCTTTTTTTTACGTGACATAGACTAAATTGAGAATTTTAAATTTTAATAAGTTGCCTTTGACAAAAACAAGCCGGGCTAATTGACCAACGGATCGATCGGACCCACTGCCACCCCTAGTAAAACCCCATCGAGGCCTGCCACATGGTCGCTAAGACAGACTCAGAGTGACTCGGTAACTCAAGACTCAATTAATCTTATATTTTTATACCTTGAAGATTCAACTCAGTGTACCGAAATACAAGTGATCGGGATTAGATTACCCAATACCCACCACCCATGGCCTCGTATATGTTTTACATCCATGCCATCCATCTGTTTTTACCCTCTCATTTTAGGGCAGGAACAAAAAAATAAATATGAAGTAGATTCGAAGCTGAAATGTACCACATCACAAGAAACAGTGGTGATTGAACGCCGACCATTAGAAACTTCATGGATTTTTGGAACAGTCTGATATTTGTGATTTCCCTTCGCACAGGTCTGAGTGTCTTTATTAACAGTTTGGATGACAAGTAAACATTACGGTGAGCCAAGAAAGGTTGAATTTTCTATTTGTGGCAATCCAGAGGATCTCTGGATTCATTCCGGAAATGGCCTATCAATGGCCGAAGAGCTTGCAACACCCGAGCAATGTGGGCTGATCACAGTGTCCGTGTGAAATCCACTCCGTCCATCAGTTGAGACACCTCATGTTAGGGCTGGAGTTCAATAGTCATATCTGTCCAACACTGAGGTGGACCACACGACAGGGAAACGTAAGGACGAAAATGCTAATCATAGAAACCTTCCAGGGGGCCGTGGTGTTGTTTATATTCCACCCAACACGTTAATCAGGTGTGATCGAACAGGATAAAAAATATCTAAAGAATTCGGGTAGGCCACACTGCGTGAGTTTAGATGGTTCACATGGGTTGGCCCACCCGAGTTTGGGATCGTGTTGATTTTTGTTTATTAGAGTGAACACGAGGTTTCTCACATGATAATTTAAAGGGTGGATTTTAAACATACATTATACTGGGCTTCACAGAGCTCGGGTATGGCATGTATGTCAAATCTCAACCGATGTATCAAATTTCAGGACTCACCATTCACTCTAAAATAATGGGAGGCTCCCAAATCAACAAACAAAGGTCAACTAATAAGGGGTCTAAGAGGTCATGATTGTTTGATCATCTGTTTTTGGGATGCCTCTAATTAATCTTCATGTAAGGGGCTTACAATGGACATGAAATCCTTCCAGCCCCAGGTTAGAGGGGTTTCCAAGACACGGTCCAATAATAATAATAAAAAAAAAAAAGAAAGAAAAAAAAAAAAGAGTACTAGTGCTTGTGCTTGCCAAACTTTGAATAATGATTCAAAGTCCTCTTCACCATGGGCTTGTATGTGACAGGCGCATTTCAATGGGTCATGCTACACCATTCACATTAGGTTGAGGTACATTGTAGGTGTTATGTCAATTCAATCAAACATGAGGCCATATGTGTGATAGAGGGTCAGTATTCAAATTGTATGTCTGATTATGATGTGCAGGCGTGCTAAAGTTTACTTAACTCAATGTTTGATTAAACCGCTAGTGTTCTCTACGTTGAGTCATATTGTTTAGAGACTAGACACAAGATTTAGCTATCCTCTCAACCACCAGTTGTGATCAACAATCAGATGACTTGTGAAATGGTAAAAGTTAGCTATTCTGAATGCATTCTTTTTGCTTTGTATATAATGACTTGCTCTTTACCAGTTCAATCACAATACACTTCTTAAAAGAAAGAAGATGGACAGATAAATAAAAATGGATGAATAATGTTGAATTCATTGATTGAATATATGATCCATTACAATCGACAAAGTATTTAAAAATAACCTAGAGAAATAAACAAACTAGAGATAAATACCTAATGCATCTGTCGGAATAGATGATCTAGGTGAATGGTCAACAAGATTCGACCCGATAGTTATGATTGCCTAAATAAGAACTCAATTTATCAGAATCTAATAACTTAGAGTTGTAGACATTTAATATATATAATTCTATAGTACTATAGTGGTGGATGTTGAATAATAGTGATCTAGGCTGAGCAAAGCTAAACTATGTTAAGATAAAAAACAATAAGTTGAAAAGTAGATAAATGTTTATAATTTGTTGATACGGCTAAAACTTGGCTGGGTTTTCTTGTTGATCTTGGATCCTCATCGTTTATGGCATGCATTTCAAAATGAAGGATTCCAGATAGATCTAAGATTATTAGCTTCTCGGATTTTCTTCTCGTTATTGATCCCTTCATGGGAGATGTTTGTGGCCTACTAATCGAAATTGGGATCAATCAGGTGATCACCGATCTTGGACCTCAAATTGATCATGGCCACTCATCTGATAGCCCACCTCCTACATTTGAACACTTGCTCCCTGATGGTTTGGAGTATTGAAGGGATAAGATGGAGTGGGGCCACATGATACTAATCTCTTGTCAAATGGGTAGGATCAAATCTTTGATTGAGCTCTCTCATTCTCTTAATTCCAATTGTTGTACAGAATTGAAACAAATTCGCTTGATGTTCGCTTTCTCCTGATTTGGAAAAAAAAAAATAGCTGGATTTTCTTAGATATGAATTTGATTTTTGAATATTTGGAACATTTTTTGACGTTGCAAATTCTACGAACATTTATGGAAAGATCTCTCATTTTAGAAGGATAATGAGAGACGACCTCACCGAGTGTATCATAACCAAATCTGTGATATGATACGTTTTCTTGGTAGGTCTTTTATAAACATGTCGAGCACGTTACCTTGTTAATTGACTTGTTTATCATGGCTAAGTGGCATGTGTTGATTCACACCCTTAAAAGGCATGCGTAAGGTTCCGCCAGCACATTTATAATGGAATACGTATGGTAGAAGGAAGATTAATTGAAGATATCTTTGAACGGGAGTTGGATTTCCTTGAGTACCAAGCTTGTACTAACAACATCTGGCATCTTTCCTTTGTTATACATTATGGCATTGGAATTGGGTGTAAATAATTGGTGCACAGGAGAAGCCCACATTACTGTGAACCTGGGGTACAATTCATTCGCCCTCAAAATACACACACTGATGACGTGGACCCCGTACATTTCTTAGTTATAAATGTTCCATTTTCTCATTTCTACTCATTTTTTAGCTTTCATGCCTACACAGTAATATCTCTCCTTCCCATGGTGGCAAAGTATGTGATTCTTAAGTGTATACATACATCCAAATCTAAAGCGTCCAAATAATTGGACTCATGGCACATGAAGCCCAACCCTATAATCAGACATGTTAGATGTTGGATATTTTCAAAATTATAAAGTAATTTGAGCTCGTGTTTTTCATTTTTTTTTCTACCAAAATTTAGATATTCTAAAAAAGCTTCCTTCCATAATTTGAAAGTATATATTTTTAATATTCGAAGGATTAGTGGCTAGAGGAGAGAGAGTTGATCAAAGATTGAAGTTACAAGCCTTGGAGCTTAATGAGGCATCGTTTGTACATCCGTGCGGTATAAGCAGTGAACTTCTTAAGCACCTTTGCATCGTTACAAGGAGCCTTAGAATTTATTGGTCTTAGATTCTTGCCAATTCTATTAGCCTAGGATCTACCTACACTTAACTTGCAATTCAGTATGGTTGGAAAGAAAGGCTCGGTTAATGGTTGGCGGTTTGCAATTCCTAGTGGCATTTGAGATGGCGGTTGGGTAAGACGATGTTGCAGGGTGCTGATCAATTTGATTATAATTCCACCATTGCAATTAAATTACAACAATGTGCTTGGTTTAAATAATAAAACATACTAGTGTCTCTTGCTAATATATAAGTTCCTCTTCTAGGTATTTTCTCAGGCATTCTCAGCACCTATTCAAATTACATATATACAGTGTGGAGTTTATGAGAACCGTAAACACAAAAAATTCATCTCTCCTACCCTTTAAAGTTATCTCTTTCAATCTATTTGTACCAAAATCTGGTAGAACCAAATCGATGGTATAAAAGGAGCCATGTGACATATGCGATATCTTTTTTAGCATGCATTGGAAATACGAGAGATAAGTCATATCTTCAGAGAGCCTTAATGTTTATGCAATTTCTTGATAGGCACGAGTAACTATTAGGGATACGTCAGCACTAGATCACATTCTGCACATTTGGCAAAGGTAAAACACAATCAAGAAAAAAAAAGGTAACCACTCATTTGCAGCTAGTAACACAAAAAGGCATCCCGTGGACAATCGGTTATCTTCACACTTTATCCACGAGGGCTATAAATGGTAGATCCATATTCAAAGAAAGTATCCAAGATCAAATTCAAAACTAATCAACTATCAACCAACACAATGCTATTTATCTTAGCTTAGCATATCATCCCCACTATTCATCAGTCATGGGGTGTTTTATTCTCTAGGAGTAGTCCGGTCCATCCTTATGCTCATGTCAAACTAACTTTAGTTGTAATCAATAATAGCTATAATTTCCTTCCATCTACGCCTACGTATTGAATCTAAAGGAAGATCTTAACTTTAGAAATTATTCACCTACACTCATATGTTAGGCTGATCGTAGTTGTAATTCTTAGTATTACTCTTACCCCACTCAACAATACACTGCTCCACGAAGCACCTTGCTACTCTCGGCCAGGTTGGTGATCATGTTGTAGTGGTAAGTCCCGCTTATTTTCATATTCACCTTCTATCTATCTCCATTTAACTACATAATTTACACACATTTGAACGTCTTTGGTTTTTTAAGTAAAAAATAACTCATTAAAAGAAGAGCCTCAACCTCTGCAAATCGCTTGATATCGTACTTGGCCGTTGATTGAATAGACAATTGGTTGAACTACAATGGAACACTGCTCAATCTCGATGTCAGGGATCGGTGGTCACGGTTTGAATCGGGTCCCATTGATTCTGACACATCCACAAACCTCACACGTGCCCTGCATGACCAAATTCAAGAACAACACAATCTTTGAAAGACGTTTAGGTTATTTAAAAGTATTGCATTTATTGTGAAACAGCATTAATTAAATTTGGCTGGGATTATCCTTCAAGTAGGCTTGATGGATAATCCTAGCTACTAAATTGATGTGGCAAAATGGCATTGGTGGATACTAATAGGTTGTTTCGTTCCAATAAATGCTCTTCCACTTGAGATCTATTTGCGGATGCTTTTCCATTTAGGCCGTGAACGCACTTGGCCACACACAGGTAAGCGTTTATCTTAAGAAAAAAAGCACGTGATTTCTTGCTAAAGACTTCCGCATGGAGTTCCTGCACTAGGAACCTAGGTGGGGCCACTATAATGTTTGTGAGAAATCCCACCCGCCCATCCATTTTTTGAGTTCAATTCAGGACATGAAGCAAAAAATGAACCATTTCCAGAGCTTAAGTGGGCCAAAAACATGATAATTGAACGTCCACAGTTGATATATTTGTGGGCCACAGAAGTTTTGAGTCATGCTAATATTTGTGATTTCAGTTCATCCTAGTAGGAATGAAGTTATTAACGGTATGGATGGCTTGTAAACATCACTGTCGAACCCAAGTAGATTTTTTCGGTAGGAATTTCCCTAACCACAATTTCCGGCCCACTAGAGCTTTGGATATGGTTCAATTTGGCATCATGTCCTGAAATGAACTCAAAAAACGGATGGAAGGGGATGATTTATCACAAACATCATAGTGGGCCTCACCTGAGTTCCCAGCATAGGAACTTCCAGCGAAAGCCTTTCGCAGGAAATCCGCGTCACAATGGAGTCTGCCGGTATGCGGCAATGGAAGCGGACTACGTACTGAGTAAACTCTGTGGGGTCCATTGCAATTTATGTATTTTATCTAGTCTGTCCATCCATTTTATAAGATAACTTTAGGGCCTTAGCTCAAAACCTAATCATATAAAAGGCTAAAATCAACCACACCAAAGGAAACAGTGTGAATTGAATTTATATAGTTGAAAAATTCTTAGGGGCCACAGAAGTTTTGGATCAAGATTATATTTGTTTCTTTTACCTTCATCCATGTTTTTTGGATCCTTTAAACAGTTTGGATGAAAAATAAATATCACTGTGGGGCCTGGAAAGGTTTCAACGGTGGAAATCATTATTTCCACTGTTTCCTGTGGTATGGTCCACTTGAGATTTTTATAAGCTTCAATTTTGGAGTCAACGCCTAAAATTAGATGGAAAAACAGATGGAAGGTGTTGATAAATCACATAAATTCACAGTGGGCCTAACTAAATTTTCTCAGTATGACCATCCGATTTCGTGGCCGAGTGGGTGCACGACGAAAACGGAGAAAGATCCGCTGAGGAGCACATACCATTGGTATCTAACCATCGGCGTTTTGCCACATCACTTCAGTGGCCTTTTTGGCTACTGAAGCGTTCAGTATCCAATCCGCTCCCAAACGTATGTGGACATTTACTATTTTAAGTACAGTAAAATCCGTAATTCACGCTATTTTGGCATCAAAAGGACGCGGATTTCCTGCGAAAGCCTTTCGCAGGAAGTTCCTGCACAAGATTTTGTGTGGGGCCCACTACGATGTTTTTGAAAAATCCACTCCGTCCATCCGTTTTTAGACTTCATTTCAAGACATGCGACCAAAAATGAGGAGGATCAGAGACTCAATTGGGCCACACGAGAGGAAACTGTGGGGATTTAGTGACCACCGTTGAAGCATTCATATGGCCACAAAAGTTTTGTATCGGTTTAATTTCTTGTCTTTTTCACTTCATCTCAGTGAAAATGACCTTATAAACGGTTTAGATGGAATATAAACATCAAGTGGATCCTGGGAAGGTTTCAATGGTAGGAATTCCTTTCGACACTGTTTCATTTAGTATGGCTCATTTGAGTTTTGGATCCTAATAATTTTCTGTCTCATGTCCTAAAATGAGTTCAAAAAACGGATGGACGGATTGGATTTCTAACAAACTTCACAGTGGGCCCCATCCAGAATCCTTGCGCAGGAACTTCCTGCGAAAGGCTTTCGCAGGAAATCCGCGTCCGCATCAAAAGATATGAAACTAGGTATATCCTTCAAGTGGTTGACACGTTTTGACCATTTCTCTTACTTTGATACTCGTCAGACATCTTACGTACTACTGAGTGGTTGTAATTATAAGGTGTAATCCTCTCCTATTTGGGAGGCTTTAATTTGAGGTGAAATGGTAGTGTTAATGTTGATGGATCATCACGTTC
The DNA here is from genome assembly GCF_029962835.1 of Magnolia sinica. Taxonomy (NCBI): domain Eukaryota; kingdom Viridiplantae; phylum Streptophyta; class Magnoliopsida; order Magnoliales; family Magnoliaceae; genus Magnolia; species Magnolia sinica. Next base: position 448,070 of record NC_080590.1, on the reverse strand, counting down.
TGCCGGAGTATCACAGGTTCTCTACGTTTGGTCGTGTTATAGTAATGAGGCGGGACCACTGGTGCCAAAAAGAATGACATTTTGGTAAGCAAATTGAATGTGGACAGATGTAGCGTTAGATGGAGCGTTGAGTACATTTAAACATCTACCCATCAAAAGAAACTCAACCAGAAAGAGAAAATTCCACCAGTTCCTCCCTCCGTACACCTAGCACCTTGATGTCTTTCAACCCATCTTACAACCACATGGTTTTCCACGCTATCTTTTAAATAATAATAATAATAATAAAAAACCCTCTAATCCTGTTAAGTAACCTCGCAAATGTAGGAGAGATACGGGCCATCCATCAGCTTGTCCCACTATGAGAATGTAATAGATGGCCTGATCCCATGGCTATATAAGGTAGGGTTGTGATCAATAGGGCAGCGCTTTAAAGTTGGAGGTGTGTAACAATTGGATAATATCTAGACATGAGCCTAGGCTTCATGATCCATTAATACACAAGTAGATGGGCTAATTGGTTGGTTAAAAGTAAAAAATATAAATGAGTAGAAGATTGTAGCTCTTGAGTACTCAATTAATAATTTGTTAGTTGTAGTTAAATCTGATTAATGGGACGGTTAGGTGCCATTTAAAAACCTCCTTTACCCTGTCTTGTTTTTGAAATTGAATGCGGTCTATTACAGATGCCTCAGGAAATTATTGTGTTGTTGATTCTCATTAACCCACGTGACCATGACACCAGCTCACGGGTATACTATCTGATTGCCTGTGAACCACCGGACAGAGATATCTCCCTTACCGGGGCTGTGTGGGGTCTAGAGAAATGTTCATGGTAAATCCTCTCGGTCTATCTGTTTTGAAAAGACTATAATAAGACATGATTCTAAAAATCAGGCAGATACAAAACTAAGGTAGTTCATACCAACAAAACAGTGGGAACAGTAACATCCACCGTTGAAACCTTCTTGGAGCTGACCATAATGTTTATATGTCATCCAAACCGTTCATAGAATTATTACCACTTAGATAAACTGTAGGAACAAATATCTTCCAGATACAAAACATCTATCACCACCCACATTAGTTTTGGATCTACTTGACTTTCAAAACAGATGGACGGAGTGGATTTGTCAAGGGCATCTCTATGGTCCCAAACAGCTCTGGACTAAGCATGCTGATTTTCTATCTCAAAAAATTTGCATGCTACACAACATAATTTTTAATGTGTGAAACTTGTTTAGGCCCCCACTATGATTTAGCACAGCGGGAATTGAGCAAACTACTGTTGAAGCCTTCCTAATGCCAACTTGATCATAACCTTCCGTGGCCCCAAGAAGTTTCCAACGGTAGGCATCAATTTCTATTATTTCATGTGGTGTGGTCCGATTGAAACCTTCTTTTTGGGCTAATATCTTAATATGATCTGAAAAAAATGGATGGATAACGTGGATCTAAGAAATACATCATTGTGGGGTCCAAGTAAATTTCACGTGTGAAGAATTTCAGTAGCATTGTTGTGCTGCAGCAAATGGGGCAAAGAGAAGAAAACCGAAAGTGGTGCCTCATCACAATACGTATCAGGTTCACACGGTCCATCCAATTATTTTAAAGCCAGGGCATATATAAAAAACGGAAAGGAGGCAGATCCTAGGCTTAAGTGCGCCATGCTAAAGGAAAAAAGGTAGGAATTTGATTCCTAGTGTTGAAAACATTTTGAGGACACGAGGATCCGATGATGCTAACATTTGTGTTTTCTCTTCATACAAGATGTGTGACATTATGAAGAGGTTAGAAAGAAAATAAAGCTCACCGTAGACCATGGGAATGTTTCAATGGTAGCTGTTCAATTCCCTCTGCTCCATGTGGTGTGGTCCACTTGAGTTTTGTATGTACGTCAGTTTTGGGTTCATGATTAAGAATGTTATGTAAAAATTAATGGACGGTGTGGATATAAAAAATAAATCATTTGAGACATTAAAAGTTGCTTTGGGTAGTGCCCAACTTATTAAGGGAGAGAATGACGGTGTATTTTGTTAGCTATCGTAATCGGCATGCAATTATATGTAGCAATAATATTAAGGGACGGCACAGACTAGGTTTCATAGTTTTGCTTAAATTCAATCTCTTTAACCAAATCATATCACTCTCTCTCTCTCTCTCTCTCTCTGAACAGATGACAGAATCAGAGATGACGAGGAATGGGAATGAGACCCACAGGCTTCTAAGAGGAGGAAAGTTTCCTTACTTGAGCACCCTCTCATCTCGCGAAATGGAATCTCTCAACGCCATCTGTGACGCCTTTTTGCCATCTATCGATATCTCCGGCATCGGAAAGGACAACCGGCTAAAGACCTTTTATGGAACTTCTGCGTCCATGGCTGGTACTCCTGAATTGGTAAGAAGGCATCTTGAATTGAGATTTTGATCTCGTAAATGGACCACTTTTGATTCTTTTTATTTTCATATAGATCAGTTTGTTGTTTGTTATTGTTGTATAATAATGTTTAATGACTTTTTTGGGTGTGGATGGATGGATGTATGCAGTTGGGAGGGTTTATGTCAGGACGATTACAGCATCCTGCAATTGGTCTGCTTCGTGTAGCACTATGGTTCTTGTCGACATGGTATGGAACATTTGTGATATGTGGATTGGCCAGCTTCTCCACCAAATTCCCATATATCCACAGCTTCCCTCAATTGACGCAGGAGAGACAAGAAGAGATACTTTTGTCATGGTCTTTCAGTTCATCTTTCCTCCACCGCATGTTCTTCAAGTGTCTCAAATATCTCACTCTACGCCTTTTCTTCAGTCAGGTTCGTTTCTTTTCTTTTAAAAATGGTCAGCATTATTCAAAATTCAAGGGTTTTTTTTTTTTTAATTATCTGTTAGCTTGTTAGTACATAGGTAATCCCATTCATCTGATCTATTGCCACTAAATTAACGGTGGAAAACAAAAACAGTCAACGGTCAAATAAGTAGGAAGAAGAAGAGGCACGCTTTTGGTACCGTTAGCACCACAACGTTGTGACTCTACCAGTAATAACTCTTTTAAGTCGGTGGTATTGTTTTGATGATGGATAGAGATCCCATGAAGTATGTGTTATATCCAAACCGTCCTTCCATTTGGCCAGTTCATCTTAAAGCTTGAGCATAAAAATAAGATAGATCTGAAGATCAAGTGGACCACACTGCAAATGCAGTGGGGAATTGAAGGTCTACCATTGAAACCCTTTTGTGAGTCAAGTCTGTGTGACCTTATGAACAGATTGGATGGAAAATAACATTATGGTGGGCCCTATGAATGTTTTAATGGTGAGAATCATTGTCCCCACTTCTATTTGTGGTGTGGTCCAATTGATCTTTGGATATAACTCGTTTTGGGCTAGTGCTCTAAAATGATCTCGAAAAATAGATGACCGGTGTGGATATAATAAATACGTTCTTCCGTCCATGAGTTGGTGTGCTGGATTGACACGGTGAAATGTACAGTTGCGATTGCCACACAAATCACTTTTTCTTTTTGTCCTTTTGTGTAATTTATTGAAGCCTCCATGATCTTTCCCGAAAAAGTATCGTTTTCATAAAGGTTATTAAAAAAGTACAAAAAGGTTTTTAATAAATTACCACAAATGGGTCGGCTGCTGGGGTAGGTCTAGGGGTGTACATCCAGCCGAACCGAGAGCTGGGCTCAGCTCGGCTCAGCTTGATCACCAAGCACACCCATTTCAAACTCAGCTCGGCTCGGTGACCGAGCCAGCATGTCCACCTCGGCTCAGCTAGTTCATGAATAGGACCGGTTGGAGCCAGTTTCAAGCTTTTGAGCTTTTGGGCCGAGTTCGAGCTCGAGCATTCTACTTTTGAGTAGGGGAGAGGGCTTTGAATCGTTGGGGTCGGGCAAATAGAGAGGGAGCAAGGGAGAGGGTTTTGAATCGCTGTAGTACCCGAAACTCCCGCACTTTGAACGTGGGACTTAGAATAGCACATTGGAGCGCGTATCCATGGGCAACACACTCACTCGCATTCATGGTGCGCCTCAGCTCCTTCCCAAAGAACTCGATCAGTATTTTGATGATTGTCGGGACCCACAAACCCGATCCAACCACCTCGACTGCATGAATATTCTCCAGGCCAATTCCGGCCTATGCAAGAGCCTTTTCCAAAGGCCTCTTCATCCTTTCCAGGATCAGAACACTAATCTACTCAAACTCGTCCATCTTTATGAACCTCCTCACATCTTTCTCATCCATCAAGCACTCATTGTTAATCGGTGCCTCAGTATTCACACTAAGCATCTTCTTCAGCTTCTCGCATGCTCCTTAAGCAAGGACTTCTCTCAGAGAACCATGCCCAGGAGATGAGTCGAAGTGAACGCCCGAGATTCGCCAAGATACCGGGCATGGACGAGGGGAAACCCATCAGGGCCCTTGGTAACAGAAAAGGGGAGGGTGCATATGTCCCACTGCAACTCGGGATCGGAGAAAAGATGGCCAACGAGCTCGAAAGGGGAATGGAATCAGAGTTTTGAACCATTGGGGTCGGGCGGCCATGTTTTCAAAAGGGGAATGGGATTATATATATATATCAAGTCTATCTAAGTCGATCCGAGTCGAGTTGAGTTTCGATCCGAGTCAAGTTGAGCTGGGGTTAGCTTGAACTCATTTTCAAACAGTAAAAAACGGCCTGACTCAGATCGAACTCAGTTTCGAGTCGGGTTGAGTCGAGCTTTTTTAGGTCGAGTCGAGTGAGCTAACCAAGCTAGCTCGGTTCATGTACACCCCTAGGTAGGTCCCACCTTGATGTTTATGTGAACCTCACTTTCATCGATGATTCGGGTGGACCACACGATTGGAAACAGTGTTGAGATCAACATTGACCCTTCAAACTATTTCGCTTGGTGTACCTATGCTTAGATTTTGCTATGGCATTTAATGGTTGGAGTTAATTTTACATCATTATCATGGTGGACCTTATAAAAATTAAGGGTGGATGTCTCCCTTTGGTAAATTATAGCTCAGCTTGATTTTACGGCATCTTGCACATTACAGTGGGCCCCCTTTGAAAAAGAAAAAAAGAAAGAAAAAAAGATGGAGACCATGAAATTCTTTTTTTTTTCTTTTTTCTTTTTTCTTTTTTTCTTTTTATCTTTTTTTTTTTTTTTAAAAAAATGCATCTACGATTACTCCCTTGCTTTTCTACATGCCTACCATAATGGGCATGCGAAATCCACGCTAAGGAAAATAGTTTGGAAGATTATCATTATTGCATGTATCTTTTTTAATCATGTGGTCCACCTAAATCACAAATGGAGCTATGGTATGGGCCTTGGGCCTAACCGGGGGTGATCCACCTGGTGATTAGGTGGTATGGGCCTTGGGCCTAACAGGGGGTGATCCACCTGGTGATCAGATAGATGTCACATAAACATAGGACGCGGATTGCATATATACTGACTAACTCAGCATGCTAAGCGTACTGGGTAAACTCTGTGGGGCCTACCATGATTTACATATTTTATCCATTCTGTCCATCCATTTTAACAGATAATTTTAGGGCTCTAACCCAAAATCGAAGTGTATCTAAATCTCAAGTGGACCTCACCACGGAAACAGTGTGAATTGAAATTCTACCGTTGAAAATTTCTTGGTGGCCACAGAAGTTTTGGATCAATCTATTAATTGTGCTTTCCCTTCATTGTGTGATCTTATGAACAGGGTGGATGACAAATAAACATCACTGTGGGCCCTACCAAGATTTCAACAGTGGAAGTCATTATTACCACTGTTTCCTGTGCTTTGGGCATGCTTCAATTTTCATCTCAACGATTAAAATGAGCTGGAAAAACGGATGGATGGACAACGTGGATAACCCACACACATTCACAGTAGGCCCAACTGAGTTTAATCAGTACGCAATCCGATTTCGTAAACATCACGGTGGGGCTGAGTCTCTTCTTCTACTTTTGGAAGGTAGTCTTAGGATAATTACCTAGAGAAGTAGCTGACTGGAAACGTAAATTTAAATTCTAGGGTTATTGCTGTTATGTAGTTTACATAGGGAAATTTCTCTTTTCATAAAATTCCCTTTCTTTCTTAGTTGAAAGTAATTTCATTTCTCAGAGAGTACCATACAACAATTCCAGACTCCTATTTCTTGCACCGTTTAGAAAATGGTGAAAACTGGAGCTTCTTACATGTGGCACTGATTTACGGCTATCTATATCATCCAAATTATACGTTCCTTTGTGGATGGATCACCCTTAATGTCTGATTGTTGCAAGTAAACTAGCGAGAGATCCAACGGTTGGAATAATCAGATTTTGTACCATCTTCTCGGTGAAACTCTCCAGTTACGCTTCCTCCATTGTACGCCCAGCGATTTGGACGGTCTGGATTTCCTTAAAAATATTCTGTGTTTATGTTCCAAGACTCACCACCGTATTAAAAATGGTGCAGAAAAAGCCACATGAGCCTGGCTCAAGAATCAATCAAATTCATCGTGAAAAAACATTGATACTCTGCGAGAGTTTGATGATCCACATGCATGCAGCCTCAAATTGAACTGCCCAGAGTCCAGACCGTGGTTCCTTCCTTAAATAAGTTATACCTCAAAACTCAGTTTCATTGGAAAATTCAAAACTGAAATTATTGAAAATATTATTTTCATCTTCCAATGGATGCAAGCCAGTAAGTAACGCTCACATAAATCAATGTTCAGACAAAAAACTAAAAAATTGTTCAGGCCAAGCCCAGCCCAGCCCAGCCCATGGGCAATGCTGATAAATCCATAGTGATAAATCTCATTTCATTGGAGATTTTCATAGGTTTTTCTTAGGACCTTATTAGGAAAGCTAGGCCTCGTCAATAATAAAAATGGGTTTTGCTAATGCTCCACTTCAATGGGACATTAGCAACGTCAAGAAAGCTTTTAATTGACACATGAGATGATCGATCAGCCATTAATTTCAACTGTTCATTCCTTTACACAATTAAAGATAATCCATGCTATTTTTTAAAAAAAAAAAAAAACATTATGTCAATAAGATGATCCTCAACATCCAATTTATAGCACAGAAAATGTACAGTCAAGATTAAGTGGATAAGCAACATAGGAGCAATCATCATCTTGAACTATCTATTTGATAGATCCCCTTTGTATTTCATATGATTCATTCCAAGATATCACTTTTATTTGACAATTCTAACCATGCGATCGATGGTTTATATATATATATATATATATATATATATATATATATATATATATATATATATATATATATATATATATATATATATATATGGGAAAAGGTACTATGCGCTCGAGCTCACGAGTCCATCTCCTGAGGTCGAGCTGTGTGGGCCCCACCGTGATGCATTTCGAACATCTACTCCATCAGTCCATCAGTCAGATGCACCATTCCATCGTGGCCTAGGTCTCAAAAATCAAGTCAATCCGCGACTTTTGTGGGCCACACCACATACAGAAGTGGAGAGGGGCTGTGCACCATTAAAACATTCATAATCATTTTTTGAGCCCACCGAGATGTGTTTTCCAAATCCAGCCCATCCACTATGTGTGTCCCACTTGGATGAGGGTTCATACCAAGTTTCAAACGCATGAAAATTCCAGATGAGCCCCACCAAGTGCTTTTATATGTTTTAATGGTGCCTTCACATTATTTTAGATGGTATGGCCCACCTAAGTTCCGTATGCGGATGATTTTTGGGATATCCCATAATTTAAAGGGGACCCATCAAATGGACGGTATTGATGGTCAACACGCATCACGGTGGGGCCCACGCAGCTCGACCTCACGGGAGCTTATCGTGAGGTCGAGCGCATAGTACCTTTTCCCTATATATATATATATATATATATATATATAAAATTTTTACAAATTAACCTTATTTATAAGGTTAGGATCATTCAATGGGTGTGACTCTTATACTATGGCTTACTCCAAAAGTAATACTGAATGGACCATCTCAATTGATGATCGCCATCTTGCCTATCATTTAAAAGCTCTAGAGAAGTTAGTAACTGCGGGTATTTTAGCGAAACACTTTAGATTTTTATCTTTTTTTTTTCTTGCTTTTTTGAATTACTAAATAAGTTTAAATTTCAAATATATATATTTTCTATAACGAATTCATTAATAATTTTAGTTATTTTCAAGTTAATTTTATTATGAAAATGCAATTCAAAATACTTCTAACATAGGAAATGAACCGAAGTGATAAGGAGAACCAACACACAAAATATAACAGATGGTCACCGTTGGAATTACTATCTTCTCAAAAAGGATTATAATATAAAAACCTCAGAAAAGCTTCTCTTACATAACACTATAATTTAACTCCCATAAATACAAATATTCAAAATATACTATTCAATCGGATGGGGTCTTATATACTAGGGGAATCACTCACAAAAGGAGAGGCTGACGCTGAGAAAGTGAAGATACGTTGCTTATCCAATAATACACTATGAGGCCTATGCGGTTGCTTGTACTGGCCATCTGAACCAATGAACTGTTCCCACCTCTTTTTGTGTGTGTGTGTGTGTGTGTTTTGGGGCTGTAACCTTGAGGGCCCACCTTGCTACACTTAATTCGAGCCTCATGGATAGAAGCCAATGGTAGTTAATCAAATAGTAGTAAAAGGATGTGATGAAATAACATGTGAAAGTATATGATTTGTCAGGTTGATGAGAATAACCATAACGTATCATGGGAAGCTATAGGCTACTGCGGACCAGACCCAGATTTCATCAACCACAAGTTAGAAGAAGCATGCAAAAGACAGCAAGAGGAAGGACGACAAATAGAAAAAGAGGAAGAAGAAGCAGAGCGTTTTGGACCCCTTTACAGAGCCCTCCTTGACATGGAAAAACCAAACGCAGTTATCATCCAAACTCTCCAGAAAGCTGGATTCCCCGTCTCCATTCATCACCCAAGAAACATTCCATCTTCTTCCTCCTCCTCTCCTTGCCTCTCCATCAGCTGTGATGCCGTTGTTGTGGGTTCGGGTTCAGGTGGCAGCGTAATTGCTGGAGTTCTCGCCAAAGCTGGCTACAAAGTCGTGGTGTTGGAGAAGGGGAATTACTTCGCCAGACATAGCCTCTCTCTTCTGGAAGGCCCATCCACAGATCATATGTATGAAGGAGGTGGATTGATTGCCACAGACGATGTCGGTGCCCTCTTCCTTGCAGGTTCAACCGTCGGTGGTGGCTCCGCTATAAATTGGTCCGCTTCAATCCCGACTCCTGCTCATGTGACCGAAGAGTGGTCCAACAAGTATGGCCTGGAAATGTTCAGTAGCAAGGCCTATAAACAGGCATTGGATGTAGTCTGCGAGCGAATGGGCGTTCAATCAGAAATCAATCAAGAAGGCCTCAACAATGCAGTTTTAAGAAGAGGGTGCCTGGAATTGGGGTATCCTGTTAATAACATTCCCCGCAATTCCCCCGCCGATCATTACTGTGGCTGGTGTCATTTGGGTTGCAAGGACGGAAAGAAGAAGGGCACCCAAGAGACATGGCTTGTCGATTCTGTGGCTTCCGGTAATGCCGTAATTCTCCCCGGATGCACGGCCTTGAAGGTCTTACAGGAGACGGACAAGGGAAGAAATGTAGCAACTGGGGTTGTTTTCGAGTACAAAAATGGGAAAGGATCCAAGGATGTTTATGTTGTGGAGTCCAAGGTCACCATTGTCGCCTGCGGTGCATTAACAACACCAGTTTTACTAAAGAGAAGTGGGTTGAGGAACCCCAACATTGGAAAACACCTCCACATCCATCCAACTGCAATGGCATGGGGCTACTTCCCTGTGAAGCCCTATGGATGGCCAGAAGAAGAGAAGAAGAGCTATGAGGGTGGCATAATGACAGCAATGTCAACCGTCGTCGCGAATTTTGATACGTCCGGCTATGGTGCGGTTATACAGACACCATCGTTGCACCCTGGCATGTTTTCTGTGGTTATGCCATGGATGTCGGGCTTTGATATCAAAGAAAGGATGAGCAAGTTCTCACGGACTGCTCATCTGTTTGCATTGGCAAGGGATAAAGGCGAGGGCAATGTGAATTACCCGAAATCATTGAAATATCGATTGGATGCAGTGGATGAAGAGAATTTGAACAGGGGATTGGAGAAGGCCTTGAGGATATTGGCAGCTGCAGGGGCTGAAGAGATCGGGACGCATCATTGCAAAGGGTACCGGTTGAATGTGAAACGTGCAAGCTCTGAAGAATTCGAGATGTTTGTAAAGGAGGCCAGTAGTAGATCATTGAGGGATCTATCGACACCGATAAACTCAGCTCATCAGATGGGGAGCTGTAGGATGGGGATCAATCCAAAGCAATCAGCTGTAAATCAGAGAGGGGAGACATGGGAAGTTGAGGGGCTTTTTGTTGGGGATACAAGTGTGTTTCCAACTGCTCTCGGAGTGAATCCAATGGTAACTGTTCAGGCCATCTCTTACTGCACTGCCCATTCAATTATCGAATTCCTCCTCAATGGAAGAAAATCTCCAAAGAAACTGTAACTAATGTTGGCCATTAGTTATTGTGAGTGTGTTTCCAGATTCCAGTTAGTTCAGAGAGAATAATCTCAATTATAAACAAACAGATGTATGAATGGGTTGAAATGCAGAAGAGGATGATGGATTTGGTTGTGTTGGATCTATGGTCAGATACCTCACCTGCTCTTGGATTCTGCTTATCTATACTACTATTTTCAGCGAGTTAGGAGGTTGAAACAATACATTCATTTCTACAAGTTTTTGTGTATGTGTTGGAAGCGATGAAACAGGAAATGACTGTTTATGTTGTCTGTTAGAACAGTTTATTAGTGAGTTAAGTTTGTGAATTACCATCTTTTTATTAGCGAACAGTAGCCGTTTAAAACAGTGAAAGGAAGAGAAGAACGAAATATGTACCGTATGGTGGGATCTTTCTACCCTTTACAAAAGGTTGGTGTGGCCTTCCCTCTGTCTTGGATCTGGCTTGTTTTGATGGACGGAGTGGATTTCACATATATAATATGGTGGGCCCCAAAGACCTTGGGTGTTTTACGAGTGCTGCGTAAGACATGTTTTGTAGAGGATTCCAGACTGTTGGGTTGTAGGGCCAAGCCCACCATTGGCCGGGCTTGGGTTATTTGTGGGCTCATGCGGCAGACTCAGGCAACATTCTTTGGCCCAGGATAAATAAAATAAAATAAAACAAAATAACATAAAAGGACTGACAACATTTTCTACCCGAGTCCTCGCACACAACCCCAAATCAAAGGCTGCGTGCTTCTTCCATGGGCTGGGCTTGGTACTATACTTCAGGCCTCGAGCCGGATTTGTTAGGTTGTAGGACCAAGCCCACCCTCCCATTGACAGACCCAAGCGCAATTATACTTTAAATTAAATAAACAAATCCTACGCAGATAACAGCTGTTAGTTCATTATTTGATAAGAAAATAAGGTTGACATGGTTTTTTTAAAAAAAAAAAAAAAATTATCTGTTATTACTTATCACTACAAGGAGTGAATGTTGAGATGTTTTTCGGCCAAAAATAGTAAGTTTCCCATTTGGCCTAACCATGATGTTCTCCTAGGCACTTTTCATGTTGGGTGCAACTCCCAAAGCCCAACGGATGAAGAGTTATACTCAAATTAAAACTTATTATAAATAGTAAAAATGAAAATAAAACGGATTTTGATCTGATGGTATTTCGGAAATTCAGTGTGGGCATCCCGGCATAGAGGGGTTGGGTGGCTAAAATAGCTCATCCTACCTCAAAATCATATATGGTACGTTTGATAGCTCATTCCGGTTTGCAAGATAAGATCCGCTTCCCATCAAGCCTTTTCTGATCCATCATGGCCACGAAACTGTCCACGACCTGCTCTACATCAATTAAGCTCTACTATGTCCTGCTTGATGGATCATGGGAGGTGGACGGCGTTGCCACCATTTTTTTAAGTGAGGGGGAGTTAGACAACGCAGTGTGGGCATACATGTGAAATCCATATCGTCTAAATTGTGGACCCTATTGTATGTGGAGAATCAGACCAGACAGGCCTTGGTCTATTGTGTAAGGTGTAGTCTGGGTTGGAATTGGAGGAAGTGAATGGAGGCAAGTGCAGGAGTAGCAGTTCATTGCTTCTCTATTCTTCTTATTTACATGTTTTATGTTATCATTGGAAGTTTTCTTTTCTTATCTTTTTATTTGCATGTTATATTCATGAGAAGTTAACCAATTGAAATGATAAACATGTTTACAAGAGTCGAAGAAGCCTATTATGAAGATTCTGTATTTTAAAAAAAAAGAAAAAGAAAAAAAAAAGGGATGATTGGCAACATGAATTTGGAGCAGCCCAGTTGATGACCATATCAACGTGATGGCATCTAGCCTCTAGAAATTGTTCGATGAGCTTATATCCAATATTATAAACATGTTTCCACGCTCACACGTTAGAGGTGAGTGCACTTAATGTTTCTTTTTAACCATTCTCAACATTTTGTTAGAATCTTGTGTTTTCAGCACAAACAAATTGTATTCCACAAACGAATGCCCTGTATTGGTTGCCAGAGCCGTCTCATGTGCAGTTTTATGTGGGCTTAGCATATATAGTTCTCATTGTTTGTACCTGTGCTTTGACAAGCAAATGAATGATAAGGATTCGACACATATAATTCTATTTGGACACCCAAACAATACTTATGAGTGCCAAGATTGACATGGATTCTTAAAATATGAGATTCATTAAAAAAAAAAAAAAAAAAACTTATGAGACTACAATTCCTCAAGAAAGATGTTAAACTTAGAGCCATTAGGACAGGAATTTCCAATCTTAGAGAGTCCCAATTCCTGAGATGGATCAATCATGGATGGTCAATCTTTTGCTTGGTTGACATGTTATAAACCCATCATATAATTAAGAAAGAGACTCAAGTTAGGTGCAAAAATAAACCAATCAATCATGCCCCTTGTTTTGAAGACTTTGGTGGGTTCTAATGAACTCATGGCCCTCAGAATTAAGGGATTCCTAACCAGTAAAATTATGACTTTGGCATGAATTTCTGGTGTTTCTATTAAACCTAATGGGTCTACCAATTGCAGCCAATATATATGTTTTTGAACCTATGGGTGTAATTAGATAAAAAGTTAAAATTTCCCTTTTGAAACTCCCTTCTCAATTAATCTGAACTAGCTTACATGATGGTAAAATGACATTATATAACATTTTATGTGTGCCACAACTGATAGCACCTATTTTGAGTTTTCACTGTGAAAAAATAAAATTTAATAAAATTTGAATACATTTAAGACAAGTGGATGAAGATCCTAAGTGATGATTTAAGCTCATGTAATGTTGAAAATGACCTCTTAGAAATATGACAATGAAATAACTAATATTAGTGGGGAAAAAGAAGAAGAAGAAGAAGAAGAAGAAGAAAGAATTATGATGTAAAACAAGCTAAAGAAATTGGCATTGGTTGGTTTCGACTTACAATTAGATTACATTTAAATATCTTTTTAAAAAATAATAATAATAATAGGAGAGGACCTTCTATGTGTTCTATTTAAAACATATGAAAATATAGTTTTTGACTTGGTTTAAAATCGTATGCCTACATAATGTGTTATTTAATGATTCATATACTAGTTCCACGTTCAGTCTACATAGGAACATTATTGCAAGCACGCTTATTGTAAAAACAAGTGGCGTTATGTGGATTTTCCATCTATTAAAATTAACCAAGTCAAATCATGTGTTTAAGTGATTTCAGCTTTTTTTTTTTTTTTTTTTTTTTTAAAATCAAATTCAAAAAAGTCAAAACATGGGATTTAGCATAGAGAGTAAGCCGGTCGTGAAAACATTGTCATCTCTCTCTCTCTCTATCTACAGACTTTAGAAATCATTTCCTCTTAAAATATGCATCTGGTGAAGTGAAAGTACTCTTTCTTAACAGCAACATCTTAACTGTAAAGTGAGAGAGAGAGTGCTGCTGAAATAGAATATAAAAGTAATTGGGGAACAGGTCAAGGACTCAACATTAGTTAATGTTGGACCTTTTCATGCTCAAATCATCAGGAGGTGGTTCCAAGTGCCTTCCATCCCAACTTGGTGGTTTTATATAGGTTTTCCAATCCCACATTAGTGCTATTACATGTTCCATTGTTGTAGATAATGGTCATATATATCTAATCCGTTCACCATGTGGTTTCAACTAGGTGGATGTTTTTGCCCAAAAATAAGGTTGGTTTACTCATCAGGTGGGCTGCAATGTTTTATGCATATGGACCGGCTTTAAAATTTTCATCTAATTTTTCCCTTGGTACATTTTCAGTAAACTGCGGGGTTCCTGATTAGTGGAATGGCAAGATTGTTGAGGCAGGACATCTATATATCTAAGGGCCGGGGAAACTTTGACTGATAAAGTATTGGATCTAGTACTTATGTGCCATGCTACGCATTTTGGCAGCTCAGCCCCATGGTTGAAAAATCAATAAAAATATACAGTTGAGATTGAGCAGAAATAAGAAGGGCTTCAATTTGATGATGGCAACGGTTGTTATAAAATGTATCATATTCAAGAGGATAGGTTAATCGGACTGTAGCTGTTAGGGGACCTTAGAAGCTCGGTCATGAGGCCCACCATAATGTTTGTGAGAATTACACTCCTTCCTTCTGCTTTTCCATATCCATGTTAGGACATGGCCCAAAAATAAGTCAGATCCAAAACTCATGTGGGCCACACGAAAGGAGATAGTATATATTGAATGTCAACTGTTGGAACGTTAGGGCTATAGAGGTTTTGGATGGCATATAAATATTACGGTGGACTTTGATCACAGTGGATTTGGGGAGGTTTCAATGGTAGACATTTCTTTACCCACATTTTTTTTTAATTTTTTTTTTCTTCTTCTTTCGGTCGTGGGTCCGTCTTTAGCCGTGAACAGAAAGTTCCATGGGCAGCCCACCGTGATGTATCTATTTATCAATTATGACAATGTCTTTTCTCAAATCATTTTAAGGTATGATCTCAAAAATTAGGTAAACCAATGCTCAAGTGGACCACCCCAAATAGAAAGCTTGGGTTGCATTAGATACACAAAAGCATTAAATACAAAAGTTATATTATGTGGTGGTGGTTTACTTTAGTGGTAGATCTGCCTTATTGTTAGGCTCATACTTTAAAATGATCTAAAAAAGAATAGGCAACGTACATAAACAATGTAGGCCTGCCCACAAAACTATCCTATGGTGGCTAGAGACGCAATCCGCATCCTCATATTAGGACAGTACATGAGCGGACAATATGGATGGACGGGTGGATTTGTCACAGACATCACGATGGCCCCCACCTTGTTCCTGAGGGAGGGAGAGGGTGTTGCAGGCAATCCACGTCGTCATCGGATTGGCCCAATGGTATGACCGGTGATTGGGCATGCCACGTGTGAGTTAAAAGATCTGAGGCCACTAGTGGCATACCCATGAAGCCGTAGACGTCAGCAATTTCATTCACAAAGAGTATGTGGAAGGAGGAAGTTGGTTACACCTTACCTATTAAATACAAGAGCCCCTCATCTATAGTGGGATAATGATTTATTAATTCAATGTCAAGACTCAAGAAAATCCAAAAGGTGGTCCTCTTCTTTCCTATACAAAATCTCCTTCTCCTTAATTTCTCGGTATAGGAGTATCTCTAGAGATTTTCAGACTTTCAATATTTTCCAAGAAAATCTAACTGAAAATAAATTATTAAAAAAAAATATATATATATTTTTAAATTGATAGATAACTTTAAAATTTTATATATATATAATAATTATAAAAACATGGTAAAATCCCTATAAATTTGAAAATATTGCGAAATATATGGAGAGCATATTATAGAGAAGAATGGGTATAGTATGGTGAGGATGGTGACACAAGCATTGTCATAACTCCTATATAGCGTTGGTGGTTTTTCATTTGATGGTTTTCTCTTTGCCAACCAATCATTCCCGGTTTCCTTTGGCCCATAGAAATTGTCTACATACTATACGGGGCAGTTTCGGCCTCAGACTCCGCACCATCATATTTCTCGGGGTTCATCGCCAAATATCTGACACATGGAATTTGTTACTGTGTATCCAGACCGTCCATCTTGAGGAGCCTTACCCGTGGATAATCAACAGTTGAAAATCACACTGAACGGACTACCCGACTAATATACAGAGGTGGCCTTAAAATGGAGGTCAATGGTCAACTTGGAACAGAAACAGACTGATGGATAGAGTCATCCTTCCATTGTTACTTTGGGACAATGGGCTATCCAGTAGGTAAGACCCCATTAGTTGGACGGCTTGGATCAACCCACTAAATCAGAGTGGGCGTCTCTTATACACGAACTGATACGTGCAGACGTTTACACTGAATTGACTACATAGAGCTTACTGTATGGTAGCTACAAATGTAACCCATCTTTACGGCCAACGTGTCACATTTTCATCACATCCAATCCGTGAAAGTGATGGATCCCAATATGAAGATGATTTAACTAGAAAAATCAGACCAGTATACTAATTACACAGACCTCAGAGTTGAAATCAATAGAAAGTCGGACGATCTGACTCAATTTATATGTGTAGCAACATAAGGAGTTGATGTACCTGATTTTCGTCCAAAATCATCTTCGTAATCGTTGGTAGCTTTCGCATGGATTGGATGTCGTAGACATGTTTAAGGGGGAGAAGATAGGGCTATTTGTAAAGTTCGCATACAATGCACCATATATAAACACTGTTCCACGTACAAATCATACACAAAAAGAAGGTGTGTAACACTTTGTGACCATTAAATGGATGGTCTGGTCAGCTGTCCAAATTGGACAGCCAAGTATCTTTTAATTGGAGGTTAAATTCATCAAATCAATCTGATTTTGGGCAGTTGCCCCATTTGAAGTTAGGCCCACCACTTGGATGGCTTGGATTCTATGGCATGCATACAGTAGCTATATATGTACATGCAAATGGATAGCAAAAACATTAGTGGACGTAGAAGGATAGACATAGACCGGGGTGCATAATGTGTATGTCATGAAAAGGAAGTGCCTTCATCAGAAAGGCAGGAATATGCAGTGTACCTGGTTTTAGACTCAGTGCAAAGTGGTCCACCACTCCCATGGTTGAGACCAGACTCGGATTTAGTAGTTATGTATGTATTTATCCACGCCCAACTCATATCCAAATCTCTCATGGACAACACCACACGTAACAGTGGTGAACGCCTAACATTAGAAACTTCTTGTGGTGTGGTCCACCTTAGATTTGGACCTACACCGTTTTTAGGCTCATGCCTTAAAATGAGTTGACAAAATGGATGGACAGCATAGATAAAACATATACATCATGGTAGGGTCCCTACCGTAACTAGTCTGTTAAGACCATTGGTCTGTTAGTCCTATTATCTGATGAAGAGCGGGTCGCGGATAGTTACATGGCTAAGATGGATCAGAAAAGGCCCAGTCGATGACAGAAGTGATCTAGACCATCGAACCTTAAATCGGGCGTATCTTGCAATCCGGAATGAGTTACCTGACGTAAAATATATGATTTTGGGATAGAACGAGCTACTAAAGCCAACCAACCCCGCTACGCCGGGTTGCGCAGCCCGGAATTGCGAAAAACCCCTGGATTGCCAGTCGTTTCCCTGTTTTAATTTTATTTTTACTATAAATAGTAAGTTTTAGTTTGATTATAACTCTTCATCCGCCGGGCTTTAGGAGTTGCGCCCAAAGTGAAAAGAACTCAGAATAATTAGGAGAAGGGTTTGTTGAAGCCAAATAGGACACTTACTATTTTTGGCTGAAAACCTCGCGCACTAGTAGACATCACGACCGTCTATAAATAGTAAGTTTACTATTTATAGTAAGTCACGGATTCTAGGAGTTTGAGTTGTAGTTTGATTCTGATTTCTTTCTCATTGCTTGGTACCCCTATTTAAAGGTTGTGAACTCGTTTTTATTGATCAATTAATCAATTTCGAATTTATTAGAATTTATTTCTATTTTCTACTTTCTTTCCTCGTAGATTCGAGAAGTCTCTGTGAGAAGTCCAAAGAAGCTCCATGGATTCGGAGTAGTTATCCCCATCACGTTCATCCCTGCGTCATTATCAACAGAAGTACATGCCCCCAAAAATCTTCCAAATTGGAAGAATCATAGTCATCCATCTTGGTCCTTTTTCTTTGTTACTTTCTTGATTTCAGCCATCTATCTACATGCAACAACTTTAAATGGTTAAGATTGGTGCTGTTGAGGAGAACTTTGGGGCATGATCCATCCAAGTTGGGGTCCAAGAGACAAGTAGTCTGGGTCATTGAACCATGGGACCCACTTGTAAGAACCGATTAGAAGTGTGACTATAGTGCATATGGTGGGTTGGATGATCTAGCAAAGATACCAGCCTTTTAGTGGGGTGGTCCATTCCAGAGATAAGATATTGTAGAATGATCTTGCTTAGATTTGATGGGGGCATGGATTTTGTACTTCTGGTGGGGAGGATCAGATATAGTTATCACGCCCACAACGTGTAAAGGGAAACAGCTACAACATATGTTTGTTTGAGGGAGAAAAAGCAAAAGTGATGTCATTCCCCAGAACAGAGATAGATTAATATGGGAGATGAAAGGTGAAATCCACATACTCTGGCCCACTCCGGATCATGTCTCGATCTTTTCATTGCCTTTTGTATTCATTTTCAATGGGGATTTTTACTAGGGTCCAAACATCATAAAAGTGGATAGTCTACTTGAAAAAGGCAGATTGGGAGATGGGGAGAGGACCTGGCCTCTCCCTCTTAAAAAGATATGGCAACATAGAATATTTTCTCCCATGCAATTACAAGCAGGACACTTGAATAGCTGTACTCCAAGTACTCTCCTCTTGCAACTTGGATGATGACGATTGCCATCACTCATTCAAATCCAATTTGACTTTGCTTTGGGTCCACCACACTGCACCCTTTGCACTCGTTGGCCAGCTCCCCCGCCCCCCTCAAACTTTACCATAGCACCCATCCAAATCATATCAGGCATGCAGTGGTTTAAGAGGATCAGACGTGGCTCATTTATCTATGGGTTGGGTCTAACCTCATGTTCATCTAGTTGCTAATTCCCTATTTGATATAAGTTTTACTATCATATATGTATAATTATTTTTAGTGTTTGTTTGGATTGCAAATTATGCCTGTAAATTGCTATAAAAGTGTAATATCATAAATTAAAATACATATACTGTAAGACTAATAATTTGACTGACAATTTCATGTTTGAATGACCATGTTAAAATAGTAAAAATGTTACTTTTATATTACTTCAATATCAAATCATATAGAAAAATACATTGATGTTCATTTTTTTAATAATAAAATTTCAATGCAATATGATATTAAATTATAATATTTGTCGCCTATTATATCCACATTTGATAGGGATTTTTAAACCAACATTGTAAAATGGTACCGATGGCATTTTTCATATTTACAGTATTCAATTTCTTTAATTGCCTTAATTAAAGGGTTTTTTTTTTTAGAAAAATAAAAAAATGGGCTATTGAGTTTAATCCAGCTTGGATCCTTCTTCCTTAGCATGGTTAGACTAGGGTAAACTTTGAAAGGTTCAAATTCAAATGCAACCCATTTGATAGGGGAGGTAATTTAGACTCGAACAGAAACCAGTAGTAGGTCCAATTTCAGATCAAGGCCTATTTATCATTGGATCAAGTCCAATCATCTGTAAGGTTGGCTGGGCCTTAATTGCACCCCTAAGCCCTATAGGACCACCTACTTTATCATTTTGAACACGTGGTTTATACCTTGTTTGGAAACTTATGATGCTTGTTAGGTCAACTCACATGCATGGGGCATTAATAGGTTACTTGCAACTATCAGGTGATCCTAATTGTCTCCTCCCTCACCTAAATGCATAGGGACTTCCACATGTTAACTTTCAAATTTCAACAATCCAATTCTGGCCCATTTTTTCTTTGTGGCCTGGGGCTTCACCAAACATCATACATGCAGCATCAGGACTCTGGTGATCTTATAATGCTGCCCAAGTGACACCTAATCTAACACCGTATACCTAATTAACAATCACTTAACATAAATAATCATCCCTTGAGTTAGAATCAACCAATAGGAGGCCTTGCCTCTTTAGTTTATAAATCAACCAGGTCTAAGTCCAACCGGCTGAAGCACAAGTTACTGTTCACCCAGAAAATAACTCCTAGGCTTTCGGGTGTATTTGACATCCAATCTGTTCAATAGGTTGAACCCACCATGAGGATCGCCTCATTCAAAAATTAGTCACATCTATTTACTGAGTGGACAACACTTATATATTTTTTTCTATTGACCAATGGTTAGATATTGTTTTCTATGGTATGGCCTACCTGATGAATAAATTAAATAGGGCCGATTCTTGTAATAGGTAACCTCATGGTGGGGCTAATCTATTGGAAGGGTTGGATGTTACATTTGCTTAATAAGTTGGAAGTTATCCACTGGGTGCACTCGAATTCACCGTCTAACCAGTTGGATTTGAGACGTTCTCAAATAAATCATTCTTCTTTTCTTTTCTTTTTTTCTTTTTTTTTTTTTTAAATCAATAATGACACATTGGTTCATTGAAAGCCCTGAATAAACCTTAAGAAAGCCTCTAATAGATTATAATAATAATAATAACAATGATAGTAATATAATATGATAGAAGGTGGAATTGGCTTAAACCTCATGAGTATTTAAAGCACAGATCCTATAACCTAGGATGGTTTCTAAATACCATTCTTTAAGCTATTTCTCAATATTATTTTCATCAACATTTATTAATATACAGAGCTTTGTAGGTGCAATGAAGCTCATGTACACACCACACATGTGCCAGCATTGCACATGCATATGAGATGTAATCCATGCATCCATCAGGTTGGTCCAAATTCTATCCATAAGATTTGGTCCAATCAGCATGTGGACACAATATCGGGAATAGATAGATGGGTGAGAAAACTTCATCCAAGTTTTTCAGATCTTTAATTTTGTTTTGCAAACTGTGGTCCACCTGATCAGTGGATTTCAACTTAATTCTTGAGTTGGGCATCAACATAAATATAGTGATGTTGTTGTGATGGATGGATTGGATCCCACAGCTATCGTGCCCTGCTGCCACATGCTTGGTATGTACATTATGGAACGTATGTGAGGTTAGAAAGTCTGTATTAATACAAGTATATGCTCCTAACCTTATCATCTCATTTAATTTATTTACGTGTCGACGTGTCGACGTACAACAAGCATACAGCTATACTTAACTTAGTGTGTCACTACTTGCACCTTTTTAAATCCGTGTCCTACTAAACCATCTTACATGTGCTATTATAAAAGCTACGAGTGGATGTAGTGCTAGTTCACCACCATTCTGAAAATCCCAGCACATGTACATATGGCTATTCAACATCCAATCCGTGGATCACATTTTGTATGAGCATATCTCGAAATTATGAGAAATCCTAGCTGTTTATTGGGTGCTCATAGAAATGAATGGTCCAAAGTGAAATTGGAGTAGTCTGGTCAAACTCAGAAGGTTGTTACTGTGATCTGATCCGTTGTGATATTGGGTTATGCTCTATTAACAAATTGGGCAGCCTGGATTTGTGCAGAAATGGGGCTATGTGTCAAGGGGATATATAGTGAGTCATCAAGATTCTTAAACAGTGGTGAAGTAGCATGGGAGAGAAGTGAATGAGAAATATAAAAAAAAATAAAAATGAAAGTGGTAAACACCAGCTAAGCATGGGGATTTGGACCAAGTAAAGAAAGTAGGAGGGGTGATGGGTGGGACCGGGTGTTGGTGCAAACAGCGAATGGGGAGGATAAAGCCAAAAGGAGGAAGGAAAGAGGGAGCATCAAAGTGAGGTTCCTAGGCATTCTGGTAGATGGAGGATGTACAACTGTGCGTGCATGAACACGCGGGTTTTTTAAGTTTTTTTTTTTTTTTTTTTTTTTTTTGACCATTTTAATTTCTGCCTTGTGTCTCTTTCCGTATACGGAGAGTCCCTTGTAGATCCCAAAGCAAAGCTGGCCACGAGACTAGACTTGATGGCACTCCTCCTTCCGTGTGGGGGCCACATGTCACTGTTGTATATCGGGAATGCTGTGGCCCACATGGGTTTTGTCTTTTTTTCTTTTCTTTTCTTTTTTTTTTTTATCAAGAATGTGAGGAGGTCATGAGAATAGATAGTGGATTAAGCAGTGCGTAGGTTCTTGGAAGTTTCTCTAAAAGGGATGATCCTCGATGGATGAATGGATGGGAATGGGATGGAACGATGGGTCAAATGGTTTTTTTAACTGCTCCTAACGTGGTGAGACGTTTCCAAGAGGAATTACCAGATCCTTGAACCAACACATCCGCACGGCACCCTCCAGCTCTAACTTGGATAAGCTACCTCTACCATTCATTTTATTGACCGAATGTAGATGATGAATTCCCCATGAAATATTTCAGATGAAACTGTCCAAACTAACGCATGACAGGGAGTCTGAGAGACTTCATGGAATCATCCTCCATCCATTTTGCAGCCTATCAGATCAACGGTCTGGATTTCTGATCCATGTGCACCACTAGGACGAACTCGAGAGTCAGGTTTCTGTGGATATGCACTGCTCCTGGATCAGACGATATCTCTTTCTTCTTCGTGTTGAACAAAGAAGAATGGTTAGACCTTTTTCAACACAGTTGACTCCAACTTCGTGGGACCACATGGTCCAATGGTCCAGACCATCGGACTCTTTGGACCCAGGTTGGATGGAATGCTGCCAAAATATTCCCGCCGTGGGAAGACTCAAACCACCAATTTCAGGGATGCGGATTCAATGAATCCAGGGAAGTGGTTCTCTGAGGTGAGGTGGTAGGATTTGTTTGATAGTCGGCCGGTAGTGACCCTTCCAGTACCGACATGATTACTCATCGGTTGGTATTCAGAAGGGTCCATGAGCCATATATATATATATATATTTTTACACATGCACACACACCCCACACACTCACACAGGTGGAATTTCACCACCTATGGGTACTCGAACCCTTGACCAGGAGTTGAAACTCCTTGGAATCTACTACTGGAGCAAGAGTAAGGACCCTATATATATGCGTGTGTGTGTGTGTTTTATGAAGGTAATGGTTATGAATAGTTATGAGGGAAGAGAAATTTTGGCACATGTCGGTCCACGATAAGGCAACACATCCTAGTCTGAAAACGAACCCCGCTTACAAACAGAAATGGCAATCGAGTGTTCAGATGAATAACATAGTACTGCTTCTCACCCAAATGCCAAATGTGTATGATTCATCCGAGGCGACTGAAGCCTTTCGCAGTAAGTTTTGCGCAGGAAATGCAAGTGGGGACCACATTGATATTTGTTAGAAATTCACCCCGCCATCCATTCCGTCAACTCATTTTTGGACATGGGACCAAAAATGAGTTGGATACAGTACTAAAGTGGGCCGAAAACATAAGGATTGAATATGCACAGTTGAATCAGGGTAATATTTGTGTTCTAAGATTTAAACATCACTGTTAACCTAGGGAGGTTTCAACTGTAAGAATTTTACTACCCACATTTTCCTTTAGTGCTGCCCACTTGAGTCTTGATTCATGCTCACTTTTGGTCTCAAGTCCTAAAATGAGCTCACAAAACGGATGGACGGGTAGATTTATCAGGAACATCACGGTGGGCCCCACCTAGGTTTCCAGCACAGTACCCTTATGAAAAAGGCCTTGCACGATATCTGCGTCCAATACCAGAGCTGTGGTGACTTAGATGCACCAAACCGTTGATAGTACATTACTACCACTTTATGGGGCTGTATAAAAAAATATTCAAGATTAGAAAGGTCCTAACCGATCAATGGCTTAGGTTCCTTCTTCAGAGTAAAATAAGAGAAAAAGTAGTCTCATATTCTCACATCCTACTGTCAACGGAGTCCTGCATATCAGTAAACACTGCATTGCTGATGTAGCCCGCTTATCGGCAAACCGAGAGCCACTTGAGTGGAAATTTCAATTAAATCCACTCCGTCCATCAAGTACTCTAATTAATTTGAGCTGTTGTACTCAAAAATCATGATATCCAAAACTCATATAGGCAACACCATTGGAAACAGTTGGGATGAACCTAACATTAGTTTTGTGTAGGACCCACCGTTATATTTATAAGCCACCCATTTCATTCACTTGGCGTGACTTTGTTATGATATGAAACATTACCCAAAAATTACAGTATTTTAAAACTCAAATGAACCATAAAATGTGAATTTAAAGGTTTTAGGTATAAGTTTTTTAGGTTTGCAAACATGAATGTTAAAGTCATCCTGATTTTTGTCATCAAGGCCCAAAATTAGGTGGTGTTAGTGATGGACGGTGAAGATTTCATACATGTAAGGCCTATCATATGAAAGGTTTGGATTGTTCAAACGTGTTCTCAAATGCTTGGTGTTTGGCATGGACAGTTATGTTGAAAATCAGTGGTTTTATAAATAATAAAAATGAAAATTCAATTTTTTTCAAAATTTCGGGATTTTTCCGTCAAAATACTTTTTTAATTTTTTGAATTAAAAAGTGCGGTGTGTGTGTTTTGTCCCACATCGGAAATGCAAAGAATAGTTTTGTGGTTTATATAAGATGTTGAGAAGAGTATTCTTACTTGGAGCTTTTTGGAGGAGATGAAACACGTTCGCACTGGAACACACGTACACACGCACGCGCTCGGGCACAAGCATGGGCGAGGGCGTGGGCAGTGTAGCTGTAGTGGCGCTAGATGGCGCACTTTGCACTTCGCACAACAACGGGTCTAAACCTGAGGCCTATATAAACTGGACCATTCCAGTCCGATTTCATTATCTCAACACACCATCTTTCCCATTAAATCAGATACAGTCCATAGCTCCATTTTAGAATACTGTTATCATCTCCATCATCTAAGTCTGCCAGAAGAAATCTATTGTGTTAAAACTGTTCCATTGTGGACCTATCGTGATTGCTGCACACTGGATCCAAATAAGACTTGTCTTATCCTGGGAGCAATTCACCTGTAACCCATCAGCAGTTGATAAGGAGGCGAATCACGCTTTAAGGACAACGTGTTTTATACATGATTCAGCTTAATAATAATTTTATTTTTCTATTTTTTATATTTTCGGCGTATCCAATAGAAATTTTTCCAACAAGTTATGTATGTTGATGTGCATATATTAACTCAAGCTATCAATTGGTGATCCAAACCATTCATCTAACATTTACAATGGGGCTTCCTTGTATTATGGTGGATGGCCTAGATTTCTAGGTATTGATAGTGTTGTCAGTGGATTGTCTTCAGATACATGGGATTGCTATATCCCTGGATTGATATATCCAGTCTGTTTGGCACACCCGGCCAATACTGGGATTAAACCTTCCCATCCCTTCCAATCCCTCGAGCCAAACACGTCTCAGGGATTGGGATCAGATCACCGACTCTGTTTGGCACGCCCGACCAATCCCAGGATTTAACTTCCAATCCCTTCCAATAACATCTAATCCCTTCCAATCCGACCGGCCAAACGGCCCTTAGATTTCAGAAATAGAGAGAGGGGCAAATCCTTCCAATAACATCCAATCCGACCGGCCAAACGGCCCTTAGATTTCAGAAACAGAGAGAGGGGAATGCGGATTGAACCTCTGAAAGATTTGAGAAAGAGATAAAGAGGGAGAAAGAAAGAAACTAACCGTACGATGCTTCTTCTTCTTCTCCTTCATGCAGCGAAATGGGTTTCGGGAGATGCGGAATGCGGCCTTGAGACAGGGAGAGAGGGTGAGAGAGATCGGCAGATGAAGAGAGGGCAAGGGAATGAGAGAGACTGAGTGCGAGAGAGAGAGAGAGAGAGAGAGAGATGGAGACAGAGATGGAGAGACGGGTTTCGGTTGTGGAGGGCGGGAGAAAATGGAGAATGGGTTTTGGTTTTGGAGGAAGCTGCGGTTTTGGACGGACGCGTGACGGACGGCCCTGAGTGGTTTTATAATTTTAGTTACGTGGGGCCCACTGTGATGTATTTCATATATCCACTCCATCCAATAAATTTAAATTATTATTTTAAGTGTGATAAAAAATTTATTTAGATCAAATCTTTAAGGTGACCACATAACAAATTAACAGTAAACATTTAATTTATATTATTTCTTATGGTGTGGTCCACTTAGATATTTAATCCACATAATTTTTGGGCTCATGCAATAAAATTATATATCCGAATTTTTGGACGGCTTAGATCAAACACGTATATTTCAATGGACCTCATGGATCCTCCTAAGCACCATCTATATTTAATAGGCTTTAAGTTGAGAGGTACGCTTTAGCTACAGAGCACTGAGGCTATAGCTACGGATTAAATCCGTAGCTATTTTGCTACGGATTTAACCGGTAACTAAAATCTTTCAACTTCCATAGCCATTACTCGATTTTTTGGTAGTGAAATCTTCAAGATTTCGAAAATATTAAATCTTTTTATCAAAGGCAATTAGAGACACCAATCAATATTCAAGGGAAAGGAGTTCAGCAATCAAAGGTATGCCATATGAACTACATCGTACTTTCATCACTAGAAGCGATTCACTTGGATATTAACTAAGGGGGGCCTACAATTTGATGATCCAACCTCTAATTAACTGGACCTATTTTGGATGGTCCGTCTCCAGAAATTAACCCAGAATGGAATATACAAGCCGCCATCCAAATTTTAGGCATTCTCCCATTGAGGGGGTGTTTGGGGCAGGGTATTAGATGGATTAGGTGGGATAGAATTGCATTTGGTCCCGTGCAATTCCATCCAGTATTTAGAGAGGATAGGAAAGATTGGGATTATGCGGGATGGAATCTCTTTTAGTCCCATGGAATTGTATTTGGGCCCATGCAAGATTTCAATGGATTTTGAAATTCACTACACATGTGGGCCCCACATTGACGCATGCATTTATTCATGTCATCTATCAATATACACTGTTTACATGTGACATTCTGTACAAGTGAACTACATTCGTTTTAAATTTGGTCTATTGATTGCAATTCCATGATCCACCAAACATGATTTTACTTATTCCAATGTTTGCCTGTAGCAAAAATTGTATTCCAAACATGGGATTGAATGGCTACAATACAATGGAATTTTCAAACATGCAATCATTGTGCAATAAAAATGTTAATCCCATTTAATACCATTCATTACCATTCAATTCCACGGACCAAACACGCCCTGAATGTGAACCACTGATGTACTTTTAAAGACATCAACCTAAAGCAATTGGTTGATAGTGGATTGCATATTGAATAACTCAGTAGCCTGCTGAGTAAAACTTTGTGGGCCCACCGTGATGTATGTGTATTATCCATGTTATCTATTCATTTTTTTCTATCCAAAGCTCAAGTTGGCCCCATCCCACAAAATAATAGGGATTGAACACCTTTGAACACTTGAAGGAAGGCCACGGGAGTTTTGCATTCAGCTGATATTTATCTTTTTTCCTTCATTCATGTTCGTGTGACCTTATGAACAAGTTGAATGACAAATAACCATCACTATGAGCCCTACAAAGGTTTCCATGGTGGATGTCATTATTCCCCGGCTTCATGTGGTGTGGTTCACTTGAGTTTTGGATTTGCTTTGATTTAGCTTCATGTGGTGTGGTCCGCTTGAGTTTTGCATATGCATTGATTTTGGGCTTATGTAATAAACTGAGCTGGTAAAACGGATGGACGGAGTGGATAAGACACATACATCGAAGTAGGCCTCACAGACAGTACACAATCCGCTTTCTCAAAGGGGATACTTAGGGGTATGGTCCATAGAAAACAATGGATGGCCAAAATACCACCTGATGGTTTTGGGCCCGAGATTATGAGGGCAGGGCTTACATATTCAGCAGCATCTGGAGTTTTTAAATGCGTTCAAAGGAAGATGAGATGACGTACGGTCAATTGAGATGGTTGGGGGAAGTTCCTCCACGTACCAAGTATAGAAAAAGTGGAACAGGTAATTAGGAATAAACATTCACGTGTCTTTCTTCTATTGTTGATATATATATATATATATATATATATATATATATATATATATATATATATATATATATATATATATATATATATATAGAGAGAGAGAGAGAGAGTTAGGCAACGGAGAGGAGCACACAAGAAAACCTCAATCCCATTGGATACAACAGCTTTGACTGCACGCATCTTAAGATCCCTCACCTTTGATTAAAAAATGGATATCTACACCCACTCCTCCATTGATTTGCATACACTAACTTCCCATTTTGAGAATTGAAAATGGTATTTTTAGCAACAGTTGGTTAGATTAACCATCCATGGTTAGGAAACATAATGCTACCTGTGTATTAGATCCATAGTTTACCACCCCCTGGTCAGTGGTCACTGTTAAAAATACACCCATCCATTCCACTTTTCACCGGCAGTCTAGGGTGCGTTTGGACAGCCTATTACCCTAAATGGTTATTTACACTATTTCGGTGGCGCACTATCATTGAAAGACCATTTAAGACCCTCAAAGTACTTTTGAGGGTTTCCATTTGAACATGAACGGCCAAGATCAAACTATATCTATTCTAAAAGCTTTTTCTAGGTTAAAAATAGCCTAAATGCTTGGTATACCTTTTGAATACCATAACTTTGCAAAAGATTGTATATGATATATTGTTGGAAAGCTATAAATGTTATCAATTATATAGATTAATATATTTCTGTATAATGTGGAAACCGAAAAATTACAAAATAATCTGAAATCAGGACAAGCTGAAGCACATCTAAAACACTGTCCTTAAAGCATTATTTGCCCCTACTCAAGTGAATTGAGTATGATG
The DNA here is from genome assembly GCF_029962835.1 of Magnolia sinica. Classification (NCBI taxonomy): domain Eukaryota; kingdom Viridiplantae; phylum Streptophyta; class Magnoliopsida; order Magnoliales; family Magnoliaceae; genus Magnolia; species Magnolia sinica. Next base: position 419,116 of record NC_080590.1, on the reverse strand, counting down.
ATAGGTTACAGGCAAACCGCTTCTAAGATACGACGAGCCTGGTGTGGGTCTGCGTTTAGCAAACACGAAAGCCTACCAAATGGAACTCTTATACACTCTATCTGGCAGAATTACAATATAGAAAAAGTCCCAAAAGAGAAAAAAAGAAGAGAAATTTCTTTTGATTTAAACCACTACACTGGTCAGTTCTTCAACCATTGGTTCAGATGAACCGTTCTAGACCACACCGTTGGTCTGTTCTTCTAGCAAAGGTTCAATCCTTGTTGTCTTGCTGGAACCACTAGAGTATTAGAGAGAAGTAGTAAGCTATGTCTCAATTCGTATGGGTCTGCCGGAGTGGGTTGAGAGATGGATTGGAAACCCATCCGGACCCTCCTTTTATAGGCTATAATGGCCGGTGTTGAAGGTCAAATATTGTATATTAGACCCCAGTTATTGCTTAGATTTACGAACATGATACTGTTTAATGGCCCGCTTTAATCATGTTTGTAATGCAGAGTGTATTTACGAGCGTGGACTGAAAAGGGAGCTTAAAGCATGGATTTAATGCTCTGATGACACTAAAGGCAGGGGACGGACTCCAGGGGACCAAGATCGACGGAATTACATGCCAGGGATCCGCGAAAATCGAGAAACTGAAGCTCAAGCGGCCTGAAAGTCAGCCAGAATGCAAGATCACTGGGTTTCCATCATCTGTTCAGCTCAAAACTTTATACAACACTTGAGGACCCTAAATTAACTGTACAAGTTGAATTTCAGCCATTGAATTCTTGTGGAAGTGACCCAATGGATAAATCAGCCCATAAATCTCTTATTTGGGGCCCACCTGATACCTGGATATGCTTCAAGTTTGGCCTCAACCCATTAAATAAGGTGAAAAAATGGATGAACGGAACGGATTTCTCACACGCATCACAATGGACCCCACAGGGGGACTTGCGCGTACACAGTGCAGTGCACTCCCTCACCGCACCAGACCGCGAGTCCGGTCAAAGCAAGTAAGACCTGAGCCGGGCTCCTTCAAGCGTCTAGCGAGGGACGCTGTCCGCCTGTGATCGGTAGTGGGCCACCAACGTGGATCATTTAAATGATCTGGACCGTCCATTAAACTCAGGGAGTGGTCACGACTGTACTCATGGTGTCTTCTTGGTCCAATGCACTTGTACACGCGCAAATCGCCACCAAACATAGGATGAACGGCGGAGTGATTTGATACAATGAGCCACTCCAAACTTGAGAAAAAAAATATCCCTTCCCAACTGGTTTTTCTCCATGAATCCAATGGACTGGGTGGATTCTTCCAAAAACATCTCTGTGGGGCCCACCGAACACGTCAGCGTGCTCTGTTTTTCGTAGGCCCTGCGTTCGTGAAAACCGGACGCTGTGGGCCGTTCTGTGATCAAGGGCACGGTTGGATCCATGATCCGGACCGTCCACACGCTCGATCAGGTGGTCCTGACCCCAGCCATGAAGTCAGAATGGAAGATAGGATGACCACCATCCTGAAAATTCAAACTAAACGCAATAAGTTTGCGTTTTCCGCTGGCTGCTGCGTAACTTACTGACTGCGTAAACCCCGTACACCGACTCCAGCCGACCGACTTCCACTCCTATAAAAGGAGAAGAGAAGAGAGAGAGAGAGAGAGAGAGAGAGAGAGAGAGAGAGAGGGGAATCAGAGCAACCTTGGAGGCAAGGTAGACCTGAAGGGGGAAAGCAAGAGAGAGGAAGAATTGCGTGGAGAGGCTGGCCATCAATAAGATCTTCTTTCCTTTGCTTAATTTTTATTTATGATTTGTTTTTACTGAGATTTTAGCTAGATCATGTCTGGCTAAGCCTCTTAGCTAGGGCTAAGAGGTGAAGCTTGTAGTCTGATGGGAGAGACTTTGCTTCTGCCTCTTGTTTAGACTGACTGGTGTTAATTTTAGTTCAATTAAAAGGAATACTTTTAGTTTTTTTTCAATGGTTTATTGTGACTGAATTACAATAGATCTGCGATGATTTTGAGTATTGCTTCCTCCTTTTGATATTCCTGACAGTCAGGAAGCCCTGTTGTTCACCATCGTCTCATGGGCATGGTTGGATGACAGTATCCTTCCTAACTTTCATGCATTGTTGATTGGTTGGTAATTAGTTTAATTCTGTCGTTTGCTTTATCTCCTGGGCATGGTTTGGTGATTGAATCCATTCTAATGCATATACCTTTCATCTCATGAAAACAAGATCAAGTGAATTCAGTTTAATTTTCATGATTCTTGATTTAGGCATAAGATCTCCCTGATCTCTACAAGTGGATCCTCTGAATCCCTAGTTTCCTATCTCTGATTTCTCTTAAGTTTTAAATTAATCTCTCACCATTATTCATCACTTTATATTGGATTTAGATTTCATCTTAAGCTAGTTCTATTTCTACCTAGTTTCAGATAGCGTACAAGTATCAGTCCCTTGGGATTCGACCTCGGTCTCACCGAGTTTATTACTACATCACAACCCTATACTTAGGGAGTGAACAAGTTTTTGGCGCTGTTACCGGGGATTGACGGTTACGTTTTTCTGAAATTAATTAGTTTTAGAATTAGGTTAGGATTAGGATTTTACTAACTTTAAGTTAAAGGTTTTTATTTTATTTTATTTTTAGGAACTATTATTTTATTTTTAGAAATTAACCTGTTTTTCTGATTTTGTAGGACCCTGACATGAGTTTCCAAATTGGTAATTCCTTCCTAATTTCTCTACTTTTCCTACTCTTAAAATTAGGGTTTAAATTTTAGAAATTTTCTAATTCTAGTATCCTCCTATCTGTAGGAAATAGTTTATTTTTAGAAACTTTCCTCTTTTGTTTTTAGAAACTAGATTAGTTATTTTCTTTTTTAAAAATTAACTTTCTATTTTTATTTTTAGTAACTTTCTAATTTTAACTCTTTTAGAATCTAATTTTGTTTCCTAATTTTCTACTTATAGAATTTTTGTTTAGAAACTTTCCTATTCTGTAGGCCTTTAAGATAGAAATTTCTAATTCGGTGAGTTCTTTCTCTCTACTTTCTATTTTTCAATTCTCTTTTAGTAATTTACTTTCTAGTTTAGGACTTTCTTCTTTTAGAAACTAGTTTACTTCTATCTTCTTTTTAAGAATTTTCTAATTCTAGACCTTCTCTTTAGAAACTGACTTGTTTGTTTTCTTTTGCAGGTCTTTAACTTAGGGACTTCAATTTGGTAATTTCTTTCCAACTCTCTCTTTCTTTCTAGATTTTCTTTTCCTTTCTTAGGATTAGGTTTCAAATTTGATTGAGGGCTACGAGTGTTTCATGCCCAAGTGGGCCCGTGACAACACTCGACGTCTCCTGACTGAAGGAGGATTGGTTGAGGGGTTGATTATCCATCGCAGGATTAAACACCACTCCAAATTCCCTGAGTTAATTGAAGTGATGGCTGAAAACCAACCTCTTCTACCCCAACCTAGGGTAGAGGATATTCAGGATGAGAATGAGGTGTATCAAGCACCCCCACCTCGTACTTTACGTGATTATTTACAACCAGCGGGGGTGAGTACGCCCTCATGCATGATTTTTCCTGAAAATGCAGGACATATGGACATCAAGCCAGGGGTTATCCAACTCCTTCCTAAGTTCCATGGGCTTGAATCTGAAGAACCATATCTACATTTGAAAGAGTTTGATGAGATCAGAGCCACTTTATATTTTCAAAATGTGTCTGAGGACACAGTCAAGCTGAGACTCTTTCCTTTTTCCTTAAAAGAGAAGGCTAAGGCGTGGTTACATTCACTGCGTCCTAGATCCATTGGCACATGAAATGACATGCAAAGGGAATTTATAAAGAAACTCTTTCCACATCATAAAACAATTACCCTTAGAAAAGCAATCATGAACTTCACCCAAAAAGAGGATGAAACGTTTTACCAATGTTGGGAAAGGTTCAAGGATTTGGTCAGTTCATGCCCACAACACGGCTTTGAAACGTGGCGCATTACAAATTTTTTCTATGATGGACTGACATCTTCCATGCGCCAAATGGTCGAGACAATGTGTAATGGAGAATTCATTAATAAAAATGTCAATGAGGTATAGGATTACCTCGATAGTCTTACTGAAAAAACATAATCATGGGATTATTACCCAAAATCAAACACCACGTCAAGGCCGACTCAATTAAAGGAGAAAGGTGGATTGTATCTTTTGAAAGAAGAGGATGATCTCAAGTGTAAAGTAACTACGCTTATAAGGAAAGTTGAGGCCATGGAAGCAAAGAAGGATAAGGTTAATGAAAGTGTTTGCGGCATCTGTGATTGCAACATTCATACAACCGAAAATTGTCCTACAATACCCGCTTTTCGAGAAGTGTTGAATGAACAATCCAATGCCGTAAATAATTATCAAAGACCTTTCAATGGACCAACCTCTAATACATACAATCCTGGTTGAAAAAATCATCCAAACTTTAGTTAGAGAAATGGACAAATTGCTACCCCTCAAAGTTTCTTCAATCAAAATCCAAATCAGGGGTAACCTCAAGAAGAACCGGTTCAAAATTTCATGCAAGAGCTGACCCATGCAATGCGAGACTTTATGCAAAAGATGGATTCACGTATGACGGTTATAGAAAAAGAGATGCTTCCTTCACAACTGCTCCCCAATCCTAAACCGCAATACGAGAAAGGTGATCCCAGCTCTTCAAATCAAATGGGGCACGCTAAATCCATCACCACTCTTAGGAGTAGGAAGATCATTGATAAAACCCTTCCGGTTAGGCCCGAAAAGCTTCAAGAACCAGAAGAGGACAACAATAATGGATCTAGTGAGGCCCCACAAAAATTAGAACCGGAACTTCTAGAAAAGCCAGTTGATTCATTTCCTCAACGGTTGGTCGCACCAAAACCTCTCTCTAACTCTCAGGATATCCTAGAGGTATTGAAACAAGTGAAAGTCAACATTCCTCTACTTGATGTCGTAAAACAGATACCTTCATATGCCAAATTCCTGAAAGACCTATGCAAGACCAAACGACGGCAGAGTATTCAAAAGAAGATCTTTTTGACCGAGAAAGTGAGTGTCATCCTAAAGCAAGACGTGCCACATAAATTCAAAGATCCCGGTAGGCCAACCATATCATGTGTAATCGGAGACCATCAAATTGATCATGCACTTCTTGACTTAAGAGCGAGCGTCAATCTGATTCCCTACTCGGTATACAAACAATTAGGTTTGGGTGAATTAAAACCCACCCTAACCACACTACAACTTGCTGATCGCTCTGTTCGTGTACCAAGAGGGATAATTGAGGATGTGTTGGTCCAAGTTGATAGATTTTACTACCCTGTAGATTTTATCATCCTGGACACCGAACTCATCAATACCATGAGCACTCAGATCCCCGTCATTCTTGGTCGCCCATTCCTTGCCACTTTAAATGCAATTATCAATTGCAGGAATGGTGTCATGACTATGTCTTTTGGGAATATGACATTGGAGTCAAGCATCTTTTTCAATAACGGCAGAAACTTAGAGGATGATGACGATCTCCACGATATTAACATGATTGACTCTTTAGTGGAAGATACGACACCTCTGACCTTATCCTCTGACCCTCTAGAGACGTGCCTGGCTCACTCCCATGATTTTAATGATGACATGATTAGGGAGACGTGTTCCTTGCTTGATACTGCACCGATACTTGAAGTTAACTGATGAAGGCCACAATTTGAAGAGTTTTCCCAAACTGATGTAGTGCCTCTACCGTCTAACCTCAAGCCGCCGAAGCTTGACCTAAAACCTTTGCCCTCTGATTTGAAATATGTTTATTTAAGTCACGATGAGACATATCCGGTGGTAATCTCTGCCCACCTAGAGAAAGAACAGGAGAGTATGCTCATATCTACTCTCATTGAGCATAAGGGAGCCCTTAGATGGACGATAGCGGACCTCAAGGGAATTAACCCCTCGATTTGTACTCACCGCATTTATCTTGAGGATAATGCTAAGACCTCTCGGCAATCACAACGTAGACTAAATCCAAACATGAGGGAAGTGGTTAAGGCCGAGGTTCTTAAACTATTAGATGTGGGTATCATATACCCCATATCTGATAGTCAATGGGTGAGTCCAACTCAGGTGGTTCCTAAGAAGTCCGGGATCACCATCGTAGCTAATGCTAATAATGAACTCGTGCCAACTAGAGTTACTACTGGTTGGAGAATGTGCATTGACTACAGGGAGCTAAATACCATTACAAGGAAGGACCACTTTCCTTTGCCCTTCATTGATCAAATCTTGGAAAGGCTAGCTGGTCATTCCTATTACTGTTTCATTGACGGGTATTCGGGCTACAATCAGATTGAAATCGCCCCTGAGGACCAGGAAAAGACTACATTTACATATTCCTATGGCACCTTTGTCTACAGAAGGATGTCATTCGGATTATGTAATGCCCCTGCCACCTTTTAGCGATGTATGATGAGTATTTTTTCTGACATAGTGGGGAAATATCTAGAGGTCTTCATGGACGATTTCTCTATTTTCGGTTCATCTTTCAGCAAGTGCTTAGAGAGTCTTAAATGTGTGCTGAAAAGATGTGAAGAGAAGAACTTGGTACTTAATTGGGAGAAGTGTCATTTCATGGTTCATAAGGGAATTGTCCTTGGACATATTATCTCGTCCAAAGGAATCGAGGTGGATAAGGCAAAAATCGATCTTATCTCTAACCTACCTCCACCCAAGAACATCAGAGATGTATGATCCTTTTTAGGACACGCAGGGTTTTATAGACGATTCATAAAGGACTTTAGTCTCCTCTCTCGTCCCTTATGTAATCTTCTGCAAAAGGACGCACCATACGAGTAGACTGAGCAATGTCAGGAAGCTTTCACCAAGCTTAAGGGCATGTTAACCACTGCACATATCATGCAACCACCCGATTGGAGCCTTCCTTTTGAGCTTATGTGCGACGCTTCTGATTATGCTCTTGGAGCGATTCTAGGCCAGAGAAAAGATAAGAGGCCCTATGTCATTCATTACGCAAGTAGAATTTTAAATTCTTCCCAAGTGAACTACTCGACTACGGAAAAGGAACTCCTAGTCGTAGTGTTCGCTTTGGATAAATTTAGGTCCTACTTGATCGGATCCAAGATCATTATCTACAAGGATCATACGGCACTTAAGTATCTTCTTTCTAAGAATGATTCTAAGCCTCGCCTAATACGATGGATCCTTCTACTCCAAGAATTTGATTTGGAAATTAAAGATAAAAAGGAAGTAGAGAACGTAGTGGCCGATCATCTGTCTTGCCTTAATACCTCTGATTCCCCTGAGGCGACCCATATCAATGACATGTTCCCTGATGAACAATTGTTCAGAGTCTCCCATTCACCTTGGTTTGCTGATATTGCTAATTATCTTGCCACAAGTTCCATACCTACACATTGGACTGCGCAAGATAAGAAGAAATTTTTCACCAAGGTACGTAACTTTTTCTGAGATGATCCTTATTTGTTTAAATATTGCCCAGACTAAATCCTAAGGAGATGTGTGCCAGACGATGAGCATCAGAGTGTCATCTCCTTTTGTCACTCACAGGCCTGTGGTGGTCACTTTTCTGTTAAAAAGACCACGGCCAAGATTTTGCAGTGTGGCTTTTACTGGCCCACTATGTTCAGGGACACTCATGAGTTTTGCAAAGCTTGTGAGCGTTGTCAAAAATTGGGAGCATTATCCCGTCGAAATATGATGCCTTTGAATCCCATCCTTATCATAGAAGCATTTGACTGTTGGGGCATTGATTTCATGGGACCATTCCCCCAATCGTTTGGAAATTTGTATATTTTGCTCGCCATAGATTATGTCACTAAATGGGTCGAAGAAATCCCGTGCCGAAATAATGATCATCGCACGGTCTTTAAATTCGTAAAAGAGAACATCCTTTCGCGGTTCGGGATGCCTCGAGCCATCATTAGTGATGGGGGCTCACACTTTTGTAATAGACCATTCGAGAGCTTAATGAAGAAATACGATATCTCTCATAAGGTGAGCACCCCATACCATCCACAGACAAGTGGACAAGCTGAGATTTCCAATAGAGAGATCAAACATATCCTAGAGAAAACGGTTAACCCTGATCGTAAGGATTGGTCAATCTGATTGACCGATGCCTTATAGGCATACCGTACTGCTTTTAAAACCCATATTGGAATGTCTCCCTTTAGACTTGTCTATGGGAAAGCTTGTCACTTGCCTATAGAGTTGGAACATAAAGCGTACTGGGCGATCAAAAATCTGAATTTCAATCTAGACAACGCTGGCTCGCTACGTAAACTTCAATTAAATGAACTTAAAGAAATCCGGAACGATGCGTACGAGAACTCGAGAATTTATAAAGACAGAATGAAGGCGTTTCATGACCAACGTATTCTACAGAAATCATTCATACCTGATCAATAAGTCCTTTTGTATAATTCTCGATTACATCTCTTTCCAAGTAAGCTTCGATCTCGTTGGACTGGCCTTTACATTGTGGTCACTGTGTATCCTCATGGGGCCGTTAAGATAAGAGATCCTGACAATGGCAAGGAGTTTAAAGTAAATGGACATCGCTTAAAGCCATTTATCGAGAAATTTGATTCAGAGGACATGTTCGTACCTCTGACTGATCCTGTTTACCAAGATTGATCTCCTAGTCTGATGGAGGTATAGGTAGGTTTCCTGTTTTCATAGGACTAGGATAGTTTCGTTTATGCTATTTTAAGATAAACGGTAAACTTAGCGCTCCTGGGAGGCAACCCAGCCTTTTATTTTATTTTATTTTATTTTATTTTAGTTAGTTAGTTCAAATGTTTGTGGGTAACATTGCTGCAAACCCTCACAAGACTACAACTCGTCCACTATGAGCAACCTAGGGGTTTAAAGGCTTGTTGCATACGCTAAATGCAATCGAGAGCACCTGCGAAAGTGGTGTAGGTAGGATTTTATTTTTGTTATTTTTATTTTACTTCTGTTGGTTTCTCTCTTGTACTGACCCGCTCTTACGTAAATATCTTTGGAAAGCCTCTTGATTCTTTCATCCAGGTACTATATTTCCATCACTCCTCTTATATTTTCGTTGTCCCATGCGCATTGCATGCTTATTTCTTTTACATTGAGGACAATGTAGATTTTAGGTTGGGGGTGAGAGATTAGGTTTTCTAATCAGTGTTTTCTTGGTCTTGAGCGAAAATTGTGAAAATTGTGAAAATTTTAAATTTTTCTGGAATTTCGTAGGAATTCAAAGTGATTTTAATGGCCATCTGGGACACTTGGAATTGAAAAATACATGATGTTGGTAATTTATGACTCTTGGATTCAGTTATCTGTTAGATTTCACAGCTAAGTTTGAATTGTCAATCCATTATTAGAAGTTGTAAACATTGATTGAGTCATGAATTCTTAGGACACATCTCGCTTGCACATTAAGGTTTCAGTTCGATATTGAATTGTAACTTGGTGATTATTAAGCATGGAAGGAACCAACCTGGGGAATTGTCCATCTTGTTCAATACAAAGAATATTAAAAAAAAAAAAAACAGAATGAATGAAAGAAAGAAAAAGAATATCCAGTTAAAAAAAAAACAGTTGTCATCAGGAAGGGTTGGGTGTACAATCTTCAACATAGGTTTGCTCCTTATAGGTATGGATGCGATTCCCTTTCCCCTCGATGGAAAAATCAAAAGCTGGAAGGATTTTCTTTTTAAAAAAAGAATTGTAAGGTAATTTCTGGTTTAGGTTTTGGTTGTCTTGAATGCTCAGTCGATCATCAATATATCATAGGAATTGATAATTGGATCTCTTAATGATGGTAAGCCGTGATTACACTATACTCCCATGGAACTCGATGTTAGAATTGTTCTAATTAATGGATTAATATTTGAACTTGATTATGAAGTTTACTGCGAGCTTGATTTCAGGAGAAAGTAATGCCAACAATCATGAATCGTAGACTTCTATTTCTGGATTATTTTCAAAAATCACTCGAGTTTATAAAAATTATTTTGTAATTTTCAACTTATCTTTCGCATACCTTGCTTGGGACTAGCAAAATGCTGGTTGGGGGTTGTGTTGAGGGTCAAATATTGCATATTAGACCCCAGTTATTGCTTGAATTTACGAACACGATACTGTTTAATGGCCCGCTTTAATCATGTTTGTGATGCAGAGTGTATTTACGAGCGTGGACTGAAAAGGGAGCTTAAAGCATGGATTTAATGCTCTGATGACACTAAAGGCAAGGGACGGACTCTAGGGGACCAAGATCGATGGAATTACACGCCAGGGATCCGCTAAAATCAAGAAACTGAAGCTCAAGCGGCCTGAAAGTCAGCCAGAATGCAAGATTACTGGGTTTCCATCATCTGTTCAGCTCAAAACTTTATACAACACTTGAGGACCCTAAATTAACTGTACAAGTTGAATTTCAGCCATTGGATTCTTGTGGAAGTGACCCAATGGATAAATCAGCCCATAAATCTCTTATTTGGGGCCCACTTGATACCTGGATATGCTTCAAGTTTGGCCTCAACCCATTAAATAAGGTGAAAAAATGGATGAACGGAACGGATTTCTCACACGCATCACAGTGGACCCCACAGGGGGACTTGCGCGTACACAGTGCGGTGCACTCCCTCACCGCACCGGACCGTGAGTCCGGTCAAAGCACGTAAGACCCGAGCCCGGCTCCCTCACGCGTCCAGCGAGGGACGCTGTCCGCCTGTGATCGGTAGTGAGCTACCAACGTGGATCATTTAAATGATCTGGACCGTCCATTAAACTCAGGGAGTGGTCACGACCATACTTATGGCGTCTTCTTGGTCTAATGCACTTGTACACACGCAGATCGCCTCCAAACATAGGATGAACGGCGGAGTGATTTGATACAATGAGCCACTCCAAACTTGAGAAAAAATTATCCCTTCCCGACTGGTTTTTCTCCATGAATCCAATGGACGGGGTGGATTCTTCCAAAAATATCTCTGTGGGGCCCACCGAACACATCAGCGTGCTCTATTTTTCGTAGGCCCTGCGTTCGTGAAAACCAGACGCTGTGGGCCGTTCTGTGATCAAGGGCACGGTCGGATCCATGATTCGGACCGTCCACACGCTCGATCAGGTGGTCCTAACCCCAGCCATAAAGTCAGAATGGAAGATGGGATGACCACCATCCTGAAAATTCAAACCAAACGCAATAAGTTTGCATTTTTCGCTGGCTGCTGCGTAACTTACTGACTGCGTAAATCCCGTACACCGACTCCAGCCGACCGACTTCCACTCCTATAAAAGGAGAAGAGAAGAGAGAGAGAGAGAGAGAGAGAGAGAGAGGGGAATCAGAGCAGCCTTGGAGGCAAGGTAGACGTGAAGGGGGAAAGCAAGAGAGAGGAAGCGTGGAGAGGCTGGCCATCAATAAGATCTTCTTTCCTTTGCTTAATTTTTATTTATGATTTATTTTTATTGAGATTTTAGCTAGATCATGTCTGGCTAAGCCTCTTAGCTAGGGCTAAGAGGTGAAGCTTGTAGTCTGATGGGAGAGACTTTGCTTCTGCCTCTTGTTTAGACTGACTGATGTTAATTTTAGTTCAATTAAAAGGAATACTTTCAGTTTTTTTCAATGGTTTGTTGTGACTGAATTACAATAAATCTGCGATGATTTTGAGTATTTCTTCCTCCTTTTGATATTCTTGACAGTCAGGATGCCCTGTTGTTCACCATCGTCTCATGGGCATGGTTGGATGATAGTATCCTTCCTAACTTTCATGCATTGTTGATTGGTTAGTAATTAGTTTAATTCTGTCATTTGCTTTGTCTCCTGGGCATGGTTTGGTGATGGAATCCATTATAATTCATATACCTTTCATCTCATGAAAACTAGATCAAGTGAATTCAGTTTAATTTCCATGATTCTTGATGCAGGCATAAGATCTCCCTGATCTTTACAAGTTGATCCTCTAAATCCCTAGTTTCCTATCTCTTATTTCTCTTAAGTTTTAAATTAATCTCTCACCATTATTCATCACTTTATATTAGATTTAGATTTCATCTTAAGCTAGTTCTATTTCTACCTAGTTTCAGATAACGTACAAGTATCAGTCCCTTGGGATTCGACCTCGGTCTCACCGAGTTTATTACTACATCACAACCCTATACTTGGGGAGTGAACAGCTATGAAGTTGCCATGTGTACCAAAGGATTGCTTCATTGATGAGGAGTCATATGTTTCTTTCACATTTTTGCAAAGGCGAAGTGACATGGGGGGCAATGTTCATCACTATTGTCGCCAATTCCTGTGAAAGCCATGCAGCAGTTACAGCTGGACCCTACACTAACTACACAGCAGTTACAGATTTGCTGCAACAGCTCTATTTTTCAGCCCTCTATATATTCTGAAGGACTCTCATTCAGTCATCTAGTCTCTCCTTCATCCAGTTATCCACCTTTGTCACTTAGTCGCACCGCGACTCGCACACGTCTCGCTCAAGGTCGCGAAGGAGCGACCCTCTGCGACACGATGCGGACGTGCGAAGTGCAAAGTGCGCCACTAGCACCTCTACAGCCACACTGCCTCACATGCCCACGCCCTCGCACCGAGCCCGTGCCCATGACCGAGACCGAGACCGAGTCTGAGACCGAGACCGAGACCGAGCCCAAGCCCATGCCCGTGCCCGTGCCCAAGCGCGGGTGTTCCAATTCTACGCACTAAAATACGCAAGGTCCATAGTCCTTGGACTAGGTGAGTAAATATTATAATACTCCACTCTTTTCATTTAAACCATTTTTTTCTTCCCTTTCCCCTGTGGGACTATTCTTAAAAACCCACAAAATAGTATTTTTTCAAAACAACTTTTTATAAATCATATATTATTATTTTTATTAAAATCAATATTTTTACAACAATCCCCCACTTGATTTTTTATAACATATTTTTTCGGTTAAACAATTCTGTCAGAATAATTAGCTTATATGCATAAAGAAAGATATCTTTCGATTTTAATCTTTCCTTAATATAAGTATCTCAAAACTCTGTCAAAATGACTGGTAGCCGTACCGTTGAACTAGTTATTCCTATATAAAAGAGTCGGAGAAACCACACACATATTCGAGCTATGTGTTTGTTAGAGTTCCCACAATCTTGCTCAGCACAATTAATGGCCATGCGCTTGTCCTAATTCGTGAACGATTCAAAGAGAAAACTCTTAACTCTCATGAGAGACAGCACCATTTCTACATTCATATAGGTGAAATCCTTCCAGTGTCTCTGTTACTGTAAGACACTTGTCCTTATAAACTAGATTTCATTAAGAGTTCTAAGACTCAACCCTCTTTCGTAACGCTCAGCACTTATCTATTATGGATGAGGTTATATAATTTAGTGTTGAAAACTTTCCACACATCAGGGACTTGTTCTTACCCATTAAACCCAAAATTAGAGATTTTCTGACTTTAGGTTGGGTTACCATCACTGGTGAAACTTTGGTTGAAGAGTTTCAACCCCATCCCTTTAGATGTAGCCTTTACTGCCTCTCTCGGTAAAGGTTTAGTGAAAGGATCTATCAAGTTATTGTTTGATTTCACATAAGAAATAGCAATGATTCCCTCTCGAATCAATTGTCTGACATAATTATGTCAAAGACTGATATGTCTAGACTTATCATTATAAGTGCCGCTATAAGCTCTAGGTAATGTGGCTTCACTATCACAATGTAGTGACACAGTCGATATAAGCTTTACACAGAAAGAAATTTCTAATAGAAGATCCCTTAGCCACTCAGCCTCTTTGCCTGTTGCAGCCAGGGCTATAAATTTAGACTCCATAGTCGAATGCGTTATGCAAGTCTGTTTCTTGGATCCCCAAGATACAGCTGCACCTTCTAGGGTGAATACCCACCCTGTAGTAGACTTGTTGTCCCCTACACTCAATATCCAGCTCGTATCGGTATATCCTTCCAATATGGTAGGAAACTCTGAATAAAATAGTCATAAATCTTTGGTTGCTTTTAAGTAACCAAGGACTCTACTGATTGTATTATAGTGTTCAGTACTACGGTTACTAGTAAACTTACAAAGTTTACTCACAACATATACGATATCAAGTCTAGTGTATTGCATAGCATACATAAGACTCCCTATCGCACTCGCATATTCTAATTGTGCAACTGTTCTTCCAGTATTTTTTTTAGCTTGATACTTAGATCAAATGGGGTCTTTGCTTCTTTTATATTTTAGATGGTTAAATTTGTTTAGTATCTTCTTAATATAATGAAATTGATACAAAGCATAACCCCCACGATGTTTTTTAACTTTGATACCTATGATGGTATCAACTTGTCCAAGATCCTTCATTTTAAATACGGAATATAGAAGCCTCTTTGTTTTACTCACACCTTCCATTTCATTACTTATTATTAACATGTCATCAACATACAGACAAATAATAACGATATAACTACCATCTACTTTAAAATATATGCATTTGTCAGCTACATTATGCATGAAACCATGAGATAGTATTTTGAAATCAAACTTCTCATGCTACTGTTTTGGTGCTTGTTTTAATCCATACATAGATTTAACTAACCTACATACTTTATTTTCATTTCCTGGTAGAACGAAACCTTCAGGTTGTTCCATGTATACCTCCTCATTAAGGTCACCATTCAGGAAAGTGGTCTTTACATCTATTTGGTGGATGTGAAGATGATGTATAGAAGCTAGTGCAAATAATATCCTAATGAATGTTATCCTAACTACAGGAGAATATGTGTCAAAGTAATTTATCTCTTCTTTTTATTTAAAACCCTTAGCTACTAGTCGAGCTCTAAAGGTTTGGATAGTCTCATCAGTGTGATATTTCTTCCTAAATACTCACTTATAACCTATGGGTCTAGAATCTGGAGGTAAGTTTACTAATTCCCATATTTGGTTTGATAGTATGGATTCCATTTCATCGTTTATAGCTTCTTTCTAGAAAGCTGAGTCTCTAGAAGATACGGCATCTTTATAAGTTTTAGGATCATATTCTATAGTCATCACTATAGGTATTTTTCTTATAACATTTTCTCTATGTCCTTCTACAAGATAGAAAATGACGCGTTGTGAGTCTATGTAGTCATCTCCTAAACTCTTTTCTATACTTATCCTTTGACTCCTACGAGGTTCAATAGGAGCTTCCACTATTTGTGGAGCTGTGCTATACGATTCTCTATTAGGAGTTTGGATTTCATTATCTTTTGACTCTAAGGATAGTGAGTTCTCAAAGAACTCAACATCTCTTGATTTTATTATTGTATTAGACTTTATTTCTAGAAGTCTATAGGCTTTACTATTTTGTGCATACACTACGAAGGCGCACTTAATAGCTCTTGGTCCTAACTTAGTTCTTTTTGGATCAGGGGTTCTGCAATATGCAAGACACCCCCACACTTTTATATATCCTAAGTTTTCTACCTCTCCATGTTTCATATGGAGATATTTTATATTTTTTAGATGAAATTCTGTTTATTATATGGTATGTTGTAAGCAATGCTTCACCCCATAGACTTAGTGGCAACTTTGCTCTTATCAGCATTAGTTAATCATTTCTACTAATGTTCTATTTTTCCTTTCAGCTATTTCGTTTTATTGAGGTGTGTATGGCGTTGTACATTGATGTATCAGTTCATGTTCTTCACAGAATTTATCGAATTCATTAGAGAAGTATTCTTCTCCTCTATCACTACGGAAAATTTTTATCTTCTTATTTAGTTGATTCTCTACTTCTGCTTTATATATTTTAAACATGTTTAATTATTCATCTTTACTCTTTAATAAGTACACATACACATACCTAGAGTAATCATCTATAAAGGTAATAAAATACCGTTTACCTCCACGAGTAAGAATGCCGTTTAACTCACAGATATCACTGTGCATAAGATCCAATACTTGAGATGATCTTTCAACACTTGGAAAAGGTTTCTTCGTTATTTTGGATCTTATGCACACTTCACATTTTTTGGTTTCATTATCTATATATGAGATAAAACTATTCTTAGCTATGAACTTCAAGATACTATACCCTATATGAGCTAGCCTATTATGCCACAGTCTAGCGGATTCAACCATATATGCAGAAGTGTTACTTTCATTCAGAGAAAACTTAACCATCCCATTACAAGCATCTCCCTTTCTGACAACATTTCCATTCTTGGACAGAATCAATTTACCTAACTCGTATGCCACCCGTATGCCTGGTTTTCCTAGGAGATCCTAAGAAACTAAGTTTCGCCTCATGTCTGGAACGTGCAGTACATTAGTCAGAATCACTTTCTTTCCAGAGGTGAATATCAGTTCGATAATTCCTTTGCCGACGACCTTCGATCTAACTTCATTATCCATTTGGACTTCTTGACCATCGATCAATTCCTCATAAGTTTTGAAGGCTGATTTGTCGTAGCACACATGTACTGTAGCGGCAGTATCATACCACCAACCTGGAACTTTGCCTTGGATGGTATTCACCTCAGTGATCATAGCCACGATATCGCCTTCTTCTACTGCACTTGCCTCTTTTTTAGATTTGCGATAGCGGCATACTCGAGCATAGTGTCCGGTAGACATGGCATGGGCCTTTGAACTTTCCGTTCTTCTTTTAGGTGTTCTTCTTAAATTTCTCTTTATTAGGTTTCAGGGAATCATCCTTCTTAGGATGTTTGTTATTAGCGTTTTCTACAGCATGTACCTTCGACGAGGCATTCCCGTTATCATTCTTTCTATCGCGGTTATGGGATTCTTTCTCAATCCTGAGGTGTTTTTGGATTTGTTTCAGTGTGTAGTCTTCGGTTTTATGCAGTAACTTCTTTCTATAGTTTTTCCACATCGGTGGCAATTTGGCGATTATAGCTCCGACTTGGAATGATTCAAGAAGATCGATTTTTATCACTTTGATTTTGTTAATTATTAGCTACAGTTCTTGGATTTGGAGCAGCAGCGGTTTATTATCTACCATGCTGAAGTCAAAATACCTGGCGATGAGAAACTTGTTGGTACCTTCTTCTTCAGCCTTGTATTTGAATTCCAGAGCGGCTCAGATCTCCTTTGCTGATAACGTCTGTTGTACAGATCATACAGGTGGTCGGAGAGAGCGTTCAGGATGTGTCCTCGACACAAGAGTTCGTATTCGGCTCTTTTAGTGCGGGCAGCCACCTGTTCAGGTGTGTCTTTGTCGGATGCTTCAGGTAGTGCTTGCAAATTTGGATCTAATATGTAATAGATCTTCAGCGCCGTCAGGAGAAATTTCAGCTTGTCTTGTCATCTTGTAAAATTGGTTCCATCGAACTGATCAAGACGTATCAAGTCCTGATTCATCAACTTGATGGATGAAACATTATCGGTTTCCATCAAATAACGCTTTAAGATTATTATCAATTATACAGATTAATATATTTCTGTATAATGTGGAAACCGAAAAATTACAAAATAATCTGAAATCAGGACAGGCTGAAGCACGTCTGAAACGCTGTCCTTAAAGCGTTATTTGCCCCTACTCAAGTGAATTGAGTATGCTGATAGGTTACAGGCAAACCGCTTCTAGGATACAACGAGCCTGGTGTGGGTCTGCGTTCAGTAAACACGAATGCCCACCAAATGGAACTCTTATACACTCTATCTGGCAAAATTACAATATAGAAAAATTCCTAAAAGAAAAAGAAAGAAAATAAATTTCTTTTAATTTAAACCACTGCACTGGTCAGTTCTTCAGCCACTGGTTCAAATGAACCATTCTATACCACACCGTTGGTCTGTTCTTCTAGCAAAGGTTCAACCCTTGCTATCTTGTTGGAACCACTGGAGTATTAGAGAGAAGTAGTGAGTTGTGTCTCAATTCGTATGGGTCTGCTGGAATGGGTTAAGAGATGGATTGGAAACCCATCCAGACCCTCCTTTTATAGGCTATGATGGCTGGGGGTTATGGTCCAGGGAATTAAATCCCATGACCGTTTTCTAGCTGTTGGAGAAAACTAGTCGTTTTATGGCCGTTTTCTGACTGTTGTGCATGGGCCATAGGACTCTCATTCAATCCTCTAATATCTCCTTCATCCGGTCATCCGCCTTAGTCATACCGCGACTCGCACATGTCTCGCTCAAGGTCGCGAAGGAGCAACCCTCTGCGACACGATGCGGACACTACAGCTACACTGTCTCACATGCCCACGCCCTCGCAACCAGCCTGTGACCGAGACCGAGCACGAGCCCGAGCCTGTGCCCAAGCGCGAATGCGGGTGTTCGGAACACGCAAGGTCCATAGTCCTTGGACTAGGTGAGTAAATATTATAATACTCGACTGTTTTCATTTAAACTATTTTTTTTCTCTTCTCTTTTCCATGTGGGACTATTCCTAAAACCCATAAAACGGTGTTTTTTCAAAACAACTTTTTATATATCATATATTATTTTTTATTATTAAAATATATTTTATTAAAATCAATATTTTTGCAACAATGAATGACCCATGCAACTTGACCACAAACAAAAATAAAAGCTTTTTGGGTCAAAATTATGTTTTCATTCAAAACTTATTATTTTTACTAACTTTTGCTTTTATTATGTTTAAGATCTTAAACATATGGGGTCATGTTTTGGTTATTTGGTTTCTTATGAGTTTATATGGATTTAGGCATATTTTTACTATTTTTAGTAACCTTTACTGATACATGAAAGTTTCCTAATTTGAGTTGAATTAGGGGTCTGTCTTGAGCCTCCTTTGCTTATAGAAAGCCAACAACTACGTTTTAAAGAGTATTTTTTACATAATAATAATAATAATAATAATAATAATAATAATAAAAGTATTTCTTAAGAGATATGGTTAATGAAAGGAAGATCTATATAATTTAGAGTCTAGATCAATGAAAAGGCCTTTTTTTTTTTGGCTATAACCATTCTAAACCATCCAGTTTCCTAGCCACTGATCAGATGGAGTTGATTGATCAAAGTAATTAATGAGAATCCTACGCAACTAAAAGTAGTTCGATCGTACATGATAGACTGTGTGGATCAATGATCAAACCTTTTTCAACATAATTAATCAAGACTGTCCATTTCCCTAACAGTTAATTAGATGGTTAGAATTACCCAATCAAACTTATTCTTGAGATCCATGCTGAGTCAAGGTGGGCCTAAGTAATATATGGTCCAGATCATGATTACATCAATTTTTAGCATAACCATATCAACCATCCATTTTCTTGACAATTGATCAATTGGTTACCATCAATTTATTAGAGATTTTCTTGGAATTATGTTCAATCAAATGTGACATGCATGATATATGATTCAGATCAAAAGGAGTTATTTGATGATATAATAGTTTATGATGCCCTGATTCACAAAAAGTGTATGTGTGATGTACATTAATTCAAAACTAAAAGGGCTGGGGTTGTCTAACCCACTATCATTAAGTCAGGGTCCGGAAATCAAATTTGTGGAACAATTCTAATCTCCATTCTCATAATTAGATAATAAAATAATCTTAATTTTTCATTCATAATACATATAAATTAGAGCCCGTAATTTAAAAAATCTATTCTGAATTACTTGTATTCCAGTTAGGTGCTTGCTGTAACATATCGCACCTTCTTACATGAGCACACATGCGTGCCTTTGCACATGTGAATTAGGCACAGAACCTGAACAGTCCATGTGATGCAGCACCCCTTGAAACTCTATGGGTCCAACTTTCAACCCGATACAAAACTTTAGTGAGCCATGGAAAAAGGAAACAGTTTTCTCCCTTGATTTGTATTTCTCTTTGCTATGGACCACAAGAGTTTTTCATCAGGCTAAAAATTGGGCCTATAGAGTTTCAAGGGGTGCCACAACACGTGAACTGTTCAGATTATGTGCCTAAGACACGTGTGCAGAGGTGCGCATGGGTGCTCAAATAAGAAGGTGGGCATATATATATATATATATATATATATATATATATATATATATATGTGTGTGTGTGTGTGTGTGTGTGTGTGTGTGTGTGCGCGCGCGCGTGTAACTCTAGTCAAGTTAACCTGTCACCTGTTTAACCACCAAAAGCTAGACACTAAAAACTAGTTATGATGCATGATAACTTTAGAGGTATAAGAAAATGGAATGACAAAACTTATATTACACTAATGCAGAGAAGGTTACAACTTTGAGCATGCAATGAATGCCAAATGACTCTAGATATGGGCTTTGGACCTTTCTAGCTACTTTATATCAATGGTAAGGATTATGTCATGTGGCAAACATCCAATGATCAAGAATATTGCTCTAAAATCTCCATATACTCTTATACGCATCTCTCAGCTAGCAAAAGACATTATCCAACTCTAATACCTTTCAAAAATATCTATACAATTCTCAATTTTTAGCCATGTTTAGAATTCCCTGCTATTCTCTATAAAACTCTAGCTTATCATAGAGGTCCCTACACACCATTCACAAGCCTCTAATATATAAGATGAGCCCAAATGCTTGTCCCAGCATCAGCCTCCACATAGATGACAATGGATATACTAGAGCATTAGTGTTTTTACCATCCATTAAATATCGACTAGTCAACCTGAAATTTTTGGTTTACAAGTCATCTTAGTTGGACCTCATAATTTGAACAGTTTAATTTATTCGAATTTTTAGACAAATAAAAAATAAAAAATAGGATCGTTGCCACTTTGGGTTGTGGCTCTTCTTTGCTCTTAGTAAATATTCATTATATATTTTAATGACTAATAATTCAAATTCAAATGATGGTAGAAAGTTGCGACTAAATAAAAGGACACAATAAAAAGGAAGATGTGACTGTTTGTGAAAATTTCCCTTTTATATTTGTTCATCATATCCACATTTCAGGGCTTGAAAGTACCCCATATAAGTTTAGAAAAACTCGACCTTAGCTACATCATTCCATAATCCCAATTATCTTTCTCTAATCTCTCTACTCTTTTATCTATTCTCTAATCTTGATGTAGAGCGGGTCGCGGACAGTTTCATGGCCAAGATGGATCAAAAAAGGCCTGGTCGACGACAGAAGTGATCCGGACCATCGGACCTTAGATCGGGCGTATCTCGCAATCCGGAATGAGTTATCTGAAGTGAAATATATGATTTTGGGGTAGAACGAACTACTTTAGCCAACCAACCCCACTATGACAGGTTGCGCATCCCAAAATTGCAAAGAACCCCTAGATCGACTGTTGTTTTCCTGTTTTAATTTCATTTTACTATAAATAGTAAGTTTTAGTTTGATTGTAACTCTTCATCCATTGGGTTTTAGGAGTTGCACACAATGTGAAAAGAGCTTAGAATAATTAGGAGAACGGTTTAGTGAAGCCAAATAGGACACTTACTATTTTTGGCCGAAAACTTTTCGCACTAGTAGACATCACGACCGTCTATAAATAGTAAGTTTACTATTTATAGTAAGTCGCGAATTCTAGGAGTTTTAGTTGTACTTTGATTCTGATTTCTTTCTCATTGCTTGGTACCCCTATTTAAAGGGTTGTAAACTCATTTTTATTCATTCATTAATCAATTTCGAATTATTAGAATTTATTCCTATTTTCTGCTTTCTTTCCTCATGGATTTGAGAAGTCTCTGTGAGGAGTCTAGAGAAGTTCCGTGGATTCGAAATAGTTATCCTCTTGAGGAAGACGATGCTCGACCTCACATCCTCCCCTACGTTAGTTTGGTATCAAAGCGAGGTTTCTCCTCGGATCGATGGCTTCTAACGACGGGTCGGGCAATAATCCCATGGGCGGTGCTCCAAGAAATTTATCTTTAACGGCGGTAGCTTTCGAAGCAGCGCAAGGAGAGAATCGGCAAGCCATGCAAGGGCTGCAGGCTTTCATCGACCGCATAGCGGATCTCTTGACGGAAAACCTAAGGTAACTCCGTATTCCTGGTGGTAATCCTCCACCGCCAATTGCTGAAACTCGTAATTGCCCTGATCGCAGGATAGTACCGGCAGTGCATCCAAGGGTCATTCCTGAGGAAGGGAGCTCCAGTGAGGAGGAAATCGACGACATAATCTTCTAACACCACAGACAAGGCGGCGATCGAGTAGATCAAACGAATCGAGAATTCAAGATACGGGTTGATATTCCTAGCTTCAATGGCCAACTACACATTGAGGATTTTCTCGATTGACTCTCTGAAGTTGAGCGATTTTTCGACTATATGGACATCCCTGAAGCAAAGAAGGTCAAGCTTGTAGCCTACAAGTTAAAAGGATGAGCTTCATCTTGGTGGGAACAACTGCAACTCGTGCAAACCAGGCAAATAAAAACACCAATCCGCACCTGGCAGCGGATGAAGCAGCTACTATATGTCTGATTCCTCCCTAGCGATTACGATCAGGTACTATTCCAACAATACCAAAATTGTCGATAGGGTAGTCGGTCGGTGAAAAAATTCGCTTAAGAATTTTACCGCTCCGCAGTGTGTAACGATTTGGTCAAGACTGAATCGCAATAAGTCGCCCGATTCAATGGTGGATTGCATATGGCTATCCAGGATCGGGTCCAGATGTAGTCCGTCTAGACGATGAATGATGCAATCAAGTTGGCTACTCGGGCAGAAGCACAACTTGAACGTCCTAACACACGGACCTATCCTACTAAAAGGATCCCTGTGGCAGATCCACCTTAAGGAATTGCACAACCCAAGGGGAAAGATCCTGTATGAGCACGCACTCAACCTCCTACGTCTGAGAACTGAGATCAGGGAAGCGGGCAAGCTAGACCCCAAAGGGGCGTATCGACTGTTGCTGGTCCAAGTAGAATCCCGAACCCCTATGCTCTGCCAAGGCCCTACAACTGCTATCATTGTGGCCAACCGGGTCACCTATCAAATACTTATCCCTAACGAAAAGTGACAAACCTCACCATCAATGATGGTAATGCTGATAATACTTATGAAGATCCAGATATTAAAGAACAGGAGCATACCACCGAAGACGAAGCAGATGATTCAGGTTGGGTTCAGCAAGATCACGGTGAGTCACTCGTCGTGAGGCGACTATTATATACACCAAGAAAAGAAGTGTATCCACAGCGACATTACATCTTCCGCACTAGGTGTACGGTGAATCGAAAGGTTTGTGACGTGATCATTGATAGTGGGAGCAGCAAGAACATCGTCTCCAAAGTCATGGTGAAAAAATTACAATTGAAAACGGAGCGTCATCCCCCTCCATATATAATCAGTTGGATGAAGAAGGTCAGCGAAATAACTGTAACTGAACGGTGCACCATATCTTTTTCAATTGGTAAACATTATAAGGATGAAGTAATATGCGATGTGGTTGACATGGAAACATGTTACATACTACTCGATCGGCCCTGGCAATATGACCATGACGCCACCCATAAGGGGCGAGATAACATATATATCTTCGTCAAGGATGACCGGAAGACCAATTGGCCTCTATGGATCCAGAGGGACCACCTGAAACTTCTAAAGTGGATGGCCGTTTTCTCTTAACCATACGGGACTTCGTAAAAGAATCCAAAGAAACATGACAGACTTATGCATTAATTGTAAAAGGGGAAGAACTCGAGCCTACCATCATCCTTGAAAGACTAAAGCCCCTGCTACATGAATTTAAAGAAATCTGGCCCGATGACCTTCCCGATGGGTTACCCCCCATGCGGGATATCCAACACCATATCAACTTTGTCTCTGGGTCCAGTTTACCTAATCGTCCTCATTATCAAATGAGTCTGAATGAGTGCGAGATTCTACAATGACAAGTAGAGGAGTTGATCCGTAAGAGTCTTATTCGAGAAAGCATGAGTCCATGTGCTATACCAGCTCTATTAACTCCAAAGAAAGATGGGAGTTGGCGCATGTGTGTCAATAGCTGAGCCATAAACAAAATCACCATAAAATACAGGTTTCCTATACCACGGTTGGACGATATGCTGAACATACTAGAGGGTGTAAAAATATTCTCTAAATTGGACCTAAGGAGCGGATACCATCAGATTCGAATACGGCCAGGTGATGAGTGGAAAACGGCCTTTAAAACCAAGGAAGGATTATACGAATGGATGATCATGCCCTTTGGTCTTTCGAATGCGCCTAGCACATTTATAAGATTGATGAACCAAATTCTGAAACCTTTTATTGGGCGGTTCGTTATGGTTTATTTCGATGATATTTTGATATACAGTAAAGACGAAACCACCCATATGGAACACCTCAAGAAGGTCCTTCAAGTGCTCACAAAAAATAAATTGTATCTCAATTTAAAAAAGCGCAGCTTCATGATTGATAACATATTGTTTCTGGGTTTTATCGTAACATCCACGGGCATTCGGGTGGATGAGAAAAAGGTGAAAGCAATCAAAGAATGGCCGGTTCCCACAAATATTCACAAAGTGCGAAGTTTTTATGGACTAGCGACATTCTATCGTCGGTTCGTAAAAAATTTCAGTACCATTGTGTCACCAATCACCGATTGCATGAAGAAATGGCAGTTTCAGTGGACTGACGAAGCTGATAGGAGATTTGCCGAAATCAAGCGCAGATTATCCACGACCCCGGTTCTTGTACTTCCCAACTTCGACAAACTGTTTAAAGTCGAATGTGATGTCTCATATATCGGAATTGGGGGAGTTTTGTCTGAAGAAAGTAGGCTGGTAGCCTTCCACAGTGAGAAACTTAGTGATGCACGTACGAATTGGTCTACATATGAGATTGAGTTATACGCGGTGGTCCAGGCACTGCGACACTGGCGACATTATTTGATTCAAAGGGAATTCATACTTTACACGGACCATCAAGCTCTCAAATTCATTAATAGTCAAGCTAACATTAACCGTGTGCATGCTAGATGGATCTCATTTTTGCAGGAATTCACGTTTGTAATAAAACATAAGTCAGGGCAACAGAACAAAGTAGTTGATGCACCGAGTCGCCGTGCAACTTTGTTAGTCACTAGGAGCAATGAGGGTGTCGAGTTCGAGCGCCTCAAAGACATATATGCTGATGACGACGACTTCAAGGACGCATGAGTTAAATGTCAAGAAGGTCACCCCGATGACTTACATATGCAAGACGAGTTCCTTTTTAAGGGAAATCGACTGTGCATCCTGAACAGTTTGCTAAGGGAACAGATAATCTAAGAGCTACATGGAGGTGGCCTCAGTGGACACCTTGGGCAAGACAAAACGCGAGCTCTTGTGGAAGAACGGTATTACTGGCCGCAATTGGCACGTGATGTGGGAAGGGCAGTCCAACGTTGTTATATTTGTCAGACCTCCAATGAGCAATCTCATAATACGGACCTCTACACCCCGTTACCTGTGCCTGACGGCCCTTGGGAGGATTTATCTATGGACTCCGTGCTTGGTCTCCCACGAACATAACATGGCATGGATTCGATGTTCATGGTAGTAGATCGTTTCTCCAAGATGGCGCACTTTATTCCTTGTAAGAAGACTCTCGATGCAACACACGTGGCGAATTTATTCTTTAGAGAAATTGTGTGGCTACACGAGGTTCCCAAGACTATTACTTCTGACCGTGACACAAAGCTCATAAGCCACTTTTGGCAGACTTTGTGAACTCGATTCAATACACGACTTCAGTTCAGCAGCGCCTACCACCCACAAACTAATGGTCAAACTAAGGTTGTGAATCGTACATTGGGAAACCTCCTTCGATATATTTTAAGAGAAAAACCAAAGTAGTGGAATTTGGCTTTGTCTCAAGCAGAGTTTGCATTCAACAACATGATGAACCGCTTAATAAGGAAATTCCCGTTCTAGGTTATTTACGGACGAATACCTCGCCACACACTAGACTTGGTCCCTCTGCCCAAGCTCCTAGGCATGAGCATTGCAGCAGAACATATAGCTGACAAGATCATGGGCATTTATGCGAAGGTACAAACCAAGCTACATGCCTCAAACGAAAAGTACAAGGAGCAAACAGACAATCATCGGCGACAAAAAGTATTCAAGGTGAGCAACCAAGTAATGGTTCATCTACACAAAAAATGATTTCCGATTGGAACGTACAACAAGTTGAAGAATAAAAAGATTGGACAGGTACCAATCATCCGAAAGATCAACGACAACGCTTATGTTGTTGATCTTCCAAATGACATGGCGATCTCACGAACTTTCAACGTCGCGAACCTAACCGAGTATCATGAACCAGCGCAGGATGAGAACTCGAGGACGAGTTCTTTTGAAGTGGATGGGACTGATGTAGAGCGGGTCGCGGACAGTTTCATGGCCAAGATGGATCAGAAAAAGCCCAGTCGACGACGGAAGTGATCCGGACCGTCGGACCTTAGATCGGGCGTATCTCGCAATCCGGAATGAGTTATCTGACGTAAAATATATGATTTTGGCGTAAAACGAGCTACTTTAGCCAACCAACCCCACTATGCCAGGTTGCGTAACCCGGAATTACGAAAAACCCCTAGATCGACGGTCGTTTCCCTGTTTTAATTTCGTTTTTACTATAAATAGTAAGTTTTAGTTTGATTATAACTCTTCATCTGTCGGGCTTTTAGAGTTGCGCCCAACGTGAAAAGAGCTTAGAATAATTAGGAGAACGGTTTAGTGAAGCCAAATAGGACACTAACTATTTTTGGCCGAGTCACGAATTCTAGGAGTTTTAGTTGTACTTTGATTCTAATTTCTTTCCCATTGCTTGGTACCCCTATTTAAAGGGTTGTGAACTCGTTTTTATTCATTCATTAATCAATTTCGTATTTATTAGAATTTATTCCTATTTTCTGCTTTCTTCCCTCGTGGATTCGAGAAGTCTCTGTGAGGAGTCCAGAGAAGTTCCGTGGATTTGAAATAGTTATCCTCTCAAGGAAGACGGTGCTCGACCTCACGTCCTCCCCTGTGTCAAATCTCTATACTCTTCTATCAAATCTCCCACCAGTTTTCTTTCTTTCTTCTTCTTTTTTTGGTTAGTGAAAGTAGGTATTTGAAAATTATGTAAAAATTGCAGAAAATAAAGAAGTCAATAGTACATACTGTAAAATTATTGTGGGCATGGTCTTTAATTTTATAGGCCCAAGTTCACATTTCTCCAATTAGGAAGAAACTTTATTATTTTGATGCAATCCAATTATAAAACCGATTTAATTATGGATATGATGATGCAAATAAAATTTTAAAGATAATTACCGTGTAACTGTCTTAAACCTAACTTTTGGGTGCAACATTCATTTTCTTCCTCAACTGTATACATCAATTTTTCATAATGTATCAATCAACAACGTTGGCGGTGCAGGAAAATTAAGAATGGTTTTGGATGTGTGACACGTGGGGGGAAGAGAGAGAAAGGAGGGATGGAGATTGGACATGTGTATGGTGAGTGTAATTTGATGACTTGTTCCCATAAAAGAAGAAAAGAAAGAGTGTCGGGGAGAGGCGACCGCTTGACAATGTGTTTGCAGGTGATATTACAAGGACCCTAAAAGGCAAATTTCTATGCCAACAAGCCAAACTTAACACGTCTCTTCTCTTTTAGCTCATTTATCTTACCTTGCTACAAAACAAATATGTGTCACCCCTTCTTCCTTATCTCCCATTCAGGTGTGTGGGTACTGTCACGGAATACAAGACGCGTGTAGAGAAAGATCAGAGAGAGTGTCTGATCACCTGTAACAAGAAAAAAAAAATGTTATATGCATGTAAATTTTGTTGTATTTCTTATCCATCCATAATCTCCCTGTTTCTAATCTCACTAAAATAGAGTTGTGTAATTTTTATTTTTCTTTTATACATATATATATAGAGAGAGAGAGAGAGAGAGAGAGTAATGCTCACACACAACTAGTTGGACATTGCATTTTCGTCCAACTAGCCATGCATTTAATGAAAACAATCCCTCTTAATTAATGAAAGTAAATGCCTCCACCGCATACTAATTTCATTTTGGCATGGAAAAGGGGCCACGGCTTGGGTGGGCCCCATCATTGTGTTAATGTAAAATCAACCCTGACTATCAGGTATGTCATCCCATATTAGATCAAGGTCTCAAATTTCATCCCCATCCTTAGTTCAAGTCAACCACACGATTGGAAACATTGTACATGGAAAGCTTCACCCACTAAAGTATTTCCTTTGGTTTGGCTCACATGAATCATGTATGGACCTGATTTTTGGAACCTAGGCTTAGTTTTGGTGTGACATTCAATGGATGGAATGAATTTCACAGTTTCATCATGATGGGCCCTGTAAAAATCAAGGGTGGATGTCTCCCTCCAAAATGTTCCCATTGGTGTGACCCATCTGAATCACTGGTTAGCCTAATTTCTTGACTTGGTATCTATAACTAGATTATACATTTAATGGTCGGATTGGACCTCATATGTATGTTAGAGTGGGCCCATAGAAAATCAAATGTGGGAGTCAATGCGGTACCTGTTCCCAACACACAATCGCTTGGCGTAATTTAAGATGATAATTAATGCTCATAATGCTTCGCAGAGAAGAGATGTGGCGTTATTTTGGTAATTAATCCTCGTAATGCCGGTAGAGAAGTGATTTAAACTAACTTTGGAAAAGAGTGGCCCGTTCGGGTCAGCCCACCATGGTGTTAATTTTAAATCTACCCGAACATCAGGTGGGTGACCTCACCTCACACCTAAGTTTCAAAAGTCAGGTTCATCCTTGTTTCAGGTGGACCACGCAGCTGGAAATAATAAAGAAAAGTTCACACTCCAAACTATTTACGTTTGTGTGGCCTAGTTGAAAGATAGATAGACTTGAATTTTGGCCATAGGCCTAAATTTTAGTGTGGCATCTAATGATTAGAGTGGATTTGATATTATCTCTATGGTGGGCCCTGTAAAAAACCAAGGGTAGACGTCTCTATTCCAACTATTTTCCTCAGTATGATCGACCGGAATCATAAGTAGGCTTTATTTTTAGGTTTTGTGCTTGACATAAGATTACACATCTAATGGTTAGAGTGGATCACACGTACACATAAAGTTAAGCCCCATAAAAAATCAAGATAGAGAGTCGGCTGAAATTCTATTTTCCAATACAATAAAATTTCAAGTTGGAGTACCGTTTAATGTCGAGCCAGCACGTATCATCCAACCTTTTATGTAAATATGACATCCAACCCGTCTAATAGGTTGGTCCATCACAAGCATTACTTTTTGTAAAACACCACAACAACCATATATATAAGCCAGTAGGCTAAACATAATTTGGTTGATTTTAATGGTAGGAATTCACCATGGTGTAGCCCAATCGAGTGTTGAGTCTACCTTAGTTTTAAGCCCTTGTCCAAACATGAGGGTGGCCCGCATGATGCACGGGATGGATCTACTCCACATGAATTCTTTCCTTCTAAGTCTGCAAAAGCAATGCCCCCGTAAGCCTTAGGAAGGTCATGCAAACTTTATACTAATACTCGGGAAGAGGAGACGTGTGAAGCGAGAGTAAATGTAAGATGGGCTGTATGTTATTATAGATTTGGACCATCCAACTCAAAATCAGATCCATGCATTAGATAGATTACACGTCAACATGGTGGGGGCAAAAAAGAATTTGATGATCTTATGATCAATCATGTCAAATACTTAAAAAGTGTTGGTTGTTAATAAAACAGTCTAACGATCCAGATTTAACATGCATGCGTACTTTCCTTACAAGTGTGGTTTCTTAGTTTTTGGTACATAATTTCTCTTTAT
Organism: Magnolia sinica; assembly: GCF_029962835.1. Classification (NCBI taxonomy): domain Eukaryota; kingdom Viridiplantae; phylum Streptophyta; class Magnoliopsida; order Magnoliales; family Magnoliaceae; genus Magnolia; species Magnolia sinica. The sequence goes on along the minus strand of NC_080590.1, from coordinate 389,394 downwards.
TAAGTCTTAAATGATGAATGGCCTAGATCTTTGACACGTGTATCACTTTACATAACTATGACAGGCATTCTAAAATCCCTCAATGTAAGCATATGTATTATATAAAAGAGGAAATTTTCTTATTAAATGCATAGCTAGTTGGACGAAAATGCAGTGTCCAACTAGTTTGTGTGTGAGCATTACTCATATATATATATATATATATATATATATATATATATATATACACACACACACACATTAGATTGTTGATTTCATGGAACCAATGTCAAGTCCAAGTAGATATTGATGAACTCAATCTAATCTTTTTGTACTAACCCTTGCATTTGCCTATTTAAATTTACACTTTTGGAGTGTGTAGAAAGCTACAGTGGTTAGAGGGAATATAGGAAACATGGGCGCTGAGTGAAAAGCTTTGAATTTTTTTCTTTGAAACATGGAGAAAGAGAGAGAGAGTTTTTATGGAAAGATGCACGGAATACTAATATAGATAGACAGAGCATCCTTTCATGCAATGTATGAATTCATGTCGACGAAAATCCCTAATAAGGGGTGGACATCTTTCTGTATCATTTATGTCAGCTTCTTTGCCCCTCCTTTCTCATACGGATGACAACCCCTTCTCGCTTTTCTGACCTTTCTTCTTTTCGTCCCATTGACAGGATATTACTTGGGATTCATTTCTCATTACTCCTTTTCAGAGTATCACCTTTTTCTATATTATAAATAATTGCTGGCCCATGGCTGAGTGGTTAGGATGCTCTCCGTATCTGGAACCTGCCCTACCCATGACTTGGGAGACCCACAGACCCACCCAAGTAACAAATAGCTCCTCAACGTGAATAAACAAAGAAGGGGGGGGTTTTAGTTTTTACTGACTCTGATTTTCATACCATATCTTCATAGTTGAAAACGATTGAGTTGGTTATATAATAAAAAGTTGCTAGTCGTCTATTCATAGGGCCATACCGGGTGACCACAACCATCAATGAAAAAGTTGGAAGAAGACAAACTACACTTTTATATATATATATATATATATATATATATATATATAATACCTATCTCATTTTCCTCTCTCCTCTCCTCACCTCACCTCACCCGGCCTTCCAATAGTCAACAACGACACGGCGCTCCCAGCCGTGCTATAGCCACGTACCTCTCTCTCTTGAAGACGTGAGCTGGCTAGAGATTCCGATTGTGGGATCCGAGCTGTATTTCAATCTCATTTCCCCCTATATATACCCCTTCTGCTTAACACGCTTCCCACTCACTCATCTTCAAAATCTTTTCCAAGTAATTAAAAAAAAAAAAAACGAGAGCTGAAGATGAATTCCTTCTTTTCAATCTTCTTTTTCTTCTTCTCTTTTCTCCTCTTTGTGCTCTGCTATGTGGCCAGGAAGATAAGTGGCAAGAAACTGCCATTACCACCTGGTTCTTTGGGTTGGCCTTACATTGGAGAAACCTTCCAACTCTACTCTCAAAACCCAAACGTTTTCTTTGCTTCCAAACAAAAGAGGTGGGTCTCCTCTCTTTCTTTCTTTCTTTTTTTTCCTCTCCTCATATTCCCATTTTTACTTATTAACCACCTTCTTCTTTTGCAACCACACAAACTTAAAATTTTCAGCGAAAAAAAAAAAAGTTATTTCTTATATGCTCGTGGTGGTTCTTATTCTTCATGTTTTCATTGATTCTTCTTCTTCTGCGAGTAGATATGGGAGTATCTTCAAGACCCATATCCTGGGATGTCCTTGCGTGATGATCTCGAGCCCTGAGGCAGCCAAATTCGTGTTGGTCACCCGAGCCAATCTCTTCAAGCCCACCTTCCCTGCTAGTAAAGAGAGGATTTTGGGTCGTCAAGCTCTCTTCTTTCAGCAAGGAGACTACCACTCCAAACTGAGGAGACTAGTTCTCAGGGCAGTCATGCCTGAGGCAATCAAGAACATCGTTTCCGACGTCGAGGCAACTGCTGTCAACACTCTTCGGTCATGGGAAGGCCGTTCCATCAACACTTTCCAGGAGATGAAGACGGTGAGCTTCAACTTACTAAAACTTGAAGTTGATTTCTTTTATTAACAGAGTAGAACGCAACGTCACTCTTTAGTTCTCTGTTTTCTTTTCCCTTATCTCTCTGTTTTCTTCTTTTCAATCTAAATTTCTCTAATTTCTCAGTATCTGGGTTTTTTTTAATTATGAAAGATTGAGTTTGAGAATTGTGTGAATTTATGTTTTGATTGAGGTTAAGGAATTGGACAATCATGGTAACTGGGTATTGATCTGTTTCTGGTATTGTTGCAGTATTCATTCAACGTGGCACTGCTTTCTATATTTGGAAAGGATGAGGTTGTGTACAGAGAAGAGCTGAAAGAGTGCTACTACAATCTAGAGAAGGGATACAATTCCATGCCCATCAACCTTCCAGGCACCCTCTTCCACAAGGCAATGAAGGCAAGGAAACAGCTGGCCAAGATCGTGGCCAACATACTATCTGATCGGAGGCAGAAGAAGGAAGAGATCAATGACTTACTTGGATCTTTGATGAGGGAGAAAGAAGCTCTCACTGACGATCAAATCGTTGACAACATCATCGGCATCATCTTCGCGGCTAGAGACACCACTGCTAGTGTACTCACATGGATTGTCAAGTACCTCGGAGAGAACCCAAGCTTCCTACAAGCTGTCATGGTAATAATCTTAGCCTGCAAACAAATTCAATCTCTTTCTTTCTTAGAAACGAAAATATGATTCATTTGGGTTGTTTTGATTTGCTTACAGGAAGAACAAGAGGCAATCATGGAGCAGAAAGATGGAGAAAAAACTCTGAGTTGGTCAGATACCAAGAAGATGCCCATAACTTCAAGGGTGATTCAGGAGACAATGAGGGTTGCTTCAATCCTATCTTTTACCTTCAGAGAAGCAGTGGAGGATGTGGAATATGAAGGTTGGTGCCTAAGAAATGAAATTTTGATTGAATGGTTATGGAAGTCTTTTAGTCCTTTCTTTCATAAATAAAGAAAATAAAAATCTTACCATTTTCTTTTTTATTTCTTCAGGGTACCTCATACCAAAAGGATGGAAAGTTCTACCATTGTTTAGGAACATTCACCACAGCCCAGACAACTTTTCTGATCCTGGGAAATTTGATCCCTCCAGATTTGAGGTAATACTCGCACACCTTTATTAGGAATTTTTATGTGCTATTTGTATTCAGATGTGTATATATGTATATATGTTATATATTTTTCTGGCTTTAAAATAAAATAAAATAAAATAAAAAATCATCTGTAAAATACAGGTAGCTCCAAAGCCTAACACCTTCATGCCATTCGGTAATGGAATCCACTCGTGTCCTGGAAACGAATTAGCAAAGCTGGAGATGCTAGTCCTCCTCCATCACCTCACAACAAAATACAGGTAACCCATAAAAAATAACACTCAAATCTATCAGTTGTGGCCTTTGGGCGACTCCAATTCCCCATTATAGCAACTTATTCTATCCCTCTTGCCTTGACTTTTCTCATGATGTGGATTTATTTTCAGGTGGTCTGTGTTGGGCCCGCAGGGTGGAATACAGTATGCCCCATTTGCACTTCCCCAAAATGGCCTACCCATAAAATTCTCTCTCAAGACATGAACACAAAACTGACCAAATAGTGGGTGGTATCAAATTCATCCGTTTCTACATATGGAAAATCCTCCTCCAAGCAAAGACCATCAAATCAGCCAGAGAGGATGATGCAAATTTGAGGTCTTGTCGAGAGAGGGTTGGGATTTCGGATCGTGTCACATTGTTCGGCGAAGAGGTCCTACAAATGCAAAGAGGAACAACCTCAAGGAAAGATACAAGAAGACATTTACTACTCATCAACCCAAAATGGGATGATTATTGAAATAGTCTTCACTCAAAGAACTAAAATTAAGAAAAAAAAAATATATAGTATAAGAATGAGATGAAAAGCGAAGATGGGAACAAAGCTTAGGATTGAGAGGAATTTCAGCTGTTTCTGTAAGAAAATAACATATCAGGTTTGGGTCTTCCTTAACCCATTCTTAATGCTAATAAATTAGAATGCAAGGAATGAGTAAGGTACAAATGACTATTGTAGAGAAAATGCTCCATTTGTTTTCAATGTTCCAACTCCTATTATCTCTATGGAAGCAAGCATCTCAGCATTACCTGCTATTCTGAAACTTGGTTCACAAGCATGTGTCATGTAAGTAAAGGTCACAAAATTGAGATGAATTGTAGGTGGACTTGAATCTTCTCAGAAGGATCATGGCTTGTATTTGACTGAGCCTTCATTCAATAAGGCCATCCCACTCGGAAAAGGGAAGGAGCCGCCACATGCGAACAAGTTAGTTTGAGACTTTCTCCTATTAGTTGAATTGATTAGTTGAGTGATTATCTAGTGTAATTTCATCCTTTTGACAATGTCAAACATGAATGAGATAGATGGAAGCACGAGGCAATCGCCATCATACATCCGTGCCTGCCAAAGGCTGAAATGTCGTTTCCATGACTAAGATTCACATGTCATTTGATCAGTTGAAAATCGGTCGGGAAAAAAAAAAAAAAAAAGGATATGGTTCTTTGGTGGAGCTCCCTTGTCCACCCATTTAAGTCAATCAGACTCATCTTAGCCCCTCTACTTAGACAACTTATCACTTGGTAGTTTTCAAAGGGTGCCCTCAGTTTCATTCTTGTAATTTGGATGTGTATGTAACTATGTATTGTTTCTGTTCATCACCGTAGGCCAACGACATGTTATGTAACAAAAATGCCGCACCACTGCAGCCTTGTTACATTATCAAAAACTGACTCATAACAAACTGATGGGGGACATCACGCGCGCACGCCGCCCCCTACATACGTACACCAGAAGAAGGAGGACCCCACTGTCGATCTACATCGATGACGACGTCCAAGGAGGGCCTCCTATTTAGGAGACGAAGTTTTGATTCAAAAGAGTGGGCCCGACAATCAAGAAAAGCCCACAATGGGATCTCATGATCATAGCCCACTAGTCGGATTGATTTCATATTTTAGGTTTTACTTATTTTTATTATTTAGAACATCATGAACGTTTTAAATTTCTTTGTTCAGTTTTTATTTTAGTTTACTTCATCGCTAACTAATAGGTTACGCGCATAGCACAAGTTTTGGGGTATAGGATTTTCCTATAAATAGGCATCCCTTGTAGTTCTTTTGATTCATTGAAGATTAATAAAAATTCTACAGTTTCCTACTCTCTGAATTATAAAGGCTAATTGGGTACGAAACCCTCCCTTCTTTGAAGGGTTAACTACCATGGTGCGAAGCCACATCTATCCCGATTCATCTCTATCCATCGCTATCTCTATTACCCGTCTTATACCATCCACCATTCTCATCTCATATAATCATCTGCGCTATAAATCTGTCCCTTATTGCATCAAATTCCCTCTCTTCAACAGATTTGCAGAATCTGGCCCTGAAGGAGGGCTGAAACTTCGACGGAGCACCACGCTCAGGCCGTAGCTCGGATCGACGTGAAATTTGGGAGTTTTGAAGCCTAAGCCTGGCCAACCAACCTTAAGGAGACGATTTTTTGGTACGTGGGCTCCACACACGTGCGGCCGATCAACAGCGCACGTGCATCAGGTCCCACTCGTGGTCCGCACGTGACATTTGTCTTCTGGTTGAGGGTTCCCTCTCCTTTACTCTCTCATATTTATTTTTCATAAACCCTAACCCTAGATGGTCCTAAATCCCCAAATTCTATCCCTATTCTCACTATAGGATTCCTTGAATTGAAATTGGTAAATCTCTTGAATTATGAGTTGATTACTATGCATGTGTGGATGATTATTTCTTATCTTTGAGCATCGTTTGGTTCATAAATTTTATTGATCCAACCTTATCATGTGTAGGCCTAGACCCGCATAGATTCCCCTTAATTGAATGTTTAGACTTTTGTGTGGGATGTGGAATTTTTATGTTATTGTTTCTGAATTAGTATGATCTAAGCCTAAAATCTTGCATATCATCTTTAAATTTCATGTCCTGCATCAAATTTGGTATCAGAGCTTAGGGTTCTTATAGGAGAATGCATTATATGTTTAGGGTTTAGTTGTTTATGTCCATTACGCATCAATTCTCATCATATATGACTGTTTAGAGGTTCATAAACCTTGACATAAGCTGCTGAAATTTTCTATTATCCCCTTATTTGAATTATTTTAAAAATTAACTTAGTTTTCTATTTATAAGTTTAGAAACTTTCCTTTTCTGTTTTTATAAATTAAATTTTTAGAAACTTTTTTTAACTATTTTTAGAAATTATTTTCCTTTCCTTTTTTCTTTTTAAAAACTAGTTCGCTTTCCTTTTTCTTTTTTAGAAACTAACTTACTTTCTATTTTTCGAAACTTTCCTTTTTCTTTTTTTAGAAACTAGGTTTTTTTTTTATATAGAAACTTTCCTAATATTTTTTTTTAGAAACTTTCCTATTTTGTTTTTAGAAAAATTCTTTTTTTCGTTTTTAGAAACTAAGTTGTTTTTTTAAAAACTTTCCTAATTTGTTTTTTTTAGAAACTTTTCTTTTTTTCGTTTTTAGAAACTAGGTTGCATTTTTAGAAACTTTCCTAATTTGTTTTCAGAAACTTTACTTTTCCGTTTTTAGAAACTAGGTTGTTTCTTAAAAAATTTAAAAAAAAAAAATTGAATCTTATATTTTGACTTATATTGCTGAATTTTGGTTTGCACCCTACACTAAAATGGAACGACTGCTAGAGACACTAAACAAGTTGTCCCAGCAAATTGAGTCTTTAGATAAGCGCTTGGAAATAGATCAATACTTTGAACAACTTGATGTGTGCATTACCTGACCAAAGACCATCGCTAAGACAAACCTCACCATTGGGGTAAATGTCCAATATCAGATAGGTGGCCTGGAGGATAGACCAATGAATGGAGTTGGTCAAGGAATCAATTATGGGCGTGCACCCACCCCATGAGGGACGTCAAGACCACTATTTTGAGGGGTACAACATGTGCGGCCTTGTGCCTGAAGAGAGTGCACCAGAGGCTAGTGTAGAGTTACCCACTGAAGCCATTTCGGTAATAGATGAGTTACATGATGTCTTTCCTGATGATCCACCGGATGAGTCTCCCCTATGAGGGATATAGAGCACACCAGAACATGAGACATCATAATACCTACAGCCGAGTTTGCGTTTAATAGTTCTGCCGATAGGTCCACAAGTTTCAGTCTTTATGAAGTCGTTACTGTTTATAAACATGGGAAACCTATTGATCTTGTCTCTATGTCACTGTCTCATAAGGCGTCAAAACCTGCAAAGTCTTTTGCGTATCACATTCATTCATGGCATCAAGAAATCAGGCAGAAGATCACTACTAGTAATGAACATTACAAATTTTCTTCAAACCAGCATAAACGTTTCAAAAAATTCAATATTAGGGACTTTGTGATGGTCCGCATTAGGCCCGAGCGATACCCTCCGGGGGTCATTCGTAAGTTACACACGCGTAACGCTGGACCCTTCAAAATTATAAAACGAAATGGTCTCAATGTGTATGAAGAAGATCTTCCACCTTCCATGGGAATTAGTTTCACATTCGATGTGGATGATCTAATTACTTTTCAGGGGACCACTGATACTTTGTTCGGCCCTTCGTCCACCCATTCTGATTTCCCATATTTATCCCTTGAACCATACCTACCCTTCCCGACCTATTTTTTCAGCCTCTACATCTCATACCTACCCGTCCCAACCCATTTTCCTAGCCTCTACCTCTCATACTTACCCGTCCCGACCCATTTTCTCAGCATCTACCTCTCATACCTACTCTTCCTGACCTTTCTTCCTAGCCTCTACCTCCCATAACTAACATTCACACACCTAAAGAGGAAATAGAGGATATCCTGGACCATTAGATAGTTTCAACGTCAGACAGCGGGTTTCATAAGTACCAGGTTAAATGGAAGTTACGCCTAGCTTCAGATAGCATGTGGCTTACTGAGGAGGAGCTTCAAAGACTTAATCCTGACATCTTGGAGTAGTTCAGGAGTTTTATTTCACCAGTGGTGAAATCTTCGCAGCCGGGGAGAATTGATGGGGACATCACACGCACACGCGCACGCACGCTACTCCCTACGCACGTATGCTAGAAGTAGGAGGACCCCACCATCGATCTGGATCAATGACGACGTTCAGGGAGGGCCTCATAGTTAGGAAACGAAGTTTTGATTCAAAAGAGTGCGTCCGACAATCAAGAAAAGCTTACAATGGGATCTCATGATCATAGCCCACTAGTCGGATTGATTTCATATTTTAGGTTTTACTTATTTTTATTATTTAAAACATCGTAATGCTTTAGATTTCTTTGTTTTGTTTTTATTTTAGTTTACTTCATCGATAAGTAATAATTTGTGCACATAGCACGAGTTTTGGGGTAGGGTTTTCTTATAAATAGGCACCCCTTATACTTCTTTTGATTCATTGAAGATTAATAAAAATTTTACGTTTTCCTGCTCTCTGAGTTGTGAAGCCTAATTGGGTGCGAAGCCCTCCCTTCTTCGAAGGGTTAACTACCGTGGTGCGAAGCCATATCTATCTCAATTCACCTCCATCTATCGTCATCTCTATTATCCGTCTTATACCATCCACCATTCTCATCTCCCATAATCATCTGCGCTACAAATCTGTCCCTTATTGCATCAAATTCCCTCTCTTTAACGGATTTGTAGAATCTGGCCCTGCAGGAGGGCGGAAACTTCGACGGAGCACCACGCCTAGGCCATAGCTCAAATCGACGTGAAATTTGAAAGTTTTGAAGCCCAAGCCTAGCCGACCAACCCCAAGGAGACGATTTTTGGGTATATAGGCCCTACACACGTGCGGCCGATCACCAACGCACGTGCGTCAAGTCCCACTCGTGGTCCGCACGTAACATTTGTCTTCTGGTTCAGGGTTTCCTCTTATTTACTCTCTCATATTTTTTTTCATAAACCCTAACCCTAGATGGTCCTAAATCTCCAAATTTTATCCTTATTCTCACCCTAGGATTCCCTAAATTGAAATTGGTAAATCCCTTGGATTATGGGCTGATTACTATGCATGTGTGGATGATTATTTCTTATCTTTGAGCATCGTTTGGTTCATAAATTTTATTGATCCAGTCCTATCATGTATAGGCCTGGACCCGCATAGATTCCCCTTAAGTGAATGTTTGGACTTTTGTGTGGGATGTGGAATTGTTATGTTATTATTTCTGAATTAGTATTATCTAAGCCTAAAATCTTGCATATCATCTTTAAATTTCATGTCCTGCATCACAAACCCAGCCGGCTAACAACATACATGCCATCTCCTGATGTTACTTTGTCAATAGAGTCCATGGAATGTATATTTCATCTTTTAACTGTCCAAATTAAAGATTATGAACAATTCTCAACATAACAAGTAGGATTATTACCAAACCACAAGTTTTACCTAACCTGATGAGATATAATCAGTTCCTATTAATCTCTCTGTTTTACTTGTAATGATTCAGCTAACAATCAGTTTCTGGACCAACTCCATTGCTATCAGCGAAACCCTTAATCCCTTCTGATCTTGATAGGATGGACCGGAAAAAGGGAAGGTTGCCTACCTCCTTTCATCTTAATTGAAGGTCATTTCACATTTTATTTTATTTTTTTGACCATATAAACTTTCTACTCATGTGCATGCATGTGCCCTTTAGGCTAAGTTGAATGTTGACCATTGATCGATTTCCATTAACCATCCATTTCTAACTTACACATGTGGCGCAACTAATGATCATTCGTTTTTTTTTTTTCCAAAACAAGGAATCAGTTTAAGGAAATGCAGATGTGTGATATTTGGCTGATGGGCGAGTGACTCAGACCGAGTCAACCGAGTTATTGAGTCCACTGGGAGAGTCTTCCTAAATCAGGGGCCTGAGTGACAGAAGTAAAAGTTTTTCATGGTTTTGAATTCCTACACAAGAAGCATGGTAATGGAAAAGATGGTCAACAGCTTGATTTGTCCCATGATCTTTATAGTGGGGCCTAACGTTTTCATGGTACTGATGTCCTACATAAGTGACATGTTGGTAGGGAAGATGGCATTGTACCATGCGTTGAGTACCTTGCTGCATGTGATCAATTCTCCGTAATAATTCCTTTTTCAGGCCCTGATAACATACAGCTGGGAGCACACCTCATCTAGGTACATTTTCTCATGGTACTTGTGTAGGACATCTTCGCCATGAATACAGTAGGCCCGCCATGATGATCACACGTAACAAAAGTCAAGAGTGGGCCACACCTTGGAATCTATACAGACAAACGATGTTGTGGCTCAATATTAAGTCATGCCCCATATGATGAGTTGAGCTAATTGATTTTTTATTTTTTTTTTAGAAGTGATCTTCTAAATGGGGCCCACCGTTTGCATTGTAGGGATGTGGTGACATGAGTAGGCATAAAGGGTGCACCCACCATTTCTGTGGAGGTGAACAACTTCATATGCATGAGATTCACACTAATCAAAACTCAGGTTGGCCTTGGCTGCTCAAACATTTTCAAATCATGCCTAAAACCTAGTGTGACTCACTAGAGTTGCAGAATAGCATGGTATCTGGAAAGTAGAAAGGCCCTTCGTACCCTCGATTTTTGTCTGATTAACGGATTGAATTCAAACACTAGAGTGCATCCCATCCCAGCATTTCTATATGGTTTACCTTCTTTGAGTTTTGGTAAAGACAAATTTTAAGTCAGTTTGATTTGATGTAAATATATGTAAATGGTGGTAAATTTATAATTATGACAACTACTCCATGTATGCAAGAGAGCCTAATTTCACTTTGAAAATTAGGCAAAACTCAAATCTTATAATAGTTGGGCCCTACCATGATGTATATATTATATCCATGTCATTCATTCATTTTCTCAATTCATTCTAGGGCATGCGTCTAAAGATGAGGTAAATCCAAAGCTCAAGTGAACTGCTCTACAGAAAACAGTAGGGATTGAATGCCTGCCATTGAAAACTTCTTGGGGATTACGGAAGTTTTTTATTTGCCTCATTTAATAATATGACAAAACTAATGGACAGCGTTGATAAAATACAAACATCATGGTGGGGCCCACATAGTCCACGAGCCGCAATCAGTGTTTCTTTCAAAATTTGTAGCTGTCAACATCTTTATTGTATAAAAATATTAAAGGAATCCATCATTATTTATCACCACTTACGTGCATTTACAGCTAACCAAACTGGAAAAACGAGGCAATGTACCCATGGATGGGATGGATCACATGCAAATTGTTCCTCATGTGGAGCATAACACATGAGATCCATGCTTTTTATCTGTTTTTCTAGCTCATTTTAAGGGATGAAGCCAACAATGACGCAGATTCAAACCCTATGTGAACCATGCCACAAGGAAATGGTGGGGATTTGAACACCTACGGTTGAAAACTTATTGCAGCCATAGAAGTCTTTGGATCGGGCTGATTGAAAACTTATTGCAGCCATAGAAGTCTTTGGATCGGGCTGATTATTTATTTTTTTTCTTCTTCATTCATGTCTGTGTAAGCCTTATCAATAAGTTGGATGGTAAAACATCATGGTGGGTCCTAGGAATGTTTCAACCGGAAGTCATTATTCCACTGTTTATGTGGTACAGTAGGAAAACTCTGTGGGGCCACCATGGATGTATGTGTCTTATCAACAAAAGTGGGGATAATGATGTCTATTGTTGAAACCTTCTCGACAGCCACAGTGATTTTTATTTGTCATCCAACTTGTTTATAAGATCACACAACATGGATGAAGGAAAAATACAAATATCATATTCATCCAAAACTTCTGTGGCCCCCAGGAAGCTTTCAAGGGTAAGCGTTCAATTCACACTTTTTCCTATAGTGTGGTCCACTTGAGCTCTATATGTGCTTCATTTTTGGACTCATACTCCAAAATGATCTGGTAAAACGGATGGACTGCATGGATAAGACATACATTATGATGGGGCCCACAGAGTTGGGCATGCATAGAGGTGTACACCAGTCGATCCGAGTCGAGCAAAACTAGAGTCCTTAGCTCGGGCTCGGCTCGACCATCGAGCTTGGATTGGCAGCTCAGCTCGGCTTAGTCAACAGCTTGGTCTAGTTCAAGCCGAGTTCGAGTTGACTGTACCAGAACCACCGGTGGTTGGGGTCTGAGACGTCTGACCATCCAATTGGGCCATAGCTACCATCTGAATGTACCAGAGTCACTTAGCCAGCTTTTTAGTTGTCGATCGTTTGGACAGACGTTGGAAAATGGGGAGAGAGGAGAAGAAGGAGATTAATCGCCGATCGGGTGCTGGAGAACGATAAGAAATAGACGATTTAGGCGCCGGGGTTAGGGTTGGGCGAACGGCCGAGACGATTTGAGCACTGGGGGGTTGGGGTTTTAAAAAAAAAAAAAAACCTATATTTGGGCATCCGATTTTATATATATACACACTCAAAAATCAATCCTAGTCGATCCGAGCCGAACTGAGTTGAGTTCAAGCTCAATACTGAGTCGAGTCGAGCTAGGTCCAGCTCGGACTCAACTCAAAAAGTTTCGAGCTCATTAAAACTGCCTCAACTCGGCTCGAACACAATTTTGATCCAATTCGGGTCGAGCTTTTCCGAGTCAATCCGAGCGAGCTAACGAGCTAACTCGACTCGTGTACACCTCTAAGTACATAGGCAATCCTTGATGGACTGAGATTATCAGATGGATGAAGCGAAAATGGTGAATCTGCGATCTCTATTGAGTTAAATGGATGGGATGTGGAATGAGAAGAAGGAGATGGTCGGTATTCTCATCTCTTAGGTGATAAGGAATGCACTTTCCTTGGGCTAATTTTGTGGGGTTGATTTTTTTATTCTAATATATATATATATATATATATATATATTGCTTAGTGTTAAAGTCCCATTGATCAATCACTTTCTTTTAGTCAACATCATGTCACTAGATGATACTTGAAGGGGAAAACCGTAACTAATATAATGTATGTCTAGCAAAATGAGATAATATGCATAAATGTACGGGACCGTGTCCCAGCAAATATATGGTCCAAAAGGTGTACAAAAATCCCCTTGCCCTAAGGCCCCATCAATAGTCCTAAGGTGGCCTATGGAGATCCGCTCAAAAGCTGAAAATAGGAGAGCTCCTCTTCCTTGTCTACACTCGCCCAATCCAGCGCATTGAGCTCCGTGACACCTACATCTAAGATAGAGTCTAATTGGTGTTTTAAAACATCGTCCTAGAGTGGGAGTGAGTGATCAACTCAATGGGTTCCATTAGCAATAAGTTACACGAGCTATCAATTTCATAAGTACAATTAATGAAAACCATCTAACACAAAGTTCCTAACTACTCTTATTAATGTGTATGCATGTTATTGTGATATGATACATGCCATCGCTGTCCAACACTCCCTCAAGCAACACCATCTAACGTTCGCATATGTCCAACACTCCCTCAATGCGACCTCGACTGGCGAGTCGCTAACCTAATTAATGCGATGCGATCATGAATATGTTAGCCAAGTATTTAGTTAAGTTCATTCATTCAGCAGTTTGGAAAAACCGGGGCACCCTAAAGAAGTCATTGCCTTATCCCGATTGCGAAGCGCAGGCGGCTGCGGCAGCCTTGCGCTCACGATCCTCGAACCGTTTGGGTTCATCACTCCCAAAGAACACATACGAAGGCGGCATTGTAAAATAGGGTTGCTCGCGGTCACTACGGGGAGGCTCGTCACTCCAGCGTAGGTCGACATCTCGAGCATAGTGTCTCATTCCACTATGCCTAGCTCCCAAGACTTGTGGATCGCATCATAATTGTTACCAGTGGGCGCTACATAGGTGTAAGGTGCCTCAGGTTTAAACAGGCGTGATCATACATGGTTAACAAATATGGTTAGTCAGTTAGTGGGCCAATTCGTTAGATTCAGGCAAACTACGGAACACCCGACATTGGGTGCGAGCATCCCACGTTGTCTAACTACTGCCAGCTATCTGTGTTTGACCTAAATTGGTCAGATTGGTCATTGGGCGGCCCAACCGGTGGGGCTGCCCGTGCAGGCCTTGAAATTTTGCTGGCCAACCCAGAAAAAGGATTTAAAATACTTTACATCATATAGAAGATCATGAACTACTCCTAATTGTAGAAAATTCAGGCATGCATGTCAATAACCATAAACATTTGACCCAATCTAAGCATATTGATGACATGCGGCACATTACCCCTGAATTGTCATGAGTTTGGGGATAAATCAAATTCAAATTCGCATAACAGGAAGGGAAATAAAGAAAAGGGCAGCAATTTAATAACTTGGCCTAATCTAGATGGAAGCCAAACATTCGCTATTCTAAACATGCTTAGGCAGATCTATAGTGAAGTAACCACCAATGAACTTCTTACAAATCAGCATGTACAACAAATTCACACACATAATCATTAATTTCGGCCTAGGTTCGATAATTGGTCACCTAAGACTAATGGCCCGCACCTATGAATGGTCTGAGGGTTCGAAATGCTGCTCCTACAGTTTCAGTCCCACAGGTTGGCGTATCGGAGCCCTGCGCCGATAAAATCTGCATGTTAGAGTGCATGCAAGTGGATTATGGCACATAAAATTTGAAAAAGGGGGCTGGACTGATTACCTTTTATGGCTGGTGGGCCGCTTCTACGGTGGCGGAGTCGTGGGCTCCGATGTGAGTTGTGGTAAGAGGGAGAATTTCTCAAAACCTAGCTCCTTTAGAGCTCTCTCTCTCTCTATTCTCTCCACTCTCTCTCCCTTGTAACAAAAATTCGTATGGGAGTGAGGGAGTGGGATTTTGGACTTATATAGTCTGGAATTATTATCTAAATAGCCCTAGGAGCTCCTATTCTAACATGCATGCCGTTAGTGGGTTGATTTCTGGTCCCTGGGACCATTCTAGTGGCCCCCTAATCCATATGTGTCATGGGGCGAGTGCTCCATTGTCGGATGAGTAGTTGGTCCGAATTCGGCGGCAATCGAATGACCCGATTGGCCACAGGAGCCTAATTTGCGATCAACAGTCATTGATGTTCAATCAGGGCCCCAGTTATATAGATATAAGCAGTGAAATATCCCTGGCTCATGGCCCGAGTTTGATTGTAATTCAACGGTTGGAAAGTCGCAACTTCTCCGTTTTAGTGGCGGGGCCAACTTACTTAAGTTTTCAGGTTTCAAGTCCCGAAGAGACGCGCCTTTCAAGTTCTACCTTCACGGTCTAAGTTGTGCGATTCGGGGCACCATTTGGATCCACCGTCCGCGATGGACTTCAAGCCCAGTGAGGCCTATGATTCCCTATAATTTTGGACTTGGCGGATTTTCTACGGGCGATGCATGGTCATTTTAGTCTATCGCAATAGATTGTTAGAAGAGCCGGCCTTGCGGCCCATTTCCAATGCAGGTCATGCTCAGGTCTGACCATGTCCGTGACCTCGTTCTATCATAATTTGGTGATAGTAACTCTTGCATCATTCATCCCTACCTTTTTAGGGCCTCGCACATGTGCGTCATGCGGTCCCCTAGTGCAGTCCTGTAGCAAATCCGCTAGTGGACACCCTAGGACATCGCAACATTTGGCCCGGGTGTTACAAAAACATAGACTAAGATTTCTGAATTACAAATCAATTAAGGCTAACATGATCATTCTCAACATCCTTCATCTTATGAAATTTGGACATTCTCATCTGGAACTTCATATCGAAGACCTTAATACAAAACACATGTTTCTTTTTATCAGTACCTTGGCATTTTTTGTATCATCAACACATGATGAGCGCACCATTGCAAACATGAGACCCTGTATCTATCAGCAATCCTTAGAACTTATTGACAGTTGAAACTTTGATGAAGTTGTAATTTGGAATTCAGAGAGTTTTTTTTTTTTTTTAATTGATTTCCCACTTTTAATAGTGGAATTCTGTAGAACTTGGCTTGTAGTTCTAGTTATCCTTGTCAACAAGCAGAGATTGCACAACTTCAGAAGCAAGTCGGTGCCTCATGCCTTCCCCTTTTTGCAAGGACTGAAGCAGGCCCTTGGCCAGTTTCGCTTGTTGTAATTCCATGCTGGGGTCTTTTTCCCCACTCTTTCTTCTAAAGAGTAAAGAAGAAAGAAAGATTGAAAAGTAGGTTTCGAAAAACCTTAAAAGTTTGTGGTGACTTCATGAAAATTTCAGCCATGTTGGGCCACTCTAAGACTTGGTCCATTGCAACTGATCTGACTCAAGTCATTTGGTGAGGGCTGTGCAGCTTATAGAGTTCCTAGTATTTTCTCTTCTTTTTTGTTATAGAAAGGATAAAAAAATGAAATGTTGTGAAAAGTCCTGTAAAAAGGTTCTTGTAAATTGCATTAGTATTATGGAATTTATACCTCTCAAAAAAACAATAGTATAGATGCTGTTTGACAGTTTGGATTTGGATATTTACTTGAGAATGTAAATCCAGGATTTGAAATCAACAAGATTTTCTTCCGTCAATTGTGTTTGGCAACCTGAATTTTCTATCATGTGGAATCCAGAAATTATGTTTGGCAAACTGTATTTTCAACCTGGAGAAGGCATGTGCTACTCCCCTTATGGAGAGAGCAAGAGAGCCGTTTGAATAATGTAACTTTAGAGAAGATTTTCAATCCTCAGATTCTGCAAGAGGAATTGAAAAGTGGGATTTTTGAGGATGTCCCAAATTCCAAGGTGCCAAGCACAAGATTTTCGCCTTGGATTTGGATCCCAATTCCAAAAGGCCCAAAATCTAAGCTGCCAAATGACCCCTTACTGAATTTAGCATGCTAGTAAGACTAGAAACCATCATTGTCATCAATGCCTTACCCCAGCTATTTGGGATTGCTCTAAAATATTTTGTGAGCTATATCAAAAATTGGAATTTTCATGATTGATGGCAAAGGTTTTAGGACCGGCAGCCCACCAATATCACCACTCATGCTTCATTCAGGTTTGAAACTGTGTGGCACATCACTTCCAAGCTAAGTATCCAGTCGTGTCTCAGATGTTTAAACAACAAACCCTCTGGTACTTAAAATTCATTTCAGCAAAAACTATGAAGCCCATTACATTGGTATTTGAACAAAAGTTTCAGACTAATTTACCATCCTTTTGACTTTTTATCAAGGAATTTACTGTTATTTTTCTTCATAGTATTATTTTTAAAAAGATCTAATAGTAGAGAGATGGACACAGGTATGGGAAGCGGGAATATATATGCTTCTAGCTTTTGGGATATCCAGGACATGGATATGGATGTGAAAACCACTAGGAGTTGGTCTTTTTTCTTTTTTCTTTTTTTCTTTTAAAAGTATAAAGAAAAGGTAATGAAGATGATATTAAAGTTGAACCTTAACAAGTATTTTGCATTATCTGGGGAATTGTAACCCCATTCCTCATGTCCATGTCCATATCAATATCCATAACCATGCATCATCGATTCTCCTTATAAGAAGACATCCTCCTCATGAATAAATTTGTCAAGAAACAAAAATATTTGAGAGTGGGCAAAAAAATGAAAAAGAGAATCTATGAAGCTACACTTTTATTTAGATGCTTGTTAACGTTTTTGAAATTAATTAGAGTTTCCATGCTAGAGCAGATGCTTGATCCGTCAATCCTCCCTCCTCCATTATGATTTGGCATTTATCTATTCGGAAACATATGCAGAATTAATGGACAATTTTCTCATGGAATCGAAGTCTGGCATGGGAGATCCTGAGAAATGTGTATCCTCAGTCATGCTACACAATTTTCTTTCTGAATTCAGTTCAGCTTCTTTCAAGCCTTTGCTGCTTCCATGTCCTTGTAGAAGACAGGAATTTGCACATGACGTAATTTCTTCTCTGTAGCTTTTTCTTTCTAGTGATTGGGTCAGTTTTTCAGACTATGTTTTATATTTTCGCAGTCATATATAGGTTGCAAATCTTGCTAATTCATCAATTCAAATGGGATGGGCAGGCAGTCAATCTAATTTGATGCATGATATATGCAATTTCTGCAACACTCTTTATCATTTCATTTTGCAGTTTTGGCAATTCATCAGTAATGGTTGAAGATTTCCTAGAATGTTCTGTTCAAATTCTCTCAATTGTAAGTTGGTGTGTATCCATTCAGCCTAACATCTCTGAGTCTAGACTTTGGTTAGGTTTGCTTTGTGACAGATAATGAAATTAGTGGATGGATATGTGTCCTATGGTCATCAAGATTTTTTTGAGAAAAGGCTAATGGCCCATTCCTTTATGGCTTCTTGAGACAATTGGCTTCAACGTTAAATAGAGTAAGTCGACTGGTGCCCCGCTTGGATCCTTGGAACACGATTCGAGAGTGATGGTTCCCAAGATGGATTTTTCCAGATGTCTTATGGTTGAGGAATGCTAATTACAGGTGCACTTTCTTCAAACACCAAACAAAAAACACACCATGTGCTCATGTGACGTGTGTGAGATTAAGGATGATCCTGGAGTGGTCCTCAAGGTGCATTTGCCCACTTATACCATGGATGGTTATGATCCAAAAGCCAGACTGGTTGGATGATATCCTGACCATTTGATCAATGATCTTAAGATGGAAGCTTCAGGTTTGGCTTTCCACTCTGTCTGAAATGTTCAGTAAATTCAAAACAAAGCCACTCCACTATTCAACTAAATGTTGGTCTGTGGCTAGTTGTAAATGCTACCTTAGCTACAACCCATTGTATTGGAGCTTTAGGTACTTTCATATGCTACCTTAGCCAGTAGTGAATCCAATTAGACTTGTGGATACTTTTAAATGCCACTAGCTATGGTTGAATCCTTTTGTTGTCTGATCAAAAGAACAGCTGGTGATAGGGAGTGGACTCTTTCAAGAAGGCTGCCTTCAAAAAGGTAAAAGATGCCCCACTTCCCATCTTCTCCCATCAATTGTAGTGGAATTTTGCCATATGTAGTTCACCTTGATCATTTCCAAAATATTGGGATGCTTAAGTTAGCACTCCATGATTGGGCTCACCCACATGACATACGCCCCAAGTTGATGTCTGTGATTTGGGCCATCAATCCAGAAGCCCGAGTATGGATTGGATGCAGAGTAAGAATGGTTCTGATTGGATGATTATGCCAATGAACAGGAGGACTTTTGCATGTTAATGCGTACTGTATCAACCAAGCAACCATATGTTTAGATCTCCTTTTCTTTGGTGTTTTCATGTCTATGGCCAAGCAATGGGATTTGCTTGACATATGGAGGATATTTTTACCGTTAATGTCAACTGCTAAAGCTAAGTGAACGATCACATTGTTCTAAATGAAGGCTCCGAAATTGGTACCATCATTTCTTAAGGGGTCATTTGGATGGTGGTAAATGTTTTACATTGTAAATGATTTACTAGTAAATTACTTAATGGCTGTAAATGATTTATAGCCTGTCTGTTTGGCTTTAAGTTGTAAATGATTTATTAGCGAATCATTTATAGTGTTTAGATAGCCTGTAAATGGTAAATGAAATCTACTTTATAGGCTTTCATTCAAAAAATAAAATAAAATTTAAAGCCATTGTTGTCAACGATTCTTTTTTTGGTTTTTTTAGAATATATCTTTACATTGAGAGAATACAAATAAATAGGAAAACTTGCAATCATGTTTTTGTCTATTACAGATATCTTGGAAAAGATTATGAGAATTCTATAATTAAGTATACAGCTATATCGTCTATATATTTACATCTATAGCTATATCTTTCCTAAGTTGGTTTCTAACAGTTCACGCCAACAGTACCCCCCCTCAAGTTGATGCATACAAATCTCTGATGCGCAACTTGTTGAGTGAGTTATGAAACTCTTTGCTTGATACTGCCTTTGTGAGTTTGTCTGCTAGTTGATCTTCGGACTTCACAAATGAAAATCGAATTATTTTTGCTTCCAGGTTTTCCTTGATAAAATGTCGATTCACTTCCACATATTTTGTACGGTCATGTTGGACTGGGTCGTGTGATAATGCAATAGCAGCTTTGTTGTCACAAAAGAGATCCATTTCTGGCGTAGAGGCAAAGCCTAGTTCAATAAGTAGTCTCTTGATCCAGAGTAGTTTACAAAGCCCTTTTGCCATTCCACGGAATTCTGCTTCGGCACTAGAAAGTGCTACCACCTTTTACTTCTTACTTCTCCATTTAACAAGATTCCCCTCAACAAACATAAAATAACCTGAAGTAGACCTTCTGTCTGAGATATTTCCAGCCCAGTCTGCATCTGTATAGCCATTAATTCTTAAATGATTATTCTTTGAAAACATAAGTCCCTTCCCAGGCGAGGACTTCAAGTATTTTAGTATCCGGGTTACAGCATACATGTGATCTTCACTAGGATTATGCATGAATTGGCTAACTACGCTTACAACGTACGCAATGTCTGGCTGAGTATATGAGAGGTATATAAGTTTGCCAACTAACCTTTGGTACCTCCCTTTATCCGTTGGTGCTTAATCTGAGTATTCTCTAAGTCTATGGTTTTGAATAATTGGAGTGTCCACTGGTTTGCACCCCAACATGCCTACCTCAGTTAATAAATCCAACACATACTTCCTTTGGGAAAGAAATATTCCTTATCTGGATCTGACAACCTCAATTCCTAGAAAGTACTTGAGTCCTCCCAAGTTCTTCATCTCAAATTCGGTGGCCAACTCCTTCTGTAGTCTGGATATTTCTTCTTCATCATCTCCTGTGATAATCATGTCATCCACATAGATTATCAACACGGTTACCTTGCCCAATTTGTGCTTTATGAACAGTGTGTGGTCTGAGTTGCTTTGCTTGAACTCGTATTTCCTCATTGCCAAATTAAACTGCCCAAACCACGCTCGAGGTGATTGTTTCAATCCATATAATGCTCGTTGCAATTTGCACACGACCTTGGTTTCAGTGGATGTCATGTATCCTCGGAGGAATGTCCATGTACACTTCTTCTTCAAGATCACCATGTAGAAAGGCATTTTTTACATCAAATTGATGTAATGGCCAGTCACAGTTGGCTGCAAGAGATAACAATATCCTTACAGTGCTCATTTTCGCAACTAGTGAAAAAGTTTCTTGGTAGTCTACCCCATATGTTTGTGTATAGCCTTTTGCCACCAGACACCAGTCTTGCTTTGTACCTTTCGACCGATCCATCTGCCTTATGTTTGATGGAAAATACTCATTTGCATCCTACTGCTTTCTTCGCTTCAGGTAATAGAACTATGGTCCATATGTCATTCTTTAGTAGTGCCTCCATTTCTTCTTTTATTGCCTGAGTCCATTTCGGATCAGACAAGGCTTCCTGAACTCCAGCTGGTACTTAACTTGAGGAAAGTACATGCACAAATGCTCTGAGGGGTTCGGATAATCTCCTGGTAGACACGTAGTTGGCAATTGGATACTTCGATCTTTGCTCTTCAATATCAGGAGAGTATCTATTCGGTGGTTTGCCACGATTTTTCCTGAAGGGTAATGTATATCCATCAGGAGTATTCAAGTCGCTTATATTTGAAGGCCTCAGGGATATTTTCAGAAGATGGGTCTGCAGGTACTGAGGAAGGGAGGAGCTTGGTTCAGATGTATTCTGCTCTGTAGGCCCATCTGGCCCTATGGGCGCAACCGGCCCTGGGCTTGGTGCTTCGTCCTCCACTGTTTCACTGTTTGGCCAGTCAAAGTGCAACCAATTCTGCTTTTCATCTCGTATCTCCCCCTGAAGAGAAGAATGGGGGGCTGGAAAAAAGGTGTCGGACTCCAGGAAGGTGACATCCATAGTCACATAGGTACGTCGGGTAGAGGGATCATAGCACCGA
The DNA here is from genome assembly GCF_029962835.1 of Magnolia sinica. NCBI lineage: Eukaryota > Viridiplantae > Streptophyta > Magnoliopsida > Magnoliales > Magnoliaceae > Magnolia > Magnolia sinica. Next base: position 367,515 of record NC_080590.1, on the reverse strand, counting down.
TAGCCCTTCTGATGCACGGCGTAGCCTAAGAAGAGATAACGGAGAGCACACGGATCCAGTTTGGTTCGTTAAGTTTTGTGAAGATGCACATGAGCCACACACCCAAACACTCGGGGAGGGAGCATTAGGGCTGTGGGTAGGGAGACATGGGACGCCAGAACCTGGAACAGAGTCTGAAAATTTAAGACTTTGGAGGGTAGTCTATTGAGTAAATGTACGGCAGTAGACACCGCATTAGACCAATAGCGAGTCGGCACATGAGCTCCTTGCAGTAAAGCTCGTGCAGTTTCGAGAATATGGCGATTCTTCTGCTCAGCTACGCCATTTTGCTGAAGGGTCTGAGGACACGATGTCTCATGAACGAGTCCATAGTGTTCGAAATAGGTGCAGAAGTGCTGATTAACATATTCGCCGTCATTATCAGAGCAGAGAACTCGAAGTTATGCAGAAAACTGAATTTGGATCATCACATGGAATGATTGAAACATGTGTAGCACTTCATCTTTATGTTTCATCAAGTAAAGTCAGGTCATACGGGTACAGTTATCAATAAAAATAACGAACCAATGAACACCAGAACCAATAGAGATAGGAGAGGGACCCCACATATCTGAGTGAACTAAAGCAAAGGGAATAGTGCTTTTATTCATACTTAACGGATAGGAAGTACGGTGACTTTTGGCTAAAATACAGGTATTACATTTAAGATCAGACAGCACCATATTAGAAAAAAGATTAAGTAGTAAATGTTTCAGATAACCAAAATTTAGATGTCCCAAACGTCGATGTCATAGCCAGATTTGTCGTTCCCTCCCATCACTCTGTATGTGATGAGCATGACCCATGCTTACATCTTCCATGTAGTATAGGCCCCCCCTTTTAGTACCACGCCCAATTATCTCCTTGGTGAGAATATCCTGAAGAAGATAAAATGTGGGATAACTGAGGACAACACAATTTAATTCTGTAGTAACTTGACTAACAGACAGTAATTTATGCGAGAGCGATGGTACAAGTAACGTATTCAACAATTGGAGGGAATGAGACAAATACACAGATCCGGCCCCTGTGACCAGAGAGATAACCCCATTAACATTTGCAACACCGGTGCGTCATGGTGGAGATGTCGTAGTAAAATCGGTAGCTGCAAAAGTCATGTGGTCTGTGACTCCGGAGTCAACGAGCCAGGCACCACGATCAACATCACATGAGGAGGTAACTAAACCAGAACCAGAGTTACCTATATCGGAGACGGGTCCCGCATCCTGAGAAGACTCAACCTGGGGAATCAAGGAAAGGTGGGGTTTGGATGAAACTACAGCCACCTTGCCTGTGTTCATATCCGCACTAGCCGAGTCCTTCTTTTTCTTTGCCTGCAACTCATACCACCAATCAGGATAGCCATTTTTTAAAAAATAATTCTCACTTGTGTGGCAATGGTTGCCACAATGGGAGCATTTCGTTCCATCAGGAACAATCCATGACTTAGAGGCTGCAGTGGATTTCCCAGTGGGCTGGCTGGAGATCGCAACAAAAGGTGAGATGGTTGAACTCAGTTTCAGCCCCTTGGTGGCCAGAACCGCTCCGGAGGTATTGTCGGGGTCGCCAGTGCTCATGACTGCCTGTCGGAGAGCCTCCCTACAAACATGAGCATAAGCTTGCTCGATGGAAGGAAATGGGCACATCTGAAGCACATCGCTGCGGATGTTGTTAAGGCGATTATCAAGACCGTCGAGGAAGGTGTAAACACGATCCTCTTGGAGTAGGTTGTTGTAGTGTTGGATGTTAATGGTGCATTCCATCGGATTCGAACAGCGAAAATGAATTTCCCGCCAAAGTCCTTGTAGTTCGGTGTAGAACTTCTCAAGGGAGCCGCCGGCCTGTTGCAGGCGAGACACATGTCGCCTGAGTTCGTAGACTTGAGAAGTATCGTTGTCATCGAAATAAGTCATACTAATGGCAACCTATACCGATTTTGCAGTGGGAAATCAGATGAAATTGCCAATGAGTGTCAGGTCCATAGAGTTTATCAACCATCCTTTGACAATGCCATTATCGGTACGCCATTTTCGAAAGGATGGATCTGCCTGCAACGGTGGTGGATAGTTGCCGTTGATGTATCCCAGTTTGTCTTTGCTGGAGATGTACATCTCGACAACCTGGGACCAAAGGGCATAGTTGAAACCATCCAACTTGATGCCGATTGGAGCGGTTGAGTTTTCGGTGGTCGAAGTCGGGACCTGGACTTTAGATAAAGCTTCGGTCAATTGGTTGGTAAGGGTGGTGAGGACAGAGTTGGTATGTGGTGAAGGGTCATTAGTGCCGATATCAACCATAGCTAGAAGGCATGGATCAAACAGAGAAAGCTAGGTTTTTTTCGGTGGAGGGAGCCTAGGATCGGATGGCTCTGATACCATGTCAACGATTCTTTTTTTGGTTTTTTTAGAATATATCTTTACATTGAGAGCATACAAATAAATAGGAAAACTTCAAATCCTATTTTTGTCTATTACAGATATCTTGGCAAAGATTATGAGAATTCTATATTTAAGTGAACAGCTATATCATCTATATTTACATCTACAACTATATCTTTCCTATGTTGGTTTCTAACAGCTCACGCCAACCGTTGTCATTTCCTCATTTACTAGTAAATAAAAACTCACTTTTTTTGCTGGCAAATGAGAAGGGGGCTTTGTTAGTAAATCATTTACAACAAGTGGTAAATGATTTACTAGCAAATTAGAGCATCCAAACATAGGCAGTAAATGATTTGCTAGTAAATCATTTATTACTTGCCCCATTTAGCACCATCCAAACGACCCTTAAATTAGATTTTGTTATTAAAAAGAATTTGTAGATTTTTTCTTTTTTTTTCCATTAGCAAATGAAGAAAGTAAGAGTGTTATATTTGGTGGGAACATCCACTGTGATAAACATTTCCCCTGAAAATGAAGAAAGTAAGAATTTGTGATTTTATTGTGAAATATCCTATAAAATTTAGAATTTTAAGTAATTCATTTTATAATTATATATTGAAGTTTTTAAGAAAAAGTGTGTGTGTGTGTGTACATATATGTGTATGTGCATATATGTACACACGTGTGTGTGTGTGTGTGTGTATAAAAGGTGTATGTGTGTGTGTGTGTGTGTGTGTGTGTGTGTGTGTGTGTGTGTATAAAAGGTGAGATTTTCCCTATAATATCCTGAGAAGAATCTCGTGATTAAAAAAAATCTCCAGAGAAATTAACTACAGGGGCAGCTTTCTCTTGGCCATTAATTACGGTGGAAAGGGGGGAGGAGCATTGTGGGGTTGGTAATTACGGTTATTTCTGAGGCCTTTTAGATGGCAGCAGCAGTGGCGCTGCCACTGTTATGCACTGATTGTTTTAATGTTGTTCATCAATGCACTGCTGGTTTTTAGTGGTGAAAAGGAGCAAAGTAATCACATATTTCCTCCCTCTCCCTATCTCTTCTCTCTCCCCAAAATTAGGGAATGTAATATGAATTTCTTCTTGAATCCTCATGCTGTTGGTTGGTGTTGCCCAACCCATTAATTATACATGTAAGAGGTCTGCTGGTCCCCACAGGCAGAACCTGTTCCATCAGGTGTATGTTACAGGTCATCCTTAATTGGAAATTAAATCAGACTATTTTCAATACATTGTAATTTGCACCTGCTCTGCATGCTGGGCCCACCTTATTCACAGCTCAAATGTCCCCACCTTAGGCCCACGTTCTCTGCCATATCATCACCCTCATAATAAACAGTGAAATGTGGTGGTTTTCTTCTAACATTTTGGAAGTGAGTGACTATGTGCTGATCCTTTTACAAGTTGAAACATATAACATTCGGGTCAATGGTCAAGCTGGCTGTGTGCACCCTCTCTTGTGGAATGACTTGGATCCTCACCTATGTTTCAACAGTGCGAGCCCAACAAAAAAAACAACGAATAAGGTGAACTCTTATCTTCTTCTCTAAATCCTTATCACCTGCCTATTCATATGAATATTCACCTGCTCGATCATATGCTATTACCTGTGTGGAGCCCACTGATGATGTGTCTGTGCCATCCAATGCCCACATTAAGTTAGCCCCACCTCTGGGTAATTACTAGATCTGGCTCATTTTTACTATCTTTTCTCACGATATGGATGTCTTCTATATGTGGTTGTATGGCAAGAAAGAAATGTTTGTATCTAAAGTTCACATGTAGCATCTGTATGCATCATTTCTCATTGAAAAACGTCACAATTGGTCACAAAGGAAGTATCACCTAGGCAGTGTTATCTTTTAAAAAAGCCTGTTTATCATTGGCCCTTATTTTAAAATTAGCAGCTGTTATTTTCTCAACTACAGCTGTTTAGCGGTGCAACTTGGGTTGGTGAGGTAAGGTTAGAGGAGAAGGCCCAAGGCCCAACCACAGCCCAGACGAAATTCAGGTTGGGATAACAGTACAACCAGTAAACTAACAACATGAAGTGAAACATTAACACCATTAATTAAAGTAAGGTGCTATCAGGTCAAGTTAGGGTGGGTTGGGTTGGATCGGATTGAGTCAGGTTAACACCTTCTAACCTTTCAATTTTAGATTGAATGAGAAGTTGTGAAATTTCTCTTCATTGTTCTAAATTCATCTACTAATGGTGATGGTTACAATTGTCCATTATTTTACATGGATATTTATTGCTGACAAGATTGAATTTGGGTCAGGTCAACTTGCCTGAGAGACTCGACCTAAACCCAAACCATTCTCAACCCAACAGGGATAAAGTTTGGGTTGGGCTAATCCGGTTTGGGTCGACCCAACCCAAGTTGTACCCCTAGTTAATTATGTAGCGGGCATCATTACAAAAAAAAAAAAAAAAAAAGGCTAGCTGTACTTTCAATGTTATAGCTTTAGATACTGAATATGGGAATTGACAAGATACAAGTGCCAGAAGTGGTCTGCTGCTTTCTTCAAAAATAGCAATATAACCTAAATTACCGGCTAACTCAACAAACCCCAAGAGACATGAATATTCCAGTGCAACGCCTGTTCTACGCAGCGGTTTCAACACAAGATCTCCGTGCAGCCCACTGTATTGTGTCTATGGTCGACGGTACCTCCACTCCCTCCATCAGCTGTATCACTCGGTGTTAAACCCTTGCCGAAATATCAACCTAATCCACAATTCACGTGTAACCCCACCATAGGAAAAAACGTGGAGGAGACGGCAACAATCTGTCTGTGTGTGGGGCCCAGCATGTTTGGTATATTTTATCCAACTTTTTCATTAGTGCGCCTTTCCAGTCCAATGAGACCCTAGAAATTGGAGATTTTAGGTGTGATTTTTTACCTTGTTCCCACAATGTGGCCCACCTGACTTTTTGGAACGGTCTTATTTTTGGGTTGTATGAAGAATCTGACAAGGATTACTTGAGATTATCGGTGTGGATGTCACAAGTACAACACAGTAAGGCCCACAATAGTCTGTTTGTACTTGCAGTGCTGTAAAAAGATTCATGTCCGTCCACAACCCATTCAAGAGGATCACCGAGTGCAAAAATCAGCCACCTACACTCATTAAGTGAGCCATACCATGAAAATAATATGTTGCCATTTATAAATAGCAAAATAGAAGTGTAGTCCACTTAAGATTGTCATGACAAGGCAAATTTATTAGGGAGGTTGGAAGTTATTCACTTGGTGTATGGTTAGCTTATAATCCAACCCGTTGCACTACATGGTAAACTTCCAACATGTAAATGTTGGCCCCACGAGGAATTGAATTTTTTATTTTTATTTTTATTATTATTTTATTTACTTAGAAGTGTGCCTCCATGTACGGTGGGACCTTTTAAATGAATGGCTTGCATAATCACCCAAATGGGGAAGAGAGGTGAGCGAGAGATCAGCCTCATCTCATACGATAGCTTGATGTTCATAACTAGGCTCATGATTTAAGTAATCCAGACGGTTGATCTAAGGCTCCCACGGAAGCTGGGATACTAAAAATTCCCACCATTAAAGATCATAGCCCTTTGAGCTAGTAACTTAAAAATAATCAAGGGTCTTGCTAATGTCCCCATCTCTACCAATTAATGGATGGTAGCAACATCCCCAACTTTTTGAATGGCACGAGAGACACCAATTATCAATTAGGACGGTGGATTCACTAATACCATTGGCAGCATGTCATGGTGTAAGAATCACACCACTTAGATTATCTTAACCCTTTGAATGAAGCTAATTTGTTACAACGGTCTATTGTTTATATTTCACAGATTACATTGTAAAAATCATCAAACCTAAGCGCTGTTTTGGAATAATAAGGAATACAAAGTGTGATTCATCATACTACATGTTTCAAGATGATGATTGGACCTATTTATTTCTCCACTCAATCTTGATTGTCTATTTTACATGATATTTATTGGATATTTAGGATCATTTTATTAGCATCATTTTTACACCATGGCTTGCTCCTATTTATATAAATGAATGAACAGCCCAAATCAATGATGGGTTTTCCTCATTTAAAGCTTTAAGGATATTGCTAACACTCCATGATGGTGGGGACATTATCAAAACCCAATAAAATGTACCAACAGTTCAAATTCAAATGAAAGGGTAAAAAAAAAGATGGCAACGATATCTTCTAGCTTGGGAGAGTTTTTGTTGGGTTATCCATCAGATGACCCACCAGACTAACATGCTAGATTAAAGAACTATGGGCCTCACTATCAAACTTTGTGCCACCCATTAGATCGTTATTAACACATGCACATATTTGTTCATTGAATTATATTGAAATTTTCTGGTATTTAAGTTTATATGTATGGATATAATCGTTTCATGATTATGTATATTAATAGATATTCATATTGGCCTTCACAATAATGTGTGGCTTCGTCAATTAAAGGCTTGGCCCACTTCTTGCATGGCATAGCCCATTGTGCACGTATGCATAAAAGGAGTTGTGTATATGGAGATGCATATACAAATGAGATGTACCTTCATCCTAATTTGATGAGTTGATATGGATGAAATCTCATATAGATCGGCACAACTGTCTATGTACCTAGTTAGATCATATAAGAATATGTATAGTAGTAGGGTGAATCATTGGTTGATCGGATGGCTCTTAAGTGATGATCATATATATGAAAAAAATTTAATTAATCAAAACATGTAAATTAAGCCACAGGTATTGTGAGATAAATTGACTATAAGGGATGAATCGATTTCAATGCAGTTGTGCAAATATGCTAAGCCTGTTGGTGATTCTTATATCCTTATTATTCTACGATGCATGGTAAGAACGCAATATGGTGATATTACTTTGGTGTACATTCTCAAAGCCATGTACACATATTCAGTTGTATCATAAGCATACTACGAAAGCGACCAAATCAAAATCAAATCAAAGAAATGGATTAGAGAAGAATTGTACATGATCATTCAGTGATGATAATACATGAGAAATTTATCTAAGACGCTTGTTTGAATGGATGGTTGGATTTTATTATAAGCTGTTCCTAAAAAATTATTCATATATTATTATATCGAAAACTGTTACTGAAAATTTATTCATATATTATTATTATATCAATATTTTCAACGGCCTTTGATCAATGAAGTTTGTTAAAATAAAATTGTTTCAATCTAAAAATTAGATACTTGTGCATCAAAATTAAAGCATTGAGATTTGTTTACATCTACATATGAAATCAAATGTGTCTGATTTAGTATAATCAAATCAACGATGTATGACAAATAGTTGGAGATTTTTGGATGAATCATTTAGTCCAATTCTGAATTTAGGCAATGTCATCCCGTAAGAAAGATTAATATAGTCCGTAGGTCTGACATTAGATCTACTTATTAGGAATTAGCAAGGTAATTTGGCAATCTCATTGCCATCCTGACTTAAAATATAGTGAAGTTAGTCGGATCTGTGTCTAATGGAAGTCTATAAACATAGATACAGTGCCTTGGTTTAATACACTTGTCTCCATCTCATCTTTCATTTTAATCTGAGAGAAATCACCTTCCTCCTTAAAAACTAAGTTTAGGATCCCACAGTCTCTAGTGTTTTTTATTGGTTTATGGTCTTTGCATGGAAACACATTTGCATGAAATGAAAAAGAGGATGGTGGCCATGCATTGAAAGTAATTACGTGAGTGATACTATTTAAATTGGTATATTTTTTTTAAATTTTTGTAACTTCAATGACAGTCGCAGGTTGTACCTAACAGTAGTGCTGCGCCACAAGGGGTATACTTGATGGGGTTGAGGATGTGTTATTTGATGAGAAATAAAATGATAATGATAGTCCACACTGTAGATGGCTTCTTTGTTTTCAACCATTGACATGAACTGACAAGTCAGGATCATCCGACCAGTACATTTTCCATCATGAGGGCGGGTGATGGAGGCACGTGGGGACCAACAATCGCGATGAACACGAAAGGTTCGTTAAGAAACCAGGGAATTGATGAAAATTGACTGGGGTGTGTGTGTGTGTGTGTTTGTATGAGAGAGAGAGAGAGAGAGAGAGAGAGAGATTGATTTGATTTTCGAAAGTGTGACGAAATTGTAAATGGGAGACAGTTGGAGAAAAGGAAACCTACAAATGTCTTTCAAGCCAACACAAGTAAATACGAGTATGAAACACTCGTATTAAGTCTCTGTCTCTTTGCCTGCACCTTTCCACCTTTCTACAAGCCGTTTCTCCTTCATTAAAAACCCATCATCTCTTCCCAACTCTCTCTCTCTCTCTCTCTCTCTCTCTCTCTCTCTCTCTCTCTCTCTCTCTCTCCGTTACTCTACAAATTTTTGACATTTTCAATAAACATTAGCGTATCCTTGAAGAAATGTTCCTTCTTTGACTTCCATAAGCCATAAAAATCAATACCTCTCTCTCTCTCTTTCTTTTCCTCTCTTATTCATGCTCTTATTCATGGCCTCCAAACACCTCCCTATCATTTCTCTTCTCCTATTTCTCCTCTTACACCCATCGCCATGCACCGCTGCAGCCGACGCTCACAACGGTGATCGAGTGATCAACAAGATGGGAAATTCTGCAACCTTCAATTACCTCCCTAGAGGAATTCCAATCCCACCATCTGGCCCCTCAAAGCGACACAACAGTCTCATCGATTCCAACGGTGCTGGTGGGACCGTCTCTCCATGACCCCCAATGCTTGTTTGCTGGATTCACCCGGATGGCTGCTGAGAGAGTAGACGTATATCCTTAGAAAACGCATTGTCTTCTCTGTAAAACATAAGGATTCCTATGTACGAAATGGTTTCTGCCCTTTATTATGGATTTTTATTTAAGTGTCTGTTACTCCCTATTGATATTACATATGTTTGGTATTTGGGTTGATATTGGAAATGAATTAATGGGTTGCATTGCATTGCATTCTCCTCATCACCTCTCATCATGCATCTTTTATTTTATTTACAACTGAATCATATTTGGTATAAAAAATAATAATAAATTTTAATTAAAGCAGTTTCTACATCAGGGAATCAAGCTTTCTGTACTTTAATATGTTTCATTTTCCTTTCTTTCTTTGAATAGCATTCCAAATAATGCATTCCATAGGCGGGAATGTTGTTGAGTTCACGGGGCTCCGACCCCTCCTTTTTTTTTTCTTTTTTCTTTTTTCTTTTTTAATATACAAATAAAAAAATAATAATAATGGTTTGGTCGAACTTGCACGGAGATGGGTAACAGGCATATAATAATAACTAGTGAATTGAATCAGGGACTTAGTGGGATATGCCTAACTCTCTCACGTCATCTCAACCATTACTAAATAATATATGCTTTATTTAACCACATTTATATTAATCCTAATAATTAATAGCAATCATAATAATAATAATTACTATTATGGTTGTATCAAATAGAGGGAATACAGGGAGTGCATGCTGCATTCAATCAACCACCATATATATGAACATGAGCAGACAACGCACCATAGTGGTCTGGAAATATTGGAACCATCCCAGCAGAAGCATATGCAGGTCTTATAAGCCATGGGCGTAGTGGTAAGTCTATCTTGATGGGAAAACTAGACCCGACCACCAACGCAATCCGAAAATGTCAATTCAATCCATTTTCTACATGGATTGGATTTGGCTTCTATTTTGTAAAATATTTTTTTGTGTGTCATTCATTAATTAACAGTCTTGCCTCTTGCCTCCTAACTATATGTATGTTATATATTATAACATAATGTAAGTTTAATAACTCTATATTTAGTCACGGATGGTTATAATAAGAGTTTTATATCAAATTCATTAAGAGTTTTAAATATATGGCTTATATTTTTGTACAAATTGATAATATCTTTTATTCTAAATTTTCTTTTACATCTTTAATTAAATGGGTCACAGTGGTTAAATTAGGGTTAAGATTTTCAACTTATTTAATAAATGGGTTGGGTTGGGTTGGGTTTGGGTTGTGACTGAAACTTGGCCCAACCTGAACCTAGCTTTATTATTTTTATTATTATTGATGTCGCTGCTACTGCGATGATAGGATTAGGATTATGATGATTGAGTGTGGCACTCAAATTCGTTTCCTGAAATGAGGTGATGTTGGTTTGGCACCCATTTCTGTTACGTACAAGGTGAAGGCTTCACTGCACATGAATCAGATCCAGGGCATTCATCAGTTGAGGCCTGCAATCAACATGGCCCAGTCAACTCATCAGGGATAGGGCTGTCGCTATAGGTGATGAGGTGGATGCAGGAAGGATATCTTGCCCCGTTTGCTTTCTTATATTTATATGTGATGATTGTGACATGTCCCTCCCAAAGAGTCCAATGCTCCCTCCACACACGTTACATGAGATGAATTGCTGGTCTCACACAACGACTTCCCCACCAAAGAAAAAAAAAATGAAAGAAAGAAGAAAAAGAGGGCATGATTTTCATCGTAACTCTGATGCATGAAAAAGGGAGGGTTGTATGCTGTTAATAGGAAACTAAGTGGTCATATGGTAGGTGCATAACTTGGTTGGGTCAACCTGAAACCAGTTTCGGCAACCAAGGTTTAGGTTTGTATGGGCTTAGGTTGAGGCGTTGGGCCGACATTGTGAGATACAGCTAACATACAATAATGTAACATAAAATTATGGCTTACATGGAAAGCAGGGCATAACTGAATCCATCAATATCGTGGACTCTATGCTACATAGGGTTAGATTATTGAAATATCCATGTATGGAAAATAGAGTTCATTATTGGAACTAACCCGAGGTCAACATGCTAAGTAGTGCATCAATGTCTTTTTAATAGTATCTCAAAATATTAGTACTTTTTCTTTTATCCCTTTCTTTAATTTCATGTCTCCAAGTGGAGATTATAGATTTTATTTTGATAATATAGGTATTACTTTAATGATTTGATGTCTAATTGTATGTGTTTGTTTACCAGTTTTCCTTCAAGTGTTAACCTGACCCAACCCAATCCAACTTCTACTCGATTGTTTCAGGATTTGGTTTTCAATACCTTAGTGGAACTTGGTTTGGACCTTGGGCTGACTCCTCTGGAGGTTGGGCTAGGGCTAGGTTTGGGTTAAACTTCAACCCAACCCACCCGAATTGCACCCATATTGTAGGAAGAGTACTTAAAAGAATTGCATAGAGAAGCAGAAGAAGAAGACAGAGATTTGGCAATCGTATCCACCGAGAGCATAGATTGTACGAGTGACTATCCCCTGCTGTTCAGCAAGTGCATGCATTCTGCATGATTGTTCCCCTGATGTTTGGCAAGAACATGCACTGTGCATGATTCTTTATCATCATCACCATCATAATATCATCTTTGATAGTTAAGAAATAGTTGAAACATTATCCAGAGTTTAACCCATTAGGGGCAGCAAGAGTTGATGTAACACCTCTAGCAGTGTCCAATTTCCTTCCCTAAATTGATCATCTTCATGTGCGACAGTGAAGACTTAAGCAGTGAAGCAAGGGGCCACACACACACACACAGACAGTTATTGACAGATGCAATCCTAAGAATGGAAATCCAACCTGCAGTCCCCTGGCATCTCGGGCTCAGAGATAGGATAATAGGAGTCATTGAAGGCAATAGAGAACATAGGAGGCAACCTCCCTCGGCCTACATTATCCAACCCTAACACGTAAAACTACGATTTGCTTCTTCATTTGACGTTATAAAAGCAATTAATGTGTTTTTCAGGTGTAAGTGGGTCCCCAGAGAGATTTGGTCCTCAATACACTATCAACCAGATCTTCACGCAAACTCCTATCTGGCTTCCACCCTGAAACTTCCAAGTCTCCAGCCAAGATGATTTCTAGAACAATAAATACACTACTAGTTTTGGCAGTTGATAAGTCGCTGGCTAATTAATTATGGGAACAGTAAGTATCAACTAATGATTTCCTATGTCATGATGTGATTGATTTTTGAGCAATTGCAAAAGAAGAGACCAACACGCACATGCCATCAATTTGGGTACAACCAAGTGACAAAATAGCACAAAGTCAGGAGACCACCTCTACCATTTAACAGTAGGATTGGAGTGGGGTTTGGATCCATCAAAACCAAAGCCTCCTGAATATAGTGATGGGAGAACCAAATAGAAAATATCATCTACTGTTTGACTTGTGGGGAAGGCCTTTCAATCCATCCCCCTCATTCACTTGGGCTTGTTGTAGATGCAGTCATTCCATAAGGATCTAACCCCAGAGACAGACCAGAAGGATTTAAATTTTCAAAAAAAAAAAAAAAACACAATTAATGGCTCCCTCTCCATAGCTCCACTTGTTTTTTTAGTAACAGAGACTTCTATCACCAAAAAGCAACTGAAACCAGTCATTCAGAGGAATTTTTTGTTAGTTCGCAGATTATTTTACTGCTAACTGTGCAGGTTAGTGGACAGTAAATATTTAGAGAAGTGACTCCTAATCAGGTTGAGCATTCTCACATGAAATGGGTTGAAAAAGGGATGTTGGGATCTATTTATATCTCTCGACCAAGTCTTTTATCCCCTTTCTCTACTTCAACAGGATACTTCTTGACCCTGCTTGGAGATCTTCCCATATGGTTTTGTATACTCTCTGCCCATTTAAGGTAGATTGTCCGTCCAAGGCAGAGGAGATTGCATTGTTGCTACAAGAGAGGAAGAAAATTGAATCTAAGCAAAAGAACAATGGCAAATGGTGTGGATATCACTGCATGCATATATGGACCAGCTCCCTTAACGTGCCAAGCGTGTAAACCATGTGAGCATATCCCACACTCTGTAACTGTGTGATGTAATGTTTAAACATATCCACTCATGCACAAGAAGACATGATGAGGTAGAAATTCAACAGAACTAGCCATGAACTGTAATATGCTGGCGCCATACACCTCTGGTCTGAGATGAAATTCAACCATATCAAAGCATGCACTTCAAGAAATAAGCTCCATTGCCCTTTTTGACTGGTTGGACAGGAGAAGTCTGTTCAGCCCAATGCAGAATGGGCTTTCTGCATTTCCTGAATCCCATGGCTTCCAGAGAAGTCACATCAACACAATGGATGGTAGGCAGTACAGCCATTTCAGGACTTCTCCAATGCCCCCTTAAGCACCAGCATATTGATCTGTGCTAAGGGTCACATAGAAAATCAATAAATAAGATGACTGAAATAGGGTATGTTCATTTACAATTTTACATAGAAGGCGGCAAAACAGAGGATCCTATATTCCTTTCATTTCGATTCATACATGCATCATGAATGTACATTTATCATAGCAGAGTGCATGCACTATACTAATCTTCTCAACCACTTTTGACGGCTGACCGGCATTACAACATGACATGGGATCTTTGCAATTAACTACATATTCTCAATATAAGTGGGGACGACAGTGAGTGATGGTTTTCACCTTGCAATATATATCAACAGCAATGACAAGAATTTGATCATGAGAAAAATTGAATGGCAGTGCCACTTCAAATAAGCTAGACTAAACAGTTACACACAAGGGCTACTTTCAAAATGTCTGTTTACTGTAAACATTGGTACGTAACTGATCAAAAATTAAAATAGAAATGTTGCCAATAAATAGTCTTGGCAAGTAAATGTTATGCAGCAGATAGCATACTGATCTTTTGGTTTTTCTTTCACACACTATGATGGTCAATTCTATTTCCGATAGAAATTTCTAATGATGGGAGGCTTTTGTGCAACATTCTCCTTGAGATTTAGTCATCAACGTACAACACAATGAGCAAGCATTCGTATCAAAAATTCAATGTTCAAGATCAGTCACGAACCATTTGGTGCTGATCCCTCTTCTCCCCAAATTTACCCCTAAACTTTAAACTCTGCCTCTTCCTACACTTCTCTCATTTAAGTTGCCGCATCTTGGTACCTCCATCTAAATGCGTAGCTGAAGGAAAGCCTTCATTTCTTCTCAGAAAGTAAAGTAAACTGGATTATGTTTATATATCCTTGTTACTTAGGGTTCAACTTTGACGTCATTATTAAAGAAAACACTGGATAGGCAATCTTTGAGGAGCTCCTCTAGATCAGGAAGTGCCACATTCACCTTTGCAAACAAAAATACAGCTCCATAGGCCAGAAGTCGGCCAGAAGTCGGCCAGATCAGCCATATGCATGTGCTGGAAATTCTAAGAATTCAGCAAACAAGGAATAAACAACTGCATAAGCTCAATAGAGATAAATTGTCTTATGCTGAAAAATTCTAGCAACACATCAATACAAATTTCCTGAAGTTACTAAAAAATGCCTCCCTGATCCAAGTCAGACTTCCCAAATAACAAGCTGTAAGTAGAGAACTCCTACAACACTTGGAAACTTCCAAAATAAATCCTCAAATAATTTAGCAACTCATTGAAGTTGCTTTATTGTTTTTAGAAATTTCTGATTCCCTCCAAAAAACAGCTTTAGAATCCTAATTATACTTTTTGTAACTTTCATAGTTCAAAACAGCAATTAAACCTTCCTGAACAAACTTAAAATCCCAACAAAGATTTTGTTAAACTGAATTAGCAATTCTATTAGGTTGCTAGACTTTTCCTAGAAAGCATAAAATGCCAAAGCCTAAATTCAGAAACCAATTCAAAAAAAAAAAAAAAAAAAAAAAAAAAAACCTGGGAAAACCACAGAAAGTATAAAGTTCTGCGACTTAAAAATTTCAAACCAAACTGAAATTTATATGGGCTTCTTATGTCAGCATGAAATAATGGTAACACCATAATGACATCATCGTCTTCTGCCTGCAAACACTCCATTCTCCAGTGATTCTTCTCTTAGGTCTTTCATCTTTCCTCCTCTCAATCTAAGGCTGTTTTTCATCAAGTCCTCATTGAAAACCTATCACCAGAAGTGAATCCAAATTGCAGATTTGCTTACCAAAGCCTCGGGAAAGGAGGATTCAGTTTTCTCATTAATAAATTTACAAGGGCTTGCCTAGCTAGTCTATTTTGTCTCACCAAATAGCCACTCCTAGTTAATCTATTTCTCCTCATCATAGAAAAATCACTAGATAATTTTTTAACTTACAGTTTTTCAGGGGTACGGTAGCCCCTCATACCTCCCTCCACACACACCTCTATATGTAGCCACACCTGCCAACCAGGCACCTGTGTAGGACATCTGAACCATGTATCAGTTGCATGAAGGGTATGGTGGCACAGGCCCAGTACTGCTGAATCCACGACATGACCAAATGCATGGCGAGAATTCCAGACCTAGCAACCGAGGCAATCCATGAGGGAGCAACAATTGGACCTAATTTCCAGAAATAAGAGAAAGGAAATCCACCCATCCTTCCCCCTCTAACAAGAGAAAACCAACCCCATGTCATTGCATAAAAGTCTAACTAATACAAAACATCATCATAATCATCATCATCTAAGTCTTATCCCAGTTAATTGGGGTCAGCTACATGAATCCTATTCTGCCATTCCAATCTATCAAGGGCCAGACCTTCAGCTACACTATAGGTCATTGAGTTTTTTCTTGCTACCTCCATCCACATCTTTTTGGGCCTTCCCTTTGCCCTTCTAGATCTTTCAACTTGTACAAACTCACTACTTTCCAGCGGGGTTCTTGGCCTCCATTGCATAGGACCAAACCATTTGAGTCTAGTTTCCCTTGTCTTCTTACCTATTGAGACTACTCCTAAGTTCCCTGAAATGCATTCATTTCTAATTCTATCCTTCCTCGTCTTGGCATTCATCCATCTCAACATCCTCATTTCAGCTACGCTCATCCTATGAACATTTTGTTCTTTAACTGTCCAACATCTTGCCCGTAAAGCATGGCTAGTTTTATAGCTAACCTATAAATTTTCCTCCCAATTTGAGTGGTACACAACAATCACATAAAACTCCAGAGGCGCATCTCCATTTCTTCTGCCTAGCTTGAATTTTATGGGCAACATCCTTTTCAATCTCTCCAATCTCATGAATTATAGACCCAAGGTATTGAAAATGGTCATTTTGGGAAACTTCTTGGTCAGCCATCTTAACTAAGTCCTCATTTTCACTCCTATTATTACCAAAATTGCACTCCATATACTGCTTTAGTCCAACTAATTTTAAATCCTCATAGATTCTAAAGCATCCCTCCATACATCTAGATTTGTGTTTACGCCCTCTCTGGTCTTGTCAATCAAAACTATGCCATCTACAAACAACATACACCATGGATTTCTTCCTGCAAATTAAGGGTGTAAATGGGCCACATTCTACCCAACCTAGAAGTGACCCGACCCTAAAGTGCCGAGGCTTGGGCCACCAAACTTCGCCTGAGGCTAGGCTTGGGCTTGAAATTAGGCCCATTGTCATGGCCGGACTGGACTAGGCCCAATGATGATTAGCCTAGCTTGGCCAGCCCACTCTGGTTGTGTGATGGATGATATACAGGCATTTATAAATTGTCCAAATGTGGACCCCAATTTAGGTGGTGAATAGAATGTTAACGCACTTATTTAAGTCCATGCAGATGGTGAACAAGTGGGTGGGGAATAAGCTTGGTTGATGAATAACTTTATTTGATACAAGTGTGCCATAGAAAAACTACTCTCTGGAAGAGCATGATGGTTTATAAACATGCACTCACTAATTGTACATGTAACATATATGTAACTTTTCTTTAACTAGTAGGGCCCACCCTAGCCCAACCCTAGCCCTAAACCAACCCTCTAGGGCTAGGGCTAGGGCTACGACCAAGGCCTCTTTAGCCCATTAGGGCTAGGGTCAGGCCAAGGCCAATTTTAGCTCGGCCCATTGCCATCCCTATTGTAAATGCCTCGTAGACTCATCCATAACCAATGCAAAAGGCAGGGTCAATCTCAACCCTTGGTGTAAGCCTATAGTAGTTAGGAACTGACTTGTCTCTCCACTAGTGGTCCCCACATTTGTTACCGCTCCCTCAAACATATCCTTAACGATGTCAATATATTCTCTTAAGACCCCTTTCTTTCCCAACACCCATTAGATTAACTCTCTAGGGACCGAGTTGTATGCTTTCTCAAAGTCAATAAAGACCATGTGGAGATCATCATTTCCCTATATTTCTCCATCAATTGTGGCAAACCACACTAGCATGAAACCAAACTAATGTTCTAATACATTCGTATCATGCCTTTGTGTTTAATCAATCACTCCCTCCCAAAGTTCAATAGTATGGCCCATAAGTTTAATCCTACAATAATTAGTGCAACTCCCTATGCTCCTTTGTTATTATTAATAGGTGCCACAGTATATTTCCTCCACTCATCTGGCATTTTTTTCAATCTTACAATCTTGTTAAACATGTTTTTCAACCAAAATAACCCAAAATCTCCCATACACAGCTAAAACTCTATTAGTATACCATCTGATCCAATGGGCCTTTCTTGTTTCCATCTTTCTCAAAACTTCTTTCACTTCAAACATCCTAATCCTACAAAAGTATCTATGGTATCCAATGTCATTTGAGTTTATGGTCCCTTCTATCCATATGCTCTCAGACTGGTTATCATTTAACAAGTTTTGAAAATTGCATCTCCACCTTTCATTGATGTCATTGTCTTTTACTACTATGGTTATTGCCCTTAATGCATCAAACATAATCTAAGTCTCTGCCCTCCCTCTCTGATGTGGGATGATGGAAACTACCCTAGGATGCAAAATGAGATATCAATTTACGCATTAATTTCAACAATCAATATATAAAATTGAACATAACCATATAATAGATTCAAAATTTTATATTTATAACACGAAGATCCTAGGTTATCATATATGCGTTGCACGAAAATATAAAATAATTCAAAAGTGGCCAAGTATGGACTTCCAATCTAGCATAGGTAGTGCAACAATCACATGGATAAACGATGATGCAATTAAAATTCTGATTTGGGGACAGTTTCACAAAAAATCAGATTTTCATTAGGGTTTTGGGTTTATGAATGGAGATTGAGGATTGAGGTTTTTTAAGGATTCAAAGGATATAGGGATTAGGGGGGTTTGGAGGAAAATAAAAGGGGGGAAACTCCAAACGGGAGCCCACATGTGTCTAGGTAAAGGAGAAGAAATGGAGGAAGGATTGAGTGGGGTTTTGATGAGTTTAGAACGTTGTAATGGAAGGGGAAAGAGAAAGACAAGATAAGAAAAAGAACAACATTTGAAGAAGAGAAAGAGGAAGAATGTGCCTTGGGGAATCCACCACCAAACAAGCTTCTACCCTTCCACAATTCAATTAGAATGAAGGATTTTTCAAAAACCCAAAAACAAAAGGAGGAAAACTCTTTTACACAAGAGAGCTTCTCTCTTTTTTCTTTCTTCTCAATAACACCACTAGGGTTAGACCTCCACTCCCCCTGTGCTTTTGGAATTAAAAATTTGAAACCAGTGAAGGCGTCATCCCTGTGCTTTTGGGATGATAAAAATATAAATAAATAAATAAATAAATAATAATAATAATAAATAAATAAATAATTCTCTTTGATTTGTAATAGATTATTAGCTAATGCCTGTGGGAGTTTTGTGCTCTCATTGCTGGTCCCTTGCCTAGATAAAGGTGAGTTGCATCAGGTTGAGAACCACCATGAAACTTTTGCCATAACTTCCATCATGAATCTTGGCAACATGACTAAGAAAGCTTAGATGGTTTGATTGTGTGCAACGAAGACCAAGAATTATGCTGGTTAGGATTGAGTTGATACAAGTTGAAGGCTTTGAAAGGGCAAGGAAAAGCCTAAAAGGACGTGGGTGGAGGTAGTAAGAAATGACTTGATGCCCTACGGTCTAATTAAAGTTATGACCCTTGATAGAGTGGAATGGCGGAATAAGATTCATGTAGCTGGGATAAAGCTTAGATGACTACGGCGACAACTACGACTTTGTTTTAGTCAATGTAAGGCTAAGAGTGGAAGTTAGATTGTTGATTCTATGGTCTAGCTTGCTAGGGTGTTAGGGATTAAGCATAAATGCTTCATATGTTTTATATTAGTTAGGGACGTGTGCCAGTAAAGAAGCTAGTCGAGGAGAATAGGATTCGTCTTGCAACATGGAATAATAGTAATATTGACAGGTAAGAGTATGGAGTTAGTTGATACAATGAGATGGAGGAGAGTCAACATAACTTGCATTCAAGAGGTCAAGTGAAAATTGGCCAAAACTAGAGATATTAGTGGATATAAACTTTAGTACATAGGAAAGGATTATAATAAAATTGGGATAGGGATATTGGTAGATAAAGATTTCAAGGATAAAGTTGTAGACGTTAAGAGAGCAAGTGATATGATTTTATTAATAAAGCTTGTATTAAGAGAGGAGGTAATCAATGTTATTAGTGCATATGCGCGGCATGTAGGGTTAGAGAATAGAATTAAAAGACACTTCTAGGAGGATATGGATGGACCATGGAATTTCGAACGGAGAGAGGATATTTGTAGGAGGAGACTTAAATGATCATGTTAGAAAAGAAGGTAGAGGATATGAGAGCATACATGAAGGATGTGGTTTTGGGAGAAGAAATGAGATGGGGGAATCTTATCCTTGATTTCACTATGGCATGCAATGTAGTTCTAAGAAACATATACTTTAAAAGGAGATATGAATATTTAATAACTTTCAAAAGTGGATCTTATACAAGCCAAATGGATTTCTTTTTACTCGGGAAAACAAAACAATCAATATGTAAGGATTGCAAGGTTATACTAAGAGAGAGTATGATTTTACAACATAGGTTAATGGTTATGGATGTTTACATTAAGAGATGGAAGAAAAAAGTGATATTAATAGGTGTCCAAAAACTAGGTGGTGGAATTTAAAAGGAGAAAACAATGCTATTTTGAGTGCCAAGCCAAATGGATTTCTAAATAGCATTGTTGAGATGGATGAGTGCCAAGCCAAATGGATTTCATGTTGCCAAGATTATGATGGAAGTTATGGCAAAAGTTTCATAGTGGCTCTCAACCTGATGCAACTCACCTTTAGCTAGGCAAGGGACCAACAATGAGAGCACAAAACACCCACAGGCATTAGCTAATAATCTATTACAAAATCAAAGAGAATTTTTTATTATTTATTATTATTTTTTATTTTTTTTATATATTTTTATCATCCCAACAGTCCACATTGACAGGCACATGACCAACTGGTTGATTGAACATGCCCATGTTCAAGCCTTAAGCCGAATAGGAAGTACACAATGAGCTCCACCTGATGAACACTTGCATACTGTATGAGAGATTTAGGGCTGTCAATGGGCCGGACATGGGGTAGGTCTCAGAATTTTGATTTTTCAGGCCTGAGCCCAGCCCATTGACACCCCTAGAGGGACTCGACCATAGCAATTCGAAAATAGAAGATTGACAATGTATTCCCTAAAAGTAAACTTAAAGATTGATTAAAACAAGGGGGGTGTGTGTGTGTGTAACTTAAAGATTGGTTAAAACAAAATAGAAAATATTTAACTTAAAGATTGATTAAAACAAGTAAAAAATACTTAAGTACCCCTAAACTTAAGTAAAGAGCAAAGCAAGCAAGAGTTGTGCCAAAACTAGGAGCTCCTTCAAACTTAGAAATAGTAAATCTGCGTTCAAAAGGAGTCAAAAAAATTGGCACTCCAAATTTATAAAACAATCAAGTTATCTGCGTGTCATAGTCACCGGCTGGCTAAGAGATGCCCTTTCTTGGCCTCTTGGCCAGCATCCATTCTTATCATTGTGTCATAATCATCAAACAGAAAGGTGTTATAGATTGAGAAAAAAAAATGTACACTATCAACAAAGTTGAAAGCAACCGCACCAGCGAGTTGTTCACTCTGCATAGAGCAGCAGCAGCAGACCCAGCATCTGTGCTATTGATTCTCCTCATTTTTCACATTTGAATCCCTGTGAAGCTCTCTTGCTCTCACAGCCAATGCACTTCGTATGGTGTAAGCCTTCTTCTCAATCAAACACTCCTCCAAGCCAGAGTCATGATAATACTGCGAGCTCTGATGGCGCAACGAGTAATCATCCATTCCATCAGAGAGGGCTGAATAATCTTCCCTCATGAGCAAAACATTGTGGAGGATTGAGCATGCGCCAATACACGCAACAGCAACATTGATCTCCTCTTGTATAGGACACCTCAAGATGCCCCAACCCCTCAAACTTGCAAGGGTTCTGAGGGCAGGCCGACGCATGGACTGATGGGTGGCATTGAAATGGTCTTCAGAAGAGGCATGTGCAGGGCTGGTAAATGGAACCATCAGCCAAGGGAGTAAGGGATAGCCTCCTCCAGCCCCAATTAGGTATTGAGGAATGGCAACCCCATTCAGGTAAACAGGTGGTGAGTTCAAGATATGCCCTGCTTGGATGTCCTCGTACAGAGACGAAGATTTAAGAAGAGTGAAATCCCCCTTGTCACCACGGGAACCAGTCATGATGCTTAGAATCCTTGATTGAGAGTCAACGACGATCTGGGCAGCTATACTTACTTTGAGATTATCATCCCTGAGGACGTCAAAGCGGGCGCAGTCTAAGATGCCACAGCAATTGGGGAAACCAGTGAGGACTTGGAAAGCGGAAGAGACAGATTGGAGGTCAGAAGGGTTGGGGAAAGAGACCCAGAACCTAAAGTTGGTGCAGAGGACTCGACAGAGATGCTTGGTGCAGAACCTGGAGGTGGAGGGGGAAACATGGAAAAGACGGGAGATGTCAGAGTAGGGGGAGCCAGTGGCAAGGCGGAAGAGGCCAATGGCGAGGCGGATGTCAGGGGAGAGGTTGAGGGAGGAACCGATGGGATCACGGCATTCGAGGAGAGGTTCGAGGAGACTGGAGAGCCATTTGAAGGTGGAGGGGGTCATGCGGAAAGACGAGTTGAAGGAATTGGAATCTGAGAGTGGTAAGGACAAAAGGGCATTGGGGCTGTTTGGGATGGAAGGTTGCTGTTGTTCGCAATGGGCGTGGTGGAGATGCAATGACCTTTTCCGCTTTCTAGAGGGAGAGGGAGTGGGAGTGGGAGTGGGAGTGGGAGTGGGAGTGGAAGTGGGAGGGGGAAGGGAAGCAGGATGGTGGTGGGAGAGAAGAGAGATGGAAGCGGCAATCTCAGAGGGG
The DNA here is from genome assembly GCF_029962835.1 of Magnolia sinica. Classification (NCBI taxonomy): domain Eukaryota; kingdom Viridiplantae; phylum Streptophyta; class Magnoliopsida; order Magnoliales; family Magnoliaceae; genus Magnolia; species Magnolia sinica. The sequence continues at coordinate 344,931 of NC_080590.1, read as the reverse complement.
TTGAAGAGAAGGAGAAGATTGAGAAGGAGATGAAAAGAGCTAGTAATTGAAGAAGAAGAAGAAGAAGAAGAAGAAGGGGAGTTGGAGAAAGAGAAGAGGAAGAGAATTAAAACAAGAATCACCTCCGACGTTACGGAGGAAACTATCGCTGCTAACTCTTCCCTCGACCTCATCTTCCCCATTCTTTGTTTTCTTTTTCCTTTTTTTTTCTTTTTTCTTTTTTATCTGTTTTTTTTTTTTTTTTTTTTTCAGTTTTGCCAATCCTCCACCTCCACCTCCACCCTTTCCTTCTTGCTTCGTGTGGATTTGATATTCGATATACACAGCCGCTTGCTCTCCACTGGGAGGAATATCTACCGTCAAAATTATTACATTATTATTTTTTTCTTTTTTTCTTTTACTAAGTCGAGAATTCGGATTTGTAATGCACAGGTGGCAATGTGTATGACATCCAACCAGTTCAACAATTGCACACCAGCTAAATTATTTGTCAAACAAAAAATATGGTTCATCTAATCTAATCGTAATGTAATAAAATACACCACTCAAAATCATCCAACTTCAACTATATCACATTTGATCATTTTGATCAACTTAATTTTGGATGGTAGGGTGCACATATTGAATGGCTTAAAAACCATACATGTACCATGTTGCCTTACTTACTCAACTTCTACTGTTTTGAATAAAAAAGAGTTAACAAGGCATTCTTATAATTTCCTTCCTCAAAAAGCACATGTCGGTTTCTGATTGTCTAAGCATTTTTTTGGTAAAATGTCAATTCTGGAGTAAAAATCATTGTTTTAAAGACAAGTTAAAATAAAATTTTTATCATCAACCAACTACCAGAAAATAATTGTAAAAAGTCTAAAGGGATATTATAGAAAGGAGGAGGAAACAGCATGCACCCTCAACCAAGAGAAGAGGATACCTACATCATGACTGAGGGGACAAGAAAATACTCTCATTTTGGCCCCAGAAGAATAGAAAGCCCATACACCCCAATCCCGGAAGGGAAAAAGGCTCACAACCCCAACTAGAAAAGAAAGCAGAGACGCGCACCCCCGGTTCGGGGAAAGGATTGAAATTAAACTGTCCAAATCATTTAAATTCCTTTTAAAACTAAAATTTGGATGTCTAATCTTTGATTTATGAAAACTAGTTTCTCCAATTTCAATCATTTGATTCTCCTTCACCTTCATTGTCTGTTTGGTTTGGATATCAATCAATCAACCAATTAAAAACATTATGTAAAGTGAAGCCCACTACATGTACTATTTATCTTGTGTTACACATGTCACATGTGCAATATCTGAGCATGTACATCATGCTAGGGCATCAAAGTTTTTTTTTCCTCTCTCGCTTGGGCAAGTTTGTCACCTCCCTTTCCACCCCTTTGGGTTGCCATTTTTATTATTTCTTGGCTCAGAAACTCCCTGATTTTATATAAATCTAGTTCTTTTTTTTTTTTGTTGGTTTTTAAACATCCAATGAATTCTATCTCCCAACTTTTCTTGAACAAAAAATAAAAGATAAAAATTTGCTCCAGTTTTTATTGGGAAATGACAAATGCAGAAAAACATATAAGCCAGCGGGAGCATAAAAACCAAGGAATGAATTCCCTGACAGCCAAACCAGCTCTTTATATCTGGGTGTAACTCCACTATCGATATGCCTAGAGTGATAAATCAGTCCAACCTGTCCTATCTCAGATTTGGGACACAAGGTATTGAATGGTTATATCATGCAGTTTCGTTGCAGAGACTAAAGATTTTTAGATCCAAAGGAGGCCAAATAAGTGAGCTGCGCCCCACTTTTTATCTTTTAACCAGCTTTTTGTCACCCATCAATTGAAAAAAAAAAAAATTTGATCACCTTTTTAGCCTTCCTTTCTTATTTACTATTATTCCAAATGGTTTAACCTACGAATTTCATTTATTGTTATCTTGGATGGTATAACTGAAGTTATGGCCCTTGATGCAGAATAGGATTTGTGTGGCCAACCCGAATTAGTTGGAAAAGGCTTAGATGATGCTGATTTTGAACGGTAGAAATTAATCTCCAATAGGCAGGGCATTTTAGAATACAAATGTTTAAAATTGACCAAATCTTCAAATGTAATGGTAACTGTTGATAAGGTGAATTATGCAAAGGGTCGTGCTTGGCAACAAATGCTGCATTTCTTGAAAAAGCTTTTGGAATAAAGAAAGGAAAGGAAAAGGAAGATGCAAATATGAAGGGGCCATTTGAGAAATTCGATTATCTGCTGGCACGGGTTGTCCTAATGGACCTATCCATGGATTGGCAAGGAAGATAAGAATACAAAAAACAAAAGGCATCGATCACACTATATTCAGCAGGGAGCACAAAGGGCCCAATGATCCAGATCTTTCATCAGGCAATCTCACCGTGGCCTTTATACAAAAATCCCAGGACTGGGCATTCATACTCGTGCTGTTTCCCAATGGTCTTTTCCACACGTTCATGTGTGGATAATTGAATGGACAGTTAAAACTGGGATTGATCAGCGAATGTGTGAAAAGGCCTGTTCACAGTTAACCATTTTCAGGGACCTCATCCTTGAGATGGAATTTGTTGGCATATAAGCCTCCAGATTTTTCTTACATACAACCACATTCATAATAGATGAAAGACCACAGAGAATTGAGGACCCAATCAACCGCCCCAGAACATGTGCAAGAATTTTTTTTACCAGGAGCAGGAACAGTCTGCAGGTCAGATCGATGTGATACTAATCTGTGTTTTCTTTTGTGACGTTGTGCTCTCAGAGACTACTCATCATCAATCATGCACCAATGCAAACATTGCAGGTGACTACTGCAAAAACAACATGGCCTTTGGCAACGGGCACAAAAGAGTTAATAGCAAACTGCAAAAGCAAAGCAAAATATCTGATACAAGGGCCTGCCTTTCGTTAATTCATGATACAGAGCAGTATTTGTATCTCATCATATATAATTTAAATAAATAAGTCAAGAGGTAACTCATGCATTTGATGCTATTTCTCATCCTGCATACGAAATCATCAATGATCACACTGGAAGAGAAACCCAAAGTCTCACACCAGATCAGCAAAACCTCAATGCTGCTTCCAGCTCCTTCTCATCAGCACAGTTATACCCCAGAAGATAAGCTCGTGCTGTCAGGATGAAACAAAGGAAATTGTTTTAGTTAGCATGGTTTGTAAGGTATACTAGAAACTTAACCAGGATGGCTTATTTTGAGAGAGAGAGAGAGAGAGAGAGAGAGAGAGAGGGCGAATCAAAGTAGGGAGACATTATAGCCTCTTACTTAAAAAGGATTCTGGATACAGAAATTGGTGAAATTAAATAAAAAATGATTCTTCATTTGGTCCAAATTTGGGTTGGACGTCCTACACTTGCTCATCTTCTTGATTTTATTTTTTTAAAATTAATGTTTTCATCGTGTCCGGATAGAGAACTTCTACAAAAAAAATTAAAAATTGAAAAACAATATCAAATCTTTAATTCGCTTGCTGTTTGGCTGGCATCATCATGATTGTAATTGACAAATGCCAAACAGAGTTCTTTTGCCAAATATCTGCATTCTTTCCAAAAAAAAAAAAAAAATTCAACTCTGCTTCAAGTGAGTTTAACAGGTCTTTTGTTTAAGGTTATACCAAACTTCAATCTATTCCTCGCAATAGTTGAGGGGGATTCAAGTAATGCCATTTCCTGGGCAAAATCCAGTGGAGGGTGACTAACCTCATGGATGAAGTGTAGAGTATACAGAGGAAAGAATATTTCCTTTTCCCATGTTCAGGAAGAAGCAGACAGATTGCTGATGATCAGGCCAAGGATGGGGCGTGCAGAGATGCTATCCACCTTGATGACAGACCTGTGTAATATTAAGTGTAGGTTTTTCCCCTCGGTTTCAGTCCCCTCCCTATCTTCTGTAATTCCAGTGCAGGACCCTCGTAAGTTTGGTAGTTGGCTCTAAGTGCTGAGACCCTCCTGTTGTATCTTTTCCGCTCTTTTTAATAAATATCTTAAGTTAACCCAAAAAAAAAAAAAATGGTTCTTCTGTTGGAAATCCCAACTACTGAGCATCAAACTTATAAAGCACATTATGATGCTATATGGTAGAGAGTGGGGGAGCAAAAGATTACTACCAGAACAAGGCCTTCAAATAAATTAGTTTTGCTTCATGGCAGAGAGATCAACAATCAAAGGCTTTTTCCTTTGTTAGACAACTGATGGAAAAGTATGGCAAGAACAAATCTATGCGTGGCTTTTATGGATCTAGAGAAAGCCTGTGATGAAGTACCTGGGAAAGTTATCTCACAAGTGCTAAGGGAAGATACACCAACATCATTAAAGACGTGCAAAGAGTGTTGTTATAAGAGTGAGAAATGTTTATGCTAAAAGGGTAAGAAATGTTTATGCTAAAAGACAGATGAGTTCCCTGCAGTGGTGGGTCTTCACCAATGGTTGGCATAAAGCTGTATGGAACTACGGCATAGGTGTTCTGGTTATCCAAGTTAGGAAACCAAGAAAGGTTAGTTCCATGCTCTCAAAAGAGCGCAGTTAGAAAACCTGTTGAGTCACCTACACAAAAAACATGCAATTGGCTATAGGGGGGTCCACAAAGTCAGGTGCTTTGTCAATGGGTCAGGTCAATAAGGGGATAGAGGATATCTTAAAAGAGTCGAGAGTTGACCCATGGCTAAAATTGATTGCTATCATATGCATTCAGTTGGTTACTAGTGTGAAAGAGTGATTCTAGAATTCCATTTATTGGGTGAAGAACAAGATCGCATAATCTTGAAGATAGTGTCGAGACTAAATTTTTATTTTCCTATGCATCTAAAGAAGTTAATGATGTTCTCGACAATCCTGCTTTCCTAAGTTGACGCAAACAACTAACCACTTGCTCTAAAGCTCGAACTAATAGAGCACCTTTATCTCATAGTCCAGGCCCCACATCCCACAGGTTAGGTCCTCGGCCGAACTCCCCTCGTGAGCCCCACATCACATGGGTTGCCTCACACGGGCCACTAGCCTCACATGAGCCACCCGCCTCACATGGGCCACCCACCCCAAGTGTACCCTCGCATTCCACAGGCCACCCCACTCAAGCCTGGTGTGAAAATGCCCCTGCATTAATCACCCCCGGTGAGAAGTCTCAAACACGAGACCTTCTGCTCTGATACCACTTTGACGTAGGACAACTAACCACTTGCTCTAAAAGCTCGAACTATAAAGCATGGCGAATCAATCTCTTTATCTCATTAGCCCAAGCCCCACATCACATGGGTTACGTCCTCGGTCGAAACCCCCCTCGTGGGCCCACATCACATGGGTTCCGCCTTACATAGGTGGGGCCTGCCTCACACAGGCCACCCACCCTGAGTGTGCCCCTGCATCCCACAAGCCACCCCACTCGAGCCTGGTGTGCAAATTCCCTTGAATTATGAGTTCAATGAAAAAGTTAAATAAGTGGCATTCAAGATAGCTTCTTCTGGCTCTCTTTATTCCTCCTATAATACAAGTATCTATATTTTAATTTGTGTATGTATATGTTTTTTTTTTTTTGAAACATAAGAGATTTTATTAGCGGGATAGTAAAGGCCACCCAAACATAAAAAATGAAAACATTAGAAAAACAATGAAAAAGAGAAAAGAAGGAAGAAAAACTAAAAGAAAAGGAAAATAAAAGAGATACAGAGGCTACACCCCGGCCACCGGCCTAATCACATCGCCCAATCCCTGAAGAGAATCAACACCTTAGAGAAAACAACCGCTGAAGATCGACCCTCGTTTCTAAAAACGCAGTTGTTTCTCTCCGCCCAAACTGCAAGCAACATGCCTCACCACTTTCTCTTGCCAATTACTCCACCATCCTCAGCATGCCAAGAGCGGAACAAAGAGTCAAGAGGAGGCATGACTTAAGAAACGCCTGCCCAATGGAGGACACTCCACCAAATATCCGAGATAAAAGGACGATGAATGAAGAGGTGGTCCCCTGTCTCCTCGTTGTTGAGACAAAGGAGGCAGATATTCGGCATGATCATTCCGTTTTTCCTAAGATTATCCACAGTCAAGATTATGTTGCTTCCTGCTAACCAGCCGAAAGCCGCCACCCTTGGGAGAGTTTCGTAGGACCGAATAGCTCCCGTATGGTAGCAAGCAGGAGATAAGACGAAAGCCAGAAGATAATTATAGTAGGATTTGACGGAGAAAGTACCATAATTGGATCTCTTCCAAATCAAAGAATCCTCTTTCAAAGGATCAGGGTGAACACCCTGCAAAAGACAAAAGAGCGTAGTAAGGTCAACAATCTCTTTATCATTGAAATTTATTCTGAAAAGAGGAATCCAGACTCCTCCCAATCCATTGTGAAAGAAACAATCCTTCACAGGGACATTCTGATTTTGACATGAGGAGAACAAAGAGGGGAATCCTTCCGCCAGTGTGGTGGAACCGCACCATTGATCTAGCCAAAATATGATCCTATTACCGTCGCCTAGGGAGAAACAGATATTAGAGTGAAAAGATCCAAAGAGCTTGGCAATGTTCTTCCACAGGAAAGAAGATATGCACAAGGACGATTTGAGAGTCCACCAACCACCACTATTTAGCAGTTATGATTTGTCTCCACAAACTATTGGGCTCATTCCCAAAGTGCCACAGCCACTTCGAAAGAAGGGAAATATTGAACATCTCTAGATTTTTAATGTTCGCACCCCCTACACTGATAAGGGTGCAAACCTCCTCCCAATTGAGTAAAGGGTGTTTGAGAGAATCATTATTTCCTTGCCATAAGAATTTTCGATGGATTCTGTCAATTTGAATATGACTGATTTGGAGCAGAGAAAGAGAAAGAAAAAGAATAAGAGCATACTCAAGAGGGAAGCTTTGATCAGGTTTATTCTGCCTCCAAGAGATAGCGTGTCCAGCATCTAGAAAGAAAGCTTCATTTCGATCCTATCAAGGATGCTATCCCATGGGGGGGGCTTACCTATACAGAGAGGGAGACCCAAGTACAACGTAAGAAGTGATCCAACCTTACACCCAAAAGAATCAGCAAATGAGGCAGCACCCTCCTAGGATAGGTTAATTCCTATCATCTTTGATTTAGGCCCGAGACAACTTGGAACTAGCATATGGTCATACTAAGAAAGGTGGTCTTGGATTCATCCGCGTCGCAAAACAATAAAGTATCATCAGCGAATTGTAAGTGAGTTAAGCAGAGAGGGAAAATTCTAATGGGAAATCCCGTAAAACCCCCCACTTCTTGGCCCCTAAAAAGCATTCCACTAAGGGCTCCCATACCAAAACAAACAGGAACGGAAGAGGAGATCCCCTTGATGGAGCCCTCTTGAGGCTCTAAAGAAACCAAAAGGGGATCCGTTAAAACTGAGAATTTTGGAGACGAAATACAAATTCTCATCCATGCCCTCCAGATTAAGCCAAATCCCATCCTCTGAAGCATGTAGTCCAAGAAAGACCAGTCGACATGATCATAAGCCTTCTGTATGTCAAGTTTATAAAGAATTCCCGATCTTTTGTCCCTTGCACACGAGTCCAGACATTCATTGGCAATAAGAACGGAGTCTAGAATCTGTCTGCCTTCCACGAAGGCAAATCGACAAGGAGAGACAACCTTAGCTATCACCTATCTGAGCTGATTGGCCAGGATTTTGGACAAGATTTTGTAGGGACCCCCCACCAGGTTGATAGGATGAAAGTCCTTAATTTTTTCAGCTCCTTGATCTTGGGGATGAGGGCCAGAAAGGTATTACCCATCTCTCAGGAAAGTCTCCTATCATGAAATAGCTCTAATATGAAAGCAAAAAAGATCATCCTTGAGCAAATCCCAAAAAGCCTTTAAAAAACGCAATGGGAAACCCATTGGGACTAGGGACCTCATCACTTCCAAGCTCCCATATTGTAGATTTCTGCTCCTCTAGGTCAGTTGGTCTTTCTAGAAACATCACTTCTTCTTTCGAAATACGTTGGAAAAGCAAATTATCAAGTCTTGGCCTAGACACATCATCAGCAATTAGAAGTTGGGAATAAAACTGAACAATGGAATTGCAAATGGCATATGTATCAGAAACAATCTCATTGTCAATCTCAAGAGAAGCAATAGAATCAATTATGGATGTAGTACTAGCATAACTATGAAAGAATTTAGTGTTCCTATCCCCCTCCTTTAGCCACGATGCTCTGAATCGTTACGGCTCAAATTTGGTGATAAAAGGCACACTTAATAGATGGTTAGGATTGTTCAACCAATATTAATCTAGTTTATGTTGTTTTTTATGTCTTATATCATGTCGGAAATAGGGCCTGACAATGCCATCGATAAACTGTTTGATGCCGCCTTCGATGGCATCGAACAGTGCTCGATCCGAAAGAGATTTTTCGAATTTTCGTCAGTTGATCATTGAACTATCAAGGTACTTTTTCAATGCCATCGGAGGGTGTTTGATGACATCAAAGGAAATGTTCGATGCCATTAAACATAGCATGATGCAATCAAGAATTAAATACCTATTTTTGACGAATTTCTGAAAAATGGCCCACCGAGCTTTGATTCAAAAAAATCTGTAATATAATGTGTTTTTATCTGAAATATCTAGCTAAGGTTGGTCGAAATTAGTAGTAGAAGGAGTAAAAACAGTTTGGAAGCAAGAGGTTTCAAAAAAAAAGCAAAAAATGAGCTGAACAATGGAATTGCAAATGGCATATTTATCAGAAACAATCTCATTGTCAATCTCAAGAGAAGCAATAGAATTAATTATGGATGTAGTACTAGCGTAACTGTGAAAGAATTTAGTGTTCCTATCCCCCTCCTTTAGCCACGATGCTCTGAATCGTTGCCTCCATTTAATCTCTTCTTCTTTTAATCTAGTGCAATAATCTGCAGACAGATTCAATCTCAAATAAACATCTTCTTCGGACAAGGGATTAACCTCTTCCTTAACATCCAGCTCATGAATGGCCGCAAGTTTCTTAAAAAGAATGAACTCTGGCTGCCTTTCTATCGTAAAGGATTACCACCAACCAGAGACCATGTCTCTGAATCCTTCAACCTCGAGCCACACCAGTTCAAATCTGAATGGCTTTGGGCCCCAATTCAGCTCGGTTTCCAATAAAATGGGAATATACTCAAAGATAGGTCTGGGCAATCCTCTTTGATGAGCAAAAATGAAGTGGGTGATCCAGCCTTGGGAGACAAGAAATCTATCAAGGAGGGACCTCACTAGAGGGTTCTTGTAGTTACACTATGTAAAGTTCACTTCCCCCATTGCCAGGTCCACCTTCCTCTCATATGAAAAGCGGATCACATTAAAGTCCCCTCCTATTGGCCAAGGGAGGTTCCACCTATTAGAGACCACAGAAAGCTCAAGCTGGAAAGGAGCGAAGGGAGGGCCTATAACGACCATAAACGCTAGAAAAGATCCAACGGAAGCCCGAGCCGATCTCTCTGAACAACACATTAATAGTGAAAAGGCCCACCCAACAGTCTTCTATGGCTCGGCTAAAAGGATCCCACATGAGCAGAATCCCTCCTTCCGAACCAGTGGAATCCAGAGCCACCTAATCCCTATTCTTTCTACGCCAAAGGCAATTGACAACACCTCTATTCACTGAAGACAACTTAGTTTCCTGCAAAACAATCAACTTAGCTTTGGAACGAACACACATATCTCTAACCTGGAATCTCTTCTGAGGGCATCCCAACCCCTTAACATTCCAAGAAAGGACCTTCATTGGGGAACCTTGGTAGCCCCTCTCCCTTCTCTCACCTGGTGTAGAATGGCTTCCTGCAAACATTCCTGATTAGCACCCAAATTGTATAATTCCCTATTGAGGAGTTGAGGGACTTGGAAACCCTCCCCCGGAATCCCTTCCACTGTCACTCACAACCCTTTCTCAACCACTAGTTTAAACAACGCTAAGTAGTCCTCGTTTGAATATCCAAAAACTACTCCCAAGAATCTACCAACATGACCCACCACCTCTCGCACCGACCTCTTCTTCTTGTTTTTGCCCCTACCAAATTTTGCAACAATTCCCCTGAAATTGGAGCAGACGAGAGGGCCCCTCTTGACAAACCGGAGGGAGATTAGCCAAGAGAGACGTTCGTAGGGGAGGAACAACCGTCGCATCCTCTAACGACTCTGTCGCCTGGACTGACCCAGGCCGAACCTGCAATGGGGAATCATTAGGAACAAGGATCAAAGTGAGCGAGCCGACTGGGTCGGGCACAGGACCACTGTCGATCACTACAAGAAGGCTATAGATGTGGATGAAGTTAGAGGGGGAGGAAGGGGGAGTAGAGAAAAGTTCCTGAGACTGGGGGCGGACAAAGAGGGGATAAGCTCCTCTCTGGAGCCTCAACATTTTGCAACGTCGAGGAGAAAGTCGGAGATGAGGGTTTAAATGAGGCAGCATCTAAGAAAATGGACTCTTCCTCTAATTCTTCTTCTTCAAAAAGGTCTTGTTAATGGTGAATAGGGGGCTCTGACTCTAAATGTCTTAGTCGGGTCTAAATCTCCACTAGGCTATGAAGACGAAGAGGCTCTATCTACAAGAGATCGTATGCACATGCAGGAGAGGGATTCCAATCAGAGCAACGTGCGATTCACCTCTAACATCCTTCCCTTTCACCTGTGTCTCGGGAAGCGGAAGAGTAGACAGAGTAGGGGCTTGCATCATGTCATCTAGAGAGTCAACGCAAGGAGGCAAGGGCCTCGAGGGATCCATGTGGCGACTATCAAGCGTATAAGGGGATAGCTCTCTGCTCAAGACAAGAGGGGAAAATTTCTTAGGATCCGGCCCCATCCATTTTGAAAAGGACTCATGAGAAGAGACAGGCCCTGCTAATTTAAGAGAGCTCAACACCGGCCACGAGATATCATGCGATAAATTGATAAAGGTTTCTCTTATCCGCACCTGGTGGATATCTGTCAGAAGTGCCAAAATATCTTCGAACATATGTCAGCAAGGAGTGGAGTTATCAACCTTCCTTGCATAACACGGCAGAGAATCGTCTCCACACGTTTGAGGCAACTTCGAGTGTAGTCCGCTAAGCAAATCCGATGGTGTGCCACCTTCCATGGTGGACACCGGGGACAGAGACACAGGAGGTCAGAGAGAAGTGAAGGAACCCGCAAACCCGACTCCCTTTGGATTCAGATTTCCAAAGTCAACTGCCCTACCTGAACCCTGAGACACTGGGAATCTCCACCCCTCTTTCGTTTGATCAGAATTCTGGCGTAGAGGAGATTATCCCATCTTGTTTGATTGAAGACGATAAGGAAATTAAGGTCTCACCTCAAAATGGGGCGGGGACACCCTGTTTTGTCAAACAAAATGATCAAGGAATTAAGGTTCGCCTCCAAATGGGACGGGGACACCGTGTTGTCAAAAAAAAATGATAAAGGAATTAAGTATCGGAATGAGAGAGAGAGAGAGAGAGAGAGAGAGAGAGAGATGTTTGATATTAAAAAATATGGGAAACTAAACTATTTTTCTCTGGATTAACAAATGAAGGTTGAAAACTGGTATTTTCCTCTCACAATGGAAGCATGCACCACCTGATGCTCTATCAAGCAATTGGATGTCAGCTTGCAAACCATTTGAATGTTTACTAGAATAAAACCAAGGTTTAGCAAATGATATGAAGGGAGAAGAAGTAGATGCAGTGAAAAGAAGAGTAGCTGAAAAAGTAGATTCTGTATATAGGTCACTCAGAGAAATTATAAGAAATTCAGAACTGATTCCCTTCCATTGGCTCAGGAAAGTTGGACATCCTGCCACATTCATCTTCTTCTTGTTATTATTTCTTAATAAATCACATAAATTACAGCACAAGCAATAAAAATTCTGCTTAGTTGACATACAAGAATGAAGTAGCAAATTCAGGACAAGCAGGGAAAATTAAAAACAGCCAAAGCTTTTACCAAATCGGCCAGATCCCATGAAAGGCTCTGGATCATCCATTACACCTCCTTGTTGTTGTTCCTGAAATTTTGGGAAATCGAGAATCAGAAATTAAAGCATTTCACTATGCTTCCAGGTTTCTGCAGGAATAATGAGGAAAATAGAATAAAGTTAGATGGTTTGGTCATGTGCTACGGAGACCAAGAACGGCACCAGTTATGAGTGAATTGGCACAAGTTGATGACTCCAAAATGCAAAGGGAAGGCCCAAGGACGTGGATGGAGATGGTAGGAAAAGACGATGACCTATGGTCTAACTGAAGGTCTGGCTCTTGATAGAGTGGAATGGCAGAAAAGGATTCATGTAGCCAACCACAATTAATTGGGATAAGGCTTAGATGACGATGATGATGATTTGGTGCAGTTCCTCCCACTCCATGCCTTCTGGCCATGTTTAAGCACTGATCAACAGATATATATTACTGACAATGAATTTTTATCCAAAAGTAATTATTAGTGGATCATCTTTCCAGCTGTTATGACTTAATATCAGGGATATGGAGGAAGATTTTTTATATATTTGAGTTGTATGGACCATGCCAAGATATTTCAAAGAGTTTGTGCAACCATGGAACTGAGGTCCTAAAGGTCAAATAAGCGGGTTCTTCAGCAGCTCTCATCACTAGAGGCAATCTGGTTCATCTGGAAGGAACACAACAATAAGACTTTCAATAATAAGTCCGAGTCACTGTAGGCAGTCTACTGTAAGGCTAAGGGTAGCATGTTATTATAGGCATTGGGGCTTTCCTTGTTTAGGGATGTAAGGGAAGAAATGCTAGATCCCAGGGGTGCCTTTATTTGAGTTCTGTTTGTGGGGTCAAGGGATGATCTCTCATCATCCATTCCTCTGTTTCTTTGCTTCTTTTGTTCCATCATCTTGCTTTTAATTCGAAAACAAAATATTTTCTCCAAAGGTCTACCTGCTCACCACTGAAATTCCATCACCACTTCAAAAGCAGCACCAAGTTTTTTCTCTAATCCTACCAATACTAATTCCTGTCTCCTTAGGAAATTGTACATCATCCCAGTTGACAAGATGAAAATCCAGCTCGGTCCAATAATTTGCCGATCCATGGGAATGATATAAACAGTTTGTCCTCCCAAAATGTCTGAAATAGAGGTATAAGTAGCCTCTTTTTTTCTTTTTTGTTGTTTTTCTTCTTCTTTTGTTTTTTGCTTGTATCCCTATTTCCTTGTTCATTTGTTACCATGTGTTCTCATCTTTCTAACAATCTAGATTAATAATCTATATACATAAGGAAAATGAGTAAAGAAAAAGAAGAAGAAGAAGAAGAAAAAAAAAAAGAAAAGAGTACTGATGGATATATCCCACGTATACATGTTTCTCCCCATCTCATTTTTTTTCGCACAATTTAGAATATTGGGATGGTCAATTTTCGTTCTTCTTTTTTTCACCCCATCTCCCCCCTTTCCGAATGAACCGAAGGAATGTCTTGTTATGATCTGTATTGCATCCTTGTCTTATCCTTTCCTTAGAACTAATCTGCTATAATACAATTTTCCCCCTCCCATCCAAAGAAAATCAATAACTAGAGGCCTTGACTGTGCAGGAAAATACTGATCATGACAAAATTTGAAAATAAAGGATATTTAGTATTTAGAGGAAGGAATAGTGGTCATCGTCGTCATCATCTTTAAATGGTAGACTGGCAAAAACTTTACAATCGGCTGCCCACTGAAATCAACCTTCCTCTTTCACTGGCTCTTGAAACCAACCATGGCAGAGGATCACATTGACGCCACTCATGCCAGCATGGTCCCACCCAGTGTTGAACTCCAATCCATGTATTACATGCACACCCCAAAGGGTGATCAATATAGCTTTACCCAAAAAAAAAATCAATATGGGCCGATACTCTGCACCATGAAAGCAACCATAGGTGTCCCACAAATTTCTTATAGAACATTCAATTAATCTAGGCAACCAATAAATGCCAAGCAAGTCAATATTAGAGAATCAATCAGTTTCATGTCATTGGTCGATGTTGCTTCATCTCATTTTACAGAAACCACCATAACTTTCATTTTTCTTAAAGATGGAAACCAAAATAACAATGACGGCATGATGAGAAAATGATAAAAAGAATTCCAAAATTTTCAAACCAAAAAGACAGCCAAGGTAAAAGATCAAGCAAACATAGGCCTCAGCAAATAGACAAGTCATAAATAAATTAAATAAATGAAACAAGCAAAGCATGATCCTAGTTCACCCCAATGCATGAAGAAAGGAGAAAACAAACACGAGAAGTAAATGAGTTCACTGTAAAGGGTTTAACTCACAGCATCTGTTTCCTCTTCAGATGGCAACAGCAATCCATCAAAACAGTGCCCTGAAATTGTACAGACCAAAAGCCCATTGGACGGATCCCAAACAACTTCCCGGCATGTGTCATCGCAGACTGCAAAAAAACACATGATGCACCAGTAAGAAAGCAACTTGTGCCATAAAATCAGTGAATGAAATGAGGGGGTAGCTTAATATTGCTAAGGTGAAATTGTTTTCTACCATGAACACGTCCAGTCTTCTCACAGAGAAAGACATCTCCAATTTGAGAGTAACAACATGTCTCCCCAGAGCAAGCATGGTCAGCAACTACCTCATCAGTCAACCCTCTGCTACTTCTCCAAATAGACACTTGATCAGCAACTGTCTTGTCGAGAATTATGCGATCATCGTTCACCTTCACATGTTAAAAGATGATTAATGATGACCAGTGGAAACCTTATGTACGTCAGAACCATTAAACTTCCACAGAACAGGGCATCTGCATTCTTCTTTTACTTGGGACAGTAGAGGAGCTTGGCTTCTCTTGGCTGCCTGCATTTGGACGTAATACTCCTTGAACTCAGATGGAGTGTTCTTAACAAATTCGGCCATGTCCTCTTCATCACGCTGCAACAAAAGTCACACTCAGAAATAAGGAACCATATTCTGGATTCAGCCACAGTAACCCAACACAAACCTCAAATAAAAATAAAATATGTCCAATCAAAAAATTCCAAAGGTTGGTAGGGGTTGCCCTTCCAACTGAACTGAACTTGGTCACTCTGTATCTGACATGCATGTTGAATTCTAAACCCTTTCTTTCACTCTGAAAGACCAGTTAAGTATTTCCTGAACAGTGAATCCAAAACAGATATGGGACGAATAAATACTGGGTCTAAAGCATCTAAAGCCTTGAAGAAGAAGCAGATGTATCATTTTGCAGCCTGTAATTTCAAGGGAAAATGCTACAGGATAAATGGTAACATGCCTCGCTTTTGAGTAAATTGTCCCTGTTCACACAATTTACTGGTGATCGAATCACTTTTATTAAGGCAGTGCACCCAAACACCCCAATATATCTCCTGTTTCTGCTAAGATGCCTAGACTCAGTAACAGCTAAAATTGAGTCAATTACGAAAAAAAAAAAAAACATATGCAATGATAGAGAAGATCGTGACAGATACCATCTTGTGAGGTGGGAAAAAGTGTGCAAACCAATCAATCAAGGCAGATTAGGCATTAGATCAATTAAGTAGGTTAGTTTAGCTCTTCTTGCTAAATGGTGGTGGAGACTAGGAAATGTGAAGGCCCCTATTCTTCAGAACGAGCTGATTGCAAAATATGGTTTATCGGCTAATGAGTGGGACATTAACACTGCCTCTCGCGGGCATGGATCAGCAATATGGAGAGTGATATCCTCAGTCAATCACGAATTTGAATACACATTAGATCCAGGATGGGTGTAGGTGAGTGACAGAATCCAATTCTGGGAAGGGAGGCGGTGTGGCGAAGAGCCCTTGCATCAAATGTTTGAATCTCTGTTTGTTGATATGCAAGTAACAGTCAACGAGGGATTTCAGAGGGATATTGTAAAGCAGTTTGAAACCACACCTTTCAGATGAAATCTCAGAGATAACGAAATCTCAATCTTAGTTCAGCTGCTGTCCCTTCTGGAAGATAGTTTACATCCCAAGGAATGGTTATGAAATAAGAATATGGGAGACAGAAACCACCAGCACTTTCTGTGTCAAATTCTTTCACAAGACCTAATTATCAGGGAATCCATCGAGTGGCCTGCGATTGTGTGGTCAGGTGAAGCTTCATTAAAAGTCAGCACATTTTGTCGGCGAGCCTGCTTGGATAAGATCCTTAATGCTAGATCATTTAAGGAATAAAGGTATTCCTTTCCCAACAGGTGTTCGCTCTGCTACACAGACGAAGAATCAGTGAACCATTTGTTCCTTCACTGTTCCTATGCTCATCAAGTCTGCTTCCAGACCTTCCAGAATTTTGAAGTAGCTTTGCAATCCCAGAGTCAGCCAGAGATCTGTTTGCAGGGTGGAGGTCGCTGCTTGGGATCAGGTGGGGAGAGTTGTGTGGAAAAACATTAGTTATTTGGAGTATATGGTTGGAAAGAAAATCTTTGGAGGAAGATCTAAACCTGCCAGCTATGTCTTTTTCAGCAGACCTGACAGAAATGTGGATTGGTGCAAACAAAATAAAAAGGTGAAAGGTGTCTCCTCTCAAATTCTGAATTCCATTTGGGCAGAATCGATCAGGTGTGGATGGAACCCAGTTCCAGTTTTGAGCATATGGCAATGTCCCCCTGACAGACACTATTAAGTTGAATTTTGATATAAATTTGCTAGGAAACCCAGGCCCTGGAGCAAATGAAGACCTTATCAGAGACCAGAGGTTTGATTCCAGAGCAATTCCCGAAGCATGTGAGGACAAAATCTTCAAATTTCGCTGAGGCATCTGCACTGTTGGACGGTATAAAATTGGTTGTTTCTGGCAATTTCAACCCATTTTTTTTTAAAGGATAACTGGGATTTTGTAAATAAAATAAAGAGGTACAAGAAAGAAAACAAGATCTGCTGAGGTAGCAGAAACTTAACAGCCTAGGAATATCATGTCATAGTCGTTCAGACCATGTACATTGACCGCCCATTCAAAAATCAGATTTTTGGCCCTAGAACACACAGCTTGAACTGAAGAAGACCTTTCGTTGAAGCATCTGTCATTTCTTTCCTCCCAGACTGACCACCAAATGGCGAGGATCACCAGTCTCCAAATACGCATTCTAAGTTTTCCTAACCACACCACCTGTCTCCGGCAATTTCAACCCATTTTAGTTGAAGGCAACTCTAGTAATGCAATCAGCTAGATGAGCTCTTAGAAGATGCCCTTGGAACATAGCAAATCTGATTGAGGAAGCCAGAGATTGTGTTCCCCCATTTCCTCAACCTTCTTTCATGTTCATCGGGCAGCAAATGAGGAGACAGATACGCTTGCAAAAGACTTCTCAGACAATGGAGTGACATTTCACATGGTTGACTCTCAGTGTGATTTGTTTCCAGTTTATTCTTCATTTCTGTTTCTAGGACCCAGGTTAAGGGTTGTGTTTTGGTTCCCTTTGTCTGTTTCTTCCAAGTTTTGTTAGGAGGCAGTGTGCTGTTTTCGCAGCCTTTTTGCTTCTTTTAATAAAATCTTACCATTCACCAAAAAAGAAAAAGAAACAAAACAAAAAAAAAAACAAAAAAAAAAGCCTCGCCCTTGGATCAGATATTGGATTCCAAATCTGCGGTCAAGTGGAGGAAAACGTAGCACTTTGAAGTTTCTGTAGAGATAGAGATGTACCTGAATATAAAGCTTCTTCCAAGCACACTCACGTAACTTCCCAGTAGGTGATGACAGACCCCACCTCATACAATAACTGCACAAAAATTAAAAAAATAATAATAAAAAAAAAAAAAAAAAAATTTGAAGGATGCCAACATAAAAATGCAATAAAACAATTATTTAGACCCACAAGGTACAGAAACAACTTGTCAATTTGCTGGGAGTGAAGTACGTTAAATAACAAGCAGCAGTGGTTAATTTGGACACAATGACAAGTTTTTTTTATTTTTAAGATGATGCAAACTTACTAGGGCCAGAGACGAAAGAAAAGGAGCTACACAAACAAAAAAGAAAAGAAAAAACAAAACCAAAAGAAAAGGGGAAAAAAGAAAAAAGAAACAACAAACCCCCAAAACCCCACCCTAGATCAACTTTAGGAAATCAGTCATACAACAATAAGAAACCCCGATTAATCACTCCATCCGCAGAGCTACCCTAATTATGAAAGACTCAATTATTCCTTTCCAGCCAGATTGACCATAAAATTGCCAAAAAGGCAAGCCTCCGTCTACGGATACCAAAACAGCCTCCCTATCCACCATGACAAGATCGAAAAAAAGCATCTATCAAATCAAGCATCACCAAAGAAACACACAAAAATCAAAGGATGCCAAACACAGCACCCTAGAGGAGCAATGAATGAAAAGGTGATCCAGAAACTCCGTTGCACTCGGAAAAAGCAAGCAAGCATGAGGAAGCACTAAGGATCTTTTGCGAAGGTTATTAATTGTTATGATCCTTCTTCAACAAGCCAAGCGAATGCAACAATTTTTGGAGACCCATAACACCATATGTTACTTGTGCAATGCCCCCCAAAGACTCAGACTAAGAGAAAAATAGGTATAGAGATCGGACCCAAAACCTCCCAGATTTCCCCAAATGCCATGCGAGAGAGAGTCCTTCACACCTGGCGATATCAAAATACCCTATAAACCAGACAAATGAATGAGCAGGCTATCAAATTCAGAGTCATGTAAATCCCTACAACTGGAGGAGGGGGGCTAGACACCCTGGCCATCCAAGGATGATGCACAATTGGGGACAAATATTAGCTACCCGGTAGAGATTAGCCCGATCCCAAAAGGACAATCTAAGCGAGGAATCCCCACAACAAATATCCTCCCAAAACCTTACCATAGATCCCTCCACCAAAGTGAAATTGAACCTTTCAAGCACCTTAGGGGCCACTTGGGTCACAACTTTCCAAAGAGGTGTGGCTCGATAAATAGAAGATTTATTATCCACCAACCCATGGGTCCAAAACCATACTTGGCAGCAATGATTTTCCTCCACAAACTAGAATCTTCGACAACAAACCGCCAAACCCACTTACCTAGTAAAGCGGAATTAACAAGCTTGAGCTGCCTAATCCCAGCTCCCCCTTCATCATAAGGGCGACAAACATCTTTGTAATTCAGGAGGTGAAATTTGCCTTTGGAGGCACCTTCCTGCTAGAGAAAATTCCGACTAAGCTTATCAATACACTCAAGCATAGCCTTAGGGCACTGAAATAAGGACAAAAAGTAAAGAGGAAAATTGGACATGGAAGATTTAATGAGGTTAGCCTACCCCAAAGGGAAAGCCGCTCACTCTTCTAGGGGCCAAACTTCATCGCCATACTCTCCACCCCTGTCCCAAAGATGACCCGTAGGCTTACCCAAGCACAAAGGCAGGCTAAGATAAGAAAGGGGAAGGTCCCACCCCACAACTGAAAAGCTAGAGACCTCATGAGAAATATGAATCCCAAGGATTTCACTTTTGAATAAATTTATTTTAAGCCCTGACGCAACCTCCAACCAACTGTCTAAAATCCTAAGATTGGCCACCATAGATTCCTCAGCCTCGCAAAACAAGATGGTGTCATCTGCAAACTAAAGGTGGCTAATCAACTAAGGAAATTTAGACACGGACACTTTTAAACAACCCCACCAATTGCCCTCTAGACAACATTCTACTCAAAGCTTTGGAAACAAGCAAACAAAAAAAGAGGGAGATAGGGGATCTCCTTGCCAAAGGCCCCAGGAAGATTTGGAAAAACAAATTGGGAACTATTAATAAAAACTAAAAAAGAAGTCGAGGAAACAAAGCATTAAATCCATCGTCCCCATTTATCACCAAAACCCATCCTCCACAACATATAATCCAAAAAGGACAATTCAACATGGTCAAACGCTATTTCTAGATCCGATTTACAAACCACGCCCTTAATACACGATTTGTCACAAGAATCCACACATTCGTGAGCAATAAGGGCACTATCGATAATTTGCCTACTAGATATAAAAGCACTTTGAAAGGGCGAAATCACTTTAGGCAACACCACCCTAAGCCTTTGACTAGGAACTTTAGAAATAATATTACACGGGCTACTAAGAAGGCTAATGGGTCTTAAAAAAATTAGTTGGTCCACACCATTGATCTTAGGGATGAGAGCTAAGAAAGTGCAGCCCAATTCCAAGGAGATCCTAGTGGAATCAAAGAATTCCTCAACAAGAGCTATGAGATCCAATTTCACCATGTCCCAGAAGGACTAAAAGAAAGCCAAGGAAAATCCATCTGGCCCCAGGGCTTTGTCCCACCCAAAGTTCCACACGGCTTCCTTGATTTTCTCAATTTCAATAGGCACTTCAAGATTATTAGCCTCCTCCGAAGAGAGGCAATCAAAAGGCAAATTATCAAGAATATGCCTCTCTCGACCCTCACCTGAAAGAAAATAAGCATAAAACTTTACAATGGACTAACAAATGGGCTCTCTATATCAACCCTTTTATCGGTAACCATAAGAGAAGATGCAATTGACCCTAGCTCTAGTGTTGGCTATCCCTTGAAAAAATTTGGTGTTTTTATCACCATCTTTTAGCCAAAACCGCCCGCGAGTGCTAGCGTCGTTTGATCTCTTCCTTTAACCCTAGAAAGATAATCAGAGGATAACTTGGCTATGAATAATTTCTCCACTTTCGAAAGAAAACCACCTTCCTCCTTGACGTCCAGAGCTTGAACCTCTCTTAGCATCACATCTATCTCGTGCTCCCGGATATTGAAGACTTCCCATTTCCAAGAGACAATCTTGACCTTTAGAAGCTTCAACTTCTTTAAAAGAACATAGCCAACACGACCTACAACTTCAAAGGAGGACCATCAATCAGATACTAGGGACAGAAACCCCTCAACTTCGAGCCAAGCCAGCTCAAATCGAAAGGGATTGGGACCTAGTTGATCTCCTCAAACTCCAAAAGAATAGGGCAATGATCAAAAACTGGTTTGGGAAGGCCTCCCTAGCGGATCAAATGGAACTTTTGAACCCACCCTAGGGAAACCAAAAACATGTCCAATACGGACATGGCGGAAGAGGCATGGCCATTCGACTAGGAAAACTTAATACTCTCCATCAGAAGATCCACTAATTCATGCTTTAGGACCCATTCGGAAAAACCGCGCATGCTCCTGGAAACTGCCTCCATGCAATTTCTCGTAGGCAAGACGTTAAAATCTCCGAAAGCAAATCAGCATAAAACTTTATAATGGACTGACAGATGGACTCTTTATATCAACCTTTTTACGATTAACCATTGAAGAAGAGATGAAATTAGCCCTAGCTCTAGTGTTGGCTATCCCATGAAAAAATTTAGTGTTTCTATCATTGTCCTTTAGCCAAACTACCCACAAGCACAAGCACCATTTGATCTCTTCCTCTTTACCCTAGAAAGATAATCAAAGGATATCTTTCGATAATTTCTCAACTTCTGAAATCAAGCCACCTTCCTCCTCAATGTCCAAAGCTTGGATCTCTCTTAGGATCTCATCCATCTTGTGATCCTGAATATCGAAGACTTCCCATTTCCAGGAGATGTCTTGGCCTTTAGAAGCTTCAGTTTTTTTTAAAAGAACAACGCTGGCGCGACCTACAACTTCAAAGGACCACCAATCAGATACTAGGGACCGAAACCCCTCAACTTCGAGCCAAGCCAGCTGAAATTGGAAGGGATTGGGACCCAATTGATCTCCTCAACGGCCAAAAGAACAGGACAATGATCAGAAACAAGTTTGGGAAGGCCTCTCTAGCAGGTCAAAGGGAACTTTTGAAGCAACCCTGGGGAAACCAAAAACCTGACCAACAAGGACACGGAAGGAGAGGCTTGGCCATTCACCTAGAAAAAAGTAATACTCCCCATCGGAAGATGCATTAGCTCATGCTTTAGGACCCATTCCGGGCAACCACACATGCTCCCAAAAACCCTAACTTCATGCAATTTCCCGTAGGAAAAACAGACAACATCCAGCCCATTCTTGAAATAAACAACTTGCACACACTTCCTATCCTAAAAAGATGAATACACCAAGCACAACACTTATCTTCCCATAAGAAAACCGAATTATGTTGAAATCACCCCAAATGCACCTTGGACAGTTCCATCTGCAGAAGCATCGTTTAATTCCTCCCTCTTTGCCAGACCTACAAGCCTAGAAACAGTGAACCAATAGTCCATAGGCAGCCATCCTCTTTTGATGCACACTTGATCAATGTAGAGTGTTCCTCAATTAATTCAGCCAACCTTTCCACATGGATTCTAGATTGGGATTCAGCCTCCTGCTCTCCCATGGCACAGCAGGCGAGACGAATCAACTGGCCCCTGCACCAAAGCTCTCAAATCATAGAATCAGAAATCTTCTCAACCTTCGATTCTTGAACAAGGAGTAGATCAGCTTGATATTTCTTGAGAAAGTATGTTAGGTTTAGCCTCTTCTTGGAGCCCCCAAACCCCTATCATTCCATGACGGCAGCTTCATTGGAAATTAGAATAGACAATCCCCACCCTCCCATTCTTTGTATGAGAGTTGCCCTGACTCTTCTTCTAGTAGTTAACAATAGTCTTATGAGTCCTTACGAGTTTGGGCCTATCCAAGTCATTTTGTCATTGTTTTACCGCTTTTGGCCACCTAACAATCCCTGTCTTTCAGCTCCCGAATTATCACTCCCATCAAAGGACAGACCCAAATTTGTGCACAAATAAACTATTTTGTTGACAACAGTGACATTCAATCTAAGCTAGAGGTTGCAGCCATGCAAGAATACACCCTAACCTGTCAGTGCTTCAGTAAATCTCCTTGAAGAAAGGAACACCAAGAACCAAATCGGGGGCAGTCGATTGCTTCTATAAATTCACACTTGCAATGCTCAAACTCAGGGCTCAATTGGCATTTGGCAAGTAGCTGAGTGGTATAGCAAATTCTTGTCGAAGCGCACCAAGAAAATAAAATGAACAAATGCACAGGTGAAAATTAACACCATCTAATTTCTTCAGGCAGAGTCTGTAAGGAAAAATAACAGTTACAGATCCATGAAGTTTCTTGTCTAAGCTGGCGAGGTGAGTGGCCTGGAAACATAATGCTCTACTTTGACATCGTTAAGGGATGAAGGAGGACTTTTCTTTTTCCTTTTCTTTTTCTTTTTCTTTTGTTTTTTTTTTTTTTTTGAGAGAGAGAGACAGATAGGATGAAGGAAGACTTGAAAGACAGTTAAGAAGGGGAAAAAAGAAAAAGAAGAAAGAACTCACAGACGGCGCCAGAGGCATTCATCAGATGCTGCAGAGTTGAGGAATCTACAAACCAGGGAGCATGAAATAAGATCCTGGCATTCAGTCAGACAATGAGATGATGCTCTTGTTAATAAATGTCAGTCACAAAGTAAAAGAGGCAAGAGGTGACTAGCTAAATCATTTACCTCAGAAGAGAGGAATTTGAGGATGTGGTGGAAAAGCTCGGGAGGAATCTTGCTGAAAATTCCAGTCTCAATCTGGCAGTGGCAACTGACTTGAGAGGTTCCTTGATCAATGCGCAGCCTCGTATTGGATGGGGGAGACGGTGATCGAGAGGTCCCTTGATCAAGGTGCGGCCTCTTATTGGATGAGGAAGACCTTGATCGAGAGGTCCCTTGATCAAGGCGCAGCCTCTTATTAGATGAGGAAGATGGTGATTGAGAGATCCCTTGATCAAGGAGCAACCTCTTATTGGAAGAGGAAGAGGGTGATTGAGAGGTCCCCTGATCAAGGCGCGGCCTCTTATTGGATGAGGGAGACGGTGATTGAGATGATGGAGGTAGGGGGGAAGGCCTCGTTTTCAACTCTTCGTCCTGCAGAACCAATGGCCATCCATCCAATTAATTAACCTTAACCCTAGGGACTAAAATTGAGAGAAAGGAGATTTGGATGGCAGAATTTTTAAAAAAACAAAAAACAAAAAACAAAAAACAGAGAGAGTTGGGACAGATGAAAGAACCTGGTCGGAGACCTCGGAAAGAACCTCCAATTCGAGGAAATTAACCAAGGTCTCATCCTCGTCGTCCGACGTTGCCATGCTCCCGCTCGAACTGAAACAAGAAACGAGGGGGTTCCTGTCGTCTCTCCTTTGCCTATGATCCACGCAAACCCACCCAACACCTGCAAACACTGGATATGCTACTCTCTGCCGGAATCTTCCCTCGCGCACCACATCTCAACCATTCCGCGTGTGGCCCCACTGTCCACGGTTCTTGTCTAAGAGGGAAGCGGATGAGCTACTCCCCCTGCCACCAGCCAATGGCTGATGGTCGGTGCTCTATGGGCCCCACCATGATATATGTGTTTCATCCATGCCGTCCATCTATTTTTAGACAAGAACCGAGGAGAGAATGGTGGATATCCAATCACTATTGATTTCCTGTGGTGTGGTCCACCTGAGATTTATATCTTATCATTTTCGGGGATCAAGCCTGAAATGATCTGTAAAAATGAATGAACAGAATGGATGAAACACATACATCATGGTGCGACCCACAGAGCACCGAACATTAGCCACCGGGATGATGGCAGGGGGAGCAGCCAATCCGTTTGCGTCTCAAAGGTCGCTTCCTGAAGCGGATTCCGTAGTGAGGTGCTCACCACGCGAGAGCATAGCGTGGATTATATATGAAGTACATTGTTAAGAGTGTGTTTTATCCACGCCGTTCATCCGTTTTTTTCAGATCATTTCAGGGCACATTCTTAAACCTGAAGCATATTCAATGCTCAAGTGGGCCACACGTTATAAAATTTTGAGGATAGTGACGTCCACCGTTGAAACTTTCCCAAGGCCGACAGTGATTTTTTTTTTTCATCCAACCTGTTTATAAGCTTACATGCATACATCAATATCAACTTAATCCAAAACTTCTGTGACCCTTTTATGTGGGTGTTTAATCTTTATTATTTTCTACAGTGTGGGCCGCTGAGCTTTGAATATAATTCAATTTTGGCTTCATGCCGTAGAATGACCTGGAAAAGCTGGACGGAGCTAATAAAATTTATACATCAAGGTGGTCCCACAGTTTTCACACCACGTAAAGGTCCGGGGCGGTGAGCGCCTGCTAGCGCGGCTATGGTGTGCATGGACCTGACTATGGGGCCACTTGATGTATGTGACTACATCCATGTGTCCATTTGTGTGTAAAACTATTTTTAGGAATGTTGATACAAAAACCTGGTCCACCCTCCTTGGGCCTTCAAGCACCTGCTCAGAAAGAAAACAAAGGAGACCCCGGCTAGAGGAGGGGACCGTCCGATGATAAAGTCAGGCTAGAAATCTGGGTCTTATAATATTGAAGGGTTTTAAGAGAGAGTTTTTACGTACCTTTCACCCTTGAAGTCTCTCCTATTTATAGGATAGGGAGGATCCCACCGTACAGGGATTCTCTCCCCAATCTTAAGAGACTTGATTTGATTGCAATCTGCTTACAGATGCTTCCCGATCCCGAGATCCTCGGGATCTGAAATCCTTTCACAAGATTTTCAGAACGGTATTCAAGCTTACACAATTTCTTCCTCGCTCAACTCGGCCTCAACCGACTCAAGTAACAGACGAATCTCGGCTAGCTGCAAGGATAAAGCTTTTTGCCTCCTGTCGAACGGAACATATTCGGCTTATGGTCAATACCCTTTCTCAATCCGATAGCCGACACTATAACCGGCCTAATATGGGTTGGTTTTATAGTCGGTCATGTGACTTCTAGCATTCGGGTCTTGATCAACTCTTTTAGATGTTGCTGCCTCGCTAGCCGAGCCAACTTTATGCATCCTATTTTGCCTACGGCTCTTGACTCTTAAGGTCTAGGTTAAGATTCGTTTCCCAAAAATTCGAGCTAAGTCTCTCCTTTAGGCTTTGTCTCGTCTCTGTCCAACATGTTGCCTCGGACTCTGGGGCAGTGTCAGTAGAGTTGGTCCATTCCATAACTGGGTCCCCGGACTTGTCATATTTTTTCCCAACAATGAGCCCCCCACTCATTATGTTTGTTATGTCGACACTAAGGAGTAATGAGTTTTTAAGTCGGTGTGCTCTGGAGACCGAGGTTATGATGGGGCATTTAATGCTTCATGTATCGTTCTTAACGTACGCTGGTTCGTTGCTCGAGGTCGCACGAGTAGACAGCCGTCAGAACGTTTCGTCCACTTATGAGCGTCAGACACTTGGCGAGGATGTTACTTACATCAGTCGGCATGCCCCACGTGCCGAGCGAGGGAGTCGAAATGGGCGTTAATTCGACTCCTCCTTAAATGCCTCTGCTACGTGGCAGAGCTATAAAAGGAGGAGCGGGATTCAATTTTTCATTTTGGCTCGTCCTCTCCTTCTTCGTTCAATTTCTCCTCTTCATTGTTTCCGTTTTCTTCGCCATTTTCATATCCCTTTTCCCCTTTGCCTCCTTATCTGTGTGCTTTTCACCTCTCCGGTAAGTCCTTTCCCTCCCTTTCCTTTTAACTTTTTAATGGCAATGCATTCTTCAAGTCCCCAGGAAAGGACTTCCAGTGATGAGGACGAAACGGGATATCTTTGAAATGTCTTAAAATCGCCCTCATTGCTGGTAGAGATAGTGATTAATGCCAATAAAGCTTTCCGGTTCTCTGAAAGAATGTCTGGAACTTCAACGGAACGTCCTGCTTCGGCAGGTCCTTCTGACTAAGGGGCGTCTCTGGTAACTGCCCCAGGTAGACCTAACCTCCATTTTCCTGGGGGATGACCTGGAAGAAGAGGATGAAGAATTTGAGGAAACCTCGGAGTCGGTTCCTCTGCGGAGATCAGCGAGGACCGTTGAATCGGTGACTGAGGAAGGGGAGGCTAAGGATGAACAAAAGGGTCCAGTTCCTTCGGTTTTAACTTAGGCGGACTTGGACAGACTTCGTGTTGGGTACCATATCCCCGACTCAATTATTCTTCGCCTTCCCCTCCCGAGTGAATTACCCGACCATCCTCTTCCTGTGATGGTCACGATTTTCCAAGTCACCATGCAGTGTGGTTTGCATCTACCCCTTCAACCCGTTACTCCCGGGTAGATAATTCTGAATGGGTGGAGGAACTTATTCGGATGCTTAGTGTCGTGGGCAGAAGCAAAGCAGCCCCCACTGACCATTGACGAGTTCCTCTATCTTACCAAGTACGACCAAACCCTCAGCAGCCCGACTGGTATTTTTTGAGCACTTGGCGGAACAAGGGCGGCTATTTGATAACCGACCCTCATACCTCTAACAAGCACTATAGAGAGAGGTGGTTCTGGGAGTGCGATCGCTGGGAGACTGCCGAGTCTGGGCTCTTTGAACCTTGCGTTCCTCGAGCATTTTCTGAAGCAGGTGACTCGACATGTCCTTTCTATGTCCTTTTTTGCTATGATTCTTCTGAGCCTGAATGAACGCATTTTGCAGACATCCCCAAGAAAATGGCCAAAGTTAAGGGCGAACATTTTAGCTCGGATCAAGGAACTGAGGGAGCTAAGTCCGGAAGATTGGTCTTGGAAGAACCTTCTTCAGCCAGAGTGTCTTCTTCTCTCGAGCCTAGATTCTGCCGTGACAGGTATCTTCTATTTGTTCTAACATGTTTCTCCTAGATTTTACCTAACTCTCTACTTTGTCTGATATAAATATGGCTGAAGCTAGGCCCCTTCTGAAACCAACGTTGAAGATGAAGGCTCCTCCGAGGTTGGTGCTTCTATCGAAGCCTCGGCCTTCAAAGAAGGCAAAGACGGCTCCAAAGGCTAAGGAGCCATCCGCCTCAGCTGCCCCTGCTCTGGCAATTCCGACCGTCGTCGTGCTTTCTGACCCCGAAGAGAGGGCGGAAGAAGCAAGCGCGGTTCCTGCCGAGTCCCTGGTGGCTTCTGAGCCAAGACCCATTGCAGAACGGATCCTGGAACCGAGAGAGGAGCATAAAGAAGAGGCCTCAGGAGGGGAGATGATTCGACAGGAGCCTTCACCCCTTCAGCAGGATGTATCGACCATGGTCCCTTGGGCCATCTCTCATGGGGGAGAGACGAATTATGCTGACCTCCGTAGCTCCCCCTCGAGGCAGGTTCTGGCTCATGTGGCGAAGGTGCTGCTTGAGGTAAAAAATTTTATCTTTACCGTCTTACATAGTCTCCCACTTGTCTCGGCGACTTAGTCCAAACCTCGGGTTTTTCTTTTTGCAGTTTGCCCCTTGCGTGCTTAAGGGTATCTCGGACCTTGTTGACGCTGAGAAGCGAGTTAAGGAGTTGGAGGCGTAGATTGAAGCTACCATGGCTCGGGTCGGCTTGTTGTCGGGCAACTTGGGACTCGCCCAAAAGGCTGCTGATAATGCCAAGGGCGAGTGTGCCCACGTAGCCTCACTATTGAAAGAGGCTTAGGAAGAGAGTCGACGCCTTCGTCAAGCTCATGCCTCTTGCGATGAGAGACTAGCTCGGACCAAGGCTGAAGCTGAGGCGGCTATCCAGAGGGCCGTCGACGAAGCCAAGGAGGCCAAGGAGCGGGTCGTACAGGCCTTTCTCGGATCTCAAGAGTTTGAGGAAGAGAGGGATCGTTTGTATTAAAGTGGGTATACAGCTTATATCTAGCTGATGAAGTAATCTTTTCCCAACCTTGATCTCTCGGGATTTGAAGAAGATGCTTCTGGCTCGAAAGTCGAGGCCGTCGGATCTGTTGATGTTGCGGCTGGTATCAAGGTCGAGGTCGAGGCAGCTCCAAAGGTCGCTCTAAGTGGTGACAGTAGCTAAGCCTAAGTTACTTCTTGAGTTAACTCTTGGCGAACCTTGCAGCTAATTTTTGGTGCCATTATCAGCTCCATTTTTTGCACTCACACCAGCTCTCCCACCAGACCGAGCTCCAGGGCAAGCACGAGAGTATCCACAGCTGAAGAAGGAGCTTGTGTGTCTTAGCCCACCTTTCCTTTTGCTTTTAAGCCTTTTACTCTATTAATGTAATGCTGAAGCAAGATATAACTCGATGTAACAAACATATTGATGAATGAATATACTTGTTTCATTTTAATTCAATTTACATGTTTGTCATTTTTAAGTCTTTCTGAACGCTTCGCTAGGCTGACCTAAGGGTAGTAGATTTTTAAATGCCAGGCATTCCATGCATGAGGTAGCAATTGTCCGGCCAGGTCTTCCAATTGATACGTTTCCGGTCGGATGGTGCTTAAGACAACATAGGGTCCTTCCCAATTGGGTCCCAATGTGCTTGCACCAACTTCCTTTGTTTTGAGGAACGTTTTTCGGAGAACCATATCCCCGACTCGAAATCACCTGACCTTGACTCGGGCATTATAAAACCGAGCTACTTGTTCTTGCCGAGCCATCATTCGTAGCCGAGCTTTTTCCCTTTGTTCGTCCATAAGATCAAGTCTGAGGGCCAAAAGTTCTTCATTATCCTCTTCGTTAAACGAACTGACTCGGGCTGAAGGCAACCCGATCTCGACCGGGGTAACGACTTCCGAGTCATAAGCGAGGGAGAAAGGAGCTTCCCCTATAGCGGTTCAAACCGTGGTTCGGTACACCAACAGTATCTTCAGGAGTTCTTCAACCCACGCTCATTTAGCTCGGTCGACCTTGGTTTGGAGATGCTGTTTGCCGATCTTATTGACCGCTTTAACTTGTCCGTTCGTCTGAGGATGATGGGGCGATGAGTACACATTTCTAATTCTGAGATTATCGCACATCTCTTGAAAGCTCCTATTATCGAACTGCTTTCCGTTGTCGGTAACAATAGTCCGGCGTATTCCGAACCGACGGACAATGTTTTTCCATGCAAAGTTCGTGATCTTCTGTTCGGTTATCTTCGCCAAAGGCTCTGCCTCTAGTCCACTGCTACGACAGCAAACCTGGTATGGCCTTTTCCCATGGGGAATGGTCCAATAATATCGATTCCTCATTGCGCAAAGGGTTACGGACCGGTCATTGGAGTCAGCTCCTCCGGGGGTTGCCTCAGAATTGCTGCGAACCGTTGACATTTGTCACATCTTTGGACAAGCTTACGAGCATCGTGCTGGACGATCGGGCAGTAGTATTCTTGACGTAAGACCTTGTGTGCGAGTGATCACCCTCCCGAGTGATTTTCATAGATCCCTTCGTGGATCTCTCGTAGTATGTAGTTGGCTTCATCAGGATTTAGGCATCATAATAAAGGAGCATAGAAACCCTTTTTGTCGCATCCCGTTAAGAATGGTGTAGCGGGAAGCTTTGATCTTTAATCACCAAGTCTCGGTGCGATCTTCGGGTAACTCCACATTGCCGAGATATCGGACAATCAAATTGAGCTAAGTAGGTTCTGAATCAATTGTATGTACAGTCAAGCTAACTGATTCATTGATACTCGGTTTAGTGACATACTCGATTGGAACGAACCTGGGTATGTCGTCTTCGTCGGCTGAGGCAAGTTTTGCTAACAAATCGGCTTTGACAT
Organism: Magnolia sinica; assembly: GCF_029962835.1. Lineage (NCBI taxonomy): Eukaryota > Viridiplantae > Streptophyta > Magnoliopsida > Magnoliales > Magnoliaceae > Magnolia > Magnolia sinica. The sequence goes on along the minus strand of NC_080590.1, from coordinate 314,531 downwards.
TTTCTGTCCGAGGAATCCGAGTGATGACGCAAAGCTGAAAACTGCAATAAACTCTTTGGCTTTCTCCATGTATGCTTTTAGTTGTTCTTTTCCTGTTTGATACACGCTCGTAACTTGATTGACGACTAGTTGTGAATCGTTGAAGACGTTAAGGTGTGTAACGCCTAAATTGGCCGCGAGTCGGAAGTCGAGCAATAACGCTTCATATTCTGTTGTGTTGTTCGATGCTTCAAATCCAAGTTTTAAGGCATACTACATGTAGGTTTGATTGGGAGTTTCCAAGACTACTCCTGCCCCGCTTACCGTAAAGTTGGAGGAGTCATCGACAAACAACTTCTAGTGGATTGGGTCGGGTGTTGACTCAGGAGAAGCGGTCATCGATTCTTTCGTAGGCTCGGTATTCCAAGGCCTTGAATCTGCTTGTGGTGTCACTTCAGCAATGAAATCAGCCACGGCTTACCCTTTGATTGCTACTCTCGGCTTGTATTGAATGTCAAATTTGCTCAGTTCAATCGCCCACTTCGTAAGTTGGTCAAAAGCTTCTAGTTTCTGTAAAATTTGATGCAATGAGAGGTCGGTCATAACGACAACGGTATGAGCTTGGAAGTATAGCCGAAGTCGCCGCGAGGAAACTACGAAGACTAAGGCTACTATTTTCAGAAGTGGGTATCTTGTCTCTGCTGGTAATAATACTTTACTGACGTAATAAACCGGCAGCTGCTTTCCTTCGTGCTCTCATATCAGAGCGTAGCTAACCACTGCCTCAAACACAGCGAGATACAACAGCAGAGCTTTCCCCGGTTCGGTTTTCGATAAGAAAGGCGAAGATCCGAGATAAGACTTCAATTGCTGAAATGCTGCTTCGCACTCTTTCGTCCAATCCACCATTTGTCGTCCCTTTAGTTGTTTAAAGAATGAGAGGCATTTATCGGTAGCTCAGGAGAGGAAGCAAATGAGTGCGGCTACTCGTCCGGTCAACCTTTGTATGTCTTTGATCATCTTCGGAGACTCCATGTCGAGTAATGCCTTGATCTTTTTCAGATTTGCCTCGATCCCTTGCTGACTAACAAGGAATCCGAGGAACTGTCCCGAGCCCACGCCGAAGGCACACTTACTCGGATTCAACTTCATTTGAAACTTGCGCATGATCAGGAACATTTCTTCTAAGTCGGCTATTTGATCGGCCGCATGTATACTTTTGACGAGCATGTTGTCAATGTAAACTTCCATGGTTCGGCCGATTTGCCGAGCGAATATTTTGTTCACTAATCTTTGATAAGTCGTTCCAGCATTTTTCAAACCAAACGGCATCATTTAGTAACAATAAAGACATTTGTCAGTGACAAATGTGGTCTTAGATTTATCAGATTGATGCATTACAATTTGATTATACCCTGAATAGGCATCTATAAAACTAAGGAGTTCGTGTCCTGTAGTGCTATCTACCAATTGATCAATCCTCGTAAGAGGAAAGATGTCCTTTGGGCATGCTTTGTTTAGGTCAGTATAGTCAATACAGACTTGCCACTTCTATTGGCTTTCTTCACAAGTACGACATTAGCTACCTATTCTGGGTAGTATATCTCCTCTATAAATTTGGCCTTAGCGTATCTTTCAGGGCCAAGCGCGCGTCGCTTCTGTCGGATCGGCCAGTAGGTCGGATCAATGTTGAGTCGGTGAGTCATTATTGATGGGTTGATTCCCGGCATGTCCTCATGACTCCAAGCAAAGACATCGGCGTATCGTCAGAGTAAGGCTATCAGATTATCTTTCAGGGGTGACTGCAGGGACAAGCCGATTCACACTATTTTGGATTCGTCGGTCTTGACCAAAGGTACTGAAACAAGGTCTTCCACCGGTTGTTCTCGTTCGTGAGTTTCGATTCGGGGATTCAGTGACTCGATCATTGATACCTTGGTCGGGACTTTTACGGCTGTTGCATAGCAGCGTCTTGCGTCTTACTGATATCCTTTAACGACTCTCACTCCTGACTCAGTCGAGAATTTCATGGAGAGGTGGTATGTAGATATCACGGCTTGGAGGATACTCAGAGAGGGTCGACCAAGTATCGCATTGTAAACGGACAACTGATCGACTATCAGAAAGTCGACCATTACTGTCGCCTGATGCGAAGGGTTTCCAGCAGTAAGTGGTAGCGAGATGATACCCTTTGGGAGTATCTATCCTCCCGAGAATCCGATCAATGTGGTATGCACCGCCCGTAAGGTCGATCATTCAGCACCCATTTTGTCGAACGCATGAGTAAACAGTACGTCAGCAGATGATCCTGTGTCGACGAGTATGCGGAACACCCTTCGGTTTGCAATGGTTAGAGTGATAAATAATGCATCATCATGATGATGATGGATGCCTCGAGCATCTTCATCGGTGAACGAGATACAATATTTTTCTCTCTTTTTTTCCTTCAAAGGTTGAGCTATGATCAGGATCTCGGATTCAGGTCGAATGATGCTCCTGACGTGATTTTTTCGAGCATTATTTGAGTCGCCTCCGCCTCGGGGACCACCGACAATAGTCCGAATTTTCTCTGTGGGTCGGTTGTCACCAGGGCATTCTTCCGCTACCTTGGTTCTTTCAACGTGTTCTCTGAGTCAGCCTTCTCAGATAAGCCTTTCGATCTCTTCCTTCAAGTGATAACAATCACTCGTACTGTGGTCATGATCGCGATGGTAGTGACAGTATTTGTCATTATTTCACCGGTTCGGATTACTTCGGAGCTTATTCGGCCAATTGACAAATCCTTCACTCTTGATCTCCATCAGTACCTGCTCTTGAGGTTTATTAAGTGGGGTGTATGTAGAAAACCTTCGGTCGGGTCGCTTGCCTGGCTTGTGTTCATTACGCGTTCGGTCATCCTTACGATTCTTTCCTTCGGCTGAGTCAACTTCCTTTTTAGCTGACTCTTTAGCCGGAGTTTTTACGTTCTGGGTGGCCTCGCGCAAGTTTCGCGTTTCCTTGGCGTCTGCGTACTTATCCAACTGAGTCACGAATTCAGCCAAGGTCTCAGGCGGACTCTTGTCCAGGGATACCAGAAACGGCTTGTCCCTAACACCTTCTATTATGGAATTAAGTGTTGTTTCTTCCGAATGTTTTCAGATTTGGAGTGTCTCAAAATTGAAACGCTTGATATAGTCTTGCAGTAGCTCTTCTTCCTTCTGAACTATGTTGTTCAGATGTGCAGGGGGTTTCAACTTTTTCTTTCCACCAATGAAATTAGTGAGGAAGGCGTCGCTGAGTTCCGCGAACGTGCTGATGGACTTTGGTTTCAGCTGCTTGGACCAAAGTCGAGCTACGTCCGCAAGGTAAGGGAGAAAGCTTGGCACATCAAAGCGTCCAAGGAATCGTGCAATTCCATGTACATTCGAAAGTATTCGATGTGTTCAATCGGGTCGGTTTTATCGGTGAAAGGTGTGATATGTGGAAGACGAAACCGTTCCGGTAGCCCGCATTACTTCCTCCGTAAATGGGGATGCCTTTGTTTCGGGCCTAATTTGATGCAAATCCCGACTCTGTTTCATGTCGGCAATCTCTTCCCGCACTTCTTTCCCGAAGTCCTAGAGGTCGACTTTCCAGGGCTCGTTGCTTTCTGCCATCCCCTCGATCGAAGGCCGGCTGCGCCTCCACCGATCTATCTTATGTCGGAGATCAGTGGGGGGCAGCTCGGCAGTCGCAGAATGAGCGGGGGCTGGATCTGACAAATCGTGGGGTTGACTTTGCTGAGGGACCGATCGGGGAGCGATAGGCTCAGGGTCGGCGACTTGTTGTGGGATGTTCGTTGCCTGAGCATAAGGCTGAACTTGTTGCCGATGTATCTGTTCCAACATTTGTTTCATGACATTTATGTCGAATCTAAGTTCCTGGACCTCTTTATCCAATCGCCCATTGCCTCGGTTCCGCTGGATATTTCTTGTTGCAGCAGTCCAGCGGAATCCTAGCGGTTGTCGGGTCGATTCTGAGTCCCTTGGGCTGTGCTTGCACCCGGTAATCCAGTGACAGCGGCCTCATTTGGTTCTTCGTGGATCGTTCTTTTAGTAATCACCATTAAAGCGTATTTACAGCTTCTAGATAGAGCGTGGAAGACGACTTTTCGTACCGTTTCCCAAAGACGGCGCCAAACTGTTGATGCAAAAACCTGGTCCACCCTCTTTAGACCTTCGAGTACCTGCCCAGGAAGAAAAGAAAACAAAGGAGACCCTGGCTAGAGCAGGGGGCCCTTCGATGCCAAAGTCAGGCTAGGAATCTGGGTCTTATAATATTGAAGGGTTCTGGGAGAGAGTTTTTGGGTACCTTTCACCCTTGGAGTCTCTCCTATTTATAGGAGAGGGAGGATCCCGCTGTAAAGAGATTCTCTCCCCAATCTTAGGAGATTTGATTTGATTGCAATCTGCTTTCGGATGTTTCCCGATCCCGAGATCCTCGGGATCAGAAATCCTTTTACAAGATTTTCGGAACGGTATTTAAGCTTACACCATTTCTTCCTCGCTCGGCTCGGCCTTGACCGACTCAAGTAATAGACAAGTCTCGGCTGGCTGCAAGGATAAAGATTTTTGCCTCCTATCGAACGGAACAAAGTCGGCTTATGGCTGATGCCATTTCTCAATCCAATAGCCAACACTATAAACGGCCTAATATGGGTTAGTTTTATAGTCGGTCAGGTGACCTCTAGCATTCGGGTCTTAATCGACTCTTCTAGATGTTGCTGCCTTGTTAGCCGAGCCAACTTTATGCGTCTTATTTTGCCTACGGCTCTTGACTCTTAAGGTCTCGGTCAGGATTCGTTTTCCAGAAATCTGAGCTAAGTCTCTCCTTTAGGCTTTGTCTCGTCTCGATCCAACACGTTGCCTCGGACTCTCGGGCAGTGTCAGTAGAGTTCGTCCATTCCATAACCGGGTCCCCGGACTTGTCATATTTTTCCCCAACAAAGAATATCTAAAAATTGAAGCAAATCTAAATCTATGATGAACTATGGTACAGGAAATAGTAGTAATTGATCCTTAAAAACTTCTCATGGGCCACATAAGCTTTGGATCAAGATGATATTTGTGTGATCTCTTCGTATTGGTCTTTGTGACCTTATTAACAAGTTGGATGGCAAATAAACATTTTAGTGGAGTTTATAAAGTTATTAATGGTGGGTATTCAATCACGATCGTTTTATGTGGTGTGGTCTACCTAAGATTTGAGCATGCTTTATTTTTGTGTCCGAAGGGCGATTGTTGAAATATCTTGTGGCCATACTAGCAACACTTTTAGTTTTTTATTTGTTCTTTTTTTTATAGACCGATGTCTTAAAATGAGTTGAGAAAAACAGATGGATGGGTGGATTTCTAACAACATAAAAGTAAGCCTCAAAGTTAGGCTTGTACAACAATCAATGCCAAGTATTGCGAGAGTTAGAGGCTTGGCCGACAATAGTTCCATGCAGTCCTAAGGCTGTTCACGAGTCGAGCTAGCTCGAAAAACTCGCTCGACTCGACTCGAGTCAGCTCGGATTGACTCGGCTTGAATGGCCGATTCTGGCCGATTCAAGTTAATTATTTGAAGCTCGAGTTGAGTTCAAGCCGAGTTCGAACAGGGGGCATTTCAACTTGAACTCGACTCGACTCAAAGCTTGAACTCTAGCTCGACTCGGCTCGATTAATAAATATATTAAAGTTGTGGGGAATGCGGAGAAAGTTGAAATGGGATCTCTTTGCTTTTACCCCAGCAATGAAGAGTTTGATGTTGGTGTTGATGATCTCTTGAATCCAAAATGGTATACTGTATAGAGCACTCACATGAATAGACATATCCTTCCTGAATATGTTGTGAGCTACAAGTGCTCAGATCATCTACAAGGTAAAGGAAACTGCGCTTTTGTCTGAGCAGTAACAATATAGGTGGGTCTCACTTTTCTGTGGTCCTAGGTCTGTTCAAAATTCCATCTATTTGAAAGTATGGCCTTGACGATGGGTAATTCAGAACATACAATTGAGGATGCTTTTGGCCCCATGGTTCTTCTATCATAGGGCCTACACAGATGGATTTTCTTGACCACTGAAAGATGGACTACACCCTGTTTTGGTTGCCAGGCCAAACCAAAAATGAATTTTGCTTGGTGGAGCGTCATGTAAAATGTCTCTTTAAATTTTTTTATTTAGCCTCTCTTCTAAATCAATGGAGGAAGATTAAAAACATAATCCATTACTTTCTCACCTAACAAGCTCGAGTTCGACTCGAGGTAAATTTGACTCAACTCGACAACTTTGACAAACAAGCCAAGCTTAAATGTTGAGCTCGAGCTCGAACTCGAGTACAACATGGACAAGCCGAGCTGAGCTTAGCCCACCTCGACTTGACTTGGCTCGATGCCCACCCCTATGCAGTCCATCTATTTTGCGTGAGACAAAAACTATGCTAATTGAGGGCATAAGCAAGCCAATGCACATGAAAAATATTCGCCCACCCCTATGCAGTCCATCTATTTTGCGTGAGACAAAAACTATGCTAATTGAGGGCATAAGCAAGCCAATGCACATGAAAAATATTCGTGGCGCCGTGTAATGTTTATGAGAAATTCACGATCATTTCATGAACCGTGCCCAAAAATGAGGCTGTATACCAAGCTCTAATGGCCAATTAACAGTAAACGGTTGAAATTTCATGTGGCCATTATGAGCCCATTTTGTGATTTGAATCCCTTTGTTCTTTTTTTTGACTCCGCACCTAAAGTAAGCTGAAATAGCGTGGATTTCTTAGAAACAACAAGGTAGGCCCCAGGTACGGTCAAGCATTAGGTGCCGCACTCGTGAATCCACGTACTGACGGGAGATTGCAAGTGTGGTAAAGCGAGGAAAGTTTTATATCAAAATATAACTATTAATCTCTAATAGTAAAAATTATGAACGGGTTTACAGAAATAGTTAGAATAGCAGAGGTTTTTAGTCCATAAATGAAAAGGCAGGTAACGATACGAAAAAATCCCTATTTGATAACATAGGCCTAAGATCGTATTCCTTGGTGGACAATTTGTATGTCCACCCTATCCATCCATGAGGCAGATCCAATGCTCAAGTGGACCATATCATAAGAACCAGTGGTTATAATGATGCTCACCATTGAAACCTTCCAAGGCCCACCATAATATTTATTTGTCATCTAACCTATTGTTAAGGTCACAAAGACCTAGATGAAAGGACCACACAGCGATAAGCTTGATCCAAAACCTTTGTTTCCCACATGAAGTTTTTAATGGTTAATCACCACTATTTCCTGTGGTGTGGTCCACCTGAGCTTTGGATCGATTTTTATTTATTTTTATTTTTTTTATATCATGCCCTAAAATAAGCTTTTAAAAAAGGGATGGACAAGGTGGATGTAAACGAAAGACATGATGGTGGGCTCACAGTCAGGTATAGAAAGAAGCGGTACCCGCAATCCGAATCACTTATATGTGTACAGCGGGATAAGATGATATTTGTTCATTAGGAAACACCATCCACCCAAAGGAGAGAGAGTTAGCACATCCAGTGGAACGGACACGATGGATTCCTAAGCATGGCACGTCGACTGTGGGAAGTTGGGTCTAGATAACGAAAAGGGTGTGATGTTAGTTGAGGGTTGAAAAGGGAGATGAAGCAGAGGAACAGATAAAAATGGCGGGAATTTGGGTGGGCAGCAAAGGCGGAGCACCAGCCAAAGAGATGGTGAAAAGCGCTGCTCCATCACTCCCAAACTCACCCTGTCCTGCTGTTATTTTACCAGTTAATCACCCTTTCCTTTTCTTCTCCTCCTCCTCCTCCTCCTCCTCCTCTCTCTCTCTCTCTCTCTCTCTCTCTCTCTCTCTCTCTCTCTCTCTCTCTCTCTCTCTCTTTATAAGTAGATAATGCTAGCAGCATTCTCCTTAGAATAAGAAGAAAAAAAAAAGTGGTAGTTATGAAAATTGAGGATCTTATGATGTGTATTTTTGGCAGGGGTTAGGAAACAATTCAAGTGATTACGTGAAAATGGCAGAGTCGTTGAAGAAGGAATATGGTGTCCCAGTGCTAGTTGCTAAAGTTTCTAGACTTGATTGGCTGAGGAATGCTGCTGGTTTGTTAGATGCCAATTACTGGAAAGGAACCCTCCGCCCCAGACCCGTTCTTGATTGGTACTCTTTTTTTTTTTCTTTTTTAACTTCTCACTTTCACGACGCACTAGCAGTTATTTTTTTTTTTCCTTTCTTTCTTTCTAATTTTTGTTAGAGAAGAGAAGAAAGGGACTCAATTGTATCATACAAATATGATTACATCTACTTTCTTCTGCCAGGTATCTGGAAAGGGTCGATGCAGCCATTTCTGAGGCAAAACTACTCACCCAAGGTGCCTTGTTCAGTTTTTCAAATTCATTTTAGATATTTTCAGTGATGCATAAATTTCAAATTCATTCTAGATATGGTCAATTATGAAAATTCAAGAGAAGGAGAGCTAGCTTGCATCAGGCCTCATTTCCAATGACTAGATATCTTAGAACACATTTCAAAAAAGTGTACTCTTCATTCCCTAATCTGATTGTGAGCTCAATATGTACAAAAATTGACAAAAGGGTGGCTCTGTTTTAATTTTTAACTTAAAAGGCTGCATACAATAGAATGTTCATCCCCAGGAACTTCAATATATGGCTTGGAGCATTTATTTCAGTTGATAGATGTATTTATTTATTTATTTAAGGTTTCTGGATGCGAGTTTCATAATCTAATTTCTAAGGTCAGTTGTACCCTGTTGATTGGTCAAGATAGTTTCCATCTTCTTCTGTCTATATCACCACAGATTTCAAGTTTTCGCAAAGAACCATCTAGCATTTCCCTCAGGTGTTTCTTTCTCTTGCGAAAGAGTCCGCGCTTTTGTTGAGTCCACCAACAAATGTGTATTTTGAGACAAGCAAGCATTTCCCCCTGTGAGCTGAAACTCACTCGTAGATGTTTCTTGTGTGTGTGCGCCCACACGCGCATGGGGTGGGGGAAAGTGATCGTGTGTACATGTCTACTTATGTACATGCCTATCTATGCATGTATGTATGTATGTATTTACGTATTAAGGAATACCAATTGATAAAGGGGAAAAACTCCTAAAGAAATAGTTAAGTGGTTCGAGTTATTAAAGATATGCAAGACTGAACCCTAGTGCAAAAAAAAATATCAATGCACTTGAGGCATGGTTCCTTTATTACCTGTGTGATCATTTATTCTCAGTATGTATTCTCCATGTGGACATTGTTTCCCTGCTTAGCATATATGGGTTTTTGAATAACAACAAAATATTGCATTGTAGGTGGGAGTCTGTCCTTAATTGGACATTCAGCTGGAGGATGGCTTGCACGTGTCTACATGGAAGAATTTGGGCTGTCTCATATTTCATTGCTGTTGACTCTTGGATCCCCTCACTCGTATGATTTTATTACTGAACCACATCCCAGTTGTCTGAGTTTGTCCATGATCGACAGGATACAACTTTTGACCACAAAAATTAAGATTCCACACCCAGAATTCATTGACCAGTCGATTATAGATTGCTAAAACTTGAACTTTCTTATAGCCATTGTAAAGTGCTCTGCTCATGAGTTGATGTTTCCCATCTGTGGATTATTTTCCCCTCAATTCTGCAGATGTGCCACTACTTTGCTTGCATAGTTTTCAGTGTTGTGGACCTGCTTAAAGTGATAAAACATTTCTCATATGATGTTACAAGTTGTATAAATGTGTGTTTCCTGTAGTAACAATAAGAGTTTGTGCTTAATGACTCCGTTTTCTATTTAAAATTCGAATTTTGAACTACTTTCAACAATTAAACATATTCAACTATGAAATTATCAGTGGCATCCCTGGGCAATTTCAGTGGTATTTCATCATAAATACTTTTGACTGGAGAATGTGTTTTTCTTTCAGGCCACCTCCAAAGGGTTTGTCTGGAGTTATTGATCAAACGAGGGGGCTCTTGGATTATGTCGACAAATACTGTGCACAGGCTGTTTATACACCGGAACTAAGATACGTATGTGTTGCAGGGAGGTAAAATTCAATGATACTAATTGATTAATCTTTCTTCTCCTTCAGTCTGGACAACCAAGGCTGGTAAACTTTACCATTACATGTGTTGCATGGATTTTTCATTTTTTTGATTTGCGTAAGTTTATCAGTCACTTACAGATCATTCTACAGTGACATCCATTTACTCCTGTGGGTGTCTTGTCAAGCACATACTTTGTCTCCAACAAGAAACCTTAGGGCCTTTTTGGTAGATGCCTAAATATGAGTTCATCTCATTTTAGCCAATGGTAATTTTGTATGAAAGACCATATTTCTTTGCAGTAATGTTTAAAAATAATCTCAATTACCAATGTTCATGATCTCCAATACGTAATTATGATCAGTCAAAATGCGATAAACTTACTTTTAGGAGTCTGCCAAACAGGCCTTTAATTCTGCATTCATTTAGTTTTTGGGAAGAATATTTCTAAATGGAATGCGCTTGGGGGGGCAGTGGTCTTGGCTTCCCCTCACTGATGCAGGATGTTGCACCATTGATTACTGGAACAAGTAGGATTGATGGTTTTGCCGGCGACCACAGATTGGAATATAAACCAAGAGCTACTTGATTAGTTGTTACACAATGGATTGCTGGAACAAGTACTGTTGCACCAGGAATTCTTGTTGATTGATTGTAATGACAAAGTAGGAGCAAGTGAAGCATTTCAAAAAAAGGAAAAAGAAAAAACATAATTCAGATCCATTCAACTAGATATTGTTTTCATAACTCTACCCTGGGGAATGTCTGGACTCTGGGAACTTTACGAAGTGATCATTTTATTTCTGCAGGTATATTCAAGGAGCTCGATTCTTTGGTAACCCTAGCATAACCTCTGAACCAATGGTTCCAATTGATAATGATCAGCAAATATCTGAGACGATGACATTAAACAACAGCAACAAGACCACATCACTTGCTACTACCATACGTGCCCGTTTCATAGGTCAAGGGTACAAGCAGGTCAGTGATAACTTATGAATGACTTCTTCATCATCATCATCATCTAAGCCTTAACCCAAGTAAGTGGGGTTGGCTACATGAATCCTGTTCCGCTGTTCAACTCTATCAACGGCCATAACTTCAGTTAGACCATAGGTCATCGAGTATTTTCTTACTACCTCCACCCACATCCTTTTGAGCCTTTTCCCTGCCCTTTAAGAGTCTTCAACTTTGTACCAACTCACTCCTAACCAATGTAGTTCTTGTTCTCCGTTGCCCATGACCAAAACATCAAAGTCTACTTTCACTCATCTTATTATCTATTGGTGCTACTTCTAAGTTCCCTTGAATGCATTCATTTCTAATTCCATCCTCCCTCATCTTGCCACTCATCCATCTGAACATCCTCATTTCAGTTAAAATCGTCCTATGAACTTGTCTGTCCTTAACTTGCCAACATTTTGTCCCTTAGAACATGGCTGATCTTATAACTATCCTATAAAATTTTCGCTTTTTAAAATATATATTTTTTTATACACGCACACACACCACCACACACTCACGCCGTAGTGGGATTTCAGCACCTATGGGTACTCGAACCCTCAACCAGGTGTTGAAACTCCTGAGAGTCTACCACCGGAGTAAGAGCAAGGACCCTATAAAATTTTTGCTTGAGTGGTACTGGTACACATAAAACTCCTGAGGCACATCTGCATTCATGAATTTAATACTTCAGCTTTTGTCAAATGCCTCATCGTTGACTTGCATTCATGCCAAAAATGACAATCTTTGCAATTTATGAATGTAGATTTAATTCCTAAATACAATCTACAGTGTTGCTTGTTTATCTGTCCAGCAGTTTCATGCATTCTAATTTCTTTCTTTCTTTCTCCACAATTGATATTGCCAGTTATCACTGCACTTCATTTCGCAAATCATTTATGCAACAGCTTTCAACTTTGTGGCAGGTCTGCGGGCAAGCAGATGTTTGGGGGGATGGAGTGGTTCCTGAAATTTCAGCTTATCTCGAGGGTGCACTGAACATTAGCCTGGAAGGGGTTTATCACTCTCCCGTTGGTTCAGATGACGTGTTGAGGCCCTGGTATGGCTCTCCTGCTGTTCTTGAGAAATGGGTTCATCATCTCCTCAGCTGACAAACACTTTATATGAAATGGAAAGAAACGGTTGTTACCAGCTATCTCTTGTTATTTTAATGTGGACCTTTTTAAAAAAAAAATAAAAAATAAAAAATAAAATGGCCTGCTGGCATTCTTTTGTGATAATTCCTTTTCCTGTTCCCCTTGGCTTGTTCTTCTCACTTTTTTTTTTTTAAAGAACAATTCTCATTATTGCCAATTGAGAGAATGCATATAAAGGGTCTGAATAAAGTACCGAATGTAAATTCTATATTAAGTGGGTTTTTTTTTTTTTGTGTGTGTGTGTGTCAAAATTTCTCATTTTTTAAACACATGCGAGGGTGCAGTAGATGTTCCCAGTTGATACGTCACCCAGCTCTGTATTATGGAAAGATGGCTCTATGAATTTGGATTTTGCAGGCTCTACAGGATCATTTATTGTAAAGAAAGTGGGTCTTTTTTTTTTTCTGGAAACATGGCTTAACTATAATTACACAAAGGAAAATGACTGCATACTTACCTACTGGGATTACTTTCTCCACCATCGGGAAAAGGTCCAGCGTGCATGAAATCCATGCTGTCAATTAGATACAGCACCCCTTGTTTGGCTTTGATCTCAAAAATTTCAACACTCAGGTAGGATGCCCCAAAAAATTTATACCTAAGACCTCTAAATTCACTTGGTATGACCCACCTGAGTTTTGGAATATTATTAACTTTGGGTTATTATTTTATCCATATGAGATGCATCAGATGAATGGATTGGATAGCACGTTAAATGCCACTGTAAGCCCTCGCAACTAATGGTGGACATTCCATCTTAATTGTTTCCTTTGCTGTGGCCTTTGTGAATTTGGTTTCTCATGATTTTGAAGTAGATAATGATAACACCCAAAAAGCTATAGAATTGTGTGGACAAGCTAGAAGTTGTGGAATCTAGATATTTACATGTTGATTACAAAAGTATCTAATTATGACAGGTATGAAAGCGATGGAAAAGGCATAGATTAGAGTGATATTAGAAAATTTTCTTTTAAAATGTAATTAGAAAATTTATTTTCTTTTATGAAATACAGGCAGATGAAAATGATCGAGTGAATATTATTTGGTCAGGTGTAAAGTACGTAGTGGATTATGGTCACTTTTGGGACATGGTTTACTTTTTTTTACACACAAACACACACCCCCACACACTCACACTAGTGGAATTTCACCACCTATGGATACTCGAACCCTTGACCTGGTGTTGAAACTCCTGAAAGTCTATCACCCGTGCAAGAGTAAGGATTTGGGACCGTGGTTTACTTGGGACGTAGGTTACTTTGATTCTTACATAATATACAATTATGTGTTGGAATTTTGGATCTGTAAATTTGTAATTATGGAAATTTGGAATTATAAAAGAAAATTAAAATAGAAATTCGAATAAAGAAGAATAGAAAAACTTATTGATTCAAAGCGTGAATAATCATCATCTTTGTCCAACATATGTACCAAAATGCCGCTAAGTACCATAGTAATTTATTTCATTAAAAAAATGGAAAAAAAAAATGAATTGTAGCAAACGCACTTATGATTATGAGGATGGTAAGTTTCTAACATCATGGAAATACACTCAAGAAAAAACTTTCCAATGCAAAACAGATGCTAATAAGATTTATCTAAAAATAATAATAAAATAAAGAGATGGGTTTTAGCATATGGTAGAAATATATCTATGATAACATGAAAGCTCACTATATTTTCTTCTATTGAAATATCTAAAGGAGGGCGCAATTCTTAATGACTTCCCATAAGAGGGCAATGGATGGTCCCAATTTATAAACATTTTTGGTGAAGAAAGAGACTGTATTACTCTTCCATTAGCTCCACCAAAATCATTTATGGACTCGCCTTTCTCTACTTTTTCCTTTAGTTCTGATGGGCATGGGTGATATTTGTTGTCGTGTGCAATTGTACCATGCGAATCCATTAGCTCCCAACGGAAACGAGTAACCAGATTATGTTTAGCCATATAGTGGCGTGCCTAGTGCTTCTATCTGTGAAACGACTTCATGTGGATCAGATCCACACCATCCATCCCTTGCGCTGCCTAATGTCTGAGCTTGATCCAGACCCACATGGATGTAAAACTCATGTGCGCCTCACCAGGAAACGATGTGAAACCATGCCAAAAACATGGTGTGGCCCACTTGAGCTCCAAAACATCGAGATTGTGGCGATAACATCAGCTGAATGGATTAGATGACATGTGTAAACGATGGTGGCTCCACACTAAATAATGTTGGGCATCCCATCCAAACTCTTGCCTCCTGTCCCCATTAGTGAATGGATAGGCAGAACCTCGGAGCCCGCCTGAATTTAACGTTGCGTTTGGGTCTCACCTTTTGGACACGGTTAAAAGTCAGGTGGGGTCAGATATATAGTCAGATATAGTTACTTTTACTATTAAAAGTTACATATATTTATATTTAAGGGTTATTAAGATACGCCAATTGGTTTAGTTAAAAAAGATAACCAATTAATTTTTTTTAACCATATTTTGTTAAGCAATGAATAGTGAAAAAGTTTTCTTCCAAAGTTAATATTTTAACTAAAAAAGCTTCAATTTTTATTTTTATTTTTGTTATGTTACTGGTGGTTTTTCTTTTCAACAACTTGTACATCTCTCCCTCCCTCTCCTAAAAACACAAGTGAAGATGGCAAGGTTGGGGTTGGACCTGGCCTGGCTTCACGCTCAAAGCCCTACGCCAAAGCTCCCCTCAAGCACGGCAGGGGCCTACCACAGTGGGCCCAAGCTTAACCCTAAAAAAATTAGTTGGACCCAATTCCAACCAAGCCTAGCTAGAAAATGGATAAATCATGTTCTCTGACTAAATGCTCTTAATCCATCCATTCATCAAGTGATCCAGACATTTAATAAAAAAGGCCTTAAAATAACAAAATTAATCGTCTGCATTCAACATGCATAAATTGCCTAACCGAGGATTAGAATGAAATGTGCAGACAAGCATACGAAGTTGGGTCTATAGTCCAGCTATAGGTTGAGTCAAGTTTCAGTGTAAAATTTTGATTTAAGTCATGCATGGCCTAACACATGTGCCTAAGGTCCAAGCTTAGTCCAAAGCTGAACCGGGCTTGTCGGACCGCTAAACCTATTGCCACCATTACCTAGAAGCCCTTGCCAGAAATATGAACTCAAAAACCAACTATCCAAATGATGGGCCCACTTTAAATGAATCATAACCAACCATATAAGAAATATGTAACTCAAACTAAATTGTTCAAATAGTGGGCTCCACTTTAAATGGAATATAGGACCACCCCATCTGAACATGTTGACAGCCCCGTGGACAATGGATCCCATGTACAGGAGCTGCTTGGGTCCGGTCCGGGTAAATTTTGGTCAGGCTGTGACTGTGTGACCCACCTTGATATATATGTATGTAGACACCCCACCTAAATCACAAAACACTATTCATGAACTGCCCAACTATATCCCTGATAAAGCTACACACTCAGGACCCTCTATCACCATTGGATGCCCAATCAAATTTAGAAGCTGAACTCCGTACTCGTTCTGGATTGAATTACCAGACCTGATCCAGAGATTTTCGATTCCTAACCTGTCAATTCAGACCATTGGTTAACACCCACTGAAATTCACAAATCCAGCTATATTATGGTAAAACTGCACTTATTTGCAAAGCCTTAAAAGCCACCAAAAGAAAGACAATGAAGTTGAACTTCCTTCTAAGGACAATGAATGGCTTAGAATGCCGTAGAAACCTGCCCTTGAAAGCAAGAAGAAAGATAAAATATGCATTTGCTGGACTAAAAATCACGATTAGTGTGTCATCGGCTCACTGTAAGCCGACAGACACCTGACGCCCTTTCTCACCAACTACAGATTAAGGTTCCACTCTAATAGATCTAGCATGACTGAAATTCAATAAGTGTCCACCGTCACCGAATGTCCACCGTTAGCTCTCCACAAGCCAATGGTTTTGTTCTATAAAATCAACCCCTAGCCGTAGCCTCAACTGATGGGTTTTTTCTCCTCAGAGAGAGGAGAGAACGAGTTCACTCGACCAGTCGAGTGGGCTGCTTAACTGGTCAAGGAGACCACTCGACCGGTCGAGTGGTGATCGACCCAAAGTCCAGCGAGCAAATTAGTTTGCTACTCCGTGGTGCTCAATCAGTCGAGAGAGGTACTTGCCGCTCGACCGGTCGAGGACTCTGCTCAACCAATCAAGGTTACGCAGATTCATATCCGGATTTTGTGCGGACTGTGTAAATTTAAAGCGGTTTCGCAATAGGCGCGAAAGGGAGTTGCCTAAACTATAAATAGGGGTCCTTAGGGCTGTTCTGAGGAATGCAAGAGAGTTTCTTAAAGCTTTGAAAGGGTTTGCTAAAGGGTTTAGGGCTATCAAAAGTATGTGTGTGTGTGTGAGAGAGAGAGAGAGAGAGAGAGAGAGAGAGTGAGAGGAAGCTTGTGGAAGGGAGGTTCTGCTCGTAGAGGTGATCTACTATGCACTTCACATCTCAGCATTTCTATGTCCTCGTAATCAATGAGATCTTTCCATTTTTCTTTTTGCTCTTATTGTTTATCCACTCTTGCGTGAATGAAGAATGATCCAAGTGGTGTGTGCTTGTGATCGATTGTAACGTTATATTTCATAGTAGATTGTTGATCTGGACGAGGTCCCGTAGTTTTTACCTCTTTGAGAGTTTTCCACGTAAAAATCTCTTGTGTCGTATAGTTTATGCTTTAATTTATTTCATTGCTTTGTTATCCCATAATTCTGGTGTTTTGGGAGGCTAAATTCTAAAGTTTTGTACAACAACCCCTAAGAAAGTGATATCAGAGTCAGGTTGGTTGAACGGAGTGAGATCGGTTCTAAATTATAGAAGGTGGCTTATCAAGGATAATCAGTTTCAATGGTTCTAATTGGATCATATGGAAGGCTAAGATAGAGGACTTGCTTTATTGCAAGGACTTGTATTCTCCAATTTAAGGCATATCAGCAAAGTCAAAGGATATGTCAGATGATGATCAGAAAAAGTTGGACCAGAAGGCGGTGGGGTTTATTAGACAATGGCTGGACGATTCTGTAGTCCACCATGTGTCTACAGAGACCTCAGGCGCTAGCCTATGCCTGAAACTGCAAGGGCTGTATGAGAGGAGACAGTCAACAATAAAAAAATTTTGGTAAGGCGACTTGTGAATCTCAAGTTCAAAAATGGTGGTTCTATGGTTAAGTACGTGAATGAAGTCAGCACTATATTGAACCAGTTCTCCGCTATGAAGATGGTCCTGAACGATGAATTACATGCTTTTCTATTGCTTAGCTCATTGGCTGATAGTTAGGAGACATTGGTGGTGTCTCTAAGTAACTCCGCGTCAGACGAAAAGATGTCCATGAAACAGGTAACCATCTCTCTTCAATGAGGATACGATGATGAAATCTCAGGGGTCCACTCAACAAGAGGCCCTTTTGACACAAGATTGGAGGAGAGGAAAAAACAGAAAGGCGGGAAGGCCTGAGAAATCAAGAGACAAGTCGAGTACCATGAAAGATGTTGAATGCTGGAATTGTGGCATGAAGAGCCACTGTAAGCATGAATGTCTTAAGAAGAAAAACGACAAGAAAGGAAAAGGAAAGGAGAAGGAAGATGAATCAGATTCCACTGCGGTCGCTTTAGATGGCGGTGTTGTAGTTATTCTTTCAGCAGATCATGATGTTTGTCTCACGGCTACGAGTTAGGACACCGACTGGGTGATAGATCGGGAGCTTTGTTTTATGCGACTTCACGCAGAGACTTCTTTACAAGCTACAAGTCAAGTTACTTTGGGACTGTAAAGATGAAAAATTCTGGTATATCAAAGATCGTAGGGGTTAGTGATATTTGTGTGAAGATCGATGTGGGCTGCACATTGGTTCTCAGGGATGTAAGGTATATCCCAGACCTTCGCCTCAACTTGATGTCAACGGGAAGGTTGGATGATGATGGCTATGAAAGCCGATTTGTTGGTGGGCGCTGGAAGCTCATCAAGGGTTCGTTGATCGCAGTCAGAGGGAAGAAGTGTTGCATCCTCTTCAAGGCAAGTGTCAATATGTGTAAGGGTGGGTTGAACGCAGCGGAAGATTTAGCTATTGACATGTGGTACAGGCATCTAAGTCACATGAGTGAAAAAAGGTTTCAGATACCAGCAAAGAAGCGGCTCTTTACAGACATAATAGGTATACCTCTCAAAACCTGTATTGATTGTTTATCACGGAAACAACATAGAGTTTCATTTGTTAAATCTACTTCTCATGTTAATAAAGTGCATGCATTAGATTTGGTTTATTCTGATGTTTGTGATCCTATGAGGACAAAAACCTTAAGCGAGGTATTGTATTTTGTCACTTTTATAGATGATGTATCTAAGAGGGTTTGAGTTTATACTTTGAAATCCAAGGACGAGCTCTTTGGTGTATTTAAATTATTTCATATTATAGTCGAGAGAGAGACAAGCAAATCATTAAAGTGAATCCACACTGATAATAGTGGTGAATACTTCGGTGACTTCCACGAGTATTGTAAGTCCTTAGGTATACGGCCTGAATAGACAATTCCTAAGACCCCCCAACATAATGGTGTGGCTGAGCGAATGAATCGCACAATTGTAGAGAGAATCAGATGCATGTTATCTCATGCGAAGTTGCCCAAGACGTTCTGGGGAGAAACAATGCACACGGCAGTGTATTTGATAAACAGGTCTCCATTAGCCCCGTTGAATGGAGAAGTACATGAGAAAGTGTAGATTGAACAGGATCCATCGTACAGTCATCTCAGGGTGTTTGGATGCAAGGCATCCGTTTACGTAACAAAGGACAAGAGGTCCAAGCTCGATATGAAGATCAGGCGGTGTGTGTTCTTGTGGTACGGTGATGAAAAGTTCGGTTACAAATTGTAGGATCCGAACGAGAAGAAGCTTGTCAGGAGTAGAGATGTGATATTCTTTGAGGATCAATGTATATAAGACATTTGTAAGCCAGATAATAACCAGCCTAGTTCAGGTGAGCTAGAGGACATGAATCCGGTTATTACTCCTGTGGTGCCTGATGACAGGGGAGTACAACAAGGTGTAGAGGACGAGAAAGTTCCTATGGAAGATGGACCGGGGGAGCAGCCCCCACTTGGTCCACCTGTTGAGCCACAGGTGAGGAGGTTATCTAGGGACAGACATTCATCCAAGAGGTACTCGTTGCATGAGTACATTATACTCACTGATGGAGGAGAGCCAGAAGATTTTCTGAGACCCTAGACGACGAACATAAGAGGGAGTGGTTGAAAGCTATGCAAGAGGAGATGAAATCCTTGCATAAGAACCACAACTATGATACTGCCTAAGGGCAAGAAAGCTCTGAGCAACAAGTGGGTGTTCAGAAAGAAGATTGAGCAGAAGAATTCACAAACGAGGTTCAAGGTCAGACTTGTAGTGAAAGGGTTCAGTCAGAAGAAAGGTATAGACTTCGAGAAGATATTCTCACCAGTGGTGAAGATGACATCCATACGGGTATTGCTTGGGTTGGCGGCTAGCATGGATCCGGAGATAGAGCAGTTAGATGTTAAAACTGTCTTTCTCCATGGTGACCTGTATGAAGAGATCTACATGTACCAACCAGGGGGTTTGAAATCAATGACAAAGAGCATATGGTGTGTAGGCTAAGGAAGAACTTATATGGGCTGAAACAAGCTCCAAGGTAATGGTACAAGAAGTTCGACTCGTTCATGTTAAAGCATGTGTATGACAGAACCGGGTCGGACCACTGTGTGTTCACGCGCTTAGTTCTGCTGTTATACGTTGATGACATGCTCATCATGGGAAAAGACATCAAGAAGATTGAGAGGTTGAAATAAGAATTATGCAAGTTGTTCGCGATAAAAGACTTGGGCCCAACTAAGTAGATCCTAAGAATGAAGATAACCTGTGACAGAAGTAGCAGGAAGCTTTGGTTGTCACAAGAACGGTATATTGAAAAACTCCTAGAGCGGTTCAATATGAATGCAACGAAGTCGGTCAGTACTCCACTGGATGGTCGCTTCAGAATGAGCGACAAGCAGTGTCCCAAAACGAAGGCAGAGGTGGATGAGATGAGAAAAATACCCTACACATCAGCGGTAGGAAGTTTGATGTATGCTATAGTGTGTACGCGTCCAGATATAGCATATGTGGTTGGTGTTATCAACCGATATCTTGTCAATCCTGGCAAAGAGTATTGAGAAGCAGTGAAATAGATACTGCGGTATCTAAGAGACTCATTCAGGTTGAGCCTATGCTATGGTGACGAAAAATCTATGTTAGAGGGCTATACAGATGTAGATATGGCAGGTGACATAGACTCCAGGAAGTTTACATCGGGGTTCATATTCACGTTTGTAAGGGGAGCGGTCTCTTGGCAGAGCAAACTATAGAAGGTTATAACATTGTCGACAACTGAGGCCGAGTACATTACAGTCATAGAAACATGTAAAGAGATACTTTGGATGAAGAGGTTCTTACAGGAACTTAGCCTGAAGTAGGAGCAGCACGTGGTCTATTGCGATAGTTAAAGTGCTATACACTTGAGCAAGAATCCAAGTCAACACTCCATGTTGAACCACATAGAGATTTGGTATCGCTGGATCAAGGATACTTTGGAATAGAAGATATTACAGCTTGAGAAGGTTTACACGGATGATAACGGGTCAGACATGATGACCAAGGCATTGCTCAAGGGCAAGTTTGAAGTTTGTACAAACTGGACTAGTTTGAAAAAAGCGAATTTCTCCTGAGTCGGAAAGGGAGAGATTTGATAGATTTTTCCTCCTTAGAAAGAGGAGAGAACGAGCTCACTCGACCAGTCGAGTAGTGCTCGACTCAAAGTTCAATGAGTAAATTGGTCTGGGACTTCGTGGTACTCGACCAGTCAAGGGAGGTGCTCGACCGGTCAAGGACTCTGCTCGACCAATCGGGATTACTCAGATTCATGTTCGGATTTTGTATAGACTGCGTAAATTTAAAGCGGTTTCATAATAGGTGCGAAAGAGAGTTGCCTAAACTATAAATAGGGGTTTCTAGGGCTGTTCTAAGGAATGCAAGAGAGTTTCCTAAAGCTTTGTAAGGGTTTGCTAAAGGGTTTAAGGTTATTAAAGGTGTGTGTGTGTGTGTGAGAGAGAGAGAGAGAGGGAGAGAGAGAGGAGGGAAGCTTGTAGAAGGGAGGTTCTACTCATAGAGGTGATGCACTATGCACTTGACATCTCAACGCTTTTACGTCCTCGTAATCGGTGAGATCTCTCCGTTTTTCTTTATTCTCTTATTCTTTATCCACTCATGCGTTAGTGAAAAAGGTTTGATCCAAGCGGTGTGTGCTTGTGATCGGTTGCAACGTTCCACTTCATAGTGGATTGTTGATCTGGACGAGGTCCCGTGGTTTTTTCCTCTTTGAGGGTTTTCCATGTTAAAATCTCTTGTGTCGTGTGGTGTTTGCTCTGATTTATTTTATTGCTTTATTATCCCATGATTCTAGTGTTTTAGGAGGCTACATCCTAAGGTTTTGTACAATAGCCCACAACATTAACAACACTAGAAGATTCATAGGGATCAATGGTAAGTAAAAAAAACAAGCTTATAAAGGGATTTCTACCATCTAGGAAATTCAAAAGGTTGATGTATCAATACCTAGGTCTTGCTTAACACAATAA
The DNA here is from genome assembly GCF_029962835.1 of Magnolia sinica. Lineage (NCBI taxonomy): Eukaryota > Viridiplantae > Streptophyta > Magnoliopsida > Magnoliales > Magnoliaceae > Magnolia > Magnolia sinica. The sequence goes on along the minus strand of NC_080590.1, from coordinate 292,657 downwards.
AAGCTAATTGTAGAAAGTGGACTTATTAGAGAAAGTCAGCCTATTTAAAAGTAAAGTTAGAATCAAGGATGTACTACCATCCCTTTGGATTAAAAAGGATATCTAACTTCACATTTTCTTTCTCAAGTCTCAATCAAGCTTAGAATGTAGTTCATTGCAAACATTTTAACATATTATCTATTATCATATGCATTTTAACTACTTTTATTTTAACTTATTTATCTATTTATTTTGCTCGTTGGCCCGAGGTCACTTGATTCCATGTAGCAAAACTAGTAAGTATTTTATTTTACCTACCCGGTCCTCTTGTAGGATTACACAATACATGGCAACTTCATTGTAGATTTAAAATTTCTTTAAAAGCCCCACATTCTTCAAAGTAGAGACCACACGAAGTGCAGGTAAGAAAATATGCCTAACCCCCTTTATCATCTATAACCGAGATCCTTATCTAGACATTTGTAGCCGTAGGTTAATCACACGAGTCTTTCTTTTAAGTGAAGGAATTTTAAAATCCCCTAGCCTTAAGGTAAGTCCACACACTCTAATCGACTGTGGACACAAATGAGCTTGATTAGCTAGTGACAACTCCAAATAATCAAATGTATACCCTTTTTTATCATCTTAAAAAAGGAATTGTACAGCTACGAAAATGAGGTAAAACTAATCAAATCATATGAACATTGAAGCGCAACACAAAAAAGTATGGAAGCATGAGTCTCCTCCCCTTCTCTTGACGGACTATCGTCAAGAAAGAAGTCGAGCCTGCAGGCTGTGTTCACAATGTGTTATATATTCACACCATTTGTTTAATTATCGAGCCTATTTTAGGAAATGGGCAAAAAATAAAGCAAATCCCATTCTCAGTTGGACCACAACACATGAACTCAAGAAACAATTCTGATTGACAAATAAAAACTTCGTGCGGGACAACAAGGGTTTGTATCAGGTTGATATTTGTGTTTTCTTTCACGAGTGTCAAATGGTTGAACGTGAAATAAACACTACGGTGGGTTATAGGAAGTTTTCAACGGTGGGTGTTCAATCACCTCCGTTTCCAAAGGCGTGGCCCACCTCAAATTGGGATCTGTTTAATTTTTGGGTGTTCAATCACCTCAGGTAGACCACACCACTAAAAAAATGTTGTAGATAAACATTAACAGATTTTGTGGGCCATAAAACTTTGGGATCAAGCCGATCTTTATATTTTCCCTTCATCCAGGTCTTTTTGAGATTATCAACAGCCTGGGTGCTAAATAAACATTACTAAAACCTTACGATGGGCCCTTTGGAATTTATAACGGTGAGTCACTTAATCATCATTGTTTCATGTAGTGTGGTCCACCTGAGATTTGGATCTCCTTAATTTTTGGGATCTAGTTCTAAAATAAGATGGATAAACGGATGGACGGCGTGGATATACAACTCATCATGAAGTTGACCCCACTGGGTAACACCTAATCCCCTCCCATCCGTCACGTGCCGATGCGTTAGTAGTAGAGTAGATGCCCCTGTATGCGTATGCGTACTTGGGCCAGCGCGGTTCTTCCCCAATCACACGTGCCTGCCGATCTCCCTAAACCAGCGGTCATCGGTGTCCTACTCATATAGCTAAGCTACCCAAAGATGTAGCTTTTTATTTATTTGACCATTCCATTTTCTTTTCTTTTTTTTCCACACGTGGAACCGTCCGTCTCGCGATGTGCATTGCACTATATTCAACAAACGAAGCTTGGAAATGATAAAAGTACAAACAGGTGAAACCACAGATCCACAGCTCTCCAACATAACGTCCCATTGTAGCATATCAAATCGTTACCATCCACCCATCTGGTGGGCCCTATCATGGAATCACTTTTTGCACTTTTAAGTCAAAGGTAGTACGGGCGCCGAGACCAACGGTTCAGATCAGACTTCAGATTGATAAAACCTACAATCCTATGCACCTTGGAAAGAAAGCATACAATAACTGTTTTTGCAAGTACAAGTGGATCGAAACCGTCTGTTAGGTCTAGCTCAAAAATCAGATTGATTGATGGGTGGAACATTGGATATTTGTCATTTTTAAAACTGTGCAGTGAAAGACAACCAACAGCGTAACTTATGGTCTACGATATATGTATGATACGTAGGGTTATATGAATGAGCGGTATGCCATTGAAGCAATTTATAAGCGGTTGGTGGGGGATCAAAGATGGTTGTGGATCGCCTGGGCTTATGTTTGTGAGAAATCCACCCCATCCATCCGTTTTTTCAGCTCATGTGAGAAATACTCAAGTGGGCCACAGGAATGCGTGCCGTTGAAACCTTCCCCGGGTCCACCGTGATGTTTGTATGCCATCCAAACCTTTTCATAAGGTCATTCTCACTGGGATGAGCCGAAAACATACAAATAATAGCACGATGCAATACTTCCGTAGCCCCGTGAATGCTTCAACGGTGGGTGTTTAATCCCTACGGTTGCATGTCGTGTGGCTCACTTGAGTTTTGTAGATGCGTCATTTTTGAGCTCATGACCTGAAATGAGATGGAAAAAACGGATGAAGAGGTTAGATTTCTTCTCACAGACATCAAGGTGGACCGCAGCTAGCGGTCGGGGGTGGCAGGTAACGAAGGAGAATGTATACGTATGTATAGATGAGAGTGCGGGGAGTGGCTGAATGAGAAAAAAAAAAAAAAAAAAAACAGAAAGAAAAAGGATAAAAGATGGAAGCGGCTTATCCATCATTCATCAACCTAAATAAGTGTACTTTTAAGTGTAGAGCCGCGGATGTGTTTCCTCCTCAGCCGCAGCTATGAAAGTAAGACCGAACCGTCTTATCCATTTCTCTCTCCCACTCTCTCTCTCAATCCTCAGAATCCTCAGAATCCTGGTTCGAAGAAAGGACATGTCCGCCTGCATTTGATACAAGTAGCAAATGGCATGCCTTCTCCCTCAATTCTTCAAGTGTCCGTCTGACACTGCCACCCTTCATTTCAGGGCACCACCCCTTCATCGTAAGCAACCTCTTTTCTCCTTTCTCTTCTTCTTCTTCTTCTTCTTCTTTTTCTTTTCCTCTTGCTTATGCTAACTGAATGCCAATTAATTCAAATATATAAATAAATAAAATTCAGATGCCTTCAAATCCCAACTCCCCAACTCCACTTGCTCTGAATTGAGGGCCTCTTCCTCACCATTCATAACAACAATCACACTTAGTTGACTCTTTGCAATTATATTCACTCCTCCATCCAAACACTTCCTCTGCCTCCGACGAGGTTTTTATTTTTATTTTTGCCTTCCTATCCCTTAGACTGGCATATTTGATTGGAGTTCGACACTGGTCTTTTTAGATCCGTTGCCAATTTATTACGTTTTTCCATTCTGTTTGAGATGAGTCAAATGACTGACCAGAATTTCAGTTTTGCGATGGTTTACGAGTAGGGATTGTTCTGTGATCATGTTCTTAATTATATTACTCTTTTCTTTTCTTTCAACGATATTAGGGTTCTTGCCCACCTGAGATGCTAGATATCTGTAATTGTAAGTGTGATTGGACGCTACATTCCTGACATCCCTCACTCCATTGTTTTCCATTGGCAAAACTTTCTTGTTGAACCATCTTTTAGCAGACAAGTTCCAAACAAATGTATGACTTTACAGCATGATAAATGTCCCAATCTGTGATTTTTCTGTCTTTTTTCCATAGTTATCTGAATTATTTTGTGTGTGGATGGTATTTTTCTCTTCTTGTTCTGGAAATTCCACAGCTCCACTGACTCTGTGGTTTCTTAACACTATCTACCTGATAACTATTCCAGTAGATTTGTTTTGCTAAGCTGGGCATTCATTGAGTGACTATTGTTCTGGTTATCAATTGCAAGGATCCTTCTCTCGACATGCACAGCAAGGATGTGCAATTTACACACAATGAAAATGGCAGCAGAAGTCATAGGAATTTGCATTCTCAATATATATATATATATATATATATAAGGCACCAGATGTCAAGTACAATTTTCACTTCTTCTTTTGAAAGTTTAGTAAGTGTCAATACGAGGCGAGCATAGGTATTTGGGTACGGAACTGTTTCCTAACTCCTACATGCGGTTGGATTCATTGCAATACCTGGTCCAATGAAATTGAACAAATCAATTGTAATTTCTTTAGATTCTTTTTTAGGGCCCGGGATCTTGCAATATTTTTATTTATATTTATTTATTTATTTTTTTTTTTTTTTGGGGGGGGGATTAGCTTGTTAGCACACACCCATGTCAGTACACACACTCTAAGTTAGCCACCCCCACTAGGGATCGATACCAAGACCTCAAGTGTTGAAACGAGGTATCTCCACTCAGTCTGCCAGTTGAGCTATGGATCTGGGTGTGGGATCTTGCAATATGTTTCTTTTGAGCTCAACTTGAAAGAAACCTAAGTGCAATTTAAAGGTTACTTCCCCTTTATGAATACCAGGAACCATCGTTAATTTTTGTCATTCCCTCTTTATCGAACTAAATTTTCCCAATTCGATTCACTCGTGCATCCAAACACAACCTTAAGTAACTTAGGATGGCTTGTGGTTTGAGAATTTGATCTAGTTAATGGTTATCTCTATTAAGAACCGAGAAAAGATCCGACTTATGAAAATTTTGATATATGATGTGAATTGTAACCTTGTGATGGTAAGTTTGTGGCTCTGGATTAATTTTTTGTGTGTGATCATGTTTATGTGGTTTATTGTTAGCAAAAATGGTACTTATGAAATATAATATATTTGGTAGCTTTAGGGTGCATTTGGTTGCACCAAATACTATGAAATTTCATGATATTTTGCACCAAATTAGACTGATTAATTATGAAATTTCACGATTTTTGGTGCAACCAAACGCTCCCTATTTGATGCAGTACAATTAACCACTTGCTCTAAAAGCTCAAACTATTAGAGTATGACGAATTAATCCATTTATCTCATAGCTTAGGCCCTACATCTCATGGGTTAGGACCTCGGCTGAACCCCCATCGTGGGCTCGTGGGCCCCAAATCACATGGGCCGCCTACCTCAAGTGTGTCCCCACATCCCACGGGCTACCCCACTCGAGCCCGGTGTGAAATGCCCCTGCATTAATCACCCCCGGCGAGGAGTCTCGAACACGAGACCTCCCTCGTGGGCCCCAAATCACATGGGTCACCCACCCCGAGTGTGTCCCCGCGTCCCACGGGGTACCCCACTCGAGCCTGGTGTGAAATGCCCCTGCATTAATCACCCCCGATGAGGAGTCTCGAACACGAGACCCCCTGCTCTGATACCAATTTGATGCAGGATAATTAACCATTTGCTCTAAAAGCTTGAACTGTTAGAGTATGGCGAATTAATCTCTTTATCTCATAGCCCAGGCCCCACATCTCATGGGTTAGGACCTTGGCCGAACCCCCCTCGTGAGCTCGTAAGCCCCAAATCACATGGGCCGCCCACCCTAAGTGTGTCCCCGCATCCCATGGGCCATAGGCTACCCCACTCGAGCCCGGTGTGAAATGCCCCTACATTACTACTGTTGTCTGTTTTCCATAGGAAGGCTAGGGAGTTCGGGTTTGGAAGGTACCTCAGGTGCCTCATTAGGTGGATCTGCTTCATATCATGACTTTGGGATCATGGTATCTTAGAACTTGAGGGCTTTTTGTGTCAGTCCCAGATCTATCTACTAGTTGGTTTAAATTGTGATGCAATCCATATTTCGGGTTTCAGTTCAGACTTCTGTAAATTATGGGTGCCCATTCCTGATAATTGACAATCATGCTTTCCGTAACTCACTTATTCCTGCTGATGCTACTTTCAAGTTTTTTTTTTGAAAGATAACTCATTGGGTTGGCTGTCAGATAAACCTTCAATTGACAGGTTTGGTTGATATTTGCTCATTAACAATTCCAGTGATTGGATGGTTGATTGTGCAGTGAAAGCCAGAGAGCCTGTTTGTTTCCGGCAATGTGTGTCATCATCAACAACAGCAGTGATTGGTGTAGATAATCTGAGGCTCCCTTCTTTGGAAGATCAGTCAACTTCATCAGCAGCTGTTAGACCCTTGACATATCTAGGAGCCATTGGTCCTCCTGCAAAGGTCAGAATTGATTTATGTAGGGGTACAATAGCCTCCTTGTTACATTTTCTTTCTTTCCTTTTTTCATATGACCAGAAATGCTTCGTGTTGAAAACAACATGGCAAAACTTTGTAGCTTCTGCTCATTTTACTTTGTGGGCTAAAAATTGTGTGGATTATCTCAAAAGCTGTGGCTTCTTCTTTTCTTTTTTTTTTCTTTTCTTTTCTTTTCTTTTCTTTCTTTCTTTCTTTCTTTTTTTTTTTTTTTCTAGTTTTTGTGCAAAAGGAATGAAATGTACACAGTAATTGGGTAAGTTTGTTAGTCTTTAGCTTTGCTATATAATCTCTGTGTTCATTGATGTTTATGCAGTCTACTTTTGAGGCCACGTTGGCTTCGGAGTTACTTATCACTGGTGAAGAGGCTGTAATAGCAGCAGCTGCTGCTGAAGCAGTTGCTCTTGCTAAAGCAGCAGTTGAAGTAGCCAAAGATGCAGCTCTGTTTGCCGGAACAAGCCCATCGTTGAAGTCTGAGAAGCCAGAGGATTTTCCATCTGAAGCTGACATTCTGCGACTTGAGAGGGCAAGACTCACAGAATTGGCACGAGTTGTCACAACAGGCCATTCCACCCCAGCTGACACTCAACCAGAGGAAGAAAATGTTGCCCAACTTTCCACTAAAGATACTGAAAAATCTAATCCAACAGATAATGAACTTGAACTCCTACAGATGCAGCTCTCAGAGAGCATAGCTGTGAGGTCTGAGCGTCAAACTGAAAGAAGAGCTAGAAGAGAAAGGGCAGCAGAGAAGGCTGCTGCAACTGTTATCTCTGTGAAGTCTGGATCCACTCCCCGGAAAAAGCGGTCTTCCATACAAGATATAGATTATTCTGACCCCTTACGCTACTTGAGGGGGACTACAAGCACTGCAAGGCTTCTCACAGCTACCGAAGAGCTCGAGTTGTCAGAAGGAATACAGGTGAGATTTTAAGATCATTTAGAACTCAAGAAACAGAATTTTGGGAACTTGAATGTGTTGCAAGTCATTCTGGCATTAGGTGTTTGAGGTCGAAAATGATTTAGCAACTTGGTTTGCACATTAAGGCATTTTCTGTAAGTAGTTTGCTGGCACATTCATGCAAGGGACTTCTTTGATTTTTTTTGTTTTGTTTTGTTTTGTTTTGTTTTGTTTTGTTTTTTTTTTTTTTAAAAAAAAAATTTCTATTATGTGCACCGGAGCAGCTGTTATGACCTCTCTGTGACTGTACTCTTCATGATTTACAACCTCTTGATTAGGGGTTTGAAATTAAGTCTGAGCAGCTGTATGTAGAATGAAGATTGGCTTACACAAAATAATTTACAAGGATGGATGGACATGACTGTGACACCATTATCTCATTATTAGTGAGGGAGGGACTGCATAGTTATAAATCGATACAGTGAAAATATCTGCAAAAATGGGGATCCGTTTGATGGAAAGGGTCAAAGAAGTCCAAGCAATGTAGGTGCTTATTGTGGTGTGAGGAACCACTTGATAAGGGATTGCAGATAAGCTGCTCCGGTTTCATAGACAAACACCAAGAAACTGAATCCTGTGCCAATAATCAGATAATCTTCTAAACTAACTAGGAGACAAAACCACTGTAAGAAATTTCAATACAATTAGCTGATGAAAGAACTACTAAAATCCCCATACGATAAACCATTGTAAGAAACTATTTTGAGTCTCAATGCATCCTCTGTCTTCTTCGTCTATGTGTATCCCCTTTCTGGTGATTATGTTGCTGGAAGCCTGCCTCTATCGCTATAGGGTTTGCTTCTCCCCGCCACTCACCCCATCTTTTTCCTGGGACAAGATCTGTGTCAACTCTTCCCAAATTTTGACAAAGAGAGAATTTGAGACCCTAAAAAAGTTTTTTTTTTTTTTTAATTCTTTTTAATTTTTTATTTTTAATATTTGCTTTAAGATAAATTTCCTCTTCAATCTCCTCCAATGATAGAGATGCAATTTTATTTTATTTTATTTTATTTTATTTATTATTTTTTTAAAGCTACGGGGATGCATTAAAGTGAAAGAGAACTTACAGAGCGGGGTTGCTAAGATAGCAAGCCAAGAAACTACAAACCTAAAAAAAGAAAATTAAAGTCCTTAAGACCCAAAACATAGGAAGCCCATTCGATCAGCAAAAACTTAGCAAAAGAGCCCACTAACTGAGCCGAACTGTGAACATCATTGAAATAGCGATCATTTCTCTCCTTCCAAATAGCCCACCAAATGGCTAGAATAGCCACCCTCCAGATACGGGTTGTAGAATTACTGAAATTAAATCCGTGCCAATATGCTAACATAAAGGGAGCAGTACTAGCGAGACAACCAGTGACATTGAAACGAGAAAAGAAGTCGCACCAGATTTGGGAAATGAAAGGACAGTGGACAAAAAGATGGTCCACTGATTCCTCATTCCTCATACAGCAAAGGCAGACATTGACCAACTGCATGCCTCTCTTCCGCAGGTTGTCAATAGTTAAGATACGGTTTCTAGCCACCATCCAGGCAAAGCAGATGAACTTGGGGGGGGGGGGGGGTGGGGGTGGGGAGGCTTGAGATTGCAGCGCAGGGGAGGGGTCATGAGAAGAGTATTGGGATCTGACAGAGAATACACCCGATTTTTCCTTTTTCCAGATGATGGTATCTGAGACTGTAGACTCTGGGACCAGCTTGGATAGGCAAGCCATGAGGTCAATGTAGTCATTGATCTCCCACTCGTGAAGATTTCTGACACACGGAACGTTCCACACCACACCAGCAGGAGAAATAGTAAAATGATTAGCAACCATATTGTCTTTATCAGAGGCGATACCGAAGATACTAGGAAACCTGCTTCTCAAGGAGCTATCTTCCACCCATGGGTCCTCTCAGAATCTGATTGCGGAACCATTTCCCAGACAGAAACTGATGTTTTGAAGAGTAGGCTTTTTGGAGCGAAGAATACCTTTCCAAACAAAAGAAGCTCTGTAGTTGCTAGTGTCGTTGGTCCACCAGCCACTCGGAGAGGAGCTGTATTTACCTTTAATGATCCTATTCCAAAGGGTGTTCACTTCTACCCCCAATCTCCAGGTCCATTTGCCCAATAAGGCGCTGTTCATAACCCTCAGATTTTTAATACTTGCACCCCCTTCCTTATGATGTTTACACACCTGTTTCCAGTCCAGAAGATGGAGCTTCTTCTGGTTTTCCTTCCCACACCAAAGAAAGCATCTTCTAAGTTTGTCAATCCTAGCCAGAACAGAGGAGGGGCATCTGAACAGCGACATGAGGTAGACTGAGAGGTTGGATAGGGCAGCTCTGATAAGAGTTAACCTTCCTCCTATAGAAAGGTAGCGACACCTCCATCTGGCGAGATGCATTTTTTTTTTAAAGAAAGGTAATAACAATTTTATTAGAAAAGCGTCGAGAAGGCGCCAAAGCTGTACAAAGAGAGAAAACATTCACCCAATAAGGCACATTATTCCTAGAAAGTAACCTCCCCTCTTGCATGAAGCAGAATTCCTTCTATTGAGATCCAGGTTCCATGCAAGCCTTCTTCCATCTCCTCATTCAGAATCTCCAAGAGGGACTTCTTATCCCAGATGTCAAAGCTGCCTTAGCTTCTGAAGTTGAGCTAGATATAAAGAAAGACCTATTCTGGGATATTTTTCCTCCCAAATCTTTTCATTCAGGCCCAATTTCGTGCTAGCCATTCTTAAGTTTAAAGGAAATTTACTGCAAAGGACGTCCAGAAAGGAAGTTTCAATATTTTGATCAACTGCTGGAGAGAGCTGGATTGAAGATTCAAGCCTCCTCTTCCCTCATCACAAATCTAGAGCGGATCGTTTTCGATATCTTCAATCCGACAATAACATTCGGCCCATATCTTGTAAATTTAGTTCTGAAGGATTTTTTCAACATAATATGACCTTTTAAAACTATTATAGCCCTTTCACCATTGAAACATTGTCAACCAAACAAAAACAAACTCCCAACCTATTCCTATCTGGCGGCACACGGGAGTTAACACCTCATAAAATTTTCCATACTTCCGGAATTGGTACCAGAATTCTCCATGCTTCCAATCTTCACGAAAGCCTTCAATGAACAGAGACAGTATCCTCTGGTACGAAAACGACGTGAACTTTGTCAGGAAAGATAAGTTTCTACCCCACTTCGTAGCTTTGTTCCATTTTTTGTAACTGAGATCCAAGGTCCATCACTGGCCACCATTATTGAACTGGTGATAGGTGCCAACTATCAGAGCTCTACTTGACACTCACTTGAACCATGAATGGGGAGGCATCTAGGACATCACCTCAATCTGTATTTCAGAGCATGTGGATGGACTTCAAAATGATGAGATGATCGGAGTCCTAAACTTCACCAACCACACGAATGATTGGGGAGGCACACCACAACATCCCTTTTCTCTGTGACTCCACAGTGCCAAAACAGTGTTGATAGGCCTCAATGACGTGAAGGAAACACAGTGCACAGAAACAGAGTCTGTACTCGAGCAACAGTAGGATCTCCAGGTTCCCACTCTCGGTTCTGACTTCTGCACAACATCTTAGGGAACTTTGGGGTATTCAAACTTTTGAGAATTTTGAAGGTGCTTTGCAAAGTTAGGCAAATCGCTAGTTCTAATTTTGAAGTGGTACTGCAGATTCAATGGATTTCTTAACTCCACTATATTGTTCTCGAGGGCCAGGAAGTTCTGACAAAATGCCTATTCTTCTGGGGAATGACCTCTACGGCTGTATTTTTGCCACTAGAAAAAATTTCCGGTCTAAGTTGTAACCAGAGATTGATAAAATAGAACTGCTAGCCTGGTAGAGAAAACGAAAAAAAAGAGTCATCCTTGGCAGCAACTTTTGGTTCTATATCTGGATTGATCAGTGTGGTCCTGCCCCATTGTAATTTGAAGCTGTTAAAGTAAAAGTACTCTCCTAAAATTAGAAAATTAGTCTTTGGGGAATACCTTTCCATGAGATATAATCTGCTTCCTATTGTTTTAAGTTTTGGGGTCGATCCTTTTTCTTTCTTTCTTTCTTTTTTTTTTTAAAAAAAAAATTAATTTTAATTTTTTTGTGGTGGGGGTGTCAAGGTCTGACACTGCTTGCAAGACCTCAGTCAGTAGGAGCCATTAGGTACAGATTGTGTAATTTGTTGTTTTGATCAATTTCTAATTCATATTTGGCTCATTTCAAGAGCTCTATATTTTAATCATCTCCTGAGAACTTCAAATGAATGTTTTGGATTTTCCTCTATATTTTACCAAAGAAAAAGCATGCAATAGTTAAACAAGGCTAATTGTGCTTCCAGTCTGATATATGGTATCTTTTCTGTTACAAATACAATGCAGGACCTATTAAAGCTGGAAAAACTCCAGGAGGAGCTTGCAGAAAGATATGGAGGCCAACCCACCTTTGCTCAATGGGCGGCGGCAGCTGGAATTGATCAAAAGACCCTAAGGAAGCGCTTAAATTATGGCATCCGTTGCAAAGACAAAATGATCAAAAGTAACATACGGCTTGTTATTTCTATTGCAAAAAATTATCAGGGGGCTGGGATGAACCTCCAAGATCTAGTTCAGGTTCCCCCGTGTACTGTTAATGAATATGGTTGCCTGTGCTTTAGTCCAATCAGTATTACAATCAGCATCAGCCTTTTTGATATTGGTTCTGGTTTACAGGAAGGATGTCGAGGCCTGGTAAGGGGTTCTGAAAAATTTGATGCATCAAAGGGTTTCAAGTTCTCAACCTACGCACACTGGTGGATTAAACAAGCAGTTAGAAAGTCTCTTTCTGATCAATCCAGGACAATCCGATTACCAGTAAGTATTCATCCAAATAAATTATATATTCTCCCCAGTTTCCACCACCAGCACTAGGATGTCTTTCTTGAAAAGATGCACACAAACTGGATGCCGTTGAAGTCTCAAAATTTGGGTCACTTCCATTGTCTAAGAACTCTTGGGGTTGACTCAGGAATCGGTCAGGTTGACTTGGATTGGAATTAAAATGTACTGATTTCATATATGAATCGAGGCTCAATGATTAATACTGAAGCTTGCCTGAGTTCTGCATCGACTCGGTGGATTGGCTCAGTTTTTTTTTTTTTTTGAATAAATATAATTTACACAAAAGTGATATGTTAGGGATCCAAACCTCCCACTCCCATCTTTGAAGAAAGGGTTTTGCCATCAAAATTATGTGGCTGTTTAGTTGATCAATGTTTGACTATCTAAAAAAAATACACCACCCACCACATGACCCTATCCATCTCTAGCATCTCCTTTGAACATTTGGATAATATCTACGATGATTGGGACCATTGATCCATTGGCCCACTTAGTTGATTAATTGGAGTCCCAAAATCACAGAAAAGCAATCTCAGCCACCATGTCAGTGCATGCAAATGGACAGCTAAAGAAAATTGGAGCAAAACAAAGGAAAAGAAATGGGAAGAAAGGAGAGAATTTTCCAAATTCAATGGGCTAATGTGTAACCATTGAATGACTGAGAAGATATTTCATGTCACGTGACAGCCAGCTGGCATATGGTCCATAACATCTCAAACATGTAAGCATTGAATGTGGAGATGCAGTGGCACCCATCTTTTTAGCTCCCATCTCTCTTCTTTAAAAGACAGGAAACTTTTTAAACAAGTAATTGGAGAAGATAACCGGTGCCACTCTGCTTGCATATCAGAAAAAGTTATACGGTCCTGCTCCATCAAAATGTGAATGTCCCACTGCTCCTATATGTGCAAGTGGGGCCCACGGTATGGTGATCCAAACCGGTAACCTGAGGAATATTTTGAGTTGCAATACTGATACTGTGTTTTGTGCTGCGTTGCCTTAAAACTGCTATTTTAACTGCTATCTCAATATATGCTGGGCCTAAACAGTTTCACATGGTTGAGGCAACCTATCGAGTAAGGGAGGCTAGAAAGCAGTTGTACAGTGAGAATGGAAGACATCCCGATAATGAAGAAGTTGCGGAGGCAACTGGGTTGTCTATGAAGAGGCTTACCGCGGTGCTACTAACCCCCAAAGCTCCAAGGTCTTTGGATCAGAAGATTGGGATCAACCAGAATCTAAAACCTTCGGTCTGCACTTTTCTCCCATACTATATCTTTGTGAGGTGTATGTGCCTGCAAGCCATATATTTTATCTGATGATTTGTGTTGCCATTTTTAGGAAGTGATAGCAGATCCTGATGCAGAAACATCAGAAGATGTGCTGATAAAGCAATTCATGAAGAAAGATCTGGACAAGGTGTTGGACAGCCTTAATCCAAGGGAGAAACAGGTAATTAGATGGAGGTTTGGATTGGAGGATGGAAGGATGAAGACGTTACAAGAAATCGGGGAGCTGATGGGTGTGAGCAGAGAGAGAATTCGGCAGATCGAATCCTGCGCTTTCAGAAAGCTGAAGAATAAAAAGAGGACGAAGAGTTTAAAGCAGTATTTGCTTTCATAAGCATCGTAGAAATCCAGGATTTTGTGCTGCAGAGAAGTATAGAGATTCAAGGCCTCTCTCCCTTTTGCAAGAAAAAGGAAATTTGTCCCTTCCATTCCTTCCCTTTTTGTATTGCAACTTTATTTATTTCAGAATCTGTGAGATCAGTTGTGCAGAGAAACAGAGTCGTTGTCCGTCAAAGTACAGGTTCGAGAATCATGAGTCATAAATGCCCTGGTTCATACCTTTGGAGCATGCATAATGGATCATTTCATTTCCTTCAATTAGGGGGTAGGGTATTATTACAACCAAACCAAGAAATTTAAGTTTAGATTTCAGAAGCTTATTAATGCAGGAGCATTTTCAGACCGGGCTCGAGTGGAGTGGCCTGTGGGATGCTTTCGGCCGAGGACCTAACCAATGGGATGTGGGGCTTGGGATATGAGATAAAGGGATTGATTTATTATGCTTTCAGTTCAAGCTTTTAGAGCAAGTGGTTAGTTGTCTTGCATTACTTATTTTATATATTGGCTCATTCATTTATATAAGATTTTCGTAGATATAAAGAGGTGAGAAGACACTCCCATACTTTCAAGAAAAAAAAGAAAAAAAAAAAACGAAGGATATTTACTCCCTAACTTCTTCTGGATTGAGATTGAAGCTTCTCTTAGGCAGCCTCTGCGTGCAGTGAGGATAGTACGTAACCTTCCATTTCTGTACCACATGTATGGCCTGCTTTTGGACCAGTGTGTGTTAACGGGGACGCTGATTAGGTACTACCCCACCTGTTCTGAGCTTGGGACAGTCTGGGGATCGAGGGGTCACTGTGATGTATGGCTTTCATCCACACCATCCATCCATTTTTCCATATCATGGCTTTTATCCACACCATCCATCCATTTTTTTCATATCATTTTAGGTTATTAGCCCGAAAATAAGGAAGATCCAAGGCTCAAGTAGACCACACAGTGGGGATTAAATTCCTACCGTAGAAAAATTCTTGAGCACCACCAGTTTTGGATCAAGCTGATATTTGTGTTTTCCCTTCATTCAGGTCTATATGACCTTATGAACAGGTTAGGCCCTAGGAAGGTCCCCAACAAATTTTCAACAGTAGGAATTTAATCCCCACTGTTTGGTCCACTTGAGCCTTGGATCTTCCTTATTTTTTGGGCTAATAACGTAAAATGATATGGAAAAACGGATGGACGGCGTAGATAAAAGCCATACATCACGGTGGCCCCTCAGAGCCCCAACCTGGGGGGTGGTACCTAATCCGCATCCGTTTACAGGATATACCACCTGATGATGAATGGCCCAGATAAGTGATGAATACTTGTGTGACGCCAGTGTGTGTGATAAGGAAGACCAAGAAGTGGGGGTGTTAGTGGGTTAGCAATGATAAGAAGGGAGCAATGGTTGAAACTTGTAAACAACAGCACTGGGGAGTCTGGATGAGATGCTTGGATCAATCAGATAAAAATATAAAGAGCAGTGCCAAGTTTGCAGGGCCGCACTGTTTGGGTAGTCAGCCGCGACAACATGATGGAACCCTGCTCATTTCTGCTACACGAGCGTGTTGAAGATCCTACCACCAGTGATTGTGAAAAGCACATATAGCTTGAATGCCTGGTCAATTAGTAATTTCCATTCATTTGCCACATGTTCCCCACGCTCTAGATTTTGGTACATGTTATATGCACCATGAGGGCCATTGAATGAACGGAAGTCACATGGCATGCTGATAAAAAGTGGACATCATTTCCGTGTGATCAGACTTCTGTGAGTGGGTTCATGTCAGTGGTCCAAACCATTGATTTGACCAAATGCATGACCTAGAGTTGCTGCCTCAATTCGAGATCCTAAACTTCAATCGATGGCCCAAAAGACAGCGGTTAAGGAGAGCTCCAACATGACCTATAACAAGTCGTCAGGTAGGGATAGCAAACCTCATCCTAACAAGGTGAGGCCCCAGCGCTGTTTGATCCAATATTTTCTTGGAAACAGCCAGCTCAGAGAGATGTAAGCTGTTATCAAAATTACATATTAAGGTGATGTGCACATCAGGGTGCGTTTTGATGTACCTCAGACCATAGGCAGAATGGATAATCATTCATTCTGCTGTGAGTTCAGCACAACAGCATCGCGCCATTTTTCCACTTTCTCCACCCCAAATCGACATCCAATGTGCATCCAAAGTTAATTCAGGCAGAAAAGCATCCCGCCCACCCTGCCTGGTAGGGGTCATCCAAACAGGATCAAAGGATCCGTATCCTTTCCCTAGACAATGGATGCAATGCGGAGGTAATCTAAATCCAAAACCAAAGCAAGGGAAACAGTTTTTTTTTTTTTTTTTTATAAGGATTAAGGCAAGGGAAACAACTGAATGCATATAACCATCAATATCTCTTGAAGATCACTAAACACCAGTGATGGTCAAAACAATTGTAGAGATGGGGTGGGAATTTATCTGTAACATTGCATAGTTCCATCGACCAACTGGTGCACTTCCGGGACCATGCACTAGCAGCAACTTCACTCATTTTTCTACAGATTTGTTTTGGTTAATTACACGGAATTACATACAAACTCAAGCAATCAAAAAAACATACACATTTCCTTGATCGGGAAGGGGTATAGAACACGGACAGTTATTACTTGTGAGATCCAACAGTGGCTTCTCGGCTCTGTTAAACCTCTGTCATCTTAACGGCAGCGAGAGTGAGAATATGTGGCAACAGCCCTGCCATCAATCACAAAGATGCCAGGTGAGGGTCAGATCTTACTAATCTGATGCAACAAACGGAAGAAATGAGCAGCCCATTCTACTGAAGAGAGAACAGACCACAGTGAAAATTGCAGCTCCATGTTTTGGAGCCCCAGTGGAGCTACTTGTGAAATTGATATCTCAAATCATGCTAACACTAGTCATGTGTGCGAGATCCAGGCATTCATCATGCGAGGCCCATTTTGTATACATCATCTGCCAAAATCCAAGATGGTTTGATCATCAGGTGGACAGCACATGTACTTCAAACAGACTGTCGATCAACTGCCTATTCTTCCAGGCAATGCGGCAGAGCAGTCTGCTTGATTTGGAGCCACAGCAGATACACTAGGCCATCTGATGAACAGATCATAAACTCACACCCAAGCTACATTGGCACAAAGGTCAGTTGAGGGTTATGACTCGAGTCTTGAGTAGGTAGCCTACTTTGGGAGTAGCCATTGCATTTCTCATTCTATCATGACCCATTTATCACATCCATTACCTAATGGGTGCAAATCAAATCATGGTGCAATTCACAGGATGCTAAACAGGCAATGGAAAAAAATAGCTGAGAACTGGTCACCTACAACTGGTAGCATAGTATGATCCGCTCTTTTATCTTCTGATTTTCTTCCACATTTGCTGGTAAAATATTGGTTTTTCAAGCAGAAAACGCCAGTCATAATGGTTTGCACCTACAGTTAACCTACAAGCGGTTGTAGGTGATCAGTTCTCTAGGTGCAACCATAAGGCTATAAAAAAAAATAATAATAATAAAAAAAAAAAAAAAATCAAGTCCACAAATCTAAATACACATGTTTACTCGAATGCAAAAAATAACTAGGTAATTGACTCAGCATCCAGCAGAGCAATCTTGGTTTAGTTGCATTTTTCCAGATCCTGATTCAGTAAGTGGCCAACATAGACACGGTATTGAAAGACCAACTAGTGAGTCGAGTCAGTGCTTTGAACATCATAATTTCTCAGGAGGCATTATAATATCCTTAATAATAATACAATAAATCATATGATCCTTGACCCGGGATATGGACAGTATACTGGTTTTTCATTTGCCGTGGCTCCAAGGTTCAACTATCTAGACTGTTGACCTGATGAGACCAACCATGTGTGGACCATGCCCAAAAATCTTCCAGATTGAAATATACTAGCCATCTTGGGCCTTTTCTCAGTAGAATGTGGACCAATTTTGCCTATTTCTCTTCCTAACAGTCTATTTGCAGTCTGCTAATTGAAAGGTTAGTATTACCGGCATAGCGTGTCAAAGAGCATTTTTGGGGCATGGCGTCCATGGCAGGGTCCAACAGACCAATGGACCGAACTCTGAACCAATGAACAACGGCCTCCTATAATTGTTCATTTTTCAATCTAATAAATTGAAGATGTAATCATGGTTTAATGACATCAGTCTTGGAACTAGTAGTCATGGGTTAGAAGAAAGGACCTCAGCTGATGCGAGCGATGCAGGCCCATCTTAGCCGTCAGATTAACAAAAGAATGCCAGATGTGAACAAATGCTCTTGCAGGTGTTCCACCAATCAGGTAAGCCGTGAAATTTCCGCACGACCTGGTTGAGGTGTTGGGGGTTTGACCAGTGGCTTCAAGGACTCCATAATAGTGGCAAAAGATGGTCGTTTCCAGGGCTCACTGCATTTTTGAAGTTTTTCATTGTAAGAAGACATAAGAAAGAAAGATACAAGATGCAAAAATAAAATAAAATAGGATTTATCAAACTTACTTAATCCAGCAAGACTCAATTAAAGCAGCGACTTGTGGATTCACATCGCTTGGAATTTCGAGCCTTCTACACTTAAAGCCTACAGCAGCCACCACCTGCAAGTAAGGGATAAAATCATCTGAAAACTAACAAGCCATCATACATAATCAATAGAGAGCAAGCTGGACTATAAACCATGTGAAGAAGCAAAGTTCGTGAGTTATGAAGAGCAAAGGATAGAAAAGGGATCTCTAGGCATGCACACATGCTCAAGGCTTACAATTGGTGATGGCTATGGAATAACACCCACAGCCACCAATCTAGCACAAATGCGATCAATCAACTATATTCTCTGCCTAGAACCCTTCTGCATGCGTCTTTTTTTTAATTTTTTTATTATTATTTTTACACACGCACGCCGTAGTGGGATTTCACCACCTACGGGTTTCGAACCCAAGACCTCATGTTGAAACTCCTCAGAGTCTACCACTCGGGCAAGGACTGGAACCCCTGCATGCATCTACTAGATTAGCCAAGTCACTATTAATCAGTAACCTGAACAACAAAAAAGGCCCCCAACACACCTTAATCCTTGATGAAACTTCAGAATTGTGCATTGATATTTCACCTTGGTGAACAGAGAACGGCACTAATTGGAAAATGGGAACAAATTGTCAGGGTTTCCTTCTGATGGTGTCCACTGAGATTTCCACTCTTCTTTTTTCACATCTGGGAATGAAAATTGAAGCTGACTGAAAAATGTTATTGAAAATTGTCACATCCCTCCTTCCCTCTCTCTCGATCGATATAGACAACCAAGATAGACATAGAGAGCTACCATAAATGTTTAAGCATATAAATATGTATCAAGATAGAGGCAATGGAGTTTTAATTTCAAATATGCAAGGAAACTCTCCAACCCTGCTACTTAGCAAGGTTGGCAAGCTGTTTGGTAATTTTCTTTGAATCTCTTAAGAGGATGACAAAAGAATATCCATCCTCAAAGCCATGTCTCTAATCTTATTATTAATGACTATGTACAACTGTACAGCCCACCTGGATGAGCGAAATAAAGGGCCATACAGTGGTACAGCCCACCTAGTCTTGGGATTAGTCCACTTTATTTAGTCAATTAGGTACACTTAGTATTAAAATGCCATATTGTGAGGGGTAGTTTTGGAATTTTTGCTTTTCTAAACTAATATAAAAGAGTAGGGGCATATAGCTCTAGTTCACTCTTTCCATTCTCTTTCTCAATGTCCTTTTCTCTCTTTTCTGTTACTTTTCACTACAACATAATTCTACATGGGTATCAGAAAGTAGTTCATTTTGATGTACTCCACTTTCGTCCCTTCCGTCTTCTATCTCACAAAATTTTCCTTTTCTTTTCCTCGTTGCTCTTCATATCTCCCCTGTGCTGAAAGTTCTGTAAGAAACCTAGGGTTTCTTCTTTTTTGGTTTGCCGGGCTTTTGTAATGGTCTGCGTGAGAGAGGGTGAATGTTGTGTCCGTGATCATCACTCCTCTCATGTTTGGTTGGAACGTGTGAGCTAATTGTTTCTCAAGTGTAGTGTGTACATCATGCGGAGCATGCAATTGGAGAGTTTTTATATTCGGAAGAGTCAGCCCTCATTTGTGTAAGCACTGTGATATTCTCTTAGTTTCTTCTTCTAATAGCGATGAAAGGTGATCAAAGATTTGGATTCCTAAATCCATCCAATTTTCTAGGGGTTCAAAAACCTGTATAAAACTAAATAGAGCAGATTATCTCCAGTGGGGTCTAAATCAATTCAAGTGTTTTCTAGAGCCAAAGGCAAATTAAAATATTTGACCATATAAAAACCAGCTATTTTTGGGGTCCTTTTTGTTTGTCTTGTAGTCTTTCTTTCCTTTTGGCGTGTTTTTTTTTTTAATAAAAGATTTGCTATTACCACTATCAAAAGGAAAAAAAAAAAAAAAAACAAACAGATAAAAGTGATAGCACGTGTGATCAGTGGATCCTAGAAAATGCTCAGATTATGAAGTGGTTGTGGAGCAGTATGGGAAATATCTATCAGTGGGGATGCAATGTTTCTTGATACTACAAAGAATGCATGTATTCATCCGATAAAAACAATTGTCGTACATTTTACTTGTTTGAAGAGATTTTTGCATTCCAATAAGGAGATAAGTTTCTTAATGAATATTATCCAAAACTCAAAGGAATATAGGAGCTGAATATATATCAGCCACTTACTAGTGATCTGAAAAACAACGTCAGCAATGTGAGGGTTTCCGTGTGGCTAAATTCATACATGCCTTGAAACCAAAATATGAGCCAGTGTGTGCACAGATCTTGGGTGGCAAGGATGTTCCATCTTTAAAGGAAGATTATGCTCGCCTTCAACATGTATCTCTTGGCTTTGCAGGTGGAGTCGGTGATAATTCTGCTCTGGCATCATTTGTTGGATTGGATGAGGCAAAGGTAGTGGTCGTGGTGGCCAAGGTAATCAAGGTGGCAACAAAGGTAATCAAAGTGGTCATGATAATGTGGGAGGAGATCATGGACCTAGAAAGCATACTCGTTGGTAATGCAAATGTATTTTTACACCAGGCTCGAGTGGGGTTGCCTGTGGGATGCAGGGGCACACTCGGGGTGGGTGGCCCGTGTGAGGCAGGTGGCTTGTGTGAGGTGGGCCCCATCCCTACGAAGCGGGTGGCTCGTGTGAAGTGGAACCCACGTGAAGTGGGGCCCACGAGGGGGATTCGGCCGAGGTCCTAACCCATGCGATGTGAGGCCTAGGCTATGAGATAAATAGATCGATTCACCATGCTCTATCAGTTCGAGCTTTTAGAGCAAGTGGTTAATTGTCCTCCATCAAAGTGGTATCAGAGCGGGAGGTCTCGTGTTTGAGACTCCTCACTGGGGATGATTAACGCAGGGGCATTTTCACATCGGGCTTGAGTGGGGTTGCCTTTGGGATGCAGGGGCGCACTCGGGGTGGGCGGCCCATGTAAGGCAGGTGTGGCTTGTGTGAGGCAGGCTCCATCTATGTGAAACGGGTAGCTAGTGTGAAGCATAACCCATGTGAAGTGGGACCCATGAGGGGGGTTCAGCCAAGGTCATAAGACTCATAACCCATGCGATGTGGGGCCTAGGCTATAAGATAAATAGGGTTGTACACGAACCGAGTTAGCTTGGTTAGCTCGACTTGAAAAAGCTCGATTCGACTTAATTCGAAACTGAGTTCAAGCCGAGTCGAGCTGATTTTTTTAGCTCAAAAAAATTTCGAACCAAGTTCAAGCTCGACTCAACTCAGATCGAACCAATTCAGTGACTCGGTTACTTTGACATTGATGTTGCTCACCAAGTGTTTGATGAAATGACTCAATGAAGTGGCGACTGGTGCAAGGAAGGTATGTATATGAAAGAAATACCCTTTTTTTCTTGATTTTGTCGTTGCCTACAAGGTGTTTGATGAAATACCTGTAAAATTGTTGTTGTTGTTTTACATACAGTGAGAATTTGAATGTGTAGTTCATGTGTTTGTGAAAATGCTGCACAGGCGAACTCGGCTCGAACTGGCCCGAGTTGCTGACCAAATCGAACCGAGCTGACCAGTCAGGCTCGAGGACCAAGCTGAGCCAAGTTCGAGCTGCGGTCAGCTAGTGGTCGAGCCGAGTCGAGCTTGGCACAAGCTCGGCTCGGCTCGACTCGTGTACACCTCTAGAGATAAATGGATTGATTTGCCATGCTCTCTCAGTTCGAGCTTTTGGAGCAAGTGGTTATTTGTCCTGCATCAGTTGGCTTACGAATTACATTGTTAAGAAAGGCTGGGATCTCCATGGGAAGCCAACTTAAGTAAATCAGGCATCTTATTTTGGAGAGAGCAGCGGCCTTGTTCTGCTAGTTTTGCTCCTACAATACTACAACTAAGTACATATGTAACATAGTCATGCTTACAAAAAATGAGTATTCCAAGTTATTGAAGAATCAACCTATTTTTACTGCTGCTACTTCTACAGTACAGCCACATTTTGAACTCAGGTATGAGTCCAGTCCTCCATTCCATGGGTCATTGACTCTGGGGCCTCTTACCATATTAACATGTGAGACCAGTGCATTTTCCTCTATTGAGATATAAAATGTGTGGTAAATGGGGCCTCTTACCATATTAACCCTAAAGGATCCTCGTCGAGTTCGTCAATAACTTTGGTAAATGGTACCCATTCCAAAATGTGTGGAATAGGTACTGTTCATCGAAGTTCCTTTATGTCATTGGCATTTGTTCTCTATGTACTTAAATTTCCTTTAAACCTTATTTCTCTTAGTGAATTAAAAAAATTACTTAACTACTCTATGATTTTCTATCATCCATTGTGTTTTCCAAGATCTAAAGACAAAGAAGAAGATTATGGAGGACATGAACACGGTGGGCTTTACCATATTGATAATGAAGTAATTGGAGTAGCAACATAGAACATCTCTCCTTACCAGTGGCATTATCATCTTAGTCACCCATCCTGGAGTAGCAGTTGCAATAATTGGGTTCATAAGCATCATGGAATCACTTTTCTACCACATATGGAAAAGCATAGTTTAGTTCCATTTGCTTTAGTTTATTCAGATGTTTGAAGACCTATTCGAGTCTCTATTTCGTCACAGTAGTAAGTATTTTGTTATTTTTGTTTATGAATTTTAAAGAATAACTTCGCTTTATTTACTCTACTACAAAACAGTGCCACATAACTGAAAAACTGTTATTTGCTTGAGGTGACACGTCTTGTTAATCCATATGAATGTTCCAAAAAGCTTTTGGAGTAATGTGGTTTTAACAGCATGCTATCTGATCAAGAGAATGTCATATACTATCTTAATGGGTCCCCCCCCCCCAACAAAAAAAAAAAGTTTTTTGAGTGTGTATGCTTTGTTCATTAGTAGAAGTCATGTCATGATAATTTAAATCCTAGAGCAATTAAATGTATTTTTCCTGGGTATTCTAGAATGCAAAACGGTTACGGGTGGTAGAGGTGTTATCTATTAGTCTACTCCATTCTTTTCAAATGATAGTGGATTTCTTGACTTGGAAGCTTTACCATCAGTACTTATGCTTATTTTTATTGAAGAAGACACTATCCAGTCGCCTCCTTCCATTTGTTCGTCCATTCATGTTGTACACTCAAAGTCTACTCATGACAAAAACAGGTAGATACCCTACCAACATTGATGTATCATTCGCCATCATGGTTCTGAATATCGGTATCAACGGGCATATCCGTCTGGCCAAAAAATGATACGAGATGGCGTCTATGGGAAACAAAATAAGCAAAAATACTACTAAAAGGTAAGTTAAATGTGTTTCAAATTTATAGTGCAATACCATTAATGTATCTCGTGTTCTAATTAATATTGTCATCAAGGTGTTCCGTATCCGTTACGATACGCCCGTAAAAGCCGATACATATAGGTTACGGCCATGACCATTACGCGATACGGGGGTGAAACGGGGCAGTTGGCTTTTAGGGACCGTTTCAGCCGTTATGGTGGCTGTAAAGGCCGTTACTGAGCAAAACAAACGTTACCCTTGCAACGGTCAAAAAACGACAACTTTTTTCCTTATTTAAATTCATTTTTCTTCCCTCTTTTTTCACTTTCTCATTTCAAAATCTCTTCTAAATCCTTTAATAGCAGATTTTGACCACTCTTACTGTAATTTTTAAGATTAAAACCATAGATTGAAGTGATTTAAGAGTATAGAAACTCTGAGGGCCTTCTTTTTAAAAGATTGAAAAAATAGTATTTATACCTTTTTTCTAGTTCTAATACTTGATTGTGATATGTACGCATTAGATACATATTAATCATGTTCACAAATTCACTAGACAGCCCGATACAACACTCTCACCAAATAGTGGACCGTTACACCCATCA
The DNA here is from genome assembly GCF_029962835.1 of Magnolia sinica. Lineage (NCBI taxonomy): Eukaryota > Viridiplantae > Streptophyta > Magnoliopsida > Magnoliales > Magnoliaceae > Magnolia > Magnolia sinica. The sequence continues at coordinate 268,677 of NC_080590.1, read as the reverse complement.
TAAACATGTTCAAAACCAAAAAAAAAAAAAACATATTTGAAATATTTACATTGTTATGGAATTTCTGGATATTTTTTCAGAATTTTTCAGGCAAAAGAAAATTTTCAACCGTTACAGGGGTCATAACAGTCCTTACGCCCCCGTATCGGCCGTTACGGCCGATACCCATATCGGTAATGGTGGTGACCATTACGGCCACCATTACCGATACAAAATACCTTGGTTGTCATACATTTATCATGTTGGAATGTACTCAAATTAATGGGTGTCATACATGCAGCCACCATAAAGTAGCTTACGTTTATCTTTCATAGAAACGCACATCTATCCACCACAAAATATGCGTGGATGTATTCACCCTATGAAAACCATCCATGACTGTGCCATAATTGTTCAATGCATGTGACCTTTCACCAAGAGTTAGCTAAGGACCACATTTACTCTAGACCATAACACATTTGGTGCACACAGAAAATCTTCTCTACTCATTCTAAGAGTTCCTTTCCATGAATTCTTTGTGACAGACATCATTCTGGTGTACTTAGACCAGATAAAGACTTTGTGAGGTTTGTCTAGGTTCAGTCGAGTCCTGGGGACAGTACACAAGAGCTCTACTGCACGTTTAGAGGGTGTAAACAAATATCAAGAGGCAGCAATGTAGGGCACCTCCAAACCAAAATTCTTCAAGTGAACTATTCCTTCATTACAAAAACTAACAAGGTCCATTGTGACAGACTTGCAGCTAGGTATCAGGACATGTCAGTCAAACATTGATGTTTGTGGTGAACAATTGGATTCATGTTCCTCACCTACCTACTGTGGAAACAACCCCTATGCCATCAATATTGCATCTAGCCATGTCTTCCAAGAGCATCACACACACTGAAGTCCTATCTCCACGATCAGATAAAAGCTTTGGCTGGACATTAGAATCTCCATATTTTCCCAAGTGAACAGCTCAAAGACATGCACAGGTTCATGACTAGAAATAAATTACAGTCTGTTGTTCTCCAACATTTGTCATTTAACACATTAACAGATGAGCACCACCAGATCTGATTAGTTTATGTATTTCCCCCTTTTATCTTCTATTTATAAACCATAATGTTGTAAAACAGAACAACTATAAATCAGCCTTATGCAACTGACACAAAAGGAGGTCCTCAATTCCAATACACTTCCGTATATTTGTTCATTCGAATGATAATCAATGAGCATTTCCTGAGAAATATGGAATGCAACTCTATTATTTAGATTAGAGATTCATTAAGCAGATCATTGTACATACTTGTGCTGGATTTAAATTAGTCCAAGGTTGTTGCAACGTCAAAAGCTCCCATAGGATCACTCCAAAGCTGTACACATCAGACTTCTCATTTGATGGCTCATCACGAAGAACTTCTGGTGCCATCCACTCGGGCTAATGAAAACAACGTAAGGTCAAAATCAAGGGAAAAATATTTTAGGGACGTATCAACCAAATGAAGAACAGAAAAATAGTGGATGACTTTTGTAGAGAAACTCACAGTCCCAGCCAATGACTTAGAAGAAAGAAAAGTGTTCTCTTTTAAACGGGACAGACCAAAATCGCAAACCTGGATGACCACAAGTAGACTGTGATGTGTAAGGAAATAATGTTAAATGACTGAAACTCTTCAACTTATGGAGCCAATAAGACTACAAGCATTGTTGCGGCAAGACATTAACCATTAACAATTGCAAAAAGGGTGTTACAACATTCAGATGTAATCAGCGAAAAGTAGCCACTAGAACTATTTTGCATCAGAATACAGCTTGAGAGAAACTTCAAACAGTATCCATTCAGGCATATAGCAAATTAACAAAATTATGGCTAGTAATATCAATACATGTGATATTCATTTTGGGAGCTTTGCTAAGCACACACACATGTGCAATAAAGCTCATGCGCACACCCCAGATGGGCCAGCATGCACTGATGTCAAAATCGTAATCATATTGCAAATCCTAGTAAGAGTTGAATCGTATCGTAAATCATAAGATTTTTTTATGATTTTCTAAAAAAATGAAAAATGAAACTGCAAAATATAAATAAATCAGGAAAAAATTTAGAAACCCATCAATCGTCCATTTCCCATCAATATGCACCAAGTAATACCACCAGACGATGATAGTGTTAGAGGATTCTCATCTCTCCTTCATCTTTTGCCATTCAAAAAATTTACCTTAAAAAACATATAAGAATCCTTTAAAATAATCCATGTTCTTTTTACCTTTCTTAAGCATAGAATTACATTGGAAAAGCGGCATTTGATTCTGTAGACCAGTGGAAAAAGATATTTTGATTTCTAACCATCATTACCACAATACATATAGGTCAACATGATGACAACAATCTATAAAAATACATTCCAGATAACTCATGCATGTAGTATTAAAAAACATTTATATTATGACCCATAACGGATGTTACATAATAGTAATGGCAGTGGCTGTTACACGATACAGGGCCTTAGTGCCCAATTCCGAGGGGGGGGGGGGCACTGTAGCATGCCACTACAGGTCCATAACGGACGGATATGGGGCCGATATAGGACAATACATATTTTTCCTTCAAAAAGAATCAACCATTACAGGGCCATAATGACCATTACGGCCAGTATCGTAATGGCCATAAGGCTGTCCATTATGGCCACCATCACCGTTACTAAATATCAATGGTGTTTTGATCAATTAAGAAGTAAGAAATCATAAGAAAACGCAAAATGATTTGAAGTCATAGAGAATATCTATCATATAATCTCTTATAAAGAACATGAATAAAATAATTGACCTCTTTTAAATGATTTTTATAGCCCCCAACAATTTAAAAGCATAAAATGAAAGTCAACTAAAGCTTAAAATAGAAGAGAACAAGTATAATATGAATTGTAAATCATAGGATCCAAATCACAAAATCGTAAGATTGCCGAAAAAGGGATTTCAGATGGGATTCAAATCATTTTGCTCAAGATTCGACTCAAATCCTAAATCATAGGATTTTGACAACATTGCCAGCACAACACAATAGGTCCCAGACCCAATCTACTGGTGCCATAGCCCAATGATCAGGTCGATCGATTGGTCAGGTGGGGAACAATTTGCGAAACAAATGTATGGCTTTGAAAAACTTGTCTGAAGTTTTCTAACCCATTCACCTGTTCCCAATATTGGGGGTCACAAGATGAGTGGACCAGATTTATTTTTGGGAAAACATGAAGGTGGTCTGACCAACCTGATGGATGGATCAGATCTCGCATCTAAGTGACATTATGGCATGTGTGGCGTGTTCATGAGCTTCATTGCACACGTGCGTGCACTTAGCAAAGCTCGCATTTTAGCATGCAAACACAAATCTCCTTCATACTTGTAAATACACAAATACAGACCATATGGTGGCCACTGATTTCAACGGTGTAACCTGCCTGATGAGTTCACCATCCTGGCTTTTGCCCCACATGATCTCCACGTTGCTGCCCACCTTTTTCACAGATCAATTTTCTATACAAGTGACACATTGGAGGGGAACAAAGCACTGTATGCGAATGTTTACATACAACGTTGTATCTTGGGGTTAGTTAGCTCGGCTTCTTAAAGGCTGATTGTATATTCTTTGTCGTCTTCTCTTCTTTTTTTTTGGAATTAAATTTCTTTTGGAGATATAACTTTAAGGAGATACAAGGAAACATATAATATATTCCTCGGTAAATTCAGCGGGGTGTCACTGGTCAAATAAATAAATTCAGCGGGGTATTACCAATCGAAAAAATAAACAAATAAATTTATGGGATGTTACTAAATATGCTTGTCTGGTGCGCAGTTCATTGAAAACTTCTACCAATCTATCATTTAAGAGCCAAACCAAAGAGTAGGGAGAAGACTAAGATGATGATGATGATGATGATAGTTAATTCTAAAAAGAAAGAGAGGGCTACTCCATGAGATGCACGAGTACAGCTAGTCAAGTCCCATTCTAAGACCCTACATATACTTTTAAATATAATTAACTGTACATCGCAGATGCACAGTATCACAGCTGTTTAAGACAGCTATCCCTTCCCAAATTTCAAAGCTCACATAAGCCAGCTCAGTGGCTTGGTCTAATCATCAAGTGGGCCACCATTGTGCAAAAAAAAGGACAGTATAAAGACATCTTTGAGCAATTACCACTCAACATACATATGTAGTTTAAAAGCAATCTTGGAACCTAGTTATGTTTCAATGATTCCCATTCACTCTTTTGCACCTGGCCTGGCCCAGCCTTGCAGAGCCAATGCTAGGTACAAGACCTTTTAAGCTCTGTTAGGGCCCAGGCTTAGGGGAGTAGGATTGGACCAAGGTATATCATAATGGTAACGATGGGTGTAACAGTCACCACCATTACCAATACTGGTAATGGCTATTACAGCCGTTATGGCCGTTACACCCTGTAACGGTCTTCTTTTTTTTTTTTTAAAGAAAAAAACCAAAAAATCAAGAAGATTCCAAATATGGATTCTTTTTTGGTTTTGAATATGTTTATAATGGTTTAATAATCCAGTCTTAGTAAGAATGTTGTCTCGACCTGTTTGATCATTTTATTAACCTGACATGCTTAAATTGACCAAAAATTCGTGCAGGCTATGGTACTCATCCCACTAATGCACATCCCTAAGCATTTGACATTATTCCCCCAAGTAATTTTAAGAAAAATAAAAATAAAAATAGATGTAAACGAATAGTATTGCCGAAAGGGGACAACTTGAATGCTCCCAAATTGACCCCAAATTCATGCAATCTATGGCACTCATTCCGCTAGTTCATACTCCTGAGGATTTGACATCATTCAACCCCCAAAAAAAAAAAAGAAAATTTTTTTTAAAAAAAAAAGAAAAGATGAATAGTGTCGTCGATTTGCGGTACCACACCCAAAATTTCTGCAATCTATGGCAATTATGCCATTGATGAAATTGGCCCCAAATTATGCTTATTTCATCAGCACTATCAAATTGGTGGATATTTATTAGATAATGATGAACTAAAAATATGCAATGGCCCTATTTCAACAAATAAGTGTCTGTAAATCAACAATTAGGATCATTTAGAAAATTTGATTCTGGGATTGTAACTTAGCAACAACAAGCCCCCACATTTTAATCAGTTTAGTTTAATTTAATGCATGCCATGTGTACATATCTTGTAGTGCAAGTGTATCAAGCTTCATAAGCCACCAAAGTATCTTATAAGGAAAAAAGAGATAACCTCAAGTTAAATTGCTTGGATCACGAGCTACGGTCCAACCTATTCTTTCTTGCCTTTGGCGAGTGCCTTAATAAAAAATTTGTTACCTCTAAAAAAAAGGTTGGAAGTTATCTACCAGTCACCGTAACCTAATAGTCCAACTGATTGGACATTTTGTAGTAAAAGTTCGGACCAAAAAAGGCCACGTTACAGCATACTTTTGAAGAGGAGAGATGCACTTGCATCCGAGAGAGAGAGAGAGAGAGAGAGAGAGAGAGATTGCAGGAGAAGAAAGAGGAAGAAGACTGTACAATTTTTTTTCTTGAAGAAGAAAGAAGAAGAAGAAGAAGAAGAAGAAGAGGAGACTCCATCACTATTTTTTATTATTATTTATTTTATTTTTATTTTTATTTTTTTCTTTGGGGGGGGATATTTCAGGGGTGCCCAAATCACATAACAAGGTGTGCCGATACCAGCCATAACATAACCGTTTCGGCACACCTTGGGGTGGACTAGGGCCAACCTTGGCCTTATACATTGAGCATCCTGTAGAAAAATAGGGGGAAAACTTTCTTTAATGTATTTTTTAAATGTTGTAATCAGTTAGGTGTTAGGTGCCAAAAGGACTGCACTTTTTGAACTCTCACCTTTACTGTATACTTTCTATCCACCAAAAGATTTGGGGACTTCAAATCTCGATGAACAATGGGAGGATTGCGCTTATGAAGATAATTCATTCCCTTCGCCTGTACAAAGTAACACAAGATTGTAAACTAAATCAATGAGGAAAAAACTCTTGGTTAGAAGCGAAAGAAGTGACTACAGTGTGAATGCCACAATGTACAAGTTTATGGATACATTCATATCAAAAAAGCACATGAGCGTGCCAATCATAGACATACCACGTCATAAGCCATATTTAACCGACGCCTCTCATCCAACATTTCTCTTGCACCAGGTCTATGTAAAAGCCTATATAAGCTGCCTCTGCAATTCAAAGTTAACAGTGTAACTATTTGTGGAGTTGAATCTTGATTCAATTCCAAAGAATTCAATGAAATAAAATTGAATATTGTTTCGACTATCCGTAGAAAAATTAGGAAATGAAAATGGATCAAAGAAAGAAAATGACAGAAGGAAACCTTGATAAATACTCTGTAACAATGGACAGGTTTGGGGGCCGAGTAACTGCACCCATGAAAAGAACAATGTTTGGATGCCGAAGACGTTTCATTATTGCAACCTAACATATAAAACAGATGGTGAAACTGCAATTAAAATATTTTTTTGGAGAAAACAACAGAATTTCCAAACTCTTAACATAATTCCAGAAATTAGGGCTTAACCTGAATGGATACACCAAAAAATTCTACACAGACAAAGTAACAACTAACAAAAACATGGAACACAAATCAACATCAGAAGGGTAGTTCTGATAAAAGAAGTAGAAGAGAACATGGATGACTGGGATAGAGACCGACATAAAATAATTTAGTCAATAGATTACCACTTGCATGGACTAAACCATAGTAAAATTATGGACATTACAATAGAAGACTGAACCAACATTTTGGATATTGAAACACCTAGGGCGTGTTTTGTATGCAGAATTACATCGTATTGAATTGCATTTTGTGGGATATAAATTCCATTCGGCATTTGCAATCGATGGGAAGGATTGGATTAATCCACGTATTTGACCTTCCAGTCCCAACGGGAAATACAGCTGGATTTCCAGTTGATTTCAAAATCCACAACATCTATAAGCTCGACATTGATGCATGTGTTTTACACATGCCATCCATTCATATGCGCCCTTCACACATGACACTCAAGTTGCATATGAATATAGGTGACCTACATCAGTTGTGAAATCTGGTCAGTTGATTACAATTCCAGATCCACCAAACGCTAGTTTTACATAATACAATGTTTTTCCCAAAGGAAGAATTTGATCTCAAACGTGGGATTGGATAGTCAAAATACCCTTGTATTTCTAACATATAATCATTTGTGTAATAATGGTGTTAATTCCATATAATGCAACGCAATGCATCTTTCCAAGCAGACCCTAGAACATTTGAGCCAACCGTCAGAGATGAAAGACAATCCATCAATGAACAATCAGCTATCATATATTGAAGAATCATGGTCATATAAGGTGTGGCAGAGTTTATTAAGAACAACACTAATCATCACAACTGCCCCGTAAGTTACTTGAAATACAGAGGAAAAATTATTACGGAAACCAGACAATGATACGACGGCATGTTTAACCTTGATGTACCTCTCTCAGAAATTCCTTAAATTTCTCTGCGTGAAAGTCTTGCTCCATGAGAATCTTCACAGCAACTTCCTGTCCATTAGATTTGTGGTATGAGCACAAATGAATGAAATGTGTCAAATATCCATCAGGAAAAACCTAACCAACACCTCAACTCTTCAGCATAAGAAACATTGGGATGGTTAACAGTAGAAAAATGGATTGCAGCAAAAATAGGGAGTGTGAAGAATGGAACTATAAAGGTTAATGAGGAACCTCCAAAAGATAAACAAGAGACAACACGAGTGGGGGAAAAGTCAAAAGAAAAAATGAAACAAAGTACAGAATTAAAAATCATAATAGCAAAGCAATATGGACTCCTGAGATGCGGTACATGTGAAGGCCAAGGTGTGACATCCACCTCACAAATTAAGATGCTTCAAGAATATACTATAGAGCTTGAATAAATAGTATCACATAGATTTTTCTTTCTTTATAGGTAAAAGAAAGACCTTTATTAGAAAGAGAAAAAAGAGTTGCACCATTAGGAAACCATTCCAAAACCCCAAATCAGACTTGCGAATCTCACATGGTCCAGACCAATGTTTTAAGTATCAATGATATCGGTCGATATATCTTGTATCCCACCTATGCAATACGAAATGCACAAGTAATGAGATATATCCCACATGTTCGATCCGGTGATTATTTTAGATTTTCGATCCTCTTTTTTTTTCTTTTTTTTTCTTTTTGTAAATCATGTTAAATAAGTGTCGAATTGTTACAAATCCATGATTTTTCATATTTTGCATGAAAAAACATGGATTGGGAGCTTCGATTTCAAGATTTGGAGGAGATGGGCCAAGTTGCAGAAAATTGAAAAAAATCAGAAAAAATGCAATTTCTTGCAAATCAATTATAATCTGTCCCAATATAAAATCAAACATATATGTAACCAAATCTAGTGATTCTTCTTTTGCTTTTGAATGTATTGCTCGTGTTTCCACACATCTTCTTACATTTATAAATTATATGAATATACTTTGAATATATTTGCATCAATTCAATTAGACAACGCATAGATTTGGACCCCATACAAAGAAAACCTATTATGTGCACTTGTTTTTTGTAATGTTTTGATTTATAAGTGTGTATTGATGTCTTTTTTAACAATCACTGAAGTTTCATTGAAAAATTCAACCAATTTTGCAATATTTCCCCATGTTTCCAACAACAGCGATACATTACGCGATACAACTGATATATCCCATGTGATAATTGATACGTATCCATATTCCAAGGGTGCGATACGTAATGCGATATCTATATTTCGAATGTCGGTCCAGATGGTACGCCTCTGAAGTACCACCAGTAGATGTTAAAATTTATGATGGCACAATTTTAGTAGTTTCTTTAGATGTTGCATGCGTTTTGTACATTACTTATTAATTCCCTCCCTCCCTTTGTCCTCCCTCCCTCTTTACATGATGTCGATGTTTTGTCCTCCCTCCTTTACATGATGCAGATGTTTTGTCCTCCCTCTCCCCCTCATTTGTTTTTGACAACTAGACGCGTGCTTCATTGCATAGAGGTGCACAAGAGCACCTCCATGCCTTCCTCATTTCAACAACCTAGGCAGATAGGGTAGATAAGGTACAACCCGCATGTGACCATTCTTTAACTCTTAGGAGTCATTCAGCCCCCATACAGTCTGAATGAAAGCATAAGAGTTAATTGAAAACAGAGAAAGGTCAGTACCTTGGGTAGGAGTCCTTGCAACAAATATCCAAACATCATTTTGTTCTAGTGACATCAAAAGCTACTATTAAAACTCTTTCAAATCTATTAAATCTGCAATGTTCATTTAGGGCAGAAAGTTCTCACTAAGAAGCGAACCTTGTTGTAATAAACCTTTAGCAGGGAACTAGAAGCAACACTTTAACTGCCTCAACACATATAATCCAGTTCCCATCAAATTCGGGACAAGTTTCTACAATGATTAAAACTAATGTTTTCCATTGTTCGGACTATCCCCAATATTATCCGCATCTCCAGCTTGGTGATACCGATAACATTGGTAGTATCAGAAATTCTAGGTATTCGTGATATATTGCTAAGTATCGCCAATGTATTGATATTGCCGATGTATTGCCAATATTTTCGATTGTATAAATTTCAAGTCTCTTGTATCGCCAATATTTTTTACTATAAATTCCAGGTGTCGCTTGTATTGCCAGTGTATCAACGATATTTTGATAATACCGCCAATGTATCACCAATGCATCAATATCTCCAAAATTCTGCTTATTAAAATTTATATATATATATATATATATATATATATATATATATATATATATATATATATATATCAAATTATTTCATGGGCGCATGGCGGTATGATGAAATGCATGCCTGTATGCATGTGTATGCATTCACTCATGGATGGATGGATGGTTAGATGGATGTGTGTGTACAAGCATGGATGGATGGATCATGCATGTGTGTTTGCACGTATGTATGTGCCTGCATGGATGGATGATTAGATAGATCCATCATTGGCCTGTTTCCCTAAGTCAATGATACATGCTTTTAGGCCCCATTAAAGGTAAACTTATTATTTGATTCCTAAATATGCAAATGTGTCTTTTTCACTATTATTTGATTCTTAAATATGCTAATATGTGTATTTTAGCATCTCCTGAAGTTTCACTGAAAATTCCACCATTTTCCACATGTTTCCCCACATTTCCAAGAATCAACAATAATGATATTGTTTCCATATCCCCAGCCAGCAAAACTTGTAGCGATACCAATACCTCCAACATTGATGTTTTCCAAGGCATACTATTATCAGTTATAACAGCCAATTCCCAAAATGTCTGTTAGGTATTCTCCATAATATTATTGCTTCACAAAGAACGGGAAAAATAACCAGGAGCTACATCAATCAACGAAATAACAAGAATCGCCAAAAGTATGCATGCCTGCTTTAGTACTCTATGGGAGTTGCCAAAAGAGAGAACATAAAAATAAAATTAACTAATTAATTTATAAGAGTTACCTCAGAACATAACACATCCCACTAAGCCATCTCTACCAGTTAATACTGTTCAATATGTTTCTAGAAAATCTTACAACATCAACCCAAAGATAAAATTATGTAAAAATCTGCAATTGCTTCTTTGTAAAAGATGCACAATTCACATTCAGACAGAATTCTGCAAAAAAAAATGGAACTAGAAGCCTATAAATTTTCAAACATGAACAATAACAAAGGATAGAATGATTACCGATCCATGCCAATCAGCACGATGAACAGTTCCAAATGAACCTAAAAATACACAAAGTTGGTCAATTTCAAGTACACAGATCTTCAGAAAATTTTAAGATCAAAACTACATGGCATATGCATAAGAAGTGAGATAACCAGATCCATTTATGGGATATCAATCACCCTGCTAACTATGTAACAAGGACACACTTTTCTGAAATTGTCCTATAATGACACAGACATGTCCGATACTCCCAGATACAGTTTGTATGTAAAGAAACTTTTCTAAATTATTTATTAATATTTTATATTTTTGGGATATTCTTTTACATATAAATAACTGATTTTGAGTTATTACTCATATTATTGTTTATGACTGAGATTTTTTTACTTAAATAATTACAATATACTATTTAAATATACTAATTTATTATTTAATATAATTGTATTTAAGTGTCAGAGAAACTGACTTTAAATGTGACCGTGTTCAACAGCCCATATCCATGTCCAACACTGACCCATGGATTAGCGTACTACGTAGCCCACCTGTGTTTTCAGATGTTAAATAAATTAAAAATACCTGCTCCTATTCGCTCCTTTAGGACAAGATCGCTCCATGGTATGTCCAAGTCATCTACTTCAAGAGACAATTCGCTATCTGATCTTTTTGGTACCACTTGAGAACTCCCGATGAGCCTTAGCTCTTTATTCTTATCTGTCCTTGGATTAGAAATGGCTATCATTGGTGGAATCTCTCTTTGTCGCTGCACATTTTTTGGTGAATGGTCTTCAACAAAACGTTGTGGAACCATACCATTCTGTGAATTTTGCCATTTTTGAAACTGAGTTTCGTCATCACGGCTATCTGGTCGAGCAACTCCTTGATTGGGCTTTGGCAGAAGAGAATTTTCGTCATTGTTGATTGATACAGGCAGTGAGTAGTTCATATCTTCATGCTTCCTGTCCAAAGGCCCGGGAAATGATGGGTCTGTAGCATCTCCCTGACCAGAAGCACTACCTGCATAATGAAATCATGCATTGGGTGCATGTGTTTGAGTGAGAGAGAGAGAGAGAGAGAGAGAGAGAGAGAGAGAGAGAGAGAGAGAGATTATAGAGCAGACTTCATCTAATCAAGATTGCATTATCAAAACAGGTTACTCAAACATGAGTTACATGACACTAGCATGGGTCATCTTTCAGCATGGCTGCATAAAGAATATAACCCAAGGGAATTACCTGCAGAAGCATCATCAAATATGAGATTTAGTGATTGACAGTCTGAGAAATATTGCTTGGCTAAAGATCTGAAGTTCTGAGCAATTCCAACGGTTTTGAATCTCGGAAGACGCAAAGGAGAAGAAATTAAGATGGAAGATGGGCCATTGAGTAAGGAATCAGGCTCACATAAGGATCCTGGGTTCCCGATCAAATCAACTAAATATTCTCTGCAAGCGAAAAAATATAAAAATTCAGGGACTTGAAATCAAGTTCCTATATCAACGTTACTGCATTAGAAATCATGTCACTGCTAAATGGAACTTTAGACTTTAGTCAAGCAATCTACACTAAGCAATACTTAACTTGAAACTAACACAATTATTACAAATGAAGCAAAGAAATAATAATGAGGTATTACATGATGCTTGATCAAAAGAAATAATGCTTTTTGTTCAACCCAGCAAAGTATTTGGTGAGACCCGCCTTTTGGTAAGCTAAGCTGCTTTTACTAGTAAGCTAAGCTGTTCTCCCCATTAAGATGACCCTAACCATCTAATAGAAATAGACAGCTACAATCACTGGCCGGCATTTCACCAAACGCCCATCTGGGATCATCTTGTAAGGGAGATTTTTGGGTATCCCATATCCACCTTGTACTGACCATGTGAATGACTTGAATCACCAGAAGGTGTGTCCCATTTGTACCATTTATTGGGAAGAGCATATGCCCAATCAAAGATTGTATAACTCCTCCATAATTAAATAAAGTTTTTAAGATATAACTGCTCCCTTCTGCATACACTGCAAAAACCACCCACATATGCGTATTTGTAATTAAAAAAAAAAAACCATCCCTTTTTCGTATCATGCAAACTAAGCCTTGGGTTACTTTTTTTTTCTAATGGAAATAGTGATGCTGTTAAGTATTTTTCTATCATCCTTGCCCAAAAACTAAAACCCATTACCCCCAAATGGGGAGAGAGAGAGAGAGAGAGAGAGAGAGAGAGAGAGAGAGAGAGAGAGAGTTCCTCATCTTCTTCTTGGAGAACAAATAGAGTGAGGGGAGAGACGCCAGAAGAGAGAAAGAGAGAGAGAGAGATGGATGGCGGAAGGGAAAGAGATGGCACAAGAAAGTGGGGGCTGATAGAATGGAGTTTTGGAGATGGAGGTTGGTTGAAGTTAGTGAGAGAAATTGAGTGGAAGCAAACTAGCCATTACCTCTTTCAACTAACCTGAATTAACTCAAAAGTAACATAACATTGCAAAAACAGAGCGTATTTACAAATACAGGAACTACATGCAGGGGTTTATTTGCAAAAAGTTGGGAGGTTTATTTGCAGTATCCCTAACAGGTAGGCAGCATATGAAAAAGAATATTTTTTTATTTTTATTTTAAAGTAAACTTGACCTTCATGCTTTCGCCAAGGAATCTAGAATTTTAGATACCAATTGACCAGTAAATAACACTGCATCAACTCTTAATCTTTAAAAAAATAATAATAATAACATGTCGACTTTATTTCATTTCCTTGTACAACACGTTGACCACTATTAATGAGCACACATCGGGCAAACTGGGGTTGTTATTCTTGTGATAATCTTTCTTCCATTAGAAATCTGATCTCCCAATGAACATTAAGATGAAGCTCATTCTGGATTCTCTGCGGTTTATTTGATATTCGATGTTGAATTTGTTCAACTCACCTTTGTATTTAGAATTTTTGAGGGGTAAGTTCTTTATGGGCCCCCTTGGTAAGGGTAATTTTTACTAGAGAAGGTCACAAGTCGAACCAGTTGCAACACAAGTTACGGTCCACCTAGCAGATTACTTCCAACCTGTAAAGTGAATTCGACATCCAACCCTTCCAATAAGTTGGCTCACCTTGTGCAAAAAACAGCCTCATTTACTCATAAAGTGGGACATGAGGTAGAAGATAATAACAATTGATAAATAGCAAATTGCAAGTGCAGTCCAATTTCTACAAAGTCCTATTGTCGGATGAGGGGTGGAAAAGACCTCGTTTGGATCAGTCAGGTTTTAATACGATGTCACCAATGGAAGCAGATAACTTGGAAAAGCCATTCTCGACGGAGGAAATCAAGGTGGCAGTGGATTTAATGGAAGGAGACAAAGCACTAGGCCCAAATGGCTTTCCTTTAGCTTTCTTCCCAAGGGTGGAGACATGGAGTACCATAATTGGTGTCTTCCCTAAACCCTCCTTATAAATAGATCCTACCCCAGAAGGGTGAGAGCCATAGACATAGAAAGCCTTGGACATCCCCCTTATGGGTATCATTTCCAGAGAGAGAGAGGGAGAGAGAATTCCATCTCTCCCTCCCATCTCATCACAGGTTTCCATATGTGGACAGCATGCGTTATCTTCGGCTCTACTCTAGAGTTGGCCTGATTGGCTCTCATCTCTCCTCAATTGCGATAGATCAAGCAGAGAATTCCTGGTTTGGACGATTATAAAACGAGGATCCTTTAGGGTTAATACACAATCAAATCGTTTTGAAAAGTTTTAAAATTCCGCCGCATTTCCAAAATCCTAAGGGTGTGTTTGGACAGACAGTTTTAGAGGTATTAGGTGGGATGGGATCATGCGATCCACCGTCCGATCCTATGCTTGTGTTTGGACAGACGTATTGCAAGGAACTGCCATAACTATCGGTTATAACCAGTGTTCGAATTATCTCTGATATTATTTTTATCTCCAGCTCAGCGATACCGATAACGCTGGTAGTATTAGAAATTCCGGGTATTAACAATGTATCGCTAAGTATCGCTAACATATCAATACCGTTAATGTAATCGCCAATATTTTCAACTATGTAAATTCTAGGTGTCGCTTGTATTGCCAATGCATCAATATCACCAATATTTTCGACTATATAAATTCTAGGTAATGCTTGTATCCTAAGTGTATCAACGATATTTCAATAGTAAATTTTTATTTTAATTTTTTTCATGGGTACATGGTTGTATGTAGTGTTCAATTTGTCATTGATAGCGCGATATTGAGACCACAATCTTTATTTTCCTTTCCAATTGTTGATGATTTCTTTGAAATATCACGTGTTGTTGATATTTTGCAATATCAATGGATGTTTGGATGGGATGGTTACAACACATGCTTTTAAGGCCCCATTAAATGCTTGATTACCAGCTTTGATGAAAAATGCATTCCATGGTAACGCACTGTTTCACATATCCATGGGGTTGAAAGTGTAAACCCATGTCCACGCCAAACGGGTAAAGTGGATAGGTGATGGAATTTGTGTAATCCCATGAGAAAACCAAACATGACATCGGCGCTGATCCCAGGATGTCACAAACTCCACCTATCCAAACAAGTCGGTGGAAATTCCATGGTATTGAAACTATGAAGACTTAAACTAGTGAAGAAAAACATAAGGTGGCGCAGAGTATCTTTAATAGACTGGAGCAAACCAAGAAAAATTCATCACCGTAGGAGCACTTCCAGCTGCTATACCACTGCTAGAGGCTTCAGTTCTCTGTTGAGTGATATATCAGTCAATTGGAAATAAATCTATTACAAAAGTGTATGAAAGGCAGAACAGTTGAATTCCCCAAGAAAAAGATAACAGGAATCATCAGTCCACTCCATGTTTCATTTGAACAATATATATCAGACTTAGTAACTAGATAATACTGAATCAAGTGTGTGTTAGGAAAAAGGAAAGGGAAGAAAAAACATTATTTAGCGGTTGTTTGGCATCTCTACTAATAAGAGCTTGTTTACTTATTCTAAAAAAATAAGCTCTTATTTTGAAAATAGACTGTTTGGTAAAACTCTAATTTTATCACTTAATTTTTTAGAAACTAGCTAAAAAGCTCTTTAAAATATGTGATTTGGCTTAAGCGAGTACACATTTTTTACTAATTTTTTGACAAGTTTGTCCTTAAACTTTTCAAGTAATTCCCATCTTGCCCTCTTCTTCTCTTTACAATATCTCCTAAGTAGGCCCACATGATGAATGACCTATCTTGAAGGTGGGGCCCCAAATGATGAATGGTCCACATCAAGGTGGGGCCCCAAATGATGAATGGTCCACATCAAGGTGCGCCCACATATTGCACAGTCACATCAGAGGTGGCCCCCACATGATGGATGGCCCAAATCGAAGAGTGGCCCGACATGATGGATGATCCACATCAAGCGGGGCCCACCCTAATGGATGGCCCACATCAAAAGGTGGGACCCACATGATGAACAACACATATCAAGGGTTGGGCCCCACATGATGAACAACCCATATCAAAGGTGGGACCGACATGATGGATAGTGGACATCAAAGGTGGGTCCCACATGATGGACTATCCACATCAAGTGGGCCACACATGATAGATGGTCCACAACAAAGGCGGGACCCACACAATAGATGGAGGACATCAAAGGCAGGTCCCACGTGATGGATGGCCCAAATCAAAATGTGGCCCCGCATGGACTATCCACATAGTGGGCCCCACATAATAGATGGTCCACAACAAAGGTGAGACCCACGTGGTGGATGGTGGACATCAAAGGTTGGCCCGCATGATGAACGGCCCATATTGAAGATGGAGTCGCACATGATGAATGGTCCACATCAAGGGGGCCCATATAATGCGGGAGCAGATTAGGTGAGACCCCGGATCCACCGAGGTGGGTGGGACCCCTGACTATGGGGCCCACTGTGATGTATGCGACTACATCCACATTGTCCATCCGTATTGAAAGCTCATTTTAGGGCATGATCTAAAAAAATGAAGCAGATCCAAATCTTAGGTGGACCATAATATGGGAAACAATGGTAATCGACTATTAAAAACTTCTCATGGGCCACAAAAGTTTTGGATCAAGCTGATATTTGCGTGGTCTATTCATCCAAATCTTGTGACCTTATCAATAGGTTGGATGGAAAATAAACATTTAGATGCCCCCCATGAAGTTTTTAATGGTGGGGATTCAATCTCTATTGTTTCATGTGGTATGGTACACATAAGATTTGGATCTACTTCATTTTTGGGATCATGCCATAAAATGAGCTTTCAAAACGGTTTGACGGTGCGGATTTAAGGCACATACATCACTGTGAGCCCCACAGTCAGGGGTCCCACCCACTCGACGGATCCGGGGCCTCACCTAATCTGCTCTGCATAATGCACAGTTCACATCAAAGGTGGGCCCTGCTTGATGGACAATCCACTTTGAAAGTATGGCCTGCACGATGGACACATCAAATGTAGACTCCACGTGATGGGTGATGGGTAGTGGACATTGAAGGGCCCCCCACGTAAAGGACAACTAGCATTTATGGTGGGCCCCACATGATGGATGGCCTACAACAAGGTGGGACCCTAATGATGAATGGTCCACATCCAAGATAGGCCTTGCATGATGGACGGTCCACCTTGAAGGTTTGGCTCACACGATGGGCGGTCCACATCAAAGGTGGGCTCCATTTGATGGACAATCCACATCAAATGTCCGACATAATGGATGGCCTAAATGCCTTAAAATATGAAGATTGTAGCCATCCATTCTTTTGCCATTTGGGGCATGGTCCATCTATGGTGAGATCCATCAAAACAACCATCCGGATCGCTCTTGCAATGGAGTTTTTGTAATCTTTAAAAATGGCATCAACTACCAACCAAAAAAAAAAAAAAACTTATTTAAATATTTTGCCAAACATCCTTATTTCAAATAATAGCTTTTTTCGATTTTTAAAAAGTGATTGTACCAAACGAACTAATTTAAAACAAAAGCTAGAACAAAAAGAGCTTATTAGAGTAGCTCTCATTGAAAAAGCTCTTATAGAATTAGAGTAAAGATGCCAAACAAGCCCTTAATGTTGCCAAAAATTCAGAAGTAAGCTTGTAAACCTTGCGAGGTGATAGAAAATCATTGAATCATTCTATCTATTGAAGATTATCAATCAACACTGCATACCTCTCAAAGCCAAACCGCACTAGACAGGATGTAGCATCATCTCTTCTACAATATTTGCAACCTTTTGCAATTCGGCAAGGTAAATCAATTGCATCTGCTAACACCTGCAAAAACCATATTAGCTAACACCATAAATTACTCTTGACAGAAAGCAAGTTAGCCGAAAAATCATTTATTTTGCATAAAAGTATAATAACATACACAAAACCAAACAGGAACCCAAGCGGTGTATTAGTGCTAAAATCATTTCGTGATTACAAGTGTGTCTGTGCTTAGCAACTTCAATTTTCAAATTGGTACAGAACATGTATAATAATAAATAAAATAAAATAAAAGATAGGATGATATTTTACTTTGAACAGCAGAGCACGATGCCGGCAGAGACCAACAGATAGGCTACCCACTGGAAACACAATAGACCCTAAACAATCCTTGAGAGTATCGCTGCAGTGCTGCCAGCGAGGAACTAAAGAACCTTCTCCAGCAGAAGCTGCACCCCTTGTGACAGCAATAAAATGCTGTTACCAGAAGAATCACAAGAATAGATAACATTTGGTCACTAACAAGTAGACTGGTGTAGATAACTCACCCCATCCGTCTGCAGATGAGCTTCGCAAGCTCGTCAACCACCTCCTTTGTGGTAAAACAACCACATGAAAGGCTGACTACCTTATTTTCAAGTTCCTTCAAACCAGGATCGCCCCGTTTATCGATCAAAACCACTTCAACTGACGAATCACTAGGACTCATAGCCTTCAGTGATTCGATTGATGGGATCCGGCCGTTTTCTTGCAGATCAGTGCACACAGTCCATACATATGGATCCATTCCCTGAATCAGGTAAAACCCATCTGGTACCTTATCATAGTAAGATAGGCAGCCATTTACCTGATGGGCATGCAAAGTTTATCATAAGACTGATGCAAATGTAAGTAGGAAAAAAAAAAACCTATCATGGAAAAGTAATCAGAAGTTCATGAAGGTGATCAGCATTGATACTGTAAAATGACAAGATTTGATATAGAAGTGTTTCTAATCTTGTTAGCTCTTCTTAGTGTCTTCCTGAGTTCTTAAATATCTTGCTTTTGCTTCTAATAAATTTGCCTCACTTGCCAAAAAAGACCTAGGGTGAATTTGGATCTTCTAGCAATCTGTAACAGCAAATATGTTATTCTGCCCAAATCAACAATGTTGTCTGCTCAACCCAGCATTTTCTGTTCATTATCTAGCATTTTTAATAAGGTTATATGATGCTCAATCAAATAAAACAACAGTTTTGTTCATCCCAGCAACTATAAAGGTGGTCACACCTTTTCGATATATACTTTGTTGATCAAGTAGACCTTGTCGTAACTCATGAGATGAGCCATGACCCAATATTTCCCTTGGTATATGATCCCAACCATCTGACAAAAATAGGCAATCACAAAAAACGGAGGAGCATATTTAACAGGGAACCAACCGGGTGGTTAGGATCATTTGCGAGGGGACACTTTTGTGGTATCTCCCATCCACCATGTGCCCGCCATCTAAGCTTTTCAGATAACCAATTGATGTTCCTACACATACAGTTTGAAGAGCCAAGCAAATGGTTGGCTGAACATTGCAAATCACCTCATTTTTTTAATATGTTTGAAAAGCCTTGCATGCTGCTACCATGATAGATGAAACCAAATACAAGCAGCCTAGTATATATTACATATGTATGCATGCATGCATGTGCGTGCACTTGGGATGAAATGGAGATATCTGATGCCCGCTTGTATCTCCTCAGCAGTCAGCGCACTACTCAATATTGATTAACAGAAGCCCAAAAGGTTTCTTCAGGGGAACGAGAGGTGTCCGACGAGGGATCCATTGTCACTGTGCTTAATTATTGTGATCGCAGGAGCATTAAGTAGAATGACAGATAAGGCAACTGAGATGGGATTGATGAAAGGCTTCGAGGTCGAAAGAAACAGCATACAGATACTTCATCTACAGTATGCCGACAATACACTTCTATTATGTGAAGTTAAGAAGGAGCAGGTAGCCAACCTGAAAAAGGTGGTAACTTGGTTCGAAATTGAATCAGTGCGTAAGATCAGTGAACTAAAAAAGTGAAATGGTCAGGATACAGTTAAATGATGAGGAGCTACAGGAAGTGGTCAATATCTTCAAGTGTGGGGCAGGATTTTACTAGATACGTATCCTGGACTTCCCCTTTGTATTGGCAAACCAGCAGAAAGTTTATGGGACCTGGTGATAGAAAGCATTGAAAGAATAGTCTTCGTGGAAAAGCCGGCATCTTTGTTTGGAGGGTCACATTACACTGATAAAGGGGATCTTGTCAAACATGGCAACTTACTTTATGTCAATGTTCAAATGCCCAGCTGGAGTTGTTCATCAATTGAAAGACTTCAGAGGGACTTCCTATGGAAAGGAATGGAATACGGGAAGTGATATCATTCGGTGAAATTGGAACGAGGTATGCAACCCATCAGAAATTGGAGGTATGGGCATCAAAGACTTGTCTGTCGTGAAATATGAACTCCTGAGTAAATGGCTTTGGAAATTTGGATATGAATAATATCATGGCAACTTACTTTATGTCAATGTTCAAACTTCAAATGCCCAGCTGGAGTTGTTCATCAATTGAAAGACTTCAGAGGGACTTCCTATGGAAAGGAATGGAATACGGGAAGTGATATCATTCGGTGAAATTGGAACGAGGTATGCAACCCATCAGAAATTGGAGGTATGGGCATCAAAGACTTGTCTGTCGTGAAATATGAACTCCTGAGTAAATGGCTTTGGAAACTTGGATATGAATAATATGCCTCGTTGAAACAAGTAATAAGGGATAAGTACGGCACACAAGAAGGGGGTTGGTTCACCAAAGAGTCGACCTTGTGCTGGGGCATTAGGATTTAGGAGTATGGAAAGCAGTGATGGAAAAGCAACATGAGTTCCACAAAGGCGTCTCCTATGTAGTAGGAGACAATCCACAGATTCAGTTTTGGGAAAGACTCATGATGCAATATGAGGCCATTAGGTGAGGTCTTCAGAAAACCTTCATAATCATTTATTGGGCCCACCGAGATGTGGTTCACAAATCCGGCCCATCAATTGTGTGTGTCCTACTTGGATGAGGGGTCAGACCAAGTTTCAGCAGCATCCAAAACTCAGGCAGGCCCCACCAAGTGCTTTTATATGTTTTAGGCATGTCTTCACATGGTTGTAAATGGTATGGCCCACATGAGTTCCTTGTACAGCTGATGTTTTTAGATATCCCATAACCCAAAGGGGATCCATCAAATGCGCGATGTTGATGTTGGACACACAAAACGGTGGGGCCCAGACAGCTCGACTTCATGGGAAGTTCCCGTGAGGTCGACCTCATAGTACCATGTGTATATATATATATATGGGGAAATGATTCCATTGTAACGTTTACAGGCTGTGAAGCTCACCCGGCCACCTCTGGTTGTACGTGCAACCGATGCCTATTTACATCAGAAGTCAGGACTCCATTTGTCATGGCTATCTAATCGAAATCCTCCACTTTATGGGCACACGGGTACCCTAACTTGAGGCACAAAGGTATATAACACCCATCTTTATGAGAGCCGATATCAAAGAGAACTTCCTGTTTAGGTTCCATTTCTAATTTTTAGTGTTCATGCCCTCCTGGATAAATTATCCGCATAAATTGAAAAAATCCTTAACCTCCTCATCCTTTAGATTACTTCCCAAAGATTCTCTAGTTAGACGCCACATTGAAAAGCCTTGGAGACCTTAGAGCCAAGGGCTTCTCTCCAACCAAAGCATACTCTTAGAAGTTAATATTCTCCTTGCTTTTAAATTGTACCAAATGCCTTCTTTAAAGACCTAACCCACCCACTTTACATTGTTCCACCCGACTACTTTTTTTCCAGACACCGGCGTCCTTACCTTGTTTCATTCCTTTCAAGTTCCAAACCTGCTTGGCAATGCCATATTTGCAACCCATAACCTTCCTCCATAAGACATTCAATACCTCCCCAAATCTCCACCACCATTTGTTAAGAAGGCTCAATTTCTTTCTCGAACTCTCTAACTCCCAAATTCCCCACGTTCTTGTACATTTAGACGTCTTCTTTTTTATGAGATGGTATTTGCAATTTCTCCTATTCCCTCCCAAAGAAATCCCCTTTGAAGCTTCTCCAACTTCTTTGCCACTGCCATCGGGATTTGAAAAGAGAAAGACAGTGGCATGGAAGGTTTGAACAAGTGACCTTTATGAGAATGATGTGCCCCCAAAAGACCTGGTTTGTTTTCCATGATGCTAATCATTTTCTGGACCTCTCAATCACGATCCAGATGGTGAAGGAATTCAAATTAGCCCCTAACTCAAGCCTTGGACAGCAAACAGGAAGACGATCCACCTTCTTCTTTTTTTGAAAGATTTTTTTTAAGGGTGAAACTTTTATTAAAAAGAACCAACAAAACAAAGAAACAGAAAGTAGAGAAAACACAAAACAAACTACAGTCAAGACAGACTGTTGAAAAGAACAAAGGGGCTACATCCCTGCTCAGTCTGATAACAACGAAACGATTCCAAAAAATTTTGCTTGGTTGGGTCTAGACGTATTCTGAAAGCACCGCTTGTTTCTTTCTCCCCACAAGGTCCACCAAATAACAAGCAGAGAGAGAAGCCATTTGGAACGATTGACGTTCCCACTGCCTCCACCATGTCATGCCCAAAAAAGAACCCAAATTGTCCTTGGCATCAACCACTTCAACCCAAACTCTATAAGAAAGAAATCCCAAATCTCTCTCACAAATGAGCCGAAGATGAAAAGGTGATCCACAGTTTCTTCATCATGATTGCACATACATCACATATTAGGTATTAACATAGATCTCTTTTGTAAGTTGTCAATCGTAAGAACCTGATGCAGGGGCATTTTCACACCGGGCTCGAGTGGGGTAGCCTGTGGGATGCAGGGACACACTCGAGGTGGGCGGCCTATGTGAGGTGGGTGGCTAGTGTGAAGTGGGCCCATGTAAAGTGGGGCCCACGAGGAGGGTTTGGCCAACGTCCTAGACGTCCTAACCCATGGGATGTGGGGCCCGGGCTATGAGATAAAGGGATTGATTCGCCACTCTCTATTAGTTCGAGCTTTTAGAGCAAGTGGTTAATTGTCCTACACCAAAGTGGTATCAAAGTGGGAGGTCTCGTGTTCGAGGCTCCTCATCGGGGGTAATTAATGCAGGGGCATTTTCAAACCGGGCTCAAGTGGGGTAGCTTGTGGCAGCCCCCAAGAGATATTCCGTACTTAGAGGAGACTGTGTTCGAGTTGTCAGTATCACTACAAGTTTCACTGGCTAAAGATAAAGATATAATATCGTTATCGCCAATAACTAGAAATGCGGGAAAAGGGCGGAAACATGGAGAAAATTGTGGAATTTTCAGTGAAACTTTAAAACATGCCTAAATACACATATTTTATGGCTTGGGCCCAAAAATAAGACAAATCCACATCTCAAGTGGACATGAAACAGTGATGATTGAAGGAAAAAACAAATATTGGCTTCATCCAAAGCTTTTTTAACACCAAAGAAGTTTTTAATGTTGGCATTCAATCACGCTGATTCTTATGGTGAGCTTCACATGAGATTTAAATATACCTAATTTTTTGGCTCATACCTTAAAATGATATGAAAAAATGAATGAACGACATGGATAAACATAGACATCATGGTGGGTCCCTTGATCCATTGAGGTGGGTGGGACCCCAGACTGTGGGGCTCACAGTGATGCATGTGCCTTAAATCTACACCGTCCAACCATTTTCAAAGCTCAATTTAAGGCATAATCCAACAAATGAAGCATGCCCAAATCTTAGGTGGACCACACCACAGGAAACAGTCGTCATTGAATCCCCACAACTAAAAACTTCATGAAGTCCACCGGAATGTTTATTTGCCATCCAACCTGTTTATAAGGTCACAAAGACTTATATTAAGAGACCACACAAATATCAGCTTGATCCAAACCTTGTGGCCCATAGGAAGTTTTTAATGGTCAGTTACTACTGTTTACTATACTATGGTCCATTTAAAATTTGGATCTGCTTCATTTTTTTTTTGGATCATGCCCTAAAATGAGTTTCCAATAAAGATGGACAACATGGATGTAGTCACATACGTCAAGATGGCCCCAGAATCAAGGTCGCACGCACTATGTGGATATCGGGATCCACCAAAGCCGCTCGCTATTACCCGGGTAACACCGTGTTATCTTTATCATGTGGGGCCTAATTTTATCATTGTGATAAATCCACCCCATTCATCCGTTTCAAATAATCATTTTAGTGCATGGTCCCAAAAATGAAGTAGATCAAAATCTCCAGTGGACCACACCAAATGGAAACAATAGTGATTTAATCCCACCATTAAAAACTTTTTAGGAGCCATGAAAGTTTCCGATCAAGCTAATAATTGTGTTTTCATTTCATCTAGGTCTGTATGACCTAATCAAGAGGTTGGATGGCAGAAAAATATCACAGTGGGCCCCACAGAGCACCAAGCCAAGGAAGTCGCATGCCCACAACTTGATTGGAAAAATCCGAAACAGATTGTGCACCGAGTAACTAAGTACGATGAGCGTACTGAGTAAAGTGTGTAGGGCCCAACATGATTTATGTAGTTTATCCACTCCGTCCATCTATTTTACCCTATAATTTTAGGGATTCAAGTAAAAAATGAAGCATATCCAAACATCAAGTGGACCACACCATAGGAAACAGTGTGAACTGAACGTATACTGTTGAAAAATTCTTACAGGCCACAAGTTCTGAATCAAGCTGATTTTTTATGGTTTACCTTCATCCATAGCTGTATGATCTGATGAACAATTTTGATGACAAAAAAAAAAAAATCGTTCTGGGCCGCCCTAGGAAGGTTTCAACGGTGGAATCATTATTCTCACCGTTTCCTTTGGTGTGGTCCACTCGAGCTTTGGATATGCTTCAATTTTGGGATTAACCACTAAAATGATCTAGAAAATGGATGGACGGCATGGATAAACCGCAAACATTTACGGTGGGCCCAAGAGAGTTTACTCAGTATGATTAAGCGTACGAGTTACTCGGTACAAAAATAACGTGTTGATGTAGGGATGTCACCAAGTTATATGGACCCACCATGATGTATGTGTTATATCTGAACCGTTCATCCATTTGGAGAAATCATTTTATGGTATGACCCAAAGAATGAGGCAGATCCAAAGCTCAAGTAGACCCCACCATAGAAAACAATGGGGATTGAACGCCTACCATTAAAAACTTCACAAGGGCCACAAAAGTTTTCAATCAAGATGATATTTATGATTTTCCCTTCTTCCCTGTCTGTGTGAACTTGTGAATAGGTTAGGTCTCAAATAAACGTCGTGGTGGGCCCTAGAAAGGTTTCAACGGTGGGCATCACTGGCCCCACTATTTTATGTGGTTGGGTCCACTTGAGATTTGGATATACCTCATTTTTTAACTCATGGAATAAAATGATCTCACCAAATGGATGGATGGCATGGATATAACAAATATATCATGGTGGGGTCCACGGAACTTGGTGACGTAGCGAATCGCTACTAAACCTTTCTATACTATTCTGTGTCCCCTATATCGTCGACAACTCGAAGTCGAAAAACCAAAAAAAAAAAAAAAAAACCCTGAAATTTCGTTCGAAGGGAGATTCTCACCGAAGAAAGAGAGATTTTTTAAGGAGGGTTTCAAAACCCTAAATGATTCCCAAATCGTGAGGAAATTCCCAAAATCCCTGATTTTCGCCGAAATTTCGAGCTTCCAATCGAGAAAGGTTTCTTACCTCTGTGTGCAACATTCGAACATCGGCGTTGTCGATCGAGACATTCTTCCGACTTCTGAGTTTCGATCAACCAGGTATGAGATCACTCTCGCATATTTACAAAAATAGCGAAATCAAAGCTATCTTCCAATTTTATTTCTTGATTTTAACCTATTTATCGAGAAAAGGGATCATTGGCTACCGTTTTCTTGTAATAGGTTATGTGGTCGGTGGCTACAGTCGATATTCTCGACAATAACACAAAATTATCGACGATATCGCCGATAATCCGGAGAGAAACGAAAATTTGGAGTATCGGTGTCGCTAGACTAGCGACACCAATATTATCGGCAATAATCAGTGTTGTCATGTGCGATCGCATATGCGAATATGTGATCGCATATGCCAATATGTGATCGCATATGCGCATATTTGTGGGGCGATTGCATATGCGGCAGTGGCATATGCAATCCCTGCACATATGCGATCACATATGCCACATGTGCCAGCATATGTGATGTATGTTGTCGTATACTGCATATGCGATCGCATAATGGCCAACAGTCAGATTTCTGACCGTTTTTTAACCTTTTTTTAATCCGGATTTTTTCTCTATAAATATGCATTCTAAGCATTCTTACATGCAAAAAAAGCTCAAACTCTCTCTATTCTCTATTTCTCTTACTACATCCTCTCTTGCATATTTCTAATTCCAACTTCTAAGCACTCTACAATACAATCTACATTCTACATCCACTCCTCTCCATCCATATTCCATTTCCATATTTCTTTTCTTTTCTTTCAACTTTCAAGAATCAATAAAGGGTACAAGAATCAAGAATCAAGAATCCAAGATACGTGATACATCATACCATCCATATTCAAGATTCAAGAGTCAAGAGACTCCTCACTCCTCTCCAATCTCCATCCACTGAGTTTTCTAACTTCTAAGTTTCTAATTCTAACAACTTCTTTCTATCATTTTATTTATTTATTTTGTTTGTTAATTGATTTGTTACTTTGTTAGTTGTTAGTTGTTAGTTGTTACAACTTACAAGTTTGAAGTTACAACTAACAAGTGACAAGTTACAACTTACAAGTTACAAACAAGTTACAAGTACAAGTTACAATAAGAATTCAAGAATCAAGATCAATACTCAAGTGAAGGGGTAAAGGTGAAGAGAAGACAAGTAGACAACTTAGACAAGAATTTGTAAGTTGAAAGTTGGAAGTTGGGAACCTCTTTTAGATTTGTAATTTTAATTTTATTTGTGTGTAAATCTCTCTCTCTCTCTCTCTCTCTCTCTCTCTCTACAAGTGTAACTCAACTCTCTCTTTTTCTCATTTTCTTTTCCCTCTTCTTCTTCCTTTCTACAAGTGTAAGTGTGTAACTCAACTCTCTCTCTCTTCCTCTTCTTCTCCCTTTCTAGTTTCTACAAGTGTAAGTGTGTAAGTGTAACTCTCTCTCTCTCTCTCTCTCCCCCCAAGTCCCATCTCTTTAGGCTCTTTAGTCTTTACTCTTACTTACTCTCTTAGATTTACTTCTTTCTTACTTCTTAGTTCTTCTTCTTAATCTCTTACTTTACTTTAGTTTTCTTCTTATTTGTATTTTACTTTCTAGTTTCTAGTTAGTAGCTAGCTAGTTACTTTTTAGAGCTAATACACACACCACCATCCACCATCATAATGTCTTCTTCCCAATCTTCCTCTTTGAAGCCCAAGTCGAATGACCCGGGTTGGAAGTATGGGCACTACCGTAGTGCTACCAAAAAGACTCACATAGTATATGAGTTATGTGGGTATGTGAGTTCCGGTGGCATTGCAAGGCACATGCAACACCTTGCACATTTATCGGGGTTTAATGCAAAAGCATGCGACAAAATTACTCCAGAAATCCGAAGAGAGATCGTGGAGTATATGGAAAAACAATCAAGAAAGAAATGCGATAGTGCCCTACGTCAGGAGGAATATATGGAACAAGATGCATATGAAGATATAAATGTAGTTAATATAGATGAAGCTAGTCCCACTCCTCCTACTTCAACAGGCCGGTCTAGACCACAAGTACAACCATTGAAAAGAGCCCAAGGGCATGGGCCCATAGATATATGGTGTAGACCACACCCCGAGGATGTGGTCGACCAAAGGGGTGGAAGGAAAGGGTCAGCTCAAACAACTTTAGAGAACCGGTATAAACAAAAAGATAGGAAAACCACAATTCAATATATTGCTAAGTGGTTTTACCAAACCGGTATTACTTTCAACGCCATTTTATCGAAAAGCTTCAAAGTAATGATTGAGGCTATAGGTCAATTTGGACCTGGGCTTAAACCTCCTTCATATCATGAAATGAGAGAGACATGCCTAAAAACTGAAGTTGAATATACACAATCCTTCATAGCTGAATATAGGGAATCATGGAAAATATATGATTGTTCACTAATGGCCGGTGGATGGACTGATAGTTCCGGTCGGTCTCTCATTAAGTTTTTAGTAAATTGTCCAGCTGGGACAATGTTCTTAAAGTCAGTAGATGCGTCGGGTCATTCACACACAGGAGAATATTTATTTAACTTACTAGATAGTGCAGTTGAAGAAAAAGGTGAGGACTACGTTATACAAGTAATTACAGATAACGCAGTCTCGTATGTAATGGTCGGTCGTCTTCTTATAGAGAAAATGCGACATTTATTTTGGACCCCCCTGTGCGGCCCATTGTATTGATCTTATGTTAGAAGATATAGGTAGATTATTTATAAATGTAATTGTAAGGGCTAGAAGAATCACGGTCTTTATGTACAAGCACGCCTTCTTCTCAATCGAATGAGAAAATTCATTGGGGGTAACTTGCTACGTCCAGCAGTCACCCGTTTCACTACAGCCTTTTTAACACTACAAAGGCTACATGCAAAGAAATCAGAACTTAGAAGTTTTGTAGTGTCGGCCGATTTTACAAGTGGGCCTTGGTCAAAGAAGGCTGAAGGGAAACGGGTTCAACAAACAATTTTTTCTCAAAGTTTTTGGACTCAAGTGGTAGAGGCACTAAAATCATCCGAACCCTTAGTCACTATGTTGCGATTGGTGGACGGGGATGAGAAGCCCGCAATGGGCTACATATATGATGCGATGGAGAAGGCGAAAAATAAGAGCATGAACCATTTTAACTATAGAGACCGTAATTACAGGCCAATTTTTGATATTGTGGATAGAAGATGGGGCAGCCAAATGTCATCCCCATTGTATTCGACTGCTTACATCCTTAACTCAACCCGTTTATTCACTTCTGCTGATCCAACAGAAGCACTAACTATGCATATGGTTGGATTTATTGATGTCTTGGAAAGAATGATTCCAGATAGAGGAGAACTGGACAAGATCTCAACTTTGCTGGACTTCTACACAAAAAGTGAAGGGATATTCTCAAGGGATATCGTAATAAGACATCGGACAATGAAATTACCCAGTAAATACTTCTATGAATGAATGTTAGTGTACTGTCAACTGTGTACTGAACTCTTACAAAAAGTTTTTCTACAAAGTGTCGCTAAGAGACTAAGACATTTAACTTATACTTAAACTGTTTTTCTCAGCTAACTGGTGGGCTACCTATGAAGTGGACCCGAAAAGGAAGGATCCAGCTCTAAAGAAGCTGGCTATGAAGATTCTTGGACTCACGTGTTCTGCCAGTGGTTGCGAGCGCAATTGGAGCACGTTCGAGGCAATAAGTTTAGAATGTTTAGTAATTGTTTTGTTTTTTTTGTAAACTTTAATTTTTTAGTGGCCTAAGCTAAATTAATTACCTAAATAACTAATGCCAAATGCGCTTTCTTTCTTGCAGATTCATACCAAGAAAAGGAATCGCCTTGAGCAAAAAAAGCTCAACGACTTGGTTTTCGTTCAATACAATCAAAAATTGGGAGAAAGATTCCAAAGTAGGAAAGAAAAGCCCAGTTTCTTTGACCCTATCTGCTTAGACGAGTTAGATGCAGATAACGAGTGGCTCGTAGAGACGGAGGACTCGGTATTTGCTGGAGAGGAGCTGACATGGGCACAAGTTGAAGATGCCGCATATGGATCGACACCTGGTGAAGGTAGTAGTACCACTCGAAGGCGAAAGACGGGGGGGAGCCGGGGGGCGAGTAGTAGCCGTCAACCCGTTAATGAGATTGAGGAGATTGACGAAGGAGAAGGCGATAATGATGATTAAGCTGAAGATCATCCACCATTGGATGCTGATGAAGTATTAGTACGTACAGATGATGAAGAAAAGGAAGAAGAAGAAGTGTATGTGGAAGAAGGAGATGACTCGAATGATAATGATGATGGTGGTGGTGGTGGTGGTGGACCTGGTGGTGATGTGCCACAATGGATGCTAGATCAATGTATATGATTAATGATTATTGATTAGATAAATAAAATAATAAATACATAACTTCTTAATTTTGTTTAATACTTGTCTCATAAGTCTAAGTGTGTT
Source organism: Magnolia sinica (assembly GCF_029962835.1). Taxonomy (NCBI): domain Eukaryota; kingdom Viridiplantae; phylum Streptophyta; class Magnoliopsida; order Magnoliales; family Magnoliaceae; genus Magnolia; species Magnolia sinica. The sequence continues at coordinate 238,423 of NC_080590.1, read as the reverse complement.
AATGTTGATGTTGTTGATTGTTGATACTTGATAACTTGATATTGATAACTTGATATATTATGTATTGTATCATGTACATATAGTGTTGAATGTTGAATATGGATATTTCATATTTCATATTTCATATTTGTTATTGTTAAATGTAAAATGTTAATTGTTAAGATTTAAGAAGTTAACTATATTGTAATTTGTAAATGTATCATTATCATATGTATGTAATTGGTTGGTTTTATTTTTTTTACTTAAATTAAATTTCATGTCCCAATGACATATAATAATTTATTTTGATTTTTCTAATTTTTTTCTGATTTTTCTGAATTTTTTTTAATTTTTTTTTTAAATGCAAGAAAAAAAAAATGCAACTGCATATGCGATTGTGCGATCGCATATGCGCACATGCATATGCAATCGCACAGGATCGCATATGCTATTTGACAACATTGGCGATAATATCGACATTTTGTTGACAAAGGGAACACTAAGAGGAGATAACTTGTCACCACAGGCTGTCTTCTTCCGTACCAAATCTCCAAAGCCATTTACTGAGAAGGGTCGAATTCATGATTTTAAGTGGTTGCAACCCTACCCCGCCTCGGTGGAGAGGCTTACAAACCTCCTCCAATTTCAACAAATGAAACTCAAATCCTTCTTCCGAATCTCCCCATAGGAAATCTCTTCTAAGTTTTTCCAGCCTTGCTAACACCGCTTGAGGGCACTTTAATAGAGACAAAGTAAAGGGGCATGTTCAAAAATGCCGATTTGATCAAAGTAATCCGGCCTCCAAGAGATATAGAGTGGCTTCCCCATTCAAAGAGTATTCTCTATTCATTACACCACCTTGTCCCATAGATGGATAGTTGGCCTCCCAATATAGAGTGGAAGGCCTGAGTATGAAGAAGGAAGCGATCCAACCTTGCAACCAAAAGAGCACGCTAGACTAGAAAGCTTCTCCTCCGACACATCAACTCCCAAATATTCGCATTTCAACACATTGATTTTCAGCCTAGAAACTGCTTTAAAGCAAATGATGTCTCTCCTCGAATCTTCCACCTTGACTAGATCTGCGTCACAGAAAATAGGCATATCATCCACAAACTGTAGATGAGAAGCCAAAATCGAAGCCTTTCCAACCAGGAAACCAAAGAAAAGACCCACTTCTTGAGCTCGGGCCAACATACGACTGAAAGCTTCTGCGATAACCAAAAAGATATAGGGGACAAAGGCTCCCCTTGTCTAAGGCCTTGCAAAGCCTTAAAGAAGCCTTTAGAGGATCCATTCACTAAAACTGAGAAAGACGCCAATTCTCCGCAAGAGTGAATCCACTCCCTACATTTAAAGCCGCAGCCCATCCGACCTAGAATATAATCCAAGAAATCCCACTCCACGTGATCGTAAGCCTTTTCCATATCCAGATTGCAAATCACCCCTACCTTTTTCTATCTATACCTAGCATCTAGGCACTCATGCGCAATCAAAGCCATATCCAAAATATGCATGTCTTCTATGAAAGCCCCTTGATTCGAAGATATGACCTTCTCCACAACCTTCTTGAATTTAGAAGCTAAAACTTTGGCAAGAATCTTGTAGGGGTTGCCTATAAGACTGATAGGGTGAAAGTCCTTGAGTTCATCTGCGCTTTCAAGCTTAGGGATTACTAATTAGCGTTATAAAAGAAGCGCCCAGCTCTGACGAAATAAAGCCATCTGCATGAAAATCATCTAGAAAATCCATCAGATCCCTCTTCACCATATCCCAAAAGATCTGGAAGAAGGCCATGGGGTACCCATCCGAACCAAGGGCCTTGTCTCTCCCTAAACAGTCCACGACCACCTTTACTTCTTCAAAAAAGAGGGATTCCAAAGCATCTGCGTGTTCAATCGAAAGCTCCGCAAAATGGAGGAGATTCATCCAACCTTGGTCCGGACCAACAATCCGAGGAAAGAAGTATATGATAAAACCCAACAATATCATCACAAATATCGTCCTTCTTATCCAAAAATATGCCCTTAATTACTAGAGAAGAGATCCTGTTACATCTATCCCTTGCGGATGCAACGTTATGGAAGAATCTCATGTTATTATCACCTTCTTTGAGCCATACTGCTCGCTACTATTGTCTCCACTTGATTTCTTCCTCCTTCAAGAATTTGGAATACTCCATCTCCAACTTTGCTCGCATGCCAATCTCCTCGAGGGTAGCCTCACCCCCTTCCTCCTTGATGTGAAAGGAGCTCCACCAACATGAAACCGGGTCCTTGAAGCCCTCAGCCTCCAACCACATCAATTCAAACTGAAAAGGTCTCAGGCCCCAGCTCTCATTAGAGGCCTGCAGAACAATAAGACTATGGTATGAGGAAATCCTGGGAAGGGCTTGAATATTTGCCAAACGAAACTTTGAAATCCAATCAGCCAACACCAAAAACCTGTCCAAACGCGACATCATTGGAGGATTCCAACCATTCGACCAAGTGAACAAGGCCCCCGACATCAGTAAATCAACCAGCTTAGCCTGCTGGATCCAAGAGGAGAAGTCTCGCATACTTTTGGAGATCCTAGCAATGTGGTTCTCTCATGGTTGAAACAAATAACATTGAAGTCTCCCCCTAAGCACCAAGGACCAAACCACCTGGCTGAAATCGATTGCAGTTCCTCCCAAAAGGTTGATCTTCTATTCGGTCTACACGGACCATACATGCTTGAGAAGAGTGATTTGAATCCCGTAGAGATTTCAACCAACACCACTGAAATCGAGAACTCCCCACTCCAAAAGTCCTCCTTTCTCCATAATTCTGAATTCCAAGCCACAACAATCCCCCCCGAAGAGCCAACCGCATCCAAGCAAACGAAATCTTTAGGATTCTGCCCCCAAATTGACTCCAGATCGAAGCAACTAAAAGACAAGGATTTGGTTTCTTGGAGAGAATTAATTTGAACCTTCAAATTCTTGCACATAGCTCTTATCTGAAATCTTTTGGCCCGATCCCCCGAGCCCCTAACATTCCAACTGAGAATCTTCATCAAGAAATTGGCTTTGCCCTCCTTCCCTTGTTCAGCCCTTTCGGCTTGTTGCCCGCATCGTAGTTCACCGAGCTTTCCAGTCTCAAAAGGTCCCATTGCCCTCTACTTGTACGTCTCGGGACCTGGTTGTGGAAATTGTTCCCTCTATGCTCTATGTGAAGGAAAAGAGCCACTGCGTCATCATCTCTTGCTTGAAACGACATACCCAGCTTTTTCCCTACCTTGTTAATAATATCATAGGTCCAATCGAAGTCCTCTAGAGACAACAGAATCGCATTAGGATCTTCTGGAATAACCCTAGCATCATGGACCTCCTCTGCTTGCAGCCATGGGCCGTGGCAAACCTTCAGATCTTCCAACCGTAGCATGAATAGGAGTTACGCCCAACGTCTCTTCCATCTTGTCCCTCTCTACCTCTTCCCCACCTACCGCGAGAGACAATGCGAGCGAGCTTGATTCCCTTTTTGAAAGATGATCCACCTTGCTATCATAGGGTGGATGAAAAAGAAGAAAAGAAACGGATAACTGTTTTGTTTTGTTTTTTTTTTTTTTTGGCAGGTTGATTTTTCAGGTTTTTCTCCTTCTAGAAGAGAAGATCCAAAAAATCTACCAATCCAGCTATGACTCTCTCTCCACACAAACATCCACCATCAGCTTTTGGAAGATCTACTGAAAGACCGGATAAATTGGTTTGCAATTGAAAAGGAAACATGCTTGGATTGGGTACAGCATGGACTTGTGTACCCAACATGTGTTGGACAACAATCCCATTTCCCCCTTTGAAATGGTGTGTTCAGGTATGTAACAGGTTTTGATGGCCATTTCATCTCGCTGATTGAAGAATGATGCAATGGAATACAGGTAATATAAAAATGAATTATTTCCCACACGCTAATTGTTCAGATGCTCTCCAATTCTGGTTTCTACAAGATTAAGGGTGCATTTGGATGCTCAACTGAACTTAGCTGAAATGGTCTGATTCAATGTGGAAGAAATAAGCATTGTGAGGTGGCTCTATTTTGCATCATGACAACCAAACCCCTAATTGCAATTCGATGAGTTTCATCCTAGATGGAGCCAAAAAACACCATGATTGTAATTTAGGAAGTGATTTCCTCATTGTGACTGGAGCGGGCTAATTCTGTTCCAACTCTGCCCCAAAAGAATATTTCAGGAGGCAACCCAAATGCTGTAATTTTACATGGACTCCAATTAACCCCAAAACATCCAAACACCAGTAGAGACAAACTCAGCAGCAATGATATGATGTATTTTAGTTTCACTGTATCTAAAATTTTCATACTAAAGAAAAGAAATCAGAACTTCTGCCAATGAAATAGATATCATACCCAAAAACGATGAGAAACAGACTCTGAGGAGGCGATTGGAGATCCAATCGATGAGTCCTCTGAGCCTGGGCAAAGGAAATTCGGGTCGTCAGCACAGGTCGCCTCTGATGAGAGGCGGAGTGCAAGAGCAAGCTGCAGCTGGTAGCTTTCCTCGGTCTGCTGTGCCCGGCTCTTGGACGATGATGACCCCGCTGCTGCCGCAGCGTCGACAGCCTTCAGCCGTGCATCCGCACCCGTCTTGAACCCATCCTCAGGAGGCAGCAGCTGCGGGAAGAGGTCGGGATCGTTGGCGGTGGACAGAGTTGAGACATAGTATTCCCCGGAGAGTGAGCTCTCCCCAAAGCTGCTGCCGCTGGACTGGCGCTGCAGGCCGATCGACGGTGGGAAGAACGATCCGACCCGGCGGTGGTCCCCGCCATCGATTGGGGGCCAATCGAATGGCCTGTCGGGCTTCTGCTTATTCTTTTCTCCAGACAGAGATTCGTAGAAGGGCGCAGCAGCTGCTGCTGGTGGTGCGGGGAATTTGGATTGCTGTTGCTGAAGATCGTCGGGGAATTGGGAGAGGAGAGAATAGTTAGATCGACGGCCAGGCATTTCCATCGGGAGAAGAGAGAGAGAGAGAGAGAGAGAGAGAGAGAGTTATAAAACCCTAGAAAGCAAGAGGAGAAAGAGCTCAGAGACTGCCATATTGCTTTTGTTTGGGTGTATATGCGGATGCGGCGATTTCGCGGTGGTATCGGAGCGAGAAGAAGAAGAAGAGAGGGTGTAGTAAATTCGGGGCAATTTCTGGCGCCTGCGTACCAGCCATCGCGCCGTACCAGCAGAAGACCTTTACCAAAAAAGGGGAGAGAAGAAAGTGCTACGGTGATAGTTCACCACCATTTTTCTAATTCCTTGCTTTTAAACTATGCTGTTTTAACATGTACCGCTGGGGTCCATCGTGAATTTCTGGTATTCTAAATGCAACCAGCAAGTTTAAGACTTCTCGCTAACTTTAACGTTTTTTTCTTTTTCTTTTTCTTTTTTTTCTGTTCCTTTTTCCCCGACGGGCTTGATTCGCTTTAGAGAGAATACTCGTGATCTGGTTTTTTTTTTTTTTTTTTTTTTTGGTTTTTCACTCGCACAACCCTGAACTCTCTACTTTTTGTTGTAATTGCCAAATCCCGTTGTAGGTGTGCAACTGATTCAAACGGTCGGATTGGTTAATGCTATGCTTATGGACCCACGTCTGCATAACCATATCCAGGCAGGCAGGCAGGCAGTCTGGATATCCAAACTGTCTCGATTTGGTTTTTTCGCTAGCGGTGCATATGTGAACACTGAGGCATGGATATCTACCTAAACCATCGCACCATCGTCATCGAGGATTGTGCTTTGCAAATCCCACCATCATTTCAGAGATGATAAAATAAAATGAGGTAAATCCAAAATCTCATGTGGACTACACCAAGAAGTTGTGGTAATTGAACGCCACCGTCAAAAACTTCATGGGGCTACAAAAGTTTTGGATGAAGATGAAATTTGTGTTTCATCGATGGCAAATAAGCATTACAAAAGGCCATAAGAAGTTTTTAATGGTGGGCATTTAATCACTGTTTGTCTTCTTGTGGTGTAATTTGTATCTGCTTCATTTTCGGACTCATGCCTGAAAATCGTCTAAAAGATAGATGGGCTACATGGATAAAACACATATATCATCACAGGGCAAACAAAATACCATTTAATAGCTACCTCTCTAATGATAGCATCAGTAGGCAATTTACGTCACAAGTCTTGTCCTAAGTTGGCCCATTTTATTCTCGTCTCAAACAGAACATGCACGCCAGGTGCCCACTCAAGACACTACTACTTTACATCCATCATTGTTTATGTTATGAGGTCATACTCATCCACCACGCATAGTGAGAGAGCAGGTCACACTTTAACGAGGTTGTTGTTATAAAAGCATGCTTGTGTTATCTTTAGGTAGCCCATGACGTCCTTTGAGACTTTTAAGCAAGTAAATCATTGCTATATATGCTAGCATGCTATGGCTAGTTTTAGCTGTAATTAGGAAGGGAAGAAAAGAAAAAAAAAGTGAGATCCGATTATTTTTTATGATTACATAAACTAGCTGGCACTATTTATCTGTCTTCCATTTATCAGTGAGAGTGGTCAGGTGTCTAGTTAGGACCGGCCTAAGCTTAAAATATTTACTAAAAGCAAAAGGAATTATGGGCTAAATTAACCAACAACCCATTGTCTTGTGGTCGGTCTTGACCCTCTTAAAATTCATTAAGCCCAGGCTCAACCCAATGGCGTTACCCAGCTCCAGTTATGACTGGAATGTTGAGCTAGAGGTATCCCTAGCGCAGACAATGGACCACATTTTTAGTCCAAATCTAGAAAGGGGAGGGTGTGTCTACTAGACTTGGGCATGGGATCCCTTGGGCAAGCAATTATAAAGTTCTCACAGGCCTTAAAACTCACGGGCCTCCCGCATACAGGCCTTTGCATGCAAGCTCTATCCCTCGTCACTTTTATTTGTTCATACATCCTTCGACATCATCATCATTACCTTATTATCATGTCCGCCCAAGTTACATCCGACGATCTTAAAGGTTGGGTATGCGATTTAGAATACCAAAAGAAAACGCAAACTTATAAAACATATGTTTTTCTACCGTAAAAATCATGTTAACAAAAACTATTATGTACCCAAAAGGCCGCACACCATGGCAATCAACACATGAGACTTTCAACTATGGATTCATTATTGAACTCGTACAGAACATGCATTTCCCCTCAAATGTGGATAAGTCATCGTCAGTAAGAGACAACATGTGTCAAGGTCACTCATTGGTCTTCATGTTTACCCTCAAGTCCAAGAACCTATGACAAGGTGCATGTAAGTATATACTCCCATAATGGGACCTGGAAGCATTCCATCTCATTATCTCGTGTTCAATGTACCAACAATTAGTGTTATGCATACTATTGTATTAATGACACTACCCAACTTAAATTGCCTCAAATAATGTTGTTTTTACATAGTCGAATGCAATGACAACTGTTATGGAAAGATCCAAGCCCCTTATATTTCTGAGGAACAACATCTTCTTAGTCCGATCAGACGTGAATACCCTAGATAACGAAAGAGAACGGCGTTCGAGTCGAACCCTGGGTCGAACATGATAAGCTTCAATCGATGAAGCGACAACCTGAACCAGGGCTTCGTATTCGTCGTCATCAGAAGAGGGATATTCGAGCCAAGGCTCGTCCTTGTCCTCATCCTCATCAGAAGAGGGATATCCGAGCCGAGGCTCATCCTCGTCCTCATCCTCATTAGTAGAAGGACATCTGAGCTAAGGCTCTTCTCGTCCTCATCCACATCTCCATCCGAAGAAGGATGTCCCAAATCGAGGCTAGGGCAGAATGTTGTTGCGGCATATGTCAAACTAAACTAGGAAACTGCCTTAAGAGAATATAACCGACTGTCTCGCTCGCAGATACGTTCGATGTGTCACACGATCTCCAGATTACGGGCCATATCTCCAAGATTTTATTATCCCGCTGATTGAGTAAATCATGCCGAGATTGACGGACACGATCCACCCAATCCACAGGTATAAATATCGGGGGACCCTATTGCTACAGGCACGCAATATCTTGCACCCTCCCTCTACCTCTCTACTTAGACCCAGATTCCCTTGACCTAACTTAGGCAACGGAGGGTCCCCCGACTTAGTCAGGGTCTCCTTTGCTCACCCTTTGTGCAGGGTAAGGGTTCGTCGAAGGTTCGCCACACGGAGCAGAGGGTGATCCAGATTTTGACCTCAACAACAACCTCACACATGCAGTCAAGTGGGCAATTGACTCGCTTTCAGGGGTACAATAATCATCGTTGAGCCAACTCATTACCACATTATTCACGTTATAGTGACCGAAACTTTAAAGCGCTCAACGTGTATACTATTTATTTTAACAGGTGGAAGATTTCTCCTCTCAAGCAATGCACAGGTGAAAATCAAGCGGTGAAGAATTCAAATGGCGAACTTGGTGGAGGAATGATATGACATGTAGAGGTGAAAATAGGTGGGGTTGGTCTGCCCCACATTGCTTTAAGTATGTCAATGCTAGATACGAAGGCTAGGGACTTTGAACAGCATGTACATGAGTTGGTAGACCCAATTGTTAAATTGGCCTAAATTAACCTTGCATAGAGCACACTTCAAAACTCGAAAAAGTCCACTCGACTTAATGTTCAGCCATGACAAGCTGATTAAACGATGTAAACAAGTTGGCTATTCAATAATTAAATGCATCATATATATATAAGCATTTTAAATAGTTCTATAAATAAATAAACAAAAAAAAAAGAAGAAAAAACAAACATACAGTACTTGGTGTGTTGGTTGGAGTTGGTAGTCACTCTAATATAAGTCTTATATCCATAAAATGCATGTTATTTAGTCTTTATTATTATTATGAGCCAATCTGAATTGTCACAACTCATGTTCAACCTATATAACTAAGTTGCCGATGACTCACTTAGTCATTCTTGTGATTAATTCCAATTGAAGTAGTGAATAGTGTAGGATTATATACATGGGTGGTGGGATAGGTAAGATTAAGCTAGGTAGCTTACTAGCAGACCAAGCATGGATCCCAGGCTCGGCCCAACCAATCCCATTTCTGCCCTCAAGGATGCCTCATGCACGGTTTCCACAGCCAAGTGATCTAGACCATTTTTGTTTTGCATCTAATAATGGATTAGCTATGCACAAACCGGATGATAGGTAATTAAGTAGAAGTATACAACAATGGACCACTCCCAACTATAAAATGCTCCTTGATTGTTTATTTGGAACTTCAAGTGAGAAGATTCTTGTGATATGGCCCTTCCACCTTGGCATTCAAGGCTAATTAGGGCGTTTTTAGATTGGCCACTTGTCTTTTACATCATTAAATAGCATGGTATTGGGTGAACTTATCCAAGCGCCGCACTGTCGTGTTTAAGCCCAACCACAACACCCGTTCATTCAATGTTTAGGTTAAGCATGAACTGGAGGGTAACTTTCTTTTTGCTGTTACGGTGCTCTCTAATTGGCGGGAGTGGATTGACTGTGACCCCTTGCACTCTATGCCCGGGTCTGTATGGGGTCCACAAAGCTTTCTGTGATAAAACCACTATGGTCATTTGTTTTGAAACATCACATTATGATATCATTATAAAAATCAAGTAGATGCAAAATCCAGGTGGGCCACACCAAGCAAAAAATTGGGAAACAGTAACGTCCACCGTACGTTACAACTTTCCTGAAGCAGACGACTTTGTTTATATGCAATCCAAACCGTTCATATAATTAATACCACTATACGATCAAATATCATCCTAATACAAAAACTCTTGTCACCGATGTGCGTTCAATCCCAACTGTCTCCTGCGTGAGTTTAGGATATGCATGATTTTTAGAAACATGTCCTATTGTGGTCTGAAATCCACACCGTCCAACCTCTACGATCCCTTGTTTTTCGGATGAATTACTGTATCACTAAATCCATCTGTTACTATTGGTGGAAATAAATTTGCATGCAAATAATGGGTTGTAGTCTAAGAATAAACAACAAAAAATGAACCAAAATACCATGTAAAGAAGATACCAATGAAACTTCGTGAAAAAAAAGAAAAGAAAAAAAAGGACGTAAAAAGCAAAAGCAGCAAGGACCATATCCAAATCTCCTAATGGGTCGCCATAAGGCTCAAGTTGCTCGCAACCGGCGTTTGTAACGCCACCAACTGATGTGTCCAGTTCACATGAGCAAATAGCTCCTGAATCCCTAGGTGTGGAAACACTGATGATGTTGTCGTAGCGTGCGCACCACTTAGCGTGAAATGATTCTCACATATCCTCCCACTGGTATTGGTGTGTACGAGATTGTTTTTTTGAAAATGGCGTTGCCAAGCAGCCAATGGATCACTATATCACTTGTTTGCTTAATAACTGCATCTCAAAAAAAAGATCATTTGTTGTTGACAATCCATCCAATCCTCAAATATCCTTCCTCTCTGCCCTATAGTTACGACACAATACTGATGTAGAGCAGGTCATGGACACTTTTATGTCCAGGATGGATCAGAGAAGGCCCTGTCAGAGGTAGAAATCATCAAGACCATCATAACCTTAAAACATGCATATCTCGCAAATCAGAATGAGTTACTCGACGTACCATATATGATTTTGGGGTAGGACAACCTACTTTAGCCAACCAACCTGGCTGCCAGGTTGCCCATGCTAAATTTGTGAGATTCCATCATTTCAACCGGCGAATTTCATGTTTAGTTCCGTTTTTACTATAAATAGTGAGTTTTAGTTTGATTATAACTCTTCATCAGTTGGGCTTTAGGAATTGTGTCCAGCATGAAAATTGCTTAGAATAATTAGGAGAATAGAGTGGTTGATCCACATAGGACACTTACTATAAAAGTAAATTTACTATTTATAGTAAGTTATGAATTTTAGAGAGTTTTAGTTATAATTTGCTTATGATTTCTCTTATATTGTTTGGTATCCCTATTTAAAAGACTCTAAACTTATTTATTTCAATCGATCAATTAAATTTTGAATTTATTATAATTTATTTTTTTTTTTTTATTTTCTTTCGTCGTGGATTCGAGAAGTCTCTGTGAGGAGTCTAGAAAAGCTCCGTGGATTCGGAGTAGTTATCCTTAAGGAAGACAGTGATTGACCTTGTCACGTTCATCCCTTCGTCAATTATTAAAGCGAGGATTCCCCTCGTGCCGATGACAAACAACGAAGGTATGAGCCAAAATCCTGTGGACGGTGATCTAGGAACCCATTATCTTTTGGAAAGAATTGAAGCTTTTCATTGGGAGAGTCAGTTGACCATACAAGGGTTGCAGGCAACCCTAAACCGTATTGCAAATATGTTAATTCCGCCCCGAGCTCGAAGTAATGCTCAACCACTCGTGATCGCTGCACGACACAACCCCAAATTCTGCAGAGCACCATCAGATTATGGCAAATCGCGGGCTACCACTTTGATTGTGATGAAATCGTTATACATGCTGAGGGTATAAATAGATTTACAACGAGACAACATCTTTCAAACGAGGTACATGTAAGCCAAAAAGTTTGTAATGTGATCATCGATGTGAGGAGCAGTGAGAATCTCGTGTTGAAAAATAATGGAAAAGTTACAACTGAAAATAGAAAGGCATCCATCTCTGTAAACGATTAGATTATCAACGAGGTCAACAAAACAGAGGTAACCAAACAATGCACTATCTCGTTTTCAATTGGTAAAAGTTATAAGGATCAACTATACTTTGTGACGTAGTCGACATGGAAGTTTGTCATATATTACTTGGTCGACCATGGCAAAATAATATTGATGCTATTGCTATGCATAAAGGTCAGGATAACGTATTTAAAATTACTAAAGATGGTAGAAAGATTGGCATCCTTTCAATGAAAACGGAAAACCAGCTCAAGATTTCTAAAGCTGAGGAACAATCTCTCACAACTGAACAGCCTTTTGTTAAACAACATAAGGAAACAGGAAATATATATGCATTAATTGAAAAGAAAGAATACATGGAGCCTGCAAACATCTCCAGGAATTTAAAACCAGTGTTGAAGAATTTCAAGGTGACTATGCTTGATGAACTCCCTAATAAATTGCCTCTCATATAAGATATACAAAACCACATTAATCTTGTCTTAGAGGCAAGTCTACCTAATTACCCACATTATCAGAAAGAATATGAGATCTTGAAGGCAAAAGTGAAGGAATCGATCGATACTAGTCAAGTAAAGGAAAGCATAAGTACATCTATTATGTCAGCTCAAGAGCCTAATGCAAGTACCCAAAAAAAAAAAAAAGGGAATAAACATCAGCATCAAAAGTTATCTCATAATTATGCACGAAGTTCCTTGAGTAACTCGATGATGAGTTTTTTCCAATTGAAGGGGTCTAATGTAAAAATGTGTCATAGATACATTCCTAGGATGGTTGGACCAAAAGGAAATGGACTGTAAATTGATCATAACTTTTGATCTGGGTATCTCTACCGCGCACCAGACCGAATATCATGAACCGAAGCAGTACGAGAACTCGAGGACAAGTTCTTTTGAAGTGAAAGGGACTGATGTAGAGTGGGTCACGGACTCTTTCATGTCCATAATGGATCAGAAAAGGCCCAATCAAAGGCAGAAGTCATTAAGACCGTCAGAACCTTAAAACAAGCATATCTCGCAAATCAAAATGAGTTACTCGACGTACCATATATGATTTTGGGGTAGGACGAGCTACTTTAGCCAACCAACCTAGCTATGCCGAGTTACCCACGCCGAATTTATGAGATTCCATCATATCAACGGGCGAATTCTATGTTTAGTTTCATTTTTACTATAAATAGTAAGTTTTAGTTTGATTGTAACTCTTCATCCGTTAGGCTTTAGGAGTTTTGTCCAACATGAAAAGTGCTTAGAATAATTAGGAGAATAAAGTGGTTAAACCACATAGGACACTTACCATAAAAGTAAATTTACTATTTATAGTGAGTTACGAATTTTAGAGAGTTTTAGTTATAATTTACTTATGATTTCTCTTCTATTGTTTGGTATCCCTATTTAAAAGACTGTGAACTTGTTTATTTTAGTCGATTAATTAAAGTTCAAATTTATTATAATTTATTTATATTTTCTTGCTTTCTTTCATCGTGGATTCGAAAAGTCTCTGTGAGGAGTCCAGAAAAGCTTTGTGGATTTGGAGTAGTAATCCTCGAGGAAGACGATAATCGACCTCATCACGTTCATCCCTGTGTCAAATATTTATGCCTTATCTTTCAACTATACACATAATAAGTCGCAATCATATTACAGGAAAAAATAAATTTAACATTTAACATATGTATTATGAATATGGAGATGGGAACATGAGAAGACATATCATGCTGTGGGAAGAAAATGTAAGTGGTACAGTTTGAAGTAGAGTGATTATTTTGTTTTGGTTAATTATTCGTCAAAAATGATTTGTCAAAAGTTTTATGTATAACAAGGAAGCGGAAATGTGTGTGCGTGCGTGTGTGTGTGTGAGATTCGCAAATTATGATATAAAACATGTACCATCCACTACCATATAATATCAACCTATACAACAATCTATACCATACTTGTAAATTAGTGTTCACAAACATAGGAGTCCATTTCAGCCCCTGTAAACTACTGCAATGTACGGACTATCTCCGTCCCAACGCACATAGGGTAGCTTCCAATTACCAATGTCCAAAAACTAGCCATACAATATACAGCTAACATACGTACAAAACCTAAATAAGATAAGCGTAATCCAAAATACGGCCCATCTAGTGAAAAGATAGGTATGTTCAAAAAAATATAATTGTAAATCTAGATTAGTGCATCGATCATCACAATGCAGAGACGAAGTGTGACTGAATCAAGCAATGGATTCATCTGTACAATAGCCTGCAATAAGGGACTTGATAACACAGGTTTTCCAATGATGAGAATTCAATACAAGAAGCATGATTACCAAACAACATTTACGATGTTTTGTGCGTTTTATACAACCCAAACATGTCCAAACTAGGGCACCCAAACTCGCCCTTAGTATACATTACCAAATGGTTCAATAGTTATCGCAATTGAAAACTCATTTATCTCAATGTGGCTAATTTCTTTACTATAATTAGTGTGTGTGTGTGTGTGTGTGTGTATTATAATTGTGATTAACCTTAAGGAATACCCTTTTTATAATCCCAAAATTTTATATATAAAAAACAACTTGAATTCAGTGGCTACGATTTACCTTAATGGAAACCCACTCATTGAACTTGACCTTAATTTTATTGATCTTCTAAATCAAAAAGTTTATGAGAGATGAGATACAAACAAGTCACACCACGGGAGACGCAAACTGTCCCCTAGGTGGACTCCATATGCTGACACATCTCCCTCTGGAAAGCGATGCTTAATACGGGACATTCAAAAGCTCTTTATGTTATAGGGCTTTCTTCCTTTTAGAATTAAATTTATTTATAACGAGATTTTATGATTTAAATAAGTATTAGTTATGATACTCTATCACTTTATAGTTTTACATATTATATTATAGTATAATATTATGATCCTGCTTTATCCTATATATATATATATATGGAAAAAGGTACTATGGGCTCAACCTCACGATAAGCTCCTGTGAGGTCGAGCTGTGTGGGCCCCATCGTGATACGTGTCGACCATCAACACCGTGCATTTGATGGGTCCCCTCTAAATTATGGGATATCCCAAAAATCAGCCATATACGGAACTCAGGTGGGCCATACCATCTAAAATCATGTGAAGACACCGTTAAAATATATAAAAGCACTTGGTGGGGCCCACATGAGTTTTGAATGCTGCTGAAACTTGGTCTGACCCCTCAGACAAGTGGGACACACATAATGGATGGGCTGGATTTGCAAACCACATCTCGGTGGGCCCAAAAAATGATTGTGAATGTTTTAATGGTGCACGGCCCCTCCCCACTTCTATATGTGGTGTGGCCCACACAAGTCACGGATTGAGTTGATTTTTGAGACGTAAGCCCACGATGGAATGGTGCATCTGACTGATGGGGTAGATGTTCGAAACGCATCACGGTGGGGCCCACACAGCTCGACCTCATGGGACAGACTCGTGAGGTCGAGCGCATAGTACCTTTTCCCATATATATATATATATATATATATATATATATATATATATATATATATATATATATATATATATATATATATATATATATAGCGGAACGCTCACCTACGAATCAGTTCGCATGGACTACATATGAACTTTTTTGAGAACTCATCATATCCGTTGAGTCTCGAAAATCTGAACGGTCCACATGAAGCAGAACCTCTTGAAACCCCTTGGAACAAGTTTTTACTTTGAACCAAAACTTTGGTGGGACATAAAAAATGCTAATAGTTTTTTCCCTTGATTTGAATTTCTCTTTGCTATGGTCCACCAGAATCTTAGATCAAGGTAAAAATTCACCCCCTAAGGTTTCATGGGATTCCGCATCTTATGGACCGTTCGGATTTGACACCTATGACACATGTGCAAAGGTGCGCACATGCATAGGTGCGTAGGTGAGCATGCCTCTCTCTCTCTCTCTATATATATATATATAGAGAGAGAGAGAGAGAGAGAGAGAGAGAGAGAGAGAGAGAGAGAGAGGCATGCTCACCTATATCATATGCTTTCACTTTTATGCCCGTGGATAAAAACCCATTCTCCATACATATTGAATAGTTAACTATCAAATATGAAGCATCAAATTATTATAGAGTATGATCAAAAACATTTTTAACAGTTCAAAACATATGTAGAATCTTTTAAAACTCTTTTAAGTGTTGACACAATAGTAAAATCAATTGTTAAATAATTGATATGTTGAATCTAGGTCATAATTAAATTCCTGAGAAACTAGTAAATCTCTTGTTGGCCCATGTGAGTATTAACAGACCTCGATATATGCACCCAACTATGCTCGCTTTTAATAATTACATGATGACCTCATAAAGCGAGCCAAAAGCATATATCAGTAAAAGCTTAAACCCTCGTAGGTTTTCATAACTGAGGATAAATAAAATCTAACACATTCTTAAGTTGATCATAGTTTATACATGATGACTTTCTTATTATAGACTTTTGACCTCAGGTTCACCAATGCAAGTGCGCACAAGTTTAGCACTAAGAGCCCACGTCCATAACACAATTACACTCCTATGTTGGGAAAAGCTAATGCACACTAACTTGTTTTATATGCCTGATGGTGGAGACCTCGCATCTCAACTCGTGTTCAATCTCCTCACATGGGATGATCACATCCATCATCACAATGATATAACAAACGTAGATTTATCTCATAGCCGGTGAGGTTGTCATGGTACAATGGATTAGTGAGATTCATGGACCACAACTTTCTCTTGGTTATTGACCATTTTATCAAATCTAAAGTTTTAAATTAAAGACAACAAGAGAAATCCCCCTTATTTAACCCTCTTTCATTTATGTGTATGTATTTAGGCACTACCACATATTAATGATGGCATATCAATTCATCCATCTAGGACCTTTTGGTCATCTTGATCTATAGTTAAAGTCGTTAACATTACATCCGCATCACCAAAAGCTTTACATTTGTTTTCGAAAGCATAACTATAATAATTAGTTTATAATCATCACCTTGGTGAAAAATTTGTCATTAAAGGGGCAGACAAACCCTTTCCCCTCCCTCCTACCCTCCCTCCCTCCTGTCGTTCTCCCTGCTCTCTCTCCATGTGCTCCTTGCGTTCTACACGTCCTGGTATTTTGTAAAGATGCTGCCAGTGTATCATATAATTCTTCCATGCCATAACTTCTACATTTTATTCGAGAAATTGGGCCCCATCCCAACTAATTACAATGCCCAGGCCAAGAGTTTTAGTTTGATTTTCAATTTGTACGTGTAGGCCATGGTTCGGCCATCCAAATCTATGGCGGGGCTCATGTGAATGATCCATGCGCCAAAAGAATCACCCAGATTGGAAGATCAGATCTTTGGGCATTTTCCATGGATTGTGAACTGTTGATCTCATCTTTAACTGTGCACCAATCAAAGACTTTGAAAATTTTTCCCCATCTGGAATAATTTTGAGTGCGTGGAACATCCGAACTGAAGCCAAAGCCCCACAGCATAAATGGTTCGGACCAATGAAACTTTCAGTTATTCTTAGTACAAAGCGAGAGTTGTGTGCACTGTACCAGAACTTGGCCCTAGCATTATATGATACTGTGTGCATTTTTGTGAGCCTCTTCTCCATCACACATGTGACCTGCTTTTGTTGATCTATTCACGCACCACCTGAAGAGGCTTCATTATCATCATAGTCATTGTTATCAAAGTTGTATACGGACTAATCGGGCAGTTACACAGATCTGCATGTCCTCAGCTAGGGAAGGCCTTAGCATGAGTTTGGACCTGAAGGGCTCTCTCCTAAATGAACCAATGAGCCATACCCACCATCGAGCTCACCCATTGAGTCTCACACAACGTCTCTCCAGCATGTTCTCATACGTGTTAATTGAATGTGTATTTTTACTACAGGGTGAAAGTAGGCCATGGTGGACCAAGCCTAGCCCAAACCCAGATCAATGTGGGCTGAGCTAAGAGGCCCGTGGCATGGAACCAAGTATAAGTTTTCAAGCTCGATAAGTAATAGGGAAGAACCTAGGCTCGAGTGTTCCCAAAGGTCAAAGGAGATATACTTCCAGGCTCGGCAAGGATTGGGCCCGAAATCTTTAGCTAGAAGTCTAGGATAGGCCTTGCTTTCTGGGCCTAATAGTTGGCTGACATCCTGACTTTGACAAACCTTGGCCTATATCAGATCAGCCCAATTACACTTCTAATTCTATCCGAGTGTATGTATGCGTGTGAACGTTAATGCATGTACCGAATTAAGTTGGGGCCTTGAGCTCATGCCAGTAGGTCCCATGGTTTAGTGATCGAGAAGGTTTATACCGTGGGCTCTTCTCCCATGCACCAAAAAATTCTCCCAAACTAAACCCAAAAGATATTTAATAAATAAACAAATATCCAAAAAAAAAATAATAATTTCTCCCCCAGTTGTCATATCAGCAGTTTGGGCCCAGCTCTACCAGCAGAAAATCTCCCTGAGTTGACAATACCTTTTGATCAATCATGCCATGGTTTACCTCACACCTTTCAATTTAGGAAAATACAATAATAATAATAAATAAGAAAGGTAATGAAATATCAGTTTAAATAAATTTTGCCATTAGATGACAGTAGGTAGATGCGAAGGGGACTGTCTACTACCCTGCCTGTACAGAAATTGGTCCATGGAATGCTTCTATAGGCCTATGATGATGCATGAGTTTGTTTTTCTATATCATCCTAGGATAAGAGACCAAAAATTGAAGTACATCTAAGGTTTCAGTTGACTGCCGCAGAAGTAGGGGTGATAACGACGTCACTATTGAAATCTTTCTAAGGCCCGTGATGATGTTTATTTGTCATCCAACTTGTTCATGAGGTAACACGAACTTGTATGAAGGGAAAACACAAATGTCAGCTAGATTCAAAACTTCAGTGGCTCTATGAAGTTTTTCTTGGTGAGCCTTCGGTCCCCACTGTGTGGTCCACTTGAAATTCGGATCTACCTCATTTTTGGGCTCAATGATCTGAAAAAATGAATGAACGCGGTGGATAAAACCCATACATCATGGTGATCCCCAAAGAGCCCCTACCTGGACCGATTCAGTCCGGGCAGGTGAATAAAACCCATACACCATGGTGATCCCCAAAGAGGCCCTACCTGGACCGATTCAGTCCAGGCAGGGGTAGGATGCAATCTGCTTCCAGATATATGACGCTAGGAGGGAATCCCAACAAGTGTCAAAGTGAGATTACTAAAATCCCATTTAGAGATACGCTATGCCCGCTGAGAAATCATGGCCTTCTCGAAAATAAGCACAACCTTCCTGAAATGGAGTCATCCCAAATTTCCTGAGCCGCAAGATAGGTGGCGCATGTTCGTGGTTACATCCAAACACGTTTTGACTTGGTCCGGTCTTCATGACTTTGCCTAACAATCGAATCATTTTAGCACTGCAACAACCCTTTAGTTAAAATAATCCCACTTTGAAGGATTTCTTCCGATTCTAAACCGGATTCATTGAACATTTCCTCACCTACTCTTTTTATGTGATCCCATGAATCAGGAAGAAATCCTCCACAACGCTTGTTTGGGCCTCCACTCTGTCCAATTGGTCCCATCCTCCATGCTGGACCATTAGGCAAAAATAAGTGATATCTACCAACTAGGTGGGCCACACCATAAGGGACAATTGTGATGAGACATGGGCCATAGGTTTGTGTATGGGGCTATGATAATGTGTACCTTTCATTAAATAATTTTTTATAAAAAATTACATAATTAATAGAAAGTTTACATTATGATACCTTCAAAAAAGTTTTCAAAAAACAACCTCATTAACTGATATAATTATCATTCCAGTTCCTGCTAAAATGAGCAAATTGATCAATGGTGCAGGTGGACCCCACTGTAATGTTTATATAATATCCATCCCAACCACTGAGTGAGACCCTAATGTTAAAAGGCAATGGCCTAAAAATCAACTCCATTTGTGATTCTGGCAAACCACAGTGGAAAACAGTGTAAAGGCCAATGTTTACCCTCTAGATTGTTTTCATTAGTGTAGCCCACTTGAATCATGGATGAGAATAATTTATGGGCAACTAGCCTAAGTTTTTGTGTGGCATCTAATGGTTAGAGTGGGAACTGTAAAATTTGAGGGTGGAGGTCTCTCCTAACTACTTCCTTCAGTGTGACCTGCACTGATTATAGGCCAGCTTGGTTTTTTGTATCCATGTCTAACAAGGGAGTAAATATCTAATGATCAGTATGAATCTGACATAAATATCATAGTGGATCCCGTCAAAATCAAGAGTTGCGTCCCATCTAATTCTATATTTTCATACGTTGAAAAAGGATAGCTGGCTTGACTTTCAGCAGGGCTCAAAATAATGTATATCCAAAATCCACTTTGAATATTAAATGCCTAATCATTGCTCTGGACTAGAGTGAAAAAAAAAAAAAACAAGTGGGCTTTTATTTAGATGAGTTACATTAAATAAAACAGTTGGAAAAGAGACACCCATCCTTAATTTTTACAAGGTCTGTTATAATGTCTATACGAGATCCACTTCAGCAGTTAGATGCCACCACAAATTTTAGGCCTAAGCCCAAAAATAATGTCAATCTTAAGTGAGCCATGCATAGGGAAACAATTTACCCTATTAATTGTTTCAAATAATGTGGTCCACCTAAATCAAGTATGGGGTGCTTTTTTGGACCCTTAACCTAACATAAGGTAATGCACTTGGTGGTTGGGTGAATTTTATATAAACATCATGGTGGGGCTTACCCAAGCAGCCAACCCGTTTGCTCACACACCCACCCAACTGGTTGTTAAACAAATGTAATGGGAAGGTAGTGGCATGATAATTATATTTATCAATGAGGTAGCTTTTAAAAGATGTATTTAAATATAATTTCTATATTAATTAGTCACTTCATTATAAAATTCCCTTTATCAGACTGGGTCAACAAGTGTACATCACCAGGATAAACAGTGAAGATTCAAAAAAAAAAAGCCTCTGTCCAACAGAGACTGTTGCAACTTACTTAGAATGATACACATTTGCATTGAAAAGAGCTCTGAGAGTACTCTCCAGCCAAAAAGAAAGAAAGAACGCAAAGAGACGCATACCTGCAGGTGACCCCGGATTACAAGGCTCCCGTTACTAAAGAAATTTGTGTTATATCTGGTCTTTAGATTCCTTTGGATATAAGCCCAAACATGTGTGGGAGATGGAAAGCTCAAGCAGGCCAAATGGGAGGAAACATCAGTGGAGGTGTATACATATGGCATTGAAATCCTTTTTCGTGCCGACCCTGATGTTTAGATGCCATTCAACCCGTTTTTTTTAAGTGATTCGGGAAACATAAACCCCGTTCCATAACTTATATGGTACCCAGCCAAGCATTTAATGCTCACATCACATGTGTGTCCCAAATGAGTTTTGGATGTGCTCGTGCTCGGGCTCATCTCGTTGGAGATCCGAACAGAGGGGATCATGCGATAGGTTGGTGATGTTACCAGAAAAAATAGACCCCTCAACTGCCTTGATGACTTAATTTCCACCATCCTGCCTACTCAGATCACGCTATTCCGCGGGTGTGGGATAAGCGTGTGGGACACGACAACCATCTGATTCATCTTGGACCTCACTCGTGTTGCCCAATTTTTTATTTTATTTTTTATTTCCTTCCTTTATAAGCGGAGACGCATGTGTTGGTTAATAATATTTTATTAATGTAATAATAAAATAAAATCACCATATGTTTGTACTGAAGATAGAAATATGGAGAAGCTGGGTTGGGAATAACAAGGTCAAATTTCAGTACGCGCCCTGTTGATAATGATATCTTTCGTCCTGTTATATCAGCATCACTAGCAGCCTTTATATTCAACATTTGACTGATTGATTGGTTGGCTCTACTTGTTTCTCTTTTTTCTGTTTCTCTCTAGTTATCAGGAAAAGAGGTAATAGGGAGAAGAGAAGGTCCAGATCCAAGATCCCAAAAAGAGCAGCCTTGCAATATATACACACAACAAAAAATAAAAAAAAATAAAATCAGAGGTGGAAATGGCGAGTGGGGAGGTGTGGAAGGCCCACGCAGCCATGGCGTTGGTTCAACTTTTCAATGGGGGATACCACGTCATAACAAAGTTGGCTCTCAACGTCGGCATGAATCAAGTCGTCTTCTGTGTCTACCGAGATGTCCTTGCCCTCTCCATTCTCGCCCCTGTTGCCTACCTCCGGGAGAAGTACGTCTCTCTCTCTCTCTCCACCATCATCAACACCTGCTTTTTCATCTCTTCTTGCGCATGTTTGCCAAATTGACTCCAATACAGGTCTATGCTGAAGGAGCATGTATGTACAGAAATACTCCAGTTTAGCATGCATATACAGGAATACGGTTTGTGTATTTTACAAGTCATGCATAACTCTACTCTGTGTATACAGCTGAACCATTTTACTTTGAGACTATTTTGAGTTCAATCCTCAACCACTGCTTATTTTGTTTATGTGTACCCCTGTGAATGTCACTTTTAAGTATTTTAAATTTGTTTGGAGTCTCTTTCTTTATTTATCTTTATAATTAAAAATCCAGACTGCATTAACATTAGGAAATTGTGGGTGGGGGTACAGTAAGTTTTGAGAAGACTTGTGGCTTGATGATGGTCCGCCCACAATCTCTTTCCCTTCCCTTTATTCCTTTTGTCTTCTCATCAAAGTGTGATGATTAACGACTGTTAGGAGATCCTTAGGAATTCAGTGGCTTGGAATGTTATCGTTTGTGGAAACTTAACAACGATGAATTAAAGTCCTGTGGCGTGCTTCTGGGGAGCTCTAGGGCAAATCCCGTGGCTTCATAAGAGGATAGGAAGGCTTCCTAGTGGTTGACAAATGGGACATTCATGTCTAAATTCTTGTTCAAGATGTAATGTGCTGATAGTGGTTTCCCTTGTGAAAAAAAAAAAAGAAATTTGGGAGGCTTCCATTCCTCTGAGGATCTAAGTGTACTATACCAGGTGCTACACTTTTTAAAAAGACAAAAGTACTAACTATAAACCACCTTAGGAGAAGGAAAATGATAATCACCAATGAATGTATCCTATGTTTAAAGGTTGAGGGAAAAATATATCATCCCTACATCCATTATGTGCTTTCTTCCATTATGTGGCCAGGTCTTATCCAGGTGTCAAGAGCAAGGTATTATGTAATGTTATCGGCCATGTGGTGTTTGGACAAAAAACTGGTGTGGTATGCAATTTTATTGACATAGGAGTGAAAACAAGGAATTAGTTAAGATTGTTGACTAGGAGGTACCCCAAAATGACCGTTTTCAATATTTTGTCTCAATAATTCAAGAGATTTGAGAGAGGGAGAAGGATGGTGCTTGTAGAATTAGAGTTGGTGGATGAAGTAGAGAAGTGCCTCTAGAATTTTATGTGATCATTGAATATGGATGAAATTGATAGCTGTAAGATCCGCCGTGCTTTATGGGACGGAATGTTGGGCAGTCAAGGAACATGTTCATAGGATGAGTGTTTATGAAATGAGGATGTTGAGATGGATGAGTGGCAAGGCAAGGCAAGACAAGGCAAAGAAGGATAGAATTATGAAGGAATGCATTCAAGGGAGCTTAGGAGTAGCACCAATAGGTAATAAGATGAGGGAAAGCAGACTGGGATGGTTTGGCCATATACCATGTGAGACTAAGAACTGCATTGGTTAGGAGTGAGATTAGGTTGAAGGCTTAAGGGAAAGTGGAAGGCCTAAAAGGATGTGGGCGGAGGTACTAAGAAAAGACCCGGAGGACCTATGGTTGAGGATATGATCCGTGATAGAATGGAATGGTGTAATAGGATTCACATATTTGACCCCAATTAGCTGGGATAAGGCTTGATGATTACATAAGTGTAGAGGAATATGTGCATTGGTGTGTGCACGTGTGTACTGTTTTCCGTAGTCAGCAATTTGTATTGTGTATATGTTTTATGTTAAGGTAAGTGTGTTAGTCAATGGTAACTAGCACAATCTCTTTTGCCCTAAAACCTTCTTGCTTTCCTTACCTTTCTTCTTTCTCTTCCTTCATTTTCCTCCTCCTTCTCCTCCTCCTCCTCCTCCTCCTCTCTCTCTCTCTCTCTCTCTCTCTCTCTCTCTCTCTCTCTCTCTCCTCTCCTTCTCTCACATTCTACTATAAGATCCTATTAAATATTTTGCAAGACACAAATCTCCCAAAATAATAATGACTTAATGACACATGATATCCTTTTTAAGATTTCCCCCAAAATCCTTTGCTAAGGGAATGCTTGGATATATGGAATCCAAGGGAAAAGAAAGAGTAGAAGAGGGGAATAAGATCCTAGGAAGAGAGGTAGAAGAAGGGGAAGAAGAAGAGCAAGAAAAAAGAAGAATAGAGGAGAAAATGCCAGGGCTCTATTTAGCTCCATTTCTCTTATTTAAAGCAACTTATTGAAAATTACAAATAGGTTCATATTAAACCATATATTACACAAAAGCCCTTCTGACTCTATTCTCAACACTCTCCCTCAACTTGAGCATAGATATCTATCATGCCCAACTTGCTAAGAACAAATTCTAATTTTGTCTTGACTACTCCCTTAGTGAGAATGCCAACCAGTTGATTCTCAGCTGTTACAAACAGTAAGTAAAGATCTTGAGAGATAACTTGCTTACAAATGAAGTGCCTGTCAGCTTCAACGCGCTCAGTAATGCTGAATTGGATTTTCTGCTCTGCTAATGGTTGCCTTGTTATCGTAAAATAGCTTCATAGGAGCATCCACCTTGATTTCTAAATCATGAAATAGAATTTTCAGCCACAATAACTCTGCTGCACCATGTGCCATAGCCCTGTACTATGCTTCAACACTAGACTTTGCCAGCATGGTTCGTTTGTTACTAATCCAAGTGACCAATTTTTAGCCCACAAAAGTACAATATCCCTATAACTGACTTTTTGTCATCAACACCACTGGTCCAATCTGCATTGATATAGTCCTCTATGCATTGATGGCCATGATCTGCACATAAAAGGCCCTTCCCAGGAGTTGCCTTCAAATATCTCAAGATCTTTTCAATTGCCTCCAAGTAAGGAACCTGTGGAGCCTGCATAAATTGGCCTGCCACACTTACTGCATATGCTATATTAGGTTTAGCGAGAGAAAGAGAAGTTGGCCAACCAACCTCTAATACATCTCTTTGTTCAGTAACAACTCCCCTCACTTTGGCTTAGCTTATGATAAGGATCAATAGGAGTGTCTACTGGTTGAGAATCTACCTTACCGACCTCCTCAAGTTTTTTTATTTTTTTTTTATATTTTTTTTAATTTTAAGGATAACTGGAAATATATTGAAAGGGGGAAAACGTACAAAAAAGGGGAAAAGGCCACTGCTGAGATAGCAGAGAACCTAACAACCTAGAAAGGAGAGATCATAACCATAGAGAATTTTTACAAGCCCTGCCCATTCAAAAAAAAGCGTTTTAGCTCTAGAACTAACAGCCTGCGGAGAAGCAGATGTGTCGTTGAAGCATCTATTGTTTCTTTCTTCCCAGACTGCCCACCAAATCGCAAGGATAAATAGTGTCCAAAGACGAGTTCTTTGCTTTCCAATTTTCACTCCATGCCAGGCCATAAGAAGATTGCTTGAAGAGTTAGGATTGCACCAATTGAAATTAAATCGAAAGCAAAAATCTGCCCAAATGTAGGAAACAAAGGGACAGTGAATTAAGAGGTGGTCCACTGATTCCTCATTCTTCATGCAATAGAGGCATATGTTCACGAGCTGCATGCCTCTTTTCTTCAAGTTATCAACCATTAGAATTCTGTTTTTTCCCATCAACCAGCCAAAACAAATGAATTTGGGGGGAGCTGAATATTTCCAAAGGAACGGTGTGGAAGGATGTGAAGGAAGAAGGGAAGAGGCGAGAAGGGTATAGAAAGATTTGACCGTGAATTTGCTGCTTTTATCGCTGGACCAAATGATGCTGTCAGAAGAAGATGATTTTGGTGCTGCTTTGGGGATGAATTGGAGGAGGTCCACATAATCTGGGTATTCCCAATCATAAAGGTTTCGGAAGCATCTCACATTCCAGACATAATTAGAAGCGACCATAGAGAAACAATCCGCCACTTTAACATCAGGGAGAGGAGCTAGCCGATATATATTTGGATACCGATTTTTGAAGGGCATTTCTCGAAGCCACACATCTTCCCAGAAGCTGATGGAGTGGCCATTACCGAGATGGAAGCTAATATGCTTAAGAATGTCATCTTTAGAGCGCAGGATCCCTTTCCAAATATGGGAGGCCTTATACCGCGACGAATCTTTGGTCCACTAGCCGCAGGGAGAACGATCGTATTTGCCTTTGATAATGACATTCCAAAGGGATCCTTCTTCATTTCCTAGACGCCATATCCATTTGCCAAGGAGGGCTCAATTCATAATTTTGAGATTTTTGACGCTCGCCCCTCCCTCTTGGAAGTGTTTACAGACTTCCCGCCAATCAAGAAGATGAAAATTATGTTAATTATCCGTTCCACACCACATGAAATCACGTCTCAGCTTGTCGATGGCCGTCATGACAGATGAAGGCATCGGAAAAGGGACAAGAAGTATATGGGCAGATTGGAAAGAGTTGCTTTGATGCGTGTAAGGCGATCACCGATTGAGAGATATCGACACTTCCAACGAGCTAAGAGTTTCTGAAATTTATCAATGATCTTATTCCACATACATTTCGCGGGGAGGAAGCTCCACAAAAGTGGTGGGAAAGGAAGCTGGAATGCAGCCAAGAGAGTCAGCAAAAGAGGCTGCTTCCTCGTCCGAAAGATTGACTCCCAAAAGTTTCAATTAGGCCAGATTGATTCTAAGGCCAGACACGACTTCAAAGCATCTGAGGGCTGTATGCAAATTATCGATGTATGTTTGGACTGCTAGGGATATTATCAGCATGTCGTCGGCAAACTGGATGTATGAAATGACGGAGGAAACCCCTGGCATCTTGATACCACCGAGAACTCCGGACTCCTGGCCTTTACTCAGCATTTGTGACAAAGCTTCGCCAATGAGAAGAAAAAGGAGAGGCGATAGGGGATCCCCCTGTTGGAGACCTCTGGAGGAACTGAAAAAACTGAAAGGAGAGCCATTCAGAAGGATGGAGAAGTGGGCTAATTCGACACAGGCACGGATCCATTTTCTCCATTTAGAGCCGAACCCCATTCGAGTCATCATATATTGAAGGAAGTCCCATTCCACATGGTCATAAGCTTTCTCGATGTCTAGCTTGCAAAAAACTACCTTTTCACCAGATCTGTGACACGAGTGAAGGAAATCGGAGAAGCTCCCAGCACCTGCTGCTTTTGGAATGAGGGCAATGAAAGAGGTGCCAAGCCCTTTCGAGAGAATCCCTCTGTTGTGGAACTTAGCAAAAAATTCCATGATATCTGATCGAATGGAGTCCCAGAAGGATTGGAAGAAGGCGATAGGGAATCCGTTAGGACCTGGCTATTTATCTTTTCCTAGAGAGTCGATGGCTAATTTGACTTCTTCTTCAGAAAAGGGGGCCTCCAAAAGAGTCACTTCCGAGGGATCTAGCGAATTGAAGTGAAGGTCGTCAAGGCCCGGTCTGTTCCACCCATCTGAGGTTAGGAGGGATTTGAAATGGTAAGTGGCTTGATTGATTATCTCTTGTTTATCGTCAATGCTAACACCATCCACCAAAATGCTATGAATAGCTTGGCGCGATTACGCATATTGGCAATATTATGGAAGAACTTAGTGTTCTTATCACCTTCGGCAATCCATCTGACTCCGGATTTCACCTTCCAGGATATTTCATCTTGCAACGATCTGGCGGAAATGTCTTGAATAATTTGAATGCGTCTTCCTTGGGCTTCGGGAGACAGCATAGAGTCCTCAGCTCTGGAGTCCAAACTCTGAAGTTCCAAAAGAAGGGCAGCCATTTCCGAGTCTCTCTTTACCAATTCTTCTGATTTCCACTTCTTCAGGATCTCCTTAAGCATTCTGAGCTTACATAGAAGTTTATGGCCCGCGAAACCGTCAACCTGAAAAGAGGACCACCATTCTGAGACCCGCTTCTGGAAGTCCTTTAGGTTAATCCAAGAAGAGTTAAACCTGAAGGGTTTGGGACCCCAACTCTCTTCATCCAGAAGAAGCAAGATGGGGCAGTGGTCAGAAGTAGTTTTGGGAAGGGCTAATTGAGAAGCTGTCGGGAAGTCCTCTAACCAATCGGTGGATAAAAGAAATCGGTCGAGTCTGGATTGAATTGGATTTTCACGACCATTAGACCAGTAAATCTCGCCCCAGATAAGGGAAGATCAACCAGTTCATGAGTTTGGATCCAATCGGAGAATGCTTCCATTGCTGAGGAGATCCTTCTCTTTCGGGAGTGTTCCTCGGCGAATCTGATGACGTTGAAATCTCCTACGAAGCAGCAAGGACCTGGGAAGGAATGTCTGATGTAGGTCAGCTCATTCCAAAAATCATCTTTGATAAGGTGAGAACCAGGACCATAAACCGAAGTAACTGAACAACATCATGAGGAACACTTATCTTTTAGGACAGTTGAGACTGAGAAGGATCCAACTGAGAAGGACTGAAGCTCCCACTTGGAAGCTTTCCAAGCCAGAAGGATGCCGCCGGAGCTACCTGAAGCATTAAGAGGAACCCACTTTACATCCTTAGCAGACCAAAGAGAAGACAATAGGCTGTCTTTGAAGATGGGGACCTTGGTTTCCTGAAGGCAGAGTATATCCAGATTTTTCCTATCTATCATGTTTTTAAGGAGGCTCCTTTTCTGCTTTGAGCCCATGCCTCTTACATTCCAAGAAAGAATTCTCATTGGACCACCAATCTTCCCTGAAGATCCTGTCTTCCTTGCCTTGGTTTAGAAGCTGATTGGAATCTGGGGCTTGGTTGGATTCGCTGCAGTTCTCTGTTGCTTGCGGATCTGTGAATTTGTTTCTTGGGGGCCCTGGAGGGGGGGAGAGGCCTTCCGCGATGTTCTATACATTGGAAGAGGGCAACATAATCTTCCGGTCTATCACCAAATGTCAGACCGAGAGATCTTCTGACGTGACCAACAGCGTCCCGGATCCATTGTTTATTTTGGAGGGATTCAAAGACATCTTCTTTGCCTTCTTTCTCGTCGATGTTGGGATGTGGAGGTTGAGGGAGCTAAAGGTCCGATCGCATCTGCAAGGGTTCTGCTTCTAGCACCTGCTCTAGCTGGTCATCCTGAAATAAAGTAATAGGGCCCGTCTCTGCCCAGACTCGAGATCGTGATAAGGAGTTTGGAGGGGATGAGGGAAAGGAAGAGTACGTTTGGGTTTCAAAGAATCTGCTTTCAGAATCGTCTGCTCAATATGAATCGTCTCCCGTGAAAGATGTGATATAAAGGTTTTGCGAATGGGTGGTTGACGAGTGGCTAACGGGCTGGTCGATGGTTTTGGGAATAGGAGGGAGGAGATGTGTTTCGGGTAGAGGACAGGTGGGAGGTGTAAGATAAGGTGAGAGCATGTGGACCCAACTCAGCTCCGGACCTGACCCGCTCGAAGAACTAATGTGGAGCGTAGGGAGGGTCTCGGACTCGAGATGAATGAAGGCGCGAGACGAAGGGTAGGGATTCCATCGGACCCCACTTGTCTTGATCCGGGCGAGGAGGGCCCATCAGATCTGGATCGTCTAGGGAAGGACAGACGATGTGGCAGGGATAGAGAAGAAATCGCTGGACGGCTTGTAGGGTATTCAAGTAGGGGGCGGTCTGCACGAGGCGAATTAATTAAGGGGCCACGCGTCCTTCTCTCCAGCGACGAGAGCCGTCGTTTGTGACGTTGGAAATCCGCGCCTTCTGACGACTGCGGCGCTTCGTCTGCAAGTGTGCCACGTGTGGAATCAACAATGAGGATCGGGACATCTTCGAAAGGTGGAGTACGACCAGCGTCTGGGTATGGAGCTCCACAGGAGAATGGGGCTGGTGCTTCTTCACTACGCCTCCCGTCGGAAGCATGAATTGGAGGAGGAGGTTCGATTTCTTTAGCTCTCCACAAATCTCCCCACATAGATAGACCATGTCAGGGTATTCACGTTGGACCGGGAGGAGGATTTCGCGACCATCAATCTTGACCGTTAAAGCTTGAGGTAGAGGGGAACCTTTCTTCCTTTTGACGCGAACTCTGATGATTCCCACTTCTTCCCCAAGTTGTGTTTTAGAGTCCAGTTCTAGCAGGGAGCCAAAACATGAAGCAGCTGAGATAAAAAATTCATCGTTCCAACATTCGAGAGGGATGGACCATATCAGAACCTAGATGTTCTCCATTCCAAACATAGAGTAGTCTTCCCATGGCATAACTTTTGAAACTGGTCCTCCCGAATGAAGATGACCCGCCATAGTAAGCATTTCATGGATTATCCCTGGACAAACCCTTACCCATAAGTCATTGTAATCTATTGGTTTAATGGTGTAGTTTCTAGGGAGGAAGCTGGTGCAGTCTTTTATCCAATCCTTGACCTGAGGAATTGACGCACCTTCATTGGTGATGATAACCACCGACCCTTGTAAATCGGCTCTGGCTTGGTCAAAACTCGCCTGACTAACAGAGAGCGTGTAATCTTGTTGAACAGTATGGGGATTGGCTGAATTAGACGCAGGCGATTCTACGTTATCTTTGTCTGGGATAGACATCCGCTCGGGATGGTCCATGCGAGAGGGTGAGTCGTTGAGGACGGCATCCCTAAACGAATGTCCATCCGATCGGTAATGCGGGATGCTGGTGGGTGCTGGTTGTGGTTTGGGGTGGTGGTGATCTGTATGAATAGCGGGAATAACTCCTCTTCTCTCAAGAGCAATAGTCTTAGGCCCAAATCATGCATGCTGGACGAGCATTGGAACTCCTCCATACTTCGTGCCGTGTAACATCTCCACAGCTCTGGCGCGTTCTGTTTCAGAGGCCATACGGACTAGGGCAAAGCCCCTATGCATCCCAGTGGATTTGTCCCTTGGCATCACTACATCCATGACTGCACCTGCACAATCAAAAACCCTCTCAATATTGAGAGGGAGCCATCCCTTCGAATATCCTTTAACATAAAGGGTAGGATATTGGTTCCTCTTCGTTGAGGACGATGATGAAGTATGTCGTTTGCAAGGTTGCACTTGCTCCCAGCCATCTCCTCCCTGCTTATCGATCGCTTCCTCAACAGTGTTGGTCTCTTGCTGTGCCCTCGCTGCCCTCAGGTCTCTGTCTCTTACCGTCGTCTCCCGATCCTTCGGATTCGTCATTGTAATAGTCATCTCTTCGTGGTCATCGTCGACGGCGTTGTCGTCGTCGGAATCATCTCGTCGGAGTCATCTTGTCTCTCTCTCTCTCTCTCTCTCTCTCTCTTGAACCAATATTGTCAAAGGCTTATTATGTATAGTTATTTTTTGAACTGATTTACCAAACTAATTCACAAATGAGGTTATTTCCACCGATCTCCTCAAGTTTAAGCTGTACTTTCTCTAAGATATAAGCATACCCTGCTTTGATTAACCTCTATACCTCGAAAATATGTCAGATTTCTTAGATCCTTAATCTCAAATTCTTTTGCCAAAAATTTCTCTAAATTTTGAATCTCCTGAGAATCATCTCCTTTTTTCTTTCTTTCTTTAAGACAAAAAAGGAGATGATTCTCCTGTTACCACATAAACAATCAAAGCCGTGGTCAATTGACTCTGTCACCTCACAAAGAGTGTATGGTTGGCATGACTCTAGGAATAACCAATCCTCTTCATAGCTAACTAAACTTCTCGAACCATGCCGCCTAGTAAGATTGTTTTAAGTCTATAAATAAACTTCTTTAACCTATAGACCTTTCCTTCACTATTAGGGAACTTGAAACCAGGCAGAGCTGGAGCCATATACAATTCCTCCTTCAAGTCTCAATGGAGAAATGCATTGTTCACATCTAGCTGATATAATGACGAAGCAAAATTGGCCGCAAGTAATAGTAGACCAGTATTGAGTTCATCTTGGCTACAGGTGTAAATGTTTTCTTATAGTCAATCCTATATGTATGAGTGTACCCCTTAGCAACAAGCTTGGCTTTATACCTTTCAATTTACTCATATGCCTTGTGTTTAATTTTGAAGACCCATTTGCAACCCATTGTCCTTTCCTTTGGGTAAACCTACCAATTCATATGTGCCATTCTTCATTAATACCCTCATCACTTCCATCATAACCTTACACCACTTTGGATTGGAGATCGCCTCTTGGAATTTGGAATGCAAAGAAACAGAATAAACCAATGACAAAAAAAATAATAATAGGAAGGAGCCAAGGTTGCATATGAAACAAATTTAGATATGGGATGTGAAGAATGCTAATGCTTCCCTTTGTGTAAGGCAATGAGAGCACTATCCCTAGAGGAAGAATGAACAAACAAAGCAGAATGATTACTTGGGTTCAAGGAATCGAAATCGGTGCGTGGGCATGTCGCAGTGATCGCCTCCTTTTATTGTATTGTGTATACTACTATACTTGTAGTTCCTTTGCCTGTGAGTTCTAGGCTGCATGGGTAGTAGCATTGTAGGCTGCCTTGGAATTACTGGAGTAGCAACTGATGGACTGAAAGAAATAGGAATATGAAGGAGATAAGTTGGGGAAGGATGCCTCTCTTCCAACTCACTAAGTCCCCCTTGAAGAGAGGTAGGATTACGTGA
Source organism: Magnolia sinica (assembly GCF_029962835.1). Lineage (NCBI taxonomy): Eukaryota > Viridiplantae > Streptophyta > Magnoliopsida > Magnoliales > Magnoliaceae > Magnolia > Magnolia sinica. Next base: position 206,080 of record NC_080590.1, on the reverse strand, counting down.
AAAATATGGCATGGCCTCGAAAAAAATGACATCCATAGTGACAAAACATTTTCCGAACATAGGGTTAAAACACTTATATCTCTTTTGTGTGGAGTGATACCCTTGAATGGATTTTGGATCTAAATTGGTCTGGTTCAGACCTAAGACATGATCTGAAGATATGAGGTGGAACAATGAAAGATAGTTGATCTAGACAAAGGACCTGATATGGGGATTTTGACTTCAATACACTAGATGGCATATGATTAATAAGATAAGGCGGTTGTAAGCATTACATCAGCCTAAAATTGCTTTGGAATGGGCATCCCTATCAGGAGGCCTCGAGTAGCTTCAAGAAGATAATGATTCTTCCGAGGCTTCGAGTAGCTTCAAGAAGATAACGATTCTTCCATTCTGCCACTCCATTCTATTGAGGAGTGTATGGACAATAGCTTTGATGAATCATCCTATACTCTTCTAAATAACTCCGTCATTTACCTTGAAAGTGTTCTCAAGCAGTGTCTGACCGAAATATTTCTATGTTCTTATCAAATTGGGATAGTACCATTTTATGAAACCTTTTAATAATATGTGGTGCTTCATCACGAGCCTTCATGTGATACAACCAAGTGCAACGAGAGAAATCATCCACAAAAGAAATGAAATATCGATAGCCATCTATGTATAATGGAAACCCCCCTTCCCCCCATATGAAACAAACAAACTTTTATTCGAACTTGGGGAAAAAGTTTGATCTGTAATGCTTGGACAACTCACAAACTTCATACTATAGATTATGGCGACTTGAACAAAAATGGAAATCATAACTTCAATGATTGCAAAGACAAATGTCCTAAATGACTATACCATAGCCTAACCTGGGATTATCCCTACCAAGACACTACTTAATTGTAAGGTTGTAGGAGAACCATCAATATCCAAAAGGTAGAGAACATCCACTTCATGGCCACTCCTAATCATTTTCCTCGTTATACAGTCCTGGAAAACACGGTGGGTGGGAAATAAAGTTACGCATTAGTTTAAATTTTTGGTAGGACTACTCTAGATAATAAATTTGTAGATGAATTTGGAATATGAAGAATAGAAATAGAGGCAAGCGATCACTAAGCTTGATATCATATCACTCTCTTCAAAGGTGGAGGATAGGTGATGCAGGACAATTAACCACTTGCTCTAAAAGCTCGAACTACTAGAGCATGACAAATCAATCCATTTATCTCATATCCCAGGCCCCACATCTCATGGGTTAGGACCTTGGCCGAACCCCCCTCGTGGGCCCCAAATCACATGGGTACCGCCTCACACGAGTCACCTGCCTCACACGGGTGGGGCCCGCCTCTCACAAGCCACCCACCTCACACGGGCCGCCCACCCCGAGTGTACCCCTGCATCCCATAGGCAACCCTACTCGAGTCCGGTGTGAAAATGCCCCTACATTAATCATCTCTGGTGAGGAGTATCGAACACGAGACTTCCCGCTCTGATACCAATTTGATGCGAGACAATTAGCCACTAGCTCTAAAAGCTCGAATTGTTAGAGCATGACAAATCAATCCCTTTATCTCATAGCCCAAGCCCTATATCTCATGGGTTAGGACCTCGGCCGAACCCCCCTCGTGGGCCCCAAATCACATGGGTACCGCCTCACATGAGCCACCAGCCTCACACGGGTAGGGCTCGCCTCTCATGAGCCACCAGCCTCACACGGGCCGCCCATCCTGAGTGTGCCCCTGCATCTCACAGGCAATCCCACTTGAGCTTGGTGTGAAAATGCCCTTGCATTGATGGGGATCCATCAACAATTTCTCACTTTATCTCTTCCAGAAGATAGACTGTATGCAAGAGATGGATGACAGACCTTTCATGTGATTAGATGTACCTGAATCAATGCTCCAGGCTGGGCTGGATGAGGACTGACAGACAATGTTAACAGACACATGTATACCTGATTGTGTGAATGAAGTAGAAGCAGATGGACCTTCAAATTGGGAAAGTAAACGACGAAGGTGGCTCAATGCCGTAATAGACAAACTATCCAAGGTCGATGATGGTTGCCTAGTAGGAGGGGTTGATGTAGAAGAAGAGTTAGCACTTGAGGATGGAGGAGCAAAGGTAGCAACAAGGCCATTGGAGGGCTGCCCAGAACAGTTGAACTTCATTGGTCTACAATGAAGATCCTAACAAGTCTCCCATGTATGGTGGGGTCTTCCCACAATACTCGTATCTCAACTTATTATTCTCATCAGGTGCTCTAGTCTTCCGATTGAATCCTTTTCCACCCTTAGAGTTACCGGAAGAGACTGTAAGAGCTGAATGATTGCTGTTGGAAGGAACTGGAACTCGCTACATGGTTTTCCTCCGTCTTTTCTCACTTTGAACTAGAGAATAAACTTGCAATGTAGGAAGCTCATTTGTCCCCAAGATCTGCGCGCGTGTCCACTCATACTTACTTTCAAACCCAGCTAAGAATTCAAATACTCTATTATATTCGATGTCTCTCCCTATCACCATCAGTATCCCACTGTAATAACTGGTGATGATCCAACTCTTCCCATAGACCCTCAAGAGTGGAATAATAAGTAGCCAAACTCTTATCCCCCCTAATGAAGGGTGACAATATCCCGGCAAACCTGAGAGACACGGGCAATATTCTGTTGCTGGAATAAGTTTTGGTAACTTTATCCTAGACTTCCTTGGCTGTCTACAGGAACAAGAATCTTCTATTGATATGAGGTTGCATGGAGTTAAGTAGCTAAGACATCACCATCAAGTTCTCTTACTCCCACTTATAATACGAAGCATCTTCAGTAGCTGGTTCCTTCACCTGGCCACTCACATACTTTAGTTTTCCTCGCTGATAGACATCTTGGCAGATTTCTTCTTCTTCTTCTTCTTCTTCTTCTTCTTTTTTTTTTTGGTTGTTGTTGTTGTTGTTGTTGTTGTTTCTTTTTCAATAAAATTCTCATCTTTCAAAAAAAAAAAAACATCTTGGCAGATCGAGACCATTCAATGAAATTAGTGATGTCCAACTTCATAGTTGTGATGTGCAAACTAGGGTTGTCACCATGACCACTTGTGGTAGACATGGAGTCTAAGGCCCTAGGAACATTGGAAGAAGCATTTGAACCATTGGTACTCGACATTGCACAAAAACAAGTCTTTTTTATTTTCCAAAGTATTACAAAAATACTGCTAAAAAAATCTGATTTTATCTCCTCAGTATTCTGGGGAGAGAAAAAAAAACAGAAAAAACGTGACTGAAGGAGGGTACGACAACATAACTTAAAATACTTCACAACTCCATCAAAACTTCTCCAAATCAAGAGAGACAAGAACCAATGGCTAGAGAAACTCTGTACGGATTAAACCTTCATAATAGCCCAGATAGACAAAAAATCCCTGCCTTGAAGAACAAATCAAATAACAAAAAATTGTAATTTTTTTAGAATTTCCAAAAGAAAAGATCATCCTACCTTCTAATCTGTGGAAATTTGGCTTAAAACTCCCAAAAATCAGGCCGATCCAGATCCTATACTCTTCAAGCCTAAAGTATGTAGTTGTACGATTGTTGACGTCAATCGTACAACCCTATGACGTGACAAATAGCTGTAGGGGCCTTAGGATGTGGAAAACACAGGTTATTCCTTGTTCTAATACCAAGTAGAAAGGGGAATAAGATTACAGGGAGAGAGATAGAAGAAGGGGAAGAAGAAGAGAAAGAAATAAGAAGAAAAGAAGAAGAATGGAGGAGAATACGTTAGGGCTCTATTCAGCCTCCTTTTTCCTATTTAAAAGCAACTTATTGAAATTACAAATAGGCCCTTATTAGGCCACATATTACATAAAATCCCTTCTAACTATAATCTTAAGGAAATAATACTAAGTATGCATGAAAATTATTGAAACATGGAATCCAATTTTGAGTTCTTGACTGGGTACCAAGTGGAAATCTCATATTCCTCTGACAATACTCACCCAGTTTCTTGTGCCAAGAATCCAAAACATGGAAAAGGATAATGATTGCTTGGTGGAATCCACCATTTTCTTTGCTGTTCAAACAACACAAATTGTCATATCAGAAGAAGACTCATTTCCTTTTCTACTGTTTGGCATGGAATCCGCATTTCCAAACATGGCCTAACTTATGACTGCAAATCATGCCACGAACATAACTACATACGAGGGGCCACCAAATGGGTTATTAGAACCCGCAAATTGGGTTTTTGGAAGCCACATCTTTGTTGCACGTTCTTATGATCATTCCCGCTTGCATTACTTGTAAATCCAGCTAACTTTGATGCTGACCTTGTAGATGTCATTGATGAGGATAGCAGGATTAAGTGTTATCTCTGTGCTTAGCTTCTTGAAATTATGTTTAGCTTCTTTGTGAGATAATTATGTCCTTACATCCAAACCTCCTTAAGATGCAATGCTGTTCCCACCAGCTTACCAATATTTTCACGTACTTCATGCCATAATCTGGTAACCATATGTTATCTGAGTTGCTGATTAACATTAACTCCCCACCAAATGCTTGGATTGGCATAAAGAAGAATTATTCTGCTCAATATCCTTTCTGTAACTTCTTTTTACATCCAAAGATTTCTATCAAAGAAAAGTTTCACCAGAATGGAATTGTGGTTAGTAGCACACTGGAAATTGGAGCCCGCTCTACATCTGTCATGGGCATAGAACACATGTCATGTTACTTTATTTTTTCTTATGAACAGATACATCTTCAATACTATCCTTTTTATGCTTATAGAGCTGACTCGTCTCATGTATTCATTTAATAAATTTAATTCATAAATGATGCAACTTAGCATTTTTTTCCCTTTCTTTTTTCGTTTTAGCAATAGCACCTTGTTTAATAATTAAGATGAAAGTAATATGTGATGCTTCTTTTTCTTTTTCTTTTTTTAAATTTTAAACTTGGCAGAAGGATACGCCTACCAATATCCCCCCGCCTCCTTATATCATTCTTCTTTCTCGGGTTAACTGGGTAATTAAACACAAATCACATTGCACTCATACTTCATGTTATTTCTGCATATTGAGTGGAATGTAGAAGATGTCTTACTAAGCAGCCTAAATGGTTTAATAGGATATTTGGCAACCAGCTTTTATTTCTAATTGGCCTTAGCTACACAAATCCAACTTATGCTGCAGCTGTACAGCCTGCCATACCAGTCTTTACATTTCTCTTGGCTGCAATAATGGGGTGAGAATTGCTGGTCTATTACTCTGTATTCATTGAAGATCATACTAGTTATTGTCTCACTTAGTTTGATATTATTCTGTAAATTTCATGCACGCAGTACCGAAACAGTGAATTTGCTCCAAAATGAAGGACGGGCAAAGGTTGGAGGCACGCTCATCTGTGTTTGTGGAGCAATATTAATGGTTTTTTACAGAGGTCCAGCTATAATTGGGAGTGGTTATGTGGACCCTGTATCTCAAAGTGAGATAATTGCAAAATCTCAACCAGAGCCTGCTGGATGGTTAACATCTGGCTTGATGGAGTTTGGGCTTGAACGTTGGCACATTGGTGTGTTGTGCTTAATAGGGAATTGTATGTGCATGGCAGTTTATCTGGCCTTACAGGTATTGAAATTATTTTCTTGTAGGCTATGCTGCTTCAAGTGAAGCATTTCAAAATAATAGCGCTAGTTGTGAATGCTAAGTTTAAACTTTGTGGGATTTCTGAGGAGATATTGGTGCATTATCTTATATTATTTATTCATTTTCAAATTGTCTAAGATGATGAACTTCAAAACCAGAACACTAGCCTAGGCAGTTGCAGGCTGTGTGCCTTCACATTTCATCATAGTATATCACATTGTGCATCATATAGAGTGAAGAGTCAGAAGGAACAACTTGATTTCAGTTCATGGATTGACAAATCTCATGGTAGAAACCTATTGGCTTTACTCTTGAACTAGTGTAACAAGTGGTTCATCTGTTCGTGTTTCTGGAAGAAAAATGCGTGACAACACAGTTGTTTGCTAGTATATTTAGACCAGAATTTTGTTATGTTAGTCTTCTCAATTTTCTTTATTTACCTGAGAATGGCTTAAGATGATTAATAAATATAGTGTGTATGACTATGGTATATCTGAAAATATATTGACATTGGTGTCTGTCTCATTGTGGGTGCTAGTTTGTGAAGAAGTGGAAGGCTTTGTGGTTCTGCCTGTTTATGTATTTGCTCCATTGTTTCTGATACAAATTCTTACTGCTGCATATTAGTTTAGTAGGTTAAGGTGTGATTTGCTTTCCTCATTCACTAGGATGGTCGACTTCTGGACATTTGGCATGGCAGTGACGTCAAATTCAATTGAAACACAAAAAATATGGAATACCTTAGCCATGGATGGGTAATTGGAATGTTATGTGGTAGCTATTACAAGCTGACATGTAGGATGTTCATGCTTGATTTAAAATTGCATTGCACATTGACAAGCAGAAAGAACAGATTTCTTTCATGGCTTCCAGAACCTTGAGGTTTGTACAGACACTTTAGTGGGATTACATAGCTTCATGTATGTAGTGTTTGAGTTATCGGCGAGAAATCGATAATATCGCCGATATTATCCGTGTTGCCAAACCTGCGATACCGAAAACCCAATATTTCGTTTCTCTTCTGGATGTCGGATCACTGGCGAAATCAGCCAACTACCCTGTAGATTTCGATAAAATAGGCAAAACAAATGCCATGTTTTCGGCGACATTAGGCGACGACCCTCTTTTTCGGAAAAAAATATAGAAAAAAGAAGAAGAAGAAGAAGAAGAAGAAGAAACTCTCTTACCTTTTTACTCAAGATCCACCTCAAGGAGTGGCCTTCGGCTGGATTTGGTTGGCCAATCGCGATCAACAATGCCGGATCTTTCACAAGAACGAAAAACCCAAAACCCCCTTTTTCCTTCTAATAGAATAACTTTAAAAGGAAACTAGATTTCTACCTAGGCTTACGGGGATTTGATTTGGGATTTGAAAAAAATCTGAATTTGGGGAGAGATTTTTGAGAGTTTTAACGGAAAAATCATTGACATCGCCATTGTTGTTGCCGGTTTATCAAAAAAGGGAAGTGGATTGGCTGGTGTAGCACACAGTAGCTATATAGCTACTGTAGGTACGTGTCGTGCGCAGACGAGCACTAAGGCTCCTCGAGCTCCGAGTAGTACGAATGGTTCAAAGGAGATTAAAGTTACATGGGCCCCACAGTGATGTATTTATTATATCTACACCATTCATCTATTTTTTGAGATTATTTTAGAGCATTATCCAGAAAATGAATCATATCCAAAGATCATCTAGACCACACCACAAATAGCGGCAGAGATAATGATTTTCACCGTTAAACAATTCGTTGGGCCCACCATAACGTTCTGTAGGCCCCACCATGATGTATGTGTTGTATCCTCACTGTCCATCTATTTTTCGAGACCATTTTAGAGTTTGAGACCAAAAATGAGGTATATCCCAATCTCAAGTGGACCACATTACAAGAAACAGTGTTGAACGAACGTAGGCCATTAAAAACTTTTTGGGGCCTATAAAAGTATTGGATCAAGCTAATATTTGATTTTTCCCCTCATCTAGGTCTGTATGACCTAATCATACAGATTGGATAACAAATAAACAGTACAGTGGGCCTTAGGAGGATTTTAACGGTGGTTATCCAATCATTATTGTTTTCACATGGTGTGGTTAATTAGAGATTTGGATCTGACTCATTCTTTATCTCATACACTAAAATGATATCTTCAAATGGTTGGACGGTGTGGATACGAAACATAAACCATGGTGGGGCCACATAACTGCTCGATGTCACTTCAGTGGCAAGTCTCGCTGCTGCTCAACCTGTTGTAGCTAATCCGCATCCCTACGGACTTGGGTGGGTACATGTGTCGCGTATTGAGTAAATTATGTGGGGTCCAGCGTGATTTATATATTTTATCCACTCCGTCCATCCATTTTAACAGATAATTTGAGGGCTTTAGCTCAAAAACTAAGTATATCCAAATCTCAAGTGGACCTCACCACGTGAAACAGTGTGAATTGAAATTATATCGTCTAAAATTTCATGAGGCCAAAGAAATTCTGGATCAATATGTTATTTGTGTTTTTCCTTCATCCATGTCTTTGTGATCTTATGAACGGGTTGGATGACAAATAAACATCACTGTAGGCCCTACTAAGGTTTCAACTGTGGAAATCATTATTACCATTGTTTCATGTGGTGTGGTCCACTTGAGCTTTGGACCTGCTTCAAATTTCGTAACAACCATTAAAATGAGCTGAAAAAACAGATGGAAGACGTGGATAACCCACACACATTCATGGTGGGCCCAACATGTTGGGCAATAGTATTACTCTCAACTGCCATAAGATCCGGACGATGATTACGAGTCACCTCGTCATTCTATGTGGGGATGAAATGTGGCCAGAAATCTGTATTTTTTTTTTTTTTTAAATTCATTTACTTTTGCATGTCTTAATTGTTATAAGCTTGCATTTGTATATATAAACTCATTTTGGTTACTATTTGAGTAATTTCTTACGACAACGCATGCCTTTTGGCCCCCATTAAATGGAAACTTCTTATTTAATGCATTTTTTTTTTGCATTTTTTTCATTCCTAAATATGTAAATATGTGTATTTAGGCATGTCATGAAGTTTCACTGAAAAACTCCACCATTTTCTCCATGTTTTCCCCTTTTTCCCTGCATTTCCGGTTATCGGCGATATTTTTTTTTTTTGAAGACACAGGGTGTCCCCACCTCTTTTTTGAAGTGAGACTAATCCCTGCGGATACACGCAATCACCCACAACTACGTGTATCGGGTAAAGCCGAGGGGAATCGAACCCTCACCTATAGGGAGCAAACCTACGGTGAAGACCATTTGCCCAAACCTCGTTTGGTTTTATCGGCGAAATTATCGGCGATAACGATATTATATTTTTATCTCCGGCCAGCGAAACTTGTAGCGATACCGACAACTCGAACACTGCATGTATGTTAGTTGTAGTTAAGGTTCTAGACTGAGCTGCATGGATAATGAGGAGAAGAGGGAGAGAAGATGCCAAAATAAGAGAAATCACAAGAACTAGGAGGGAAGAGAGAAGGTTTCACTTCATAGATTTTCACCCAATGCTAGGGTCATTACAAAGAGAGCTAAGCTCAACCAAAACACAAATTTACTTGTTTAAAGTGGGGATTGGATTGATAAAATTCATTTTGTCCCTTGCCCCTTATATAGGATTGCCAGAAATGATTTATTTACATCACTCTAGTCCCTAAGAAGCATGCCCATTCAATACCTACCTTGGGATCTGATGAAATTGCATCGGAAAAGTACAAATTTAAAGCAAAATGGACTTCCTACTAATAAAGTTCCTAAGCAAACATCCCTTTTCCATGACAGCTATGAAAGTTTCCAAGCTTCTTTTCCTATGAATTCTTCTCAATGCATGCTAGGAAATGAATATTATTTATTGTCAACAACTTCCTAAATTTAGACTATTTTGACCTTCTTTTGTCTCATCCATTTACCATTCAACTGGCCCACCCACATGGACCCCCCAAATCTTGCACATGTCCCACTTCATGTCTACCACTATCATGCGCTCAAGTTTTGCTCTATGGAAAGCCTTGTAGAAAAGTTTGGTTCATGCCAATCATCATAATGGATGATTCCAATCACGCATGCTAATTGTGGTGCACTTTGATCTTCCTTGGTAAGTATTAAGTCTTTCTTCATGTATGCTTAAGGATGGAATACACTGACATAAAGAGTCCTCTCCAACAAACTTGGATCCATCAACAACTATTGGCATTGCACCTTAAGAAACATTACCCCTTGTCGAAGAGCACCTTAAGAAACATTACCTCTTGTCGAAGATTGGGCCTTTATCAAGATCCAAATCTTTGGCATGCTTGTCACACAAATCATGTTCTTCAGTATTTGATTCGTAGTTGGTTTCAACAAATTGAGATTTGATATGAGCTTCCTCTTGGCGCCGCTCAATATTATCCAATGGATGAGAGATTGTTTGGAGTTTTATTTATTTATTATTTTAAATTTCTTGTTGATCATCTTTTCTAGCATCATCCTCCACACGAGTGGTGGCCATGTCCACTGCATCTTGCTACCATGGCAAGAACTTGAACATTGATGAAGCTCTGCCATAGGAGTGAGAGTACAAGCTCTGATACCAAATAATTAGAGAAGAGTGAGAGAAGGTTTGTCTTCATAGATTTTCACCCAATACTAGGGTCATAACAAGAGAGACAAGCTCAACCAAAACTCCCTTGCCCCTTATATAGGACTGCCCATAAAGACTCATTTACATCACTCTATTCCCCAACAAGCATGCCCATTCAATACCTACCTTGGAACCACATAAAATTGCATCAAAACCATACCAATTTAAAGCAAAATGGACCTAGAGTCCCCCAAAGTCTCCCACCAATAAAGTTCCTAATCAAACACCCCTTTTCCCATCACAGCTATGAAAGTTTTCAAGCTTCTCTTCCTTTTCCTATGAATTACTTCTAATGCAAGCTAGGAAAAGAATATTATTGATTGTCAACAACTTCCTAAATGTGGACTGTTTTGACCTTCTTTTGCTTCATCAATTGATAATTTAAATGGTCCACCCGCATGGACCCACCAAATCTTGCTCGTGTCCCACTTCATGTGTACCACTATCATGCGTTACATCAATGGACCATGTAGTTAAATTACTGGACTGCGACCCACTACGGCGCTATGGGTGTTGATGCTGAGTGTTTGCTACTTCCCACAATTGCAAGTGTGTGCATGAGGAGTCACAAGTCTCTAATTTCTCTAGAACACAACACCATGGGATCCAAGCTTGAGAAGGGCTGCAGAACTGTGTACGTTCCTAGGCTGAGAATATGATCTCAAAAGCAACAAAACCACTATCCCCAAGCAAATAGGTGAGGAGCTTAAAAAATTGCTCTCTCTCTCTCTCTCTCTCAATTCATGTTCTCCACTCATATTCATATATATATATATATATATATATATATATATATATCTATATATATATTTGAGAGGTAACGGCTACTTTATAGAAACTCGCAAGAAGTGAGAAAAGAAAAGAAAAACAGCCAGAAACTAAAGGTGCAACAAGGAACTAGCAAAAGCTGGTCTAACAAAAACTTTATCATAGTTATTAAGCGATTAAAAAAAAAACACTCTTGCATGGGCATGGCTCACCTCTTCCACTTAGATTTATATTATTAAGCAATAAAAAAAAATGATGCAGCGGCATGTGATGACCTAACCCTAGATGCATGTATAATCAGGTTAAAGAATATTCAAATAAATACACCAATTAACTAACTGTTTCCAATCAAAGGGATTAAGTAAATCTCAACACAAAGATGAGGTTGTTCCGTCAGGGTCATGCCCCTTAGCATAAGATCACATAAACAGTAAAAAGGGAGGACCTCGGGATATGAGGATATCCCATATCTAGCATAAGTCAGTCCACGATTAAGCTTGGATTTGATTCTACTGACTAACCATCCCTCTTTTCCGTTCGAACTAGAAAGGGGATATCCAGAGAGGAACAAAAGGGGTGGAGGATGAGGGGTTTGAGATGAAGAATGTATAAGTCCTTTTGTTGTTAAAAGAAAAGGAGAAGGATGATTCTTACCTTTTCCTTTACCTCAAAGATCTTAGAAAGAGGGAAACCTGAAATCGGGGTGGAATCCTCAACACCTAAGGGCCAATCCTGAAACCCTAATATCTTAAATAAAGAGGAAGAAAATAGACGAATTTTTATTCTTTCAATAATAATCAAAACAGGGTTTCTCACAATGTATATATAAGCTATGGAAAAAGTAAAAGTGCACTAAAGTGCCTGAAAACAAGAAAATTAACAAAAAAGATGAAAAGTAAAGAAATTGCAATAAAGCCCCTGAAATAAAGGAATAGAACAAAAATGCCTAAAACTAAAACACCCGTGTGGTAGGGTGTGAAATCCGACCTATGGATTTATGATCAGGGTGCGGTCATGCCGCACTTGCACTCGTAGCACGTTAGAAAATGGGTTTGATGGACCCAATGTCCATCCACATCAACTCCTCCGCTCCGGTAGTCCGTCAGCGACGCCTCCTCCTCTGGTACACTCTAAAGGGTGCACCACTGATGTCCACATCAAAAAACCTTTGTCACAGTTAAGCAAATGCTAGTGTAACTAAAACACCTAACTACATATGCTACTTAGCTTATTTAAACACATCTCTTAGTATAAATCTAGAAACAATTAGAATCCTAGATACAATTATTGAACCCATCATTGGCTTGGCCCCTCTGGTGTACATGTGAGAGTCTGCAATGACTTAGCACACAATGCCTTGGGGCAAATCAACTTTTATCGGAGTTCGATGCAACGAGTCTATTGCACGGGCATGGTTCACCTCTAACAAAACAAAAAGAGGAGAGTCTGTTATGTAATATGGAGTGCAGGTGCCATACCTGAGCCACCATGATAGGGGAAGAACCAGTACTGTGTTTATGCATTACAATTAGGCTATCTAACCTAGCTCCTGCTATGTCAAAAGTGCTGTTGGCCATTATATATTTTCAGCTTTTACTTTTCCTTGTAAAGCTCGACATATGTTACTTCATTTTGTACCCTTTTCTTCCCGTTGCCAACTCATGTAACAGTATTATTTTAGTGCCCTTATGGATGAGAATAGTCTGTAATAGACTATCTGTTATGCCTATTAATGATCACATCTATAAAATGATCTCTTCAGTTGACATTACAGTTTCCGTTTCCTTTGGCTATTCCATGAAAAGATTTAATTTGGAAAGACTTCATTTTGTATTAAATGCCATTTACTTTGGTAGTTAAGCTGGTGATTTGAATGAGTGGGATCTTTGCTGTGATGAAAATTATCGTCTACATATGTTTCCTATCGAGTATTATCTGAAAAAAAAAACCTATTCTAGTACGCTCGTCCATGCATTCTTTAATGTTGGTCAACAATTGCAGGCTCCGCTTTTGACAAAGTATCCGGCCAGCTTATCACTGACAGCTTACTCTTACTCCTTTGGTGCTCTCTTGATGGTACTGACGGGATTATTTGCAACTAATGACCATACAGATTGGACGTTGACGCAGTCTGAGATAGCCGCAGTTTTATATGCTGTAAGCTTCTAAATACTGTTTTACAATTGAAATATCATGCTAAGCTTAGCTTACAAAAAAAATCATGCTAAGCTTGTGTGCCATGTTCGTAATTTTTTTCTTATGCATTGTTACTATGGTCTTTTGTAGTGGGGGATTTTTGTATCTTGTAGAAGTTTCTAGGAAGGGGCAAATTTGCAATTTTGCTAGTATTTGGAATGCTCTAGAGAAGAAGCATGTAGAAATTCATATGCCTAGGAAGATTTATAGAGAAATTCATTGTAATGAGTTGCAGAAAATTGTGCACAGTAACTCTGCTTTGGTACAAACGTGCGGTTTTCACTTTTCGGAAGAAACATGCCAACTTGGTGCTCAGAAACTCTGCTTGCAGAAGAGTCCATGTATTATACTTGGTAGCAATCAACAAAGGAGCAGTGGTTAGCCAATGCTCCCAGTGGCAAGGGAAGATGATTGCCTGTGATATATTGCTTCATCACAATCTCATGGAGGAGGAGACCATCATGGTGGCTAGTCTTTTGATGATTCCTGAAGGATATTTATATGCCTTTTCAGGTGCAGATGGGAGAGTGCAGACCATTCAGACTGATGGGATTTATTTATTTATTTTTCTTTTTTTAAATTTTATTTCTTCTTTGGCAAGAGATTTGTCTAGCGAGCCTGATCATAGGTCTGCTCCATTTACAAAAATCTAGGGAGCTCCGATTCCTCTAAAGATTAAACTGTTTGCTTGGATGGCGGTTCTCGACAAAATATTGATGATATATCATCTCAAGCATAGGGGTTGCTACATGTGTGCAGAGAGGATGAATCTATTCATCTTCTTATTCACTGCCCGATGGCTGGAGCAATTGGGGATGAATTCTGTCAGAGTTTGGGTTTTCTGGGTGTTCCTAACTCTGCTTCGGAGCTGCTCGATATCTGGATTACTACCCATTGTGGTTCAATGGGTCAGACTCTGGGGAATATGGTTTGCTACGATGTGGTTTATATGGTTAGAAAGAAACCAAAGAGTGTTCCAGGATAAATCCGCGTCATCTGTGGTGGTAAAGATCCTTTCTTGTCTTATGTATGCCTGGGCTGACCGTCAGTTTTGGGGGTTCCTGGCATTCTGCCTGACTTAGAATTGGGATGTGATCCTTTGGTGCGGCAACAACAAGCAGGCCAAGTGTGTTTTCTGGGTTCCTTCCCCCGAGGAACCTCTCTAAAGTTAATTTTGATGAGAGCTTCTTTTGGAACATGGGGCTTTTGGGTATTGGGTTTGGTTCGGGACAGCTGAAGTATGGTTGTAGCAAGATTTTCTGGGCCACTGGGCATCACTGATTCTAACATCACGGGGGCTGCCGCTCTACTTCAGGCAGTAAAGATTGCCACAGATAATAACTTCCTTTCAGCTATCATTGAAGGGAAATCTAGGAATGCAATTTCATTGGCAAGAGGTGCTGTCGCCTTGGAGAATGGCTAACGAGGTGGAAGAAGCCTGGGATTGCTGTTGGGGCCTTAATATTCACTTTGTTCCCTCATCGAGGGCAATGTTGTCAAAATCGTTATCGTGTTGCAAATCGTAGTAGGGGTTAAATTGTATCGGATTGCAAATCGTAAGGTTTTTTACGATTTTCTTATAAACTTTGAAAAAAAAATGAAAATTATAAATTAATTTACAATTTTCTTAAACAAATTGAAAAAAAATGAAAATTATAAATAAATCAGATTTAAAAAAAAAAAACTCATCTATCTTCCTTTTGCCATCAATATGCACCAAGTAATACCATGTCATGATAGTGTCAAAAGATTCTTATTCCTTTATTGTCTTCCATGAAATTGCCCTTAAAAAACATACAAAGCTCCTTCAACAATTTATGTTCTTGTTGCCTTTCTTGAATGTCGAATTGTGGTGGAAAAGCGACCTTTGATACTGTATATTGATGAAAAAAGATATTTTGATTTCTAAACATCATTCCATAATACATACAAGTCAGCATGATTATAACCATCCATAAAAACATTATAGGTTAAGTCATATATTAATTTGGTGTTTTGACCAGTTAAGTAATAAATCACAAAAAAAAAGCTCCATGATTTAACGTTGAAGAGAATATTTATCATTTAATCTCTTATAAAGAAGAAATAAAAATAAATTATCTTTTCTAAACGATTCTTAAAGCCCCCGCCGATTTAAAAACATAAAATGAAAGCCAAGTGAAGCTTAAAATAGGAGAGAATAGGTATACTTTGAATCATAAATCAGGATTCAAATTATAAAATCGTACGATTCATATAAAAAAGGGATTCAAGGTTGGGATTCAATTCGTTTTGCTTAAGGTTTGACTAAAATCGTAAATCGTAAATGGAAGGATTTTGACAACACTGCTCGAGGGAAGCAAATGGAGAAGCTGATTCATTAGCCAAATCACGATTGGAAATTGGAGATTATCATTGAGAATCTCTCAAATAGCTAGTTTTATTGTGGTGTTAGGGTTGCTTTGCTGCATATTGTATTTGTGGGCTTTTTCCTTGTTGTTTATCTTAATTTTCTCCTTTTGAAATAAAACGATTGTATTTTTCTCAAACACACACACACACACATCAAAGGATAAGATCGTTTGGAGGTCATTGCCAAAACGAACGCGGAAACAAAGCACGCATTAGGAAATGACCAGGAAAGAAGGAAATGGAGAACATGGTGTCGAACACCTCTCTATTCTTTGTGGGGATTGATTTAAAGAGATACTATGTATTTTGTTTAAGGTATTGATTTCTGAAGGAAGTTTCAGAGACGCTTGAAAAGCTCCTCCTAGAAGAATGAAGCTTCAAATGTTAGAGAACAAACTAGCTATATATCACAAGGCAATATGCCAATGGATCAATATATTTGATGGGGACATCACACGCACACGCACACGCACGCCGCCCCCCTACGCATGTACGCAAGGAGAAGGAGGGCCCCATTGTTGATTTGGCTTGATGACGACGTCCAAGGAGGGCCTCCTAGTTAGAAGACTGAGTTTTGGTTCATTGGAGTGGGCCGGATAGTCAAGTAAAGCCCATTGTGGGTTCTCATGATCGTGGCCCAGTAGTCCCATTAATCTCATATTTTAGGTTTTGCTTATTATTGTTATTTAGAATATCATGGACGGTTTAGATTATTTTGATTAGTTATTATTTTTTATTACCTCATCGCCAAGTAATAGTTTGCGCACATGTCGCAAGTTTTGGGGTATAGGGTTTTCTTATAAATAGGCACCCCTTGTAATTCTTTTTCTCATTGAAGATTAATAAAAATTCTTGTGTTTTTCTACTCCTCTGAGTTCTTGAGTTGTGAAAATGCAATTGGGTGCAAAACCCTCCCTTCATCGAAAGGCTAACTACCGTGGTGCGAAGCCATATCTATCCCAATCCACCCCTATCTCCTATCACCCATTCTTCTTACCTTCTACAATCATCCTCGCTTCGAATCCGTCAGCTTTTGCAATAGTTCTTCTCCCTACAGCCAATTTCCAGAATCTGGTCCTACAGGAAGGCTAAAACTTCGATGGAGCACTACGCACAGACCGCGCATCCGATCGATATGAAACTCGGGGGTTTTGAAGCCCTCCCCTGTCCGATCAGAGCCAAGGAGGCGTTTTCTGCATTCGGGGCCCCTTCGCACGTGTGGCCAAGCCCTTGCGCACGTGCGTCAGGCCTTGCTCCCTGTCCGCGCGCGTGGGCTGTTGCCAGGTTCAGAATTTTCGCCTATTTTATCTCTCTCATACTTATTTTCCATAACCCTAACCCTAGATTGCATTATTTTCAATTTATTTGCCCTTTTTCTAATCCTCGGTTTCTCTGAATTGAAATTGGTGAATCTCTTAGATTAAGGACTAATTACCGTGCATGTGCAGATGAGTTTTACCTCCCTTTGAGTATCGTTTGACTTATAATTTCTATTGATCCAGCCCTAACATGTGTGGGCCTAAACCCGCACAGATTCCCCTTGCTTGAATGTTTGAACTTTTGTGTGGGATGTGGAAATTTTATGTGAATGTTTCTGAATTAGTTTGATATAAGGCCTGAGATCTTGCATATCATAGTTGATTTTCATTTCCTGCATCAATATTTGTGTCAAAATTTCAAAATTGAATATGGATGAAGTAAAGCTAAGATTAATCCCATGGCTTAGAAGGGTGTGTTTCTTTTGTTGCATCTCTTCAAGGATGGTCAGTACAATCCAAGGTGTCCCGTATCGGTATCGGTTGGCGTAACGGTGACCTCCAAAACCGATACGGATACGGGGGCGTAACGCTGATACGGGGGCGTAACGGCCCGTAACGGCGCAAAATTTTTTTTTTGCCAAAAAAATATGAATTAAATCCGGAATATTCTAAGCATTCCAAATATGCATTCATTTATAAATTGGAACATGTTTATGGTGGTGTAACGGTCCACTCTTTAGTGAGAAGTTGTATCGGACTGTCTGATGAATTTATGAACCAGATAACCTGAATTTGACTACAAATTTTATATATTTAATTTTCTAACTATCTACTATCAATGATAGATATATTAGAATGAATGTAATATGAAAATATCTTACATTTAGGTGTTTGCAATTATTTTTGAGGGCCAAAATTCATGCGTAAATAGAAAAAAAATATAAAATGGCACCCCAAATATGTAAAATGCACATTAACATGTTCTACTATGATTAACACATCATATGGCATCATTAAAACAGCAAAAGAATCATTAAAAAATGATTTTTCGAATTTTCAAAAAAAGGGCCGAAATAAATGCGTAAATAGAAAAAAATAAAAAAAAATATAAAATGGCACCCCAAATATGTAAAATGCACATTAACATGTTCTACTATGATTAACACATCATATGGCATCATTAAAACAGCAAAAGAATCATTAAAAAATGATTTTTCGAATTTTCAAAAAAAGGGCCGAAATAAATGCGTAAATAGAAAAAAAAAATAAAATAAAATAAAATGGCACCCCAAATATGTAAAATGCACATTAACATGTTCTACTATGATTAACACATCATATGGCATCATTAAAACAGCAAAAGAATCATTAAAAAATGATTTTTCGAATTTTCAAAAAAAGGGCCGAAATAAATGCGTAAATAGAAAAAAATATTTAAAAAATATAAAATGGCACCCCAAATCTGTAAAATGCATATTAACATGTTCTACTATGATTAACACATCATATGGCATCATTAAAACAGCAAAAGAATCATTAAAAATTATTTTTAGAATTTTCAAAAAAAGTGACAAAATAAATGCGTAAATAGAAAAAAATATAAAAAATATATAAAATGGAACCCCAAATCTGTAAAATGCACATTAACATGTTCTACTATGATTAACACATCATATGACATCATTAAAACAGCAAAAGAATCATTTAAAAATGGTTTTTCGAATTTTCAAAAAAAGGGCCAAAATAAATGCGTAAATAGAAAAAAATATTAAAAAAATATAAAATGGCACCCCAAATCTGTAAAATGCACATTAACATGTTCTACTATGATTAATACATCAAATGGCATGATTAAAACAGGAAAACAACCATTAAAAACTGATTTTTCGAATTTTAAAAAAAGGGGCCAAAATTCATGCGTAAATAGAAAAAAATATTAAAAAATTATTAAATGGCACCCCAAATCTGTAAAATGCACATTAACATGTTCTACTATGATTAACACATCATATGACATCATTAAAACAACAAAATATATTAAAAAAAGTATAAATACCTATTTTTGACGAATTTCTGAAAAATGACCCACCGAGCTTTGATTCAAAAAAATCTATAATATAATGTGTTTTTCTATCAAATACCTAGCTAAGGTTGGTCGAAATTAGTAGTAGAAGGAGTTAGAAACAGTTTGGAAGCAAGAGGTTTCAAAAAAACAGCAAAACAGAGCTTAAAAAAAAAAAAAAAAAGTTACCGTTTCGGGCCCGTTTCGGGCCCGTTACGGCCCGTTACGCCCGTATCGGTCCCGTATCGGCCGATACGGGTACAAAAAATCGAATCGGCCGTTTCGGCCCCGAAACGGGTAACAGTTCGTACCGTTACCGTTACGTATCGGCCGATACGGCCGATACGTAACCGATTTGGCATACCATGGTACAATCATCATTTGTTGAGTTTTAGAATCTTTTATCAAACCAAGAAGCCTTGGCATTTCAAATGGCAAAGTTTCATGATATGGAAAGATGAGGCATGATTTTCTGGGAATGAAAATACATGCTTTAATTTGGATTGGAACTAGGAAACCCTTAATTAGGAATTGCTAATGATTTTGATGCTTAAATATTTCAAATTTCTATCATTTTTGTACTAAAATGACATTTAATTGATTCTCATCCCTTAATTCGCACATTGTGGTTTGTGACCATTCTATATGCAAGTTGCTATATGCATGTTTTATCTAACGCAACATGATAAGTTATGATATTTAGTATGAAGAAATATATGATGCTCAGTCTGATTAATGGGCATTTTCATATAATCTGGCAGTCTGTACAGAAGGGGCCCAACTTTTAGTCATCCAGGTTGTTCATCTCATTGGCCGCAGATGGGCAATACTGCAAATAACCTTCCTAGCATGCAATCCTATCCTCTGATCATTGGCCTAGCAGTAGACAGTTGGAAAAGAAAATGTAGCCAGCCACCATATGCAACAGATGATAAAGAAGATCCAGGTTGTCAGATGGCTCATATGATAAAGAAGATCTTTAATCCATCACCCATCTGTAGTGGGGCCCACCAGATGAAGATCTGGATCAGTGAACAATGGGCTCAACTATCTGGGATGATGGCCTGAATGAGAACTCTAATAAATTTAGCGACCACTGTATACTCCCATTACTTATATTGGTGCCTCAGTGTTTTATATATGCATCTTTTTGCTTTTTTCACTATTTTAAGCAACAACTAACCTGATTGATTCAATTAATTACTAGACTGGATTGATCTCCCTTGATTGAGTTGAGTCCAAGTTGAATCTATAGTTTTCAAATATATGCTGGTGAGTGGGTTGACTTAAGGGTGTCAACAGGTAGGCCAAGCCCATTAGGCCTTCCTAACTGGCTCATTAGTTGGGTCCTGGGCTCGTCAGGTTGGGTTGGTGCTAAAAGTTTGGACCTATTTAGTAATTGGGCAGGCTCAAGCCAGATCATTGGTGGGCTAGGTCAAGCCTGGGCCATGATAACAATAATGTATATTATTTGTATAATATGTATTATGTAATGTACCACTAAGGCATTGACATACATGTAGAAATTGCTTAATGAGTAGGGCTTGGGTGTGACCAGTGTTTTAAGTATCGACGAAATCGGCTGATATATCCCAGGATATATCTTGTGTCCCACTTGTGCGATACGAAACGCACAAGTAATGCGATATATTCCATATGTTCGATCCGGTGAGCATTTTCAATTTTTGATCATTTTTTCTCTCCTATAAATCATGCTAAATCAGTGTCAAGTTGCATGAAAAATCATGGATTTAGAGCTTCAATTTCGAGATTTGGAAATGGGCCGAGCTGCAGAAAATTGAAAAAAAAATCAAAATTTCCCAATTTCTTGCAAATCGGTTGCAATCTTTGTGTCCAAACATAAAATCAAACATGTATGTAACCTAATCTAGTGATTCTTCTTTTGCTTTTGAATGTATTACTTGTGTTTCCACACATCTTCTTACATTTATAAATTATATGAATAGACTTTGAATATACTTGCATCAATTCAGTTAGACAACGAATAGATTATGATCCCATACAAAGAAAACCTATTATGTGCACTTGTTTTTCGTAATGTTTTGATTTTTAAGTTTGTATTGATGTATTTTTTAACAATCACTGAGGTTTCATTGAAAATTTTGACTAATTTCCCAATGTTTCCAACAACAACGATACATTATGCGATACAACCAATATATCGCATGCGATAACCGATACGTGTCTGTATCCCAATGGTGCGATATGTAACGCGATACCGATATTTTGAACACTAGGTGTGACAATCTTTCAATTGGGTTAGATTGGGCATAACAAGCTTTGCCGATGTTGGGTTTGGGGTGGTGGATGTGGAGTGAGAGCAACCCAGCTCATAGGGGCAGCAAGAGGTCCAGTCGACTGGGGCTAGGGTTGTACATCGAGTCAAACCAAGTCAAGCTGGCCTAAGCTCGACTCGGCTCGGCCCCTAGCTGACCTCAGCTCGAACTCGGCTCGGCTTGGTCCTCGAGCCTGACTGGCCAGCTCGGCTCGGTTCAGTCAGCAGCATTTTCACAAACAGATGGACTGCACCTTCAAATTCTCACTGAATGTAAAACACCAGCAGCGGTTTTACAGGTATCTCATCAAACACCTTGTAAACAACATCAAAATCAAGAAAAAAAGGGATTTGTTTGATGAAACATACCTTCCTTGCCACCAGCCGACACTTTGTTGAGTCATTTCATCAAACACTTGGTGAGCAACATAGAGAATACCCGAGTCGATCCAAGTTGATCGGAGTCGAGCTGGGTTTGAGCTATATATCAAACCGAGTCGAGTTGAGCTGGGCCAGCTCGAACTCATTTTCGAGCTCTAAAAACCAGCTCGACTCGGATCGAACTCAGCTTCGAACCAAGCCGATTCGAGCTTTTTCGAGCCGAGTCGAGCGAGTCGACCGAGGTAGCTCGGCTCGTGTACACCCCTAACTGGGGCTGACCCTGACCTGGCCCATATGGGCAGTTAGCACTGGGTCTGGGCTGAAACAGGGGCAACCTGAGCTCGACCTGTTTATCAGTCGGCGCGTAAAAATCAGGCCTCTGCGTGGTCCGTTTGGTCCATTTCACATAATTGATCCCAATGAGTTTGCAATATTTTTTGAAAGGTCTAATGAGTTTTCAGTTTACTATGGTGGAACATTTGAACCATTTCATTATGCAGATTTGCAGGTCTTGGTATCGATTGCCTAGTGGGGGTGGCTAACAGTGATGTGTGAACTGACAGTGGGGTGTACTAACAAGCTAATAATAATAGTAAAAAAAAGATTTGTATTACAAAAGAACTGAATCAAATTCTTGTTTTTACCCAGGGAATTGTTGCATCTGCTCTCAATTATGGACTCTTGACATGGTCCAATAAGATCTTAGGGCCTGCTCTGGTGGCTCTGTATAATCCACTTCAACCTGCAGCATCTGCCTTTTTGTCAACAGTATTTCTTGGAAGCCCTATTTATCTGGGAAGGTTTTACACAAACTCTTATGATAACAACTGTTTCTATGGTTTATTGAGTATTGAATTATCTCATTAGTTCTGAAGTCCATCCACATGTGTAGCCACTTGATTTATTGCATATTCTAATCTATTGATATCCGAAGCTAAAAGTATGTATTAGGTTAAAAACTCCCTTTCTATGGTGCACTGTTGAGCAGTATATGTTCCTCGCTTCAAGTGTTTTAAAGTATGTATGAGCTATTAAATAATTTGAAAGCACATTTACATATCAAAAGAATGTATTTGAATTTTGAATAGGTGGATTTATGCATACATTGCTTATAAAAACTCATTAAAAAAACATTATAATTTTTATTCATTCTTCAGTTTCCTGACTCTGAATATGTGATGCCTTAACGTGGGAAAAAACATTATTACAGAAGCATCGTGGTATCCTTTGGGAGAATAATCTTAACTTTTTTCTTTTCTTTTTTTAAAGCATTTAGAGTGTGAAAACAAAAGTTACATCTATGTCAAACAAATGTCTCATTGAGGGACCAAAAGAAGGACAAGGCATGCCAGCAAAGCATGCCCTTTACTCAAAATTCCTGCAACTATGCTTTTGCTTCCTCTGTTTCTATGTTTTGAAGCAGGACTAGGATTTTTTATTTTTATTTTTTTTAGTTTCTTTTCTTTTGAGAATTAGCAAATTTTTTCCAGTATAGAAAAAAAAATCTAAAGACCAGGAATGAATTTCCAATACAAAGAACTGATTGGTGCGTATCAGTAACATTGCCTCTCTATTTACACGACCAAAGAAAAAAGAAACGACAACAACAACAACAACAGAAAATAAAAAGAATTGATCCTAGAAGCTATGTGCAGAATATATATATATATATATATATATATATATATATATATATATATGAAAGGTAACTAATATTTTATTAATGGAAGGGAAACAAAACAAAGACAGGGGAAGCTGAGTGCGCTTGCTGAGAGGGCAGACACCACTAAGCTCCAAGAAAACTAAAATCAAAATCCTTTAACAAAGTAACATTTTTCGCCCATTCTATGATGAAGCCTTTTGCCTTAGCTGAAATCAACTCCACTGATTTAGAGGAATTTGCAAAGCATCTCTCGTTTCGTTCATCCCAAACTGACCACCAGATTGCAAGGATGGACATTCTCCATAAGCACTTTCTCCTTTTTTCCAATCTAACCCCGTGCCACGCTGAAAGCAGACTTTCCACTGAGCCAGCAATACACCAAGAGATACTGAACCGCAAGCTGAAATCTGCCCAGATTTTAAATATGAATGGACAGTGAAGGAGCAGGTGATCTATCGTTTCTTCATCCTTCATACAACAAAGACAGATGTTTACAATCTGCATACCCTTTTTTTCAGGTTATCTATGGTAAGAATTCTCTTCTTACCAACCAACCAACCGAAACAAACTATCTTGGGGTGAGCCGAATACCTCCAAATGAAATGGGACACCCGCTCTTTCTCTGGGGCATAAGAGATTAGAGAGTGGCGATAGAGAGATTTGACAGAAAATATACTTGATTTATCTAGTCTCCAAACCAGAGAATCTGCATTCCGATGATTGGGCGCGGATCGGTAGATGCATTTGAGAAGATTGACGTATTCAGAGATCTCCCAATCTTGGAGATTCTGTAACGCCCTGTGTTTTCGAAACCCGAGTACACGACTCGTTTTCCAAAAACCTGAGTGTTAACCTTTAAAGATGGTTAAATTTCAGGTTTTTTTTTTTTCTTTTTTCTTTTTTCTTTTATTAGAGTTAGCAGTTTAGCGGAATAGAACAATTCAAGCATAAGAGGAAATTCAAATACACAAATCTAATTATTACAGTAGTTGCCCATAGAGCTTATACAAACCAATGTCTCAATAACTACAATTATAAAATGAAATGGTTAAACATATGAAATCGAATACATTGCAATTATTCTTGAGCTGTAAAAATCATGAAGTAGTTCTCGAGTAGACTTCGTGCCCTGCTCCTCATCAGTCTGATCATGAATATCATTTAAATCACCCGCGCTACTTGTACAGTTATATATTCAATGAATGAGTGGCCAGCTCAGTGTGAATTCCCCTCAAGATTACACACCGTTGCATTAGTTAAGCATAGTTTAAATAATAAAACATACAACGCATTTCATGATGTGATCTTGTTTAAGTGCATGGATGCGTGAATGCATATCAACTGAGGATGCACATCTAGTTGGCCAAATGACTGGACATTTCAAACAGTCAGTCCATTCATGCAAGAGAATGGGCCTTTCGAACAGTCAGCTCATTCAACTTGCAAAGTAGTGGGCCTTTCAAATAGTCGACTCACTTAGACATGAATGGGCCTTTCAAACAGACAACTCATTCATGCCTGAGGATGTGCCTTTCAAACAGTCAGCTTATCCCTAATAGGGGAATGGACCTTTCAAATAGTCAGTCCATTCAAGCAAGAGAATGAGCAAACAGTCGACTCATTCAACTTGCAAAGGAACGAGTCTTTCAAATAGTCGACCCGCTCAAGTAAGATAGTGGGCTTTTTAAACAGTCGGCTCACTTAAGCAAGAATAGGCTTTTCAAACAGTCGGCTCATTCAAGCATGGGGATGGGCCTTTCAAATAGTCGCCCCATCCCTAGTAAGAGAATGAACCTTTCAAACAATTAGTCCATTTAAAATGCAAGTGCCATGAATGCATGATTAATCCCAGCTATTATTATTCCAATTTGCAAGCAACCAATTTAGAAAAGCTCAAAGGTCACTATGGGGGGGGGGGGGGTTTCGTCACCCAACATAGATCGACAGCTCGGGCATAGTGTCCCATTCCACCATCTCCGGCTCATGAGACTTCATCATTAGGATGATTAATAGCATCCTCCTCAACTAGTGGCCAATCACAGTCTATCAAGTGGGACTTGTCATCGCATGGTCACACAAAATAATCCATTAAGCTGCCTAGGGCAAATATGCAATGAAAAAGCCATGTAGGCACAACAATCCATGGATGGTAAGCCCACATCAATGTTTCATTTAATCCATCAATCAAAGTAACCAATAGGTGAGGGTCCATCACAATCACAGTTAGTCAAGTTACATCCTAAGTCTGGGTGCACATATATAAGTGGGGTTTTCCCACTGATAGATGTAGCAGTTCAAGTTCTATAAGTAATTCATAAACAATCCATAAACATAAAGGATAAGCAAGTACAACATATGGATATTCATACAAGCTAAGTGTTGAGCATATGATTGATAATCAGATTCAATATCTAACACAAGTTATCATGAATTAAAGATATCAATTATAAAATGAACTATAACTTAAACTAACAGGGAAGAGGAAAGCTCGAGGGGAAAGATTCATCACCTGATGTGTCGAATCGTCAACTAATGTTGTTAGGAAGCATGCACGCCCTTAGACTCGGATCCTACCATCAATTATGAAATTTTGCGTGGTTAGATCCAAGTTTTACACATTGTTTTTCGTTAAGGTTCTAACCTAAGGTTTGGATCACTTAGGTTTAGGTTTTTACCCCCTAATCTAATTTTAGGCTTTGTTTTAGAGTTGAAATCTAATTCATATAATTAATTTATAATAATATTAGAAGTGAAGTGATAATAAGTAATAATTGTCAGTTAATACTAACAACACTAACCTTATAATCCATAATCTACTAATGACAAAATAAGAATAATATTGATGTTAATATTTAATGCTAACAATCTAGTAGTGAAATTAATAGCATCTAATGATAATTTCCAACAATAGTAACTTAGTGATAATTTGATTTTGACAACTCGTATGTATGAAAGAATTGGAAGTTGACATACCTAAGTTGAATGAATCAGGATCTCAAACTAGCCCAGTTTGAATATGGAGTGGTGAGGACTGAGTCGACTCAACACAACTATCAACCTTCCTCTCTCTCATTCGCTTCCTTCTTGATTCCCTTAATACAACCACAACCAGCAACTAGCTGGACCTTACCGACTCACAGAGTTAATGAGTCAAGGCCCAGTTGACTCGGCAGCGAGTCAAGTTTCCAACTCGAGTTTAATGTGTCGAGTCAACTCAGCTGCAGCAGTAGTCCCGCAACAGCCCCTACTCTCTCTCCTTTTTCTTCTATGACTGACAAGTCTATCAGCCCAACAACAGCCCTGGTCTTGAGTCATCAGCTGAGTTAACTCAATGACGAGTTGCATGCCTTGGACCCAACTCGAATGGCAGCAAGTTCATCTCTCTCTCTCTCTCTCTCTCTCTCTCTCTCTCTCTTCCTTGCTGGATTCCCAAACTAGCTTTGAGCACGCCAGATCATGGGACAACGAGTGAATGAACTCGGATAGGTCCAAGCCAAGTCTGAAACCTGCCAGCAGCTCAATGGGCCGGATAGCAACATGGCAAACCTGCTACCCGGCCTCCCATTCTCTCTTCTCTTTCAACCCCTTTCTTCTGTTGTAACAACCAACAAGGTTAGCACTCGAACTGGATGATCCCGAGCGTGTCCGTGACTTAGCTTGAGTCGAGTTGGTGCGGGAGCCCTTGCACACGATGCGAGTGCAACACCACCCCACTCCTCTCTTACTCTCCTTTCTTCTTCTTCCCTGCTCCCTTTCTCTTTCTTTCAGATTCTTTCTTCTAGCTAGGAACGTCCAGCCATGGATGTCCAGGCCTGACTCAAGCTCGGTCGAGCTGAGTCGCGTTGGTGCGGTGTAACAGCCACACCATCTTCCTTTCTCCTTTCTTTCTTTTCTTTCCTTCCTTTTTAATGGAGCTCTAGCAACAGCAGGACCCACACCAGGACGGACCTGCTAGCTCGTGCAACGAGCACCGTTTACGCACCGACTGACAAGCTTCTTTGTCGAGGAAGATGATTCGCCATTAATGACAGATCATGGATGTCCACATTTTTCTTCAAAATGGTGCCTAAGGACGATGCAAACAGGCCTATGGGAGCTCGGAGTATGCTCGAAATGAACCTCTAGGGAGGTTTTCATGGTGGTTTCGAGATTGGAAGCTCCCAGTTCGATTTTCTCGGACGACTGCACTAACGAGAAGGGAGGGTGCTTTAGCTGAATCTCCTCCCTTTTACACCTTACCCTAATCCCTCCAGGTCGTTGGATGAAGGATAAACAACCTGGATTAAGTCTAGGGCTTCCCACTCGCCCTCTCTCTCAACGAAAATATCCTGGCTTTTGGTTGAGTTGTCAGCTAGCTAGTGAGCATCGGACGACTGAGAGCTACCTAAATGGAGGGCTGGGATTGGAGGATCCCTCCTTTCACGAGGATTGCCAACCTGTCGCACGAAGACAGTTTCCGTTTTTGGAAATGTTGTGTTTATAGGATCCGTTTGTAGCAAGAATTGTGTGCATGCACACGTGTTGAATTGTGCAAAACCTATCGGCTTTTGGTTGCACGTGGGTCCTCTATCAAATGGACGGTTCGGATTAGCCATCGGATCCTCATTTGTGGCCCATTTGACGCTTGAACGGACGCCCGTCCGTTCGCTGGGAAGAACGAAAAGAGAGGAAGTTCCTTTCTTTTTCGGACATGCTCGGGTCAGCGCCCACTTGATCGGGCTGGCAGGTCTGGTGCATAGCAAGTGTACCACCCCTGGTGTACACGCACCGCAATTGTGGGGTCCACAGTGATGTTCTGATGGATCCAAGCCATCCATTTGTTTTGTCAGCTTAATCTAGGAACTCAACCCAAAGGATGAGTCAGATCCTAAACATTAATGGGCCATACATCCAATTTCATTTATTTCTAGCTCTAATTGTAGATTTTTGTTGGTCTAATGGTCGGATCATATCAAAATTGAACATCAACGGTTAAAAGGGTTCCAATGATCCTAAGGAATGTTTGGCATGTTATAGGGGTTGATCTGTAACTTTGGTGGGCCACGCTACTTGATTTTGAGAGTTTTAATAACATTTACCAACCCTTTAACAGTCAGATTGGCTCAAGGTGTTAATCTAAACGGCCCTACATAATTCTTAAGTTGCTCAGTTCACAAATGTCTCGATCAAACCATTTAATTAGGCTATTTTAAGCAAACACGTATCTTTGTAGTCAATTGCAGTGTTCGCTCTATAATCCAACGGGCGGATTGATTCAAAACCACTGATCAACGGTCTTGGTAGTTCTATGAGCCATCTAAGGGGAATTTGATGCTTGATTTACCACTTAGATTGTCTGGTTAGTGAGATCAAGTGGCGGATCGCTCTACGGGATGTTATGGGCATGATGGACGGTGGATTGGATGATGCAAGTCCTGGTATTAAAATGAATGGTTCGATTGGTCTATCTGAGTGATTGAAGTCCTAGAGTAGGTGTCTCTGAGGTTGTGATGGACCATTTTAAGAATCATTCAAATGGGTAGTTTAATATGTGGATAGGGATTACTTTTAACGGTTGGATTTAGACTGAAATGCACGTGATCGTTTGCTTAAGCTAGGCTTGCATTTATTCTAAATTTGGTTGTACGGTAACACCCAAGTACTGAAAAGTACGGGGTGTTACAGATTCCTTCTACAAGCCACATTCAGAAAATCTTGCCCGAGGATATCGAGAAGCAGCTAGCAACAAAAACTAATTTGTTGGGAGCCAGCCTGAAGATATTCGGGAAACAATTTTTGAATGGTTCTTCACCTTCCCAAAGGTCCTCCCAGAATCTGATGTTTGCGCCATGACCAACTTCAAATCCGATTCCTCTAAGAACTACGTTCTTCGTACTTAGGATGCCCCTCCAAATATGAGAAGCCCTGTAGAGAGACGACTCTTACGTCCACCAGCCCCCTACCGAAGCTCCATACTTACTTTTAATGATAATGTTCTAGAGATTGTCACCCTCTATCCCTAGTCTCCAAATCCATTTTCCTAGGAGAGCACGATTCATTTTCTTAAGGTCTTTCACCCCAGCGCCGCCTTCTTTGAAAGGCTTGCACACCTCTTTCTAGTCCATGATATGGAATTTCTTCTTGTCTTCCTTACCACTGAAGGAAATTACGTCTGAGTTTGTCTATAGAGGCCAGGACTGACGATGGACATCTGAATATGGACATGAAGAAAAGAGGCAGATTAGAGAGGGCAACTTTAATAAGAGTCAAACGACCTTTCATGGAGAGATAGCGGCACTTCCACCTAGCGAGATAATTCTCGAACCTGGCAAGAATCTTATCCCATAGAAACTTGGGGGGCTTACCAATACAGAGAGGGAGACCAACAAAAGAAGACGGGAGAAGGGTTGGAACATAGTGAAGGGAACCCGCGAATGTGTCGATCTCACCATCTTCCAAGTTCACCCCTATCATCTTGGATTTTTCCAAATTCGCCCTCAGCCCTGACACAACCTCGAAACATCTAATAGTTGTGCGCAGATTTTCGATCTTGTCAAGTGAAGCTTCTGAAGAGATGAGGGTGTCATCGGTGAACTGAATGTGGGAGATCGGGCTTGGCATACCTAGGATGCTAATACCACCATGGTGTGCCATAAAGGCCATTATGTAAAGGTAACGGTATCAACTGTTACACGTTATGGGGTCGTAATGACCGTAATAGTCGTTATGGAAAAAAATGACCCGTAATTGTTGTTAATGGCACGTTACATCCCCTATAAAGGCCATAATAGCCCTGTAATGGTCTATTATGAGACATATATAGGTTTTTCATACTTTTAAATCAACATTACGGGGCAGATACAGGTTTTTCGGGGATTTTTTTAATAAATAAAAAGTAAAAAAGAGAGACCGTAACAGCCATTATGCCCCGTATCATAAAGGTAACGGTGGTGGCCATTACGGCCACCGTTACCGTTACGGAACACCTTGGATACCATAGAGGATGCCTTCGGCGACCTTTATGGAGCATTCTAGAAAGAGCCTCTCCCACAATGAGGAAAAGAAACAGAGATAATGGATCACCTTGCCGCAGGCCTCTTGAACTTTTAAAGAAGCCTTTTGGAGCCCCGTTGAGAAGGACTGAGAAGTGAGCCGATCCGATACATTCGCCTATCCACCCTCTCCACCTAGAGCCAACACCCAACCTTCTAAGCATATATTAGAGAAAGCCCCAATCCACATGGTTGTATCCCTCCTCAATGTCCAGCTTGTAGAAGATGCTCTTCGAATCCGATCGATGGCAAGAGTCAAGGCACTCGTTTGCAATGAGCGCGCGGTCGATAATCTGTCTCCCCAGAATGAAAGCATTTTGGTTAGCTAAGATGATTTTCCCAATCACTAACTTTAGACAGGAGGCTAAAACTTTGGCTAGGATTTTATATGGAGCCCCGATCAAACTGATGGGTCTAAATTCTTTGAAGGTGGCCATGCCCGCAACTTTGGGAATAAGAGCGATAAAAGAAGCGCCCGCAACTATGTAAACAAATATTCAATTATTCACCTCAATGAATTCTATGTAAATGCTTCCTTAACCCTCAACCAAGAGAAGATATTTAAATTGCATTTGTTTTTCACATTTTTGCTTGTGGATGTATTATGCATATTGTCTCCATGTACCATATTGAATATTTCTCTCATTGTGCGTCAATACCCCATAGTACAAACCTTTTTCGAGTTCAGCTTTAGGTGATTTGGAGTCAGGAAGTTTCCACACTTGAAGATTTGGGAAGGTACATTGTGCAAACCTTTTTCCAACTTAAGGATCAATTTGCCTAAGGTCACCATAATTGCTGAGAAATAACATGGTGGATTTTTAGACACAAGGACCTCAGTGTGTTGCATCACAGAACCGACACTGCTGCTAATTATCACCCTCTGGGCATATCACATGGCCTCTCATTTACCTCACATTCCCACTCAAATTAACAAGCACAATGAATGTCACTCAAGTATTGGGAAAGGCATTCTCAATGCAGAAGGGTATAAGTATGAGAAGGATAGGCTATGGGGAATCCTCTCAACTTTATATGCATAGGATATAGGGTACAGAAAAAGCATTGAGTATCATTCTATCCTTTGCATTGTGAGAAGGATAGGCTATGGGGAATCCTCTCAACTTTATGGCTTTATGCGTTTTTTGTTGTAATGTGGCTTGAACCCCCCTTTGCCGCCTCTTTTTGTCCGAAGAAGAGGTGGGGGAATTGAGATCCCTGTTGGATCATATCAATTTTTTGCTATCCAACTGTTGGTGATACGGATAAGATGTGTTGGCAGTTGGAGAGTTTGGGATGCTCCTCAGTCCGTTCCTTCTACAAGTTGCTGCAAGTCCGAGGTAGTGGTGAAAACTCCAGTGGCATAGACACTACCAATTTTATTTGGTCCTATGGTGCCCTACCGAAAGTTGCGGCCTTTGCTTGGTTGATTGGCCAAGGCAAGATTTTGACAGTGGATAATCTTCGGAAAACGGGAATGGTCCTCCCAAATGTTTGCCTTATGTATATGGCTGATTCGGAATCTATTAGCCACCTCTTTATGCATTGTCTGGAAGCTATTAGCCACCTCTTTATGCATTGTCTGGTAGCAACCTCTTTTTGGAATGTCATCCTATCCATGTTCTGGGTCGGACTTGAAAATCCTCTGGTATTTGTGTCTCTTGGAGGGGCTTTGGGCCATTTGGGAAGAGGGGAATGGGAGATGCTTTAGGAGCCACTCTATGGGAAGTGTAAATGTTGAAAGCAAAGGGCCTGGTTACTGAATGGGCCTCGAGCTTGAAAGGGGAAATTTATTATTCTTTTAGCATGTAATTAGTTTGGGTAGCTGCCCATCCTTTCCCTGTACAGCTTTTGCCTTTTGGCGCTTGTTTATAATATACTTTTCGTTACCTTTCAGGCAGTGGGGGGATCTGGGGTTCTGGTGAGTTTTGGGGTTATGAAAATTTGAGGTTTTTTCCTACTTTTTTGGGAATAATTAGCATTGTTGGGAGAGGGAGTTTCCATCATTTCCTTTGAACAAGAGCAAAATAGTCATTTCACATTTAAAGAAATCGGCATCCATATCAACAATAATGAGCCTTAATGAAACATTACGCACGCAAACTCCAAAAAAATTTATTGAATTAAATAATTTTTAATGATTTTTTATGTTTTAAATAATTTAATTACAGCGCTTTCATGACATCACAGGTCAACCCGGTTGGACTGGATTGTTGGATCAGTCTGGACCAGAGTGCCCACTAAAACGGGTGACATTCTGGGTTTTAAAACATTGGTTCTAATGATACCATATATCATTGAAGGGCATCCCACTTGTGCATCATTACCTCTCAAATTAACAAGCACAGCCCATATCAGTTCAGTATGGTTTGCTTGTGGTAGGATTGTCAGTAAAAGAGTGGACTGGACTGCCCACTAAAAGGGTGTATTTGGTGTTGTCGGTAAAACTTAAGTAGGATTTGTATAAATTAAAAAACTAGAGGGGTTATCTGTTAATGTCAGAAATCGTAGAGGGTGTATGGAAAAACTCCACAAAATTATTCAGTTATATAATTAATTTTTAATGATTTAATTAATTTAATCATGGTGCTTCCATGATGTCACCAGTCATCCCAGTTGGACTGGATGGTCAGACCAGTTTGGACAGGACTCCACTCAAAATGGGTCGATATCTGGTCTGGGTTTTAAAACGTTGATTCTAATGATAGCATGTCATCGAAGGGTGCCCCACTTGTTCATCAATTACCTCTCAAATTAACGAACACAGCCTATGTCAGTTCAGCACGGTATTGAGTATGACAAGGATTTAGTGTTTTTCATAATTACCATATAATGCCAGGGTTAGCATGGTTGCCTATACTATGTTGATTTTTCCTCTTAAATCATTGCATTACGTGATTATGGAAAACAAATTAAAATTTTGTCAGTAAACTAACACTGTGTGGGTTTCCATGTGCAAGCAGCATAATTGGAGGGCTTCTTATAATTGCCGGTCTATACTTGGTCACTTGGGCATGTTATAGAGAGAGACAAGCAGCAGTTGTGATTACTTGTGTGAATCGAGACTCTGAACCTCTTCTCCACGAAGATCAACCAGTTGTCAAGGCTTCATCCTACCAGAGAGGACACATTTTCTCTGGGCCTTCCATGGCATTGCCTAGGCCTTGGATCGAGGAACATGAATCTTGATGACAATATTCCCCTACATTGCTCCATAAATTTGTTTTTTAGTTATAGTATACAATGGACAAGAATGGCCTTTTTGGGTCTGATTCTTGCTGTTCATAAGTGCTGTAGTTAGTCATCGTTTTTCCTCAGCCATTTTCGTCATTCCATATTACCATCTCCTTTCTCCCCTGCCGAACTTTATTCATGTTCCATGTTTCACAAGAAACTACACAAATTAATGGCGTCAGTAAAGTTACTTGCTGAACTGGAGTACAGGCTTGATTGTTTCTCTTCATCACTTGGAATTAAGAATGGCGTTGATCAAAACAGAGAAAATTCAAGGTTCCCCTTGGGCATTGGCACAACCAAAGAATCAGCAACTCAGCAGGGCAACCAAAGAATCAGCAGGTCAGCAGTGGAGAACAACGGCAGAAGTGTCGGGAGCCAAAGAAGATCCTTTCTTCTGTGCTTATTTTTCCATATTTATTCATTTCAGCTTCCTGAAAGGTGGATGATGGATTTTCATTTGGGATGGTGATGCAGGTTGCAGGTCCCACGTCAGCAGCATCTCTGGTTAAGGAACAAATTAAGGGGTCTTAGAACTTTTGATACGGTACTCTGCTATCCGTATGTGTAGCCAAGTTACTGGTGTTATGTGAAATAAAGATGATTGTTGTGATAATATTCTTTTCAAGAATATGTCCGAGTTTCTCCCCCTTTTCTTTTCTGGAACCACAATAAGATGCATACTTTTTGCCTTGAAAAAGAAAAAGAAAAAGAAGAAGAAAAATAAAAGATGCACATAATTCTCTGTTACAAAAGGATTTGCTAAAAGGGGATGGAGGCTAACAGATAAACCTGATGGCCTTGCCATATTGATGATCGTTTTTGGGGATTGATAAATTCTTTTGTATGTAAAAGAACCGAAATGCACGGTTCTTTAAAAAAAGAAAAAGAGCCTCTGCTACTTCCCTTTTTAATCCATAACTACAACACCGAGGCAGTCCTCTTATCTATTCATCTGTTGGTTTTCGCTGGTGCTCTTGTCACTTTCCTGAGTTTTTTTTTTTTTTTTTTTAACACGCCCACTCACACCCCACACACACTCATGCACTCACACCACAGTGGGATTTCACCACAATGGGTACTCAAACCCATTACCTCGTGTTGAAACTCTTGTGAGTCTACCACTCGAGCTTCTTTTTTTTTTTTTTTTTCCTGAGCTTATCAACCATTTGCTTTTCTATCATCTCTTGGCTGCGTATCCAGCTGATTTGCTCCTCTAAATTCATCTTGGTCATCGACCCCAGCACCCTCCTGTGGCATCAGCTTGCATGCATGCATGTGACTGTTATGATTAACATATCATCATCCTCAAATCATCCTTCTCATCATCATCAACAACAAATCCTGCAGGTTATGATTATCTGTAGCCCCCTCAAAGAAGACGGGCATTGGTGGCGGCATGAACCTTTCCACTGATAATCCATGATTAAAAAGATGAAGAAGCTCAACACAGACAATGGCAGTATATGATGCTTAAAGAAACCTCTTGATGTAAACAGTGGAGAGAACTTTGGAGCTTAAAAGAGGATAAAAATACGGCTTCTCTTCCTAAGATGGCAAAAGCTAGAAGAAGAATCAACTTCATAATGATAAATGTTGCCTTTATGTAATATGTCCAAGAAATTGAAAGGCCTAAACAAAGCAGGTAGAGGCTACTGTGTTCTCCATTTAGGGCCCGTTTGGCCGGGTGGATTGGAAGGGATTGAATGGTATTAGGGTGGATGGCGTGGATTTCTAGGTAATGATGGTGTTGTCAGTGGATTGTCTTGAGATCCATGGGATTGCTATATTCCTGGATTGCTATATCCCGTCTGTTTGGCACGCCTGGCCAATCCAGGGATTAAACTTTCCTGTCCCTTATAATCTTACAAACCAAACACGTCCCAGGCAAATTTGAACGGATTACGGTGGATTGGATGGGATTTAAAGGTAATGATGGTGTTGTCAGTGGATTGTCTTAAGATCCATGGGATTGGGATCAGATCACCGGCTCTGTTTGGCATGCCCGGCCAATCCCGGGATTTAACTTCCAATCCCTTCCAATCCGACCGGCCAAACGGGCCCTTATGGGAGTAGATGCCTAGCGTGGATGGTTTCACGACAGCATTCTACAGAGCATGTTGGATTGTGGTAAAAAAAAAAGAAAAAAAAAAGAAGAAGGGACATTATCTTGGTTTTTATGAAATTGTTTGAAAGTGGGCCTTTAGAAGGCTTGATTCTGGTCCTAGGTATCTATGTGGCAGTGGTGCTCTCCAGACGTGGGGCTTGGATCCGTGTGGCTCTCTGTACGAGGAGCTTCATGTATCACGCACATGAAACATCGTTCAAGGGCTTTAAATAGACAGCGCCAGTCCAACCTGTTGGTTTTTGTGTCTTGGCCTGATGAGAGACAAGCTTAGGGTCAAGGCAAGTGTTTGGCATGGCCATCCTATATTTAGAATATCTGAATTAGATATATGGATTATAAGGAAGAAAACCACTAAATCTTCACTTTATACTAGCGTTTTATATATATTCTTTCCACAAGTAAACTGAAGACAAGACGTGAGACCTGAGATGATTAATGAAACTCTGTTAACCAACGAGCCATTCCCTTCCATTTGTTTTAAATGGTCTCGTGCCAATTGGGTTTACTTAGGCAGATAGTGGGTCAATATTGTGTCATTTATATGGGGCCTTAGGTAGGCCTATGCCTGCTAGGCAACTTACATCTCATTGGCATTTCTACTGGTTCAGTTTGTAGAGATAAAGAGTAAGATCTATATTCAAAGAGAAGTTTGACTGTGGCCCACCCACTATGGTTTAAAAAGATAAAACTGCTGTCTCTCTTTGAAATGTGGTTATATGGTTTAAAAAGAGAAAACTGATGTCTTTCTTTGAAATGTGGTTATATGGTTTAAAAGGAGAAAACTAATGCCTCTCTCTGAAATGTGGTTATAATGGGCCAAGCTGAAAGATATATATGTGTGTGTGTGTGTGTGTGTGTGTGTGTGTACATATATATGTAACGACTCCACTGGGGATCGAACCCAGAATTGCTGGTTCCGTGGACCAGCACCTTATCCATTGGGCCATGGCGTCATTGATGGAACAATTTGAAAATTGTTCATTCAACTTCTGTAGACATGCATGCAGACTCCTTGGCCCCCCGCCCCCCAACACACACACACACACACACACGCACGCACTTACTCGAACCACAAGAGATGCTCAAACCATGACCCCATGTCGAAACTCCAGAGAATTTACCACTGAGGCATGGCAACAAGTGCACCATTTTGCCACATGCCTGTGGGCTGTGGCCTCTTAATGACTGGATCATCTTTACTACGACAAGGGACCCACCAGATGAACCAACCAGATCTCACACATGCATTGGTAGAGTGGGAATATGATAGCAACCGGTTTATCAATCTCATGACGCCCTAAGGTTGTGATGCGGATTAGGTAGTCAGGCCCGCACCACGCTGACCGCTGGTATGTTCTCACGGTGAGATGTGATTGGTGGGGCTGTACGCCATCGGAGGGCCACATGAGCATTCCGCCAAAACCTTAAAAAAGAGAGCGGATAAGGTGAGGCCCAGAACGTGGGGCCCATCTTGATGTATGTATTGTACATCCACTCTGTCCATCTGTTTTACCAGCTGATTTTAGGGCACGACCCAAAATCATGATGATGGGGCCCACAGATTTTCCTGCACCATCCTGTGGCACCAGACGGGTAACTGCCAAATCCAATATTTGGAGAAATCTGCCAAAGTTTTCACAAAAGCCATTCTGAAACGCACACTCAAGGTGAGCCACTCCAAAAGAAAGGGTCTGATGTAGG
Organism: Magnolia sinica; assembly: GCF_029962835.1. Classification (NCBI taxonomy): domain Eukaryota; kingdom Viridiplantae; phylum Streptophyta; class Magnoliopsida; order Magnoliales; family Magnoliaceae; genus Magnolia; species Magnolia sinica. The sequence continues at coordinate 168,699 of NC_080590.1, read as the reverse complement.
CAGTGATTTGGAAATAATTTTAAAAGAAAGGATTGATATATCAATAGCCTAAAAAGCAGGTGAGTGTGCAGCAAAGATTCTTTAAAGTTGCACTAGTTGCCAAATAATGCCCAAAATATCCCTGTGGAGGTATCCTTGACATCATCAATGAACAAGGCCCAGGCCATATGGCCCTCATGCAAGGTGAACTTCGTGAGATTTGGGGTCTTGTTTACAATTTGCCTAGCCCTCCAGCTACCTACCTTTTGATTGAATGGTTTAGAACCATTCTGTCAAAAGTGTTTTTAGGAAGGGATGGGCAATCAAAGGTGGGATGCAGGATGGTCGATCTAGATCAATCATAAAACATCTATCATATGATCAATCAAGACTGATAATATCACTTTTATCGATTGTTTCCAATTGAGTGGCCCAAAAGTTTTAGGACGGCACATCTATCATGTGGCCCATTTTATGAACCAGCTTGGCTGCAGTGCTAGATCACAAAATAACGAGTGGAAAGAACATATTTTACACCAATACGAGATCATTGTAAGTTGGAAGATATATCTTAGTCTTTGAATTGTACAATATGAGAGAACTCCAATTATATATTGGAACATATATCTTTCATTAGTGGTGTGATTGAGAGGAAATACACCTTCCATCTATGCTCAACTGAAAAAGGACCATCGACTGAGCTGCTAAGATTTTCCAATCTACAAGATCTTTAGTGCATGGGACATCCATGTTTCAGATTAAAAAACCATTGGCCCACTTACATAAACTAAAAAACCAAGGACATTGTAGACATTCTGGGTCCAAGCAATGTATTAGACCTCTGAATTCAAAATGACAATCACACCCCTAATTGCAATTCCACATCTTAACTTGGACTTTAAACAATGTTGGTGCTCATTTATTATTGAAATGGAATAATCACATTTCAGTATTCAGTTCAACTGAGTATTCGGATACAGTCTGGAAAAAAAAAGTTCTGAAATTCAGCCTGACAATTCAAATTCGGTTCAATCGAGCATTCGAATCCACTGCAGATAAACAGATTCTCATCATATTGCAAATTTCCTTATAATGGTGTATAATCCCAGGCCCCAAAAGCAAAAATTCCACTTGGGGCTCACTTGAAATTCTCTTAACAGCCACTAATAAGCAACCTTCAAAGAATATCTTTCCACTAAACCAAGACAACTATGCTCAAACTCTCATCATCTCTTCATTTGCACTGCACCAGTTGTTTGGCGACAAATCTCAAACTCATGGGCCTGAATAGATGATACTACAATTGCACCACTGTTCATTCAGGTGTTAGCATTCCGTAATATCCTCTTGGCTTTGGACTCAGCAGCATGAGACCCATCTCTTCTTGCATCAGAAACACCCACATCCAAATGTGAATCCTCATGATACTCCAATATCTTTCCAGAAGATGCATTAACATAATGGTAATCAATTGACTGCAAAAAGTTAAAATATGCATATTTGATATCAAACTGCATATCATACCCTGTGAGACAGAAAAGCTTCTTAGCCAATCTTCAATGGGACAAAAGATGGGAAATAAGATAATATCGCATTGGAAATTATAATACTCACAATAATTAACGGCAATGGTCCGCCCTTTGTTGTCCGGACTCTGCCTCACGTGATGAAACCACATACTTGGCCTGCATTGTCTCCAGCCAATCATTTCCACATATCGACTGACGTGTATAATATAGGTAACATGGAAGACCAGAGATATGCATGATTCTGGAATAATGCAATCTTTTTCAGTTTGGGAGTTATCAAACTGCAATTTCATCAAACACTCCCTCACTTCAAAATTGGAATCTTCAAACAGGTATTGTTTATGCACTCTCCTTTCACACGGATAATGGTTCTAGTACATGATAAAAATTGAACTGGGAGAGAAGAAGAAGAAGAAGAGGTTCCTAGAATCAGGAGGATCCACCAAAGTCTTGTAGCCTGGTCTTAAAGACAGATTTTCATGACAGGACACAACTCCTATTCGATGGATTCAGGGGCTCCCATTTAATGCTATATCTGGTGGGCAGCCAATCACAGAACTTTTGCCTCTACCTTTCATAAGCAAAGCACATATAGCAGGGAGAAGGACAAGATATGATGATGGTGATCAGTAAAACATGTAATTACAGTGTGAACTTTATTCTCAGTCACAGAGACCATTTGGAAGCCGAAAAGGTTTCCACAATCCACACCAGCAGTTAAGGTTTAGAACTCAAGTAGGTCAAGTCTTGTTTTGTTAGAGATGAGAAGATCTTTGATGTTGTTCGTTTGGAAGCCAACAATGTTGAATCCAATGCTCCTTCGAAACATTCTCTCTTTTTGTAAGTATTAGAGGAACTACATAGTCTACCTGGTAGCAAATCGCCAGCCGATCCCAAGCCTGGTTAAAAGAGGGTTAATGTCAGGCTGCAATCAGTTGCCAAGCTTCTAAATTTTACCGAGCAATCTAGGAACGCAGCCCCAAGTCGGTTGGACCCAAAGTTTGAAATGGTGGGGATTACATAATATATCATTCGCCGTCTCAAATAACTAATTAAAAATAATATCGTTCACCATGGATACCATTACATATCGTTCCACATTGAGCTGTTTTGGGATGGTAAGAGACCAATACATCTGTTTCGTTCGGGCAATACCAGTACCTATCGAGTGATATGTACCTTTTTTTGGACGATACTTTTAAGCCTTGCTTGGACAAGATCATGATGGTGATGATAAAGACTTGTCCCAACTATTTGGGGCTGGCTTTACAAATCCTGTTTAACCAATCAATCCTACTGATATGGTTTTGACTAGTGGTATCTGTGGACGTATTAGCCTGGTCAAAAACCTATACAATATAGTGTCGTGTATTGGTATCGGCCCCATCCCATATCGGCCGGATTGGGCAATTTTTTGGAAGCCAAAAAATCACTGAAAAATATCAGGTAAAAAGGGAATAAAATAAGATATCCAAGAAACTATCTTTTGTGCACGCGCGTCTGTGTTTTGAACAGGTATTCAATGGTCTGTCCAACCATTCTATGCTACGAATGTTGTCTATCGGGTTGACGTATTGTAAGCTATGAGGTTGAACCTTTTTACTCTCTCTCTCTCTCTCTCTCTCTCTCTCTAAGCTATGAGGTTGAACCTTTTTACTCTCTCTCTCTCTCTCTAAGCTATGAGGTTGAGCCTTTTTACTCTCTCTCTCTCTCTCTTTAATGGTATGATATGTTACTAATATGATTATCTATCAACCATTCAACTATCATCTTCATCAATTGATGATGTATAAAGTAAAAATAGCCCAAAAATATAAAATTCATAATCAATAAACAAATAAAAAATTTCAAAAACATAGCCCAAAATTACACGCATAAATAGAATCCAGCATGAAGACAACAGATCTATGTTTCTGAACATAGATCTACCTAATTTATCATTCCCCTAAAGTAATCTTCTCAAAAAATAAAAATAAATAAAAAAATAAAAATAAAAAAATAAAAAAATAAAAAAATCAGAAAATGCCCTAGAATGGCTGAAAATGGATCGAATATACACAAATAATTAAAATCTAGCATATAGATGGTATATGCTCAGAAAACATAGATGTACCTAAATCTATCATTCTCCTAAACTAATTTTGGAAAAATAAAATACAAATGGCAAAAATTACCAAAAAAATAGGAAAAATAAAATAAAATCCAGCATAGAGAAGGTAAATATATGTTCAGAGAGCATAGATCTCCCTAGATCTATAAAAAATAGATCTATAAAAATAAAGAAACTTCAGAAAATGGCCCAAAAATATGCTTATAATTAAAATTCAGCAATTGATGGTAGATCTATGTTCAAAGAATAAAGAGTGACCTAGATCTATCATTTCCCTAAACTTGTTTGAATTTTAAAAAAAAATCAGAAATGCCCCCAAAATGGTCGAAAATGGCCCGTGTGTGTGTGTGTGCGCGCGCGTGAAGCTAAGGTAGATGAAGAACTAGATTCGCCATTAATTGGCATCAGAAGTGACCTAGACTCTGATGGCAACCCTCTTTCTTCAGAGTCTGATGATGGATCAGGCATCCTGGCATCAAGGAACAAAATCCCATGGACAATTATTATACCCAAGTATTTATTACTATTGTAATCCAGCACTATAGTATATTACTATTTTGTCGACAGCATTGTAGCTAATAGTGTCACTGTAACAATTTGTCTTTTTGTGTCACTGTTTTGTCGGTCAAGTCCTGTAGTAGAATTAGAAAGTTACGAAATCTATATCCTTATCCTCTGGTCCCTGTAGCGCAACTCGAAGGCCCTAAAATCTGGATTTCCCCATCTATAAAAAGGTAGATCCTCTCATCTGCCAAGTAGAGTAAGTCCTGGCTGAGATTCTTGTGGCCCCTTGTTTCAGTATTGTAGTAGAAGCCCCTTGTATGAAGAAAAAATATTTGAATAAAGATTTGAAATCCTTATGTCTTGCTTGTAGAATTGCTCTTGTTGCTCTAGTGTTTTTCTTCATCCGAAAAAATATTTGAAATCTTTGTGTCCTGGTTGTACAATTGCTCTTGTTGGTCTTGTGTTTTTCTTCATCCGAAAAAATATTTGAATGAAGATTTGAACTCCTTGCGTGTCATGGCTATACAATTGCTCTTGTTGGTCTCGTGTTTTTCTTCATCCTTTTACTGTGCATAGTTGGTATCAAAGCCATTGTTGCTCGCACATTTAGAAGTTTGTTGATCGTCTTATAGGATGTCTTAACAAAACAATTTATTTATGAAATGCATCTGTACATCTATAGTAGTAACCTTGTATTAATAAATCATTGCAAAATTTATTTGAAAAAATTTAAAAAAAAAAAATTGAAGAAAAAGTAAGAAAATTGCTGAAAATTTCAAAAACGAAAAGAAAAAAGAAAATGCAAATATCCCCAAACTGAACAAAAATCAAGCATGATTTAGTCGATTTTGGGGTTATCATGTTGATTTGACACCATTCCAAAAAGATTAAAAAATAGATATTTTACCTTTTTTCAAATTTTCCCCAAATTTGTGATCGGACGTTCAATTCTTTGATTTGAGTCCAAATCTCATGTTTTGATCTTCGAAATGTGCATAGATGTGGTCAGAAATTAGTTTACAAGAATGCTTAACACTTCACCCATATATTATAGCCATGTTGCCTTCTAACCACCTAACACTTCACCCATATAGTATAGCCATGTGGTGATCACACGAAACTCTAAAGGCACATCTCCACTTCATCCACCCAGCTCTAGTCCTGCTGAAAACAGCATCGCAAATCTACCCATCTTGTTTGAATAACATATTCAAGGTAAGAAAACACATTGTTTTGAGGACCATCAAATTTTAACTACAACTTTCCCTCTACAACCTTCTTGCTGAATTTGTATTCCAAATACTTTTTCTTCTTCTATTAATTTTTAAACCTCTAGAGTCAAATGGCTTGCTCCAAACCTCCAATTTAGCATTTTCCCTCTCTAGTCTCATTGACTAATACCACAAAATCCACAACTATGCCAAGAGACCTCACTTTGGAAACTAGCAGTTAATTCATCTATAACAGGTGTAAAAAGGTAACGGGCCTAACCTTGAGGAATACCAATGCTACTAGGAAATCCTCAATCTCACCACAGGTTGTTCTCACCCTATTGATACTCAGGCATAGTGTGATGGATGATACACAGGCAGAGAAATTGCATACATGGCATACAAGGAATTCAAAATAAACCATGCAAATTATGGGTACCAGCTTAGACATGTCTCGAACTAAAACTACTTTTATTTAGTTATCTAACTATTAGATTGCAGGACATTTATTGGATGGTAAAAAATGAATAGCATCCAGTTGTCTTATTTCAAAAAACAAGTGTCCACGAATCAGAGGTTAGGACTGTCCAACAATATGATTTTCAGATTGTAACTTATGGACAGTGGTTTCCACAATTTAGTTGGTTTAATTTGAATTAATGTATTTCACGTGTACCATCTCAAGTGCCTGTGTAACAAGCATCATACACAGCCAAAGTCTCATGTAACCTCCCTCTCCTCAAATTTGGTCCTCCATCGTCTCTCCACATGCATTCCACTTGCCACACCACCTTGTGTGTGTGTGGGTGTGTGTGCATGTGTATGTATATATATTGTGTATTCCTTTAAATTAAATAAAATTTAAAAATAACAAAACACAAAAAATGGTAAAAAAAAAAACGTAAAATAGAGAACAAATAAAGAATCAAGGCTTTACGTAACAGTATTGACCAGCATATTGGCTAGCTTGTTGGCCAATACTATATGGGCCGTATCAGCCATATAGCCCTGTGTTGGCCAATACGAGCCTATAACGGATTATTTTTTTTGTAAGAAAAAATCTCAAAACTGTTGGTAAATTCTATTAAAAAAAATGTGAGGATCCCAAATATATTCTTTTTTTGGACATGTATTTGATTGGTGTAACAAGCCATTCTTTGGTAAGAATGTTGTGTGTCAAGAAGTGTTAGCTTGACATGCTAAAAATCGACCAACTAAAACCTAATTGAACAAAAATCAAGCATGATTTGGTGGATTAGGGACCGTGACATATGAATACAACAAAAAGATGAAAACATTTTTTTTTTTTTTAAATTTAAATCACGGTTTATCCCTTCCTTCGATATTTCCTCAAATGGTCGACTCCACTTCAATGCATTAAATCCTACCCAAAATTTGTGCTTTGATCCTCAAAATAAACCTAGATCTAGTTTAAAATTAGTTTCCAAGTTTCCTTCATGGTTGAAATGAAAGAAAAGGAAAAACGATAGAAAAATTGAAGAAAAACTTTTTTACGAAATGGCCCTTTACGGCCATGTTGGTCTGTGACGTTTTAGTTTCAAAATAGCCCTTTATGGCCATATTGGCATGTGACGGCTGAATCAGCCCTGTAATAGTGACAATATGAGCGCCCCCTCTTTTTTTTACAACGGACAAATTAAACCCTGTATCGTGTGACAGGGGTGTGAATAACTGAATATTAAAGCTGAACTTTGATTGCAGAGATGTTAGGCAATTCGAAGCCAATTAGGATGGAGGTCTCATAAGAGACTAATAAGGGAGTTTCTCGGCACAATTAGTGTTGATAAATCAGTTAAGTGGACATTAGAACTTTGTGGTTTGGAGTTTTAAAAAAATGGTTCACTCCTCCCCAACACTGCCAATGATTAAATTTTAAACTGAATGAGCATTGAGGGCCAAGTGGCTATGCATGCAAGCTTGTCTATTGGATTGAGAATATTCACAAGATGTGTTCTACTTATACAATCATTTCCTAGTAATTTGGAGACGGATGCTTTAGTGGTAGAAGGGGCTTTAGACCTTCTTTGTCTTTGGGAATGGGTTCACTTTGATATACTTGTATCTTTTCCCTTGTTTCGATAAAATCTTTGTCAATGATTTAAAAAAAAAAAAACATTGCCTGAAAGTAGAAATATGCAATGAATAAAGGGAAATGAATAAAATGATGTTAGAAAAAAATGCGCGCGCGCGCGCACACACACACACACAATAGGGAACACATTAGGTGCCATGAGGTTAGAATCTAGCAAGGTTAGTGCAACTTCAACATGATGAATCAAGGCAAAGAAATGATACGATATCTAATTAAAAGCACAAGAAAAGGCTTAGTGGAGGCTGATCCATCATAGATCTACACTGGTGATTCCAATATGACTGCTCTAGCAAGATTTTCACAACAATGACATTTCTATTTCTCTAGTTCTTCTTTCGCAGTTCATCATTATCACTTTGATATATGTGTGGTTTGATTATCCTAGCACCCCAATGGATGAATTTAGTTGTCTAATCAATTTCAATCAGAAAGTAGAACCACTTCTTCCCTAGTTTTTTTTCCTTTCTTTCTTTCTTTCTTTCTTTCTTGAACAACGATTGCTTAATTAGGATTGAAAACAGAGTTTAGAAGAAGTTTTCAACTAAAACTTCCAATTCTCTATCAGCCAATAGAAGCATCAGGGAATAAGGAGTTTCATTTAAATACCAAAATACGAAGCAAAAACTAAATTGAATATCATGACATGCAAATGCACACATACAAGCATGCAACAAGAAGAAGAAGACGAAAAGAAGTCTTCTTGAGGGGGCTTCGTCCTCATGCAAAGCAAACCATGCAAAACCCAGTGCCATAAGGTCGGCACTAAAATGAACCACCTCATAAGCATTTTTTTTCACCCATAATCAAGAGCTTACCATATGAAATTTCCAAAATGGTTCAAAATCTACACAACCACAAGCATTGTCAAATTTCTACAGATAAGAAACCAATAAGGATATGGCATGGAAGGTACTGTTTTTGATATTCTCTCACATCGCATCCAATGTTTCTTTTTCTTTTTCCTCTTTTTTTTTCCCCCCAGAGGAAAAGGCATCACTGGATGAATTCCAGAGAAATGGAAGCACAACAAGGGAGCAATTTCAGTTAGAAATGGAACGACATAACAAGGAACACATTGTGCAAACAGTGATTTATGATGTAAGAAGACAACAAAGCAAGTTAAATTAAAGAAGCAACTTACAAGTAAAGGATCTCCCCAGCCTTAACAGTACACTCAAATGGCTTGGGGCCATTGAAATATAATGGGTAGAGTGACATCTCTCGCTCCTTGGTTGAGGCAGAAGGGTAAGGGTTTACACTGCACCAAGGAACATATCTCAGTGGGCTTTCCAGTTGCAATGTGAACTCTCCAGTTTCCTGTGAAATTGAGGAAAAAATAATAATAACAAGGGCATGGATTCCAGATTTATTCAATGAAATGCAAGGGAACAATAGAGAAGGAGAAGTTGAAATTATTTAAAGCGATGCTATGAAGTTGAAGTTGCATTGTATAGTCTTCACCTGAAAAGAGAGAAGAAGAAGAAGAAGAAGAAGAATAGGGACCTGAGAAAAGGAGTATCGAGCAGCAGGGTAATCACGTATGTACATCCTATGGAAGTCAGTGGGAGGGAGGAGGAGGAAATGCTTCTCTCCAGAGATGACAGCATAGAGGTTCTCGTAATGGTCCTTGTGGAAGGATGTCTCAGAGAGGTGATTTCCAATCCAGAGGTTGACTGCTTCAGGAAGGGTGCCGAGGGCTTCAGTGGCCCATGGGATGTGAGCATCGATGTCGTGGGCAAGATGGGAGTACTCAGAGCGAAAGCAGTCGTTCTGCTCCTGAGCATAAGCAACGTAATTGGGAAGAGGAGGAGAGACGATGTGTTGGAGGGCTTGGTGGAAGGGCATGCGCTGGACGTGGGCAGAGGCGAAGCAAAGGGAGGAAGGATCGTCGGGTAGGGGGACGAGGGAGTCAGCTCGGCCATGGGGGGTGAGGTGGACGGAGACGACGTGGTGCTGTTCGGGAAGAAGGGAAAATGAAGAAGGGGAGAAATGGGGCCATGTGGAGAGAGCAGGCCAGTGAAGAATGGCGTTGGAGATGATGCAGGGTTTGTTGGAGGAGACATAATGTCTTAGGAAACGGAGTGAAGAAGGAGGAGAGTCGAGACGGTCGATTGAGGTTCCCACACCCAGACTCAGCTCCCTTACTTCTCTCCATAAACCACCAATAAACCCACCGCTCCCCTCCAATTCTTTCTCTTCCTCCATTTTGTTTCCTTCCCTCACCTCCCTTTATTCGCAAATCAATCTCCCTTCCATTCTCATGCTCCAGTTATACTTTAAAAAAATAAATAAATAATAATAATAATAATTTACAAGAGCGGAGGAACATCAAGGTTGAGACGGCCTTTTGCCGGTCGAAATCTAAGCCGCCAACGGACAAAAGTTTTTATGACGTGCACAGGACAGCTGAGGAACAACTTCATCAGACCGAGTGTAGCTGAAGATGAGGATGTTAAAACAGAGAATGCGACGAAGAAGAGCTCAAAGGCCATGTCAAACATAGTCAATCTTATTTTTTATTTATTCTTACGCTTTACTATACATCTCGTTATTCTCCAACACCGTCGCTATGTTATCCTTGGATTAAATTAAGTGCCCGTGACTATATGTAAGCCCTAACTTAGAAGATCAATTAGATATTTATCTCTCATTTTATTTATTTCTCTAATCTATTTAAAACTCTATTCATTATTATGAAATTCATTCACAAATTAATAAAATTGATATTGTTATAACTTTATGTTTTTTAATCTATATATTTTTGTTCTTTCAAAAGTTACATCCATTAATTCAAAGAAAAGTTCTAAAGTTATAAAGCCAAAAGATACATCCATTAGCCGAATTTAGTACTATGCATTTATGTTGGCAAGTTACCAAGGTTTGATATTTTTTAATTATACACAAAATCTAAATACCGGCCGCCCTGATCATATATATATATATATAGGAAAAGTACTACGCGCTAGACCTCGCGATAAGCTCCCATGAGGTCGAGCTGTGTAGGCCTCACTGTGATGCGTGTCGACCATCAACACCGTGCATTTGATGGGTCCCTTCTAAATTATGGGATATCTCAAAAATCAGCCATATACGGAACTCAGGTGGGCCATAGCATCTAAAATCATGTGAAGACACCGTTAAAACATATAAAAGCACTTGGTGGGGCCCACTTGAGTTTTGAATGCTGCTGAAACTTGGTCTGAACCCTCATCCAAGTGGGACACACATAATGGATGGGCCGGATTTGCAAACCACATCCCGATGGGCCCAAAAAATGGTTATGAATGTTTTAATGCTGCACGGCCCCTCCTCACTTCTGTATGTGGTGTGGCCCACAAAAGTCACGGATTGACTTGATTTTTGAGACGTAGGCCCACGATGGAATGGTGCATCTGACTGATGGGGTAGATGTTCGAAACGCATCACGGTGGGGCCCACACAGCTCGACCTCATGGGAGGGACTCGTGAGACCTAGTGTTTGATTAAATTGTGCAAACAAGGCCCACAATATCCTGTATATTCCATCCACCTACTCATCAGGTGCACCTCACCATGGTGAAAGAACACATCGAAATTCATTCCGGACAAAAGCTCAGGCAGGCCATCCTGCCAGAACTATAGGAGCTATGATGAGTGATTTTACATTGTTCCTAGTGGTGGGGCTCACTCAGATGGAGCTATTTTTCATCTGTATGGTAAACATGACCCCTTTCACCTGATGGGCAGAGTGGATGCCACACACAAAACATGGCAGGCGCCACAAAGATGGGGAGTTGTAGATGCCTCCCATAACAGGTGTTTGTGGAGGTTTCTGGTCAATGAGTCCATTAATTAAGCTAAAAGCTAAGGAAAAACAACACGTGTCTATACATGTTAGGGTTTGGCTAGCTATAAAGCAAGCAAGACCTTCTGCACGGCAGGGCTACCAGGGGAACTTACTATTCAAACTCTACCAAACGTTAGTTCGTCCTGGCCAGCTTGTCTCAAAGCGCTATTGAAATGCTTAACTATTCTTAAGAAATGAGCATGCCCTTTGATTAGATGTATCGATCAAGGTTTTAAATAGGGGGAGCAAACTTGGTCAAGGCCAAGTAACACCTAATTGGGTTAGGTCATAACTATGGGGCCTGCCTTGATATATGTGTTGCATATCCACTCCGTGCATCCATTTTGCTAGTTACTTTTAGGGCAAGCGCTAAAAAATAAAGTAGATAAAAATTTTAGGTGAACCACACAAATATCAGAACTTTTTAATGGTGGGCTTTCAATCACCACTATTTCCCATCGTGTGGTCCACCTGAGATTTAGGGTCTACTTCAATTTTGAGATTATGTTTTAAAATGATCTGGCAAAATGGATAGATGACCTAGATATACAATACAACCGGGGCCTGATCCACCAGGTGTTACCCTGCCTTGACCCAATCGGATTCCTAAAATAGGTGTATCGGGTGCCATATCGTTCGCCACTGAAGTAGCCTCGTATCACCCTGTATGCATGGTGCCGTTTTGGGCTACTTACAGGCAATGAGTACTAACTTTGGACAATACTGAAAACCTTGGTTTTGATAGAATGCAGGCGGATTGGATGATGTAACCTGTGTGATTGATGTGGACAGCTCACCGGTGGATCATGGGAGCTATGAGGTGGGTGCTTTCATTACTGTGGGGCCTACCTTGATGTATGTGTTTTATATCCATGCCGTCATTTTAGGGAATGGGCGTTAAAATGAAGTAATCAAAATCTCAAGTGAACCACACCATTGGAAATAGTGTTGATTGAATGCTCACTATTAAAAACTTCTTAAAGGGCACAGGAGTTTTTGATGAAGCTTATATATTATCATGGGCCTTAAAAATTTTCACTTTAATCCAAGTCCATCCCACCTTATCAATAGGGCCTTAGAAAGTATTTAATGGTGGGCCTTCATTCACCACTGTTTCCTATGGTGTGGTGCTTTTCTGGCTCATCTGAAAATAAGCTAGCAAAATGATCCGATAATGTGGATCCAAAACACATATATCAAGGTGACCACCACAGTTGCAGAACCATCTACCGTGAGCCTGGTAGTCACAGAAACACAAACCAGTGGATCCACCAAAGTGCGTCCCACCAATATTGATCATTTATCAGGTAGCGCACACAATAGACATGCCAATTATCAAAATCAGTTCAATGAACTCATCAAGCAAACCACACATGTACATTCAAGTTTACATAGATTTTATTTTATTTTATTTTTATTATGTAAACCTTAGTTTATTTGAGGTTTTTTATATATATATACACACACACACACACACACGGAAATGCTCACCCGCGAACCAGTTCGTACGTACTGCGTACGAACTTTTTTGACAACCCATCATACGTAATGTGGATCCAAAATCTGAACCGTTCATGTGAATCAGCACCTCCTTTTACTTTGATATGAAACTTTGGTGGGCCATGAAAAATAAAAACAGTTTCCTCCCTTGATTGGCATTTCTCTTTGCTATGGCCCACCAGAATATTAGATCAGGGTGAAAATTTTCCACATGAGGTTTTATGGGATTCCGCATCACACGGACCGTTTAGATTAGACACCTATGGCACGTGTGCAAAGGTGCGCACGTGCGTAGGTGCACAGGAGATATATATATATATATATCAGAAAGCCATTATTATACTGAGAGCTGCTTATTTGTTTTTTGCCTTTAACTATGGCAGTGAATGCTTAGAGAGAGAGAGAGAGAGAGAATAATGTAAATCTCTGTACCGTGGTTTGGATCCTTCTTTTTTCCTCTTTCTTTTATTCCTCTTTTTTTTTAATTATTATTTTGATTTTGATAATATTGTACATGTGGTCGAAAAGGAATTTCTCTCCTAACAGGGAGATCGATATCTCTCTCCCTCCCTACCCCCAAAGGCTCAACCTCGAGTATCCGCAAGCAAGTGATGTGCTACGGGCCTACGGCCTATTTTTTAGGTAAGCAAGTTGGACTTTTGACTTTGGACACTAAAATGGGTAGGAATCACGTGGACTTTTGACTTGACTTGTCATCATGCATCTGTCCTTTGTGGACATTTCGCCATTAATGTGGAATCGGTCTATCCATCATATATATGTGTGTGTGTGTGGCATGTTAAACTCATTTTTCATCCATCGACACTTGATTCTTTTACTTGCTAACCTTCAAGCCATCTTCTTCCGTTTCTAAATTATTTTTTTTTAATTTGGCAATAGCTCTCAATGCAGTTAGCGTGGCTGGCACTTTCATAGTTTTCATTTTTGAGCTTAACCTACTGTCCCTGTGTCTGATAGGGAAAGATGAGGAGATTGCAGCCCACGCACTGCAGCCATTGTTGGCCTTGAACGACTTTGCTCGACTTTATGCGGTTGTTCTGTGAAGACTTCAATCCATTCTTGAAGACTTTAATGAAGCTTGGAGTCTCCATGACCTAGTGACTCAATTGCTCAAGACTCTTCAATCTTCATGGGCCTAACTTAAACAGAATGAACAAGAACAAAATAATACTCGAGCTTCTCTGGCCATCCTTCGTGCGGCTTACACTATATGAATGTATACGTCCGTTGAGAAATCCTTAATAAAAAATGCTCAATCAGATATGTTTGCATGCATGTTTTTATATATGAATTTTCATCAATGCATTCTGATTGTGTCTAAACATTAGTTTTCAAGAGTTTGCACGTCCAAAGGCCATCAATATTAGTTAGTTTCTTTGATGTTTATTCTGCAGATTTCTGCTTATTTATGTAATGTTGTTTTACATTCTTTCGTCCAATTTTAATGTGAAAACTGTGAATATCAAAGCCTGCAACTATATAAATGCTTGCCTTGAGTTAGTGTTTTCAAATTTCTTTTACACAATTCATTGTGGTTTCTTTGAAAGAAGAGATGTTCAACAATGCCAACGTTTTCTTCCGGACTAAATTCGTTGATGGGTTTCCACAGTTGAGACAACTGCTGCTTCGAGACAGAACGAGTGAATATCTCTAACAATCAGTGGGCAGTTCTAACTGGTAAGAAGCTTAGAAATCCATTCGAGATTCATTCTAACCGGTTCTAACAGTCAGTGATATTCCTTCCTTTTAATATGATTTTATCATCATTTTTTTCTTAAACAGAATTGGGTGATCTGGCGCTGTTGGTGAATCTCTTGTTAAGATGATGTGTGAAAGTTGGATATGTTGGTTTCATCTATGAAAATTGGTTCATGTATTTAGGGTCAGCTTGCATCGATTTATATCTGACCATTGAATTCTAGACAAAACAATCAATAGTAGTGGTTCAGGTCTGACTATACAGGAATTGCTTGACAAAAGGGATCGGGAATAGGTGTGTTGGAGATGGAAGTCTACATTAGTGGAATTCGGGTGTTAGGCCTACATGCATCGACAATGGGCTATATATGGTGTTTGGGTCCACATATGTAGGTTGCATTTGACTATGATGGGCTATTTTGGCCTAACTATCTGTTAGCCCTATTAACAACACAATTCTGACAATACGTCTCATTTTTATTGCACTCAGTTTTTTGGTCACCGGCTTACCTATACATCATCCATGGGTTTGTTTGCCATTTAACTCATCATCTCCTCATTGATGACTTTTGTTTGTAAGGAACGTGGATTACCTACTGACACCGCTAGCACGTTGCTATATATTGGACTGTGTTCTGTAGGCCCCATAATGATGTATGCATTTTATCCACACCATCCATCCATTTTAGAGAATGAGCCAAAAAAAAAAAGAAAAAAAAAAGGAGGCAGATCCAAATCTCAAGTGGACCACACCACAGGAAAACATTGGTGATTAACGCCCACCATTAAAAACTTCATAGGGCCCACTGTAATTTTTATTTTCCATCCAATAAATTGAGTGGGTCACAAAGACCTGGATGATCGGAAAACACTGATATCACCTTAATCCAAAACTTGTGGCCCCCAAGAAGTTTTTAACAGTGGGAATCACCACTGTTTACTGTGGTGTGATCTACCTGACATTTGGATCTGCCTCATTTTTTGGATAATGGGCTTAAATGAGCTGGCAAAATGGATGGATGGTGTGAATAAAAACATACATCATGGTCGGGCCCACAAGGAACCCTTCAGTAGCGACTCCCACTGGCAATGTCAGTAGGCAATCCGTGTTCAGTTGCCGGTTGATACATGTGGGGACCACATAGGCTTACAATCTTAATGGCTCAAGGCTTTATCTGTTATGACCTCATTGATAGTGAATTTTCTCCATATCAAAGTTCTTGAGACAACCATTGATATGTTTCCTCTGCAACACAGGGGCCATGATCTGATTAGCTTTGGGCCTCATCCACGAGCCTGCCGCATAATATTTTTTTTCTTTTAATGGGTCATGTCAATCATCTTTTATCCATCTTATAGAATAGGTTTATATATAAACTGTGATTATAAATAAACCACGGCAAAATAATTTTGGTTCAAAGGGACGTGAGTGGAACACACTTCACTAAATCTGCACTATCAAAATTAAGTTTATATATATATATATATATATATATATATAGTAATCATAAGGGCCTATAGGTGAGGTTGTGTAGACTCATCATAAAGAATCGAACTGTGGACACAGTTTACATAGAAGTCAAATCTTATAAGTTTTGGATTAAATCAAGAATCTTATCATTTTAAGACTAAATCGGCCTTCTTAATCAAGGCTATTGGACAAACCTATGGTGCTTGTCCGGACTATTAAGGGCTCAGAGGGCGATAAAGTGGCTAAATAAATTAAAATGTAATGACCACAGATGAACTAATTACTTGTCTCCTTATCTAAGGACATTGTGTGTATCCGTTAGGATCAATGGATTTGGTGGGACCTCTTCTTTATATATATATATATATATAAGGATTGGAGAGTAACATTAAGAGTTTTTTTAATCACCGTAAACCCCACCTTTTACCCAGCGGTTTTTCTAAATGCTCCCAAACTTTACTTTTCAAAACTAAATCATTCTGTACAGACACACTATTTGCAAACGAAAATACCCTTGTATTCACAATGCCACAGTGGAACTCTCTGTTATGTCCACCATCCAATACCAGGAAAAGGGTTAAAGGCCGTAGCTAAAGGCATCTGGCTATAGATTACAATCGTAACCATTGGCAGCGTTGCCATTGCTTTACTAGGTGGGTACCATGAACTCTATGGCTACGGATATAAACCGTAGCCATTTCTCCTCTAGTGAAAAGTTCATACAACCATGGATAATTGAGCAAGCCTCAACGAGCCTCAAAGGAAACTGAGTGAGGCAAACATGAGATTCAACGACTCTCAAGGGAAATTGAGTGAGGCAAACATAAAATTCAACGAGGCTAATATAAAATTGAACAAGACTAACATGAAATTAAGTGAGGTAAAGAGAAAATTGAGTGAGGCTAACTAAAAATTAGGCGAGACAAACTAGAAATTCAGCGAGGCAAACATGAAATTCAGCAAGGCAAATTAGAAATTGAGCTAGACAAACATGACATTTAACAAGGCAAACTATAAATTTAGCGAGGCTAACATGAAATTATGCAAGGCAACATGAAAATTAAGCGAGGCAAATTAGAAATTGAGCTAGACAAAGAGGAAATTAAACAAGGCAAACTGAAAATTAAACGAAGCAGACATGAAATTTAGCGAAGCAAACTGGAAATTGAGAGAGGCAAACGTGAAAATTGAGCGAGGCAAACTGAAAATTGAGCGAGGCTAACATGAAATTGAGCAAAGCTAAATGGAAATTAAGCGAGGCTCAGAGGAAATTGAGTAAGGCAAACATGAAATTGAGTGAGGCAAACTAGAAATTAAGGGAGGCTAATATAAAATTGAACGAGGCAAACTGGAAATTGAGCGAAGCAAACTGAAAATCAAGCGTGGCAAATTAAAAGTTGAGCAAGGCAAACTTGAAATTGAGTGAGGCAAATTGGAAATTCAGCAAGGCTAACATGAAATTCAATGATGCAAACATGAAATTTAACAAGCTTCAAAAGAAATTGAGCGAGGTAAACATGAAATTCAACGAGGCTCAAAGGAAATTGAACAAGACAAACATGAAATTCAACGAGACAAATAAGAAATTGAGAGAGGCAAACATAAAATTCAGTGAAGCAAATATGAAATTCAACGAGGCTCAAAGGAAATTGAGTGAGGCAAACATGAAATTCAACGAGGTAAACAAGAAATTGAGCGACGCAAACATAAAATTCAACGAGGCAAACATAAAATTCAATGGGGCACCAAAAACTAAATGCCCTCATTTAGTTTTTTTTTCCCTTTTCTTTCAAAGGTGGTGAAATCAAGTATTATCCATAGGAAATTGAGCGAGGCTAAAATGAAATTCCACGAGCCTAAAAGGAAATTGAGTGAGGCAAACATGAAATTCAACAAGGCTCCAAAAACTAAATGCCCTCATTTAATTTTTTTTTCCCTTTTTCTTTTAAAGGTGGTGAAATCAAGAATTAGCCATAGGAAATTGAGCGAGCCTAACATGTATTCAATGAGCCTAACGTGAAATTCAACGAGCCTCAAAAGAAATTGAGCGAGACAAACATGAAATTCAACAAGCCTCAAGGCAAATTGAGCGAGGCAAACATAAAATTCAACGAGTCTAACATGGAATTCAACGAGGCACAAAGGAAATTGAGCGAGGTAAACATGAAATTCAACGAGGCTCAAAGGAAATTGAGTGAGGCAAACATGAAATTCAACGAGACTCAAAGGAAATTGAGTGAGGCAAACATGAAATTCAATGAGGCAAACAAGAAATTGAGCGAGACAAACATGAAATTCAACGAGGCAAATATGAATTTGAGTGATGCAAACATGAAATTTAGCAAGGCTAACATAAAATTCAATGAGGCTCAAAGGAAATTGAGTGAGGCAAACTAAATGAGGGCATTTAGTGTTTGGAGCCTCATTGAATTTCATGTTTGCCTTGCTCAATTTCTTGTTTGCCTCGTTAAATTTCATATTTGCCTTGCTTAATTTCCTTTGAGCTTCGTTGAATTTCATGTTTGCCTAATTGAATTTCATGTTTGCCTCGCTGAATTTTTTGTTTGCCTCGCTGAATTTCCTATTTCCCTCGTTGAATTTCATGTTTACCTCGCTCAATTTCCTTTGAGCCTCGTTGAATTTCATGTTAACCTCATTCAATTTCCTTTGATGCACGTTGAATTTCATGTTTGTCTCACTGAATTTCATGTTAGCCTTGCTGAATTTTCAGTTTACCTCACTCAATTTCTAGTTTGCCTCGCTCAACTTCCAGTTTTACGTGCTCAATTTTCAGTTTTCTTCACTCAATTTCATGTTAGCATTGCTTAATTTTCAGTTTGCCTTACTGAATTTCATGTTTGCCTCGCTCAATTTCCTGTTTGCCTTACTCAATTTTTAGTTAGCCTCGCTCAATTTCATCTCTGTCTCGCTCAATTTCCAGTTTGTCTCGCTTAATTTCATGTTTGCATCGTTAAATCTTCAGTTTGCCTCACTCAATTTCATGTTTACCACGCTCAATTTTCAGTTTGCCTCGCTCAATTTCCTCTAAGCCTCGCTCAATTTCATGTTAGCCTCGCTCAATTTCATGTTTGCCTCGCTCAATTTCCTCTGAGCCTCGCTCAATTTCCGATTCGCCTTACTCAATTGCATGTTAGCCTCGCTCAATTTTCTCTTTGCCTCGCTAAATTTCATGTTAGCCTCACTTAATTTTCAATTTATCTTGTTGAATTTCATGTTTGCCTCTCTGAATTTCCAGTTTATCTCTCTCAATTTCTTCTGAGCCTCGCTCAATTTCCAATTTGCCTTGCTTTATTTCATGTTAGTCTCGCTCAATTTCTAGTTTTTCTCGCTCAATTTCCTTTCTACCTCGCTCAATTTCATATTAGCCTCGCTTAATTTCCAATTCACCTCGCTTAATTTCATGTTTGCCTCATTAAATTTTTAGTTTGTCTCGCTCAATTTCTAGTTTGCCTCGCTAAATTTCATGTTAGCCTCGATCAATTTCCAGTATGTCTTGTTGAATTCCGTCTTTGCCTTGCTCAATTTCATGTTAGCATCGCTTAATTTTCAATTTGTTTCGCTCAATTTCATGTTTGCCTCACTAAATTTTCAATTTACCTCGCTTAATTTCCTTTGAGCCTTGCTCAATTTCCAGTTTGCCTCGCTGAATTTCATGTTAGCCTCGATCAATCTCCAGTTTGTCTCGCTGAATTCCATCTTTGCCTTGCTCAATTTCCAGTTTGCCTTGCTCAATTTCATTTTTACCTCACCGAATCTTATGTTTGCCTCACTGAATTTTAGTTTACCTCGCTTAATTTCCTTTGAGCCTCGCTCAATTTCATGTTAGCCTTGATCAATTTTCAGTTTGCATCGTTGAATTTCATGTTTGCCTCGCTCAATTTTCAATTTGCCTCGCTTAATTTCATGCTCAATTTTCAGTTTGCCTCGCTCAATTTCCAGTTTGCCTTGCTCAATTTCATGTTTGTCTTGCTTAATTTCTTCCGAGCCTTGCTCAATTTCCATTTTGCCTCGCTCAATTTCCTCTTTGCCTGGCTCAATTTCATGTTAGCTTCGCTCAATTTTCAGTTTGCCTCACTGAATTTCATGTTTGAATTTTCAGTTTTCCTCACTCAATTTCCAGTTTGTCTTGCTCAATTTCATGTTAGCCTCAATCAATTTCCAGTTTGCCTTGCGGAATTTCATGTTTGCCTCGCTCAATTTCCCTTGAGGCTCATTGAATTTCATGTTTGCCTCACTCAGTTTCCTTTGAGGCTCGTTGAATTTCATGTTAGGCTCGTTGAATTAAATGTTAAGCATGTTAGGCTTCTTGAATTTCATATTATGTTAGGCTTGTTGAATTTCATATTATGCTTGCTCAATTTCATTTTAGGCTCATTTAATTTCATGTTAGGCTTGCCCAATTATCCATATTGTAAGTACTTCTTGCTACAGTAGAAATGTTAGCTACTGCTTTTACCCTTTTTCTGGTATTGGACGGTGGCACCATAGATATCACGGTGCCACCATGAGTGTAAAAGGTGTGGTTTACCGTGATTAAAAAACTCTAAAATTAATTGGGCATTCCACAAAAATGATGGTAG
Source organism: Magnolia sinica (assembly GCF_029962835.1). Lineage (NCBI taxonomy): Eukaryota > Viridiplantae > Streptophyta > Magnoliopsida > Magnoliales > Magnoliaceae > Magnolia > Magnolia sinica. The sequence continues at coordinate 148,136 of NC_080590.1, read as the reverse complement.
CTAAGGATGCTCGTCCTTCTTGGATCCTTATGTCTAAATGATCTATATCAACATATTTGTATATTTTTCAACTCCTATTGTTGTAGGTTGGAAGATGCAAGATTATATAGGTATTTTGTATACTAGCATGAGGTTTTCATTTCCCACATGCACCTTTACACAACACCAAGTCATGTGTTCGAGTATCAATTCTGGCATCACCCCCAATAACAATGGAAAAGGTCGGATCACTTTCACACAAAGGTGAAGAAACAGATGATCTACCGATTCTGCATCCCTCGTGCACATAAGACAGACAACGGAGACAACCGTTTTCCTTTTCTTTTCCTCTCTTTTCTCATCTTTTAGAGGTTGTCCGACTTAAAAGAACCTTACTTCTACCTAAGCAATCACTGGGGGATAACCATCTCCCTTTTTATAAGGTGATCCACTGCGATAACCTTACTTTTACCAACCAGCTAAGAAATCAAGAGAAATTCTATTTTGAATTCTGCCTAATGCGATCTATAAAGCCAGCCCAGGCGTGGGGCAAGGCTATAACTACGATGATGTGCGGGCATTCTATTTTGTAGCTGCACATATGCAGTTCCATAAACCCAGAGACCCCACTGGTGTACACAGCGCAACACCAACATTCATCGAGTAGACCCCAACGTTAATATGCCCTAGGCGAATCTGTTCATCAGGTGTACAGCTGCATAAAATGAACAGAGAGATTAAAGACCATTGACCCACTTCCAATGCACATGTGGCCCACCTGATGAGCAGACAAGAACCAGCCTGATTCTGGACCAGACCTCTTAGTGGTGGGGACCACCCGATGAACAGCCTGAATCTGCCAAAATGGCAGCATCTGAATCTTATGGTGCGCATTTGGAGAACCAGGTGTCACGGGTGATCCACGCTCCATTGTAGCCGCGCTCTGTACAGATCCACCAAGGAGATGACCCCCTTTTTCTTTTTCTTTTTTTTCTAGTGTTGAGACTAGGGATCTCGGAGTCACCAGTAACTGAGGATGATGGAGAGAACTACCCTACTTTCACTATCCAGAATGATTGTCCATGGCCAGTCGAAGAAGAGGTCACAAGTTGGACAGTCGAAATGGGAAAGGGCGCTGATTGTACTACATACGCATTCACTTGCCCTCTCGTGGTCGTGAAAGTTGTGAAATCAATTCCTACATGCAAAGCCCGAATATCCCCGTTTAAAGAAGCTCAAAATGTTGGGTCGGAGCTGAAACAACTTCAAAACGGAAGGAACAAGTGTGTATAAGGCAGCATATGTACATACCACTACATATAGGTATGAGATCCAACCCATCCAACACAAGGCTCCTCACTATTTTGATATTCTGGCACAAGATTCAGGTCAGGAAACCAAACAGGTGGACCAGGTTTATGAAGCAAATCTTTCGCTGAAAAATATTAAAAGCTTAACTTTCCTAAACCATAAATCAATTTCAAACATAATGTCCCACACCTGATGGGTGGACTAGCCTAATTTTTCGGCAAGAACATCTCCCTATATAGTCAGTTCCACCTGGTGAACGTCTTGGATATATCACAACCATCTGCCATTCTAGCACACATTACAGCATATTGATGACATGCCTTGTACACTACTGCGTTTAGCAAACCTCAAAGGGAAGAGTAGATTAAATCCGTGGGAGGTTTGCTCGAATACATCCTGACATATTACAATAAGATACGTTGGGACTACTAGCTGAAAACATCCCAAGAACGGAAAAGGAATTTATGGAATAGTTACAACTAGGATAGCAAAAACAACACAGGCATTAGATGGAAATATACCACTACCCATTTCTGTTAGCCAGCCAGCTTCAGCAGAAATTCGCAGCAAACACCTAACATATCATTAGATGTAGTGCACACATGTCAAGATAAACTACTCAACAACAGCATGAGCATGTTTATGATGCCCAATGAATCAGCTTATAGAGCCTCCTTCAGTAACCAGAAACCAAAATGACAAGAAGCATCTGGAGAGGTAACATCCACTTCCACTGAATTAAGCAAATCCCAACAGGCTGCAGAAAAAGAATTGATGTCAATATACAGGATGTTGTGCATAGAATTCAAGCTGGGTGGAAAAGTGGATAAGTGTCTCTGGAGTTTTATGTGACTGCTGCATACCAATCAATCTGAAGGGAAAAGTCATGCCATGCTTTATGGGACACAATGTTGGGCAGTTAAGGGAACAACATGTTCATAGGATGAGTGCTGCTGAAATGAGGATGTTGAGACAGATGAGTGGCAAAACAAGGAAGAATAGAACTAGAAATTTATGCATTCAAGAGAACTTAGGAGTATCACCATAAGTTAAGTAGAGGCTTAGATGGTTTGGTCAGGTGCAATAGAGAACAATAGTGGAACTGGTTAGACGGACTAGGTCGGTTCAAGCTGAAGGCTCTAAAAGGGCAGGGGCAATCCCCAAAAAGACATGGGTAGAGATAATAAGAAAAGACTTGACCTATGGTTTGACTGAAGTTATGGCCTCGATAGAGTGGAATGGCAGAAAAGGATTCGTGTAGCGATGATGATGGTACGACAAGCTATCACTTAAAGAGGCACTTAAAGTAAGAGGAATTGCCCCCATCAGTACATACCTCCCAGGAACCCAAATTCATATGGGGGGACTGTAGCGAAGATGCTGCTCATAAAAGCCAATCAACTGCCATTGAACAACCAAATGAGAGAAACTAAATAATAACAACAACAACAACAACAACAACAATAAGCAGCTTCAAATTCGGTAGTGTTTTAAGTAGGCTAATCTGAGAGTGAGGCAGAAAGCAGCTCGCACCAGCAGTGGATTGTTGGCCTTCAGAAATTTGTTATCCACCACCACTTCCTTCCCATCAGACCTGTAAAACAAAATAATTCGATCAATATAAATAAATTCTAAGAAACAAAACAGAATTTTATAATCAGCATTCCTCTACAGCAAAAAATAAAAATAAAAAAAATAAAAAAATAAAAAATAAATAAAAAGAAAAAAGAAAAAAGAAAAGAAAAGAAAAGAAGAAGAAGAAGAAGTCTGGGTGCTCAGGAGCATATATAGAACCATTTGCTTCATGTGTAAAATTAAGGTGGAAACAGTAAATCATCTCTTTGTTTGCTGTGCAATGCCTCGATTAATTTGGCTATACTTACTACTGCTCTTTGGAATTGTATACACGTATATTTCTAGATTAGGCCTTCTCTCTCTGAACCATGGGCCATCTCTTACTTTCCTCTTGTTTCTCTTCTTCTTCTTCTTCTTCTCCTTCTCTGAACCATGGACCATCTCTTACTTTCCTCTTATTTCTCTTCTTCTTCTTCTTCCTCTTTTTCCTTTGTTGCAAGGGTATTTTATGTAATTTGGGACATTACCTAATATAAATAAAAAGGGAGCTGGACTTCCTTTTTCTCCCAAAGGCTTTTTTTCTCTCTGATACTGTATCAGAGTAAAAAAGCTCCTAGCGTTTTCTCATCTTCTCTGATACTGCTAGTTCATCACCAACACTTCAGACAGTTGATCCCATCACCTCCAAGATGAAGAGGTTGGTTGCACATTCTGAGAATCCTGGGTTGCAGATTACAACTCGTAAATTTTAAGTCCAGTAATTGTCTTCAATGGTCAAACCACGTTGAGATGTTTGTTGGGAGAAAGTAAAAGTTGCGATATATGGATGACACTATTTTGAAACCTCCTACGACAAATCATTCTTATGGAGAGTGAAAATCAAACAATTTGTTAGTTATGCCTTGCTTCCTGAATTCAATGAAACCAGAGATTGGTGATGGACTTTCTTGGTTGTCCACTGAAAGTGAGATTTGGTTGGCTGCTTCTGAATTATATATTGATCAGAATAATATGGTCTGAATTGACAATATTTATCAAGAAATTAGTCATTTGAGATAGAATGATCAATGTTTGATTATTGTGATAAGATCCGTGGGTATGTGATAGGAATTGCCTTTCTTAGATAATCTTTAATTTCTTTATTCTACGATTTAAAGGCATATTAAAAAAAAAAAAAAAATTTTAAAAAGGTGTTTAGAAGAAAATGATATTTGACAAGCCATGATTCTGAATTTAAGCATGTTTGATCCTAGATTCTTGATTTTACAACTTTAAATTCGCTTAATAGTGTACATGCCTCGCTTTTACGAGATAAGAAGTGCCGTACAGCTATGTGATTGACTATTGTTGAAAACCTGCCATAATGACAGGATTCAAGAATTTTGATAATAATAATGCTGGGCGATCGTCGGTGCAATCATTATGGTAGATATAGGCATATTATTGTTGGGTCCATGGTTGACCTCAAGGCTGAGTTGCTAATTTTGTAGCTGCATATGTTAAGGATTCTCAGGATATTGTTGGAGACATTGTACCATTGGAAAATTCACTTGTGATTCCATAAATTGGTTATGCGGTTCATCTGTGGAAAAGTGAGCATGATGCCTTACTATGAGATGCCACTCGAAATAAGGCCTCTTCATTTACATCTTTGGCTCTAGCAGGCAATACTTTCATAGCCTTTTACACTACCCCTATATCAAAATTTTGGATAATTGATTCAGAGGCTACTAATCATATGACAGGTACATTGACTTTTTTCTTTTTCTTTTTTATCTCCACTCCTAAGTCGTGTGAAATTAGCAGATAGTACCCCAACACATATGAGAGGAAAGGGTACTATTTTCGTCACCATCATTCTCCTCATCCTTCGTTTTATTAGTTCTTAATTTAACCATTGGTCAAATTACAAAGGATCTAAATTGTAGTGGGACATCTTTTCTTGATCATTATGTGTTTGTTAAGCAGCGTGTACAGGATATTATCATTGTGGGTGTGGATGTGGATTATATCATTTTTACAGGTTATGGTTCTAATACAATGTCTAAGTTAAAATTCTTTGTGAGCAAGGTTTTTGGCATCAAAGATTTAGTAATGCTGAAATACTTTCTAGGAATTGAAGTCTCTTATTTTAAGAAGGGCATCGTTTTGTCTCAACGAAAATATGCCATTGATTTATCGACTTCAATTGGTAATCTTAGTATCAACCATATTAATTCTCACTTAGAAATTAATAAGAAGCTTCGCCTAATGATGAGTCCTTTAATAATTTTGTTCTTTTGTACCTTTCTTAAGTGTAGAATCATGTTAAGAAAAAATGGCATTTGATTCCATTGTGAATATTGTTTTGGGTTTTTTAATCAAAATCCCCAAATCTCTCTCTCTCTCTCTCTCTCTCTCTCTCTCTCAAAAGAAAAATAAAAATGAGGATATATTTAATTGGGGAGGCCTTTTTCATGTTTTATGAGCAAAAGGGTACAAAGATATAAGAAATTTTTGAATAATTTTTTTAATTGATTTTTAAGTAATTTTTGGGCCCATTTATGTAATTTACAATTATCATATGATTATTGGGATTTTTACGATTTGGGTGTATGATCATACGATACGATATGAATCGTACAATTCATATTGTGAATCGTACGATTCTGATAACACTAGTTGTGGTTGTGGGCATTATCTCTACTCACTTTATTCCATCTACTACTCAACTTGCAGATATCTTTACAAAGGTTCTTAATGCTGAAGTTGGAAAACATGTTCTTGGCAAGCCAGGCAAGATTGATATCTATGCCTCGACTTTAGAGGAAGTGTAGACATGACATCTCTAGAGCGTGAGCGCCCCCCCCCCCTCTCTCTCTCTCTCTCTCTCTCACAACCATAGCACATCTCTTATTTTCCTCTAATTTTTCTCATTATTTTTCTTTCTTTTGTTTTTCCTCTTTTGCCTTTGGTTCTAAGGATATTTTATGTAATTTGGGAACGTAAGTCACGTCTTAATATAAACAAGAAAGGGGTTGGACTTCCAACTCTTATTAGAGCTTTTTTGTCTCTCCCAAAGGCTCTATCTCTAATAGGGATCACATGGTCCTTCAAAAAGACCATAAGCAAGGTATTCCAAGATTAAGTTACTTTCAAGAGGAGAGGTAGAATCTTAGAGCACCTAACCATTGCACCCATAAATTGAAGGATTCACAAAGAGAAAATTGTTAAAACAATCACGAGCAATATGCTTAGGCGGACCCTCATTCTTAGGGGGTGTTTAGTGCAAGGGATTAGTTGGTATTATGTGGGATGGAATTGCTTTTTTCCAATAAATGCACTTGTCGGTGGATTATCTCTTAATGCCATGGGAGTGAGCCTATTCACTTTGGTGTTTGGGTCATCTAGGAGGTATGGCTTAAATACATGTTTTGATTCCATATAGTGTTTGGTTGTACATGGAAAACAACTTACAATCTTGAAAACCGCGTTTAAAAACCATATTGGGAAGCAAGGTGGGGCCCACCTTGATGTTTGTGAGGAATCCACCCCGTCCATCCATTTTGCAAGATCATTTTAGGGCATTCTACCAAAAGTCAGGTGGATCCAAAACTCAAGTGGGCCATACGAGAGGAATTCCTACTGTTGAAACATTCCCGAGCTCCAACTTGAAGTTTATATCTCATCCCAACCGTTTATAATTTCATTCTTGCCGCAATAAACGGACAACACAGAAAACCTTAGCGTGATACAAAACTTTTGTGGCCATATGAATGTTTCAATGGTGGTCACTCAATCCCCACTATTATCTCTCCTGTGGTCCACTTGAGTTTTGAATCTACCTCATCTTCCCTAAACTCATCACGTAAAACAAATGGACGAGGTGGATTCCTCGCAAACTCAAGGTGGGCCCCACCTCCCTTCCCAGCATAAGAACTTCCTACGTAAAAGTTTTAGGAGGAAATCCGAAGGATTTTGAAAATCCTGCTTACAGCGGAAAGGATTGCGGAAAGCCCTCCCTACTCCATCCGAATGAGCACAGGACCCGATGTTGGAAGCCTATGATAAACCAAACAAGGGATGGTTTTTCTTACAAGGGATTTGTAGTTCCATCCCACTTAATACCAACTAATCCCTTGCGCCAAATAGGCCCTAAGGACTCTATTATTGTAATTAAATGGGTTTCAAACTTTCAGTCAAACAATCTGAGAAGGTGTGAGCCAGTCAGCTCTTTGTATTGGGAAACTCTTTCTTAAGGGCTCTTATGCCTTCTGAATATCAATATGCACATGCAAGCTACGAATGTGTGCGCCAATCGATTCTTTGTAATTGCCCCTTTGCTCCTCAATATCAACACCAAGGTATTCCGTAATGGCCACCACCGTTACCAATACAGGTATCGGTCGTAACGACTGATAGGAGGGTGTAGCAATCGTAGCAAACCCCGAAATGATTCAAAATAATAATAATAATAATAATAATAATAATAATAATCTAGAAAATCCATAATAATGTAAATATTTCAAATTTGTATTCATTTTTTGTTTTGAGCATGTTTATGGTAGTGTAACGGTCCACTCTTTGGTGAGAATGTCATATTGGGTTGTCTGGTGAATTTATGAACATGGTTATGTGCATTTAATGTTTACACATCATAATCAAACATTACAATTAGAAATTGGGGGGGGTGGTTTAGAGTTTTTATTTTATTTCATTTTATTTAAAATGGCCCTTGGAGTTTCTGGTTGCCCAAATCGGTTCAATTTACTATTTTGATCCTAAAAATTATAGCACAAGGTTGCCAAAATCTATTGTAAAATGTAGGAAAGTTTTTGGAATGAGGAAAGTGAAAATTTGGTTTGGGGGGGGGGGGGGGGGGGGGAATAGATTTACATAGAAAAAAAAAAAAAAAAAGTGGTCGTTTTTTACCATTACGGGGGTAGCGATCGTTATGCCCCGTTATGGCCCTTGTAATGGCTAATATGGTCTGAAAAAAGCAACTGCCTCGTTTCACCACATGCACACACCCACCACCAACACGCACACAAAGCAACATATGCGAACTAATGCAGGACACATGATTTAATGCTAGCATGCAACGTGGAGATTATGAAAGAGTCCATAAAGTGATTCAATTAACAAAAGATGATAATCCACTAACTAATTAAGAGTAAACAATAGGAAATAAAATAGGATTTAACATAAATCGCATGCCCACATGCTAAGAAATCACATAAATCAATTAAAACTAGGCCCAATGGAACTTTCAATTTAGCATAATAGGCACGTTCCCTACTCAAGGGACAAATTTATAGGTTTTATAATTAGGGTTGGGAAGGGGGGAATGTGAAATTTGGAAAATTAGAATTCATGGGAATTAAGGATTTTATAATTATTTATAAAATGAGGAAAATAGGAAATTGGGGATCTAGGATTTAGGGTAGGGTTATGGATGGGGAACCAAGGGGTTTTGATGGAGGCATAATGCAGGGGCATTTTCACACCGGGCTCGAGTGGGGTCGCTTGTTGGATGCAGGGGCACACTCCGGGTGGGTGCGGCCCACGGAGGTCTCGTGTTCGAGACTCCTCACCGGGAGTGATTAATGCGCATTTTACACCAGACTCGAGTGGGGTAGCCCGTGGGATGCGGGGGCACACTCGGGGTGGCCGGCCCATGTGATTTGGGGCCCACGAAGGGGGTTCGACCGAGGTCCTAACCCATGCGATGTGGGGCCTGGGCTATGAGATAAAGGGATTAATTTGCCATGCTCTAATAGTTCGAGCTTTTAGAGCAAGTGGTTAATTGTCCTGCATCAAATTAGTATCAGAGCAGGAGGTCTCGTGTTCGAGACTCCTCACTGGGGGTGATTAATGCAGAGGCATTTTCACACCGGGCTCAAGTGGGGTCGCTTGTTGGATGCAGGGGCACACTCGGGGTGGATGCGGCCCACGGAGGTCTCGTGTTCGAGATTCCTCACCGGAGGTGATTAATGTGCACTTCACACCAGGCTCGAGTGGTGTAGCCCGTGGGATGCGGGGACACACTCGGGGTGGCCGGCCCATGTGATTTGGGGCCCACGAAGGGGGTTCAGCCAAGGTCCTAACCCATGCGTGTGGGGCCTGGGCTATGAGATAAAGAGATTAATTTGCCATACTCTAACAGTTTGAGCTTTTAGAGCAAGTGGTTAATTGTCCTGCATCAAAGCAGCAAGGGGAAATCAAAGGATTGAGCAGTTGTCCATACATTCAGGCTAGGGGCTCGCATGTGTGGGTCATTGGCTAGGGTTTTTGGATCCTCAATGATTGATTTTAGTTGGAGTTGAAGTTAGATGATGAGAAGTTGAAGAAAAAGATTACTTGGATGGTCTTGGATAGGAAGGGAAGAATAAAGATGAAGTTTTTTGAAAAATACCTCTTTTGAATAGAAAGGAAAAAAAAAAAAAGGAAGATAATAGATGGAAGCCCTATACCTCCGTTGAATGGGGAATGGAATCACACCACACCCAAGCTCCAAATCACATGGAGTATTCTTAAAATCACATGAAAAAGAGAAAACACAGCTTTTTTTTCAAAATAATGACATTAAGGCTTCACATACCCATCTTTCTCTTTTAAGTCTCAAAAAAAAACCTTCTACAAAAAGACGCTCTCAGATAAGATTCTCAACATAAGACCCTTAATAAATTAGAAGTTGTTCCTAACTCCCTAATCTCAACAAAAATACAAGGTATACCAAAAATAACAAAGCATGTAAACAATCTAAATAACTAAACTATTTCGTGGCCCATGGTAGTCCACGATCAATATGTCCAATGATGATACAATGGTCCGATCATCGTGTCCACCCAATCCAACAGTCCGATGTGTCCATCAAACTTTTATATGCAACTCACGTGTATCTTCCCAGTGTAAGGTCTTCAAAGATGCATGGACACGCATGTGGGGTCTTGAACGTGGCTAGAAATGTGAATTGGGCCGAGTGGGCCCCATGTAATGGTCGTCTAGCCATAAAGAGATTGGCTCAACCCTCCTCTGGTATGGTACTCGGATGTCCTCAATTGAGGAGATTTTGCCTCTCGCAAAATAAAGCTACAGTGATGCTCAAGGAGATCCAGGTCTCATTGTTGAAGCTTTGCATCTGTGATCCACATACTCTCCGACTTTAGTCTGCCCTTCCACTTGACAAGGTACTCCTGGTAACCTCCATGTCGTATGGAAAGCACTTCTTCATCTAAGATATCCTCTATCTCCCCTCTTCTCGCAAGTATGGATGGTATAGATGGTTAAGGTTGAGAAGACGGGTTAGGTAATGGCCATGGGTTTTGGGACGGGTCAGGGGCATCATCATCAAAGTTCATGTGAGGGTTAGGCGAAGGTCTATGAAACGGTACAAGATCTTCCACATTAAATGTGGAACTGATACCCATGTTAGGTAGAAGATTCATCAAGTAAGCATTTGAACCCAATCTTTTCATGATTTTATATGGTCCAGAGCTACGGGCTTGTAATTTTTTCATGATTCCCTGTGGAAACCTTTTTGGATGTATTCTAATCATGACTTCTGATAAGGGTCGAATATTTCATATCAGGCCCTAATTATTGCATGATTTTACGTACATGATAACGCTTAATGGAATATTTTAATCGTGTTTTTTGTTGAAGGGTGTAATCAGGAGCGTTGACTAAAAAAAAGTACTAAAAGCGTGGATTTGATGCTCCGAAGCCACCAAAGCAAGGGACAGACCCCAGGGGACCAAGATCAACAGATTTACATGCCAGGGATCCAAGAAAATTAAGCCGCTCACATTAAAAAGGCCCGAAAATAGTCCAGATTGCAAGATCACGTAGTACCCGCCATCCGATTGACACGAAACCTCATACATGGTCTGGGGAATATAAATTAACCGTACATGTAAAATTTCATCCATTGAATATCTCGGAAAGTGGCCCAACGGCCAGATCAGCCCTTTAATTCATTAATTGGGGCCCACCTATAATCTGGCTATACTTCAAAATTGACCTAGACAGTTTAAATAAGATGAGAAACAGGATGGATGGATTGGATTTCTCGACAGCATCACAGTGGACCCCATATGTACATCGTGTACATAGTGTACACACGCTCGACGAGCATCGGACCAACTAAGGCGGGTCAGCAGGCGCTGACCCGTTTCTTCCTCTCAAGACGGCAGTTGCCGTTTCTGGCGCAGCGAACGGACGGACGTTGTCCGTCTTACGGAAGCTTGTGGGCCCCACTCATGACCCGTAAGGTAGATCCAAGCCGTTCATCTTGTATAGGGGGAAAAACCCTTCAAAAAGATGCTGAATGTTTATTTCCATACAAACACATGTGTGAGATACAGAGGCCACAAGTGGACCGTCCTGTGACGTTCAAAATTGATTTTATTGTGATTTCTTCTATGGGTCGCGTCAATGGACGTTCAAAACCATCTATCTTTGAACGAAATTCCGTCCTGAATCCAATGTACGGGGTGGATTTTCCCAAAAACACTTCTGTGGGGCTCACCGATCATCACAGCGTTGTACGTGCGTAGGCTTACGCACGTCCTTGAAAAACGGACTTTCGGGCGGTTGTGGCCCACCATCTTTCATCAGATGGAAGATCTGATCCGCCCATCGTATAGGCCAGCCAAAAACGTCCCAGGAGACGGTATTTCTTTGGAAACCGAGCGAGGAAAGAAGAGTTGTTTTGCGTCTGAACTTGGCTGTGAAAAGGAGTACGCGGCTGTTGCTGCGAGAGCCTCTCCACCGACTCCAGCCTTTCCACCGCCCTTCCAGCACTTATAAGAGGAGTCTTGGACGTGGTAAGGAGGTAGATCAAGAGCTTGGGGAGAGCCAGGGAGGCAGAAGATTGTGAATGTGAGCGAGAGCAGCAGCAAAAGAGAGCAGATCCAGAGCTTGGAGGAGAGCTTGGAAAAAGAGAAGAAAGAAGGGAGAGAATGAAGTTTTTCTTTTATAAATCTTATTTTTCTGTCTTCCTAATTGATTCCATGAGTTGCTAATCTTTTAGCTAGGGCTGAGATGAAGCCCCTAATTTGAATAACTCTTGTTAAGTGTTGATTTTATCTAAATTTGATTGGGTTGTTTCTTTCTCTAGTGTGCTTAACCGAAATCTCTGTACTTCTCCATTCTATGAGCTTAACCAAAGTCTAGATGTGGATGTTGCTTGAAATACTATACTAGGTGCTTGTGTCTGACCATGAACAGGTTTCCTATAGAGGAAGAAACAGAAATCTACATCTCTTCATGCCTGACCATGGATGGAAAGATGTGTTCCATATGCTTTAAGGGATTATACATTCTATGTGCCTGACCAAGGACATAGTTTGTGATTTATTTAATTTATATCAATCTGAATAGGTTGAATCAACAGGTAAAACAAGGGTTAGGATAATTAGGGGTGGATTCGAAAGTCCTAGTCTTCTCCTTAATTGAATTTTCCTCATTATTCTCAACTATTTTCCGTATATTTGTGTTAGTAGTTTGCTCAATTATTTGTTGGATTAGTTAAGAAGAATCGTAGATTTAAATTGTGACAACCAGTCCTCGTGGGAACGATCTCGTAATACGTACCATATTTGCATCTGATTCGTATACTTGCGAGTTTAAAATCATTTAAATCAGATTGGTTTAAAAATAAAACATCAACTTCATCACCCACAACAAACGCTTTAAACCTATGGTGTGAGTCAACAATCATTTTGTGTGTTTCACTACTTATATTGATTCTTTTTCTAATCTCCACATGCAAGTCATGCATATGTCGTGTAGATGCATGTGTAGACTCTGAAGGCCTATGGAACAATGACATGGGTATGCAATTTATAGGGGTCCTTGGCTCATCTACTTGTCTTTGTAGATCCACTTCCTCACTGGGACTCATTTGATCATGACGAAGGTTTAGTAGAGTCAATGCATGAATGTCCCACACGAGTGTAAGCTCATCCAATATATCCTCTGAAATAACAACACTAGACTCCTCCAATACCGGATTCACCTCAGGTGGTAAATCTACACTACCCTCGAGTGTAACCTCAAGTGGCATCTCCATAATAACCTTTGGTGTGACCTTATTTGCTACATGAGCATACACTATCAAATCAGTTTTAATCTCTCTTTCAAACCCTTTGGTATTAACTATAGGAAGAGACTCATGCTAGAGTTTCGTCACATCTTCAGGACCACGTTTCTTGACGTGCTCCTTTTCTAGGGTGCTTTTGGGCAGGAGAGGCTTCAAGACAATCCTTTTACCTTTCTACAGAAATGAACACATATTCGAATGACCAAATAATGATGTCTCTGTCATACAACCAAGGCTTGCCCAAAATGATATGGCGTATATCCATAGACAACATCACACCACAATGTGTCCGTATAAGAACCAAACTAGATGGGAATGGGGCAACGCTGAGAAACCAGAATCAAAGACGCATCAACCCATGATACTCGAAGGGGCTGGGGGTAAGGAACAACTAGCATACCTATGCGGCCCACAGTGCTAACAAAGACCACATTGATGCAACTGCCACTATCAATGATCACCTTGCAGTTTTTGCCACCACGCTTGGCATAAGTATGGAAAATTAAATTATTACGCCAATAATCGCTTTCTACAATCTGACTTAAGGCGTGGCTAACAATTGCAAGTGGCAAAGTCTCAACTCCTTCAATTTGATCCCCAACTTGTGATTGGACATCTTCCCCAGTAATGGGATTCACCTAAAGGGAAGGCTTCAAGCTGATTGACACGCGTATTGGTCACGGTCAATTGAGTTGCGATGGTCATATTGTGCACTTCAATAGCCATCATACAGTTGTTGATAATGTTAAGGGCCTCGGCAATTTGTTCTACATTCATAGTGGGATATAAGCCAAAACCACGTCCAAAACGAGTGGGCATAGACAAGATAACTCCTAGGTGAAAACCTAGATCCTAAGATAATGTTATGACAAAGACAAAACCAACCTAGAGATCAAATTGGACATACTAGAAGCACTAATCTGAAAATTCAACAAGTTGTTAACCTGAAATACTACCCTGAAAATTCAGCGGAATGACAATCTGAGAATACCAAGCAAAAAATTCGGCAATGGGATACTCCCAACTATGACAAAATAATAATAATAATAATAATATCAGCAATATGATCCTACATGCAATGTATGCTCTACTAACCCTAAATGTGACTCTAACCTAGATGCAACACAAAAATCCTATACTAAACCTATAGTCTCTAATACCAAATTTGATGTAGGACACATGATTTAATACTAGCATGCAACATAGGGATTACGAAAGAGTCCATAAAGTAATTCAATTAACAAAATATGCTAACACACTAAGTAATTAAGAGTAAACAATACAAAATAAATCTGATTTAACCTAAATCAGATACCCGCATGCTAAGAAATCACATAAATCAATTAAAACTAGGCCTGATGGAAGGATAGAACTTCTAATTTAGCATAAGCACGTTCCACACTCAAGGGACAAATTTGTAGGTTTTATAATTAGGGTTAGGAAGGGAAAAATCTAAAATTTGGAAATTTGGGGTTCATAAGAATTGGGGATTTTGAAATTAAGATTTTTTAAAATTACAAAAAATAAGAAATTGGGGATCTAGAGTTTGGGGTAGGGTTATGGATGGGGAATCAAGGGGTTTTCATAGGAGGAAGCAAAAGGAAATCAAAGGATTGAACAGTTGTCCATATGGTCAACCTAGGGCTCACATGTGTGGGTCTTTGGTTAGGGTTTTTGGGTCCCCAATGGTTGATTTTGGTTGGGGTCAAAGTTAGATGACGAAAAGTTGAAAAAAAAATAATTTTGATTTGCATAGTCTTGGATAGGAATGGAAGAAGAGAGATGAAGTTTTTAGGAAAATATCTCTTTTGGATAGAAATGAAGAGACAAGGACGTTGATAGCTGGAAGTCTCGTACCTCCGTTGAATGGGGAATAGAATCACACCACATTCAAGCTCCAAATCACATAGAATATTCTTCAAATCACATGAAGAAAAGAAAACACAATGTTTTCTTTTTTTAAAATAATGGCATTAGGGCTTCACACACCCATCGTTTTCTTTTATAGTCTCAGAAAAGACCTTTTACAAAAAGTCGCTCTTAGATAAGATTCTCAACATAAAGACACTTAATAAATTAAAAGTTGTTCCTAACTCCCTAATCTCAACACAAATATAAGGTATACTAAAAATAACGAAGCATATAAACAATCTAAACAACTAAACTATTCCGTGGCCCATGGAGATCCATGATCAAAATGTCCAATGATTATCCAACAGTTCGATCATCATATCCACCCAATTCAACAATCCGATGTGTTCATCAAGCTCCTATATATAGCCTACGTGCAACTTCCTAGTGTGAGGTCTTCAAAGATGCATGAACATGCATGTGAGATCTTCAACGTGGCTATGAATGTGAATTGAGTCAAGTAGGCCCCATGTAATGGTCGTCTAACCATAAGGAGACTAGCTCAGCCCTTCTCTAGTATGGTGCTCAGATGTCCTCATCATGAACTACCACACGCGCACACACACACACACAAAAGCAACCCATGCAAACTAACATAAGCAACCCATGTGAACTATTGTGCCTTTAAATAATTAGTTCGCTATTGTTGTCAATTATAATATCACAGGTGCGTGTGAAGAATTACAACTATAAGAATACATGCATACGGTGCAATAAGCTCCAAACATGCCACATGATCATCTCAAACAACTAGGTATGAGTGAAGTGCCTTCCTAATTATTGGATATCAAACTGTTTCAAAGTTGAGAACGGACACATCCCATCTAAAGATACACAACCTTAATGTGAAATTGCTTAATATTGATTCTGTAAGAGTAAACAGACTCGTAGCATGTGTGAGAGTGCACTTTTTTTCATGCCCTATAATGCACCATATGTTGGTGTATATCTTTTAAGATTTGGTAGTATCTTGGATTGGGTTTATCAGTTGTTACAAATGGTCTGTAAATAAGAGCCAATAGAGGGAGAAATTGATGAAGAAACAATTCTCTTCTCCTCTCTTTTTCTTCCTCTCCACGTCTTCCACAATGTCATTTCTTTAGTTTAACAGATTCTTAGACAGATATCCTTGCAGCATCCATTACCGATAAATGGCAGGAAAATGCATGCAATTCTGTATTTATGGAAAGAACAGCCACCTAAGCTGCAAAGGTGGGGATCCAATCCAAGTCCAAGATCATAAATCATCTTTCCTTTTCTTTTTCTGGGTAAAAATGTGAGGATATAAATTGTGACAGAAGGGTTCCACAAATATCTGGACAAGGGGAAGAGTCCATGTTTGAGCAATTTTGCAAAGTTGGTGCTTCAAATTTGCTTCATGGCATTTACTAGAAGTCTCAAGAAATGTGCCCAAATAGCAATATCTTCATAAAATTGAGGTATAACATTTTTACCAAGGAGTAAGAAAAGTTTATTAAATAAGATAAGGGCCCGTTTGGCCGGTCGGATTGGAAGGGATTGGATGGTATTGCAAGGGATTGGAAGTCAAATCCCGGGATTGGCCTGGCGTGCCAAACAAAGTCGGTGATCTGATCCCAATCCCATGTATCTCAAGACAATCCGCTGACAACACCATCATTACATTTAAATCCCATCAAATCCACCCTCATCCTTCAAATTTGCCTGGGACGTGTTTGGTGTGAGGGATTAGAAGGGATGAGAAGGTTTAATACCGGGATTGGCCGGGCGCGCCAAACAGACTGGATATAGCAATCCAGGGATATATCAATCCCATGGATCTCTAGACAATCCACTGACAACACCATCATTACCTAGAAATCCATGCCATCCACCCTACTACCATTCAATCCCTTCCAATCCACCCGGCCAAACGGGCCCTAAAACTGCACGAATGGAGAAGGGATACAAGAAAAAGGTCCATCCAGGATCAGAGAAACACTTAACACAGAAGGGACTTTCCTACAATCAGAGAGTCCCTTCTCACTTCACTTCTGCCTAAGCTATTTGCATCCCCATTTGCATGTCTAGATTATAACTAAATGTAGCCAAAAGTCATGTAAACAAAGTTCTAACGAATTAGATAAAAGTCACAAATTACAAAATGCACTCTTATGAATAAGTGCTGAAATCTCCATCTTTAAGAGAGGTATTGATTTGGTGGGAACAGTACATTCATAGAGTCAATGTTTTAAATATCGACAATATCGGCCGATATATCGTGTATCCCACTTGCGTGATACGAAATGCATAGGTAGTGCCGATATATCCCACAGGTTCGATCCGATGAGCACTTTCAATTTTCGATCCCCTTTTTTTCTTGAAATTATGTTAAATCAATGTCAAATGGTTATAAATCCATTGGTTCTTCATGTTTTGCTTGAAAAATCATGGAATTAGAGCTTTGATTTCAATATCCATTGGTTCTTCATTCTCCCTATTTTTTTCAGAATTTTCCTTCAACCAGCTGTCAATTGAGACTAATTTCGAAGTATTTAGGAGTATTTCATGAAATGATCATCACATCCAGTCTAATTTCAAAATTTGAGTATAGGTGGTCCGATTTGGGGACAATTCAAATTTGGCCCAATTTCTCCCAAATTGATTGCAATGTTGCATTCCAAACATGAAATCAGGCATGTATGAGGGTTGATCTATTGATTTGTTAAGTCATTGTCAATTTTCAAAAAAAATAAAAATACATATTTAAAATTTTAAAATATATTTATTTTTTTTCGAAATTTCCCTTCAACCAGCTATCAATTGAGACTAATTTCAAAGTATTTAGAAGTGTTTGATGAAAAGATCATCACATACATTCTAAATGATATGCATTCAATTTGAATATAGCTGCATTAGTTCAGTCAAACAACGCAAAGCTTAGGACCCTATACAAATGAAACATATTACGTGCACTTCTTTTTGAGATGTTATGATTTAAAGTATGTTAAGGTCTTTTTTTAACAATCCCTGAAGTTTCATTGAAAAATTCAATCATTTTCCCAATGTTTGGCCATGTTTCACAAAATTTACAATAAATTACCCGATACAAACTATATATCCCGTGCGATAACCGATACGTATTTGTATCCCAAGGATACGATACGTAACGCGATACCGATATTTCGAGCACTGCCTAGAGTCACACACCATAAACCATTAATTCACACCTCTAGTAAGAGAGAGTATGAAGGACAATTGTCTATAGGGATTCTCTCTATCACCATTGAACGCATCTCTCTGACATACCACAAAAGAGGAATCAGACATTTGTATGCTTTTCACACATGGTAAGAAGCAATGTTGTTAAAGAAAATGGATGTCGAAGAAAATATGTCCGTGACTAGTTGGAAGAGACAAGTATGTTGGGTGCTAGACTGGTTGATACACCAATGGACCTTTACCTTAAGCTTGAACTTGAAGAAGGAGAAGTGTCAGAAGACTGGCATGTACAGGAGACTAGTTGGCAAGCTCATTTATTTGACCTTCACCAGGCCTCATATTGCATTCCTCGTCAATGTGGTGAGCCAGTTCATTCAAAATCTGGGGACATCACATCTTGCAGCAGTTACAAGAATCCTCGGGTATTTGAAATGTTCATTTGGGAAGGGTATTTTATATAAAGCATGGCCATCTCCAAGTAATTGGTTATTCATATGCAGATTGTGCAAGGTTGAGATGTGATAGAAGGTCAACTATGAGTTACTACACCTTCCTAGGTGGTAATGTGGTTATTTGGAAAAGTAAGAAACAGAATGCAGTTGCCAGATCAAGTGTTGAAGTTGAATACAAGACAATGGCGCATACAACTTGTGAACTTATATGGTTAAAGTTTATTCTTGAAGAATTGGGATTCGGACTTCATGTTTCAATGTCTTTACACTGCAATAATCAAGTTGCGATACATATTTCCAATAATCCGATGTTTCATATGAGAACGAAACATATAAAGGTTGGTTGTCATTTCATTCAGGATAAGATATCTCAATGAAAGATCCACACACCTTATATTTCTTCTCACAATCAAGTTGCAAATTTATTCACCAAGGCTCTTAGAAAAATCTCAGTTCAAAAAACTAATCTCCAAGCTGGACATGCAAGTTATCTATGCTCCAACTTGAGGGGGAGTGTTAACAGTAGTGGCTATGAGCCTATGGCTCACTTACTTATCTTGGGATGTGTCAGGAAATAGTTTTTGCGTAAGGGATATTTTCAGCTTTTTTGCTTTTATTTACTTAAGGCCACTTTTGTAATTTCATCTATTTTATAAAATAATATAAGAGGAAAATGGGAATGTGAGCCCTAGCTTAATTCCCTTTTCTCAAGCTGCTTCTCTCCTTTTTCTCTTCTTTTAATCTTTTATTCTACTTTTCTCTTTTCTATACCAACGTACACAAAGAAATCAAGATATTTTTATTCACCACATGGAATCAAATGCCGTATTTTTCTAACAAGATTATATACTTCAAAAAGGTACAAAAGAATCAAATTATTAAAGGACTGTTGTATGTTTTTTAAGTTAATTTTTCTGAAAGACCAAAAAAGAAAACTGAGAAAAAAGACAAGAAACCTTTACTATCATGATATGTGTATACCATATGCATGTTCCCAATTGAAAATATCAAGATATGTATTACTTTTTGGGTACGTGTTGGTGGGAAATGAATGATTGATGAGTTTTTTTTCGGATTTACTTTTATTTTTTCTGATGTTTTGACTTCTTCTTCTTCTTCTTCTTCTTCTTCCCTTTTTTTTTTTTTTTAACAGTTAGAAAAAATCTTACGATTTACAATTCAATACAATTCAACCTCTATTATGATTTGCAAAACGATAACAATTTTGACAACATTGTCTGCAACATAAATAAATTCTTCCATCCATCTTCCACATCATTCAAAGCAATATGAAGGTTCAACGGTACACCAGGAATAGATTTACATTTATGTTTTTTTATGTTGTATCATTTATTTATTTTTCTTAAATAAATTTGCATTAATCATAAAAAAAACAGCGAACCAGGAATGTCCTCATATCAAGTGAAAACATGGAAGGAAAAATAGCACGAAATCAAGCAATCCAGCATAGACCTCAACAAAATAAAGCCCAAGGCACAAACCATGCCGCACAGTGTATCGCCAGTGACATCTGGGCTGCGACACAACCCCAAATATAGCCTATCAATGACATGCATTTCACAACTAGTAACAACCATCGCCTAAAATAGAGGGAACATGCAAACTTGATCTGTATCCATCCAACTAACTCTGGAACCTATAGAGGGAAACGGGTTGACCAGTGAAGGGTCGCAACCCTCCCACATAAAAACTCTGCCACAATATGCTCCCCAAGCTCACGACATCCAAAGTTATCCTCAACACGATCTGCAATAGCACCCCAACTTCTAGTTTTCTTGTTCATTGTAAAAAAGTCTAATGTCTAGGAGAGTCCAAGGTACAAGCCAACTCTTGATCCAACTAACTGATTGGTTGGGGTGAATTATGCATCCACTCAAACATCGGAGAACCCACCAAACAAAAAAGGTAGTAAGCTTGTGTTTTACATTAATAAAATCAAGTGCACTTTAGATTTCCAAACTGGAACATACCCAACTATATTATTCAAGTGAATCTAGTCCTCCATAGTTTGCTACAGCAAGGTTTGATGAAGAGAAGAAGTTGATGCATAACTAGATTCAAAGACACAACAAGAGGAGACTTTCCCTGGCTTGAAACCTAGACAAAAGCCTCAAGGTTTTTGGGATTTTAGTTCCAATGCATATTGGAGAAGACACGTTCCTTAAACATGATGTTTCATGGTCATGCCATATTCAGTCTGACTAATATCTTGTTTAGCAGAAAGTTGAGGTTGTGCAGTTTACCCTTCAATGATCTTCATATAATGGTGTTAGAGAAGGTGGCATTAGATGTGTATAGGCACCTATCAGCTACTATGTTCAATGTACCCTTTCCCTACCACTCTAGCCAATGCAATTTACACCATCCACTATCAAGGTAAAAGTTAAAACATTGAAAAGATGCCAAAACAAAAATACATACCAAGTTGTCTAGCACTGAATTGCTACCATTAGTTGGCAGTGGCAGTTGGCTACATTCTTAGACAAATACCAACTAAAGAAATGAGCAATTTGCACAGAAATTTCAAGCCCAGCGAAGCTTACTAATGCAAGAATGGGAACCCATATCTTTTTTTCATTCATTCTTTTTTTTTTTTTTTTTCGGTGGGGGAGGGGGGGGGATGTTAAACCTATTTTTCAGAATATATGTTATTCAAACAATGAAAAATACTAGAAGCTGGAGAAGATCATTTGCACCTCAAAGCCGTGAATGTTACTGACACATCTTGTACATTGTTGGATACGGAAGCAGAGTAACCAATAGGCTTGATGAGCTTGGTAATAAAAGGTGGATTTGTGCAATCATCAAGCTTGTTTCTATCGCCTGCTTCATCCCCCACTGATTCAACATCTTCGATCCCCAATAAGTCACACTTATCACGAGAGTCAATTGCACTCCTTGCAGCTGCATTCTGAGCCTCCTCGGGATCACCTGCAGCCAGATCCTGTTTAAACCTCCTCACAGAACCAGATTTCCTCTTCTTGGCTCCAGTGAAACGACTGCTTTGAGCAAGTTGCATGCATTCAATCTTTGAATGCCCATCTGTAGAAACATCTTCTTCTGAAGGCCTGCTATCAGGGAAAAGGATTGAAATGTTCCCAGAGTTCTCCTCAGTACAGCCTGTTCGCTGGAGTTCACCTCGATTAGCATTGTCTTGATTTTCTGTTTTCCTTTCCCCGTGTTGCAGGCCACCGGCAGATCCATTCTCTGTTGGCTGCTCAGGTTGTTCCGCCTTACTACCACTATTTCCATGCTCCTCCACACCATCCCCTTCACCTTCGGTTTTATCATCTGCAGTATTATCTGGCCCAATTCCATTTGCAGGATTGGGTCTTTCTAGAGTGGGTGGGAGCAGAGAATCCCCATCAAGCTTGCCACTGGTGCGTTTCTTCTTGGGTTGAATATGAGGACCCCCATACTTGCGCTTACGCTTCCGAGAGGATTTGGAGGCTCGTAAGCTTGAAACCAGAAAGAAAAAGGCAGAATAGGAAGCTGGTTCATCCATCTAAACAGTGAAAGAAAATGTGCAAAGAAGGTAAGCAGATAGAGAGAGAGGGAGGGAGAGAGAGGGTGAGGGAGGAAACCTTTCTTCAAAGGCTTCAATAATATCAGCGCAGGATTGGAGATTCTGGACAGGTTCCCAGGTGTTTGCAGTCTCTGGCCAGCCACGCCTGTAACAAAAAGAAAGCAGCAGAATAAGAGGGCAATGTCACTTGGGAGTGGAAACAGATGAGGGGCATTTGGAAGAAGAGTTCAGTTCCTCACCATTTAATAAGATACTGGAGTCGACCCTTTTACCCGACAAAGAAAAGAAAAATAATAATTATTAGAGACAGAGCATTAGGCAGTAGCAACGCTGTAGAGAAGACAACCACAGAAAGAAAGAATGAAAGAAAGGTAGTGGTTCTTTTCAGATACCTTGCGAACCCTCTTTTTCCTCACATCTTCAATCTCGTAAAACCCATCGTCGAGCTTTGGCCGATCCTCCGATTCTTTGTCCTCTCCTTCTCCTCCTTCCTCTTCATCCTCTTCTTCTTCCTCCTCCTCATCTTCCTCGGCCACCCCATTATCGTCCTCTTGCTTTGGAGAGGGAGGTGTCGGCGTCGGCGCCGCTTCCGTCTTTGTCCTCCCGCCCTTCATCTCTACTCTATCTTCAATTTCTTTTTCTTTTTGCTGCTGCAGATGCATTCGAAAAAATCCAGAGGGAACCGTGCCCTAATTTATAGCAAGTATGACTTTTCAGGAATACGGTTTGCAGCTTGCGCGCGCGCCTCGCCGCCATTGTCCTCAGACGCTGGACCAACTTCAAACTACAAATAAGAATGTGCCACGTGGACCCACGGTGAGAAAGGCTGCGGATTGCCTGGACGCGGTTTGGGCACCAGCCAGCTAGGTGGTATCAAAGCTATCTCGACTCTAAAATGATGCATCTGTTTTATCCATGCCGTTCATCCATTTTATCAGCTCACTTTATGCCATAATTCTAAAATTAAAGTAAATCCAAGTCTCAGGTGGACCACGCCGTGTTAACTGAATGTCCACCATTAAAATCTTACTAAAGGTCCACTGTAGTGCTTATTTGTCATCCACCCTTTAGATAAGGCCACGCAAGCCTTAATGAAGAGAAAACACAAATGCCAACTTGATCTGAAACTTACATGGCGTTTTCAATGGCAAAGGCTCACTCACGTTATTCTCTACCATGAGGTCTACTTGAGATTTGAATTTGCCTCCCCTAAGATGCCAAGATGAATGGGATAGAACGGATGTATCATGTTCACACCAGCCAACATTTGGCACCACCTAGCTGGCTGGTAATCGGGGGTGCTGCAGCAAGTTCTTGCTGTCGACCCTAACTTCAAGCTCTTAATCTCATAACCTAGGTGACCCACCGTGATGTCTGTAAGAAATCTGTTCCACATGTTCATGCTAGAACCAGTATAGAACCAGTATAGATTGCCAATTGATGCTACAGTGGCTACTTATTAGTATTGTGTAAACACATCATCTTGCTGTTCATCCCTTTCCTTTTCATGTCATTTTAAGACATGAAAACAATGATATTTGGATGCTCATTAGTAAAAACTTCCTACACAAAATGAAGGTAGAGTACGAACTTTAACTTGATTTAAAACTTTTGTACTTTAAGAAGCTTTTGTATATGTTCAATCACCTTTATTGTAATCCGGTCCACTTGAGATTTGAGTTTGCCTTAATTTAGAACTTGAGCCATAAAATGATTTGTGAAAATGGATACATTGATAAAATGCATACATCATGGTGAGGCCTACACAGCACTAACCAATAACAGCATCCGTAGGCAATCAAGGTCCGGGACATGGGACAAAATGAGATGGATCTAAAGACTCAGTTGAAGCACATGAGAAGATTGAGACTAATCACCCATCATTGAAGCATTGAAACATTTGTAGTGCTACAAAGTTTTGTAAGAATTTAATAGTTTTGTGTTTTTAGCTCATTTCAATTGGAATAGATAGCGTGGATGGTATTAAACACTAAGATGGACTCTAAGGAGGTTTTAATATAGCATTTATGTCCCCACTTTCTTTTGCTGCATTGCTTACTTAAGTTTTAGATTTGCCTCCATTTTTAGCTCATGTCATGATATGCACGGGTAAAATGGATGAAGAGGAGACTTCTCGCGAACACCATGATGGCCCCACCCCAACTTCCCATTATAAAATGACAGGCAATCCTAGACATGGGGCATGGCTTTAGTGGATTTCCTAACTGTGAGGCCCACCATCACATATGTGCCTTAAATCCCCACCATCCATCCATTTTTACAGCTCATTTCAGGGCATGACTCCAAAAATAAATCAAATCCAAATCTTAGGTGGACCACACCATACCAAACAATGTTGATTGAATACCCACCATTAGAATTATCTTGGGGGCCTCTGGAATGTTTATTTATCATCCAACTTGTTGATAAGGTCACAAAGGCCAGGATGAAGGGACAAGACAAATATCATCTTGGTCCAAAACTTTTGTGGCCCACAAAAGTTTTAAACGGCCAATCACCTTTATTTCCAGTGGTGTGGTCCACCTTAGATTTGGAACTACTTCATTTTTAGTATCATGCCCTAAAATGAGCTATGAAAAAGGATGTACAACATGGATTTAAGGCATATACATCACCGAGGACTCCACTGAAGCTGCACCCTTGTATGTGGGGGTAAAACTTTTCCGACAAGAAAAGACCATTTTACTCCTTTTACTTTGGATCTCTTGCTTATGCCCACAGGTGTGCATTTGTGACCCGATCCGGTGGATCCGACCCGATCCGACCCGTTCCGAACAGAACCGACGGCCAAGATAAGGCCTGATCAGGTTGTGATTTCCAGATCTGATTTTTTTCGAGTCGGGTCTGGATAGACCTCTATCCGGACCGACTCGACCCGGATACCTGAACCGATGGGACCCGAACTACACCGAACGGACCCGGATCGATAAGCGGGCGAGTAGTATAAAATATATTTTTTATTTTTTACCTTAACTTCCTAAAAATGGATAGACGGTGTGGATAAAACATATGTTGATCAGGTCATAAGGACCCAGATGAAGGGAAAAAATAAAAAACAGCTTGATCGAAAACTTTTATGACCCACACAACGTTTTTAATGGTCAAAATTCATTCAACACTGTTTTCTATAATGTGGTCCACTTTAGATCTCAAAATACCTCATTTTTTTTCTAATAGCTTAAAATGATCTATAAAAATAGATGGAGGGCATGGATGAAACACATACATCTTGGTGGGGCCCACAGAGCACCGACGTCCAGTGGCAAGGGGAGTAGCCGGTCCGTTTCCAATACAGCGTACAGTTGTACTACGTCTGGCCTCCTCAAGCTCCGTGTTATATGAACGGTTCAAAGGAGATCAAAGTTATATGGGCCCCATAGTGATGTATTTATTATATCTACACCGTTCATATATTTTTAGAGATAATTATAGATTATTATTCAAAAAATAAATAATATCCAAAGATCATGTGGCCCACACTACAAATAGCAGCAAAGAATGATTTTCACTGTTAAACCATTCATGTGGTCCACTTGATAGTTAGATCCATCTTATTTTTCGTCTCAAGCCTTAAGATGAGCTTGGAAAATGGATGAACGGTTTTGATATAACACATACCCTATGATTAGACCTACAGACCTCGCTCACGTGGATTAAGAAATCACCCCTACAGGCTCTGCTTACGTGAAAGGCAAGTAGTTCGATTTCATGCACTGCACGTCAAAGATTCAATAAAAAAGCTATATACGGTAGATTGAAAGTTCTTTCATAGCTACATCGGGCCCGCCTTGATGTATATGTTTTATCTAAGTCGTTCATTAATTTTTACATATTATTTTAGCCATTGACTACAAAAAGTAGGTATATTAAATATTAAAGTAGACCACACCACATGAAACAATTTAATTAAATTTATATATCTGAATTCTACCCAACCCGATCCGACTCGGTTTTCCTAACCGAGTTGGACACTGTTCGAGTCATGGAAACCATGCATCGGATCTGTCCGAATCATGTGACTCGAATCCGGGCATGGATCGGATTGGGTTCGGGTCAAGCCTTTGGGATTTCGGGTAAGGTTGAGTTGGACCTAATCCGATCCGACCTGGGCCGATGCCCAGCTCTACTTATGCACCCATATACGTTGCTTTTTCACTAGCATCTAAGGCAGTGATAGATGCAACATGCATCCATCATAAATCTTATTCTTGCTGGCTACTCACAAAAAAAAAAATGCATGCATACTGATTCATCGCAGGTGGACCACACCATCAAAAATCTTGCTAAAATAATCAAATAAAAACGGCATACATTGATAAATAGTTTAAAATTTTAAATAATTGTCACAATAATATTTGGATATTTGCATGGTAAAATAGCAAAAATTTTAAAGCATCTGATACTTTGAAAATATAATGACACTATTGCAATAACTTTTTTTTCATTAATGTTGTGCAAGAACAATAAATCTCAACGATGTTTGTCACATTAACTGTTGGGGTTGATGTGGCACCACATGCATGAAGCATCAAGTAAGCTCACAATGAGTGCATTCTTCAGTGAAAACAAGCTAATGCGTTCAGGGGTAGGTCAGGCACTATCGTTAATTGCCAATCAGTTCTAACACACACATTCTTAAGTAGTCGTTGCAAGGACGGAGAGCAAATTTTGGCCTATCTACTACTATTTTACACTGAACATTTCTAAGAAAACATTGCATGCACTCGAAGCAAAATTAATGAGATAATGCCTAGAACAACTTATAGTGTAATGTACGAATCTAAAACGCTTTGGAGTTTCTGTCCAGATGGGCCCCTCGAACAGGAACGCCCCCGGAGAACCTCAGTGAAGGCCCGCCTGCCAAAACTGGCATCCCGAATTTTTTCAGCATCTTCACAACACAAGAAAAACTGGACGACATACCTAAATCCCTAAATACCCTAGCAACGCTTCCTTCCCTCTGTGTTATTCTCTAAGACGCAAAGCGCATCAACTATAAACCGACGGGGCCTGGAATTCCGAGAAGTTAACCAATCTCCTCAAGGCCCGCCACCACTTGGCTACTTAGTCGGCGGAAGAGCAACCAATGGGAAGAGTTAAGCGGAAAGGAAAATCCACCACTATGTTGGAATAGTGCAGTTGAAATCCAGGGATTCACCGATGTGAAACCCGAAAGGAGTGCAAGGTTACTTCAATTTCATGGGGGGGTAGAAATTCCATTGAAGTAGGACGCCACGCCACGACGTCACCAGAACCCATTATTATTACGTTGATGGGCGCAGCCGCCCTTGTCTCACTTTTCTTGTAACTTATTGGCTTTGGCCGCTCTACGGTGACGGGTACGGGGAGAAATACATCAGCCGAGGGAAAGGGTTGGTGATCAAACCCGAAACTTCACTGGTTCCAGGAGTTCGAAGACACTGTAGCTACAGCAGGGAAAAAGGTGAAATAACTAGCTGACTACGGCAGGGAATAGCACATGGACCGGGAAGCCAATCGGCATTAGCAGGATTGGAATTGGAGTCGTCAATTTTGCAGCAGCAGGAAGCATTAGCGGCTGGGCCTTAATCGGAGTTAAAGAGAACTCTTGGCTAGAAACAATCCTTATGGTTTTTATATCCAGTAGGAATAATAAGAATCAAAGTCCAGGTTGGTTGGTGAGCCTAGTGATAGGAGACTACCTTGCTTGGTTCGGAGAGCACTTGTTGGGTTAAAGATTTGTTTGTTGCTAAATGTTACGGCCTAAATGTTAAACTATTGACCCTACTTGTTCGGATGGGTGTTCACCCCAAAGTGTTCCCGGACCACATGCATACATCCGTAAGTAACTTAGTGCAACATGGCAAATTTTATTGAGAGGAATCAGCAAAGAAAATAAAAACGGGTCCTTATGTGTATTTGAGAGATTGTCCTCGGGGTGAGGAGTGTCCACATGAGTTCATTGAGGTGTCTACACAAGCCCGCAGTCCTCTTTTATATTTTGTTGAGAGTTCGGATTGCTCCACCTAAGTAGAACGAAAAAGAGGAATTGGAAATTCAAAGGGGGGGAGCCAGAAGCTTTGCTTCCGGTAGCTTGCTGACTCTCCTAGTTAGAAGAAGGCTCTTTGGCAGATTATTTAGATCTGGATAGAGTCTCGCTCAATAAAGAGAGTTGTAGATTCGTTAGATCATGATAGAGTCCCCTCTTTTAAGAGCTAAGATTATGATTCTATTTAGGTGGATACTGAGCACCGTCAATATAAGATAGGATTTTTTTGCTTTTTTAAGAAGAAGGAGAACTCTCCTAGTTCACTATAGGAATCCTTCCATTATCCTCAACACCCATCTGTCAACCTTTCTTCTAGATGCTCTCCATTGATTTTGAAACCCTCACAGGCATCCGATGCAACAAGAGATAAGAAACCGGAAGAGACTGAAGGGAAGATTTTGACAAGGTCATCTTTCCAGCTTGAGTGAAAAGCGTAGCTTTCCAATAAGAAAGCTCATGCCTCATTAGGTCAAGGATCGGGTCCCACAAACCTTTAGTACCTATTGTGGAAAAGAGGGATACCCACCTTAAACTGAATCAAGAAAAGACTACGGATCTCCTGGTCCTTTATTTATAGAACAGATGGTTAGCTCTGCTGGTGGTCTTACTCGTTATGCTATGTTTCAATCAAGTGTAGGCCGCAGGACTTTCTTGTTAACGTACTGGAGTTACATAATATTTGAATTTCTCGTACATTCCACGTTCCCGTAACAGATCCTATCAAATATTTCACATTTTCGATGATCATCTCTATTTTAGGTATTCGGGGAATCCTCCTTAATAGACAAAATATTCCTATTATGTCAATGCCAATTGAATCAATGTTATTAGCTGTGAATTCAAACTTTTTGGTATGTTCGAATTCACAATTAATACCTTTTGGGAATCAAATGGTATTTCCAAAAGAAGTGAATAAGTGAACAAGTTGACGGCAACCAGATGAACGAAGTGAACAAGTGAACAAAGCGAGGGGGGCATAGCACATTTGTTTCACCTAAAAGCTTATTTTAGGTGAAACAAATGTAGCCCCTCTTGGGTGATAGGATTTTACATGTGTAGCATAAAGAGGAAGGGTCACCATGTGTAATATCCTTTGGTGCCCGTGTTTTGCTAATCAAATGGAATTCATAGCTAATACCTTTTGGGAGAGTAGAATTGTCTGGCATGATAATCAAACGTTTTAGTGAAAGGTTCTGAGGCAACCACAGGACCCGGAGAAACCTTGTGTCGATTGATCAAACAAAGATTTCCTTCCCGATCTTTATGACAAAGCCATTGAATGAAGCGGTGCGGTTGCAGGGCATCTGACTATTATGAAGAAGCTCTTCATTCTCCGTCTTCTTGAAGAAAAGACCTTCGGCATTTTGGTAGTAGAGTAGTCGATCTGATCTCGCGCGTGGGCGGATAAAGAGGATGGGTCAT
Source organism: Magnolia sinica (assembly GCF_029962835.1). Taxonomy (NCBI): domain Eukaryota; kingdom Viridiplantae; phylum Streptophyta; class Magnoliopsida; order Magnoliales; family Magnoliaceae; genus Magnolia; species Magnolia sinica. The sequence continues at coordinate 118,626 of NC_080590.1, read as the reverse complement.
CATTTGTTCACTTTAGCCCTTCCTGGGTGATAGGATTTTACATGTGTAGCATAAAGAGGATGGGTCATCATTTGTAATATCCTTGTAATGTTGTAAGCTCTTTAACTCTAGTGTGATACATCTCTGATTTGCTCTCTTTTCTCTTCTAAGAAGTTTGGCTAGACTTGGGTGATTGATTGACTGGACCACAAACGAGATTAAGAGCCAAGTGATACACAACCTCAATTTGGTAAGCACTTAGGCCACAATGGTCCTGATGAAAAGATGATTCGGATGTCTAATCAAAATAAAAGATCACCACAATGCATTCTTGTTTAATGGGTATGATCATGAATGACATACTTAATCAATAGTTTTTGGCATGTTCGGATGCGTGGCTCAAAAAAACAAGAATCGATCACTCAGGGAGAGATTCAACAGGTGAACTAAAGGAGCATGAGTGTTGACGAGTGAAATTTCATTTTCACAGGCATGCATGCAAGCATCTTGAGCCATTCCTTTTGTGGCCCATGACACAATCCCCCGAATGACAGTCCTACTTCCTCGATTGGAATACACATCGGTGAAAAAATAAATCCAAAGAAGCCGGCTCTTAATAACCCAACGGCTTGTGGCTAAAAGAGATCTTTCATCTATTGAAGATGTACGTCAGCCGACAGAAAGGTCCGTGACCAGCACTAAGAAAATCTTCAAACCACCGGAAGACTTTTGCAAAGGACAGCCTACTTCCTGCAAAACGAAAAAGTCCACATTAGGGCTGTCAAGTGTCAACAGGTCAGGTCCCATGGTATTCATAGGGGTTTCTCAGATCCGGTCCAGTTCTTGAAGATTCGTACCCGAATATGATAGAATTAGGATATCCATGGGTACCCACCAGGCCTTTGAATACATGTTTTGAGTTGTGTTCAAGACAAATAAGGGCATTTACACGATGGGCCCACACAATGGATGTATAAGATTACACTTGTTCCACTTTGACACGTATATCACATGTACATGAGCCTACTTAATTGTGTGTGGCTTACCAAACCTCATTTTGTTATTGGATATATAGAGAGAGGATTGCACCAGGTCTCACTAGAACTCGTCGGACCTTTTTCATAACTAATCTTCCCTCATGTGAGCACAAAAGAGAGAAAAATCAAGAGAGGAAATTGTTTACTTTTGCCATGGCCCACCAAAGTTTTGGATCAGGGTTAAAACTGAGTCCTAAGAGTTTCATGGGGTGCTGCATTACATGGACTGTTCAGATTTTATGCTCACATCACAGGATTTAAGTTCTAAAAAAGTTCTCACCAGTGCACTTATGCACGTGCGCACCTTTGCACATGTGTCATGGGCATCTAATCTGAATGGTCCATATGATGTGGAATCCCATGTAACTCTAAGGGACAAATTTTCACCCTGATCTAAAATTCTGGTGGGCCATAGCAAAGAAAAATGCAAATCAAGAGAGGAAACTGCTTTCATTTTTCATGGCCCACCAAAGTTTTGGATCGAAGTAAAAATTGGGCTCGGGGATTTCACGAGGTTCTACTTCACATGGACAATTCAGATTTTGGAGTCGCATCATGTATAATAAGTTCTCAAAAAAGTTCACATGAGTTTTGTGAGAACTGGCAGCTGAACATTCGGGGTGTGTGTGTGTGTAAGGTCCTGAAGGTCGATACCCAAAGCCCATTTAATTTATGGGTCCAGAAAATGGTACCCAAACCCATTTTTTAACCTAGTCAGGTCCATTGGGTACCCACGGGTCCGGGTACCCATTGACAGCCCTGGTTCAGATGGAGAAACTCCATTTTGAGATAAAAGGGTTCTTGGTGACCTTTGTACCCTCAACCACGTCGCCTGTCAGCAACCCTAAATGGTCCAGGCTCACCACTCTACCCAGTCGACAGCCTTTGCATAGCCGATTTATAATGCCAGGTGTGAAGAATTGGTATGAACTTTCATGGTATCGATAGTGACAAAACACTCCTCAATTCCATGACTTTTAGCATGTTGAATGCAGGTACAAAAGGCAGCTGTTGCCTCCAAAAGATCAACTACTGCCGAATTGTTGTTAGATAATTGTAGCTGTTTTGCAATATAAAAGAAAGTTTTGCCAGGATTGAATTTGAAAAAATCAGAAATGAGATGGCCCCTGGATTTTTTATGAAAAAGAAAAGAAATTCACTTGTATTCAAGTTGCTCAAGAACCCATTAGAAAACGTTCTTCTTTGCATTCACGTCTTAAGAAGATCAATTGAAAAACTTCCAACTGTGATCTGGACAGAACAAAGTGTAGAAAACGTGCACAGGATTTGGACCAAACGATACTCCAATGGATGCCCAGGGAGGATAAATAGTTATTGTATGGTAGTAAGATATGATACCATTTGTATGATTAGTTCAATACATATCCTAATTATTTGGACTGTGTTAGGAGATCGCAAAAGCAAATTCGAAATTCGAAGTAAATAATTAAAAAACAAATGCAGACAAGTATCGCAAAGAACACACGAGTTTTACGTGAAAAACTCTTGCCGGTAAAAACTACATTACAAAAGCGACATCAAAATCTACCATAAAAGCAGAAGTACAAGAGATGGATGCACTTACAAGATTAGAAAATCCTTATTTTCACCTCTCCAATCCCTATAATCAATTAGCCTCAATACAATATAGCTCCCATGGAAGCTCATATTGTTTTTAAGAAGTCTCATGGTGATGACCTGAACATGTTGTTAGAAGAAACAAATCAAGAAAAAAGAAACTATAAAAGGTAGTTAGAATTTGGGTGGAAGAATCTCTCCAAAGAAATGATAGAAGTTGTTAAAATAGGGGTTTGGAAGCCCTTTTCTTATATATTGCACCCTCATTGGGTAGCAAAAAAAAAAACCAGAAATGGGGTACACGGAAAAATGGCACACTTACTGCAGGTATGCCTTGGTGCACCCATGCACGAAGTGCTTGGTGAACGCTTAGGCACCCACCTAATGTAAATGCCTCATCTAGGTCCAGGCGAGGTGCAACATGCCCAAAATGCTTTGGCATGTGCATGGGGCTGATTTTCACTTGTAAGAACAAATCTTGATTTGAAGGATAATGTGTTTGTCCTTCCTCCCATCTAGTTTCAATAAGGGCTTCTTTGGACTGTAAGTTGCTTAAGATAAACTACTTATTTAACAAGTAGTTTATCTTAGTTTCTACTAATTAAGAAGATAAGTATTTGGCAAAAAATATACTTATTAGCTTCTCCTCTCTTTCGTCTCTCTTGATGCCTCTTTTGAGCAACTTATGAAAAGTAGAAAGGCTACAAAAAATTAACTGAAGTGATTAATTACTTTTAAGTAAAAATGTTACTTATAAATAATCATAAACCAAACTTGTCTACTGCTGTAAAGTAGAAAAAAATAACTTATTTGGTGGTATCCAAGGGGGCCATAAATGATTAGATTTTGTGCAACCCACTCACTAGTGTGAAATTGAACCATAGCAAATAGGTCCCCAAGAACTGCTATGGCTTTGATAGATAAATGGAGAACCTTTCAATTCATTGTGTGGTCAAGGCCTGTACTTTCACATACGAGAGATCCACTGAGCGGAACCCTTGTTCCCAAATGCAACCTTCAATAGGTATTGGATGTGATGCTTTTTGGTTTTGAGGTTCATTAGGAAAAAACAGTCTCAAATATACCGTGATCTGAACGATCTCATGCTTAAAAAGGAACTGTGTGAAGCAATAGGGTAGAATTTCCATGAATCCTGAAAAATCAAGTATAGTTTCTAATTGAAATCTATGATGCATACCAAATTAACTTAAGGGTCTCTTTTGGATTTGTAAAAGCATGGGAAAAGAAATTGTATTTATTGAGAAACCATGTTTCAAGAAAGTGTGGGAAAGGAAACATTGTTTCTTAATAAAATTTTCTCAAGAAATTGAAGTTTGTTTCAAAATCATATGTTTGGCAAAAAAAAATTGAGAAATTATTTTGGTATCATGGTGTCTATGTGTCTGGCATGGGATGCATGGAATTAACAATTAATATTTCCTTTGTAATATGTAAGTATTCATGAGAGTGGCGAGGGGCATTTGATGAGCAGTTTAAATGGAACATATCAAACATTTATATAAACGCATGTTCATCTTATCCTTATATTTTCTTGTAGTGTATCCCACTTAAATTGTAGATAAGGCTGATTTTTTGTCCTAATGCCTAATATTGAGAGATAATCTCGATGGACAAAGTGGATTTAACAAAGAGAACATGGTGGCTACATGTGAAACTCGATTAAAGAAAGTTATCCTACCCCTACTTTCAGAAAATAGGGATTGTGACTTGGAATGTGAGTTATTTCATACTCTCACAGGCTTGATATAGAGGAACTTAGAAATTGTGTGCATCGAACTCATTAACTTAAGTCGACCATGGCAGGCATTGTCTCCAAGTCACTTGGCGAAGATTAGAATCGTGGAATAATCATAACCTTTGATTCATAAATACTTGTCTATTGAAATAGAGCGTTGAATTTTTATTTTTGTTTTTTGTTTTTAACTATTGCATATATTTTCACAAATCTATTGGGAAGATGGTCCAATAAGAGTAATACTAGGTTCATGACATGTCCAAATTGTAATTAATAATTTCTACAATATATTTTAAATTGCTATATTTCTTGCAAGCAAATTTTAAATGCATGTGTATTATCTATATCCCCTAGGAATATACAGACTTTTTCAATGACAAAGTTGGATGTAGATTGCCTATAAACACCGCCTGTAACATTGTCTCTAGTGGTTGGTGCTTTGTTGGTCCCACCATGGTGTATGTGTTTTATCCGTGCCATTCATCCATTTTACTATATCATTTTATGGGACGATCCCAAGAATGATACATATCCAAACCTCATATGGACCATATCATAGGGAATTGTCGTGATTAAACACTCACCGTCAAAAACTTATTGGGAGCTATAAAAGTTTTATATCAAACTGCTATTTGTGTTTTCCCTTCATCTAGGTATGTGTAACTTTATCAATAGGGTGGATGACAAATAAACATTTAATAGGCCCTAGGAAGTTTTTAATGATATGTGTTCAACCGCCATTGTTTTCTTATGATAGGGTCCACCCGAGATTTGGATCAGCCTCATTTCTAGACTCGTGCCCTAAAATGATAAGGAAAAAATGGATGGTTGGTATAGATAAAATACACACGTCATGGTGGGGTCCTTAGAGCACTGACAATAGCAAGGTAATTTAATAGGCAATCAACAGTTGACAAAAATTTCTTGACGAGAAAATGTAGGAAAAGAAATGCAGTTTTTGAAGGGACTGAGTGAGAAAATAAAAAAGTGATTTTTAGGAAAAATTAACTGAGTAGGAAATTGAACCTCCCTTAATTTCATATGTTTTCGGTCTATATAAAAAACAGAAAGAGTGTTTCTCAATAAACCCTATTAACTTTGCCATTGTTTCATCGTAACCAAATAAGCACCAAGTGAAAAGAATAACTTAATGACTCAACATAAGTTAAATAACTTATTTGATGGTATCTACACACACTCTAAGGAGGCATTTGGATCATAAGTTACTTAAGCTACAATGCCACAAGTAGCTTATCTTGATTTCTACTTATTAAATTGAAGTAATAAAGTAAATTTTTTAAAAAAAATCAAACTTACTCATTTCAAATAAGTTACTTATCTACTGTTGCAAGTAGAAAAAGTAACTTATCTGATGATATCTAAATAGATTGTTTGGATACCACCAAATAAGTTATTTTTTATACTTACTAAAGTAGAAAGTAACTTATTTAAGATGAGCAAATTCAGTTTAAGATCAATTATAAGTAACTTTTTTATTTAAAGTTACTTAATCACTTCAGCTAGATAAGTAAAAACCAAATAAGCTAAGTAGCTTGTGTTAAGTAACTTGTGATCCAAACATCCTATAAATGACTTTACATTCTTCACATCAACACAAGTTAAAGTCACTTTTGGATTCACGTATAAGGGTGTATTGTATTGTATTCAACTATTGTTCATGTATACGTTCGATCAATTTCAGATTACATCCAAATCAGCATGCCTCTGATCAATGTTTGGATACGAATTATTAAGACTGCATATTGTATATACGTATAATATTGATAGCACTTGTACGACGGTGACTATTTTTAAGTTATCAAAATAGGAACCCAAGTGGGGGCCCATTATCATGTTTGTGAATAATCGTACCCGTCCATTCGTTTTGTGATTTCATTTTAGTACATGTTGCCGAAATTGAACCGTATCAAAAGCTCATGTGAGTGTAATTGTATCTATCACTTTCTTTTTAAAAAAAATATCCGTACAATATCATGGAAAAAAAGGACGTAGAATACAAGGGAATAAAACCTTGAAAAAATGTTTAAAAAAAGACTAAAAAAATACCAAATTCCAATCCTGGGATCCTACAAGGAGGATTTTCAACATATTTTTTTTAACGGAGCATAACCATAAACATAACCCAGATACAAACAACAACCTCACCACATATCTACTATAATCAAAAGCTTTGAGTACAATGTGGAAGGGAAATACGAGATATGTATCCAAAACTTTAGAAGCTCTGCTGCACGCTCCTGCCTCAGCATCGACTGAGTCCTAACGTCACCTGCACGCATCTATTGTACATAAGCTTATATAAAGCTTAGAGGGTGGTGTACGTGTGTGCACAATGTAGGTGCCAAGTATACAATACAAGTCCATAAATCATACAGTGTCGAAAATATTGGCAAGTTCATGAATCATACGATATTAGAGTAAACAGAAATACTGACGAGTCCGTAAGTCATACAATATCAGAATAAGCAAAAATGCTGACGAGTACATGAGTCATACAATATCAGAATAAACACAAATACTGACAAGTCCATGAATCATACAATATCAGAGCAGACAATGCAGATCGGTTATGCAACACGGGGTCATGGTAATCCAAATATCATATGATGGGGATGCATTGCAACATGCGGTGCGAAAGAAATGACCAAGTTAGAATGTGAAGTCGAGATGATAGTACGTGGTATCGCAAGCTATGGAGTCTATCACAAGGGGCTTCTATCCAAACCAGTCCCATACATAAATTTGGATAGTCAACCTCAATGTGGTAGACTCCTGATCTTGGGTTGGTCGCGCGCCCCAACCGAAATCCTAACCTTTGCGAAGGTACATGTAACAAATTAGTTGCGCACTACCAGCCCGAGTGGATAGTGAATGAATGAATGAATGAGTAAAATGCTGAGTATGCAACTCTTGCTCAGTAAGTCCACATATCAGTATAGTTCCTCTCTGAAAAATCACCAGGGTCAAATACACTTCACATATACTGCCGCTCTCCTAGCCGCACAGCCCAGCGAGCGGAAGAGACTTCATTACCCGCCTGTGGTCAGCTAACACCTACAAGGCTCGTCGGTAGCGGACTCATTTCATGAGCTGATCAAACTCAGCTTAGCTTATAGCCCCCTTACTCAGGTGGATAAGGCCACACCCTTTCCAACCGACAACAATATAGTGGGAGACGTGACCTGATGGTAACGGCAACGACGCTCATGTTTTCTACTCGGTCTCGACGTTGGAGCATCCTTAGGTACCATGAGGGTTTTGAGACTTTCACCCAAGGATATCCTACGTGTCCACAGTGCTAAAACCAAGCATTTTCGGTGTCCTATCTGGCCATCTACGATGTGCCTGTAGAGGCTACGACCTTGATGACACTAGGGCGAATAATAACCGTGCCATGTAAATGCGAGATGTATGAATCATGCCAATCAACCATGCATTAGTCTTGCATATACAATGCGCTCATGTGGGACATTCCCACGTATTAGGGTGTCCCATAAACAATCAGCCCAATGACACATGTTATGCTCAATCACTCTTTATAACAAGCATGCGGATGATGCGTATGGGCATGTATCATGAAGTGTACTAAGCATGAATATAATCACATACATCATAGTGGACCTGTATAAGGCAGCTCATGACCCGTAATAATGAATGGGTGGTGTGCACATAATCACACACATATGGTGGGCCTCATGCGTTACAATTGGGCCTCACCTGTACAATAGGCCTCACGCATATAATAGGTCTCACACAAGGGTCTCATACATCACAAGGGGCCTAATCACATGTGCCTCATACAACCAAGATGGGCCTCATATAATTACAATGGGCCTCATACAATCACAATGGGCCTCACATGGTCATAACGGGCCTCATACAATCGTGACGAGCTTCACATGGTCACAATGGGCCTCATACAATCACGATGGGCCTCACATGGTCACAATGGGACTCCTACAATCACGATGGGCCTCACATGGTCACAATGGGCCTCATACAATCACGATGGCCCTCACATGGTCACAATGGGCCTCATACAATCGCGACGGGCCTCACATGATCACAATGAGCCTCATGTAATCACATAATGGGCCTGATCATATAATCACGATGTGTCTCATATAATCACAATGAACCTCACAATGACTTTATATAATCATAATGCTATGTTAACACATACTCAGTGCGTATACTAACATAGTAGTCAATAATCGGCCTATATATGGCCTGGGTCCATAGAAGGACAACAGATCTAATCTATAGCATGCGGATCGGTCCTCAATATTGGATACACCAAACCTAATACCACAGATTCTTCTACCTATGGCCAGAGGTGATGATGCATCCTCCTTATAAAAAGGATGAGTCTAGATGGCCTACTCATGGACTTAAGAGTGGGTTTCCAGGTTTGGGTACTTCCACTGACATCAATAGGGACCCGAATAATTGAAAGAGCCTAATAAGGCGAGATAGATCATACTAATAATGGTGGGGGCCCATCAATTTGGGTTAGCTCACTAAAGGGAGAATGAGTTTAATACAATACAAGGGGGCTCATATTATCTCAATGGCTTGTATCATGATGTTATACCAGCACGTACTCATAGTCGACATCGATAATCGACCTTATACACAAAGCGAGGTTCATAAGTTGACAGAAGATCTAAACCATGTCATAATGATTGGTCCTTAACTATGGATTCGACATCGCAGGTCCTACCCTCTATGGTAATGATATACTCTCCTCATATCAAGGTTGGGCCTAGGTGGCTTACATATATGCCTAAGGATTCGAAACGGGCTTCCTTCACCATACTATCATATGACCGGCTAGATGCCCTAAAGGGCTCGAATAAGTCTTAGATAGACTCCAAGATTAAAAGAAATAACCCTTAAGAGAGGGGAGGGGGGCCAACATTATGGTTAGCCTAATATGAATAAATGGGTCATGCAAACATCAATAGGGCCCAATGATTTGGGTCAACCTACTTAGAGAATGATGAGAATGGACCTAACAAGGCCTAAGAGAAGATCACAATGTGGACATTTAACCATAATTGTCCATCAATGTGGACATTTAACCGGCACTACTCCTAAGGAGTAGCCTACATAAAGCCAAACATATAGTGGACCCATGACCACACACAAGGGCCTAACATATATTACAATAGGCCTCACTTAAGGGCCACATATACAACATATCAGGCCTCACCATATGGGCCTCATATACATTACATTGGGTCTGATACCTGGGCCTCAAATACATCATAATGGCCCGCATCACATGGGCCTTACACATCGCAATGGGCAGTATCTCACGGGCCTAATATACATCACAATGGTCGCTCATACGGGCCTAATATATATCACAATGGTTGCTCATAAGGGCCTAATATACATCACAATGGGCCGCTCACACGGGCCGCTCACATGGGCCTAATACACATTAAGGTGGGCCTCAACAACGGGCCTCATATATATTAAGGTGGGCTGCAACAACGGGCCTCATACACATCAAGGTGGGCCGCAACAACGGGCCTCATATATATCAAGGTGGGCCGCAACACGGGCCTCATACACATCAATGTGGGCCGTAACAACAGGCCTCATACACATCACATTAGGCCTCATAGGGCCTCCTATATTTCACCATAGTCCCCATACAACAGGTGGGCCTCACCAGCAATGGACAACGTGGTTAAGGCCCATACATCACTGTCGGCCCCATATACAAATGGACGGCGTGTATCAAACACATACATCATGGTGCGCCCATATCGAGAAGTAAAATGGACAACATGATATACAACGTATTATCAAGATAGGGGCCCACCCCACATGTGTAGCACATGTGGGTGGGTCTGACGTCCCAACAAGGGACAAACAGTGAGGCATAGAATAAATACATAAAGGTGGGTCCCACCTGTCCCACGTGGGAAGCGGATGGATGGCTGGATACGGAATACATATATCAAGGTGGGCCCCACACGAGCTGAATGGATGCACGATGTGTATAAAACACATAAATCACGGTGGGGATATAACAGATACATCATGGGAGGGCCCATGGACTGTTGCCATGTACACAACAACTATAGTGTCGCTGACTCCCACCGTTCAGATGGACGGTTGGGATGAAATCAGACCCACGGGCCTTGCTGACGTAGAATCTACCAAATATTTGTGTTGCCATTCAACCAAAGCGTCCTGGACGTCTAGATAGATGGACGACCTAGATGAAAACCATCATCAAGGTGGGTCCACGTGCCCTAAAAATGGACGGTTGGATATGCGCACACGTCACGGTGGAGCCCCACATGATGGACGGCTGGATATATAACATGAATCAAGGTGGGTCCCACCGTCCAATCCACTGGACAATGAGGATGGGAAGATGAGATGCATACATCTGGTGGGTCCCACATGGGGCCCACCAGCTATACATACACACATATATATTATATTATAACATGATATTATATCTTTATATATATATATATATATATAGGGAAAAGGTACTATGCGCTCGACCTCACGAGTCCGTCCCATGAGGTCGAGCTATGTGGGCCCCACCGTGATGCGTTTCGAACATCTACCCCATCAGTCAGATGCACCATTCCATCTTGGGCCTAGGTCTCAAAAATCAAGTCAATCCGTGACTTGTGTGGGCCACACCACATACAGAAGTGGGGAGGGGCCGTACACCATTAAAACATTCATAATCATTTTTTGGGCCCACCGAGATGTGGTTTGCAAATCCAGCCCATCCATTGTGTGTGCCCCGCTTGGATGAGGGTTCAAACCAAGTTTCAACAGCATTCAAAACTCAAGTGGGCCCCACCAAGTGCTTTTATATGTTTTAACGGTGTCTTCACATGATTTTAGATGGTATGGGCCACCTAAGTTCTGTATACGGCTGATTTTAGGGATATCCCATAATTTAGAGGGGACCCATCAAATGAATGGTGTTGATGGTCGACACGCATCACGGTGGGTCCCACATAGCTCGACCTCACGGGAGCTTATCGTGAGGTCGAGCGCATAGTACCTTTTCCCATATATATATTACTAACCAGTCTAGGCCCTCTGGACGTTATCTATATTACTATTATATTGATTATCTAAGTCTAGCATCTAGACGTGACGACGGATGGTTTGGATATGACTCCAGGTGGGACCCACCGTCCTTGCTACTGGATGGTGTGGTGTGCCACACATGCAGATCAAGGTGGGTCCACGTCATCTAAACGGTCCAAATATCACACATACAATCATATGGGAAAAGAGAGAGAGAGAGAGAGAGAGAGAGAGAGAAGCACCCACCTCTAGATCTACTCTTTCTTCAATCCTTTGGGTCCTCAAGCCTTCTAGGATCCTTTTCAATGGTGGAGATAGGCTTCTAATGGTTGGATTGAAGGGGATCTAAGGTGAATGTTGTTAGAAATGGGAGGGTTGCCATGGACGTTCAAGCTCCTCTTTTACTAGGGGAGAAATGAAGAAGAAGAGAGAGAGGGGGAGAGAGATGAGAGAGAGAGTGAAATGATGGGTTGTAAGAGGGTAATGATGAGTTTGTAAGAGCATAGTGAAGAGAAACTCATGATGACTTATAAGAGAGAGAGTTGACTATGTAGCTACATGCAATGATGGGACTAAGGTGGGTCATGCCACCTCAGGATTCGTGCATACCCCACTAAAGTGGGTCCCACATCAATCAAAGTCCAAATATTGCAAATGGTATATCTTTTGATCTACCCGTCGGATTGCCGCACAAGACGCGGCGTTAGAATCGTGGCAACGATGTGGTCGCTATAGCCCAAGTTTCGGGTCGAATCGGATCAGGTTTACAAGACGGAACTTAAGGATGATTGCAAATATAATCTACAGGTTGCGGGTCGCCGGAATTCGACCGGAAAGACCGCGGGACCTGATGGAATAAGATGAATACTAGATGCGGGCCTCACACGGACGATCGATGAGTGGTTCGTCACTAAAACCAGTAACTTCTACTCTTTCAGGTCTGCCATCTTCCGAACCCATATTACCGATTACGGTTCGCTCTGCGAGAGTAGGTACACACATCCCAGTCTCCATCATTGCCAGACGATATGATGCACGAACACTATCACCATGAGGTGTCTTTCCGGCCGCTCGATCGAAGACAGTGGCCTAAATGATATAGTAAACAATCATAATATCTGTTAATCCCAGCAGTAGTAAGATGTAATACTCAATGCTATGAGGATGAAATCTAATAACGTACGTAATAATAGTATCAACCAACCTTGTGTTGATTCCATGCATTCATGGCATTTTCGTAACTTCCGAAGGACTTGTGTTTGCAGCCATTGAATCGATGAACCTGTGCACTGCAATCCTCCCACGTGTCACATATTCCTGAGTTCCTTCCCACAAACACCATGTAAAACTTTCAGTTCATTTCCTTACAATTGGCAAACAACCAGATTATCAGTGCAAACTATCCATGATGTCGAAGCTTATCAGTTAAAAATTGAATGAAAAACAGCAAAATCAATGTTATCCAGGAATAGATTATCGAGGTCAGAAGTATATCAGTAGAAAATTGAATCAGAAGCAGTAATTCAGTGATATCCTCTCAATATTACCTATCAAAATATCCATTACAGGACTATCAGTAAAAAACTGAATCAGAAACAATATTTTAATATTATCCTGTTAAGATTATGCAGGACAGAAGTGTATTAGTACAAAATTGAATCAGACGCAGAAATCTGAGAATCAAACTTTCCTAAAAGCAGAAATGTATTAGTAAAAAACTGAATTGGAAACAGTAATTCAATGTTATCCATGCTGATTATGCAGGACAAAAGTGTATCCGTACAAAATTGAATCAGAAGCAGAAATTCAATGTTATCCTATGAAGATTATCTATAAAAAATTCCCAAAAGTATAATTGTATCATTAAAGCTAAATTAGAAACTGTAATTCAATGCCATCGTGTCAAGATTATCCAGGATAAAAGTGTATCATTAAATATCTGAATTAGAAGCAATAATTCAATGTTATACTGTCAATATTATCTATCTGCTATGCATAATAATCAGATATTGGAATAGTTCAATGGCCACACATCACTACCATAAATCTATGAGCCCTGAAATATGCACGAAGTACATGGTCAATTTCCTGTATGAATCAGAACCTATGGAACACTGTCCACCAGTTCAAGTTAAAAGAACCAATCGACCTGCTAGAAACTCACAGCATTCTCATTAATAGCATAATCAATATAAGCGGGTCAAGATTATAAAATTGGAAATGCTGATCCAACAACAATTAAAGCACCCAGAGTATTAAGTTAAAATCCCCAACCGAGTCAATTTAAGCTCGAGTAAAATAGTTTCCACACCAATCCAGCCAAAAAAAAATGATGGTCCAAAACAAGACTGTCAACATATATAACTAGTGACACACTTTCACTCTAGGCCACTGCGAGGAAGGATAACTTTCTCTATCCATTCATTTCTCCTTTTATGTCCCATCTTTATAAAAAAACCGACACTGACTAAATCGGACTGCAAAACCCTTGCAGCCCAAATCTGGTCCTCATGGCTAAGACCATCCACATCCTCCAAAATCGCAAGCAGCCGCTGTACATGCGTCATACTCTTGTCCTGCGCCACAGTAATCGTCAGGGCCTTCATAGCTTCTGCCATTTCCCCATCCTGTCCCTTATCTGTTCACTCGGCTTACCCTTCTTTTGACGGTTTTGTCACTCGAATTTGAGTGACTGTGATGAGATCCTGATGTCGCCTCCATTGGGCTTTTGTTATATCGCTTAGCCTGATTTATGGATCCCTCGCCACCTTGAGTGTGGGGAGCAGGCTTTTAATCATCCTCATTATTAGATGAGAGACATACAGTCTCGAAAGCCTCCACCTCAGAGTCGTCATCAGAATTCAGTTCATTATGGCCGCACCGCTTCCCTGAAATTGGAGAAGGGTAAGACATACTTGCAAAGGAACCGTGTGCATAGTCATTGCCGAAGATAAACGTCAAGTCGTCATATCTGTCAATGTGTTTTCTGCGCACTCGTTCAGCGTAAGTGTGTGACTGTACACACAAAATAATATATTTAACATCAAATCTTAAAAACCAAAAATATTATTAGAAATGCAAATCTTCGTACAAATCTTGACCAAATTTATTGCGATATAGCCTTCCCAAACATCGTCAGTAGTGATAACCATCTTCTTGTCTTCGTCCCAACCAAAACTAGAGGCATTGAGCATATCCTTAATTGCCTAATACAACCTCTTTAAGGTCCGTAGACGATTCGATATATGGCAATTTTTCCGCACTATGTCACAACTGTCATGGATTTCCTTGATTGTTGCCTTCTATGTCTCGGGTTTAAACAGGATATCACTCTTCAGTCCAAGATTTACTTGTTCCACTAAGGCATCAACTAAGGAATTATTCATGCTGTCAGACTGCTGTATTCTACTAATTTTGCTAGTACCGGCTAACCTACGTCTCGGGTTAGATTGTTTGGTGATGGCCCTTTGCACGAGGGCGTTGCATTTTTTTTGGAGTTGTAAGATGTTCTGTTGGCGAACTTGGGCTTTGGATTGAGGGACCACCACTCTTTGAAGGAGACGATTCCACATTTTTTTTTCCTTGAGTCCTTCAATGTGCTCCTCAGGAAATTCATTTCATCTACAAGCATAAAATGTTAATAGAAATATGATAGCTACATCCAGATGATGCACAAATGTAATGATTCAGAGCAAAACATGATGAGATTACTCGCTAATAATAATAGTCTCCTCAACATTGTGAATATGTGTCAAAATATTCTTGCTTTAAACTAAGCAGATTAGTAAATAAACCAAGAAAACTAAATACGTTGCCTTGTTCGTGAAAGACTGTCGTTCCACATTCTCTCGGTCATCTCGTCTCTCTTCCTTACCCACTCATCTCGTGCGTGGTCCGTCACTCGAGATAATGCTCGTCCTTCCTCCACGGTAGTTGCCTCTATAGGGGATGGCGAAACGTCATATGTACTGTCTCCACTGTCCTCTACAGCCTCAGCCAGTCCATCTTCATCACTAATATAGATAAAATTATGAATGACACATCAAGCTATAACAATTTTCACTTGAGTTATAAACTTGAACTGAGGATGAGTATATAGAATAGGAAAGCGACCTTTTAAAAGCCTAAAAGAATGCTCTATGACATTTCGCAATTGGGCATGACAATAATTAAAAGGTTTTTTTTTATTGGCAGGCTTCCTTCTAATATAAAACTCATTCAAGTGATATCGGACACCTTGCTAGTGTGTCATAAACCCGGGCAAATGTGTATATCCAGTATTAATAACATAATATTTTCCTACACATCGTAAGATATGTTTCAGAAACTCTTATAATGTAAACAATCATCCTCTATATATGATTACCATGAGGAATAAGAAAACAGTTAGGGCGACGGATTAGTGCATTTTGTAAGACATGAGCATCGGACGTGGAGTCATCCTAACCAACAAGTACGTATATAAATTTCATATCAAAGGTACATGCAACCAGAACATTCTGTGACAGAAATCCTTTCCTATTTTTGAAAGTTGAGCTTGATTCTTTTGACAAATAAGCTGAGATATGGGTGCCATCTAGGGCGCCGATGCAGTCCTATAATTAAACGTGTGCCACATGATCAGTTCATTCCCTTTATTGTGCAAAATTTTACCAATGACATCCAACATTTGTATAATATTACCTGAAAGTATGGACTCCACAAAAGGTTGTCAGATATTTCTTTGGGTGTGTGTAATCCATAAAACTTCACTTGTTCTAGATATAGACTGATTATAGAATCTAACACCTAGTAAAGTGTCTGCTTACAGTCTCACTAGATCTTATAAATCAATGACCAATCACATGATTACGTACATTGTGTCCGATAGTATGTAAAAATATTACAACCTACTCTTCCATACTACACCTCATAGTATTGGAGAGGAGTTTACAATATCTCAACAATGAACATAATTCGAATAAATTGTCCCCGCCCATTCTCAGCTGTGCAAGACAATCAACATCGATCTTTCTGATTATTCAATTGATAAATCTATCCCTCTCAATGTGAGAATCATTGGGCTTTGTCTTAATATAGTAACAACGATAATATTCAACGGCTCCCATTATACATGCAGATGTTGCAATGACTATTAATGCAACAGGTACTTCATTCTCAGTCCATTCACTAGCGGGGGACCTTTCATCGCTATGTTCGGCACTATCGGAAACCATGAGATTATTGGAGTAAAAACTTATCTGAATGGGAATTACAATCAATGATATAATTTATATTTATAGCAACAGGAAATGATATCATAACATTCATTATAGAAAAATAAATCAATTTAAGTGATACATCTGTTAACAAGTTTCTTTCTGTTAACAAGTTTCTTTTAAACTTGCTGGTTTACACATTCATAATCATTGAGATATTACAGCGCATGAATTTATGTTTACAGTTATTTATTCAAGCATGAATATCTGTTTACAATTATTTATTTAAGCATGAAAAACATGTCATTCTGTTAACACACACAGATCATCATCGATTATTTAAAGCAGGAAACCTTATCACAGTATATTTTAAACTTACTGATATACATATACTTTAAATGTTTTTTGAAAAGCTGTTAATAAACACCATATACTGTGATAAGCATGTGTATATCAGAAGCAGAACTTCACTCATCTGCTGTCCGAAATGGAGATTGTGGAGAGATGAAAATTTTCCACAGAGAGCACAAATACGTCTATTATCTGCATCGGTGCATGATGAGTTTTAGGGGTTAGGAATTGGTACAGCGATTAAAACTGATGATTAAGGAAATGATAGTTAAAATCAGAGCTCTGATGGTATGTCCATCATAGTACGCATGCCTTGCTATAAAAATCTACATAATGGTGAATAAGGAAAACATATTCTAAAAGGAGGGTCATCTTAACGAAGGCCCTTTCAAATCGATTTCGACAAAAAAATAGATTGCCAATTAAGAAACAAGGGAGAGATGAGTAATACCTTTACCACCGAGCAACCCGGATGATGCACCTCCTTTATGAAAACACATAACTTCCCAGGAGCAAATCGTTTAGAAGAAGAAGAAAAAACATCACAATAGTAAACATGCAAAGCCCTTAAATCTCAAAAGAAACTCTACCACCCACCCATACACTATAACCTATCTTTAAACAGTTGCATGCAACCGTCATATCCAATCGTCCACATTGACAGGCGGAGATTGTATAAACCCTATGGTTTGACATCTTGAGATTTACCTGACGGTGGCCTCAATCGGTGGAATAGGGATTCCTCGAAAGAGAATAGGGATTTCACAAATGGGGGTGTATACACCGACCATATACACCTCATCACCAAGGGATTACTTGCATTCCCAACTTAGAATTCATTGATAACATAAATTGGGTAATAGTTTCAGCGTAGTTGCATATTCAAGTATGATACGGAAGGAAGAAATACGTACCTGAACGATTGGCTTTCAGGCATCTGATCTGGTTTACATAATCTCTACTCCGTCCGATCCAAGAGCTTGAGGAGAATATCAACTGTGTAACAAACCTCACACCTTCGAAGAAGAAACAGAGCAGTTGAATGCCTACATGCAATGGAAGGGATATGATCTATGGCGACGTCGGTGTAGGAAAATTTTTTACTCTAGAGAATGAAAAACGTTGGAAGCGATAGCTACGCTCTTGCACGACAATACAACGCAATCAATAGACTGCGTTACATGTATTCGCGTGCATGGTAATCTATTGACGTGAACTATAATTCAAACATTATATAATGCCAAAATTGACCTTTAATAAAGTACTATACAAGCTGGACTGCTAATCCAAACATGCCCTTAAAACTTGCAGGATTCCAAATAAACCCATAGGGCTTTTTTTGGTGGAAAGGCAGAATAGTGAGGGTTAATAATTGGGAGACAGGCCCAGCCTTAAAGTCCACGGGTCGGCTTAGCCCATGGCCAGCTCTAACCACCATTGCAATAGTTTCTGATATCCTGGGCCCATCAGGTGAATCAGCTGTCCGACTTCTACGAACAAATGACTATTAACCAGAAGTTAGAACTGTTCAATTAACAGGACTATTTTTATTTATTTAAAATAATGGCCTATATAAAGCGGGTTTCCAAATTCCGAAGGTTGAGTCTTGGTTACAGGCATTCCACTACACGTGTACTGTTTATGGGTGCCGGCGTATGAACACTCACGACTATGGCAGAGTATCAAATAACTGGGTTGAATTAATAAGGGCCTCTCTTTGGAGAAACAGTAGCGTCTTCCACGAAAATGAAGGGGAGACAGACGGAGAAGAAAAGGGTAAGCGTTTTATTTTTCTTATCTGCATGTTACCTCATAGGAACCGAGGATGATACTCGGGTTTTCAGTTCTGACAAGAGGGGCCACGTTTCGCTTATCCTGTTGCATCCGAGCCGGTACCATCTTTTCTGCATTTATCTCTTCTTAAATGGAAAGGTCAGGATTGTCTTATTTTGCGCATTACCGCAGCGCTTTTTAGAACTGAATATCCGAGCGGAGACTCCCAACTGCAATTCCTCCCCTACCTATCCATACGTGCATTCATACATACTACTCCTTACTCCTTTTTCCCTCACTCATCCCCCGTGTTCCGTTATTCGAAATTCCACATCCGACTGACGCATGCGACCACATCCAACACACGTGTGGGGCAACTCTTCTTACCACTTGTTTTTCTCCTTTTTCCGAGGAACTTCCTGCCTACCTTGATGTCTGTGAGAAATCCACCCGGTCCATCCGTTTTGACACATGGGCCCAAAAATGAGGCAAATCCAGAACTCAAGGGGCAGCGCGTGAGGATTGAACGTACACCGTTGAAAGATTCGTGTTGCAACATAAGTTTTGGATCAGCTAATATTTTTGCGTTTGCAGTTTATCCCAGTATGAATGAACTTATAAACGGTATGGATGGCATATAAACATAACGGTGGAACCAGGTAAGTTTCAATGGTAGGCATTTCTTGCCCACGTTTTCCTGTCGTGCGGTTCACTTGAGTATTGGTTCTACTTCATTTTTGAGCCCATGTCTTAATATGATCAGGCAAAACGGATGGACAGGGTTAATTTCTCTGAGACATCATGGTGGTCTCGCCTAGCTGTTAGAGGGACTAGTTTTGGATACACCGAAAAATAAATAATAAAATAAAAATATCACTAGGCTGAATCACGTATAAAATACGCTGTCCTTAAAGCGTGATTCGCCCCCTTATCAACTGCTGATGGGTTACAGGCGAATTGCTTCCAGAACAAGACAAGCCTTATCTGGATCCAGCGTGCAGCAATCACGATAGGTCCACTATGGAACAATTTTAACGTAGTCGATTTATTCTGGCAGACTTAGACTATGGAGATGACAACAGTATTCTAATATGAAGCTATGGACTGTATCTAATTTGATCGGAAGATGGTGTGTTGAGATGATGAAATCGGACTGGAATGGTCCAGTTTATATAGGCCTCAGGTTTAGACCCGTTGCTGTGTGGTATTCAATGGTCCAGAACGTTTGAAAAACGTTTCTGGCCGTTGTCCATTAATCTCAGACGTTTCTGGTCATTAGATCTGTAGATCTGACCGTTGGATCATCCTGGCCCGTCTGTTTTCGGACCGTTGTGGCTTTTAAGGTAGCTATCCGTTTAAGAAACAGCTGGACGTTTCGAATTTAAGATCCGACCGTTCTCAGTCACCTATAAAACCCAGGCTCATTTCCAACATTTCAGATCCACACCGCCCTAAGGCTCTGACTAGACCCATCGCACCGCGGTCGCACCGAGTTCGCGCTGGTTTGCGTAAGCGCACGTGCGAAGTGCAAAGTGCGCCATCTAGCGCCACTACAGCCATACTGCCCACGCCCACGCCCACGCCCTCGCCCTCGCCCGTGCCCGTGCCCGTGCCCGAGCCCGAGCCCGAGCACGAGCGCGCCTGCGCGTGCGTGCGTGTGTTAACCCAGGTTTCATCTCTTCCAAAAAAGCTCCAAGTAAGAATACCCTTCTCAACATCTCATATAAACCACAAAACTTTTCTCTGTATTTCCGATGTGGGACAAAGCACACACACCGCACTTTTTAATTTAAAAATTCAAAAAGGTATTTTGGCAGGAAAATCCCGAAATTTTGGAAATTTTGAATTTTCATTTTTTAATTATTTTTTAAACCACAAAAAAGCAACAATCCCCCACTGGTTTTTAAAATAATGAAAAAACTCTGCCAGAATAATAACAGTTATTATGCATAAAGAAAGATATCTTGTGATTTGAATCTTTCCTTAGTGTAAGCATTTTAAAGTTATTTTGAAATTTCTGGTTGCCGTAGCATTGAACCAGTTATTCCTTTATGATATAACCGAAAATACTACACACATAATAGCTTATGCGTTAGGTGTTCCTTTATAATCTCGCTTAGCACTTTTAATGGCCATGTGCTTATCCCGTTTCATGAACGATCCCGAGATAACTCTAAGTCTCATGAGAAGCGGCACCACTTCTACGTTCACATAGGTGAAATCCTTCCAGTGTTTCCGTTTAAAACATTTGTCTTGTTTGACTGGATTTCATTAAGAGTTCAATACTTATCCCTCTTTATAACGGGCAGCACTATCATCCTGGATGAGGTTATCAATTTATTTAGTGCTGAAACTTTTCACTTATCAGTGAATTGTTGTTACCCATTAAACCCAATATTTAGAGATTTTCTAATTTAGGGTTGGGTTTCTTTCACTGGTGAAACTTTAAGTAAAGAGTTTCAACCCCATCCCTCTAGATGTTGTCCTTACTACCTCTCTCGTTAGAGGTTTAGTAAAAAGATCAGCCAAGTTATTACTTGATTTTACATATGAGATCGCAATGATTCCATCTTGAATTAATTGTCTTACATAGTTATGTCGCAAACTTATGTGCCTGGACTTCCCATTATAGGTACCACTATAGGCTCTTGCTAGAGTAGCTTCACTATCACAATGAAGTGAAACAGCCGGTATAGGCTTCGCATAAAATGAGATTTCTAAAAGAAGATCCCTTAACCAATCAGCCTCTTTGCCTGTAGCAGCTAAAGCTATGAACTCAGATTCCATAGTTGAGTGCGTTATGCAAGTTTGTTTCTTGGATCCCCAAGATACAGCTGCACCTCCTAGGGTGAATATCCACCCTGTAGTAGACTTGTTGTCCCCTGCACTCGATATCCAACTTGCATCGGTATATCCTTCCAACACTGCTGGAAATTCTGAGTAAAATAGCCCTAGTTCTTTGGTTTCTTTAAGATAACCTAGAACTCTACTAATTGCTTTCCAGTGTTCAATGCTTGGATTACTTGTAAACCTACTTAGTTTACTCACAGCGTATGCTATATCCGGTCTTGTGCATTGCATCGTATACATAAGACTACCTATAGCACCAGCATACTCTAGCTGTGCAACTGCTCTTCCACTGTTTTCTTTTTACTTGATACTTGGATCAAACGGGGTCTTTGCCTCTTTAATTTTCAAGTGATTAAACTTGTTTATTATTTTCTCAATATAATGAGACTGGCATAATGCAAAACCCCCACTATGTTTTTTAACTTTGATACCTAATATGGTATCCACTTGTCCAAGATCTTTCATTTTGAAAACTGAAGAGAAACTTTTTGGTTTCAGTTACCCCTTCCATTTTATTACTGATTATTAACATATCATCTACATACAAGCATATGATTATAACATAATCATTATATACTTTGGAATATATGCATTTATCAGCAATATTGTGTTCAAAACCATAAGATAGAACTTTAGAATCAAATTTATCATGCCACTGTTTTGGTGCTTGTTTTAATCCATACAAAGACTTAACAAGTCTACATACTTTTCTTTCATTTCCTGGTAGAACAAACCCTTCTGGTTGCTCCATGTAAACCTCCTCATCGAGATCACCATTCAGGAATGCTGTCTTCACGTCCATTTGATGGATATGAAGATGATGTATGGAAGCAAGAGCGAATAAGATCCTAAACGATGTTATTCGAGCTACTGGTGAATAAGTGTCAAAATAATCAATTCCATCTTTCTGTCGAAAACCCTTAGCAACTAATCTTGCTTTAAAAGTTTGAATTGTACCATCTGTGTGATATTTTTTCTTAAATACCCACTTACAACCTATTGGTTTAGAACCTGGAGGTAGATCTACCAATTCCCATGTTTGGTTAGATATTATAGAATCCATTTCATCATTAATGGCTTCTTTCTAAAAAGCGGAGTCTCTTGAAGACATAGCTTCACTAAAGGTTTTAGGTTCATCTTCTATAGTCAAAACCATAGGTATTTTTCTAATCACCTTCTCTCTATCACCCTCAACTAGATGAAAAGAGAGTCGTTGAGAGTCTATTTGATCAGGATCAAGACTCTTTTCTACTCTTGCTCTTTGACTCCTACGAGGTTCACTAGGAGTTTTCTCTTCTATTTGTGTTTCTTTTATAGTTTCATTAGGAGATTGAATCTCAACATTCTTTTTCTCCATGAATACAGAATTCTCAAAGAACTCTACATCTCTAGACTCTATGATTACATTGGAGTCTAAGTCTAGAAGTCTATAGGCCTTACTATGTTGTGCATATCCTACAAGGATGCACTTGATAGCTCTTGGTCCTAATTTAGTTCTTTTAGGTTCTGGAGTTTTGCAATATGCAAGACACCCCTACACTCTAAGATACCCTATGTTTGGTTTTCTTCCTTTCCATATTTCGTATGGAGAGGTCTTGGTTTTCTTAGAAGGAATTCGGTTTAAAACATGACATGCAGCTAACAGCGCTTCTCCCCATAGGTTTAATGGCAACTGTGCTTGTATTAGCATTGAGTTGACCATTTCTACTAACGTCCTATTTTTTCTCTCTGTTACACCATTTTGTTGTGGTGTATAAGGTGTTGTGCACTGATGTATTATGCCATGTTCTTCACAATAGTTAGAAAATTCATTAGAGAAATATTCTCCTCCTCGATCACTACGAAGGATTTTAATATTTTTATCTAATTGATTTTCTACTTCAACTTTATAGATTTTGAATGCATTAAATGCTTCATTTTTCGATTTTAACAGATATATATATATACATATCTCGAACAATCATCTATAAATGTTATAAAGTACTTTTTACCTCCACGGGTAAGAACGCCGTTTAGTTCACATATGTCAGTATGCACTAGGTCTAATATTTGAGACGATCTCTCAACGCTAGGGAATGGTTTCTTTATTATTTTAGACCGTATGCATACTTCACATTTATCTTTGTCACTATCATTGTATGATATTAGGCCGTTCTTAGCCATGAGTTTTATGGTATTGTAGCCAATATGGGCTAGTCTACCATGCCATAGCGTTACATACTCAATCATGTAAGCAGAAGAATTCTTTTCATTTAAAGAGAGTTTGATCATCCCATTACAAGCGTATCCCTTACCCACAAAGTTCCCATTCTTAGACAAGATCAGCTTGCCTGATTCAAACACAACCCTAATCCCAGGCTTGCTTAAGAGATCCCCTGAGACAAGATTCCTCCTTATGTCTGGGACATGCAGTACGTTGGTCAGGATTACCTTCTTTCCAGAGGTAAAGAGTAATTCCACGGTTCCTTTGCCTACAACTTTCGATCGTCCTTCATTTCCCATTTGAACCTCTTGACCATTGGTCTCATTTTCATAGGTTTTGAAAGCAGATCGATCATTGCATACATGGACTGTGGCACCTGTATCGTACCACCAACCAGGGATTTTCTCTTGAACTAGGTTCACTTCTGTGACCATGGCTACGATTTCATCGTCTACTGCATTAGCCTCTTTCTTAGGCTTTTTTCGGTCCCTACAGACTCGGGCGAAATGCCCGGTCTTGCCGCAGACATAGCAAGCTCCCTTAGGTTTGCTGTTTTTCTTCTTTTGGGTTTTCTTGAATTTCCCTTGATCTTTGTTACGTTTAAGCGAATCAGCTTTCTCATAGGTATTATTTTGGGATGTCTTTTCTACTGCGTTCACCTTGGATGAGGATGCACCATTAGCGTCATCCTTTTTGTCTCGGTTACGAGATTCTTCTTCAATACGAAGATGCTTCTGGATTTGTTCTAGGGTGAACACTTCGGATTTATGCAGTAGTTTCTTCCTGTAGTCTTTCCAGCTCGGAGGCAACTTTGCGATTATAGCTCCGACTTGAAAGGATTCAGGAAGATCGATTTTTATGGCTTTTATTTTATTTACAATAAGCTGCAGTTCCTGGATTTGGGCAAGCAGCGGTAGATTGTCTACCATCATGAAGTCGAAATACCTGGCAATTAGAAATTTCTGTGTACCTTCCTCTTCAGCCTTGTATTTGTATTCCAGTGTGCTCCAAATTTCTTTCGCTGATGTGGTCCCCGTGTACAAATCGTACAATCGATCAGAGAGAGCATTGAGGATGTGGCTACGACACAGCAGTTCATCTTCTTGTCGCTTGATCCTAGCAGCGATCTGTTCTGGAGTGTCAGTGTCCTTGCTTCAGGCAGAGGTTGGAGAGTCGGGTCCAAGATGTAGAAGATCTTCAGTGCAGTCAGCAGGAATTTCAGCTTGTCCTGCCATCTAGTGAAATTTGAACCATCGAATCGGTCCAATTGGATCAGATCCTGGTTCATCAGTTTGATTGATGCAACACTTTCGGTGTCCATAATCACGCTTTAAGATTGTTAGAGGGACTAGTTTTGGATACACTGAAAAATAAATAATAAAATAAAAATATCACTAGGCTGAATCACGTATAAAATACGCTGTCCTTAAAGCGTGATTCGCCCCCTTATCAACTGCTGATGGGTTACAGGCGAATTGCTTCCAGGATAAGACAAGCCTTATCTGGATCCAGCGTGCAGCAATCACGATAGGTCCACTATGGAACAATTTTAACGTAGTCGATTTATTCTGGCAGACTTATACTATGGATATGACAACAGTATTCTAATATGAAGCTATGGACTGTATCTGATTTGATGGGGAGATGGTGTGTTGAGATGATGAAATCGGACTGGAATGGTCCAGTTTATATAGGCCTCAGGTTTAGACCCGTTGCTGTGTGGTATTCAATGGTCCAGAACGTTTGAAAAACGTTTCTAGCCATTGTCCATTAATCTCAGACATTTCTGGTCATTAGATCTGTAGATCTGACCGTTGGATTATCCTGGCCCGTCCGTTTTCGGACCGTTGTGGCTTTTAAGGTAGCTATCCGTTTAAGAAACGGCTGGACATTTCGGATTTAAGATCCGACCGTTCTCAGTCACCTATAAAACCCAGGCTCATTTCCAACATTTCAGATCCACACCGCCCTAAGGCTCTGACCAGACCCATCGCACCGCGGTCACACCGAGTTCGCGCCGGTTCGCGTAAGGTCACGAGGGAGCGACCACTTTGCGACACGATGTGCACGTGCGAAGTGCGCCATCTAGCGCCACTACAGCCACACAGCCTCACTGCCCACGCCCACGCCCTCGCCCTCGCCCGTGCCTGTGCCCATGCCCGTGCTCGAGCCCGAGCTCGCGTGCGCGTGCGTGCGTGCGTTCCAGTGCTTTGCACTGGAACACGCAACCCAGGTTTCATCTCTTCCAAAAAAGCTCCAAGTAAGAATACCCTTCTCAACATCTCATATAAACCACAAAACTTTTCTCTGTATTTCCGATGTGGGACAAAGCACACACACCGCACTTTTTAATTTAAAAATTCAAAAAGGTATTTTGGCGGGAAAATCCCGAAATTTTGAAAATTTTGAATTTTCATTTTTTAATTATTTTTTAAACCACAAAAAAGCAACACTAGCTTCCCTACCATATAGGGCTTTCGCAGGCAATCCGCGTACATCGTTACTGCCCTTTTATCGCTCGCTTGAGATGCAAGGAGCATTGGCTGCGCACATGCCAACACGGAACACGTGTGCGAAACCATCAGTTTCACGTGCTGCTTGCCATTTTTCCCATCAACTGTGGCCCGCCTGCTTACTGTGTACGTCTTAGTCGATGAATGACTCTGACGACTGTCATGTTGACACGCATGCGGTGAAGCCCTCAATCGCATGAGCATACCATATCCCATCCCCCAACTGGAGGAAATATAAGAATGGGAACTGATGGCTTTCTTTGTCTCGCACGTGTTAATGTTGCACATGCTGCATCTAAGTAGGCCCTTCATGATGTGTGACAATAGCGATCGCGCCATTCCAAAACGTCAGGCTACTCCACATATGAGTTGGGTCACGTGAACATGGACAGCCAATCAGTTGAATATGGACCTGTACGCTAGTCAAATACATCTTTTATTTTTATTTTTATTTCCCTACTGCTCATATATCTCATGCATCGTGTGGTCCTCCTGCTGAGTAGACCCACCAGATTTTGAGGCCAGCCGTGTGATGGATAGGTCCAACATGACGAATGGTCCGACTCTTGCAGATTCTTGTGGCATTGAGCAAGGCAAGGCCCTGAACCATCTTTGATCAGCCAACCTCCTCTATCTTTTACAAGCCTAGGTTTATCTGATGTGGTAGATTATGGATACAGCCCTTTTCATGCTAGGCCCACCAGATGAACGGCTCGGGTAAGCAGATGAGAATGGCCCGCTGCCACCAGAGGATTCAATGATGGAGTTCCTATTTGCGTTAGGACACATGGACTGTCCACTCAATTTGTGTCAAAGTGTTCATTAGGTCCAGCTCACACTCTGTGGTTCATCATGGAAACATTATTGTCGAGCAGCTGATCATAATCATCTGGAACTGGGCCTTCTTTCTTCTACCCATTGCCATTGGTTTTCCAATCCATAGATGATATGTTTAGGAACATATAATCAAAGGGGTTGTTTAATTATGACCACTAGCAATCAACTATTGCCTCCCCCCCCCCCCCCAAATGGATGTTTCAGATTATTGATTGGATTTATTTCAATAAACAATCTTTACCGTCCTTTTTTTTTTGGCTATTGACTGGATGGTTAATCATTCCATCAGTGTTGTTTCATGATTTTTGCTTGGTGGTTCATTAAGTTTGGGTTGGACCTGATGGAAATGTCCAGATAAATTGATTGGACTGTCCATCTATCCCTATGGAAATTCTGTTATTGTAGCAATTGATCATGTTTCTTTTACATGCCTTTTGCTTACGGGCAATATATCAAACATCACATTTTTCTTAATGGATTAAAAAAATTTGATTGCAGGGTATTCATATTTACCATCCTGCTTGTCCTTGTAGCCCTGTTTAGACTGGTATGACGTTTTGCACATGTTGTTGGTCAAGTTTATCAAAATTCCTTCCCATCGATGCTGTTAGTTAAGTTTGTAGAATATGCTCGGGTTTTCAGTTTTTACATAATGAGGTCTGGCCACAGTTGAGTTGTCCAAGCTGTTGATATGATGCGTGCATCCCATCTTGAATCGTCCATGCGCCAAAAATCATCCCGATCAGAAGATCCTATCTGTCGAATCCATAGTGTTTGTTTTGGTTGAATGTGGACAATTGTCAGGCACTGAAAGGTTAAGATTTTCCACTTTGAGAGATTTTTATGGTGCATGGGCCACCTCATCACTGTTTTGCATCACTAACAATGTGGCTTACTCATACAGAATGAAAACACTCAGTGTAATGTACAAACTCTTATGGGAACATTATGTTAAGTACCTCTTCTCTAATCATGCACATGGTCCCCAAGAAGCATCTGAGATCTGAAGAAATGGTTGGGGGATAGTTTGGAATGATAAGAGTAGAGAAGAATGGTTGAATTATGTGCATAGGTATGTAACTAAATAATCTATCGAGCCAGCCTCTCTTTTTCGGGCAGGCGGGTGGGTTAGTTGAGTCAAGTTGTGGAGAGAGCATTAACTGAAGGAATTGGGAAGCTAATGATAATATTACTTTTTATTGATGATAAGAAGCTGCCATGCTAAGAAGAATATCTGATGAATTGTGGTAGTAGGCTGAGGCAGCAACAACGACAGTAGTAGTAGAGAGGGAGGAGAATCAAAAGGAGAGCCATGTCAAACGCCTTGGTCAATGGATTGGCTGGAGCTGGTGGAGGCATTATTGCTCAGATCATCACCTATCCCCTACAGACTGTATCTCTCTCTCTCTCTCTCTCTCTCTCTCTCTCTCTCTCTCTCCTGCGTATTCCTGGTTGTTTCTTCTTCTCAAAAAAAGAAGAAGAAGAAGAAGAAGAAGAAGAAGAAGAGAAAAAAAAGAAAGTCACTAAAAAACTACTTGTCATTTTAGGTGAATACTCGCCAACAAACTGAACGGGTTGCAAAGCAGAAGGGCCTCATCACCTTAGATGGTTCCAGGTCATCTCCTGCCACCAGAGGAACCATTTTCCAAATTCTTCAGGTCTGCGACTTTCCTTTCAAACTCCAACTCACCTAAGCTAATGCCCAGTTTTCTAGACAATTTACTCTTCCAGAAACTGAGAATTCTCAGTCCAAGGTGGAACAAAAATCCCATTGAAACAGAAGATTTATCAACATAAACAGCCCGAAAACAAAAAGAATAAGAAATTCAGTCGACTTGTGTCTTGGTTACCACAGCTTAGGTCCCGTTGGGATTGGGTTGAGTCCCAAGTTGTCGAGGCCTTCTTGTTCCAGCAAGGGAGGACATTGGGAAATAATACTGATTTCTTTTTCTTCTCAAGGTTATAAGAACTGAAGGTTGGGGTGGATTGTATAGTGGGCTGAAGCCTTCCTTGTTTGGTACTGCAGCATCTCAGGTCAGCCCTTTTCCTTTATTCTCTTCATATATACTCCACTCATTCATATAGTATAGAGCATTACATGGATAATGTCTATTGGATGTGATTAGAATTAATTGATTCTTGAAAGCACGTTAACCTCTCTGTGATTTTGAGGGTAATATTAGATGATGGCATCAGATTTCTCTAATAAATCATTAAATTCATTAATCTAATCATCTCTTTACAATGTGCAGGGAATTTATTACTATTTCTATCAGGTATTCAAAAACAAGGCAGAGAATATTGCAGCTGCTCGTAAAAAGAGAGGGCTTGGTGATGGTACAGTTGGTATGTTTTCATGGCTCGTTGTGGCAGCTATTGCTGGGTAGGTGTTTTAGTTACCAGAACTAAGGTTCGATGGTTAGTAGCTTATGTTTTTCTTTTCTCTTTCTATTTCTTTTTCTACCATGGAAGCAATCATTTTATTGATGAGTAAAATGAGTGCCAGGTTAAATCCAAGAAGGATTCTTGACACGGCACTGATAAACTTTGTTCACTACCAGGAGTACTAAATATTGCATTTAAAATTGTCAAGATTTCCTTCTTGGGGTAACCGTGTAATTGGGATTTTTCACTGAAGTAGGACTCCACAGTCGATCATTATGGCAATTTCTACTATCACTAGAAAATAGAAATAAAAACTCCATTAAAAATATCCAAAGGTAGAAGGTTTGTCATTGTTCTTCATGTACACCATTATTTTTTCCTCTGTACAAAGTTCTTAATTTAATACAATCGTACTAATCTAAGTTTGCACTTTGGTGACAATTGTCAATTACATTTAGCATGTGCACTGTAAATGAGCATTATTTTTTTTTTTTTTGGGGGGGGTGGGGTGAGATGAGCATTTACTTCAATCATTTGTTATCTACAATATTCATCATCATCTAAGCCCCATCCCAACTAATTGGAATCAGCTACACGAATTCTTTTTCCCCATTCTATCTATACAATATTCCTCACTAAAAAGACCACTTATGTAGAATATCTTACTTTGCAGGTCGTTGAATGTTTTGCTCACAAATCCAATATGGGTACTTGTGACACGTATGCAGGTATGTTGTGAATGGAAAAAAAAAGCATTACGCCTACCTTTTGAAGAACTTAAAATATCTTATTTTCCTGCCTATACCAAGAGGTTACTGATTCATTTCAATTAAATTCAACCGATTCTAGGAGTTACAAACTCTAGAAATCAACTTTATGAATGAACACTTCTTCCTCTGTGATAATTCAAGGACCATTGTAGTCTATACATTGATCTTTTGCTTCTGTTATGACGTCGAAAAATAAATCTTTACCTCAAAAGCATTAGATTGAAATCACTTGGTTTTATCCATGATGCCATCCTACATAAAGCTTTAGACTGCGTTTGAATGTTACTATACATCTGCATTAAGCACATTGGCTGAAATGGTGCCATTGTGCTCACTTCAGATATATGCCAAATTAAGCTCACTAGATCTGGCTTGATGAACTTCCTCCATTCTTCTCAATGTGGAATGGAGTTTCCAGACTTCTAAACGAAAGCTAAATCTGCATTTCAAGTTTGGTCCCATTTAAAATTTCATGTAAGGTGCAATGGCAATTTCTGTTCTGTTCCTAAATGAGTCCTTAAATTGCTCAACGGTTCTATTCTGGGAATTTAGCTCCATTATGATTTCCTAATAGAGTTCTTGTATTGGTCTCATAAGATGTACTAATATGATATTAAAGGAATGTCCACATCATTTCTTTACATAATTGGATTCCTATACTAATATGATATTAAAGGAATGTCCCGAGTTTTCTCGTTTTCTTTTCTGTAATTGGTATCGATCTTTCTTCAGGAGCACTGCTCCTTTGCATCAATGGTTCAATACCTGTATACTCTCCATTCTTTTTCTGTTTTTCAAAGATTCCACGGCTCCTTTTGCCAAACTAGGAATTCTATGGTATCCTTTTATTTTATTTTTGTAGACTCACACTCAAGCAGAGAAAAAAATTATGGAGGCAAAGAGTGAAGCTATATTGAGGGAAGCTAGTGAAAGTGGTTCGATGGATCTTTCAAAATTTGAAGACAAGTTGGCAGAACTTGATTCAACCAAGCCTCGTCCATTTGGAACGTTACATGCGGTTGGTACTGTTTACATTTGACATCATATAAATGCATAAACTATGCTTCTATCAAGGTCCTTAAAGTGTGATGCTTAGTTGAGGCAGTTGGACCTATCAAATGAGGCGTAAGCCTAAAAAATAATAATTCTAAACAAGTAAAAATGGCAAGTAGAAAATTTGGAAAAGGATTGATTTTTATTTATTTGTTTATTTATTTATTAAAATTTTTTATTTGTAAACAATAAAGCAGTGTGAATATCTAATGCATAATGGCTGCATTACTGTACCATCTATGAAGTATAATTGATTGATTTATGCCATCTTGGAATTGCCAATTGTTGTCACTAATAAGAAACATAATTATCAAAATCCTAAAAGTAGTTAAAAAAAGAAAAGTGATTAAAATCCTACAATTGATGATTTATGATTTGCAATTCAAGTCAAATCTTGATCTTTCAAACAAACAAACAAACAAATAAATAAATAAATAGTCAAATCTGAGGAAAAATGATTTGAGTCCCCCACTTTGAATCCCTTTTTGGATGAATCCTATAATTCTATGTTTTAGTCTAACGCTTTACATTCGATTCCTGATTGATGATTCAAATTATACGTGTTCTCTTCTTTATAAAATTTTATGTGGCTTCCTTTTTATTTTTTAATTTGGTGGGGGCTTTAAGAATATTTTAAAATAGGCCAATTTTTTTTTTATTCAAATTATACCTTAAATTGTACCGGTTATTTATTTATTTATTTATTTTTTAATGATTTCTTACCTCTTGATTGGTTGAGACACTAAATTTATCTTTGACTTATCTGGAATGTTTTATGGATGGTTGTGATCATGTTAATCTATATGCATTGTCAGTGGTTGGGATTTAACTTCCACTTAAAGACTTATATTTTATTTCTGGCTTTTCTTTGTCAAGTATTTTGAATTCAAGTTGTGTTTTTCTAGGGTTGCATTATGTGATTGTAAACTCAAAGGTTTATTTGATTCTTTTTGTAATAATAAAAACTTATTAATTGAATTTTTTATTTTTATTTTTTTACAATCTCACTAGGTACTTAACCTTTCTGATTTCGTCTTTAAAACATGACAATGTATGCTTTGAGGGTAACCTTATTCTGATGTCAAGTTGTTGGCATGCCTTTTGGGTTTCGGATTATATGTTAAGTAGACAATAATTTATACGAGACTTGAAATTGGCGATTCATCTTTTCTTCTTCTTCTTCTCTCTCTCTCTCTCTCTCTCTCTCTCTCTCTCTCTCTCTCTTTTTCTTTTTCGTTTTTTTTTTTTCCCCCGTGTCCCTAGAGTTTAGACTTTTTGGAAAATCTTTTTAGACTTCTAATAATCTCAATCTCTTGATAATGTTATTCTTTCATTTCCAGTCAAGTGTTTCAACTTAAAGTTTTGATAATGACTTCACCAAAACCTTCGAACTAATGAAATGACCACATTTAGCTTCATTTTTAAAAAAAAAAAAAAAATAAATTAACGTCCATCAATGTGTGGCAGTATGATATTCTACAATTATCAACAAAGGAATGATAGAAAAATGAATATTTGATTGTATCCTATTTTTTAGCTTTTATGAATATTTCAGATTTTTTTTTCTATATTTTGTGCAAAAGAGTATAAAAATCCTACAGTTTTACGATTACAATTACATTTTCAATCCTCTCATGATTTTACAAATTGATTGGACTTTCAAAATATTAATAATAAAGTACATAACTAAATTGTAGAACAATATGCTTGTTATCGTGGGTATAGTTATGTCTCAACGAAAATATGCTCTTGATTTGTTGACTTCAACTGAAAATTTTAGTTTCATAGTTATTGATTTTCAATTGGAAGTTAATAAGAAGTTCAAGGCAGATGATGGAGAAGTTTTTAAT
Source organism: Magnolia sinica (assembly GCF_029962835.1). Classification (NCBI taxonomy): domain Eukaryota; kingdom Viridiplantae; phylum Streptophyta; class Magnoliopsida; order Magnoliales; family Magnoliaceae; genus Magnolia; species Magnolia sinica. The sequence continues at coordinate 85,392 of NC_080590.1, read as the reverse complement.
AATCCTCGCATGTATCAGTGCTTGCTTGGAAGTTTGATATATTTGATGATTACTCGATGAGATTTGTTTCACGTAGTGAGTTTGGTTAGTTAATTCATTCATGCTCCTTGTTCTAGTTATCTTAAAGTCATTCATCATATCTTGCGCTACATCAAATTGTCCCTAGGGTAGGGTATCCTTTTTGGTCGTCATCATAGTTTTAATATTGAGGGGTATTTTGATGTAAATTGGGGAGGTTCCTTAGATAATTGCCGCTCTTCGTCAAACGATTGTACTTTTTTTTTTTCAGTGGCAATTTAGTCAGCTGGAAGACTAGGAAGTAGATAGTTGTGGCACGGTCCAGTGCTGAGGCAAAGTATCATGCTATGGCGAATACGATATGTGAAATTATGTGGTTGAAAAACTTTGTTGTTGAATTGGGATTTCCTGTGAAGACTCTTGTGCCGATGTATTGTGACAATCAAGCTGCTATTTGCATAGCTTCTAATATAGTTTTTCATGAGTACGCAAAACATATTGAAGCCAATTGTCACTTTATTCATGAGAAGATTATTGTGCGTGTTGTTTCCACTCCGTTTGTTCTGTCTATCGAGCAGTCAGCAAACATCGTCACAAAGGTTCTTCTTAAAGTGGAAGTTGGATGGTGTGTTCTTGGCAAGCAGGGCATGGTTGTTATTTATGCCTCAACTTGAAGGGGAGTGTAGGTGTATGTGCATGTGGACCTATGATTGGGCCCACAAGTAATTGCACATGGGCTCTATGTGTTATGGGCCTTAGTCTTAGCTTTCTTCAATTTTTATCTTTCTTTTATGCTTTCATTATTTACCCCTTTGTCTTTCTTTAGTTTTCCTATAATAAGGGCATATATGTAATTGTACTTCTCTCCTATTATTATAAATAAGTAGGGCTGAATAAGATAGGACTAGACATCTCAGCCCTATGAGTTTCTTTTCTCTCAAAGTCTCTCTTTTTCTCAAATTTGGCTCTTTAGCATGTGAACAAAGAGAAGAAAAGGAGAGAGAAAAAAAAGAGGAAAGCCCTAATTGAATTGGACCTCCCCCTCTTTCCCTTTTTATAACCAAACAAATCCAATATGATAAATAATTATATCCTTTTAAGTAACAAAAGCAAACATACCCAACATATCCTAATTAATATAAACAAAAGATCATAAGAGAATAAGAGCTGAGTGGGCCTAGGTGAGTCGTATCCACTTCCGTGAACATAAATGAATACAAAAAAGAAAAAAGAAACACACGTACGACACACACACACACACACACACACACACCTATCGTACTAAGTAAACACTACCAAATGAGAAAAGGCAATAAAATAACTAAATGAATACAAAAAGAAAAAATAATGACAAAAGATCAAATGGCCTGTGCAAAAGGGAAAATCAGACTCTCAAATTGACCAAAACTTAAAAGAAGGAAGCTGGAAGTCAAATTGGCTAATCTCAAAGGCTGAAACCATAGTACTAGGCAGAACATTGATGATTGGGCTTACCTTATGATCTTAACATCCATTTATAGGCCATTAAAAGTTAGAATCATCCAATCTCTGTGATTTTTTTACTTGATGGCCTACAATGTGGAACCCTTGCTGGTCAATGATGATTGTCCCCAGTATATACAAAGAGTCTACACTTTGTTTGGGTCAATGGTTGTAATTTAGGGTTAGCCTATTTGTAGTCCGATTGGGACTTAGTGCTATTGAACATACTCTGGCCAGACTGAAGATAGTAGACATGGATATTGTCAGAACTGATACTTTATTAATACCTAAAAAACATTTAGGGTGGAAAGAAGAGCACAAACCTCAGTATGGGTACCTTGTGGGAATGAAGCATTGCTGAATACTTAACAGTGTATCAAAGTTGCGGTGATTACTCCTTATGATACGGGTTTAGGCCTAAGTCTTGATAGGCAATATGAATTGCTGCCTTTGTGGCGCAACCAATTACTGCATGAAGAGAATGGAATGCTATTTTGCATATAGAGTTGTCATTTGAGATGATTTCGCAGGTAATGCAAACTCGAAAAGATTATAAGATCTTGTGAAGGGTTGTAATAAAAGTGCATCAGGGAGTGTCGATAGAACAACGATGCGTTTGGAAAAAAGAGTCACACAGTTGATGTTGCATCATGTATAGTGCTCAAAGAAGAGCATACAGTAATGTTCCTATGTTCGATGCAGAAAGGGACACTTTTGTGTTCACAAGCTTGGAAAGGTAAGGTGTTCATGAATGATAGAAAGTAGGCAAAGGACAACAGATTTTTTGTTGGGATTTCAAACGATTCAAAGGTCTCTTGAATTAATTCCAAACCATTCCTTGAGTGAGAAAAGGAGAATGCCATGGGGTAATAATACAATGTAATGTTTTTAGTGTCGGTATCAATGCATGTATCACACCCCTGGGATATGGAAACGTATTGGGCATTGCATGTATCACGTGATATATCGCTGTTTTTGGTAAACATTTGGGAATTGGTTGAATTTTTCAATGAAACTCTTAAGGAATGTTAAGAAAGAATTAATACACACTTAGAACTCAGAAGATCACAAAAAACAATTACATATAATAAGTTACCCTTGTATAGGGTCCACACTTAGAACTCAGAAGATCACAAAAAACAATTACATATAATAAGTTACCCTTGTATAGGGTCCTAAACTATGCAGGGTTTGAAAAAAGTGATGCAACTATATTTAAAATCAGTTCATATAATTTATAGAAGACATATATGAAAACACAATTAATACATTCAAAAAGCAAATCTGTCCTAAATGGACAATGCATTTATTTAGAAACTATTTGAAATTAAAATTTTAATTATTAAAAAAATAAAAATAAATGAATGTGCTGATGTTAAGATCAACATACATTCATAAATACATAAATATAAGGCATAAATAACGCCTAGTCAATGTAATATTTTGAAAATTATTATTTATTATTTATTTTAATTAATTTTTTCAAAATTTTCAAAAAGTTTCTTCAATCTGTAGATCGGCCTCCAAGAACTCGTACATGATTTTTCCATATTCTAATTGCAAGTTAAATAGGGGAAATCAGGGAATTTTGAATTTCCCTAAATTCCCCAATTTTTTGCAAATTTGAAAATTGGAGGTCAAAATCTGTGATTGAGCACGCAAAACATGCAAAATCCTGGATTACTAACTTCATTCCACAGATTCCAAGTAATTTAAACAAGCGAAAACAATTTAAATTAGATAAAAACTCACCAATTGTGTTTCTGGTCGCACATGCTCTCCGATCTTGATTTTCTTGCCCAAATCCTCTTTTCTCTCTTAACAAATGGAAATGATTGGTTGCAATCTCCTTAGCCATACAATCCTAGCAAAAAATAAAAATAACAAAAAAATAGTTTTGACGTGAATTTTCCAAAAATTTCAGAAGGGGACTGATGCAAGTGCGATATATCAACACATGTGATACGTATCAATGATATCAGGAAACTTATAACTATGATATTTTTGGAATATCACAATTTGTCGATATATTATCGATATATCGCGATATATCGACCGATACTAGGAAGTTTCCCAACTACAACCCAGTTTTGTATCATCACTATGCAATATATTGCATGTTGGGCTATTTTCAGAGCAGCAATCCAGATACCCTAAACCGTTTTCAGAGCAGCAATCCAGACCAGTCCACCGAAGATAAATTAGTTTGGCGTCTCGACAGAAGGGCTATTTTCAGTCAAATCCCTGTATAGTCATATTGTTAAGAATCCACTATATATATATATATATATATATATAAAACTATAATAGATCCTGAGCATAATGCTTGTCCCCTAGCCTGTATTTACAAGATTCTACTGTCCCTGCTAGATTTTGGCATCTAGTATGTGAAACGTTTGAAAGATCGAGTAATTTCTTTAAGAATCAATGTATGGTTTCGTTTGTGCAGTTATAATGTGGGGTACTGGAGCTTATGATTTTGGTATTTATGGATAAGTTCGTGCAATTTCAGATCATTGTTTAAGAATCAAAACATTTATCTTTGTTTTCTTGCTAAAGATCGTTTTTTATCGTTTTCATGTTAAGAATAATGACTTGAAGATCTTGAATATGGTAGAATCCAACATTTACATTTCTTTTCCTTTTTCTTGTTTACATTTTCTGTTATGTAATTTCATTGACCTGCTGAAAATTTTAGATTATTTTCAGGTGCGAGAAGTTTATTTTGAAGCAGGCATAACAGGATTTTGGAAAGGCATTATTCCAACTCTTATCATGGTTGGTATCTTTTTTTTGATGCCATGCTATAAAAATAAAAATAGGAGAGTTAATAATGAGACCCGCTGTCATATTGCACGGACAGGTATGCAATCCATCAATCCAATTTATGATTTATGAAAGCTCATTAAAGCACCTGAAGGCAAAGCGTGCTGCAAACAAACGAGAGCTAAAAAATGTGAATGCGTTGGAGGTACGTGATCCATGATTTATGGACACCTATGATATAATTGATTGATAGCGGGTTTGATTTTCTATCCATGTTCATTTCTTTGTTCTTATTACAACAAATGCAAGCACACATGATTCTTTGCATTCATGATGAAAATATTTCTGAAATTGTGGAAAATCTTTTTCATTTATTCTACTCATGTTTTTTGCATGCACAGGTTTTCCTACTGGGGGCCTTGGCAAAACTGGGAGCAACTGTCTCAACATACCCCTTGCTGGTTGTTAAGGTAAACTTAGCATATCTAACTTGCTCCATTTTGCTAGCTTTTGACCTTTTAGCTTATGAAATGCCTATGCATGTCATCATTGTTGTCATCATCATCTTCTGCTTTATCCCAACTAATTGGGGTCAGCTACATGAATCCTTTTCCATCATTTCACTTTATCAAGGGCCATAACTTTCAGTTAGACCATATGTAGCCGGCACAGTTCTCTTCTTTGTTGCACATGACCAAACAGTCCAAGTCTTCTTTCCCTCATCTTGTTACGTATTGATGCTACTCCTAAATTCCCTCGAATGCACTCATTTCTAATTCAATCCTTGTCTTGCCAGTCCTCCATTGCGAGATCCTCATTTCAGCTACACTCATCCTGTGGATGTGTTCTCTTAACTGCCCAACATTCTGTCCCATGAAGCATGGATGGTCATATAGCCATCCTATAAAATTTCACTTTCAGTTTGAGTGCTACACAACAATCACATAGAACTCCAGAGGCACATCTCCATTTCTTCGACCCCACTTGAATTCTATGGGTGACATCCTTCTCAATCTCTCAACTCTCATGTATTATCGACCCAAGGTATCAAAAGTGCTGCTCATTTTGGAAACATATTTGTCTGCAATCTTAACTAATTCCTCATTCCCACTCCTATTGTTACTAAAATTGCACTCCACATATATTCTGTTTTTTAAATCCTTTAGGTTCTGAAATTCCCATCCATAAATCTAGCTTCTTATGCATATATGCCGGTGCAATTGTTTCTTCTTCTTCTTCTTCTTTCCTTTTTCTTTTTCTTTTTCCTTTTCCTTTATTATTATTTTTTTTTTTGGAAGCAAGATTCCTTTGGAACTTGTGTTGGTTGTTGTGAAACCATTTAGCTGAATTCTATAAGGTTTGAATATTGAAAATATTTAGTTGTATGAATTATGAATTTGCTGAAATCTTGGATCATGCAATCCACATGAAACGTTTTTCCATCTCGTGGGCAGCCGGGATCTATGTGGAACAATGGAGGCTTTTCCTTTTGTGCAAGTGAAATTCACGCTTTAGATTCTTTTCTAGAGGTGTCCTTTGTTTATATTTGATGAGTCACATGAGTTAGCTGATACTTTTGTCAGGGAGGGAGTGGATCGACCTTGCATTTTTCTTGTAATGATTTGTCTTAGTCATATCTCGATTGATATAGTACAACTCTTTTGATTTTGAACACATTCTCATTTTTCATAAAAAAGGGAAAAAAAGAAAAGAAAAAGAAACTCGAACCCTTTTGTAGAGGGCATCTTGTGATGTCACCAAGCATTGCCTCTTGGGAAATAGTGTGTTGTCAGGGTCCAATTTGCTGGTTTGTTGTCTTTTGTTATTTAATCTATTATGGACTTCTATTGATTCTTCCTTATGCCTGTTTCCTATATTGTGCACTTCTTGAAAATCTCATTGCAGTCAAGGCTTCAAGCAAAGCAAGAGATAGGTTTGAACAGTGCACTGAGATACACAGGTATTCTTTTCAGTTTGCTTTCATGCATCGGACAGCCTCCATTTCTTTCTTAGCCTCCATTTCTTAATTTTGCCCTTCTGTGCTGGATAATTATTTTTGTTGTCATCTCATTACTATGTAGTGTTTCTCTTGCTGAGCTGGATCATTTTTATTGTTATCCTCGACACCTTATCACCGTTTTAATGTCACCACCAAATAGTTGTTTTATCAGTCAAGGTTTAAGATCTCGAAACTTTGCTTGGATGAGATGGGCCCTCCAAGTAGAGTTGATATGAAACTCGGTCCTATATGGCTATATCCTTCTTCTTCTTCTTCTTCCTTTATTATTATTATTAAATTTAATAAATATAAGTGTTTGTGCAGTACTCTGATTTGTTAGCACCTGCAGTACGTAACTGATATTTTCCATCATTCATTGATTTCTGTGTTTGGAGAAAAGAGTTGCCCTGTTATCCGGGCCCAACCCTGACCAAGCTTGATGGACTTGGTGAACATTTGAGTAGGCATTTAGGCTTTTAAATACTGATATCACTATTGGTTGAGCTGGTATGCGTTGACTATCTGAGCAGTAATCATAAAGATCAGCCACCACACTGTGGTAACATACCTTAGGATTCAAGATACACACCATGTTTTTAATTCCCTTTGTTTGTTAATACGATGGTTATGCATTCAAGATGCTTGTGACTCTTTATTGATCTTCCCGAACTTTCAAGATGTCAAGTACCCATCACAAATTCATCAGATGTTGTATCTTCAGAAAATCAACTAATTAACAAACCTTAGGAGCAGCCTTGCAGATACTAGGCGAATAGGTCTAAATTTCCGGCTTCAATTTAAATAGCAAGAGTAAATTCTAGAAGCAATTTTTTTCTAGGAGCATAAACAGTTGTGATACTAAAATATGCGTAGTTCTAGAACATAGTTTAGAGGAAGTTTGCTGTGTCCAAGCATGTGTTGAGCCCTACCCATCCACATGCAGCCACACATGACAGTATGGCACACTTCCATGAGATCTGCAGTTTTGATCAGGTGATGCTCACTGTTTATTTCTTCTGGCCTAAAAACTTGCCATTTTAATTCTTGCTAGAAAAAAATGTTGAAGCTGTCTGTTTGTCTTCCACATTGTGGGCTACATGAGTGAAATGGCCTCATCTTTGAGCCAGTAGAAGATAATCAGTGTGGCCGACCTGAAGGAAAGCTTGGATCTCACACAAGTGTGTCATATTGGCATGTTTTGTGGCATGAAGGTTGGTAGGGCTCTGCATGAATTTGAACTTAGCAAGCCTCTACTTCAAAAGGTTTTGGCATGCCTCAAAACTTGGAAAAGATAGCTAATACCAGCAGAACTAAATCAATTATCAGTCAGCTTAAGCCTTCAATGTGTTGACCAACACTGTTGAAGCTACTACTGTCATACTATGTGTGGGTCCCATTAACCAGGTCCGAATTTCGTTGGGAATGGCATCAAATTCTTGTCTTACACCTCCATTGCAATTTGGCCCAAAGGTTTTTCTCAACCCTACCAAACCAACAAGGCTGCACCTGAGTCATGCATGCAGGTGGTGAGGTTGTTGATACAGGAGTAGAGAATTAGATATTGGACTCTGCTGCTCATCACATTCTATAGATGCTCTGCTATTTTCATCTTTCCCTAGGAATATGGTCTACTGATAGCCTGTCCAAGTCCAACCTTTTTTCTCAATCCCCCATAACTACTTAATCCACAGAAGGAGAAAGCAAAAGACTAATTTTAATATCTGATGCTCCCTACCTTGGATATTATTTGTACAAATCACAGTCCTGCAATGAGGACATGCCAGTGCTGTGTTGCACAGATACATGGGGAACTGGGTTACAACCCTGTGTTCTTGAAATCCCGGACCAGGATATAGATACTGATGTCCTGTTCGTAATTTCGACCGTGACATCTGACCATTTATAATTCCATCAAACAGGGTATTCTATTCACACTTTCTAACATGCTAAATCTGATGAAATTGCTATGAGTTACGGAGCATTTATAGTAAGGCATACTGTGACAAGAAAGATGTAGGAGAAATTTAGGATTTCAAAGCTGATGGACCTATATGCACAGGATTCAGTTTAAACATATCCTACAACCTTAATTAATTGGGATAACGCTTAGATGATGGTGTTGATGATGATATAAAGATATCCTACATGCATTTAGTACATGTCATTTTTGACAACATATGCTGATGTTGCAAGTATTGTGTATGATAGTTTCCAACATTGCCGACTTTTCTGACAACTTCCTAAACTACTTTTCCACTGAAGCATACACCACCAATCTTTTTAGGTGATCTTTGTTTTGTAGCATAATCAGGTGCACTTTTTTATGTAGCTTGGCACACAAACATTTTTTTGTCATGCACAGTAATAACTAATGTTCAAGGAGTGCAGGTACCTTGGATGCAATAATTAAGATGGTCCGTTATGAGGGGCTGCATGGTTTTTACAGAGGGATGAGCACAAAAATAGTACAGAGCGTTTTTGCTGCCTCAGTTCTTTTCATGGTGAAGGAGGAGCTAGTTAAGGCAATATTAATACTCGCAGGTGGGAGCCGGAAAATTCTCTTAAATATAGCGAAATGATATCCTGGGCAGGCATAGGTTAATCATCATGGCTAGGTGGCTTTATAGTCTTCCATAATCTGTTAATTCAAAAAAAAAAAAAAAAAGACAAAAAAAAAATTAAAAAGAGGAAGAAAATAAAAAAAGCCCAGTGTGTGAATATGTGGTAAGTTAATAGAAGTGATGACTGGTTCTGCAAATCCTTGACATGGTTAAAGCTTGAATGGTAAGTACTCCCTTGTGGAGATTGTTATGGAGCATCATAATCTGCCAGAATGTCAAAGTTCTCAAATCTTCCAAGACTAATTCCTTGGGTACCCACAAGGAATGGTAAGTACTCCCTTGTGCGAGGTGGCTGTGGCGCTTCACTGTGTGTGTGTGTGAACGTAGAAGTGTGCATGAGATTCTAAAGTGGTCGACATATATGTGATCATGTTCGTTCATTAGTTGAGCCATATATATGAGAAACATGGACATTGTAAGTGTAAGAATTTGACTGTTGGATTCGAGTTGTAGGTGTTGGGATTGACGGTCAGGGACCATCTAAAGTGGGACCTTGATCCTGGACAAGATCTTTGAGGTTGGCAGCGAGTTTAGGACGGCATGTGTATCTAGAGACTGGTCACACAAGCAGGTCACTTGATTGGAGGACATGGACCCTGTATGTGTAGGTATGTGCTCATCTATGCATATGGAGTCAGAAAGGCATCCTCACACACTAGTTACATGATAGTTTTATTGTCCAGCTTAAATGTCAACATACAGGCCCTGTTTAGACACGACTTAAAAGTTCAAAGCTGTTTGGTGTCATTTAGCAACGTGGATTTTAGAACCTATGGAATCCAATGGATTCACAAAGTTGTAGAATCAAGAAGATTTTGCAAATCTGCTTTAAGGCTTGTTGTGCAGACTTCTTAGAAATTATGAAAAGTCAATGGCAGCCTTTATTGTTAATTTGAAAGGGGCAGGAATGTCCAAGCCTGTTCAACTATCTGTCTCCTAATTGTGCCTTCTAGATCTCGTTATATGTTAGAGATGATTGGATAATGCATTAAAATTTAAAATACATTATACCCATGTGGGATCCTAAACCCTAGGATATTTGGTCCATCCTCGACATGGGACATACCTTCGATTGTCCATTCCTCCCACCATTGATTAGTTGGTTAAAGATCATTGGATTTTAAAAAAAAGAGTTAATTTTTGGGAGGGTCAAAGGTGGGCCCACATGGTGGATAGTACAAATCAATAATTTGCCGAAATTGGAGATTAATCATCGTATTAAGCTAATACTCAAGGTCACAATTTGATTGGGTCAATATTGAAGATCAACAGTTAGAATGTCAAAGATGAAACACATCCGTGAGCTCATCTATGTATCATGAGAACCAAAGCCAGGAGAAACTTGGCAACACTCTATGTTCAATCAAACATGTGTGGCACATGGGTCCTTACTCTTGCGCGGGTGTTAGACTCTCAGGAGTTTCAACTCCCGGTCAAGGGTTCGAGTACCCATAGGTGGTGAAATTCCCCTAGCGTGAGTGTGTGGGGTGTGTGCGCGTGTGTTAAAAAAAAAAAAAAAAAAAAACGTGTGTGGCACATCTGATGGTTCAACAGGCTTTATGTGTGGCATATCTGATGAATCAACCGGCCTGATTTCTGTACCAAAAACAAATTCATATTGTTCCTAGGTCGGACGCCCCAAACATGTTTCAAGTTGCGAGGATCCTTACTCTTGCTCAAGGGTTCGAGTATCCATTGGTGGTGAAATCCCACTGCGGCCTGAGTTTGTGGGGTTGTGCGTGCGTGTGTAAAAAAAAAAGAGTGTGGAGTGTGACTCTCTCTCCCCCCCTCCCTCTCCTTCCTTACATACATTGCATACATTAATGTGTGTTGGGGGATGGCATCCACTCCCAACTGATGTTTATGGTGTGGCCCACCTAAGTCATGGATTAGCCCGATTTTTAGGCCCATGGCTCACCATGGAAGGATGCATCTGATTAATGAGATCAAGTAGTAATTTAAATGATTCTCAAAATCTCGCACAAACTTTTGTTATATATGGTAATGATTATAAGAAATCTCATGAAAGCCACAGTTGCCAAATTCACACCTTGCAAACTCTAATTTATTTTAGGGAATGTTTGGATTGTAAGTTACTTTAAATAAGCTACTTGTGCCTTGAGTAGCTTATTTTTATTTCTCCTTATTCAGTGGATAAGCATTTTTACTTATCAACCAAAAAGTAGAAAAATATGTTTGGCTTCCAACATCACATAAGTACATATCCTTCAATTTTGTTTGGTCCACCCTTATTATCCGTTGTCCTCATGTGAGGCCAACCTTTGATGTGGACCATATGTTGGGATTGATCACAAGCCGAAACATTGTTAGAGCACTTATGTGTCTTGAGCTTAACACTGAATGCGGTTAATCTAAATCTCGTAACATTTTCTGATTTATTTGATATTTGACAATTAAGAGGACTGAGCCAAGAATTCTCTTTCTTCATCATCAATCAAATCACTATTTGCAACCTAGGATTCTATTTCATCATCAATCCAATCACTGCTCATGTTTTTTTTTTTCCTTCTTCTTCTTCTTCTTCTTCTTATCAATGGATAGAAGACCATATCAACTGGTGTTCCATCTTGCAAATAGGGCATGTCTTGTTTAGGCAAAAATTTTGAAGGTTGGAAATATGAATCATAGTATTCATTCTTGTGGGAATGGGAATGAAAAACAAGAGATTTTTCGATAAATGGGAAACTTAAGATGCCCTGGGATGGAAATGAGGGAATGTCTATGATTCCTGGATTTAGTCGGATACAATTTGAGGGATTTTGACGTTGGGCCCATCTTCTCCTTTTTATGGTGAGATGATCAACCCAGCCTGGCCCCTTCCTTGATACAAAATTCCACATTTCTACTCCATAATCTCCGGGCTTGGAAATTTAATATTGGCTGTTGGTTGATTTTTTTCAACTGTTCATTTGTTTTGTACAACCACCGCCTGATTTTTATACCCGGCATATATTTTAAGAACCCATGTCTACACAGTGGGGATCTCGTTACCAAGGGCTCTCATATCACACAAGCGTGCCTCATCCCTCATCTGAGACCAATGCAGACCAGTTCAAGGAAAAAGCAACGCAAGTAGAAAAAGTGGGGCCCACACGGCAAGGCTAATAAACAGTAAACTTGCATTTTATTTATTATTTCAGTTGCAACTTTTTCATAAAAGAAAAATGGATGGTCATCATTCGTGGCCCACCTTCGGTAGATTATTCATCTTAAAGGCCCAACCTTTGACGTTGACCATCCATTTCGTGGGGCCCACCATCAATGATTGTCCATCATGTGGGGCCCACCCTTCATTGTCCACTGCCCTTCACGTGGAGCCCACTTTTGATATGGACCGTCCATATTGTGGGCCCTACCTTCAAAGTGGGTCATTCATCATGCAAGGTCCACCTTGTATGCAGGCCATTCATCATTAGGGGTGACCTTTGATGTGGACCATCTATTATGTGGTGCTCACTTTGATGTGGGCCATCCATCATGTGGAGCCAACCTTCAATGTCCACTACCCATCATGTGAAGCCCACTTTGATGTGGACTGTCCATGCGGGCCCCACCTTTGAAGTGGACCATCATTGTACAAAACCTACTTTGGATGTGGCCATTTATCATTTAGGGCCGTCCTTTGATATGGGCCTACATTATATGGGTCATCCATCATGTGGACCGGCCATTATGTGGGCCCCGCCTTTGATGTGGACTGTCTATCATGTGGACGTCTTTGATATGGACCGCCCACAACATGGAGAGGAGAGAAAAGTAGAGAAGTAATAAGTTACAAAGTAAAGAAAAAAAGACTCATGGGAATAAAAAGTAGCTTTCATCATGCAAGTTACTTTGGCAATTTACACTTGTCAAGTTAACTTTTTTTAAAAAAGTAATTTATTTGACTAACAAAAGTAAAAAATGAGAAATAAAAATAAAAAAGTAACCTTTTGAGTGGCATCGAAACAGGCCCTTGGTATGTAAATAAATTGCAGATACAGTCCCAAGTAATAAATGCTCAAGTTTGCTTCGAGTCCTAATTCCAATAAGATCCCCACGCCTTATTAGTCTATACTTCTTCTTAAAGAATACCTATGATTGAAAAGGTAAACCCACGACTAACATGATAACTCAAACAATCCAATGCTGAGTCGATTGATAAAGAAAAGTAACATTTTATAAAATATTTCTTTTTTCATTCAAGTAGTGGTATATAAATGTATCACGTATTTATAAAATTCCTTAAGAGTCTGAAAGCATAAAGCCTGAATTGCCTCTGAAAATCCCCTCATCGATGGATTAAGAAGGCAGAGCTAACTGCCCTTTTATTCTGGTATTGGGTAAATAAATAAATTATTTAAAAAGAAAGCATCTTAGCCGGGAACTTTCACCTCTCCAGCTAGCAGTAGTCAGATTGCGGCTAGCTTTGAGCATGAGATCCCGTGTCCGGGGGCACCATTCCTCCATTTCATTGCCTTACATATGGACGAGATCAGAACCATCCATTCAGTAGGTCCAATGGGCAATCCTAACCCTGCAAGTTCTGCACATGATAGGGCCATGCCTCAGCCAGAATTGCATCTTCCTTCTAACAAGCAATGGCATCTTAGCCATTTCCCATTGCATATTACACTAGAACAAGCCAAGAAAAAAAACACAATCACAAATCTCAGTCTTTTCGGTTGGGAGCTTGGGGGGAATCATGAATGAATTCCATTCAGTCTCCTAAGAAAAGACAAGGAATTTCTGACATTTGGGTACTGACTGCTAAAAAGAAATGTACATAGTTTTGTCACTGGTGAGATTTGAGCTATGGAAGACAAGGGGTGTGAGTGAGAATAGGGAGCAGTGAAAACGATGGGGTGGAGACTGGAGTAGGGCAAGCATTTTTCAGGTTAAGAGGAAAGAATGGGGGCCTATCATTTGATTAAAAGGAACAATCAATCTTTGATTTTACATAACAGCTCAGCTTCCTACTACTGCACCTATTTGACATTTCCTCCCAGCAGTGTGGGAGGATCCTGCTGATTTATCCAGTGCTCTAGACAATGCAATGGCACATCATAAATCATATTTCTTACACCCAACTGCCCCCCATAATCCTCCATGATTTTCTCATTCACCACATCCACTCCATATTGTACAATCAATGGTACCTGATCTCATGACCATTTCCTTTTTATTGCCCCATGATAATATGTTGCTGATGGGAGGAATTCCATCAGGACTTAATGGTCCCATAGTTGCACAACCCCCTTCTCAACAAGGCAAGGTCTGGTACCAAAATCTGCAACAAATGAAACAACACTGTTACTCTTTCTTGTTTCTTAATCTAACCCAATCTTTCCCATGGGGGGCCCTTGCTGCTGCTTTCCATGGCTTCTGCTGACTGACACTGGTCTTTTCTGGCAGTGTAGACGACACCATTGGGCCTAACAGCCTTGTAGAATCCACATTCCACTGCTTCGTAGTCACAGCCAAATCCCTTTCTGAATTGCTGGTAAATCTACTCACTGTGGGTACTGACGACATCATTGATCCTTGATGAATATGTTTTATGTCCAATTGATTTCTTTTCTTCTCAGTGGATGGGAGCTTTTCCCCTGGAGATATTTGGCCTGTACTTTTGACCAGATAACCAGGCTTGGTTGTTGATTTGTGTGTCATAGATAACACTTCTGTTTTCCCAATAGCAGGCCTCAACTTGAGGGATTTCATGGTCTTCTGTGATGCTTTCTTGGACCATTTATGCTTTCCACTGTTCTGGTCTTGCTTCCACATGACATTTGACTCGCTTGCAATCTCATAGAGTATTTTAGCGGCGGTCAGTAGCCTTGGAGAATTCCCAGCTGCTATCGAACAAGACTGATTTAGTGTTGACATTCACAGATGAATAAAGAAGAGACAAAATCTTTGCATAGCTATATAAACGTGTACTCAAAGATACACTTGGATATTAATCCAAGAAACAAAAGAAATAAGATGGCATTTTGGATGTACCTCAAATCACAAGTGAAATAGAACACCTAATGGTAGAACGGATGATCATCACCTTTTCATCCTTCCCTAGGGTGGAGGCCTTAGGGACACTACCATTCCTCAACATGGCACAAGACTCCAAAATTTGTATGGACCATGTGCTGGTGATGTCATGAAAAAGCGTTCATATCGGACTCTTTCAATTGAAGCGTCAGAACATATTCACCATGAAGTTCTCCTACCATCCTTTTTTTTTTTTTTCATTATGTAAATTTCTTTTGTCAAATCAAAGAAATCTCATTCCTCGTCTCCAAGTTTTTCTGCTACTCGGGACAGAATAAGGGAGCTTATGGAGAGATGAGATTGTTAGCAAGTATGGCGTCAATGAAGGGGGTCAGTGGGTTAGGGATTCTTCCTTATATAGGGCCTCTGGACTGTGGAGGGCAGTTGCTAGTTTGGGGGCCAAATTCAAAGAAGGGTTTAGATTCTCTTGGTGACGGTAAGATGAGTCACTTCTAGGAGGATGTTTGATTAGGAGAGGAACCATTTCTTGATGAGTTTCCAAGGTTAGTTAGACATAGCTTTGGAAGTGAAAATTCCTATTGTTCATTGTTTCTCTCTTTCGGGTGATAGAATGGTTTGGCTCCCCCCGTCGAAAGAATTTTATTGGATGACAAAGTGAATGATTTTATTTGGCTTTTGACGAGTCTTCAAGACAGGATAAGTTGGATCGCTTCTTGATTCAATAATTCTACGAGATGGTTCAAAGTGGCGCCCCACCAAGGTTTCGGCTTTTGCTTGGTTGTTTGGTAGGAACAAGGTGCTTACCAATGTTGTTAAAGTCGTTATCATATTGCAAATTGTAATAGGGGTTGAATCTTATCGACTTGCAAATGGTAAGATTTTTTCTGATTTACAAAAACATATATAAAAGACGTGTAAATCATAAAAGACTAAAAACTCATCAATCATCCATTTACTATCAATGTGTACTAATACACATCATGATATTATCAATTGGGAAAATGTATATTGTATACATATCATGATAGTAAAGGATTCTCGTCTTTTTCCTGTGTTTTCTTTCAAAAAATTCACCTTAAAAAATATACAAGAGTCCTTAAATTTTTGTACTTTCTTGAGTGTAGAATCATGTTAGAAAAAATGACATTCAATTCCATTGTGAATCAAAAGATATCTTGATTTCTTTATTTTGGGTTTTTGAATATCAAAATCCCCAAAAGAAAAAATAGGATATTTTTAATAGGACAGAGCCTTTTTCATATTTTATGAGCAAAAGGGTACAGAGAAAAGGAAAAATTGAATAAAAAATAATAATAAATTGATTTTTTAAAGTATTTTTGGGCCCATTTACGCAGTCTACAATTATCTTACGATTCGATACGATAATTGTACGATTATTTAGGATTTGTGATTTGGGTGGACGATTTGAATCATATGCCCATATGATACGATATGAATCGTACGATTCATATCGTGAATCGTGCAATTTTTTATAACATTGGTGCTTCCTATCGATAATCTTTGGAAGAGGTAGATGGTTATTCCTAACATCTATGTATTGTGCATACAGAACGCGGAATCGGTAAATCATTCGTTCATCCATTGTACATTTGCTCGAGAGGTGTGGGAGAGATTTTTCTCCCCTTTCAAGGTGTCTAAACCCTTGGTTGATGCTAGGGTACATAGAGGGCTTGTTTTTAGCATGGCACGAAGCGGAGGCGGTGTCGGTAAAAGGGTGGTTTGGAGGATAGCCATGTTGGCAGTTATTTAGGCTCTTTGGGGAAAAAGGAACATCAGTGCTTCCACAATCAATGTGGGTTTGTGCTGGATGTTTTTAGAAAGGTGACACTAGATGCCTTGGGTTGGACTTGTAGTTTGAAGGGTTTTGATGTATGTAATTCTTCTGTTGGGCTTTAGCTTTTAAGGTAATAAAAATTTTCATTACCTTAAAAAACTTCTGCCCCAAATCAGAGATTTGGGTATTATCCAAATGTACCCTAAGAAATGATCCTCGGATGGTTCATAATGGTACGAAGGAAAGAAATAACAACAGAATACAAATCAAACAGATTGACGGAGAACAACACAACACATGCTTTAAGCAGGAGGTAAGGAAAAAACATCATGGGAAAGTTTTTGAAAATGTACAGTAGCAGTTCATTCAATACATAAAAATGAGATAAGAAACAAAGCAAACAAAGAATATTGAAATTAAATAGAATAAATGTTGAGTATGAAATTTGGCCAAGTCATTCTCGCGCTCCAGATATTGCAGGTCATGCACCAGTGGTGCTCTTTTCTTTTCTTTTTCCGCATTGCACATCAATGGGATGACACAGTTTGGTTTCTAAGTGAAACAGTGATTTTTCGTGTTGCACACCAATTGGTTAACACACTTTGATTTCTAAGGGAAACAGTGGGTCGCACACCACCTCCAGAAGGGAGCACAAGATCTCACTTCTTCGGGATACATTTGTCAGACAACAGCTTGTACACCCAGCCTAGATCGAGAGCAAATGCTCTCCTAAGAGCATGATATGATATCCACCAACTTCCAGACTAACAATAATTACGACTCGTCCGACCAGCTTGTGTAACATGTGTCCAAACCCGTCATTTGAGTTGGAAATAACTGCCTAACAGCTTCTTAGGCTGATATGATATCTACTGACTTCCAGACTGACAAGAATTACGGAGTCCAAAACCACCATTTGAGTGGAAAATAACTGTCTAACAGCTTCTTAGGCTGAAAATAACAACCTTTAGGAAACCCCCCAACCCCCACACCCCCCCCCAAAAAAAAAGGCCTATGAGGGCCCCAAGGGTCCTCATTTCCAATATTCAACTCTTTCGAGGAACGCCTGTCGGTTTCTCTGGTTAGAAGTTCAAAATTTCTTGCTTTCTTCTCCTAGGTGATATTATCGGTACTGCCAGGTTAACGATACCGAAATTGCTGGAAGTTTAAAAATGTCCAAATATCGTTGATATTTTCGAGAACATCGGCGATACTTGGCAATATTATCGATATCAACGATATTATTGATATCAGTGATATTTTGAAAAAAATCCCTTATAAAAACATCGAGAGAGAGAGAGAGAGAGAGAGAGAGAGAGAGAGAGAGAGAGAGAGATTTCGCGTCTACCCTGCACTTCCACCTGAATTTCGCCATGGCTAGGGTTTCATTAAACAAGCATGGTTCAGGGAAAATACGGAAAATACGAGTAATAAAAAAAAGAGACCGTGCTGCGGCGACGATGACCGAGCTGCAACGACGATGACAACTGTTGCGACGACCACGATGACCGAGGATAGTTTCAAAAGGAAAGGAACTCATATGGATTCTAACCAGACCCTCTCTGGTATCGACGAGCGAGATTGGAACGTGGTTCCCTCTTCACGACGCAATCAGAAGCCGGTGGGTGATAATCGGAGCAAGTACTCATCCTACCCCACACTATTCGTTAAAGGATATCCCCATGGCTGGTTTCCCTTAAACTTAGAGAAGATTTTTGGCCGAGCGGGTGTTGTAATGGACGTCGTAATGCCTAGAAATAGAGATTCCGGGGCTTATCGCAGATTTGCTCTGGTCCGCATGAGCAGCGAAGCGGAACTGGCTAGGGCGGTGGCCATGCTCCACGGAGTTAGTTATGACGGAAAAATGTTAGTTCAGAGGGCGCGTTTCGGCCCGGAAACCCTCCCGTCCACTACTCGCCTGAAGCGACCCTCCAGTAGAGCATCCAAACCCCCGAACCATCGGCCCGCCCCTCTTGGGCTGCCCCTGAGACAGTGCTCCGTCGGACTTTCTTTCAAAGATGCCCTCAAGGGTCCGAACAATTCGAACCCGCCTAACCCACCGCAGAAAGATCCCTTGCCTAATCCTCTGCAGAAGGAGCTCCCGACCTCTCCGAACAGCTCCGACAATGATGGTAAGGCAGACAATCATTCCGACTTCTCTGTATCTATAAATCAAGCAACTTTTGAGAAGAATAGTGCTGAACTGGCCAAATTGGTGGTGATCATAACGGAAGATGGAGCGTTAATACCGGCAGTTAGATCATGGATTAGAGATTGCACAGGCTTTCAATACGTTAACTCCGATATCAAACCATTGGGTTACAACACCCTGTGGGTGTGTGTCTGTCCTGGGTTAAACCCAGATATGTTAACAATGGCAGGGCATTTGCACGCCCCTGGCCCAGTAAAGAAAATCATGGCGTGGGAGGAGTTCTCTATCTTTGGTAAGTAGAATATCTGGGTTCTTATTTGGGACGTTCCAATGGAGTGCTGGTATGATGAATTTCTCATCCAAGCCGCATCAACTCTAGGATTTCTCCTTGAAATCGATTCTAAGACTCAGCTGGGAGTGGAATTGGGTGTTATTAGGGCTAGAGTTAGAAGAGAAAAAGGCTCTTCCCTCCTGTCTCATGTCTGAGTTAAGGTTGCCAATAGGGTCATTTCTCTCCCTGTCCAGAAGGAAATTACCGGAATGATTCACCCAAGATGGGGTGATGTTTGGAGTTCAAGGGTGCCGGCGGAGCAGCAACCAGTTTACATGCGGGAGGACCCTAGAGGAGTACTGGCCCCTTACTCCTGCGGACCACTGGTGCCAATGGATATTAATTCTCCTGCAGCAAACGTTTCTCTGGGCGGCGTTAAGCCTTTTCAAAGGAGACGTGACAGCCCCTCATCCCACTCGAAGTCTCGTATGACAGTCGAAATCCCAGGCGCTGGCGAAAATATCGTTCCTTTATCAGAGAACGAGACACGTGTTCGGGATCATCAGATCTCCAACGCGGATGATCTTTCTTCGATTTGCTCAGCCATCATTGAGACACGTGGCCATCCGTATAATCGCCTCCCGAGAAATATTTATGACGAAACTGCTTCAGGTAGGAGATCGCGACACGGGTCACCCGAATGGTTGATTGACGGTAGCAGCGCTGGCCACTTGGAAGTGCAGACGTCAGCTCCTACACTTCTCTCACTGATATCGGGTCCGTGGAAGCGGGTCCGTTCGCGACCCGAATCTGTTTCTCTCCAGGCATACGAGGATCCCTTAAACTACCCAAATTTGTCCCTTTTAACCCTAGACCCATTCTCATTCCACACCCGATCTTAATCGACATTCCTATCCCAGATGGCTTCACTCCCTCAAACGTCCCTCAGCTTTCATCCCACAACCCTTCTCCTTCAACCCAGGCCGATGACATCTCCAGAGGAGATATCTTTGATGACATGTTGTCTGATTCCATCGACGCCTCTCCCTTCCCTTCAACCCCAGAACATTCACAGTCCAACAGCGGAGACTGGGCGGACCTGGGTCCCATTACCTTATTCTAGGAGGAAATCCCCAGGGATGTGATAGTCGCGGAACCTCTTCAGATGTGTTCAGAGATTCCATATCAGCATGAGGGAGACAACTCAATAGTACGCATGGCAGGAAAGAGTAGGGAGGAAATTTACGAAGAAATCCATGACAAAAAATGGATCCGTGATGCAGAGGGTTGTGTGGGCCGACCGCTGGGCCTCTCTTTTGGGAACCGACCGGAAGACTACACAGGCCTCTTTTAGTTCATTGAGAATAGGGGCAGGCCTTTACCCCCTGTTAAGCATCCTGCTAAATAGGTCTCCAGGTCTATTAGCAATAGAGAACTTCTCCGCCTTTGTCTTCCACGTCCTCTGCTCGTCGTGGACAAAAGGGTACTCGGGGCAGATCGGTTCCCCAATGATCATTCTCTCTTGGAATGTTAGGGGGGTTGGCTCTAAGCAGAAGCGGAGCCTTATCAAAGGCTCTATCAGGAGAAAAAAGCCGGACATCATTCGTCTTTAGGAAACCAAAGTTCCTTCCTTCTCTGCAACGTTACTAGCCACCCTATGGGGCCCTGCGGATGCTCGGTTCGTTTCCTTGGATGCAAAAGGGTCTTCGGGAGGCATCCTCATCGCCTGGAAATCCTCTAAGTGGGACTTAGAGGCCTCTTGCTCTGGATCCTTCTCCAAAGCGGTTATTCTTCAAGATAAGTTCTCTCCGTTCCATTATATCATCATTTCTGTTTACGGTCTTAACGACGACTCTTTAAGATCCAATTTCTGGGATGAACTGACTGCCGTTAGACAGTCCTTTTCAAGCCCTTGCTGCTACGTGGGTGACTTCAATGTCATTCGTTTTGCGGACGAACACTCTCGGAAGAGGCGTTCCACCCTGGCCATGCAAGCCTTCTTTGATTGGATTCAGGACTAGGAACTCGTTGACCTCCCTCTGGATGGTGTCAGATTCACCTGGTCGAACGGTCGAAGGTTGCAGACTCAGTCCAGACTTGACAAATTCCTCCTGTCCACGGATTGGATAGAGGAATTCCCCACTGTGTCTCAATCGGCCCTGCTTAGGACGACTTCGGACCATTGCCCTATTCTCCTCTCAGTCGTTGATGCTGATTGGGGCCCTAAGCCTTTCAAATTCAATTCGGCTTGGATCAACATTGTCGGCTTCAAGCAGTTGATTGTGGAATGGTGGGACTCTTTCCACGTTCATGGTTTCGCTGGTCACAGCCTACTCTCCAAATTGAGACTCCTCAAGGAGAAAATTAAAGTCTGGAAGACTGAAGTTCTTAGGAAGAGAGAAATTAAATCCCAAAGCTTATTCGTTGAGTTGCACCAGATTGATTCCAGGGTCGAAGGTGATATCCTATCTTCGGAAATATTAGCCAAACGAATCCAGATTATCCAAACCTTATCTTCTAGAGCCCTCGAGGATGAAGTAACTTGGAAGATCAAATCGCGGGCGAGGTGGATATCTGAAGGAGACAAAAATACTAAATACTTCCACAGTTTAGCGAACATGAAAGCCCGGGCAAAGGCCATCCACAACATCATGGTTGATGGCACACAGATTGAGGACAGAAGAAATCTCCAAGCTTGCTGTGGATCATTTTTCCTCTCTCGTTTCTTTTGAAGGATGGACAAGACCCCTCTAGGATGGGACCCCTTTTCTCTCTCCTCGACTCGGACGCCCTTTCTCTGGAAATTCCATTCTCGGAAGAAGAGGTTAAATCGGCTCTTGAGGCTTTAGAAGGAGATAAATCCCCTGGGCCTGATGGGTTCCCCATGTCTTTCTTTCAGCATTTTTGGGACATTGTTAAATTTGATGTCATGAACTTCTTGTCTGAATTCTATCCTCTATCTAAAGGATTAGGAGCTTCCTTCATCGCCCTTATTCCCAAAGCCGCAGGTGCTACCTCATTTTCCCAATTCAGGCCCATTAGTTTGATTGGCGGCCCCTACAAAATTCTGGCAAAGATCCTATCTACAAGACTCTCCTAAGTGATGGGCAAACTGATTTCCAAGTATCAAAATACTTTCATAAGAGGTAGACAGATTGATGGGGCCCTGATAGCAAATGAAGTTCTTCACACTTGCCATAGATTTGGAAAGAAGAGCGTGTTTTGTAAGCTCGACATTGAGAAGGCTTACGACCACGTCGACTGGGGTTCCTGCATTACATGTTACTTCGAATGGGTTTTGGTGTTAAATGGAGAATGTGGATCAAGGCCTGCGTTGAATCATCGCATTTCTCCGTCCTTCTCAACGGCATTCCGAAAGGATTCTTCCCTAGTTCGAGGGGTCTTCGTCAGGGCGACCCCCTCTCCCCCCTTCTTTTTCTCCTGGTTGCTGAGGCCCTCTCTCAGTTGCTGCAAACGGGCCAAAGCTGTCGGCTCTTCCGGGGTATTTCGATGCCAGGCTTACTTACTCCGATTTCCCATATTCAATTCGCTGATGACACGCTTATTATGATCGAAGCAGACTCTGACGCAATCTATAACCTGCACACTACTCTTAGATGCTTCGAGGCAGTCTCTAGCCTGAGAATAAATATGGCCAAATCCAAGATCTTTGGGGTCAATGTGTCGGAGATTAACTTGAATCGGTACGCTGATCTCCTCGGTTGCTTGCCTGCTTCGTTCCCAACGCTGTTTGTTGGTCTGCTGCTAGCTATCGGGGCCCTGCTGACTTCGATGTGGGACAAGATCGTTGACAAATTTCAAAAGATGCTGGCCAGATGGAAATGTAGATATCTATCTATGGGAGGTAGGCTCACTCTCATCAAAGCTGCCTTATCCAACATCCCTACCTACTTCATGTCTCTCCTCATTTGCCCTCCTGCTGTCCTGTCTCGCATCGACAAACTGAGAAGAGATTTCATGTGGTGCGGCAAAGAAAATCATCATAAGTTCCATCTGCTGGACTGGTAGGATATCTG
Organism: Magnolia sinica; assembly: GCF_029962835.1. Lineage (NCBI taxonomy): Eukaryota > Viridiplantae > Streptophyta > Magnoliopsida > Magnoliales > Magnoliaceae > Magnolia > Magnolia sinica. The sequence continues at coordinate 62,245 of NC_080590.1, read as the reverse complement.
TAGGCATTTCCAGGATGGACGTGCAAGTGTCAAAAACTTGAAGGTTATGAACAAGGCCCTATTGGGCAAATGGACCTGGAGACTGGGTTCTGAGCCGACGGCCTTATGGAATATAATCATCAAAAACAAATATGGTACATCTCACGGAGAGTGGTGGACCAAAGATTTCACCTCTTACAGAGCCTCCCGCATCTGGAAGGGTATATTGCGGTCTAAATCCAATGTTGTTCAGAATACTGCCTTCCATTTGGGGAACAGGGTGGCAATCAAATTTTGGGATGACCTTTGACTGGGGGACAGAAAGTTGAAGGAATGCTTCCCCTCTATTCATCGCCTTGCCGTTAACAAGGACAGCGTTATCGCCGATTTATTTTCTTAATCAACATCCGGAATAGTGTGGGATATTAGATGCTATAGAAGCCTTCACGACTGGGAGGCCACCGATTAATCTGCCTTACTCGAGCAGTTATCCAAGGTCTCCTCGATCCAATCTGAGCCGAACAAAATTCTCTGGACGAGAGACAAATCTTCCTGTTTCTCAGTCAAATCTCTTTATGATGCTCTCACGCCCCCTCCCCCCCTCACATCCTTCGCCAGCCCGTTTATCTGGAAGTATCCCGTCCCTCCAAAGCTCCTTTGCTTTGGTTGGTTGGCGGCTAAAAATCGGATTCTCATAATATACAACCTCAAGAAGAAAGGGATGCAGCTTGTAAACATCTGTCTGTGTTGCATGGTGAGCGACAAATTAGTGGATCACCTCTTCGTCCATTGCCCCTTTGCCACTCTAATTCGTCAGGATTTTTTTTTCTTGGTTCGGTATCAGTGGGTGCGTTCCGGCTTCTGCCTATTCCTTGCTGGCGTACTGGCATGGGTTCAAGTTGGGTAAGGTCAAATCTAAGGTGTGGAAGATGGCTATTCTAGCCATATGGTGGGCGATTTGGAAAGAAAGGAACGACAGATGCTTCAACAACTCTCAATCTTCTCCTCTTGTCGTGGGTTCAAGGGCTAAAAGTTTATTTATTGAATGGGCAGCCAATTTTTCCTCTCTTAGCAGGGTGTCCCAAAACGGTTACGTATCGGCCGTAACCGTTACGTAACGGTAACGGTGGTACCCGTTACGCGTTTCGGGGTCGTATCGGCCGAGTCCATATTCTGTACACGTAACGGCCGTTACGGGACCGTTACGGGCGTAACGGCCGTTACTGACCCGTAACGGCTGTTACGGGCCTTTGAAAAAAATAAAAAATAAAAAAAATACAAACATACCTGTTTTCCTTTATTTTCTTCTTCTTCTTCTTCTTCTTCTTCTTCTTCTGCGGCTGCGGCTACGGCCCCGGCTCCGGCTGAGGTTGAGGCTGCGGCTGCGGCCCCGGCTGCGGCCTTCTTCCTCTTCTTCCTCTTCTTCTTCTTCCTCTCTCTCTCTCTCTCTCTCTCTCTCTCTCTCTTCCTTTCCTCTTTCCCTCTTTTTTCTTCTCTTCTTTCCCTCTTTTCTTTTCGGTTTCCCTCTTTCTGTTTTTTTTTTTTTTTTTCAGGCGTACCGCGCACCAGCTAGGGTACGTGTAACGCTAAGACGAGCGCTGACACTCCTCGAGCTCCGAGTTGTACGAACGGCTCAAAGGAGATCAAAGTTACGTGGGCTCCACAGTGATGTATTTATTACATCTACACCGTTCATCTATTTTCAGAGATCATTTTAGAGCACTACCCCAAAAATGAATTATATCCAGCGATCATCTGGACGGCACCAAAAATAGCAGCGGAGATAATATTTTCACCGTAAAACAATTCGTAGGCCCACGGTAACGTTATTTTCCATCCAATCTGATTTGATCAGACCTGAGTGGGCCCCACCATGATGTATATATTTTATGCATGTCGTCCATCCATTTTGCCACGTCATTTTACATCAGGATCTAAAAAATTAATAATATCCAAATCTCATGTGGACCACACCATGGAAACAGTGGTTATAGAATGCTCACCGTTAAAAATTTCTTAAGGTCCATTGTAATGTTTATTTTCAATCTAACTTATTAATTGAGTCACGCTGACGTGAATGAAGAGAAAACACACATGTCACCTTAATCTAAAACTTTTGTAGCCTCTAATAAATTTTTAATGGTGAACGTTTAATTAGTGTTGTTTCTTATGGTGCAGTCCACCTGAGCTTTGGATGTGCCTCATTTTTGGGCTCATGCCCTAAAATTATTTGGCAAAATGGATGGACGGTGTGGATATAACACATTCATCACGGGTGGGACCCAAAAAACTTTGACACGTGTGCTACGCTTCACAATCTGAGTCCTGCCTAATTCGAGCCTTAAAAAATTGTACACGAGACATATATTAACTTAAAATTTAGCAATTAAATTATGAATTGCAATTGCTAACTAACAATGCCAAAATCAAATTGTTTGAATAGTTTTAATTGTTAATTTGTGGACTTTTATTTTTTAAAATAGGGTCTTTTGATTTTTTTTCATGATTCACTATCCAATAAATGTCCACAAATTCATAAGTGGGATAATGACAATAAATTGCATGAATTTGAGGCCGATTTGGTGTATAGATTGGTCCTCCAAGTCAGCCCCAAATTGACAACGCCATCTACCTAAATTTAATTTCATTTTTTTTAAGAACTATTGGGAGAAATGATATCAAGTTGTTAAATATATAAATTAAATATTTAAAAAATTAAATATATAAATTTTGTAGTCAAATTCAGGTTATCTGGTTCATAAATTCATTAGACAGTTCGATACAACTTCTCACTAAAGAGTGGACCGTTACACCACCATAAACATGTTCCAATTTATAAATGAATGCATATTTGGAATGCTTAGAATATTCTGGATTTAATCTATATTTTTTCATATTTTTTTAGCAAAAAAATTTTTTTGCACCGCTACGGGCCGTTACGCCCCCATATCCGTATCGGTTTTGGAGGGCACCGTTACGCCAACCGATACCGATACGGGACACCTTGTCTCTTAGGGACTTTAATTTTCTTTTTCTAGGCATGTGATGTCGGCTTCTGCTATCTCAGCAGTTGCCCACTGTTTTTTTCTCCTCTTCGTTTTAATATATTCTATCGTTACTTTTAGGTATCGGTGATACATCAATAATATCCCTGATACCCGGGAAACATCTGTAGATAAGCAAAAATTGATTTAAAAAATTGGGAAAATTTTCAAAAACTCCAAAAAAAAAAAAAAAAGGAAATAAAAACTCCATTGTTTAGGATTTTTTTTTTTTTTTTTCCTTTTTTGGAATTTATTCCTTGCGTGATTTCAGTTGCTCTTGGTTTTTATTGTATTAAAGTTTGGATTTGGGGAGAAGTCTTGAGTCTAGACTTGAGATGAAAATGGCCGGAACTCAAAGGTGATAAAAAAAAAAAAAACCCATAGAAACTTTCTTTTTCAAATGCAGTGTTTTAAATAGCTTACTCTAGGTAGCATGTACCTTATGCTACGGTAACATAAACTTAGCCTTGACGCCTTGTAGCTCATGAAAATAGCTTAAGTCGCATGTAGCCTACACTACATACTAATTCACACATGCTACATGCTCCATTGCCTAAACTATATGCAATATAACTTACACTGCAAGTTATTTTTCCCAAAAGCAAAAATTAATTAGTATTTTCAATGATTTATTACTACCTATTTGGATGTATATTATACACTACTGCTAGTTTGTGTTTTGTTGCACCAGATATAATGAATTTCATAACTAATTAGTCTAATTTGGTGCAAAATATCATGATATTTGGGGCAGCCAAGCGCAACTTATTAATTAAAGTCTAGAATTAGTATGTAGCTTACACTACACACTATGTAGCTTACGCCTCATGCTTCAGAGGAATGAATGTTATGCTACCTGCTATTCGCTATTTAAAGCATTGTTCAAATGTTAGCATGGATTGCAATGGAAATCCATGTCTATACACATGGTTCTCATGCATTGACATGAATTTATGGCAAAATAAATAAATAAATAAATTAACATTTAAGTGAAAAATGGGAGAATTTAGTGAAATCCTAATTTTTCCATTTTAATATTGTAAAGTATGTGTTTTTCACTGTTAATTAATGTAGAAATTTTCTATATTAAGGATTCTTGGTTTATCTATTGATTGGCTAAATTTTTTATATATTTATGTTATGTCGACTTTTTTTGACAGCATATGGTTAGGCCCCATAAAAAGGAAACTTATTGTGTATAGTTTTTTTTGGCAATATTTTAATTCCTACATGTGTAAACAAACATCTCCTAAAGTTTCATTGGGAAATTCCACCTTTTTCCCAACACTTTGCCAATGTTTCCTTCATACAGCAATATTTTTCTGAGTATCGACGATAATATTGGCAAAACTAATCCTTCAATATATATATATATATATATATATATATATATATATATATATATATATATATAAACTAATACATGTTTTTGTATCCACGATCATGTATACATGTAACGATATCGCTGCTTTGAACATTACTCCTCGCTTTGTGCGATTGAGACAAGGTAAGAAGCATTAAAGGACTCGAACCCTATTCAGAGGGCCTTCACATGCTTGTTTGAGCATGCTCAAAAGGTCTCAAGCACCTCCTCCACAGCCCCTTTAGGAAGGTCCCACACTCCTTGATAGGGTAGTCTTCCTCCCTAATTAGGGTAGTCCTCAAAGAAGTTGTCCACCCTTGCCTGACTCCTTCAAGAAGGCTTTGTGCCACACTTCTGAGCTAGCTAAGGCCAATCTCAATTGCATCCCCTGATCATAAGGCATTAAGGGCTGTGCTCCTCGCTTTCCAGGCTGCCCTCCTTATAAAGGGGTCGCCCTCCTGCTTGTAATGCAGTTCGATCAATTCGTTTAATCATAACTAGCATATGAGACCCTTGGCAATGCTGGATTTTTTTGCTTGTGTACGCCCCAAGACTACATGATTATCTAAAGCCGATGCTTCTCATGATATATGATATGCATACTTTGCCAGTATCTTGACACCCAGCTGGCCAAACAAGATGCCTAAACGCCAAAGGCTCGCTAGTACCTCAGCCGAACCCATGATTTGGATACCCTGAAGATAGAAAGACCATAGAGCAGGAGTTACATGCATCATTTGGACACCCTGCCATCGTCTTTGTTCTTTGTAATCAACCCACAACCATCTCAAATCCGTTGTTGGAACCATCTTCAATCTGCCATCAAAGATCCATCGCCGGAATCCTCTCAGATATGCCACCTCAGATACTCGTTGGAACTCTCTCATACCTACCGCCACCACTCACCATCAACAGGAACCACCTCCCGTGTCATCAGAACCTGCCTTCATTTACACTGGTGGAGCTCACTACTTCCCACTATTTACCGGTTGTTGCTTCTTCTGACCAATGACACTTCCTATTAGCGATTTAATACAAACCCAGAAAGGGGAAGCAAATAGAGCAAAGAAAAGAAGAAAGAGGTTGTGGGAAAGGACCCAACAATCCTCTAGCCGAATGCTAGAGCTCTCTACTTCCCTCTATTCATCGGTTGTTGCGTCTCCTGACAAATGACACTTCCCATTGGCGATTTAATACAAACCCCGAAAGGGGAAGCAAATAGATCAAAGAAAAGAAGAAAGAGGGAAAAGGACCCAACAATCTTCTAACTGAATGCAAGACTATGAGCAAGCTCAACAGTCTTTTAGTCTTTAACTAGAGATCAACAGTCATCTAAATTCTAACGTTGTGTATAAATATGTATCTATCCTTCTCAATGAATACACAACTTCCCGCAATGTAGTCCCTGCATTAGCACTGACCAAGAACGAAACCCTACATGTTCCAAGAAAAAAAACACTTCAATTGGAAATTCTTGCCAGTTTGCAAGAACATTTATTTTTATTTTTTAATTAACGAGAGAATATATTAAAAACGAAGAGAGGAAATACAGAGGGCAGCTGTTGAGATAGTAGAAGCGAAAATTACAAGCCTAGGAAATTAAAGTCCCTAAGATAAGAAACATTGGCAGCCCATTCAAGAATTAATCTTTTAGCCCTTGAACCCACAACGTGAGGGGGAGAATGAGAGTTGTTGAAGCATCTGTCGTTCCTTTCTTTCCAAATCGCCCACCAAATAGCTAGAATCGCCATTTTCCACACCTTGGATTTAACCTTACCCAACCTAAAGCCGTGCCAATAAGCCAACATGGAATAGGCAGAAGCATGAACGCATCCGCTGACGCTGAACTGGGAAAAAAAGTTCTGACGAATTTGCGTGATAAAGGTACAATGGACGAAGAGGTGGTCCACTGATTCGTTGCTCTCCAAACAACAAAGGCAAATGTTGACCAACTGCATCCCTTTCTTCTTGAGATTGTCTATAGTGAGGATCCGATTTTTTGACACCAACCAACCAAAGCATAAGTACTTAGGAGGGACGGGGTGCTTCCGGATAAAAAGGCAGGCGAAGGTTGTGTCGGGGGGATGGGCGCGAGAATAGCATAGGGAGATTTGACTGAGAATCTGGAAGATTTGTCTCTCATCCAGATAATTGTCCTGCTCAGATTGGATCGGGGTGACCGAAGATAACTGATCAAGAAGGGCCGCATAATCTGTAGCCTCCCTATCGTCAAGGTTTCTGTAGCATCTAATATCCCACACCGTCCCAGAAGTGGATTGAGAGAATAAATCAGCGATAACGCTATCCTTGTTAACAGCAAGGCGATGAATAGAGGGGAAGCATTCCTTCAGCCTTCTATCCCTCAGCCAGAGGTCATCCCAGAACCTGATTGCCGCCCCGTTCCCCAAATGGAAGGCAGTATTCTGAACGACAGTAGATTTGGACAGCAAAATACCTTTCCAGATGCGGGAAGCTCTATAAGAAGTGGACTCCTTTGTCCACCACCCTCATTGAGACGTACCATATCTGTTTTCGATAATTATGTTCCATAAGGCTGCCGGCTCTGATCCCAATCTCCATGTCCATTTGCCCAAAAGGGCCTTGTTCATAGCCTTCAAGTTTTTAAACCTCGCTCCACCATCCTGGAAATGGCGACAAACATCCTGCCAGTCCAGTAGATGGAACTTGTTTTGATTTTCTTTGCCGCACAACAAGAAGTCTCTTCTCAGCTCGTCAATACGAGACAAGATTGAAGGAGGACAGATAAGGAGAGACGTGAAGTAGGTAGGGATGTTGGACAGGGCAGCTTTAATGAGAGTGAGCCTACCTCCCATAGATAAATATCTGCATTTCCATCTGGCCAACATCTTTTGAAATTTCTCAACGACCTTGTCCCACATCGCGGTTGGCGGGGTCCCGATAGCGAGCGGCAGACCAACGAACAACGTCAGGATGGAGGCAAGCGAGCATCCGAGGAGATCAGCGTACCATTTCATATCGATCTCCGAGACATTGACCCCAAAGACCTTGGATTTGGCCATATTGATTCTCAGACTTGAGACAGCCTCGAAGCATCTAAGAGTGGTGTGCAGGTTGAAGATTGCTTCGGAGTCCGCTTCAATCATGATAAGAGTGTCATCAGCAAATTGAATATGGGAAATCGGAGTAGGTATTCCCGACATCGAAATACCCCGGAAGAGCCGAGAGCTTTGGCTCATTTGCAGTAACTGAGAGAGGGCCTCAGCGACCAGGAGAGAGAAGGGGGGGAAAGGGGGTCGCCCTGGCGAAGACCCCTCGAGCTGGGGAAGAATCCTTTAGGAATGCCGTTGAGAAGGACCGAGAAATGCGAGGATTCAACGTAGGCCTTGATCCACGATCTCCATTTAACACCAAACCCCATACGGAGAAGCATATAATGCAGGAAACCCCAGTCGACGTGGTCGTAAGCCTTCTCGATGTCGAGTTTACAGAACACGCTCTTCTTTCCAGATATGTGGCAAGAGTGAAGAACTTCGTTTGCTATCAAGGCTCCATCAATGATCTGTCTACCTTTAATGAAAGCATTTTGATACTTAGAAATGAGCTTGTCCAACACAGAGGAGAGTCTTATAGAGAGAATTTTCACCAAAATTTTATAAGGGCCACCAATCAAACTGATGGGCCTGAATTGAGAAAAAGAGGTAGCACCAGCGGCTTTGGGGATAAGGGCGATGAAGGAAGCTCCTGTTCCTTTGGATAACTTGCCTCTAGAGTGGAATTCAGAGAGGAAGTTCATGACGTCAGTTTTAACAGTATCCCAAAAGTTCTGAAAGAAAGACATGGGGAACCCATCAGGCCCAGGGTATTTGTCTCCTTCCATTGCGTCAAGAGCCGATTTAACCTCTTCTTTCGAGAACGGAGCTTCCAGAGAAATGGCATCCGAGTTGAGGAGAGAGAAAAGGGGTCCCATCTAATAGGGGTCTTGTCCATCCTTCAGAAGAGAGAAGAGAGGAGAAATGATCCACAACAAGCTTTGAAATTTCTTCTCCGTCCTCGACCTGTCTGCCGTCAACAGTGATGCTGTGGATGGCCTTAGCCCGAGCTCTCATGTTAGCTAAACTATGGAAGTATTTTGTGTTCTCGTCTCCCTCAGAAATCCACCTCGCCCGCGATTTGATCTTCCAGGTTACTTCGTCTTCAAGGGCTCTGGAGGATAAAGATTGGATTATCTGAATACGTTTGGCTAAAAGGTCTGAAGATAGGATATCACCTTCGACACTAGAACCGAGCTGGTGCAGCTCAGCAAATAAGCGTTCGGATTCAATTTTTCTCTTCCTAAGAACATCAGTCTTCTAGGCTTTGATTTTCTCCTTGAGAAATCTCAGCTTGGAGGCAAGTCTGTGCCCAGCGAAGCCATGAACTTGAAAAGAGTCCCACCACTTCGTGATCAACTGCTTGAAATCGTCAATGTTGATCCAGGCCGGATTGAATTTGGAAGGCTTAGGGCCCCAATCATCATCAACCACCGAGAGGAGGATAGGGCAGTGGTTGACCTCGGTAGGGCTGATTGAGACATAGTAGGGAATTCCTCAATCCAATCCATTGATAGGAGGAACCTGTTAAGTCTGGACTGAATCTGCGCTCTGCGGCCGTTCGACCAAGTGAATCTGGCGCCAGCCAAAGGAAGGTCAACAAGCTCTTGTGCCTGAATCCAATCAGAGAAAGCTTGCATGGCCAGGGTTGATCGCCTGTTTCGAGAGTGCTTGTCCGCAAAACGAATGATGTTGAAATCACCCACATAGCAACAAGGGCCTGAAAAGGATTGTCTGATGGTAGTCAGCTCATCCCAAAAATTGGGTCTTAAAGAGTCGTCATTAGGACCATAAACAGAAATTATAATACAACGAAACTGAGAGAACTTATCTTGAAGAATAACCGCTTTGGAGAAGGATCCGGACAAAGAGGCCTCTAAGTTCCACTTAGAGGCTTTCTAGGCGATGAGAATGCCTCCCGAAGACCCCGTAGTGTCCAAGGAGACGAAATGAACATCCGCAGGGCCCCATAATGTGGCCGGCAATGACGTAGAGAAGGAAGGAACTTTGGTTTCCTGAAGACAAACGACGTCTGGGGTTTTTCTCTTGATAGAGCCTTTTATGAGGCTCCGCTTCTGCTTTAAGCCAAGCCCCCTGACATTCCAAGAAAGAATGATCATTGGCGAACTGAGCTGCCTCGAGTACCCTTTCGACCACGTCGAACAGAAGGCGTGGAAGTAAGCTGGAGAAGATTGAAGGCGGAGAAGTTCTTTGTTGGTTGCGGACCGGGAGACCTATTTAACGGGATGCCCTGCAGGGGGTAATGGCCTGCCCCTATTCTCAATGAACTGGAAAAAGCTTGTGTAATCTTCCGGACGGTTCTCGAATGAGAGACCCATCGATCGGCCCACGCACCCCACCGCGTCTCGGATCCATTTTTTGTCATGGATTTCTTCATATATTTCCTCTCTGCTCTTACCTTCCATGAACAGTGAAGAGTTGTCTCCCTCTTGCTGATTAGGAAACTCTGAACACATTTGGAGAGGTTCAGCGACAATCACATCACTGGGAATCTCCTCCTGGAATAAGGTAATGGGACCCAGGTCAGCCCAGTCTCTGCTGCATGACAGAGAGTGGTCCAAGGTTGAAGGGAAGGGAGAGACGGAGATGGAGTCGGACAACATGTTCTCGGAGATGTCTCCTCTGGAGATATCGTCGCCCTGGATTGAAGGAGAGGGGTTGTGGGAGGAAGGGTTAGGGACAGTAAGGTGTGAGAGGGAGAATCCATCAGGAATAGGAATGTCGATTGAGATCGGGTGCGGAATGATGACGGGTCCGGGGTGTATAGGTATTGGTTCGGGTAGCTTAATGGATCCTCGTTTACCTGGAGAGAAACAGATTCAGGTCGAGAAAGGACCCGCTTCGACGGACCCGATATCGATGAGAGAAGTAAGAGTTGGAACTGACGGCTGCTCGTCCAGGTGGATAGTGCTGCTATCGTCCATTAAGCGATCGGGTGACCCGTGTCGCGATCTACTGCCTGATGTAGTATCATCATAATTAGACCTCGGTAATTGTTGAAGCGGCAGGCCACGTGTCTTGACGATGGCTGAACGAAGCGGAAAAAGATCGTCCACGTTGGAAGAAGTATGATGGGCTCGGACACGTGTAACATTCTCTGGAGCAGCCGCAATCTTTACGCCAACGCCCGGGATTTCGTCTATTAGACCAGACGGCGAAATCGATGAGGTGCTGCCACGTCGCCTTTGAAAAGGCCTGACATCGCCTAGAGAGACGTTTGCTGTAGACGTACTGACTTCCCTCATCACCGGTGGACCGCGGGAGTATGGGGCCGGTGCTCCTTCACTTGGGTTCCCCTGCAACTGCATCGGATGCTGCTCTACCACTTCCCTTGGGTTCCAAACGTCTCCCCATCTAGGGTGGATCATTCTGGGAATCTCCTTCTGGACAGGGAGCGTGATGACTTGGTTAGCTACCTTGACTCGTATATGGGTTGGGAGGGGGGACCCTTTTTCTCTTCTAACTCGTACCCTGATAACGCCCAATTCCACACCCAGCTGAGTCTTAGAATCAATTTCAAGGAGAAATCCTAGAGTTGATGCAGCTTGAATGAGAAGTTCGTCGAACCAACACTCCATTGGGACATCCCAAATGAGAACCCGGACATTTTCCTTGCCAAAGACAGAGAACTCCTCCCACGCCATGATTTTTTTTATTAGGCCAGAGGCATGCAGATGCCCTGCCATTGTTAACATGTTTGGGTTTAACCCAAGGCAGACTCTCACCCATAGCGCATTGTAACCCAATGGCTTAATGTCGGAGTTGCCGTATTGAAAGCCTGTGCATTCTCTAATCCATGACCTGACTGCCGGTATTGACGCCCCTTCTTCCGTTATGATCACCACCAATTTGGCCAGTTCAGCGCGATTCTTCTCAAATGTTTGTTGATCTACAGACATAGAGACATCGGACTGATTATCTACCTTACCATCGTTTTTGGGGCTGATCGGGGTGGCTGGGATCTCTTTCTGCAATGGTTTTGGTAAGGACTTCTTTTGTGGTGGGTTCGATGGGTCAGATCCATTAGAACCATCGAGGGCGTCTCTAAACAAGAGATTGACGGAGCACAGTCTTTGTGTCGTCCCAAGAGGTGTGGCCCGAAGGTCCGGGGGTTTGGAAGCTTTGATAGGGGGCCGCTTCATTCGGGTGGAAGAAGGCAGAGTTTCCGGGCCGAAACGCGCCCTCTGAACAAGCATTTTTTTTTTCCATCGTAGCTAACTCTGTGGAGCATGGCCACCGCCCTGGCCATTTCCGCTTCGCTGCTCATGCGGAACAGAGCGAAGCCGCGGTAAGCTCCTGTTTCTCTATCTTTGGGCATTACAACATCCATTACAGCACCCGCACGACCAAAGATCTTCTCCAGATTAAGGGGGAACCAACCATGAGGATACCCTTTAACGAAAAGGGTGGGATAGGAGGAGTACTTTCTCCGGTTCTCACCCACCGGGTTCCGAGTTCGCCTTGAAGAGGGAACCACGTTCCAATCTCGCTCATCGACAACAGATCGGGTTCGACTAGCATCCATTTGAATCCCCTTCCCTTTGACAGAGTCGTCGTGCGGTGTAGTCATCGTCGTCGGCTCTCGATCATTGTCGTTGTAGGCGTCATCGTCGTCGTATCAAAAATGTCGTCATCGTAGGCGTCATCATCATCGTGCGGTGTAGTTCGCAAGAACATTTCATTCAATACACTGTTTAATTTGATACACTCTCTTGAGAGAGTGAACTAACAGGACAATTGTAAGTCCACATATTGTAGGCAAGGTTGAAGTAATTACTAATTAGGGCTGAATAACTTTTCTAGCACGCAAGTATAACAGAAAAAATTCCTGCAAATACCATTTTGAATAATTTTTGTGCAAGAACACAGCTTACTACCATAAATATTTCTTCAATAAACAAAAGATAATTTTTACTCCCTCATAAATAGCCATTGATTAACTGAGTATAAGAATCGAATATTCTGTGCTGACATTAAGCATTATGCACTTGTGAAGAAGCATGTTATAATCATCTTAGCCTTTCTCCCAACAATATGAGGTTGCTTTCAAATGATAGATATGCAAGGCTCACCACTTATGAAGCTTGTAACTAATAAAAAAATTACCTTGAGAGTTCTTTGGCAGAGATAAATGTTGATTGTATCCGCATCCAGTGCTTTTAGATGAAGAATACCCGCTACTATCAATACAAACATGACTTCTTTTAGATTGCTCTATCTCTGCATAAATACGCTCCATTTTCGGAACCAATAAATTATTTGGCTGAACAATGATTGCTTCATTTCCTTCATACATCAGACTTCCTTCAGCTTCCTGTTTTCCATGAAATTTGGGCTCTTTCAGATGGCCATCCGATGAATCCAGACAGCTCTCTGGCAATTTAAGCTCCAAGGAATGGAATGTACTCATAATGCCCAAGTCCTTTAAGATGCTCCTATTTGAAACATGGGATGCTGGAGGGGATATCACTGCATGTGATGGACCAACCTGCCCATAACAAGGAATTCCAGCAGTGGCAGAAGGGACTTCATCCTTTTCAGGAAGACCATCAATCTTTAGTTCTCTGGAAGGAACTCCAATACAATCATGTGTTGTTAAATCCATGTCTGTGAGACGATTTGCAACATTCCCAAACAAACTGACACTACTTCCTATCCTAAACCATCTACTTTGACATGTAGTCCTATTGGTAAACAACTTGCCAGAATCAATACTGGGTTTACAAGTCCCACCAAGAGATAGTGACCAAAGGAAAGGTGGCAAGCTAGCTTTGTTCGATGTTAGCATGCCAGGATACAGATCAATAGTCTGTAAAGAAACTGCAGGAACAGGTGCATCCCTTAGCAGAGAATCCAAATCCTTGAATGGTGGAAGTGTTAAGCGCTCCAGTACAACCTCAGGCCGACACGGTGGGGAATTACTTAGGCTTGCCAAAGCCCCAGGTTGGCTACAAGAATCCTAAATGTTTAAATTACACACAACCAAAAAAAAAAAAAAACATCATTAGCCAAGTTAATTGTCGCTATTCAGGTTACGAATAAAGCACTGAATATCAAACAAAATTACCTTGCTTGATGAGGCTAAATCTTCCATACAGATATCCTTACTAGTATCCTCGTCATTCCTGCTTGTGACACGTGAACTAGAGCTCAACACACATGCATTCATTCTTCTGTTGCCACTGCCATCTAGCTCAACAAGATTTAGGGACTCTACTGCATTATGGTGTGAAAGAATAGAGCAAGCCTTTTTAACTGAGCATACAATGTTTTCATAGCTATTGCTGGCTTTCTTCCCTTTTTGTTGACATGAAGCAGGAAATTTGTAACTGCCATCAAGGAGTTCATTCAATGACAGCTCATCCACAAGCTTTGCAACATCATGAATATCTGACTTGAGACCATATATTCCTGATATAAAATGTTTGAGTGCAATTTTTAACTCTGCGTAAGTGCAACTTCAAAGAGCTCATTTCCACCATGGAAGTAAAGAGTATAAGTAGGTAAATGAGTACCAAATTGTTCACATAATTCAGAAAGTAATAAGTAGCTTGATCGGTTAGACAAATAGTTATCTGATTGTGACATACAATGATTCCAACCTTGCAAGAATGAAATATTAAAAATGAGTTGTAATAAATCCAGTGTAGCTAAAGGTGCTAGGTGCACCCCAGGTGCACCTGCCAGTGTAGCCCCCAAAACGTCTAGGCACATGCCTAGAGATTCTAGGCACAATTTTTAATTTCAATATCATAAGTATTACTATTTAATAATTTATAGATATAAGTTGATTTTTAACTAATCAAAGTTGATGACATTCAATTTCCCTTAGCCCAAAACCATATATCCCCACTTTTTCCCAAATTCCCTCATGCCTCGGTGGTAGACTCACAAGAGGTCATGGGTTTGAGTACCCATTGTGGTATAAAAAAGCCATTGTGGTGTGAGAGCGTGGGTGCGTGGGGGACGTGAGTGCGTGTTAAAAAAGAAAAAAAACCAAATATATATCCTAATTTTTCAATTTCCCCAAATCATAACCCTAAATTCCCATTTTCCCCTAATACCCCAAGTTTACCAATTCAAAACAACAAATTTGCCAAAATCCCTTGGGCTGTTTGTTTTTTAACATGTAAATGGGTAATGATTAATTACCAATGTAATTCCCACACCTTTTTCTATGCTGACAACAATGGCTTGCTTTTGGACACTAAAACCGAGGATTGTGCGAATTTCATGTGGGGCTCATTGTGAAATATGTGGCTTATTCACACTGTCCATCCATTTTGCGGGGAGATTTTAGGGCATGAACCCAAAATTGAGGTAGACCAAAGCTCGAGTGGACCACATCACACAAAACAGTGGGTTTGAACGCTCACCGTTAAAAACCTTCTACGACCACAATTTCCAATGGTGTGGGCCACTTGAGTTTCGGATCTGCCTCATTTTTAGGTTCATGCCCTAAAATATTCTTGGTAAAATGGATGGATGGCATGGATATGTCATAGACCTTATAGTGGGCCCACAAATTTAAGTCCATCCTTTTCCAACGGCATTTCAAGAAAGAAATACTCATTTCTGCCAAACATGCGTAAATGGTAATTAATACCCATTTACCTGCATTTATATGATGGAATTGGAAAACAAACACCCCCAAATTTTCTAAACCCTATAACTAATTTTCCAAAATCCCCAAATCTTGTAACCTAAAAAATTTCCAATTCCACCAAAATCCTCATTTCACCTTCAGTCACTTGTCTTGTATAACACCAATGAAAGCTCAAGTTGCTTTCAATTCCAATGCGATGGCATTAACACATTATCAGAATAAGGAAATCAAGAAGAAAAATAAATGCGAGAAGTTGAAATTTGGGGGAAAATATCTCAAGCTTTAATCGTGAAAAAAAAAAAAAAGCAGCTGTTGAAATGGGGCTTAAAATCCCTTACTTATGGCATAATGGTTATGCCCGTTACCTTTTAGGATGATAAAGAAATTACAATTACTTGACAACATGTTAAAATATTGGAGGGGTAAATGGCTTTTGTGATGAACACAACTAGGAAAGGTGGCTTCATCAAAGAAGACATGTGATGGGGACATCACATTATAGATGCCATTACGCACATATCAGAGGAGGATCCGAGCTCCAACGTCCTTGTGGCTAGGCGAGTAACCGCTTGAGTCCCGATGAGGAGCCGAAGACCCCACATGGCATGTGGGTTGCGTGGAGGATGTTTTCATACCATTGGATCGCGGGGACTTCACGATCGGACCGTTGGATCGTGGGGACTTGATGGTGGCATGCCGTGATCGTGGACGTCTTCAGAGTTAGATGGTCTTCGTTTCTTAGGATTATAGTGATTTTTGTTTTTGAGCACTTAGTTTACTTTTTGAGACTTTATTTACATGTTTTATTGGTTTTATGCTTTTATAGGGGTGGTATTTGTAATTTACGAAGTACTGGTTAAAAGCAAATAAATTTTTCATTAATGGTCATTTTGTAAAATATCAACTTTTAGACTATAAACACTTGGACGTCCAACCCTAGCCTTTTTTTTTTTTTTTAAATGTGATGTTAATGAAAAAATCTTAAAGTTCTCTCTCTATTGTTTATGGAGAATGTGGTGTGAAACCCCATTCGGTGTGAATTTGAATGGAAGTTACCTTGGTGTGAAGCCTTGTCCATCCATAGATTCGCTCTTCTCAAGTTCCAAAGATATTCTCTCATCTCCTCTCTTTTTCCCCCCATTTTTTTTTTTTTCCTTGAACCCAAGCATTCTCAGCCCATCCATAACCCAAACCAACCCAGCCTATTCCTGAACAAAAAGTCTAGACGTACGTGTGAATCCGTACAATTGTACAGCCAGTCCGTATGGACTGTTTTATGGACCCCACTACAAACCTTTTCTTACATCCTTCCTTATTCTTCTTTCTTCAATCAATCCGTAACCTAAAACCCTAGGTTCTCCTTTCAAATAAACCGTAATTTCATATTTCCCCAATTTCCAAACCGTAACCCTAACCCTAACCCTAATTTCCCTAAACCTAGAATCCTTTAGAATCCCTTTAGGACCTAGTTGATCCCCTTTAAAGTAGTTTTACCCTCATGTTTTGGATGGAATTTCTTAATTCTATTGGGCCTATTTTGAATTAACATCTTACTAGTTCCTTCGTACGAGTTTGTGGTAGCCTACGAGTACATGTAATTGCTTATTTGATTAGTTGTCTGGTTTATGATGAGGTTGCTGAAATTCCATACTTCTGTTGCTCATGTTGAAACTGAAAAACTGATTTCATCTATCATCTAGGTTAGAAAACTATCATGCATCAACATGCTAGAGGAAAGGACACTCTTAACTTTGAGTACCACATCCTAAGAAGAGAAAAATCAGTGATGGAGGCAAAAATCAAGAGCAACATCATTCAGAGAGGGTGAATTACATAATAGGAGCATGGAGAGAGGGGCAGAAAATATCATTGTCTTCTTCCTCTATGATAAAGCTTGAATTCACATGGAAAATAGGAAGAAAAAGAAGAAGAAGAAACAACTCTTAAACCAGAACAAAATTGAAAATAATGAATTGTTGTTCTCTACAACACAATTGTTATTAGTTACATAAGCAAAGACTCCTAATTCGACTCGAAATAGTAGACTTACTAAACTGGTTAGGGTGTCTAAACTGACTCTAAGCTTGACTAAAAATAACTCAAAAGGACTTGAGATAGGATTGGACTCTTTAAACTTTAAAACAAAAGAAACAAAGAAAATTCGGAACTTACTAAAAATAATAAAATTTGACCCCCTCAAACAACCTTATTTGCAAAACCGTTCGGAGGCCAATGGACTTACTCATTGTTCAGGTAGTAGGGTCAATACTCAATAGCTTTCCAACTATACAATTCCGATAACCGGTTGTAAAGTTTTGCCTGTTGGAAGCTGTAATGTGTTAGGCTGTTTTTGCTCCACATCAAACCTTTTTGCCAGATTTCTTACGATACTGGTGCTTCGTGAAATCATTCGCGACCTGTTCCACATCAGGGAACACGGTTTTTTCTGCATGATGGCCAATGGTTGGCGCAGATCGAGTCACATGAATGTGATGCTCATCCAAGGTTTTTTGGTTGAAGATCTGAATCGAGTCAAAGAAGCTATCGACAATTATCACTCATGTTATATTCGAGGGAAGATCTCATTCGTCCAACACTCAACAGTCTGTATTTCAACCATTTGATAAGGGAGTCAGCGATCTGACTAGAAAGGGAGTTTCATGGAGACGGTATGGCTTATATAAGATGTTTATCCACTTAAGCCCCAGGGAGGATCCTGCATATATTAAGGACTTTTGCTAATTAGTTTCTTCAGAGTGTGTATAAGATCTTGGTAAAGAAGAGAAATTTTAGAGAGCATCCTTATCACAAATGAATGCATTGACTTGAACAATTTTGATCTCTGATTTGTGGACATTAGTTTATTGACATAAGTCCACTGGATGATTTTCAATTCAAATAAAACATTATTATTGTATCATTTATTTTTTTATGAACAACCCAAAGGCCCACCATTTGGACGGTTTGATTTCAGAGTCACGATTATTTCACTCCCCAATCCCCATCTACACCCAAATCTCACCTTCTACAAAGGATTTGAATTCACTCCCATTTCCACAGTGCCAAATGCACCAAAAGTCCCATTTACCCCCATTTTACTCCCATTTACATAGAACCAAAAAATCCCTGATGGATCTGTCTGGTTATTTATTAAGTTCTAGAGGCCTCGGACAAGGAGATTTGCTGCCACCATTTCTTTCTTCTGTGGTGGTGGATAGTTTTAGTATGCTAATTGAGAAGGCACCCAGGATTAGTCTTATTAGAGGCTTCAAGGTTGGTGATCCATGTGGTTGCAGTACATCTTCAATTTGCCGATGATACATCTGAAAGCATATAAATATTTGTTAAAGGCATTCTTTGTTTGTTACTTTGAAGATGAGTCAGGTCCCAATGTGTGGGGAAAGGAGACATGGTTGGGTTGGTAGGGAAGCAGCCAGGGTCAAATTGGATGGAATATAAAGATATGGTTTCCTATTCTTTTGGAGCCTTGCTGGGGGAAGATCCAAAGGATCCCGCTTTTTGTATCTGGTGATGGAAAGAGATGAAGAAGTTAGCAAGGTGGAGGGGAGATTCCTAACTTTGTGTGGAAGGATCACACTAATAAAGCCTGCTTAATCGAAAATCTTCAATTTTTCATTCCCCATTTACGAATTTCTTTAGAGGGGGTTAAAAAGGTTGAACAGATTCAATGAGATTTCCTGTGGGAAGGAAGAGGGATGGCATGTAAATTCCATATGCAAGGGAGAGATATTGACACAAAAAATAACAAGAAAAATAATAAATAAATGATAATAAAAGAGAAGTGGAGCCTTTGTGGCTTGGGTTCTTTGCCTCCAAAGGGTCCAGGTTTGGAAAATTTTGAGTGGGTATGTCATCTTCAGTTTGATGGAATGGGCTGGTCTGAGATTTAGACAGTTTCAGTGGGTATGTCATCTTCAGTTTGATGGGATGGTGCATCATCTTAAATTGGACTTCTAGTTGGTCACGCCAGGCAAAAATGATGTGTCTATAGGATATCACCTGATTTTTGTGTAATACCATAGTGGATAGAGCACATAACATCTTCGCTAACTCAAGCTTGTACCCATAAAGTTTCATGCACCCAAGTTATAAAAGCATACAATGTTTCATAGCAGGACATAGAATACAAGTAATTATAACAAATGTTCAGAAAAAATTAAATGGCAACGGTGACTTGTTAAAGAGAGCAAAGCATACAACAAGGGTAAGAGATGATGAGGGATCATCTCCCCCAACAAGGAAATAATTCCCTTTCACTAAAACATTCAACGACAACATTACATCATTTAAAAGCATTAATTTTTTAAAGATATCCTTTAAAAGCATTAAGACTCAACACCAAAAGATACTGTAGTGTGCAGAAAAATAATCAACAAGATCAACCAAAAAGCATATGGTGATTCCATACCAAGAATGTTATTGCCACCAGTGGTTGAAGAAGAGCTCATTAAACCAGCCTTTGACAAGAAAGAATCATATTTAGTCTTCATTGCTGCTTTAAAAAAAAAATTATCACCTCGCTTGCCATCTTGGATGCACTTCTGCTTTACTACTCTGGATTTCTCTGAAATGAAAAGATAAGAGAAAGAGATCATCACTACATGATCCAACAAGTTACAAAGAGTATCACCATATTCAACCAATTAAGCTGGCTATAAATGTTAAAGTCAGCTAGTCAGTTTGAGGAAAAATTTCAATGCATTATTGACTGGACATTAGAAATTTTGATACACTTGGAAATGGAAATTCTTGTCTGCCCGTAATATATTTCCAAACGGAAGAAGAACAAGAAAGACGAACAGAAAGAAGTCGCATAGATGACACTAGAGAACATGGGGAGTCTCTACAATTATGTCCACACAACAAGGATTCAGAGAGCAAAAATTAAAAGAGTGATCCACTGTTTAATACATCACATTTTTTTTTGGAAATTCAAGTTAAGATCTAGTATAAGATAATACTAATATTTCCATCTTAGAAATCATTAACATTTTATCACAAAAAGTGGGCATAACTATTGAACCTCAGAGAAAGGGAACAATGGTGCACAGTGCACTTGAAGGCAAAACTACAACAGTTATGTATGGTGAAATAAACATCAACATACTTTATGTGATAGAATGTTGGGCAGTTAGGGAACAACATGCTCATAGAATGAGCGTAGCTGAAATGATGATATTGAGATGGATCAGCAGTAAGACAAGGATAGAAATAGAAATCAACGCATTCAAGGTAACTTGTGAGCAGCACCAATAGGCAATAGGTAATAAGATGCAGGAAAGTACACTTAGATGGTTTGGCCATGTGCAATGAAAACCAAGAATTGCACTGATTAGGAGTGACTTGGTTCAAGTTGAATGCTCTAAAAGGGGAAGCGGAAGGCTTGAAAGGACATGAATGAAGGTATTAAGAGAAGACCTAAGGACCTATGGTTTAACCAAGGATATGGTCCATGATAGAGTAGAATGGCGAAACAGGATTCATGTAGCTGACCCCAATTAGTTGGGATAAGGCTCAGGTGATGATGACATTTCAAGGACTATCTGGTTTGTCAAATTTTGAGTTTAGTGAAGAAACTGAAAGCAATGTGCATGGTGAAGGAAAGAACAACAACATATTGTGCAAACCAGTTGAATAATCAAATGTTCAAATGGTATAAGCAATGCACAAAAAATCTGTATTTATATTAAATTCCTTGGGAGGGTGATAACAGGCAATGTGACATATGACAGAGGCCACTGAGCTCCGAAAACATGTAAAAGAGTCAAGCCACGCATCTATGAGCAAGGAGCATCGCCCAAAACAAATACAGGTTGGGTTGGGCATTCCTTACTTTGTATATGGGACCCATAGCTCCCTTAATGCTAGGGTCTGCTTTTAAGTTTGAGAATAGGATTCATTAGTTGACTAAAAACAGATGGCACAAAACAATACCCTTAGCAGCAGAGGTGCATTTTGCTGTAATGGATCCACTATTTCCGGACATAACAGTGCAATCAGCAGCCCCGTCAATGTTTGTGGAAACTTCTACTTGATATGTTCTTGGTCTCTTAGAACAAGGGTTGCCACTTCTTGATAGTTTTTCTACTCTCTGGTGCAATTGTATGCCAGCACACTTGGGCAATGATGAAAGAGACTTATTTGCCTCCCTAGAACTAAGATGTTCGTCACTGTCTTCACATTCAAAACTAGGAAGCAGGCCTTCATGCATGCAAAGCTCAACATCAATCTTTTTGTTTCCAGAAACTGAATTTTGGTCTGAAATAGTAACTGGCTTCTTTCTATCTGCCACAAACACAATGGATGCAGCATCAGTTAAAAATAATTGAGAGCCTATCATGCATTTAGCAAGAGAAAATAATCTTACTAACAACCCTTAAACCAAGTAAAATAAACCAAATAGATACAGAAAAGGGAACATGATGGTTAGTGGGATTATAATAAGCACTGCAGATGCCCAATCTTCCATAGCATGCAGGTCAAAGGGGACTACAACAAGTATTTTGATTAGTGCACAACTACCTCAGTAAAGGAAGGGGTCCAGGAATATCTAAGGAATAAAATGGATGGTGAGGCAGAGGATATTTTCCCCAGAGACTTCGGTTTATTTCCAGAAATTGAAATCTCCAACTAGTTGGCGACAGCAGGGTCTCCCCTCATCCCTCTTACGTCTTCTTCTTCTTCAGCCATCGAAGACTGCTCCTTTGAGGCAGTCGAGTCCACCCCCAGGAGCTTGTTGATGGCATGGAGCAGGAGCTTTTGGAGCTGTTGCAAGCGACAGTTCTTGATGTCACTCCTCTCTCTACCAAGATTGCTATGCAGGAGGGGAGAACATAGAAGTTTGTTGAGCAATCAGAAACGGGGATTGAACTTTGTCAAGAAAACTTTGTGAATGACAAGTGCTGGGTTAGAGGTGCGCTGATGCATGTTGGCCGGCAAGTGGGAGTTGTGTTCGGGGACAGAGATGAACATTATCAGGATTTTGGTTTTTGTTTGTTTTGTTTTTTTTTGAAGCTCGTGGAAGTAAAGGGCCGATGGTCACTCCATCCAAGAAGTCCTCAGGCAAAAACAGAGAACTGGTATGCTTACATTGTTTTTTGTCTGTTGAGGATATCCACCTTTGTCGGGAAGACAGATTGGGACACAGGGCAAGATCCTTTTCCAAATGAGGATTCTGTCCTGGAACGTGAGGGGTTTGGGATCCAGGGATAAAAGGATCCAAGTCCAGGATATCTGCAAAAGCGACAAGGTGCAGATTCTTTCTTTGCTAGAAACTAAGGCTGTTTCTTTTGATTCTTTTTTACTGGAGTCTGTTTGGGATTCTAAAGGGAAGGAGTGGGTTGCTCTGGACTCTGAAGGATCTGCGGGGGGGTTTTCTGGTTGCTTGGGATGAGTCTCTTTGGAAGAGATGTGATCATTGGGTTGGGAAGTTCTCAGTGTCGGTGCTCCTGGAAGGAGTGGCTGATGGGTTTCATTGGCTGTTCATGTCAGTGTATGGCCCAAATGTCGTTGCAGGCAGGGAGTTGTTTTGGGAAGAACTCAATCAGGTCAGGGGCATGGCTGACTGTCCCTGGTGCCGTGCGTTTGTTGGGGGGGTGGACAGGTTTCCCTTGGTGTCCCAGAGAACTCTCCCCCATCCAGTATTGGATCACTGCCCAATCCTGCTGCTGGATGTTGTTGAGAAAAACTGGGGGCCAAAGCCCTTTAGATTTGAACTATCCTGGCTCAAAGCGGAAGGCTTCTCGGATCCGATCAAGGATTGGTGGGATAATTTCAGAGTGGAAGGATTTGCAGGTTTCAAACTTAGCCAGAAATTAAAACTTTTGAAAGGTTTGTTGGTCCGTTGGAAGGAGGAGGTGGGATTAAGAAATTTGGAAACCAAGGCGATGCTCAGGAAGTTACAAGAGATGGATTTGAGAGCGGCGGAGTTGGTTTGTCGGAAGACGAGAGATTTCTCCGCAGTCAGATTGCTTTGGATTATGCTAATCACCTTAAGGAGGAGGAAATTAGATGGAGGCAACGGTCTAGGGCAACATGGTTAAGGGAAGGAGATAAAAACACAAAATTTGTCCATAGCTTGGCGAGTGCCCAAGCTAGAAGTAACAGGGTGTCTTCTGTGGTGGTAGGGCATACAAGGTTAGAAGAAGAGGAAGAAATTTGCAATGCAATTGTTGGTTTTTATGAAAGTTTGCTTACAGATGAAGGCTGCGACAGACCCTCGCTGGATAATCTGCACTCCAAATATGTCCCAGGAGATGGCGAGCTCGCTTGAGAAACCCTTCTCGTCAGAAGAAGTCAAGAAAGTGGCGGATGACTTGGGGGGGTGATAAAGCACTGAGCCTAGACAGCTTCCCCCTAGCTTTCTTTGAAAATTTTTGGGATACTGTTGAGAGGGATGTTATGGACTTTATGGGAGAGTTCTATGCTAGGGGGAGGTTATCCACTGATCTTGGGGCTTCCTTTATGACTCTAATCCCAATGATTTCGGGTGTGGAAAATGTGAAAGACTACCATCCCATCAGTCTCATTGGGAGTATTTATAAAATTATTGCCAAGGTATTAGCTACAAGATTTAAAGGGGGGCTGCAAGGGATAATTTCGCAAAACCAAGGGGGCCTTCATCGAAGGAAGACATTGTCGACAGTGCGATCATCGCCCATGAGTGCATTGATGCTCGTTACAGGCAGGAGATGGGGGTTGTGATTTGCAAGTTGGACCTAGAGAAGGCATATGATCACGTTGACTGGAACTTTCTAGATTACATGTTAGGAAGGATTGTTTGCGGAGACGTATGGAGGTGGATGAAGGAGCAAAATCACTTAGATTATCAATTCTTGTTAATGGATCTCCTAAAGGTTTTTTCCAAAGCTCAAGGGGATTGAGACAGGGGGATCCTCTCTCCCCTGTCCTCTCTGTTGTGGTAGTTAAGGCCTTGAGCAGGATGCTGGAGGGCAGCCAGCAGGTTGGGTTATTCTCTGGTTTCTCGGTTAACAACTTCAGCCCCGTAGTATCTCATCTTCAGTTTGTGGATGATACTTTACATTTTTGCGAGGCGAATTGAAGTATGGTGGAGAATTTAAGATTGATTATTATGTGTTTTGAAATCATGTCGGGGCTAAAAGTTGATGCTTCTAAGAGTGCAATGGTTGTTGTTGATGTATGCAAAGAGGAGCATGTGAGACTTGCATCCATTTTTTTGATGTGAGATGGGGGAATTCCCCTCTACGTAGCTAGGCCTCCCTCTGTGTGTGGGGAAACCAGCTAAACATTTATGGGACACAACGATAGAAAGGGCGGAAGGTATGCTTGTAAAGTGGCAAGGTACGTATTTATCTCCGAGGGGACACATAACCATGATCAAGACGGCCTTGTCAAGTCTCCCGATTTATTTCATGTCTTTATTTCGTTGCCTGAAAGCAGTTTTGGACAAGATAGAGAACGCGGGGTGACTTTTTGTGGCAAGGGGTGGAAGATAGAGGCAAGCTTCACCCATTGAAATGGGAAGAGGTGTGCAAGCCTTATAAGGAGGGAGATGCAGGTATAAAAATCTAGGCATGATGAATAATGCTTTGTTGGGGAAGTGATTTTGGAGATTTTCCACGGAACCCTAAACCCTAAACACCATCAGGTAGAGGAAGATTTCAGCAAGGAGTGCACTTTTTGATTGGCAATGGAGAAAACACAAGATTTTGGGAGATTTGTGGATTGGTGAAGAGACGTTGGAATATCGATTCCCAAGGATTGCAAGACTAGCCACGGACCCAAATGTTCTTGTGACTCGGTGCTTCTCTCGCTATGGGAATAAAGTGGTATGGACTCCTCCCTGCCGTCCTTTTTTGTCAAATGAAGAGGTGGGGAAGTTGAGCTCCCTTTTAGAGCACCTTTCTTTTTGTTACCCGATCGAGGGTGAAAGGGGTAAAATGCTTTGGAATCTAGAGAACTCAGGGAGGTTCTCGGTCAGATCTTTCTACAACTTAATCCATGTTGGCGATGGAGGGTTACTTTCCGGAGGGACGCATGGTCTTATGGGGCTCCCCCAAAAATAGCGGCTTTCGCTTGGTTGGCTGGATGGGGTAGAGTTCTTATGGTGGACAACCTTTGAAAAAAGAGGATGGTCCTCCCAAACATATGCCTCGTATGCATGGCCGACTCGAAGTCTATCTGCATCGGTCATTAGTCTACATCAATAGGACTGCTCTTTTTCCTAGCTCTTCTACCAAAATGCCACATGCTAAAGAAGTGCCCTATTGAACAAGTCATCACTAAGGTGTTCTATAACGGTAAAGGTGGCTGTAAAGGCCATTGTCATTACCACTATGATATGGGCTATAAAGGCCATTACGACCTTTTTTAAATAAATAAAAACCCATGTCAAGGTTGTTACTAGACCGTTTCGGCCCCTTAACGCGTAACGGTTACCACCGTTATTGTTACGTAACCATTTGGCAAATCATGATCATCACCATTGTTAGGAGTTTCCCGAATATCGTTGAAATATCCCCTATGTTATCTGTATCTCCAACTTGGCGATATCGTTAGCATTGGTAACACTAGTGATAACACTAGTAGTATCAGAGATTCCAAGTATTGATGATATATCGCCCAGTATCACCAATGTATCGATATCACCAATATTTTCAATTGTATAAACACGCTAATGTATCTATATCACCAATATTTTCGACTGTGTAAATTCTAAGTGTTGCTTGCATCGCCAATGTATTGGCAATATTTCAATAATATCGACAATGCATCGATATTGCCAAAAAATTGTTTATTAAAAAAAATCATTTCAAATTTTTTTTTACAGGTGGATGGTTGTATGATGAAATGCATGTTTGTATGTGCATGTTGACAACGTCTAAATATTGCATATTTATCCTCTCAATTGCAGTATTTTCCATGCATTTAAAGTGCTTAATTAATGAACTAACATATATTTTATACATACTAGGAAATCTGGAAAACAAAGACAAAATCATGCTTAAGAATTATGATTAAAGCTCAAAAGATTAATCAAGAGAAGGCTTTGTTTGGGAGTCATTAATGAAGAATTCATATGCCAAAGACCCAAGAAAACAAAGTACGAAAGATGAAGAACTAAAAAATCACAAAGTACAATAACAGAAATAACAGATTGTTCAGTCTCACCTAAGATTGGTTCGGTCCAGCCGAATGTGCACAGAACAGTCCATCAACGAACTGTGATTTCATAGATAATTCGGCCCGGTACTTAGATCCGACCTACGTTAGGTTCGGTGCCACCAAAGGGAGTTCGGTGCGACCTAAGAGGGACAAAATTTAGATGAAAATTGAATAAGTTCGGCTGCAACCGAGACACCCATTCGGTGCGACCGAATTGATGTTCGGTTAGACCGAAAGCTACCATTAGTGCGACCAAAGCGTAACAAATGTGCGTAAATTTGAAGTCGGTTCTAAGTCAATACGAACTTTTCCTATTTAAAGAAGTGTTTTAAGTTGATCTAGGTACGAATTAGGACTTAGGAGAAAGACCTGGGGGAGGCGGAGCTTCCAGGGATCCATCATTCTTCTTCGATCTCTCAAATCTAATTTGTCTCTTGTTTTTCTTTCTAAAATATTAGCCATGTTAGGCTAATCTCTTAGTTAAGCCTAAGGGATAAAGCGTGTAGTTAATTACAGTATTTAGTTTATTTGATTCAATAACAATGGTTGAATGATGATAGTAGATTGAATATATTTGGATTTTACTTTGAAGTCTTTGAATTATTTATTTTTAGATTTTTAGTGCACTACAAGTACAATGAATGCTTTGATTTAACAATTGTTTGGCCTAAATTAAAGAATGATTTAATCTTGATTTATTGTCGCCTAAGAGTGCTTTAAATGCTTTTGATTCCTCACGATTGAGATCCAAGTGCTTCATGAGAGAATCATTCAATTAAAATCATATCTTATTGGTGTTAATGATTGGTTTAATATAATTATCTTCCGATTGGATATGATAGGACTTCGATTCCAATTGAGTTATATATTGAATCAATAAATGAGATATTGTGATGGGGATATCACGCGCATTCACGCCGCCCCCCCTACGCACGTACGTACGTAGGAGGACCCCACCATCGATCTGGCTCGATGACGACATCCAGGGAGGGCTTCCTAGCTAGAAGTCAAGTTTTGGTTCAGAAAAGTGGCCTGATAGTCAAGAAAAGCTCACCATGGGATCTCATGATCGTGGCCCACTCGTCGGATTAGTTTTATATTTTAGGTTTTGCTTATTGTTATTATTTAGAACATCGTGAACGCTTTAGATTTTCTTGTTTGGTTTTTATTTTAATTTACTTCATCACCAAGTAATAGGTGTCGCACATAGTGCGAGTTTTTGGGTATAGGGTTCTCCCTATAAATAGGCACCCCTTGTAGTTCTTTTCATTCATTGAAGTTAATAAAAAATTCCTGTTTTATTTTTCTGCTCTTTTCGTGAGTTGTGGAAGAATTCAAAAGTGGGTGCGAAGCCCTCTCTTTTCTAAGGGCTAACTACCGTGGTGCGAAGCCACATCGATCCCAATTCACCCCCATCTTCCATTATCTTTTTTTTTCCATCTTCCCTCACCATCCGTACTTCGAATTTGTCCTTTTGTTGCATCAGATTTCTTCATTACAGTAGGTTTCTAGATTTCCGCCCGCAGGCGAGCTGAAACTTCGGCGGAGCACTACACACAAACCGTACATCGGATCGAGCTGAGATTTGGGAGTTTTGGAGTCCATCCCTGACCGACCAGGGCCAAGGTGGCCTTTTTCGGAATAGTGGGCCCCACACACGTACGGCCGGGATCACACGCACGTCCGTCTGGGCCATTGTTGCTGTCCACATGCGGGATCATCTTTTGGCTCAGGTTTTTATTCTCTTTTATCCTCTCATAGCCATTTTTCATGAATCCTAACCCTAGATTACATGATCCCTAATTGATTTGCCCCTTTTTATCACCTTAGGGTTCCTTGAATTGAAATTAGGGAATCCCTTGGATTATGGACTGATTTTTATGCATGAGTAGCTGATTTTATTTTCCTTTGACATCGTTTGGTATATAATTTTTATTGGTCCAGTCCTAGCCTGTGTCGGCTTGGACCCGCATAGATTCCCCTTTTTAATTGTATGTTTGGATTTTCATGTGGGACGTGGAATTTGTGTGATTGTTTCTGAATTGGTAGGATCTAAGCTTGAAATCTTGCATATCATATTTAATTTTCCATGTCCTGCATCATATTGTGATTCCTATAAGTGGATTTCTGGATCTTTAGTCCTTTTATCAATTGTTTTTACAACTCTTTCATTCCGCTGGATTAAAAACTCAGACCAACTATTTTTCTTAATTTAAGTTCCTAGTATATTCTCACCAAATTCCTTGTAGATTGACCTCGGTCTTACCGAGTTATTACTCCATCACAACCCTATACTTGGAGTTGTCAACCCCAAGGTTCGATCACATATATGTATGCATGCATGATGGATGGATGAATGTATGTATGGATGATTGGATAGTTGGTTGGATGGATGGATGTGTATATGTGTGTATGTGCATGATGCATGGATGGATGGATGGATCATGCATGTGTTTGTATGTATGCATGTGCATGCATGGATGGATGGATCCACCATCTTCCCCATGTTTCCCCAATGTTTATGTGTCAACAATACATGCTTTTAGGCCCCATTGAAGGGAAACTAAACATTTGATTCCTAAGTATGCAAAAATATGCATCTTTTTTTTTTTTTTTTCCGGCTAACATGGAGTGTGTGTACTGACATGGGTGTGTTCTAACAAACTAACGCAAAAATAAAAAAATAAAAAAAATATGCGTCTTTTTTGCTTTTATTTGATTCTTAGATATTCAAATGTGTATTTTAGCATCTCTGAAGTTTTAATGAAAATTTTCACCGTTTTCCACATTTCCCAGCATTTCCAGGAATCGATGATATTATTGCCGATAATGATATTGGTTCCGTATCCCCAACTAGCAAAACTTGTAGCGATATTGATACTTCTCGAACACTGGTCATCACCCAATCAACATACACAAACAAAAGCATAAAGAACTTCCAAGCGGATGGATATATAAAGAGCATTCAAATCAAGTATCTCCTCTAAGCATTCCCATCAGCATCACTACACCTTTTAATGAGTTATGACATTTAGAAAGTCCAAACATCAAAACTTAAGAGACTGCTATAGAGAGAGTGCAGAATCTGAAAAAGGCATTTTCAGTACTAGCCTACCGGCACTAGTTGGTCCACACCCACGCTGTGTTTGCGATGGATTCTTTTGTGAAATTTAGTCAGAGAACTCCTAGAGAGGCGGCTCCCATCTGCCAACAATTGTCCTTGTCATCCCAAGTTTCTATCACCTCTTTATAGCTTATATGCAAGTCATCCCCTCTGATGGATGGGTGTTCCCTCTCAGACCTAAGATTAACCAGTTGGATTCTTGTGGAACGATTAAGTCTGACAAGCGCATGCCCAACATGGTGACACATAGGACAAGGATTGTATTGCTTGACATGACCCTGATCTACACAACTGAAGGAAATATAGAAAGATAGTGTACGCAGTCCCCCCAAAAAAGAAGAAGCATACAATGGCAGCAGCATAACAACAGTTAGCACCCTTGGATGGACAACTTTGTTTGTACAACTCAACAATGGGCATGCAAAAACTCAAAAAACAACAAGCGTGTCTCAGATTTGATGTGAAAGTTAGTCAATCCTTAGAACAAGCTGTTTACATAAAAGATCAATCACTTGATGTTTTCAACTAATCAGTTGAAATATTAGAAAAGAAAATAAAAGAAGTGAAAAGAACTTCATATAGCTGGCTGTAAATATTTGAGTTCATAAATAAAAAATCAAGAAAAGAATTAAATCAAGCTTTGGAGCTAGCAGTTCATAGCGAAGCTCAAGTTCACCATAAAGACAAAAGTATAGAAGGAATGCTTCAGAATTACTGCTTCTGTCTTGAATATTCACAAAGGGTTAACGAAATCGTGAGGGCAAACAACATAAAGCATCCATCAGAAATGAATGTGACCAAAAGAGGACATAAAATAAGGACTTGTCGAAGCAATAGATGGGTGCAAGGAAAAGAATGTAATGAGATTATCGTTAAAACATGGAAATCACCACAAATCTTTATGGGAGCTTCCAGCTCTAAGAGATCAGGCTGGCTGATGAAAATGTCGTTGGATGTGAGGCAGAGCTGGCGTATTTCTGCCTCTGTCAGCTGCACCTGTTTTGGGGTCCTGCTGTTCTTTGCACTAAGAAGCCGACGCATGATGTCGTCAAACACACTCCCGTCCATGGGCATCCTTTTTCTTTCCTCTCTTGGAACAACGGTAACCCCACTCCTCTTCTTCTCCCTGCACCAACCGATCAGAAATAAAGAAATTAAAGGCTGAAGAGAGAGAGATGCAAAAGACAAGTATGGGAGGACTCCTGATCAAAAGCTGAAAGACATTCGACAGGATGATAGGTTTTTCTCTTTAAAAAGAAAGAAGAAGAGAAAAGCAAAGAATTCGCGAGGAAATAATAACAACGGAGGAAGGAATCCCACGTCACCTTTCTTGTCCGTGGAGAAGGGGAAGGCAGACGATAAAAACTCGTGGAGAAGGGGAAGGCAGACGATAAAAACTCTCTCTCTCTCTCTCTCTCTCTCTCTCAGTGCAGAAACGGAGGGAACGGTCGCAGGAAATGAATTGAAAGGATCTCTCTCAGCGTACAAAAGCAGGGAACAGAGTCGCAGGAAATGAATTGAGAGGAACGTTGTGGGCTGTGGCCACCTCTTCCCGCTTCTCTTTCATCAACGAGTCAGAAAGAGGCGTCGAAAGGACCCGTTTCCAGCCCTAAAGCTTCTCGATGAATGCAGGGTCACAACACTCGAGTGATGGCTGTTAACGGGCCGGACTTTTAAACTGTACAATCCACGCCTACAGAGATTTTACCTTTGGCCCCAGCCCACCCTATCAACCATATAAAAACAGTGGATATTATGAAAGTAAGCCATATGGATGAGTACATAAACTTGCTGTGCCCACCGAAGTACGGCCTAAGTCTCGTACACGTGCCACTCTGGCATTTTGAATACACGTGCTGCAAAAGTCAACCTCACGTGCTCTCGTGAAAGTTCCCGGCAAAGTTATCCCGATATAATAATACGATGAGCAGACGCCACCAGGTATTTTACAAAACGGATCCGGATCCAACCCAGTGGTGACATCGGAGACCGTCAGGACGCGTTAGGACTCGTATAAATAAAATACTACGGATCAACAAATTCACTCGTTATAATCACAATACCAATTTTACTTATTCAAGGTTTATAATTTAATTGAAATAAAAATCTTATCTTATCTAATCGAAAAATCATTATATTAAACCAATCGTCAGCAATAATCAAAACATAAAATCAATTGAACAAGTTGAATAAGTATTATAAATCATTATATAAATTGATTCATTTTCTAATTTAGACTAAGCAATTGTTAAATCAAAGCATTTATTATAACTGCAATTCACAATAACTTCAAAAATCAACAACTCAAAGACTTTAACGTAAAATCTAAATCAATTCAATTTATTATAATCATTTAAACCATTATTGTTGAATCAATTAAACTAAATATTGTAATTAAGTACAAGCTTCATCTCTTAGCCTTAACTAAGATATTAGCTTAATATGGCTAACACCGTATAATAAAAATAAAAGAAAAATATAAATGACAAACTAAAACTGTAAGATTAAAGAAGAGTGGTGGCTTCATGAAATCTCTGCCACTCCTTTATCTCTTTTCCAATCCCTAACTTGTATTTAGAAGAGGTTAAAACACCTCCTTAAACAGACCGAATTTACACTGACTTTGAACCGACTTTAAAATTTCACACTTTATTACACTTTGGTTGCACCAACTGTAGTCTTCGGTTGCACTAAACATCACTTCGGTCGCACCAAATTTATCCCTTGATTGCAAATGAATTTCCTCAAATTATTTTTAAAGTCATTGTCTTCCTCAAGGTGGACTGAACCCTCATTCAGTGGAATCGAACATCACTTCGGTTGCACCTAAATATCAAATTGAATTATCTCTGAAAAATCATAATTTCTTGTTGGACTGTTCTATACACTTTTGGTCGGACTTAAAGTTATACACAAGCAAAGTTAGCTCGGTAACTAGCTCGACTCGGCTCAAAAAACTCAATTTAACTCAGATCGAAACTCTGTTCGAACCGAGTCGAGCCATTTTTTGGGAGCTCGGAACATTTCGAGTTGAGTTCGAGCTGGACCTATGTCGACTTGGCTCGATTCGGTATTGAGCTTGACTTGGCTCAGACTCGACTCAGATTGGATTTTAAGTGAATATATAAGGGTTTTAAAAAAAAAAACTCTCATTTGCCCGACCCTACCCATTTCCCCCAACTTAGTAACCCTAACCCATTTCTCCCTCCCTTTTGACCAAATTGGTCGTCCATTCACCCAATACTCTCGCCATTCTCCACCACCCGACGAAATTCCTTTTTCCAACGTCTGTCTAGACGATCTCCTCTCCCAAAGTCAGTCATCTCCTCCACTCTCCATTTTTTCCAGTGAGTAGCGTCTGTTTGAGTAGCAGAACACATTCGACCAGCGACCATTGGCCGGACGAACCCATCTGACCAGCAACCACTGGCTGGACGAACCTTTGGTACAGTCCGAACTCGACTCAAAGCTTGAATTCGACTTAAAGCTCAAACTCGGAACTCGAAACTCGACTCGAAAACTCGAACTCGAAACCGGCTTGAAGACTTGAACTCGAACTCGACTCGAAAACTTAGCTCGAATTGGACCGAGCTGCTGATCGAGCGAGCACGAGCTGTTGTTCCAAGCCTGAAGGTCGAGCCGAGCCGAGTACGAGCTAAGACTTAAGCTATCCGAATTGAGCACGAGCTGGGCAAAGCTCGGCTCGACCTGATTTATGTACACCTTTAGTCAGACCGAACAAACCTCTGGTGGGACCAAAGAGTCTGTTGTTTCAATTATTAGGAGAGAACTCTTACTCGTATATCCACACCATGGTTATAAAATTTGACAAGTAATTAATTTCTTCTATAATGGGCTACACTCGAATATTCGACAATTTATTAAGATGTTGTGCAACGACGAGTTCATGACCAATGATCTAGAAGAGGAATGTGATTACTTTATGTTGGCTGAAAATATACAATCATAGAATACCTCCAACAAATAAAGTAATTTTAAACCTAATCTTATAGAGAAAATGGGGAATATACATCCTCAGGGAAGAGGACGATGTGAATGACAAGATTGCAGGTGTTACTCGAATAGTTGAGGCCATGAAACAAAAGGAAGGTGGAAGAGATTCAACCCACCAATGCGGCTGTTGAGAGCGATTGTGACAGATTTGAGAGTGACGCACACCTTACGATGGATTGTCCTACAATTTCAGCTTGTCAAGATGTGTTGCAAGCTTAAGTAGATGCCATAAATGCCTATCGCCCATTTAGTGCGCCAATTTCTAACACATAGAATCTTAACTGGTGGAATCATCCCAACTTCAATTGGAAAAATGAGCCAACTGGTAATGCCAGTACTCCTCTCCAATGACCTCCCCCTGCACCTCAAAGTGCACCACAAGTGCAACCATAAAAGAGGACATATTGCAAGCATTCATATAGTGGCAAATTCAGTTCAATCACACCATCATGCAGGTCATAAATGATCTTAAAACATTAGTTTCGAGGATTAAATCATACTTAACTATTAGGGAGAAATGGACATTCCCAGCCCAAGCTCAACCTAACCCAAAAGGACAGTATGAATTGAGCGATTCAAATCCTCCTAAACAACATGTGGAACAAGTAAAATCCACCACCACTTTTAGAATTAGAAAGAAAATTGACAAGATTATCCTGATAAAGGCTGACATGCCTAAGGATTCAGATAATTCCAAGGACGATGATAGACTTAACACTATTACACATGAAAAAGAGCTGGTGCATAAGTACAAGCCCACAACTTCGTTTTCTCAATGCCTAGCCTCATCAAAATGACCATCTAAGAACCAAGACATCTTAGAGACTTTTCAACAAGTCAAGATCAACATTCCCTTGTTGGATACGATTAATCAAATTCCGTCTTATGCCAAGTTTCTTAAGGACATTTGCACTGTTAAATGTAAATTAAACATGAACGAAAAAGTCTTTTTGACGGAATAAGTGAGCACTATTATCAAACAAAATGCCCCCCTAAAATACAAAGACTTAGGTAACCCTACGATCTCATGTATTATAGGGAAATACCAGATTGAACATGCATTGCTAGACTTAAGGGCAAGTATTGTTAACCGCATCCCTTAGTGTATGAACAATTGGGGGTTAGTGAATTAAAACCCACCAAGACGACCCTACAACTTGTCGACCGATCTATTCATATACCGAGAGGGGGTATGTGAGGACATGTTAGTCCAAGTTGACAAGTTTTATTACCCAATAGACTTTATCATCCCAGATACACAACCGGTTATAAACACTAACACTCAAATTCCAGTCATTATAGGACCCTCATTCCTGACCACTTCAAATGCAATAATCAATTGCCAGAATGAAGTGATGAAGATGTCTTTTGGGAACATGACATTGGAAATGAGCGTGTTCAATCTTTGCAAACAACCGGGGGATGTAGATGAGATCCATGAGGTAAATATGATCGATGCACTCGTGGAGGATGAGCTTATATTGACTATAATCTCTGACCCTTAAAAGTTATCTTACTCACTTTATGTGTTATGAAGATCACATGTTCTTGGATATAGTAAGCGCTTTATTAAAATTTGAGCTGGTACTTGAAACTAAACGTTGGAGGCCATGCTTTGAAAAATCACCCATCACGGACTCAAAACCTTTACCATTTAGCATCAAGGCACCAAAACTTGACCTAAAACCATTGCAATCCGAGCTGAAATATATTTATTTAGGTCATGGAGATACATATCCAGTGGTAATTTCTTCCCACTTAGCTGATGAGCAAGATAGCTAATTGATTGGTACTCTCAAGAATCACAAGAGTGCAATAAAATGGACTATTACATATCTTAAGGGAATTGACCCTCTGATTTGCACTTACCGGATACACCCAGAGGAGAGTGTAAAAACATCAAGGCAACCACAACGCCAACTAAATCCAAACATGAAAGACATGGTTAAGATGGAGGTGTTGAGGTTGTTGAATGTAGGTATCATCTACCTTATATCCGATAGTCAGTAGGTGAGTCCAACTTAGATGGTGTCCAAAAAGTCTAGAATTACCATCGTAGCCAATGTCAATAATGTGTTGGGGATTTGTTCTGTGGAATCACACAGATCTAGATTTAGAATAACAATTCAATAGTAACAAGCAATCACAAAAGAACATAGAGTTTTAACGTGGAAAACCCTCGTGGGAAAAAATCACGGCATAAAGTGACAAAAATCTAATATGAAATAGAAATTACAAGAGAGAGGACTTACCCGATTCGAACAACCTCGAATCTCACCCTTGCTACACCCTTTGAATTTGTAATGACCCTGCAAAATTTGTGCTAATCTTTCCTTAGTAGCTTTTTGGGGTAATTAGCGCTATACTAGATTGCTTGTGAAATTTGCATCAATCACTTTAAATTGTATCTGCATGGCTCAAAACCTGTAGATTAGTTAGCGCTATGTTACTCTGAAATCTGGGATCCATCGCTAAATCCAGTTGTTCTTGGAAATTTTTGGAAAATCTGGATCGAACCTAGACCGGGCGTCGAAAGTCCGATAGTGATGATCTTAGGTTGTTACGGTCACCATGTTGGGCTTGACCATCACCTCGAAAATCAAGTCCATGTGATGTTCTGGGTTGATTTGTTTGAGTCTGGAGTGAAGAGTGTGAGAACGGTTGGAAATTTATTAAGCTTTTATGAAATCCAAGTCGTGTCGCTTGCGCGATGATTTTAAGCAATCTGACCGTTGGATTCTGACCCAATTTCACCCTCTGATCAGGGAAGGTGGCCCAGGCACGCCCTTGTGCTTGTGGAACTGATCGAGATTCGGTGACCGTTGAATTGAGTG
Source organism: Magnolia sinica (assembly GCF_029962835.1). Classification (NCBI taxonomy): domain Eukaryota; kingdom Viridiplantae; phylum Streptophyta; class Magnoliopsida; order Magnoliales; family Magnoliaceae; genus Magnolia; species Magnolia sinica. The sequence goes on along the minus strand of NC_080590.1, from coordinate 26,023 downwards.
TAGTCCGCCATGGCTGATCTGAAGACCCGGTCGGTACGAAAACTCAGCTTGACCTAGATCCATGGTCAGTGAGCTTAAGTCCGACCTTTCGTGTTAATAGGCCCACCGGAAGTGCTTCGTTGGATCGTGAGAGGCCGGTTTTGGTTATACCCTAGGTATACCTTGGCCCTGGGGTTATTTTCTTTAAAGTTAGGCCTACTATAGACCTTAAAACCCTAGCTCTCTTTTCCATACGAATTTTCTAACCCTAGCTAAGAAAGAGAAAGGAAAAGAGAGAGAAAGTGAGAGAGAAGTTGGTGAATCATCTTAGATTCTTTCCTGTTCTTCTTCATCCTTGAATCTTCACTTTTGAATCGTTATTCCGGTGATTCTGAGTTCATCTTTGAGTAAGTTAACCTAGCCCTAATTTGTGATAGAGCTTAGATTAGTCTTTGGGTTGTTGTAGCTCATTTCTATTCTTGCTTTAGGTTGTCTTGTCGCCGTTAACGAAGACAAATCGTATGAAATCAGTTTGGTGTTCTTTTCTGGATTAAGGTACGGACTTTAATCGTATAAGTTATGGTTTTCAAGGCTTTCAATGCTAGTGAATGATTTATTCTTTCTATGGATGAGATTTCACATGCCAAATGATATGTTTATTTTGTATTCTTGATATGCATGTGTTATATTGAGATTTGAGTATTCTATGTGTATGTATAAAGTACCGTATGCGTATAAAATATGAACCTGTGTTTGCCATGATTATTTGTCATGTACTTATGCTAATGGTATGCGTGACAACTCCTTGGCAAAAGGAATTGTCCAAATGTGTGTATTTCAACATACGTCATGTATGTTGTATATTGTATTCTAAGTGTTTGTAGAAATGTCTGAATGATCTAAAGTGTGATATATCAACCTAGTATGGGCGTTGAGAAGCGATTCTCAACTCTCCCACTAGTATGTATGATTTCCTTCATGCAAGTTACATTCCTTGTTGTTTAAGTTCAAGCTTTACTTATGCTTACATTAATATTAAGTTGATATCCTTTAAGTACTCATATGCTACATGACTTGAGTTGTTGTTCCATTACTATTCTAAATTGTAGATATGAATATCTGTTGTAATGTAATGTGTTTGGGACTATGAATAGTCCAGGAAATCGATAATCGGCCTTAAGTTCGTGGCTGAGATTGCTTTTGCCACGAAGGACGTGATTATACGAACCCGAGTCGTATTAGAGTTGTCGCAGTGGTTTGGCCACGCGGAGTGTTTGCGCACTCTATGTCGCTCAACCCAACGTGCGCTCATGCTAGTCGAGTTCCTCAAGTAATCCGATTGTCCGATGTATGTTCACCATGTATGGACGCTACTGTTTGAATCTAGGATACCAAACTTACCAATGAAATCTTATTAACCATGGTACCTTGATCCGCTAAGACCCATGAGCCGGACATGGTGGTATGGGACACCGTGGTCGAGCTGTCGGCCTACGCTGGGGTGATGAGCCTCCCCGTAGTGACCAGAGAGCAACCAAACTCGTGAGCCGATTATGGTGGTATGAGACACTATATTCGTGCTGTCGGCCTACATTGATAGGTGACGAGCCCTTTGTAGTGACCTCGAGCATGCCTGGATACAGCATTGAGGTGACGAGCCTTAGTGTAGTAACGAAGGTATGATAGGCGTGCATTGATTGGTGACAAGCCCTTTGCAACGACCTACAACCATATGATCGTATGAGATGCCTAGGACTGACGACCCTAGTAAGGATCACTGTTTGGATGGTAACATGAGGAAGGTATCTTAGCTTTCCAATCTTGCTATATGAAAAGGACTAATAACCACTTGGTAATCATGTTCATGCACCGCATTTGTATGTGTTTTGTAGACGTGGTGCACTTTGAGGCGATGTCATGCGTAACGTAAGATGAAGACGCTGAGAGTGTACGCGTGAGGGCACACATCATTCTGTATACATCCTTGCATTAACAAGAGTACTTAGGACTTGTTTAATTGTTCTGCTTTATCATTACTATTTGATTGAACTGATAACATCTTAACCTGTGCTTTATTGTTCCATTGAGTTGATTACTCACTCCCACGTTTTGGGGCGGTGTTAAACACCTACCAGACTCTGTCTTAGTTTCTGATGTTGCAGATGTTGATGCAACCTTTGAGGCAGAGTTGGAGATTGAGGATGATGAGGCTGCTTTCTCTTTTATACAGTTTTCAGACGGGTTCTAGTGAGTCTTGTTCTGATGTGCGGGTTGCTCGAATTTTTTTTGGGAAACGATATAATTTGATACTTGTAATTTTGATAGTAACACTTGTCATACGACCTGGTATGTGTATGTATTTAAGGGATTCACACATGTACACATATATTTCTTTAAGTCTTCCGCTTGCTTTCTTCACTTATCCCTGAATTATATCTGCACTTTGGCTTAATCTATTCCATTTTTTATGCACTAATACAGACAACATACATCCATCATTAAATATATTGCATAAGTGATGTTTTAGAACTCGGGAGCTAAGTTATGCTCGACCCCCGAATTTCAGGGCGTTACAGAATTCCCTAGAACCCCTTTAGAAAGCTTTACAAATATTTCTCATCTCTTAGAAAAAACCTTAGGGACCCCTATTTATAGTTTAGGCAACTTCCTTTCGCACCTTGCAAAAGACCAACTCAAATTTTCGTAGTCCATATCAGATTCGGAAATGAATCTGCGTAACTACGACTAGTCGAGCCAATGCTACGACTCGTAGGACCCCTACGACCGGTCGAGTGTCTCGGACACCAAAATACATAGTCGCTGGACTTTGAGTCGACGGGCTACGACCAGTCGAGACGACCCCTACGAGCGGTCGAGCAATCCCTACGACGGGTCGTCGGCGGTGAAGACTTTCTGACAACAATCTCCACTAAGTCTTTAACCTTCAAGCCTTTAGCACCTTGACCTCTCCTCTTATCTCTTCATCGCATCATAGCTTCAATCAATGCTTCTCGTGCACACTCCGTCCTTCTTTTACGCCATCGCCAAGCCTAGAGAAGTTGCACAGAAGTTGAACTTCTCTGTAGGAATGACCTTGGTGAGCATGTCTGCTGGATTCACGCTGGTGTATATCTTTTCCAACGTGACGCCTCCTTCCTCAAGCACCTGTCGGATAAAATAGTGACGAATATCAATGTGTTTAGTACGTGAGTGATAAATAAAATTTTTAGCCAAATTAATACTGCTCTCGCTATCACAGTTAACGGGCACGGCCTCCTGCTGAAGTCCCAACTGATTTATCTTGCCTCTGAGCCAAACAACTTCTTTAAAAGCTTCCGTCACTGCCATATATTCTACTTCGGTCGTGGAAAGAGCCACCACGGACTGAAGTTTCGGCATCCAATTAATTGCTCCACCCGATAAACAAACGAGTATCCTGAAGTAGACTTCCTGGAATCTATGCCTGCGTAGTCAGAATCCACCTACCCTACCAACTTTGTCCCTGTTTTCTCAAAAGTTAAGATGTAGTCTTTCGTACCTCGAATATATCGAAGTAGCCATTTCACCGCTTCCCAATGTTGTTTACCGGAGTTTGACATGTATCTGCTCACAACACCGACTGCTTGTGAAATATCCAGTCTCGTACAGACCATGACATACATTAAACTGCCAACGGCATTCGAATAGGGCACATGAGACATAACCTACTTTTCCTCATTGGATTTAGGACTTTGTTCTGAGCTTGAAGTGAGCCGAGTGGGGAACACTTACCGACTTTGCCTAATCCATCCCATACTTGATTAATACCTTTTCAAGGTATTCTGCCTGTGATAACCAAAGCCTGCTCCTCTTCCTGTCTCTATGAATATCTATGCCGAGAACCCTCTTTGCAGCCCCTAGATCTTTCATCTCGAATGTCCTTGATAACTAAGTCTTCAGTACGTTGATTTCAGACATATCATGACAGGCGATCAACATATCATCAACATACAGTACTAGGATGATGAATTTTTCATCACTCAGTGTCTTATAATAGACACAGTGATCGTATTCACTCCGAGTAAATTTTTGACTCACCAAGAATCAAGTTTTTTATACCACTGCTTAGGCGACTGTTTCTGGCCGTACAACGACCTCATTAACCTGCAAACCTTTTTCTCTGCCCCTTTAACTTTATAGCCCTCTGATTGTTTCATGTAAATCTGCTCTTCCAATTCCCCATGTAGGAATGCAGTCTTCACATCCATCTGTTCTAGCTCGAGATCGTATTGGGCAACCAGTGCCAACACGAATCTGATAGATACTTGTTTAACTACCGGCGCAAATATCTCTGTGAAGTCGATTCCTTCTCTTTGAGCATAACCCTTCGCTACTAACCTTGCTTTGTATCTATCTTGTTTCCTTTTGAATAACTACTTACATCCGATCGCTTTTCGGCCCACAAGAAGCTCCACCAGCTCCCATGTGTAATTTTTGTACAACGAGTCCATCTCATCATCCATCGCCGCCTTTCGCTTTTCTGCATCAAGTTCATCAAGAGCCTCCTGAATAGTAGACGGGTCCCCCTCATCTGTAATGAGTGCATATGCAATATTAGAGTCGTCCCTGTATCTTGTCGGTAACCCACGATCATGTGGTGGGTTCCTTCTCACAGGTGGCTGCTCCACCTGACCCCGTACCTCTATCTTTGCATCTGTCTTTGCCTGTGTATCATCTATATCAATCTGAACGTCTACAATCATCTTTTCCGGTTCCTCTTGCTCATTTTGATCATTCTTGCGAAATAGGGAGCTTTCATCGAATCTGATGTCACGGCTAGTGATGACCTTGTGTGTGACCTTGTTGAATAACCTGTAACCTTTCACACCAATGCCATAGCCAACAAAGATATACTTTTTGACCCTATGGTCTAGCTTATCTCTCTCAACTGAAGGTACATGAGAGTAAGCCTCACAATCAAATATGTATAGATCAGAGTAGTCGAGTTTCTGACCACTCCATACTTCCTCTGGGATTTTACATTCAATTGCCGTTGAAGGAGACCGGTTTACCAAATAGTGAGCCGTGTTAACGGCCTCAGTCCATAGGTCCTTGCCCAACACAACCTTACTTAACATGCATCTAGCCCTCTCCAGGAGAGTTCGATTCATTCGCTCAGCCACACCGTTTTGCTTGGGCGTGTGGCGTACTGTGTTGTGCTTGATGATCCATTCATCCTTGCAATAATCATTAAACTCAATGGAAGTAAATTCTCCACCATTGTCAGTCCTTAAAACTTTTATTTTCCTCCCTGACTGTTTTTCTACCATTGCCTTCCATTGCTTGAATATGGTAAAAACTTTGGATTTATATTTCATAAAGTAAACCCAAACTTTCCTGGAGTAGTCGTCAATGAATGAAATAAACCATGACGACCCCCCAATGGAAACTTCTGGCGATGGCCCTCATACGTCAGAGTGCACATAATCAAGCACTCCCTTACAAACATGTTTTTCAGATTTAAAAGACAGTTTAGATTATTTACCATATATACAATGCTCGCATATATCTAAATCAGAATTTTTAAAAACTGAAATCAAATGCCGATCAGAAAGTACCTTCATGCCCCACTCGCTCATGTGGCCCAGACGAGCATGCCACATACGTAGAGACGTGGAGTCTGTAATAGCTGCTGTCGCTCCACTTGCCGAAGTGCTCCTAATCAACCTGTAAAGGTTTCCATGCCTCTGCGCTCTCATAACCACGAGTGCCCCTTTTGAAACTTTAAGGATACCATCAATACCAGTGAACTTGCACCCTATAGCCTCGAGTGCACTGAGAGAAATCAGACTTTTCTTCATATTAGGAACGTGCCTGACGTCAGTCAAGGTACGCTCCATCCCATCAAACATCTTGATACTTACTGTGCCAATAGCCACAACATTACAAGCATTGTCATTGCCTATAAAAACCTGTCCACCATCGCATTCCTTGTAACTGACGAACCAACTCTAATGAGGAGTCATGTGATAAGATGCTCCTGTGTCAAGTATTTACTCGTCTTTATGATTGTCATGTAAGTGACCAATCATGGAAATAGACAGAACATCACCACCACTTGATTCTTCATCAGATGTGACCACATTGGCCTCATTGGAAGAAGCCGCTGAATTTTCCTTCTTCGTTTTAGAATTTCTATAATCCTTCTTCATGTGTTCAGACAACTCACAATTCCAACACTTTAATTTTCCTTTGCCCTTGCCCGTGGATTTGAATATAGGTCTTGAGGACCATGTACCTTGCTCAGAATTTCTACCCCTCGTAATCAGTGCATCGGAAGATGCCCCCATGTCACCGTTTAACTTTCTCATAACCTTCCCTTATAGGGCTGAGATAACGGTGTCAACACTTAGGGTTTTATTTGCTGTGTACATCGTGTCCCTGAAAGACTCATATGATGCAGGAAGAGAATTCAACAATATACATGCCTGTTTCTCGTCTTTGACCACTTTCTCCATATCTAGCAATTTGCACATCAATTTATTAAAGTTGCTGATATGGGCTTCTAGATCTCCACCCTCTGCTATCTTGAAGGAATAACATTGTAGCTTCAAGTGTAGGCAATTTTCAGAGGACTTCTTTGCATAGATGTTCTCTAACTTTGCCTACAAACCAGCCGCAGTTTTCTCCCTCAAAATATTATAGAGAACCTCATTCGTGAGACATAAACGGATAGAGGCTAAAGCATTACTATCAAGGTTTTTCCATTCATCATCTTTCATGGTAGATTTTCGCTCCTCAAGAGCCTTAATCTCACCTTGCTTGGTTAACAGGCTAATCGTCTTAACCTTCCATAACTCAAAATTATTTTTGCCTGAGTACTTCTCAATATCAAACTTACCGTTTCCCATTATTACTAATCCTGCAGATTCAGATCTGTGCCCCAACGATTGCTTTAATACTACTTGTTGGGGATTTGCTCTACGGAATCACACAGATTTAGATCTAGGATAACAATTCAATAGTAACAAGCAATCACAGAAGAACACAAAGTTTTAACGTGGAAAATCCTTGCGAGAAAAAACCACGGCACAAAGTGACAGAAATTTACTATGAAATAGACATTACAAGAGAGAGGACTTACCCGATTCGAACAACCTCGAATCTCACCCTTGCTACACCCTTTGAATTCCCTTACTACACCCTTGCTACACCCTTTGTACCCCTTTAGAAAGCTTTAGAAATATTTCTTATCTCCTAGAAAAAACCCTAGGGACCCCTATTTATAGTTTAACCAACTTCCTTTCGCACCTTGCGAAAGCCCAACTCAAATTTCCGCAGTCCGCATCAGATTCGAAAAAGAATCTGCATAACTATGACTAGTTGAGCCGATGCTACGATTGGTCGTAAGACCCCTACAACCGGTCGAGCAATCCCTACGATCGGTCGAGTATCTCGGACACCAAAATACATAGCCGTTGGACTTTGAGTCGAGCGGGCTATGACTAGTTGAGACGACCCCTACGACCGGTCGAGCAATCCCTACAACCGGTCGTAGGCGGTGAAGACTTTCTGACAACATAATGAACCCGTGTCAACCAGAGTTACCGCTAGTTGGAGAATATACTTTGACTACGGGAAGTTAAATACTGTCGTGAAGAAAGACCACTTTCTCTTACCTTTTGTTGATCAAAATTTACAAAGATTTGCTTCCTAAATAGGTACCCAGACTATAATTAGATTAAGATAGCCCTTGAAGATCAGGAGAAGACCATATTTATATGCCCCTTTGGTACATTTGCTTATAGAAGGATGCCTTTCGGGCTGTGTAATGTGCCTCGACATTCCAAAGATGCATGCTTAGTACTTTTTTAGACATGATTGGGTAATTTCTAGAAGTGCTTATGGATGACTTCTCTGTTTTTGGAAGTGCATTTGATGAGTGCCTTGAGCACTTAAATTTAGTTTTAGCAAGGTGTGAAGAGAAAAACCTTATTTTGAATTGGAAAAAGTGTCACTTTATGGTTTAAAAGGAAATTGTCCTTAGACATGTGATATCATCCAATGGAATTGAAGTGGAGAATGGCAAAACAGACTTAATTGTTAATTTGTTGGCTTCGAAATGAATATGTGACATTCGCTTTTTTCCCGGTCATGCAGGATTTTATAAGAGGTTTATTAAGGATTTTAGCCAAAATTCTAGATCATTAAGTAACTTCCATCAAAAGGATGTTCCATTCGAGTGGACTGACTCATGTCAATAGGCTTTTATAAAGTTAAGTGGTATGTTGATCACTGCACCAATCATGCAGCTACATTGGAGTATTCATTTTGAAATCATGTGTGATAATAGCGACTGTATTGTTTGGGTCATGTTAGGCCAAAGGAAGGACAAGAAACCATGTGTTATCTACTATGCAAGTAGAACGTTGAATGATGTGCAATTTGATCAAGGGGGATTTGGATTTCGAATAGCAACGATAATCTCTCTTTAAAGCACATTTAGAGAGAGAGAGAGAGAGAGAGAGAGAGAGAGAGAGAATCATCTTGGCCGGATGATTGTTTTGTACATTGTGTGGCCCATTTGAGGAGTGAACCAACTTCACTTTATGGCCAAAAGATATAATCAATGCGGCCCAACTGATTCATGTGTAGGCCTGTCGATGGGAAGGGCTCTATTTTCTATGGCTTAAGGCTTGAAATATTAGAATCGATTGCCTCATTCTCACATGGATATGCCCTTTCATGTTAATGCACATACCAATATTATCACAAACGAGGACTTATACGGGCCCGTGGAAACGTGCCTCTGCATCTAAATGGTATGTTTCACAATATGCGGTTGGAATTTGTCTTTCTCTCAATGATTGGGAAAGTGGCCAAGATTTTATCCACTTAAATGGAAAAAAAAAGAGGAAGAAAAGTACGAGATATTGATGAGTAGATACTTAGCCCTCACAAATACAGTTATTTTTTTTCTGACCTCCATGGCACTAGGATTTGGTTGGAATGATCCACACTATCTATATGATGGGCCACCACAAGTAGCTGTAAGAAGAATGCTATAATGTTAATTTAGCCATGGCATTTGGTTGTCAACCGAACTAAGGTGGCCCAACATTGCTTATGTGTAGCCCAATTAGGGATGAATTTGGGTTGAACATTTTGCCTCATTGGTTTGAATTTGTGCATTTGTAGGTATGGTAATTGCTTGGCCTAGATCTGGGCAGTATCTTTTTCAAGGCCCGGACTGGCCTGACTCATTCAAAGTTGGGAGGCTTGGGTAGTAGGCCTAGTCTGTTCCAAGCCCAATTTTGTAACTTGAGGGCTGGACTGGGCTTGCAATTAAGTAAGCTGATGGGACTTTGATTTTTTGGCTTATACCCTAAAGTGAAATGGAAAAATGGATGAACGGTATGGATAAAACCCACAAATAATTGTGGCTCTTTAAAGCCCTATCCTGTGCCGAGCTCAGGACAAACAGTGGTAGTACCCAATCCGTGTCCCCTTGCTATGCCACACCAGGCATGAAGGGTGGCTCGTCTACATGCCACCATGTGTCAGCAAAAAACCTACTTAACAGGATTTGATTCACTAGGGGCCACCACTTATTTATGTCCTAATGGACATAAATAACATGGATAATAGGCCTAGTCTATTCCAAGCCCAGTAGCTCGAGGGCTGGAGTAGGCCTGGAATCGGGTAAGCTGATGGATTGACATGACTTTGATATTTTGGCTTATACTTTAAAGTGACATGGCAAAATGGATAGATGGTATGGATAAAACCCATACAACATTGTGGCTCCTTAGAGCTCCATCTTGTGCCGAGCTCAGGACAGGTAGTCATAGTACCCAATTCGTATCCCCTTTGCTATGCCTGACCAAGAATTAGGCCACTCCACTGATCAGATGGACCTCCATGGATAAAAATTTATATTCCATGTGCATTGCACAAGTTGTTGACTAGCATATATGAATATATTACTCTTAATAACCTTATGCGAGTTGGGTCTGCCTAATGGGCGTTTATAAGTAGCCCGAGCTCGGCCCAACTAATAAATGGGCTTGTACTTTAGGCTCACATCCAGCCTTGGGGCCTAATACGCTAGCTCAATACTTTGAGAAGTGATCATGGACCAATGTCCAAAGTTTGGGAACTCTTAAGTGTATTCCAAATGTATTTTGCAAGTCCCAGTTTGCACTATTTTAGAATTACCACTCACGCTCCATGGATTTCAATTGGGTGGGCCACACAATAGTTGGATGGACCACTATACATGGAAGACAATGGTTGCAAGATCCTATTATACCAAATAATGTACTTCTTCATTAATTTTGGACCATTCATTTCATCTTCTTCCCCCCTTTTGAAGATCATAGATTTGACAGTGGAAGATCTGATCAATGTGTGGTTTCCCTACCGAGTGCCATTTGCAGTATGATGAGTATCGAATATCGCATATCAGACCCAGTAATTTCCTGATTTTACATACATGATAATGTTTAATGCTAGATTTTACTCGTGTTTTTGTTACAGGATGAAATCAGGAGTGTGTATTGAAAGATGATGTTAAAAACATGGATTTAGCACTCCAAAATTACCAGAGCACGGGATAGATTCCAGAAAACCAATAGTGAAGATTTTACACGCCTGGGATTTGAGGAAAGCAAGCCAAAGGGGCCCGAAGGACGTCCAGAATGCAAGATCACATGGTTTCCACCATCCGATCAACTCGAAACTTCATACATGTGATGGGGGCCATAAATTAACCGTACATATTAAATTTCAGCCATTGAGGATCTCGGGAAGTGGTCCAACGGACAGATCAGCCCATTAATCTTCACTTTGGGGCCCACCTGATATTTGGAACTGCCTCAAACTTGGTTTTGGCGGTTGGAATTATATGAAGGAAAGGATGGACGGTGCAGATTTTCCATAAACATTACATTGGGCCCCACATGCGTGAGCACGTGCATAAAGTGCACGTGCGCTGGCGCTACACCGGACGATTGAAGGGTCAGCGCAAGCGCTGACCCGAGGCGTCTTCGTCGAAAACGGCACAGCCGTTTCCAGCGTTAACGCTGCCGACGGCTGTCCTCAGTTGTGGGCCCCACACATTACCCAAATGCATGATCCGGGCCGTTCATCAGGTTTACATGAAGACCATTAGCATTGCCTAGGTGGCAAAAACTTCAAATGATAGCATAGATCGGTTTTTAACCGTACAAACGCAGGATGGACGGCAAGACAGAAAGCCACGTGGGCTGCACCGAATCCACCCCAAAACCAGTCAATTCCTACTGATTTTTCGAGCTGAAACCAATGGACGGCGTGGATTCCTGTGAAAAGTCCAATAATGGACCCAACCATCATCGCAGCGTCGGTTTGGCGTCCGCGAAATGCATGGACGCTGCCAGTTTTTGTGGAAATTAGTGGGCCCCACTCGTCAACCTTCCGGAAGATCTGATCCGTCCATCGTGTAGAGGGCTTCGAGAGCTTCAAAACCATGTTGATATTCCTCGCCCATGCGTACACACGTGTGCGGTACAGAGGCCAAAAGTAGACTGCCCCGGGACGTTCAAAACTGAGTTTTTTGAGATTTCTTCTGTGGGCCGCGCTAATGGACCTTCAAAACCACCCATTCTTGACTGAAATTTCGTTCTGAATCCAATGGACGGGGTGGATTTTCCAGAAAATACTTCTGTGGGGCCCACCGATCACGGCTGCGAAAATTTGTACTCCGAGTCCTTCTACGACTTTGCCACCGACCCCAGCCATCCAACAGCTATAAAAGGGGAGTTTTGGACGTGGGAAAGACATTCAGAACCAGGGGATTCCAGATCTGAAGCAAGGGAGAGAAGAAAGAGAAGAAAGAGAAGAAAGAAGAGAGAGAGAGAGATTGTTTGGTTTGACGTTTTTTTTATGAATTTTATTTAATATTTTTTATGGATTTTATGGGTCACTAATCTCTTAGCTAGGGCTGAGATGAAACCCCTAATTTGATTAGCTCTTGTATTGGTTGATTTACTTTGAATTTTAATTAATTTGTTTCTTTCTTTAAGTGGGCTTTATGGGTTTAAATTCTATACTTCTCCATCTATGAACTTGACCAAAGTATATATATGGATGTTGTTTGGATGCTTATTATAGGTGCTTGTGTCTGATCAAGAACAGGTTTCCTATAGAGGAAGAAACAGGATGCTTTAATGAATTGTACATCCCTTATGCCCGACCAAGGATATGGGATATGTCATTCATGGCATTGCTTAAAGGAATTAGACAGTCTGTATGCCCGATTAAGGACACAGATTGTGCTTTCTCTATTTAAGTGGTATCAATCTAGATCAAGGTGAATCAATAGACAAAACAAGGGTTAGGATAATTAGGGGTGGATTCGAAAGTCCTAGTGCTCTCTTTCTGATTGAATTTTCTTCCCTATTCTTAATTATTTTTTTTTCCTAAAATTGTGCTTAGTAGTTCATTCCATTATCTGTTGGATTAGTTAAGGAGAGTCATAGATTTGAATTGTGACGACCAGTCCTCGTGGGAACGATCTCGTAATACGTACCGTATCTGCATCTGATTCGTATACTTGCGAGTTTAAATATCATTTAAATCGTGTTGGTTTAAATAAAATATCAAGTTTTTGGCGCCGTTGCCGGGGACTGTTTCGTTCCAAATTGAATTTTGGATTCTCTCTTATCATAATTCATAGCTTAGGATTTTTTCTAACTTAGAGTTCTTTTCTTGATTTTAGAAACTAACCTATTTCCTGTTTTGTAGGATACTGACATAAATTTCTAAGTTAGATTCTAACATAGATCTCCAAATTGGAAGTGAAGGAGGAGCTCCCTATTCTTCAGACATCAATCATCTCCTTTTCCGGGTTCTTTCTTCCCATTCTTATTTACATAGTTTTAACTTGTTTTAGAATCTCATAGTTTCTAGGTCTAGTTTTATTTCTCTTAGGTTGCTTCTTAGTTTAGTTTTCTTTCTCACATTGCAATAACATAGTTTATGCTAGGACGTAGATCTCTGAATATAGAACTAGCACTGCTTGATCCTGAGATTGAAAGAACAATTCGTGAAAGATTGAGAAATAATCCTGTTGAAATGGCGAATGAGACTGAAGTTAAAGCTCTCAAAGATTATTCAGCTCCTGTCCAATTTAATGCGCCTTCATGCATAGTGTTGCCAACCACTACGGCATCACACTTTGAACTTAAACCTGGAGTCATACAATTGTTGCCATCCTTTTATGGATTGGACAAGGAGGACCCATATCATCATGTGAAAGAATTCTTAAACATTTGCTCCACCTTTAAGTTCCAAAACTTCTCAGACGATTCGATCCGCCTACGCCTGTTTCCTTTTTCTTTGAAGGATAAGGCGAAAGCATGGTTGAATTCTCTAGAAGTTGGATCTATCACTACATGGGACCAACTGTCTAAGAAGTTCTTAAACAAGTTCTTCCCTGTTCACAAAACCAATGCCCTCCGTAGAGAAATTACTAACTTCACACAAAAAGAGGGCGAGCACTTTCATAAATGTTGGGAAAGATGGAAGGACTTGCTTCTTAAATGTCCTCACCATGGTTTTGAGAAGTGGCAAAAAGTTCAATACTTCTATGACGGTCTGACACCACAGAACCGTCGCATGGTTGATGCCACCAGTGGAGGGTCATTCATGACCAAAAGTGATGTCGAAGCGTGGAACTTCTTTGAAACCTTGTGCGAAAATTCCCAGCAATGGGATTATTCAAATAGAGGTGACAGAAGTCCCCAACCACAAAAGAGAGGTGGTATATATGAGATAGGAGTCATGCCAGAGCTGAGCGCCAAGCTTGATAACCTGACAAAGAAAGTTGATGCTTTGGTATTAAATAATGGACCACCACAAACAGCTCAAGTCGAGGCATATGCCACATGTTCTAGTCCTGCCCATCCTATGCAGTCTTGTCCATCTGGTGCAGCATTCCCAGAACTTCTCTCTGAACAAGTTCATGCTATGAACACTTTTCAAAAATCTGGGAATGATCCTTACTCGAACACATACAACCCAGGGTGGGCTAGACATCCAAATTTCTCTTGGGAAAAAGGACCACAACAAGGAGGACCATCTGGAAATCTTCCCATGCAACCGCACCTCCAAGTTAGCAGTCAACAACCTCAACAGTTTTCACAATATTAACAACTGCCTACACAATCAAGGAAACCATCTCTTGAGGATACACTCCATCTTTTCATGCAGAGTTCTCTCCAATTCCAAAAAGACACCCAACAAACCTTACTGGCCAACCAGCAAAGCTTACATGCAAATGCACAATCCATTGCCAAGCTGGAAGTACAAATGGGTCAACTAGCTGCCACATTGAGTGAGAGAGAGAAGGGCAAGTTCCCTAGCCAACCTGAGGCTAATCCAAAGGGACAGTATGAGATTGGCTCTAATTCCAACCAAGGGCAATATCATGAACAGGCCAAATCGATCACTACCCTTAGGTCAGGCAAGCAGATTGATAACAGAATAGAGATGCCTGGGGATGAATCAAATTCTAAAACAGAAGATCAAGATGAAGCAGAGAGCCATACCAATGCATCCAAAGTCCAAAAGCTCTCTGACTCTCCAAGAGCCACTAATGTGCCACCTTATGTGCCCAAAGCATCCTTTCCTCAACGTCTGGCACCAATAAAGAAAAGAAATAACTTTGATGTCAACATCCCATTGCTTGACGCTATCAAGCAAGTCCCTGCTTACGCTAAGTTTCTTAAAGATTTATGCACTCAAAAGCGTAAGCAGAATGTTCATAAGAAAGTCTTCCTTGCAGAGCAGCTCAGCTCCATGATTCAACATAACACCCCTCCTAAATTTAGGGATCCAGGAGCTCCCACCATTTCTTGCGGCATAGGAGATCATAAGATCGGGAAGGCATTACTTGATTTAGGGGCGAGTGTCAATTTGTTACCATATTCGGTTTATGAGCAGCTAGGACTTGGTGAGTTGAAACCGACTAAGGTAACATTACAACTAGCCGATAGATCTGTCAAGGTGCCCCGGGGTGTTATTGAAGATGTGTTAATCCAGGTTGATAAATTTTATTTTCCAGTGGATTTCATAGTTATAGATACTCAGCCTGTCCAGAATCTTCATAGTCAGATCCCAGTCATTTTGGGTCGTCCATTTTTGGCCACATCTAATGCTATTATCAATTGCAGGAATGGAGTTATGAAATTGTCCTTTGGTAACATGAATATTAAACTCAATGTTTTTAATGCAGGACAACAATCCTCAGATTTGGATGACATATTTGAAGTGGACATGATCGAGAGCCTTGTGCAGGACTCCTTCCGTACATCTTTTGAAGATCCTCTTGAGACCTGCTTAGCACAATCGGGCATGGATTTTGACATTGATAGTCCCATCCATGAAATCAATGCATTGCTCGACTCTACTCCTATATTGGAGACTGAAAAATGGAGAGCGAAAGTGGAACCTCTTCATTCCTCTGAGACTCTTCCTGACAGCACAGTTTGTAACTCTGAGAAGACAAAGGCGAGCAGGCTGCTTAATGTTCTTAGAGCATATAAGGCAGCAATTGAACGGAAGATAGAAAAAATCCAGGGAGTATGCCCCACTGTATGGATGGATCATGCTGTGGTAATATCGCATAACATGCAAAGGAAGCGTGATCCTAACATAGAAGAAGTGGTTCGAGCAGAAGTCCTTAAATTATTTGACGACAGTGTCAGTTGCCTTATTTCAGATAGCACAGTTCATGGGAACTCACATCACTTGTCTGGGATCGGTTAATGAAAGTGTTGAGGTAATTTCTTTGGCGGACCCTGGTTATAAAGATTATTTCATTCATGGTCCGTTCTTGTCTGGCTGAAGACGTTAAACTTAGCGCTCATGGGAGGCAACCCAGCCTTTTACTTTATTGTATTGCTTTATATTCATTTTCATTTTTCTTAGTTAGTTACTTCAATGTTTGTGGGTAACATTACTGCAAACCCTCACGAGACTACAACTCGTCCACTAGGGGTAACCTAGGGGTTTAAAGGCTTGTTGCATGCACTAAATGCAATCGAGAGCACCTGCGAAAGTGGTATAGGTAGGATCTTCTTTTGTTTTTCTTTTTGTTATTTTTGCTTATGTTGATTTCTCTCTTATGCTAACTCGCTTTTACGTTGAAATTTTTCACAAATTTTGAGAAAGCTTCTTGATTCTCCATCCAGGTATTATCTTTTCATCACTCCTCTTTTATTCTCGTTGTCCCATGTGCATTGCTTGTTTATTTCTTTTACATTGAGGACAATGTAGATTTTAGGTTGGGGGTGGGAGATTAGGGTACCTAATCAGTATTTTCTTGGTCTTGAGCAAAATTTGTGAAAATTTAAAATTTTTTTCTGAATTTCTATTGAATTCAAAGTGATTTTGAAGGATAGTTGTGATTTTAACATTATAAGATACATGATGTTGGTAACTAATGACTCTTGGATTCGGCCATCTGCTTGATTTCACAGTCAATTTTGAATTGTTAATCCATGATTAGACGTTGTAAACATTGATTGAGTCATGATTTCACATATCACATCTCGCTTGCACATTAAGTTTTGGTTCGATAACTGAATGATTAACTTGGTAAAAAGAAGAATTAAAAGGCTAAGTCACATAATCTTCACCATAGGTTTGCTCCCTATAGGTGTAGATTTGATTCTCCATAGTTGACTTATAAAAAAATGAGGCGACGAGTTTTCATCATAGGTTTGCTCCCTGTAGGTGAGGATTTGATTCCCTTCCTCGGCGTACTGTTCATAAAAAAAAAAAAAAAAAAATAAAAAAATGAAGGCTGAAAGGTTAATCTAAAATGCTAGTGTTGGTTGTCAGGAATTCTGTTGTTAATTACCAATTTTAGCATGAAATTGATTATTGGAACTCTTAATGATTGTAAGCTGAGATTATACTATACACCTGTGGAACTCAATGTTTAGGAATGTTCTAATTAATGGATTAATATGTTGAACTTGATTATGAAGTTTACTGTGAGCTTGATTTCAGGAGAAAATTCTACTTACCATTCATGAATCTTAGAATTTTCACATCTCAGCTATCTGTTCACAAGTCACTTGAGTTTACAGGAATCGTCTTTTATTTCTAAAATTATTTTTCGCATGTTTTGCTCGGGACTAGCAAAATGCTGGTTGGGGGTTGTGATGAGTATCGAATATCGCATATCAGACCCAGTAATTTCCTGATTTTACATACATGATAATGTTTAATGCCAGATTTTACTCGTGTTTTTGTTACAGGATGAAATCAGGAATGTGTATTGAAAGATGATGTTAAAAACATGGATTTAACACTCCAAAATTACCAGAGCACGGGATAGATTCCAGAAAACCAATAGTGAAGATTTTACACGCCTGGGATTTGAGGAAAGCAAGCCAAAGGGGCCCGAAGGACGTCCAGAATGTAAGATCACATGGTTTCCACCATCCGATCAACTCGAAACTTCATACATGTGATGGGGGCCATAAATTAACCGTACATATTAAATTTCAGCCATTGAGGATCTCGGGAAGTGGTCCAACGGACAGATCAGCCCATTAATCTTCACTTTGGGGCCCACCTGATATTTGGAACTGCCTCAAACTTCGTTTTGGTGGTTGGAATTATATGAAGGAAAGGATGGATGGTGCAGATTTCCCACAAACATTACATTAGGCCCCACATGCGTGAGCACGTGCATAAAGTGCACGTGCGCTGGCGCTACACCGGACGATTGAAGGGTCAGCGCAAGCGTTGACCCGAGGCGTCTTCGTCGAAAACGGCACAGCCGTTTCCAGCGTTAACGCTGCCGACGGCTGTCCTCAGTTGTGGGCCCCACACATTACCCAAATGCATGATCCGGGCCGTTCATCAGGTTTACATGAAGACCATTAGCATTGCCTAGGTGGCAAAAACTTCAAATGATAGCATAGATCGGTTTTTAACCGTACAAACGCAGGATGGACGGCAAGACAGAAAGCCACGTGGGCTGCATCGAATCCACCCCAAAACCAGTCAATTCCTACTGATTTTTCGAGCTGAAACCAATGGACGGCGTGGATTCCTGTGAAAAGTCCAATAATGGACCCAACCATCATCGCAGCGTCGGTTTGGCGTCCGCGAAACGCACGGACGCTGCCAGTTTTTGCGGAAATTAGTGGGCCCCACTCGTCAACCTTCCGGAAGATTTGATCCATCCATCGTGTAGAGGGCTTCGAGAGCTTCAAAACCATGTTGATATTCCTCGCCCATGCGTATACACGTGTGCGGTACAGAGGCCAAAAGTAGACTGCCCCGGGACGTTCATTTTGAGATTTCTTCTGTGGGCCGCGCTAATGGACCTTCAAAACCACCCATTCTTGACTGAAATTTCGTTCTGAATCCAATGGACGGGGTGGATTTTCCAGAAAATACCTCTGTGGGGCCCACCGATCACGGCTGCGAAAATTTATACTCCGAGTCCTTCTACGACTCTGCCACCGACCCCAGCCATCCAGCAGCTATAAAAGGGGAGTTT